>NC_064281.1:112096274-113299766 GCF_003254725.2 Canis lupus dingo | reverse complement strand
GTTCGTTCAGTTACGTATTGCTCGAATTGCAAAAAAAAAAAAAACTCTCAGAAATACTTACTTGAATTTCATTCCATAAGTCAAAGTTTTCTTAAAAACAAGAACGAAGGAAAGACACCCTTGAAACCTCAAGGGTTTTGGTTGTTTATTGGGTGCCGTTAGTTTTAAAAGATTCTGAATACATCCGAGATCACTCTGCAACGAATTCTGAGTTTGTCTTCATAAGTGTTATTAACCAGGGGCTCCCTTCAAAGTGCCACTTGCATTCCTGACCTTTAATCACAAGAGTATTCCTTCAGGTACTAGTTAGCAATTCATTCAAAATTAGCAGTTTTACACATCCGGATCCTACTTCACTTCTAAATAGTCACCGTGTTAAATGTTAAATAACCTCTTCATTAATGTTTAAGTAGAAAAGAATAGAAGGGAATAAAAATACTTAGTTTGATTGGTTGCTGGCATCATGATGTCTATAGAGCACAGCACACTGACCCTCAGGCCTCCCTCTTTCTTCATGTCGTCCCACCCATGCCCGTGCAGCCCCTAGCTCCTTGTTCAAAGTCCTCTTCTGTGACAGTGGCCGAGTGCTCCAAATGCACCTCCCCACTCCCATTAAAACTCTAATTCTGTTTGATGTTTTTCTTTCCACCTGATTCCCATTTAAATACCAAATTCACACTGCAGCTAATTCACACATACATTAGTATGTTAATACTCTCAGGGGTATTTTAAGAGGCTATTGAGGAGGAGAAGAGGAGACCATGTTCCTAGAACAAAGGCTGGCATTTCGGCCCGTGACAGTGGACTGAGGCCTCTCTTTCCCTTCCGGAATATCACATGTGAAGCTGTTGTAGCTCAGGTCGATTGGAACTGGCAGACTGACTTAAGACTCTCCTCCAAGACCCACGTGTGTCCCCTAAGTGGCTTTCATTCATGCAGCCTTGTTCATATTGGAGTGGGGAAAGGGGGGTGGCATCGGTTATGGGCTGTCCTGTGGAAAGAGACATTTGAATGAAAGACCTAAAGGGTGAGGTCAAGTTGATTTCAAGAGTGGGTTGGGCAGGGCATGTGAACTGAGGGGGCAACATGGCTAAGACCCCAGTGTGGGTGGCTCATCACGTGGTGCTGGTGGGGTGGAGCAGAGACTAGACCAGGGTTGCCACACCTTTTTGCGGGGCCAGAGAGCGAATAACTTGAACTGCGGGCCACACAGTCTTCGCTGTAACTAAGCTCACTCGGCTGCTGTGCATGGAAGTAGCTGTAGACAATGAGTTCAACAAACAGGTGTGGCTGTGTTTCACGAAATTTCATTAATGAAACAGGTGGTGGGTCGGTTGGCCCACAAGCCCTGGGTGCCGTCGCTGAAGCTAAATTGTGAAAGGCCTGGTAGGATTCAGACTGCCGGATGCTTTGGGAGAAGTCAGCGAGGTTGAGAAGCATTGAGGTGACATGGTTACGTTTCCTTAGGACAGACTACTGGCTGCTTTATTGAGGCCGAACGAGGGGAGTGAGGACCAGAGTATATGTGGGGAACATCAGGAAGATCCTTCAGTAATACCGAAAAAGACAAAGGTGAGCTAAGCAAAGATGAAGGAAGTACATGGTTGTGGCCTGTATTGCGAATGAAGACCCTGTGGCCTTGCCCATACACTGGATTGTGAGTCAAGGGTGATGGGGCGGGGTGCAAGGAGGATTCTCAGAGTCCTCTGCGTGGGGCAGCTCGGTTGATGAGAATACCATTCACTGAGATGAGGAACTCTAGAAGAGTTGGAAGTGGCTCAAATTGTTGGGTGGAGTGTCTTTAGTCAACAGGAGCTCGAGGAGCATCTTGGGCCAGAGACAGAATTGATGAAGGTCCCAGAAGGAGGTCCCAGAAGGAAAATACAAAGGCCTAGCAAGGATTGCAGCTGTTTCAAGCTTTGGTTTTCAGTGTCCCAGCATCAATGGTATCAAAAGCACCTGGGGCGCTTGTTAAACCTCAGCCTCTCAGACCCCTTCTGAACCCAGAATATCTGTGGGCAGGGCCCAAGAATGTGCATTTTAAGCTTTCCAGGCTATTATTCTTTCCATTAAATTGGGGAAATCTCTGCTGTTGAAGTAACTTGGAAGAGGTAGCCCCTGCAAAAAAAGAGAAATTGGGACCAGACAGCCAGAGGGAAATCCAGGAAGCTCTTGAGAGGGCCTGGGAGCAAAAGAAGAGCGTTTCGAGAGAGGGGTGACCAACGGTGTTCAGTGTTGCCAAGAGACCTTACTTCTCACCAGGGTTGTCTGGTACCAGTTCCACTTGGATTGCATCCAAGACAGATGTCAGAACAGCTGTGGGACTCCATGCCCTAACAGAACACAGAAACCACAGATGGAGATGGTCAAGAAATGAGCGAAATCGGGATCGAAGACTAGGCTAACAAAAAGATCAGTGCACGGGGAGACAGCAGGATTCCGGGGGAGGTGTATGCAAACAGAGCAAGGCCAGCAGCCAGATCCCATCCAGGGCAGGAGGTCAGAGTGGGCACCTCGAGTTAGCACCAGGGGCATCAGGGCTGGGCTGTCATGGAAGGTCACCAACCCCACATTTCTGAGAGGCTCTCTCTGGGCTGAGGGCTGGAGGCGTGCAAAATAGTGGGACCGTGTCCCAGTCCCCATAGAGACCACAGCCTAGGAAAGGGAGGCAGCGTGAGAGTGACCAATGAGAAACCCCATCCTCGCTGCTGTAATATAAGATGATGCAAAAAATAAATAAATAAAATTAAAAAATTAAAAAAAAAAAGATGATGCGCTGCATGAACAGGTGTTCAGCCTAGGGAGAAGAGAAGGCCTCTTTGCCTTACCTTTGACGATGGATGAGATTTTGATGGAGTGGAAGAGGAAGTCCCAGCTAGGCGCGAGTTTGGGTGAAGGCAGAAAGGGACAGGAGAGCCTGGTGTTCTCCAGGTCGGTGACGGGTCAGTGTGGCTGGAGCAAGTGCCTCCTGAGGGATATCTCTAACTGCTTAGGGGTCACCCTTGCTCGTACCACCTCCCACCCTCATCCTTTCAGGCATCCTTTACCTTTGGCCTTCTCTCTCTTGCAAGGGCTCCCCTGTCTTTATTGCAGTTCTTCCTTCCCCCACCCCGCCCTACATGCCATAAGTATTTCCAACAAATCCTCCAATAAATGAACACAGAAGGAGCAAATACCATAGTCCAGGTGCTGAGGTATGTGCTTGGAAAAAAAGGAGAACAAGTCCTGTTCCTTCCTTCAAAGAGCTTGCAGCTCGGGTCACTCCACAACGTTTCCCTTAACACAGAAGTTTGGCCCTGTTCGGGCAAAAATCTCACTTTGCAGGGATACCACCGACTTGGACTCCTCCATTCTGCACTGGCCTGTATTTCTGGCTGTTTATCTCCAATCTGAATGAGAAAGGACTGAAGTCAAGGTGTTTTTTTTTTTTTTTTTTTTAATCAAGTGCAAGAGTTTGTGCTTCCTCCTAGCTCAGCAAAGCCCTTGAGGGAGTTTGGGGTTATTGTTTTGGAAACCTTGAGAGCTGGGCAGGCAGTTGCATTAGTCCTACTTCTATTGTGGGTGCACGCCGCTGAGCTCAAATGAAGCTTTTTTTGCTGGGATTTGTTTTGTTCTACTTCTTTTCAGGCATCTCGGGGATGAAAGAATGGCTATCACGAATTTGAAACAGCTCTCTATCCATCCCAGGCAAAGTCTCTGCACCCTCCTAGCAATTTCCACTGAGGGTCTTTATGTTTTCCAGGGCGCCCTCGCCGCTGCTTTCAGGAGATAGGGAGGGTGTCGTTTCATTTCTTTTTTTCTTTTTTTTTGCCTCCCTTTCCTGTTTTTCCTCTTTCTCTATAATAAGAGTCAGTTTTCATTTTCTTTTGTGTGCACGTCTGCTCTGTGTTTGAGGAAGGAGGGTCTTGGTGAGCTGTCACCTTTCTGTGAACAGAGCTCTTACTCCGTTTTCATCTCAGAAATAAAGCAACAGGCTGGGTGGTCTGCTCAGTTGCACTTGGTCTCAATAATTAGAACCCCCTGGATGAAATAGTAACAGGGTTAAGAGAAGGAGCCTCCTCTTTCTAACTTGACAGAGGTTTCCATTTGCCTCCAGGGTACCAACATAAAACTGGCAAAAACAAGCCCCCCCCAACAAAAACCCCAAACCACTCTTATTAAGGAAAACTCCTATCTTCCCACCCTTCTTCCCAAGGTGCTTCTGTTCAGGAGGTGGCGTTGATTGTGTCCCATGGGACGTGGATTTGGGGAAGAGGATCTCTCAGATGATTCCTTGCTCCATGAGGATGCAGCAAAGAAAGGCAGGAACCCCAGTCTTGAATGCAAAGTGGTAAGGAGGTAGCCTAGTTTAGGATCTCGAGATTAGTGACAAATGGGAGGCCCTGGATACATTTTTGAAGCTCCATGGTTTCATTCTTCTGAAGTTCTAGGGTTTCCTTTTCTTTCTTTCCTTTCCCCTTTCCTTTCCCTTTCCTTTCCCTTTCCCTTTCCCTTTCCTTTCCTTTCCTTTCCCTTTCCCTTTCCCCTTTCCCTTTCCTTTCCTTTCTTTTCTGTTTTGGGATGGAGGTTGGAGAAATCATTTACACTCTTTATCATATGACTTTGGAAAGGGTTGCTTAATATAAGAAAGCATCTGTCATGTTATGGTCAGCCACTACTACCTCCCTTCTTGCTTCCTTATAGATGGACATTTCCTTGCTCCTAGTGGCAACACTCAAAATTATTTTATACTCATGATGATCTCCTATGTAGCAGCCCAGGATAGGGCTGCAAACTTTCAGGGCAAGTGGAAAGATGAGACCTAATAGCATTTTCTAGCCTTAAACATCATTACACACTTACACAGCAAAAATTGAGACATTTTACAGGGCACTGAATTTAGTTTTTCCTCACAGGGAAAGGTCAGAGAAGAGGAGCATTTTGGAAAGACACTGACTATAAATGAATTGAATTAAACAGAGTCAAAGGACTCCTCATCCTAGAAAAGTTGAAAAACATTTTTAAAAGAGGACCTTTCCTGTGTTATGTTTTCATCTAAAAAAAAAAAAAAGGAACTGAATTTTCTCCTTCTCACCTTCCCCTTCTACCTTCAACTTCCATATAAATACACTAAAAACCCCACTTCAGGCTTTTCTTTGTAACCTAATATGTTCAGACACCATTGCTTGCTTGTTTCAGTTTTCTTTTAGGTTTCACTATTGAACACATAATGTCTGTCTCCACCTGGAGCTGCCCACCAGAGATCTCCCCTAATGTGGGCCTAGAAGACAAGAAGATAGAACATTCGAAAGTCAAGTGTGGCTAATGCTTCTCTCGATCTGGTGGTGTTCTGGTTTGTTTCTTTATTTTTGCTGTCTCTCCATAGGGGTGCTGCTTAAAAACAAGAGTGATTAAGTACACTAAACTGTTCCACCTCTAGGGAATCCCAGCATATCAAAGAGGCTAATAACTTCTTGGCAAGTTTCCATGCCTGAGCAAAATAAACAGTTTTATCAGCACTGGTAGTTCAAGGTGAGAAAAAATAGATCGGCACTTTAGAAAAGTCTAGTCTAGTGGGATATTCTAGAAAGCCTATATAGCTCTGGCACCAAGGATCCTAAAAACTCAGGGCACTGCTCTGTCAGACTCTATGTCTGTCTTTATGCCAACGCCATACTGTTTTAATTGCTGTAGCTTTAGGATATATTTTGAAATAAGGAAGTGTGATGCTTCCAGCTTTGTTCTCCTTTCTCAAGATTATTTTGGCATTTGGGTCCTTTGTATGCTAGATGAATTTTTTTAAGTTTCTTTTACTTAGTAATATAATTTTCACGCAGAAATTAGGAGAGCCGTAGAGATGGACAATAAAGGGTTTTTTTTTTAATTTTTATGTAGTTCAATTTTGAACACATGATGAATTTTAGAATTGTTTTTCTATTTCTCTTAAAAATGCCATTGGGATTTTGATAGGGATTGCATTAAATTCATAGATTGTTTTGGGTAGTCTGGACAATTTAAAAATATTCTTCCAATCCACGAACATAAGATATCTTCCCATTTCTCTGTGTCTCCTTATTTCTCTTTCATCAGTGTTTTGTCACTTTCGGGGTACAAGTCTTTTATCTCCTCGGCTAAGTTTACTCCCAAGTAATTTATTCTTTTTGATGGTATTGTAGATGAGATTGTTAGTATATTAAAATGCAGATTTTTGTATGTTGATTTCCTATCCTACAACTTTACTGAATTCGTTGATTAGTTCTAACAGGTTTTTTGGTGGAGTTTTCTTTTTTAAGATTTTATCTATTTATTCACAAGAGACACAGAGAAAGAGAGAGCGGGAGATCAGGCAGAGGGAGAAGCAGGCTCCACACAGGGAGCCCAATGTGGACTTGATCCTGGGACTCTAAGATCAGGGCCTGGGCCAAAGGTGGCACTGAACCACTGAGCCCACCGGGCTGCCTGGAGTTTTCTATATAGAATCATATCATCTGCAAACAGAGACACTTTTCCTTCTTCCTTCCCTACTTGGATGCCTTTTATTTCTTTTTAATTGTTCTGGCTGGGACTTCCAGTACTATGTTGGATGGAAGTGGCCACAGTAGGTGGGCTTACTTCCCTTGTTCTTGAGCTTAGTGGAAACACTTTCAGCTTTTCACTATTGAATATGATATTAGCTGTGGACCTGTCATATACGCTTTTATTATGTTGAAGTAGTTTCCTTCTATTCCTACATTATTTAGAGTTTTTATCATGGAAGTTTATTTAACTTAATCAAGCGCTTTCTCTATATCTATTGAGATGATTGATTTATGATTTTTGTCCTTTATTCTGTTAGTGTAGTTTATCACATTAATTGATTTTCATATGTTGAACCATCTTTGCATCCCTGGAATAGATCCCACATGGTCATGGTGCATATGATCCTTTTAATGTGCTGTTAAATTCAGTTTGCTAGTATTACAAAGGAATTTTTTTAAGATAGATAGATAGATAGATAGATAGATAGATAGATAGATTTATTTATTTATTTATTTATTTATTTTTTATTTATTTATGAGAGAGGCAGAGACACAGGCAGAGGGAGAAGCAGGCTCCATGCAGAGCGCCGATGCGGACTGGATCCCGGGACTCCAGGATTGTGCCGGGCCAAGGCAGGCGCCAAACCACTGAGCCACCCAGGGATCCTCATTACAAAGGAATTTTAAACAAAGAATTTAGTTTTAAAATACACAATATTTTTTAAATCAGATTAACATGAAGGGTGCCTGGGTGGCTCCGTTAGCTAACATCCAACTCTTGGTTTTGGCTCCGGTAATGATCTCAGGGTCCTGAGATGGAGCCCTGTAGGGCTTCATGTTCAGTGAGGAGTCTGCTGTAGATTCTCTCTGCCTCTCCATCTGCTCCTCCCTGCAACTCAAGTGTGCTCACGAGTTCTCTATCTCAAATAAATAAATCTTAAAAAAAAAAGATTAACAATGAAACTGAAGTCTCTCTTATCTCTGACCCAGAGTCTCTGAGGGTCAGGGATTAGAGAACTAAGAAAGCTGAAAAAAAAAACAGATGAGGTTTGTGGTTCTTACTCATCCATAAATTGCCTCCTTGAACTCAGTGGGTCCTGTCCCCCTTCTCATCCTCACCTCCCAATCTTCAATGAAGGTATTAGTTTCTTTTATTTTTACCCTAAAAGATAGTTGCTCTTATAGTTACCAATCAATGAAAAGTAATTTAGGCAACAGATAAAGACAAACAAAACCAAAGAGATGAATGTCCCAGACAACTCTTCACCCCCCACCACCCCCACACACATACACATAGTCACTCTGCTAACAGTTTCTTATATCTTTCCCGGACTTTTAGTCATATCTGACATAACGTACATTTTTCTTTTATGTTTTCTTCCAATAGAAGAATATAGAGGCTTCTCTATAGGAAGAGGCAGAAGAGGATCCCTGGGTGGCTCAGCGGTTTGGCACCTGCCTTTGGCCCAGGGCGCGATCCTGGGGTCCCGGAATGGAGTCCCACGTCGGGCTCCCAGCATGGAGCCTGCTTCTCCCTCCTCCTGTCTCTCTCTCTCTCTCTCTCTCTCTCTGTCTATCATAAATAAATAAATAAATCTTAAAAAAAAAAAAAAAGAAGAGGCAGAAAAAACATGCACTTGATATAGTGCAGTCTTGAGAAGCCAGACTCCTGGGTTTACAGCGGCGTCTGTCACATATCCAGCTGTTTGAACATGGCCATGCCACTTAACCTTCTGTGTATCTATCTCCAGTTCCATATCTATAATACTGGGATCATGAGAGAGCCTACCTCATAGGGTTTGATGTAAAAGACTAAGTGGGCAGCCCCGGTGGCGCCGCCTGCAGCGGCATGATCCTGGAGACCCTGGATCGAGTCCCATGTCAGGCTCTCTGCATGGGCCTGCTTCTGTCTGTGCCTCTCTGTCTCTCTCTGTGTCTCTATGAATAAATAAATAAAATATTTTTAAAAATGCAAAAAAAAGACTAAGTGAATTAATAAATAAAGGGCCAGTTCCAGTCACTCAGTAATTATCAGATATAGTTAGCCCACCCTCTACTCTCTTCACATCTAGTGTATATAGAGCATCTTGTGCCATGAACAGCTTCCCTACCTATCACCATCCTTTTTGCCCTTATAGTATTTGACCAAAATTTATATAAGTCGTCTCTGATGAACATTGAGGTAGTTTCCAGGTTTTTACTGTTCAAAACATTACTGCAGGAGATTCCTTACACATACCACTTTGCACACACATGCGAATGCGTTGTTAGGATAATTTTTGAGAAGTGGCGTTGCTAAGTTTAAGTGGATATGTACTTGAAATGTTGATCTGCAACGCCTAATTGACTTCCAATAAGCTATATATTATTCTCCCATCAACATCGTTAGAGAGTGTTAGTTTTTACACACCACAAAAACTTCTAGACTATTAATTTTTTCTTTTACTTACTGTTCCAATATTGAAAAATAGTATCATTACTGTTTTAATTTGCATATCTTTAATTATGATTAAAGTTAAACATATTTTCCTATGTTTATGCTATTTATACTTCCTTTTATATTAACTGCCTGTTTATACTCTTGACAATTGAGTGGTTTTTAAAGCTGATTATCATTTTAAAGTTATCTTAAATCAATCCTATTATATGGAAGTTTCTAGAATTCGGATGCCAAATTAAATTAAAAAAAAACACCCCTCCGCTTACCCATTTTATAGGAGAGGAGAAGTCTCAAATAATTTAATATTAGAGTTAGGAATGACAGGGCGAATTTAACACCTCCTTGTTTTTCTTTCTTTTTTTTTTTCCTGATGGGAGCAGCTGCACTGCTTTTTAAACAACACCACTTTTCATCTTTGCTAACACATAGGTACAGCCATATATGTCTCCCTATTACACTCTTTGCTTCATTGTAAGGCAGCCATATGCTTCAGTATGTGGAACGTCCTATCGTCTTAACTTCCCTATAAGTGTAGTGAATGAGTAATTAATCCCACTGCAGTCCCTAAATATTTCCAAGAAAAATCTTTTCACAGAACACACTGGTTCTTATAATAGCATCTCCTGCACCTCCCACTTGTCCCACAAAGTTTGTTTCAGTGTTTCTTCATTTATCATGTCTTCTTAGAAGATTAATATGCTTACATTTATTTCATTCCTTGGTGTTCTGAAAATAACATAGAGAATAGTAGGATGATTGTTTATTAAAATGAAATTTGTTGGGATGTTACTATCAGACTGATATGAATCTGTACAGGTCAGGAAAATTGGAGGGAAAGCACTGAGGAAAGGAGATTTGTATATGGGCAGGATGTAGGGGCAAGAACAAGACAGAATTTCCTTCCCTCAGTTAAACTAAACACTTTCATTCTCATCTGTAAATAAAATGAATACTGCTATTATTGGAGTGCTCACTGTGTTCCAGGCACCATGCTAGGCTTTGGGCATTTATCATTTAATTCTCACAACACTATGTGAAGAAGATATTATTTTGTATATGAGAAAAATTATGAAAAAAAAATTATGTTCAGGAAGCCTATAGTTCCCAAGGTCAAATAATTAGTAGTTGGTAGAGCCAAGATTGAAGCCCAGGACTTCTGACAGTAAACTTCACATGCGCACTGTCTTATGTTGTCTCCAAATATAAAACATATGGCCTGAAGTTAGGTTGTAAGAGAGAGAGAGACAAGATGCTGATCCATTTTGAACAATTAGAGATGTTAGAAATGGAATTATTAGTCTCCAATTTTATTGGGTTCCTGCTAGAGCATTGGATAGGACATTGAGGCATCAGATAAACAATGCCATAGATCACTTTGTCAAGATCATTCCATAGACACATTCTTCAGGCTAAGGGTGATTTTTTAAAAATAGGTTCTATGCTTAAATAATTTTGGAAAATGTTGATTTTATTAAAGTCAAACGTTTTTTGCTGCAGTACTTCTCAGGGTGTTTAATTGTACTAATGTGCATTTTAACCCAAGACACATGATGGAGTGTTCTGTATTTCTCAGTCCAACTTCATTTGCAATTCCTTTTTAAAGGTCTTATGTGCCATGGAACACATTTTGGGAAATCTGACTAATCAGAATCTCAAGTCCCCTCTTCACTCCAAATATATATATGATTTCATGATTCTGTTAGTGGCCATGAAGACCAAAGCGAAGGCTGCTATGTACACGATTCTTATCCTATGTTCTTGGCAATTAATCTGTAAGTGTTATACTGTGTAAGCTCTTCACTGAGCCCAAGGTGAACTTGGGCAGGATTATGGGTAGTTCAAACATTAGCTAGAAGGTTTAACTGGATCACAGGTTCCCGAATCTAACTGCACATCAGACTCAACTGAAATATTTGTTATAAATGTAAATTTCTGGAAATTCTCAGAAATTCTGATTCTATATTTTGTGGGAAGGCTCTAGAAACCATTTTAAACAAGTGCTCCAACTATTCTGAATTATATGTTTGTCCATGGTGAACATTTGGAAATAACCTAAGATACAGAGTGAGAAACGGCTGGGGATGCTACAGAGAGAGTCACCAAATTTGTCCGTACCAATTTCAAGAAATCAAAGGAGTCGGGCTCCTGAATGTCTCCTTATACTCTCTAACAAACCTAATGTTGCTGGTTCCTTAGGAACCACTGGTTTAAGTGGTCCAATGATAGCCTTTGATTTTATGAGTGTGACATGTCCCTAATTGCATGAAGAGAAACATGGTGTCCAGGATGAGGCCTGTTCTCATCTCATCAACATAGCACCAAGTTGAGATTATAACTTAGGACACTGCTCAGATATGACCATCTCTAAGAGGAAGCAGAGACAAACTGGAACAAGGTTGGGGGGGGACTGCTAATATGGATTGGCTAGATATCATAAGAAATAAACATTTCTCACTGGCCATGAAGGCCCAAGAGAGGGCTGCTATCTATCTACCTACCTACCTACCTACCTACCTACCTACCTATCTCCTTAGTCTATGTTTTTGGTCTAAGCTGTAGATGTTCTGTTGTATAAAGTCTTTTTCATCACTGGGACTTTGGAGTTATTTATTACTGTAACATAGCCCATCCTGGCTGATTCAGCTATAAACAGAAGAGTCAGAGGTAGAACCTAGTCTATTCTACTCCTAAAATCTGTGTTATTTTTTGTAACGAGCCTCCCAGATGGCCAGTATAAGTTCTATAACAATGAAAAAGAGTATCTCATTAGTTAACTCACAAATATTTGATAATCACTCGGGAGAAACTCATAGATGGGATCGATAAGCCAGATACTGAATTGGTCTCTTCCACTCTGGTATTTGATTGCCTGATTCTGTGACAGGTTATAAGAACCCAAGTGCAAAACTAGTGCATGTGTCTGTGTCTGTATTTTCCCTTTTCTTCCTTTCTAGGCCTAAGACATATGTACTTTATACGGACTTTACTCAACCCCATCTCAATTGTTCTTTTAAGAAAACCAAGGTTCTGCTCCTTTTCCAAACAGCTATGAAATTTGACAATATGTCACAATGACCTGACTATTTGGCTTTTATTCCTAATGACTTCCCTGAGGGGAAAAAACAAAAGAGCATTTGCATTTTAGCCTTTTCTTTTCTAGCACATAAAATATTTTTACATTTATTTATATTTTGGGGGTTGCACCTTCCTGTAGATTCTCTAAGGTTAGTGCTATCCCTTTTTTTTTTTTTTTTTTTTTTTTTTTTTTTTGGTTAGTGCTATCTCAAAATACCCCTTCTCCATTTGATGTCATAATAGGGATGTGGAATAATTTCTGGCTTGAGACTTCCTCATCACTATCATCACTTCTGTGTCATCACTGAAAAAGAAATCATTTTAGGTGTCACCTCATTGGAGCTAAAATATGATGAAAATCAATAAATATATTTATCAGATTCTTATCCTCCCACGTTTTAAATATTCTCATTTCTTATCTTGGTTACTACTCATGTAACTCTTCAACCGCAGGGACACTCATGAAAGAAGTGAATGGACTACACTCACTTAGCTTTACATAAACAAAAACCACAAAATTACATCACAAGTGCTTGTCAGCACCCTTGAAGATGATTGTCAGTATGTTAGGGCATGGAATGCCTGCAAACAAGACTTCCCCCTAACTTTGAGACCAAATCTGAACATCACTCTCTAAAACAACAAATATCGATTAGACATGATTGGACATCTTCAAAATAACTTACCATAATGAATGGCATTAAATTTGGGATTGTTGAGAAAAGGCTACATCCTGCATCTCAGCCATGAAGATCAGTGTCTCCTAATTGAATACAGAAACCAGAAACCAGATTGCCTTTCAATCTAATTAAGGTCATCAGAGTATATGTGCTCAGGAATGTAGTTATGTAGTTAGACTAAGTATGTCCTATGCACTTGCTAGTAAGATGCTCTGAGAAAAAAAAAAATTACATGGTTAAGTTGCTAAATACCCACCCCCAAAGCTTCAAAGGTACATTACCATATCAAAGGCATTGAAAAGACCTGTAGAGAAAAATACCTCTTAGTTTTGCTTAACCATTCTCCAAAGTATTTGCTAATGGAACACCCCACCCTTTAAAAAAAAACAAAAAACAAAAAACATGCCTGTTGAAACAGACCATGGAACTCATTTGTAATTACTGAGTTAAGGAAAAAAAAAGCTCTAAATATATCAAGTGTTTTGTGAGTGTGGAAAGAGTAACAGGCTTTCCATGGAAATTATTTCTGTTTTCTATTTGTGTTACCTTGAAACCTTACTGATTCTTTCAGGCCTCGATTTTCCCTTCTATAAAATGGAGATTAAAATGTTGAGTGAAATAAGGTGTATGCCCCAGGATGGCATTAGCTTGTGTTTAAGGGCCTAGATGCTGGAACCACACCACCTGGGTTCGATTCATGGCTCCATGGCTACCTATTTATGTGATGTTGGGCAAATTTTCCAACATACTTTCCCTCTGTTTTCTCATTAGTAAATGAAAGGATAATAGTACCTACCAAAGAGATTTGTTGTGAGCATTGAATGGCCTTGAAGTACTTCCAGTGAGCATTCCACTAAACATAAGCATTATTTTAGCTTAACCAATACTTGAGTCAGAGTAATTGCTCAAAAATGGTAGTTAAATTTTAATCAGAAGTAAACATCTAACAGGAAGGCTATTATGAAATTCAGTGGGGCGGGGTGGGGGCAAGTAGGGGAGAATGAAAGCAGTAATGTTCTATATGTTCCAGTAACCTTGTGTGGTTGCTTTGCAGTGTCACAAAGATTCTCTCTCAACAGGTCAGCCCCTACCACATTAGTCTGTCAAAGTTGAAGTATACTGTTAGAATTCTCCAGCACTAATTTACCCTCTGGCCAGCTTCACATTTACCAAATACTTCTCTGTAAGACTTTCCGAGCAACATTCTTACGTAGGAGAGACACAGGTTGAGATTACTTCCTTTTCAAAATTTCTAACTCGGCACTAGTTCTTAAAGTATGTATTGGGTGTGAGTTGCATATTTCCAAAAGAGATTTACTATGAAAAAACTCATAGTAAAAGTACATTCACAAAGGGTGACTTAAATATCAGGAAGAGTTCAAAACCAAAGAAAGATGGGGAGATAATTGTACCAGGAAAAGTTAATTATTGTTTATGCACTAATTTTAGCTTTGAAGTCATTAAAATTTGAATTCCACTTACTTTTCAAATTCAGTCACTTCATTCCTGGTTTGTTTATTATTATTATTATTATTATTATTATTATTCCTGGTTTTCACCAACCTCACACCTTTATAAGAGTTAGAATTATACTGGTCATTCATTCAAATCTTCTTTAATGGTTAGCAATCTTTAGTTCCCTAAAGCTCAGTGGTTAAGTCTTTAAAGATTTATTTTTTAATAATAAATTTATTTTTATTGGTGTTCAATTTGCCAACACATGCAATAATCCAGTGCTCATCCCGTCAAGTGCCCCCCTTCAGTGCCCGTCACCCAGTCACCCCCCACCCCCGCCCTCCTCCCCTTCCACCACCCCTAGTTCGTTTCCCAGAGTTAGGAGTCTTCATGTTCTGTCTCCCTTTCTGATATTTCCTACCCATTTCTTCTCCCTTCCCTTCTATTCCCTTTCACTATTATTTATATTCCCCAAATGAATTATTTGAGAGAAAACGAGAGAGAGGGGCAGAGGCAGAGGCAGAGGGAAGAGAGAGAGAATCCCAAGCCGACTCCCAGACTGAGTGCAGAGCCCATGGAGGCAGAGCTTGATCTCAAGACCTTGCGATCATGACCTGAGCCCAAAGCAAGAGTCCTATGCTTCACTGACTCAGCCATCCAGGCGCCCTCCTGTGTTAACTCTTTAAATCCTTAATCCCTGGTGGTAATTTTTTAAAGGAACTATTATGGATTTTATGGTGCACGCACATGCACACACACACGTTTTCCCCTTCTGTATATGTCATTGGAGAGGATCTCCTCTTTCCTGTCAATGTGCCTAATTACACCCTTATTCTTGGATCTTCTCAGCTTTCCCAACTTTCCTCAACACAGTATAAAATCATATTTCTTCTCCTATTCCACTGAAACATTGGAACACCTCTTGCAAGGAAAACAGTTTCCATCTTTCCAAGCCCTGGACTGACTTCATCCTACTTGCCTGCAAAGCAGCATTTGACATAGTTGACCACTGTGTCCTCTCCTGTCTTGCTTCTGCATAAATACTTTCCTGGTTTTCCTTTCTACTTCATCAGTCCATCAGTCTTCTATGCTGTTTCCTTCTTCTCTCCTAGACCTCTAAATATTTGGATTCTTCAGAATTCTGGTTCTAGGATGATGGTTCCCCAGCTTGGAGTAAAACCCAAAGTGACTCATTCTGGCCTATGAAACCCTACCTGATTTGCACCCCACTCGCTTTCTGACCAAGTGGCCCATTTCTGTCTTCCCCCTTACATCAATACTCTTTGGAATTTAATTACCATTATCTCCACTTTTTCTCTTCCCATTTTCTCTTGAACTCACTATAATCATGTTTACATCCAACCACACTACTCCGCTGAACAGCTCTTGTCAAAGTCACAAGTGACTTCCGTAAAAATATAAAGATCAATGTTCAGCCCTCCCCTTACCTGACCTGTCCGCACCACTTGGCAAGTTGATTGTCCTCTCCTGTGCAAAATACTAATTCATTTGATTCGAGGCCACTATTTCTCATTTTTTTCTCCTACCTTAACCGATCTCTTTTGCTCTTTGCCTAGCTCTTTCCCATCCTGCTGCAAATAAACATTGGAATGTCCCAAGGATTAGTCTTGGGTCTATGTTTTTCTCTATTTATACTCATTTCCTGGGTGATCCAATCCAATTCTGTCCCGTGGATATAAATACCATGTATATACTGATGACTCCCAGGTTTTTATCTCCTGCCCAGAATTCTTACCTGAACTACAGATTTGTAAGCATAACTGCCAACTATACATCTACACTAACAGGCATTTCAAACTTAACACACAAATACCAAACTACTGATACTCCAGCCTAAAACTTCTCCACTGTCATCTTTACCATTTCAGTAGATGGCAATGTTGTTGTTGTTCAACTGTGTGAACCAAATGCTCTGGAATCCGCTTTGCCTCCTTTTTTTTCTCTAGTAAATCCTGCCAGTTTTACTTTAAAAATAGACAAAAATCAAATAAAAAATCAACAAGATCAGAACCAAGCCCCTTCTTATCATGCCATCTCCACTGCTTTCACTTTTGTGCAAACCATTAGTCTCTTGCTTAGATGGCTTCCAGAGTCTCCTAGCCTGTCTACTGGCGTCTAACTCTTGCCTCTCTACAGACTATTCTCTATGCAGCAGAGTGATCCTGTTTAAAACGAGGTCAGACCATGTCACTTCTCTGCTAAAAATCATCCACTGAAGCTCTTTTCTTTGTACCATTCAAAGAAAAAGCCAAAGTCCTTACAGTAGCTTTTAAAGCTCTCCATAATCCAGTCTTTAGTTTTTCTGACCTCATCTTCTACCCCTCTCCCTCTTGCTCACTTCTGCAAGTCATACTTGCTTTCTTGCTATTCTTTGAATGTGAACATTGTTAGTCATGTTCCTGCCTTAGGATTTTTTCACTGGGTATTCCCTCTGCCTGGAATACATTTTTTTCCCAGACAGCCACATTGCCTATTCCATTTTGTTCCATTCTCTGTTCAGATATCACCTTCTAAGAAAGACTACCCCAAACCATTTTATTGTAAAAGCATGTGGCCACTCTCTAATCCCATTACGCTGATTCATTTTTCTCCATGGTGCCCATCACTGACTGAAAAAAATATATATTTATTTGTTAGTTATATCTAAACTAAAATATAAGTTTATGAATATAGGCCCACCACTGTTTTGCTCACCAGTATATCCCCAGTACCTAAAATTCTACCTGGCATATAGTAGGTGCTCAATAACTATTACATCAAAGAATGAAATGAGCTTTCTTTTTACTCAACGATTCAAATACCTTCAGTGGCATTTCAAATGCAATAATTCATTTCATTCATTCATTCCAGTATTTGTGAGCTAGGCACTGTGGCTACAATGATGAAAAGTAAAGTGATTCATGCTTTCATGGAGTTTGATCAGTTTCCGACTTTCTTTTTCCCCATTTTTTACCCCTGCCACTACTCCCATTGAAATGTGTTCCCTCTGTGTTTTGTATCTTGATAAAATGTTATTATTCACTATAATCAGCCAAGGTAAAAACTGAGGGGTAGTTTTGACTTCTTTTTTCCTATGCCCCCAAACCCAATCATTTACCATGTCTACTCAACTCTGCCTAAGTATCTCTAAGATTAATCATTTCTGTTCCATTTCCACAGTTAAATAAATTTCACTTTCCCCAGCCTCCCACCACTACCTTCTTAGGTCCTCATCATCTTTAGCTTAAAAACTAATTCAATGAATTTACCTCCCCCTCAAATCTATTTTCTACATTGTAGCCAGAGTGATCTTTCTTTTTTTTTTTTTTTTTTAATTTTTTTATTTATTTATGATAGTCACAGAGAGATTGAGAGAGAGGCAGAGACACAGGCAGAGGGAGAAGCAGGCTCCATGCACCGGGAGCCCGACGTGGGATTCGATCCCGGGTCTCCGGGATCGCGCCCTGGGCCAAAGGCAGGCGCCAAACCGCTGCGCCACCCAGGGATCCCCAGAGTGATCTTTCTGAAGTGCGAATATGACCACATCATTCCTCTGCTGAAAATCCTTTGACTGGCTCTCCATTGACCACAGGACAAATTTGAATACCTTAATATGGTCTTTAAGACCTTAAATAATTAAGTCTCCACTGACCTCTCCATCTTTATTTTTTGTTGTTCTTTTTTTTTTTCTGGGGGGGGGGGGGTGGTGCAGAGGAAAAGATTGAGAGAATCTTAAGCAGGCTCCATGCCCAGCACCAGCACAGAGCTCATAGGGTTCAACACCGGGCTTAAGGCAGGGCTCAATTCCACAACCCTGTGATCATGACCTGAGCCAAAATCAAGAGTCAGACACATAACCGACTGAGCCACCCAGGCACCTCTATTCTGTTGTTCTTTAAGCCCAGCTCACATGGACTTACTTCGAGATTTTCCCAGACCTCCTCAGGCTCCTGTAAATACTCCATTTAGACCACCAGCATAACATGATCGTACCAGCATGAGAGAGAATCACTAGGTGATTTCAAATATCTTCCCTGCTGAAATTGCTCTCGTCCCTCCCTAAACTACCATTATGTTTCATCTATCTCTTGCTTTAAGCGCCTTTTATTACAGTTACTTCTGCACTGCTGCCACCACTATTAGGTGATAGCTCCTGGATGGTGGACTCTTGCTTTAGTCAACTCTGCAACCTAGGTGCCATTGGACCTAGACCTGTTAGCTTGCATTCAATTGCAAGGCATTCAATCAATGCTTGTCAAATGACTAAATGTTATGTACGGACATTTTTACTTATATTGCATTTCTATCACACCCTTTCCCTTTGATGATATGGTTTCATCATTTAAAAGATGCTATTAGGGGATCCCTGGGTGGCGCAGCAGTTTGGCGCCTGCCTTTGGCCCAGGGCGCGATCCTGGAGACCCGGGATCGAATCCCACGTCGGGCTCCTGGTGCATGGAGCCTGCTTCTCCCTCTGCCTATGTCTCTGCCTCTCTCTCTCTCTCTGTGACTATCATAAATAAATAAAAAAATTTAAAAAATAAAAGATGCTATTATAATATTTAACCCTATTAGCTTTTCTGCTAAAGAACTGCTTAGTGCTCCCTACTTTTCGAAATTTGGTAACAAAATTATCAAAAAAGCATTGAGTAAATTTCTCACAGAAAGCTGGATTCTTTTATTATGTGAGGGACTTGATTTGTTGTGTTTAAACTAAAGCAATATATGTTTGATCCCTAATTCACAGTTTTTTTTTTTTCTGTTTCTCTTTATCAAAAATCATCTTTTATGACTGATTTCACTATTGGTTGAACTAGCTTAGCGGTTGACCTTGGTCCGTTAGGGGAGCCCAAAATGGTACTATTATCAAGCATTTAGGTAAAAAATAAATGAAAAAATAAGCTAATACTTTGAATTGGTATTTTGAGATTTGAAGGTTTATATTTATTTGCTTTTCAATGGCATTGTTTTTGGTAAAATCAGTACCAAACTAATTTGATTTTTTTAAATATAGTCTAATATGAAGAGATATATTGAAGTCGCATAGAAACAATTAAATGCAGTTTCTCCTGGTGAAACCTCTAGTTCAATGTAATGCATCAATTCTGAATATCTGTCCAACAATTCTTAGGCACAAATTATGATTCTATTTTGCTCCTCATATTTGGCTCTGTTTGTAACTCAACAAGTGTCTTAGGTATGTCCCATGAGTCATAGAAGCTGAGTGAGTTGAATCAGAAATACTGGATATGGATGATCATTATAAAATGTACACTTTGACCTCTTAAATTATGCCAAGTGACAAGGCTCTTTTTGACACATTGAAATGATCTGGTCTTTTCAATATTTAATTTATTACTAATGAGGGACTGCAATTACTATGAATTAAGTAGACTGCATTTATCAGAAGATCTGGCACATTTCTGCTTCCATTTTAAAAAGAATATCTGAAAGAAAAAATGGAGAAAATTAGATGCGTGAAAATGCATTGTCTAATCAAGAACCATGATCATTACCAGCTGTCAAAGGATATCTTAAAATATTTAATGAGCTAAATTAAGCTACAAAGACATGCCAAATCTTTTTATAGGAATTTACCTGGATTTGACCCTTTGATCTCACTCCAGCACAGCATGAACCAAGGAAACAAGGGAGGAACCGAACATAATAGAAGAAAGAGCATCAATTCAGCAGGCAAGACACTCAGCTCAACCACTTATTTGCTGCCTGACTTTGGGCAAGTCACTCTCTTACTCTAAATTTCCATTTTCCCACCTGTAAAATGAGATGGTTGGACTAGATTGAGAGTTTCTGATAGCCTCCTAGTCCGTCCCTGTTTCGTGGCCGTAAGATTTATTTCGGTTCAAGGCAGTTCCATTCAACAACCTTGAGAGACAGCTACAGCAGCATAATACAATACTGTGAAGTATAATATAATATAAACATAGTACAAGGCCTTAGAATCAGATGGACAAGAATTTGACTCGGGACTCTCAACTTACTATTGATATGACCTTCAATAAACCTATTTATCTTTCTGAGCTTTAGTTTTCTATCTGTAAAATGGGGACGATGATACTACATGTTTCATGATTGCTGTAAAAACAAAATGGCATAATGGGTATTTTGAATTATGCTATTTGTTGTCTTAGTGCTTAAGAATATGAAGATGAATCTTACTCTGATTACCCTTAAAAGTGATTATAAGTTGGGAAAAACAGCAAGTACACAATCACCTTAGACGCAATGCAGTCTGTGAAGATTGCCCAAGTGCTTTGGGAAACGCAAAGACCAAGAGAGCAATTTCACCTCGGAGAACCCGAGAAAGACACATATACCCCTTCCATGATCATTTACTGAGCACCACTTTGTGCTCTGCATGAGGGTAAAGAGATGGATAAGAACAAATGCCTGCATTTCAAGTGTTCACAAAACCAGTGAAGTGATTCTTAAACAGTTTTTGCTTCATAGACTCCCTTTAAGAAGCTTATCAAAGTAAGGATTCTGTTCCCCAAAATACAAGCACATAATTTTGCATTCAATTCAGAGGATTCAAGAACCCTTAGGAAGTTCATTCTTATACTCCTTGGGTCTATGGACTCCAGATATAAAGCCTTCAACTAAATCAGAAGTTTTAAAAAAGAGGTGGCAAATACATATATTAAAATATATATTAATATATATATAACTGGTGGTGCAGAAGAATAGTCTTGGTCTTTGAACCTGTCCTCTCCAATCCCATAGCTTATATTAACCACTTGCTTCTACATATTATTTGGCTCAGGACAAAGCGCCTACTTTCTGCGTTGCTGCCTTTCTTGACACTCATTACCTGTGTCCTCTCTGACACCTGGATATTTGCCTGACTCCTGAGTCCAGGATGCTCTTCTGTGCTAGCCTAGCCTGCCACCCTCCATCGAGGCACCTGTGCCCCCATACCTGGCCCATCACTTTTACAGCTGCCAATGTCTTTGTTCTCCCATCCTGCTTCCCATTCTCTCTCTCTGATCCACTGTCAGCAAAAGGCCCAATGGAATGGATAAACATGTAGTGAAGAGGCCATCTGTGGGCAGAAGGTCTCCCTCAGATCCAATGCCTACTCTAAAAAAGCCAGCCTGGTCTATCAGTTCTCCTTTTTCACTGCCCCAGTTCTTATCCTTTGACTTAATGTCTTACATCTATATATGACTGTGTTTCACAGAGTAGACTAACCGCAGTAGCAAATGACTCAAAAATGTCCAGTGGGTTAGCCCAATAAAGTTTGTTTCTTGTGCACCTTTCAGTCCAACACAGGTATATAGAGAGGAGGCTCAGCTCCAAGCAGTCTTTCAAGTCAAAGGCTGCCCATGTTCCACACATGGCTCTCAAGATTGCTCTGAGAATTGACATCTAGATGGTGAAAGGAAAAAGACGGTAGTGGTGAGGAATCTGGAGCAAAGCAACATATATCACCTGCTGGCCAGAACACAGCTACGGGGCCCCCCTAAGAGCAGCCGGGGGGCTAGGAAAAGCAGTTCAGCTGGGTGCTCACAAGGGAAGGGAAAAGAATTTTGTGAACACATGATATCTCTGCCATACATGGCCGTTGTCTAATTTGATCCTCCCAAGAACTCTGGGAGGTAGGTACATGATGAGGATTAATATTCTGTGTTTATAGATGAGAGAACAGGATCTGAGAGATGAAGTGATTTGCCCCAGCACCCAAACTCTTTCCTTTATACATGAATATATAATCCCTGAGTGTCGGGGGAAGAATCCTTAGGGCAAATTATACGAAGTGAAATCCGGGGACAATGTACATCAGAAACATTTGAGGGAGCTCATTAAAATGCAGATTCCTTGGTCCCAACCCGCACCTACTCCCTGATTTAGCACCTGGAGGTTGAGTCAAAGGATTTGCAGATAATTCTATGCAGGATATAGTTTGAGAACTCTCTGCCTTAGGACTTCGCTTGATTTTCACCTATATGCTTAAAGGAAAACAAAGGTCCTTATAGAAAGCTGCTTTCTCATGTGTTCATAATCTGGTCTCTGTTGGAAGACCTCCAAACCTGGCCTTGGTGATGAAAGAGTCAGTTGTATTTTAATTTTTAAAGACACGTGGATTTCTTTCTAAAAATAGGCACGTGGGGGTAGGGACAGGAAAGGGCCTATAGCAACATTATCATTCAGATGGAGAAGTGCTTAATAAAACTCTGGCTATCTCTATTGGCAAAGTGACTAAAGACCTGAAGCAAATTCTATGGTAATTCAAGTAAAAATAATCTGACTTTCTCTTGAATTTAGAGCTTTATGTGCAATTCTGAGATAATGCCTTAAATTGAAGATAATTTTAGAATCCATTTAGGGGATAGGTTCTTTCCCCTGTCAAGTTGCCCAAATATTGAATATAGATTTCATTGCACATCTGGCATAAATACTGCATGGTCTATGACATCAGGGGTATAAATATTTCATAATTAAGAAACAGATATAGCAATCAGTCATCCAGTTTAATAAGCTTCTGAATTCATACCTTTGCATTCCACCCCAAAAATGTGAGAATGCCGATAAGCCTCTTAATTATATTTTATAATATTTCATTTTAATGTAAAAATTATACATATTTCACTTTCATGTAGACATCACTATTAATTTAAGGAATGTTAAGTAAGCTACCTAAAAGCCTGATAAAGTGTTATTTAGATAGTCAAAATGTTTGCTTTTCTCCCTTCAAGGTGGTTTTAGACACTAATTGTATAAATTTCAACTTTAGGCTTAAAATATCCTTCTAGTAGCTATAATTTAGTGTGAATTATTTATACTCTTTAGAAGAACCATGCAGAGAGAAATGCTGAATCATAAAATGGTAGATCTTACTTATGGCAGTGGCAATCATTGCCAAATTCCCTTCAGTGGTCCTACCTTCTGCCTTAGTAGATATAGGGGGGTTGTGGGTACAGTTATGGCCACACCAGAGGTAAGGAGGGCCCATTCCTCATCCCTTCTGAGGGAAGTAGATGATTGGGTATCCTGATGTTCAGAGAACTGAGGCCACAGTTTATTTTACTTGCAGCATGAATGCTAAAACCCTTGTTTTCTACCTCTGAGATACGAAGCCTCGGTGTTTCCACCTGGGCTTAGAGGCTCATGGTCATGAAGGATGCTGGGGGGATGGCCTTCATTATTTTGGAGCCAGCATGTGAGGCTAGCGGTTCTGCACATCCAGCTCTACTCTTGCAAAGTTACACCTGAATATCTTGCTACTTTTTTTTTTAATACCCTGCTACTTGAATAAACTTTGTATCTGAGTTCCATTCAGGTCTAGTTCATTTTAGTCTTACATGAAGTTGGAAGGGGCACTATTTGGGAACTCTACTACAATATAATGCAATGGCCAAGAGGGATTGTCTTAGAATTAGATAGGCATGGGTTCAAATCACGACTCTGTCAGTCACTTACTAGCAGGGTGACCTTGTAACTAATCCCTCTGAGCCCCAATTTCTCCATGTAAATGTAGATAATGATAGAATCCTAATATCTATCTCATAAGGCTATTGCTGAGATTTTTTTTTAAATCTATATCCATCCATCCATCCATCAATCCATCCATCCATCCATTATACACATATATGTTTAACAGTACTTGGCACTCGGCACATCATAGACACTTAAAAATGGCCTTTGAAGTCAGGAAAATGGATAAGGTTACACAGGTCAAGTGTGTAAAGTGAGATGAGAAGAGGGTCTAGGACAGTAACTTGAGGAACACGGAGTGTGAATCTGAATCTCGGGGCCATCACTCACTGGCTCTGTGACCTCTGGCAAGAGGCCCTGTTGGATGTGAACTGCAAGGTATTTATTAGCTTTAGCATAAGGGATGATGTTGATGACCTGGGTGGGAACTTTTTCAGTGGAAGGGCAGGTATAGAACAGAAAATAGTGAATGGACGGTGAGGAAGTACAAACAAGTATAACAACAACTACCACCACCACCACCACGAATGTGCCGTTTCCTTGAGCCAGGCTCACTTAAGCACTCCTCAGGGATGATCTCATTTACACGATATCTCCATCTTACAGATGAAGAAAGGTGAGGCCCAAGAGGCTTATGGAACACGGGCAGGGTTACAGTCAGTAGGAGGCATAACTAGGATACAAACTGCAATTTCTTCTCATACCCCCCATGCTAGCATAATGAAATGCTAGAAAGCTCTAAGGCATTTATTTAACAGCTCCTGCAGATTGAGGAGATACTGTGTACTTAGTTTTCTTAGCACTAGGGCTCTGAGGATAAAACAGATAATAAAGCAACCTTCTGACTCAAAGAGCTGTATCTCAAGTCTGGGGCTTTGAACCCAGGGCACTCCACATTTGCTGGGGTGACTAAGACTTTTTAGGTTTCCACCGATGATGCAACTATAATGCAGGGCTGCTTTAGCTGTGTGCCCCAAACTGACATTCTTGGAGCAATGCCAGACATTTAGCTGGAATCACAGAGAACACCTAGCAAAAGAAAACTCACAGTGAAGATTTTGCAAATGTGGCATAGGTCAGGGCTATGCTTTTCCTGTGTATTTTGGCATGCTCTCTTACATCTTCAATATGGATGGATATTTCAATTTGAACTTCCTCGATGCAGTTCCTATTGGGTTGGCCTCACAGTCACCTTCTCTGTTGGGTACCCAGTCACAGCCCAGCTGGTCACAGAGGCCAGTGAGGCTGCAATTACAATGACCAGCAGAAGGTCCTTGGGATGCTGCAGTCCTGTATACATAGCAGAAGGAGAGGGCAGAGAGGATGTTGGGGTTTAGGTCCAACATCTGTTCTAGTTCAGTAGCACATCACTAGGCCATGCCGCAGACCATATCCTAGACCTCATCATTACCCAAAAGGTGAGTTAAAATCACAAATCCAAACTCTCCTCTCTGGTGGGAAGCAGAGAAAAGCACTGACCAAAACCAAAAACCAGACTGACCATAGCTGTGCCATTTTTGAGTTATGTGACCTTGCACACATGATTTAACCACTTCCTACCTCAGTTTCCTCTTACATAAAACATGGAAAGTAACAGAATATCCCTCTTGGGGTTATTTTTGAATTAATTGCTTAGAAAGATGACCGGCCTATAGTAAGTGCTAGCTCATGCTACAGTTTTTTTTTCTCTCTTTCTCCTTTAACACTTGCTTTTTAAATTTTTTTTTATTTTTTTTAAGTTTTTATTTTTATTTCTGATAGTCACAGAGAGAGAGAGAGAGAGAGAGAGAGAGGGAGAAGCAGGCTCCATGCACCGGGAGCCCGATGTGGGATTCGATCCCGGGTCTCCAGGATCGTGCCCTGGGCCAAAGGCAGGCGCCAAACCGCTGCGCCACCCAGGGATCCCAACACTTGCTTTTTAAAACCTACTTGATATCTCCCAATTTCAGGCCCTTCCATTTTTTTCCCTAGTTTTCTTCGGTTTTCACCCTCTCTTCTATTTTAATCTAGATGCTAGACCTATCTCCTCAACTCGTCACTGGCCAAATCCTTCAATTCCTTTCTTTTCTGTCCTGTGTATCTGGAAAAACCATAACCCTGAGTCAGTCCAACTGTCTAACTCGCTGGCCGCCTGCTCTAACCTCTCCCTTCCCCAGTCACAGCTGAACAGGTACTTTTCCTTTAGTATGAGGCAAATCCCATCTCTCCCCACCTCTCCTCAGGTAAATGATCCTATCTCCTCTATCTTCAATGTAGTCTAGTGGCTTCTTCCTTCCTTCTCATCAGCATTAAACATGCTCAGTTTCTCCCACTATAGGACAAAATGCAAAACAAGAGAACAAAACACATGTTCCCACCACCCTGTATCTCCACTGAGCTACCAACGTAGAACAGCAATGCTTCTAGATTCCAGATTTGCAGAATTTATTTTTTTTATTTTTTTAATTTTTTTTGATTTGCAGAATTTAGAAAGAGCGGTTTGCACAAAGTACTTTTCATTAGCATTAGCTCCTCAGTTAACTGTGGACTGTATTTCGCCTCTCCCTTACCACTGACATTGCCCTAGCAAAGTCATCTGTGCCTTATGTGGCAGTAATCAAGGGTAGAAAGATACAGGAAAAAAAAATTTTGTCTCCTCCACAGGGTATAGAATCATCCCTGACACAGAAGAGAACTCAGTAAGTGCTTCTTGGAAGAAGGAAAAAAGATGTACAAAGAATTCGGCTCGCGATGACAAAAGAGTTACAATATTTCTGTCCCGAGCTCAAGTTGGTACAAATTCATACTCAATTCAGGAAGAAAAACCTCTCTTTGGAAAGAATGGAGAAACCTGGGCTGACATTGATTAAGTAGGAACAAATGGTGTCCGTTGACTTTTCAATTTTATTTTCATTAAATATCCATGAGTATATTGCTAATTCATTTCAGAAACAAAACCACAGACTGGCTTATCAAGTGTTAAAAAGAGCAAAAGGCCCAAAATGGAGCCAGTTTTGCTAAGCCCCACCAAGACTTAATACCTAACCTAATTGCAATATTAGCCTCTCCCAAGAGTGGAATTTCAAACCAATCAGTCTGGAATTTCCTGATCAGCACTAGTGAGGTACTCAGCAAGGTAAGACACCCCCCCCCCATGCCCTTCCCTGTGACGGAAGGTGATTTTGCCTGAAACAGTTCTTTCTTTCCTTTGCCTAATAATCTCTCCTTGTCTCACCCTGTATCTGTTTATAAAATCCTTCCATTTTGTACAGCTCCTTGGAACTCCTTTCTGCTTGCTAGATGGGATGGTGCCCGATTCATGAGTCGTGGAGTAAAGCCAATTAGATCTTCAAATTTACTCAGTTGAGTTTTGTTTTTTAACACAAGTTTAATGCATTAAGGTACTAGCAGCCCAGGAAAATCTGTGAACCACAGCTTGAGAAACACTCCTCCAGAGTTCTCAAACGTATGTAGAGGGCATGCCCGTCCGTTTTCCCCAGTTGTTCCTTGCTCTCCCTTGTATCTTAGCTTATCCCTTGTTCCTTGCTTATCCCTTGTATCCATCCCGGATTTGTTTGCATCTTTTTCATTCACTGATATTCATGGCGGATTTTGATTTTTAAGGTGAGGAGGGAGGCAATCTCCTTGAGGTCTGGAACAGGAGTACAGAGACGGGGAGGATCAGTGGCTAGTTTCCCATCGACGCAGTGGATGATTCGGCTCAGACCCGCTGCGCAGGCACCATCTTCAGCTACTTGGAGTCAGGCTGCTGGAAGCTCCCAGT
The DNA here is from genome assembly GCF_003254725.2 of Canis lupus dingo. NCBI lineage: Eukaryota > Metazoa > Chordata > Mammalia > Carnivora > Canidae > Canis > Canis lupus. The sequence goes on along the minus strand of NC_064281.1, from coordinate 113,272,400 downwards.
TGCTTCTTCTCATTGGGAGTTACCCTGGGTTACACCCACCTCTGGGGGCTGAACAACTGGCTAACTCAGGGACACAGCCTTGGGCAGCCTTGCCTGAATTCCAGGGAACTCTGAAGGGCCACCCCAGCTCTGGAGCTCTCATGGAATCACCCGAGGCCCCATTTGCGACCCCACTGCAGGCCGGCATCTTCCACTGCTCAGCTCTACCTCCCACACCTCCTCGCAGGCCTATCACCCAGCAAAGACAGAAAGTAGGGCTCCTTCTACACAGGCATGTTGGCTCAGGGGAAGGTGGGAGCCGAGCAGCAGGGCAGTACGCAGGCGCAGTGGGGCGAGCGGACCAGCTTCGGCTGCCTGAGAGACCTCAAAACCGCCCAGGCGGAGCCTCTCCCTGTCTCAACATGGGTAACAGGAAGCGTTTGGCCTCCACCCATCTACATCCGGGTACTGCACCACCAGCTCTGGCACCTGGGGGGCCCCCACCCGATGCCCAGGAGAGTTTGGAAGGTGCAATCCAGTGACTGGAGACTCCTGGGCTGATGGTGTGAGGTAGGGGTGTTGCACTCCCTCAGATGCTTCCAGAAACACCTGAGGCAGCCGCCACAGGCAAGGAGATGCCGCAGGACGCCAAGAGCCCCGGAGCCAACCCTGCTTTCAGAGGAGCACTGGGCTGAGACACGGTGCCCCCCACCCGGAGGAAGCCTAGAAATCGTTGAGGCCGTGAGCCCTTGAGCGGAACCTGGCCGTCGGGCACCGCCTACCTCTGCAACAGATGCGGCCTCCAGCAAACTCAGGAGCTCCTCGGGGACAGGGCAGGCCTTGACTGGGCCTACTGCATAGACACGGCCTGCAGCAAAGCCCGAGGTGGGGTGGGCCTAGCCCTCTCCAGTTCAAAGGAGCACAGCCCAACCGTGGCCTAGACCAGAGACTCCGGAGCTGGATCCTCACAATGGGACCTACAAGTTGAAACTTCAAGATGACGAGCGGAAGCTTGGAGAGAGCGTGTCCCATGGGAGGTGTCGGAGGCTGACCAACCCCAGCTTCAGGAGCGTGGCGCCAAACCTGAGGAGCTCCCAAGTTCAACAGCTGTAAGTGACAACCATCCCCCCCCCCATCTTCTTGTGGTTAAATATCTGTTTTTTTAAGTTTTATCATGGCAAAATGCGCGTTACATAAAATTTTACCATTTTAACATAAAAATTTACGACTCGGTCAGTGGCATGAGGTACAGTGGTTGTGCAACCCTCGCCGCCTTTTAATTCCAGAACATTCCATCACACCAAAAACAAGCCCTGGCCCCATTATGGTCACTTTCCAGCCCCCTTCCCAGACCCTGGCAACCACTAACCCCTCTTTCTGTCTCTGTGGATTTGTTGTTGTGGACATTTCACATAAATGCAATCACACTTAAAAAAAAAAAAAGAAAAGAAAAGGATGTGCATGTCATGCAAGGCGATGTTTTTATTCCGGCTTTTGCAATAGGTAGAATATTCATTGATGAGAAACAAAAAAAGAGGGCTGGAGTTTTATAAAGGGAGGCAATGAGTCACTTGCTTTATAAAGGAGTAGTATAGACGCTGGGTGGAAGTGTACAGATGGTTTTATCTGGGTGATGCAAATAGGCCAGGCTGAGGTGGTCTTTGGTGGTCAGCCATTTACAGAGCAAAAAAGGGTGGTGGTGGTGATGGCCAGGTTCCTAACTGCCCTTGCCTTCTGGAAACCCTGGGCTCAGGTAAAGTTCAGCACTGTCACTTTTTTTTTTTTTTAATTTATGATAGTCACACACAGAGAGAGAGAGGGAGGCAGAGACACAGGCAGAGGGAGAAGCAGGCTCCATGCACCGGGAGCCCGACGTGGGACTCGATCCCGGGTCTCCAGGATCACACCCCAGGCCAAAGGCAGGCGCCAAACTGCTGCGCCACACAGGGATCCCAGCACTATCACTTTAAGAACTTTCCTCAGTCAGCCTCCAGGAACTCTCCATCTCAGATCTGCTTCCAGAGAGCCACTCAAAAGACAGTCTGCCATCTGGCCCTTTGGATGGGTTTGAGCTCCTCTGGTTAAAAGAGTTTGGGCACCAGGAATCTATAGAATTGTATTTTCATGAGATAATCGATGACATTCTGGGCAAGCAAGGGCTGAGATTCCAGCCAAAGTCTTCAGAACTCTGTGTGCGTTGAGACTAACTGCAAGATGAGCTGCTTCAGGGCTGTGCTGAAACCCTGAACTGAGGGCAGCCCGGGTGGTTCAGCGGTTTAGCGCCAACTTCAGCCCAGGGCATGATCCTGGAGACCCGGGATCGAGTCCCACATCAGGCTCCCTGCATGGAGCCTGCTTCTCCCTCTGCCTGTGTCTCTGCCTCTCTCTCTCTTTGTGTCTCTCATGAATAAATAAATAAAATCTTTATATATATAAAAAAGAAACCCTGAACTGAAGCCCTTGGAGGCTTTTGTTACAGCAATGCCCTAATGGGAACTTGGGAAAGCATCTACGCATAGCAGCCTTGGTGGGGACCTTGGGCCTTGCAAGATGGGCAGCGATAATGGTGAAGCCTTTTCCCACTAGCTTGGAGGGCAGCCACCTGGGAGAGATCAAGCAGAGAAGTACAGAGCAGACCTTATGTGATGCCTGCAACTCAGAGTCTTGTGAGCGGCCCTGGAAAGCCCCAAGATACACAGAGGGAACATTTTTGAAATAGAGGTTGGATTTCCAGCAAGCAGGTTGGTGGAGGCGTAAGCTCCATGCTTTGGTCATGAAAAATAAAAGTAACCTCTCAGGCTGGCGAGGTCTGGGATATCTGTGTTACATTAAAGTATCTTTAAGGTCGTCTCATTTTTTTGTTTATTTATTTACTTTTAAAGATTTTATTTATTTATTCATGAGAAAGAGAAGCAGAGACACAGGCAGAGGGAGAAGCAGGCTCCTCGCAGGGAGCCTGATGTGGGACTCGATCCTGGGACCCTGGGGTCACGACCTGAGCCAAAGGCGGCGCTAAACTGCTGAGCCACCCGGGCTGCTCCGCATTATATGCTGCTCAACATTATATGGTGTCATTCATTTGGGGAATATAAAAAATACTGAAAGGCAATAAAGGGGAATACAGGTTGTCTCATTTAAACAGGAGTGTTGTTTCCTGGCAAGTTGGATCACATTTAAATAATATCACAGAGAAGAAATTTCCTTATAAACTACATGATACTTAAGGAATGTAAGATTTAAAAACGGATATTATTGTCCCTGTAAAGTCTACGGAAGGTCACCTTTGTGGTTAAGTCTTCTGGTTTTAGGTTCCGGCAGATTGTGTGATTCTGGACTAGATTTTAATCAGTGGGGGAGCCAGAGAGAAGAGAGCGATTTGTAAAGACTTTAGCTTTCCAGGTGTGATGGGTCCGTAGCTCTGTACGTCACACAACCTGCCCCCAAAGGACACACCTAAGCATTAATAAAGACAGGTGGCATGGGATATAAGATAGAAATGAAACTTCAAGACCAGTACTCTGATCTTGAGTAACTTCTACAAACAATGCAAAAAAAAATATATTAAAAAGCCAAAACCAACCAAACAAACAAACAAACAAAAAAACACTGGGTAAGAACAGTAGTCTAGGCAAATTTATTTATTTATTTATTTATTTATTTATTTATTTATTTATTTATTTATTTATTTATGATTTATTATTATTTATTTTTATTTTTTTATTGGAGTTCGATTTGCCAACATATAGCATAACACCCAGTGCTCATCCCATCAAGTGCCCCCCTCAGTCCCCGTCACCCAGTCACCCCATCCCCCCGCCCACCTCCCTTTCCACGGCCCCTTATTCGTTTCCCAGAGTTAGGAGTCTCTCATGTTCAGTCATCCTCACTGATATTTTCATCATTTTCTCTCCTTTCTAGGCAAATTTGACTTCAAAACCAGTCAGTCCTTTGGCCAACTTCCACTCTCAGCTTGTTCACTTTTGTGTTCTCTCTCTCACACACACATACACACACACTTATATGCTCATGCAGGAGATTGCAGTCCTAAATAAAACCTTCTGTATTTTCTCAACTAACAATATATAACTTTTAACTTTTCCAAGCCTCAATTTCCTCATCTTTAAGATGGAAGAAATAAGTATTCGAGATCTTGCACATACGGTGCTTAACAGTGGGTAACCCCTCGTCGGCATGCATATCTACGTAAGAAATACTATCTGAAAGAAAACCTTATAGGCGTTATATCTGCTAATTTTTGTTGCCTATAATTAAACATTTATTGTATTTTTCCATCTGCTTACAGGGAGAGTACAGAGAAGGCAATGTTTCTCTGTCTTTATCTCTCCCATTCTTCCCTATCTGAATTTGGGATCACTTGATCACAAGGAATAAGAAACAGAAACCTTTCAAAAGAACTGAAGTGTAAAGGGGATTTATTAACAAGGCAAATTTTTTTGAAAAATAATAAATTAATTTTTTATTGGTGTTCAATTTGCCAACATACAGAATAACACCCAGTGCTCATCCCGTCAAGTGAACAAGGCAAATTTCATGGAACCTAATTTACCTATATTAAATTAATCACCTAAAACAAGTAAATATCATTTCCAATTTATAGATAAGGAAACTGAGAGCTGGGGAGGTAACATAACTTATCCTTTAAAACTTTCCCTATTGGACATTTGAATTGTTCCCCTATGTTTGCTATTATGTTTATATCTATATATATAAACTTTGGTAAATATTTCTGTGCATATCTGCCTTTTTTTTTGTTTTGATATGATTTTGTGGGACTCAATTCTGAGAATTCATATTACTTAGGGAAAGAGTACGTGCTTTCAGTGACTCATGTGCTGCTCTGGTTTTTATTTTATGAGATGTTTACAGTAACCAAGAAATATACAATTATTTTGCAAAAGTAAAGATGCCTTTGGCTGCTAATTATTTGACATGTGTGTTGGATGATGAACATCAGATTTGCAACTATGGGCTCTTGTGTATTCATTTACTCATTGTCCTAATACTGAGCTTTTACAGAGTGTGGGCCTCGTCCTTGAATGTCCCTCGTCGTCACCCCTCAGTCAGGCAGCTCTGATCTCTAGAGTCAGGGATCTGCATCTTCAGAATGATAGATCCTCCTCTGAAGTCATTGCACAGACAATTTTAGGAAAGGAATTTGACTGAAAAAAATTGGAATTTTCCACTTGCTTTCCCAGCTGGTTTTGATTAATTGTAAGCTGGACCGATTGTAAGGGTACTTGGGTGCTTCCACACCTTGGGAATCAAGGTCGCATAGGAAGGACCGTGCAGTGAGAAGAAGACGCCGGCGGTGAGGACAGTGATCACGCGGGTGAGCGCGGGCGTGGCAGTGAGAGCTGATCACATTTCTGTCATTGCTGCACCTTTGCTTCATCCTGTGATCAGGGCACAGATGTTTAATGGAATTCATCGGTGCAGGTGAGAAGCCTTCTTCACACTAATACACTAACTGTGCGTCCTCGGCAGGCGCAGCCGGCGGCGTGTCGCGCGCGTGTGGCGGGGGCGGGCAGGCAGGCAGGCCGGCGGCCGAGGCGGGGGCGCGAGGGACGCCCCGGCAGCGTCTGCGCGTGGCCCCGGCCCCTCGTGGGGCGTCCACGGCGTGGCGGGCTCGCGCGACGGCCCGACTGGGGCTCCCGGGCAGCAGCGCCCCCGCCCCGAGGCCCGGCGGCCTGGCCCCGAGTGCGCCTCCAGCGCGGCAGCCGCGACGTCGGGGGAGCGGGGGGGGGGGGGAGCCCCAGGGCGCCCCGGGGTGCGGAGCGCGGGCTGCGGGGTCGGGCCGGGTCGCCGGCGGGGGGGCGGGGGGGCGGGGGGCTGTGGTCCGCGGGGTGAGCGGGTGCGCCAGGGGCAGGGGCTGTCGGGGCGGGGGCGACGGGGGCGGGCGCCCCTGTGCCGGGAGCCCAGGCCGGGGGGGGGGGGGCTGCCGAGGACCGGGGGGCGCCCGGGGTCCACACGAGCCCCCCGGGAGGCGGCGGCGTGGCGGGATGGGCGCCTGATGGGGCCGCGGGGCCCGGGGCTTGGGGGGCGGCCCCTGGGCTGGGAGCGGGCGCCCCGCAGGCGGGTGGGCTTTGGGGGCTTCCAACCTTATTGTAAGATTTTACGTTTTCATGAGAGACAGAGAGAGGCCGAGATACGGGCAGGGGGAGGGGCGGGCCCCACGGAGGAAGCCGGATGCGGGCCTCGATCCCGGGTCCCCAGGGTCACGCCCGGGCCGAACGAAGGCAGGCGCCCATCGGCTGCGCCCCCCGGGCGTCCCCGTAGCCCGTGTCTGTCGTCTGTGCCGGGTTCGGGGTCTGTCCCCGTAGGGAGAGGGAGAGGAGCGGGAGCGGGAGCGGGAGCGAGGCTCCCACGCAGACCCCACCTGAGTGCGGAGCCCGACGCGGGGCGCGACCTGCCGGCCCTGGGATCACGCGCTGAGCCCAACCCGGCCCGGTGCAACCGGCTGAGCCTCCCGGGGGCCTCGCGGGTGCCTCCCATCCAGCCCTCGGACGCTCGACGCCCGTGCGGAGGCTGGAGGAAGACCAGCGCCGGCTCGCGGGGACACGGACGCCCACGGCGGGACACGGACGCCCACGGAGGGACACGGACGCCCACGGCGGGCCCCGCCGCCCACAGGCCCTCATTAGTGAAAACCCCGTTCTCGTCCGTCGTCGTCGGTGCACGCGTGTCACTCGGCCCAGAGCGAGGCTTAGCCAGGCGAGAGCCCCGCCGGTTCGGAGCCCGTGTCGGGATTCTGGAACTCTCTCGGCCCGGCCTGGCCTCCTCGGCCCGGATGCCCCGGCGGAGCATGCGGGCCCCACGGTCCGCCCCAGGCCCCCGGCCGCCGTCGCGCACGGCGCCTCTTGCTTCTGAGCGGGCTGGAAGGGCTTCGGGGGAGTGTGTGCGGCCCACGGGAAGGAGGATCGTGCCCCCGGGCAGGGGCGAAGCGGCTGCGTGGGCCCCGCAGGTCTGTCCGTGCGTCCAGCTGCGCGCTGCGGCCCGTGCACGGTCCTGCTGAATGTCCGCGTGAAAGGCGCCCCCCCCCACCCCCCGGGCTTCGGGTGCGGGTGCGGGTGCGGGTGCGGGAAACGTGCGCTTCCCCTCGTGCAAGCGGCCTCCGGGCACAGAGCGCTGCACCACAGAAAACACTGCATTTCCGCGTCGGCAAAGAGCAGGAAACGTTGCGTATCGCGTGACCACCGGAAAGGCGGTGCTAAAGCAGCATTTTCTTTTTTCTTTTTTTTTTTTTTAATTTATTTATGATAGTCACAGAGAGAGAGAGAGAGGCAGAGACACAGGCAGAGGGAGAAGCAGGCTCCATGCACTGGGAGTCCGACGTGGGATTCGATCCCGGGTCCCCAGTATCGCGCCCTGGGCCAAAGGCAGGCGCCAAACCGCTGCGCCACCCAGGGATCCCCTAAAGCAGCATTTTCGACGCCTCTTGAAATGCGAACGTGGCCGAGGTCGAGAACTGCACAGTCTTCGGCCGAAGCGCGCCTGGCGCGGGGCTGATGCCTGCCCGGGGCACACGCCCGCCAAGGCCGTGAGCGGGAACGAGGGAAGCAGGCCCCGGCCGCCCCCCGTGAGGAGCCCTTCCCCACGCTGGAGGGGGACAGTGCACGAGCGGCGGCGCGTGTGCGTGGGGCGAGGGGAAGCCGCCTCCGTGCCGGCCTGGCCGTTGTTGGCTTTATGGCATTTTTGCTTCGTATTATAATTCCCTGAAACTTACAAGTTGATTAAGGCTATAGAAATTGATTAAATGACTTTTTAAAGGTCAATCTTTATTGCTGCTAAAAAAAGGAGAAAAAGCTATCTGGTTGGATACACGTCAGTTCAAGGGACAGAGCACCGCAGCAGTTCCCTGGATACAAAGTACGGACAACGTGTCTCAGTTTCTCTGTTTGAACTGACCTTCAGACAGTGCTTTTCCACGTAGAATTCAGAAGACCTGGGAAGAATATTTGAATCTACAACGTGGATAAAAAAAATAAAATAAAATAAAACGTGGATAAAACAGGGAACTCTTCCCATCGGGATAGGTGTGGGGGCAGAGAAAAATGTATAAAAAATCAAAAAATAATAAAAAGGAAAAATGTAGAGGCAAAATTACAATTCTAATTATTTATAATTGTGCTATGTGAGGTTCTACGTTGTCGCTGGTAACATGACAAGATTAAAATAGACGTAAAACATGCTAACTATATATAGACAAAAAACTTTTGTGCTTGGAGTGATCTTTATTGGAATATAATTGACATACAACAAACCTTTATTAGCGCACTTTTCTTTTCTCACTCAAAATACCTCAACACCTAGCATTGTTTCCCGGAAGAGGCTCCCCAAATAGCCTTTGTAGAAGAAAAGGATATTCTTTCAACTTGTCCGGCCGTGGGGTAAAAAAGATAAAAATAAAAATGCTTTTTTTCTCTTTCCTTGATACGTACAATTGAAGGTATTTCTTATTGCAAACTAATATTTCCACTGATCATGTAGCATTAAAGCATTTTTCACATTTGGCAGAGTAATAAAGGATCACACTCCTTAGCCTGGGGCATCTAAGAGGAAAAAAACCTTTAAACTGTTGAGCCTTGTAGAAAATGTCTGAAAGTTCAGAATGCTTTGATTTTAAGGGTTGAGGTTTACTTTCTAATAGGATGGAAATTACTTTTCACTGTGCCAGATATGGAAGTCTCCATTGGGAAGGCATGGGGCAGAGAGATTTTTAAAAAGTGCATGACAAGGACCATGTCTTAGCAGTCTATATGACCCTGTACTTAGTGCAGCCCTCAACATAGAACATGTGCTTCTTCAAGGGTAATCGAGTGAGTTAATGCTCTTTGTTTTATGGTTTCCTTCTGTCTAGACCACCTTGTTGTTGAACTAATCCTCCAGATTGAACCATGGGCTTTGTTCTCAGGTGCCAGCTAGGTCTGGTGCCCTCCCAGTGATGCCTGCCTCAGAAAGAGCAGGAGGGTAGTTCAAGCCAGGGTAGCCCCACACAGAGTTTTAGACGTGGGGGTCGTAAGCTGGTCGGCTGGAATCATAATGGGATTAAAAGCTTAAAGGAATTATAATATCATTAAAAGTGAGAATTATGGAATGATAGCATATTTTTAAGAATTAGTATCAGTTATTCCAACTTCCTCATTTTATCGATGGGGAATTGGAATTGAGGGAGGATATACAATTTACTGAGTGTCCCGGGAAGAATGTGTGATTTGGGGACTGAAGAACAGGAGTTAGAAATCCTGATTCACAAGGTCGTACAAATTATTCTCAGGATCTCAATTCCCTAACCTGCCTTCTGAACGATAATTGGTACCCACCTCCTGGCATTGCTGTGCATCGTGCATCTCTGCTGGACGTGTTCCCTCTGCTCTTCCAGATCCACTCTCCACTCTTCCTGACCCCCGCCCTCTGTCCAGAGAAGCTGTTTCCTATGGATTATAACATTCCTGGACCCTCAGGAGTCCACTGGGTCTGATTACTGGGGAGCCCCAAGGAGAACTGAAGTAGGGAGGACAGTCGGCAGGGTGCTTAATCTCCTGTCTTTCTTCTGGTCACCTTGGGCTGGCTGGGTTTCTTGATAGACGTCACTGCTCTTTTCAAGATGGCTTTTTCCTCATGATTATTGATATTTCCATGTTGCAGGAAACACTCCCTCTTCTTATCTCTTTAGGTCTCAGGTAATAGCAGTGCAGCTATTAACACTGTGATTGCAGTCTCCCTGTACCCTCCTCTTTGTCAGATTATTCCACTTTGTGTGCACTGTTTCCTGTTTGGGCTCTGACTGGTAGTATATGCGGAGAACAGAGCTTGGCATGTAGTAGGTTCTTGGTGCATGGACTCTGTTGCCGTTAGCAGCAGTAGTGTTATAGGTGATACGAGTGGTTGTAGTGCAGGTGATGGTGTCGGTATTTTCCAAAGCAACTCACGTGCAAAGTTTTTAGGAAGTACCCCCCCTTCCATGGCCCTCAACTCTTCCCAGTCTATTGCTCTTTAACTGAGAGGAACACGGATGGTTGACTTTTGACACCTTGGTCTTTGTGGTCAAAATGAAGCAAACTCTTAAGCAGATCCCATCCCGTGTCTGGTGGTCTGTGTAGTTTTTAAACTTGCCTTCTAAAGTTAAAACCTACAACAGTGTAAACAAAGTCATTGCAAATGTACTTGAGGGTTATTATTATTATTATTATTATTATTATTATTATTATAGTGAAATACCACTTGTACAAAAGCCAAGAAAACAAGAGGCAAAAAGAGAAATAGGAGTCCCTGGTTTGGGGCCTGGGGATCTGTCTCCGCCTTGCAGTGTGACACGGGAGAGTCACTTTGAAAGTGTTCCTCAACCCAGTATGATGAAGAATAGTCTTGAAAAGTGAACACATCAGAAATGGGAAGTTTCAATAAAAATGACCTCAGTGTACACTGGTAGCCTTTAATTTTTTTCTCATTCATTTAGGTAGAAAATTTAAAAGAGAACAACCAAGGAGACCAACAGGGATTATTTTATAAAGTCAATTGCAATATTTCAGTACAACGTATGAACTGAATATGTTCCCAATACTTTGAGTTTTCATTGGGTAACAGTACACCCTTCAAGCTATTTTTGGTAAGCAAACTTAGAAAACAGTTACTTCAGAAAATGGAAGAATGTCATTTTCAACAATTTTAATCATTTTGACCTCTATTTGATATAGTCTTAAATAATTACATGACAGGGTGGTATTCTCACTATGAAATGCAGACAACAGTTGAAGAAAAACCTTAAAAACTGTCCTGTGTGCGTTTAATACATGGAAGCGGTAATCACTAGACCTCATCTGGAGTTCCGTATGAAAAAGATATACCAAAAAAAAAAAAAAAAAGAAAAAGATATACCTTAGTAACAGCATTCTCTTTGTTTAGTAGTGTTTAGTCTGTGGTCATGGGAATGCTATAAACTTGTTGTGTCTGGAAGTCAGCAGGGCATATTACTAGGTCTTTCTTGATGTTCTGGTGTATGAGATGAAGATGTATGCGCTGGATGGAAACTGGATCAAGAATCAAGGCTCTGGTCCAATTATTTTCTCATTATGAAGTTGCGTGAATTCCTGTTAGAGGACTCCAGGGGTATAATGTTTCTACCCTCGGCGCTCTCTTGCTCTCTCTTTTAATTTTTTGATTTTTAATTTTGAAATAATTTTAGATTCAAAAGAAGTTTCAAAGTTACATACAAGACAATCCTGTGTGTAACCTAGCCTCTTTCAGTGATAAAACCTTACATAATCACAGTACATTTAAATTAGGACATTGACATTGACTCAATCCACAGAATTTAAGCAGAATCCATATTTTCAAAGTTATTTTGGCTCTTCTAGGTCTTTTGAATTTTTATATAAATGTTGGAATAATTGTCAATTTCTGTTAAAAAGAAACTTTTCTTTTCCGGGGCAGGGGGTGCTGTGGTGGTACAGTGGGTCATGCATGCGACTCTTGGTTTAGGCTCGGGTCATCATCTCAGGGTTGTAGGATTGAGCCATGCCATCAAGCTCTGTACTCAGTGCTGAGTCTGCTTGGGACTCTCTCCTCTCTCCTCTCTCTCTGTTCCCCGCTACTTCTCTTTCTCTCTCAAGTAAATAAATAAATATTTAGACAAAGAAACCTTTCTGGGATTTTGATGGGTGTAGGGTTGATGAATTGGGGAAGAATTGACATCTTATAATATTGTGTTTTCCTACCCACAAACAAAGTATATATCTCCATCTATTTCATTGTGTCATTCATTTATCTCCACAGTGTTTTCTACCTTTTAGTGTGTAGGTCTTTTATACCTTTTGTCAAATTTATCCCTGAGTATTTCATATTTCCTAGAGAAATTTAAATTACAGTTTTAAATTTTAATTATTAATAAACTATTCTGATTGCTTTTTATAAACAATTCTAATTTATTATTAATATATAAATATACAATCGATATCAACATATTGATCCTGTATCCTACAACCTCAATAAATTCATTTATTACTCATAGAAGATTTTTTTCACACTGATAAAATTTAATACATAAAGTGTCATAATCTGGGATGCCTGAGTGGCTCAGTGGTTGAGTGTCTGCTTTGGCTCTGGGCATAATCCTGGGGTCCTGAGATCGAGTCCTGCATCAGGCTCCCTGCAGGGAGCCTGCATCTCCCTCTGCCTATGTCTTTGCCTCTTTCTCTGTGTCTCTCATGAATAAATAAAATCTTTAAAAAAATTGTCATAATATTTGAAGGACATTTTTACTTCTCCTTTGCCAATCTGAGTATCTTTTTCCCTTATTGCAATGCACAGAACCTCCAGTAAAAAGTTGAGTAACCCCAACTTTGGGTGCACAAGTCAGGTTTAGCTTATAGTGTTTGTCATTTAAATACTCAGAACAACTTTTGTCCTACATATACCTGCCACTTTCCCTCTACACTGGTAAAACCGCATCAGGATACTATATCTACTAACATGAACATGCATTCCAGATTGAAATAAGATGAAGATACCAGTAGAGAAAGTTAGTCACTGAAGTGTTGACAGCTTGAAGGTAGTGATTTCAGACTAGAAACCAAAAAACTGAAGAAATCTACATGGGCACTGGGGAAAAGGAGGTAGATGGAAAAGTTGCCTGGACTGGGGCACCTGGGTGGCTCAGTTGGTTAAGTGTCCAGCTCTTGATTTTGGTTTGTCATGATCTCAGGGTTGTGAAATTGAGCCCTGCTTTGGGCTCTGTGCCTAGCACAGTCTGCTTGAGATTCTTTCCTCTCCCTTTCTCCCCCTCTCTGTTCTTCCTCCTGCTTGTGTGTTTTCTCCCCGCCCCACCAAAATAAATAAATAAATAAATAGATAGATAGATAGATAGATAGATAGATAGATACAATCTTTTTTATTAAAAAAAAGGGAAAATTGCCTGGCAGTAGCCAAGAAGTAACTAGTCTTCAGAGTACACAGGAGGGATTTTTAGTGGGAACGTAGGATGATCCAGATCTCATTATAGACTGCAAAAGAAGAAGAGACAGATAGATGGAAAAACCAAGAAACAGAAGAATACGGTTAAGAAACTCTAGAGAACAAACTGATGGTTACCAGAGGGGAGGTGGATGGGGAGATGGATGAAACAGGTGATGGGGATTTATGAGGGCAGTTGTTGTGATGAGCAATGGGCAATTAAAATAAAAAACAAGAAACAAATCTCTTCATAGACTTAAATATGGCCCCACTAGTTTGGACAAATTTTAGGTAAGAAACTTGAAATGCTGAATAATGGTGAAGAATGAGAAAGAACAGAATGAACCATGGTATAGGAGTATCCATGGAGCATGGATGGGGGAAACTCCTTCTGTTTGCCATCAGAATTGTACATGGGAGATAAAGAATCATGATAGGTCATTTTGGGACCTACCTTTAGGGATGTTAAAGAAACAACCATAACATCAAACCTATATCCCCTCACCCACAGAGATGTCAGAAATAGTGCTTTGTGATGTTGATGCCATTGGCTGGAACAGTGCCTTGATGACCAAAGCCAAAGGGTGGGGCTCCTCATTGCCTGAGGGAGGGTGTGTATATGTATACACAGAGAGGTCAGGTTCCCTGGGGTAGATCACTGGGAGGCTTAAATATGGTGAGAAGATCTGCACACCAGAACAGCCTGCCATAAATATAGAACAACCAAGTATAAGGAAAAAACGTCCAACTCCATGCACCAAAGGAAGGAAGAAGCAGAACAATTCTTGTAACTCGAATAACAAGAAAAACGACAAGGTAAGATGTCTCTATTCATGTTTCTCTTCTTCTTTAGATTCCCATCCCATAACCCCTCCACTGCCCTTATCTAGCAAAAACCCCTTCCCTAATTCACGCCAGCTCTTTTCATAAAGCCTCCCTGCCATCTACCCTCCACCCTCTTCCCCCAAACTAATGTCCTTATGGCTTCATCCTCTTTTTCTACCAGGTGCAAAAGGGGATCATAAGGGCAACATTAGGCCGTCAACAGAATTTGAAAAAAAGCCAACAATGATAGTCTGTTACTACAGGATGAACAAGAAAATACATCAGGATCAGTTGGAGGATAAACAAGAGACCCCGGAGAGCTCCGACGATGACCTGTGAGTGGCAGGGGCCAGAGATCTGAACTTCTCTCCTGTGTCTCATGAGGATGCAATGGAGAAACAGCCGACTGCAGAGAGACCACCCCTGAAAAATAGCGGTTGTGATGACAATAAAATCAAGTTATCAACAAGAGATGTGTGTTTCTGTGAGTTTTGTGATGGTGGGGAGGGAAGGAAGGGAAGAGGCAGGTGTTGGAGAAGGGAGGAGGTGAGACAGGCCCTGGAGGGTTGGGAGACAGGCCAGAATGTCAGTTAGCCAGCCATCAGGACTAAAGACTGAGTCAGGACTGAGAACTGAAGACCGATTGACTTCTTAACATTTTTTTCTCACAGGTTAGGAGGAAAAGGACTTGGTATTTCTTCAAGTGTTTGTGTGTATGTGGGGGGGGGGCAATAGATGAGGAGAGCTGTAATGGGTGTGGAGTGATGGGCGCTCTCACCAAAAGGCAGGCAACAAAATTGCCTTCAAGCCACCTACCTTGTAGTGGTGTATATTGTACTTCACCCTAGGCTATAAGGAACTGAAGCCCTCGGGTCCCAAAACTTATCCTCCAGAAAGTCACTGGCAGCACCCACACACACTAAAACAGTGATACTTGGATGCCACAATATCAACACTAATTAGTGCACTTTCTTGTTAAGAAGCTTGGGTTGGAACAGTGGCCTAACAATGGTGGGACCATGAGAGTGGTTATCCCCCTTCCCACAGGGAATCAAGGGGAGCTTTGCCTACAGAGAACTTTAATAGAATAGAGTAAGAATAAAATTGAGTAAAAGCTGATCTTTATGTTATCAGCATACTTCAGTCTGTGTAATGTCAGTGATTAAGTATTCTTCCCCTGAAAAAAAAATCTGTGTGTGTGTGTGTGTGAGAGAGAGAGAGAGAGAGAGAGAGAGAGAGAGAGATGGATAATGGAGTGGTTTTGATATCACATCTAGAGGGTTGAAGTAATTACGTTCCCTGAGCAACTTGCTCAAGACCCTCCCCTGTTTGTTTGCTCATTCATTCCTCTTATTTCTACCCTGCAGCCCTATTTCCTTTTTCATAGGCAATTGTTCTAATGCGTTTCATGTGTGTACTTTTCTCTCTTTTTTTAAGATTTATTTATTTGAGAAAGAGGGAGAGAGCACATTGGGGAGGGGGGCAGAGGAAGAGGGAGGGAGAGTCTCAAGCAGACTCCCTGCTGAGTGTAGAGCCCAACACAGGGCTTGATCTCACAACACTGGGATCATGACCTGAGCCAAAACCAAGAGTCGGTCACCCAACCAGCTGCACCATACATGCCCTCTTGATGTGTATACTTTTCTTAAGTGTTAATGAAATGTGTATTATTGTTTCCTGGGCATTTGCTTTTAATTTACATATCTGTTGCTAATATGATCTATCATTGTTTCTTGATGTTTCACTGAGCCCTGTTTTTAAGATCATCCATGTTCTACAAATACATCTTGTCTGTTGTTCCCTTGTAAATGCATATGTTGGACGAATTCTTTATTTTATAAATTTTAGATATTTGGATCTTTAATATTTGCACCTATCCCTTGGTACATGTTTTGTTTGATTTATACCACAATGTTTCATTTTCTTTGGAGCGACTTGTAAATAATGTCGTGAGTTTAATTTTGGTTTCCACATATTCTTTGTTAGTGTATAGAATTGTGATTGATTTTTTATTTTTTTTAATTTATTTTTTATTTATTTATTTATTTTTTTTTTATTGGTGTTCAATTTACTAACATACAGAATAATACCCAGTGCCCGTCACCCATTCACTCCCACCCCCCGCCCTCCTCCCCTTCTACCACCCCTAGTTCGTTTCCCAGAGTTAGCAGTCTTTACGTTCTGTCTCCCTTTCTGATATTTCCCACACATTTCTTCTCCCTTCCCTTATTTTCCCTTTCACTATTATTTATATTCCCCAAATGAATGAGAACATATAATGTTTGTCCTTCTCCGACTGACTTACTTCACTCAGCATAATACCCTCCAGTTCCATCCACGTTGAAGCAAATGGTGGGTATTTGTCATTTCTAATAGCTGAGTAATATTCCATTGTATACATAAACCACATCTTCTTTATCCATTCATCTTTCGTTGGACACCGAGGCTCCTTCCACAGTTTGGCTATAGTGGCCATCGCTGCTAGAAACATCGGGGTGCAGGTGTCCCGGCGTTTCATTGCATTTGTATCTTTGGGGTAAATCCCCAACAGTGCAATTGCTGGGTCGTAGGGCAGGTATATTTTTAACTGTTTGAGGAACCTCCACACAGTTTTCCAGAGTGGCTGCACCAGTTCACATTCCCACCAACAGTGTAAGAGGGTTCCCTTTTCTCCGCATCCTCTCCAACATTTATTGTTTCCTGCCTTGTTAATTTTCCCCATTCTCACTGGTGTGAGGTGGTATCTCATTGTAGTTTTGATTTGTATTTCCCTGATGGCAAGTGATGCAGAGCATTTTCTCATATGCATGTTGGCCATGTCTATGTCTTCCTCTGTGAGATTTCTGTTCATGTCTTTTGCCCATTTCATGATTGGATTGTTTGTTTCTTTGGTGTTGAGTTTAATAAGTTCTTTATAGATCTTGGAAACTAGCCCTTGATCTGATATGTCATTTGCAAATATCTTCTCCCATTCTGTAGGTTGTCTTTGAGTTTTGTTGACTGTATCCTTTGCTGTGCAAAAGCTTCTTATCTTGATGAAGTCCCAATAGTTCATTTTTGCTTTTGTTTCTTTTGCCTTCGTGGATGTATCTTGCAAGAAGTTACTATGGCCGAGTTCAAAAAGGGTGTTGCCTGTGTTCTTCTCTAGGATTTTGATGGAATCTTGTCTCACATTTAGATCTTTCATCCATTTTGAGTTTATCTTTGTGTATGGTGAAAGAGAGTGGTCTAGTTTCATTCTTCTGCATGTGGATGTCCAATTTTCCCAGCACCATTTATTGAAGAGACTGTCTTTCTTCCAATGGATAGTCTTTCCTCCTTTATCGAATATTAGTTGCCCATAAAGTTCAGGGTCCACTTCTGGATTCTCTATTCTGTTCCACTGATCTATGTGTCTGTTTTTGTGCCAGTACCACACTGTCTTGATGACCACAGCTTTGTAGTACAACCTGAAATCTGGCATTGTGATGCCCCCAGATATGGTTTTCTTTTTTAAAATTCCCCTGGCTATTCGGGGTCTTTTCTGATTCCACACAAATCTTAAAATAATTTGTTCTAACTCTCTGAAGAAAGTCCATGGTATTTTGATAGGGATTGCATTAAACGTGTATATTGCCCTGGGTAACATTGACATTTTCACAATGTTAATTCTGCCAATCCATGAGCATGGAATATTTTTCCATCTCTTTGTGTCTTCCTCAATTTCTTTCAGAAGTGTTCTATAGTTTTGAGGGTATAGATCCTTTACATCTTTGGTTAGGTTTATTCCTAGGTATCTTATGCTTTTGGGTGCAATTGTAAATGGGATTGACTCCTTAATTTCTCTTTCTTCAGTCTCATTGTTAGTGTATAGAAATGCCACTGAATTCTGGGCATTGATTTTGTATCCTGCCACGCTACCGAATTGCTGTATGAGTTCTAGCAATCTTGGGGTGGAGACTTTTGGGTTTTCTATGTAGAGTATCA
The DNA here is from genome assembly GCF_003254725.2 of Canis lupus dingo. Taxonomy (NCBI): domain Eukaryota; kingdom Metazoa; phylum Chordata; class Mammalia; order Carnivora; family Canidae; genus Canis; species Canis lupus. Next base: position 113,254,661 of record NC_064281.1, on the reverse strand, counting down.
TGTCATCGGCGAAGAGAGAGAGTTTGACTTCTTCTTTGCCAATTTGAATGCCTTTAATGTCTTTTTGTTGTCTGATTGCTGAGGCTAGGACTTCCAGTACTATGTTGAATAGCAGTGGTGAGAGTGGACATCCCTGTCTTGTTCCTGATCTTAGGGGAAAGGCTCCCAGTGCTTCCCCATTGAGAATGATATTTGCTGTGGGCTTTTCGTAGATGGCTTTTAAGATGTCGAGGAATGTTCCCTCTATCCCTACACTCTGAAGAGTTTTAATCAGGAATGGATGCTGTATTTTGTCAAATGCTTTCTCTGCATCCAATGAGAGGATCATATGGTTCTTGGTTTTTCTCTTGCTGATATGATGAATCACATTGATTGTTTTACGGGTGTTGAACCAGCCTTGTGTCCCAGGGATAAATCCTACTTGGTCATGGTGAATAATTTTCTTAATGTACTGTTGGATCCTATTGGCCAGTATCTTGTTGAGAATTTTTGCATCCATGTTCATCAGGGATATTGGTCTGTAATTCTCCTTTTTGGCGGGGTCTTTGTCTGGCTTTGGAATTAAGGTGATGCTGGCTTCATAGAACGAATTTGGAAGTACTCCATCTCTTTCTATCTTTCCAAACAGCTTTAGGAGAATAGGTATGATTTCTTCTTTAAACGTTTGATAAAATTCTCCTGGGAAGCCATCTGGCCCTGGACTCTTGTGTCTTGGGAGGTTTTTGATGACTGCTTCAATTTCCTCCCTGGTTATTGGCCTGTTCAGGTTTTCTATTTCTTCCTGTTCCAGTTTTGGTAGCTTGTGGCTTTCCAGGAATGCGTCCATTTCTTCTAGATTGCCTAATTTATTGGCGTAGAGCTGTTCATAATATGTTTTTAAAATCGTTTGTATTTCCTTGGTGTTGGTAGTGATCTCTCCTTTCTCATTCATGATTTTATTAATTTGAGTCTTCTCTCTCTTCTTTTTAATAAGGCTGGCTAATGGTTTATCTATCTTATTAATTCTTTCAAAGAACCAACTCCTGGTTCTGTTGATCTGTTCCACAGTTCTTCTGGTCTCGATTTCGTTGAGTTCTGCTCGAATCTTTATTAACTCCCTTCTTCTCTTGGGTGTAGGATCTATTTGCTGTTTTTTCTCTAGCTCCTTTATGTGTAAGGTTAGCTTTTGTATTTGAGTTCTTTCCAGTTTTTGCATGGATGCTTGTATTGCGATGTATTTCCCCCTTAGGACTGCTTTTGCTGCATCCCAAAGATTTTGAACGGTTGTATCTTCATTCTCATTAGTTTCCATGAATCTTTTTAATTCTTCCTTAATTTCCTGGTTGACCCTTTTATCTTTTAGCAGGATGGTCCTTAACCTCCATGTGTTTGAGGTCCTTCCAAACTTCTTGTTGTGATTTAGTTCTAATTTCAAGGCATTATGGTCCGAGAATATGCAGGGGACAATCCCAATCTTTTGGTATCGGTTCAGACCCGATTTGTGACCCAATATGTGGTCTATTCTGGAGAAAGTTCCATGTGCGCTTGAGAAGAATGTGTATTCAGTTGAGTTTGGATGTAAAGTTCTGTAGATATCTGTGAAATCCATCTGGTCCAGTGTATCATTTAAAGCTCTCGTTTCTTTGGAGATGTTTTGCTTAGAAGACCTATCGAGTATAGAAAGAGCTAGATTGAAGTCACCAAGTATAAGTGTATTATTATCTAAGTATTTCTTCACTTTGGTTAATAATTGATTTATATATTTGGCAGCTCCCACATTCGGAGCATATATATTGAGGATTGTGAAGTCCTCTTGTTGAATAGATCCTTTAAGTATGATATAGTGTCCCTCTTCATCTCTCACTACAGTCTTTGGGGTAAATTTTAGTTTATCTGATATAAGGATGGCTACCCCTGCTTTCTTTTGAGGACCATTCGAATGGTAAATGGTTCTCCAACCTTTTATTTTCAGGCTGTAGGTGTCCTTCTGTCTAAAATGAGTCTCTTGTAGACAGCAAATAGATGGGTCCTGCTTTTTTATCCAGTCTGAAACCCTGTGCCTTTTGATGGGGTCATTAAGCCCGTTCACATTCAGAGTTACTATTGAGAGATATGAGTTTAGTGTCATCATGATATCTATTCAGTCTTTGTTTTTGTGGACTGTTCCACTGAACTTCTTCTTAAAGGGGAATTTTAAGAGGCCCCCTTAAAATTTCTTGCAGAGCTGGTTTGGAGGTCACATATTCTTTTAGTTGCTGCCTGTCTTGGAAGCTCTTTATCTCTCCTTCCATTTTGAATGAGAGCCTTGCTGGATAAAGTATTCTTGGTTGCATGTTCTTCTCATTTAGGACCCTGAATATATCCTGCCAGCCCTTTCTGGCCTGCCAGGTCTCTGTGGAGAGGTCTGCTGTTACCCTAATACTCCTCCCCATAAAAGTCAGGGATTTCTTGTCTCTTGCTGCTTTAAGGATCTTCTCCTTATCTTTGGAATTTGCAAGCTTCACAATTAAATGTCGAGGTGTTGAACGGTTTTTATTGATTTTAGGGGGGGATCTCTCTATTTCCTGGATCTGAATGCCTGTTTCCCTTCCCAGATTAGGAAAGTTTTCAGCTAGAATTTGTTCAAATACATATTCTGGCCCTCTGTCCCTTTCGGCGCCCTCGGGAACCCCAATTAAACGTAGGTTTTTCTTCCTCAGGCTGTCGTTTATTTCCCTTAATCTATCTTCATGGTCTTTTAATTGTTTGTCTCTTTTTTCCTCAGTTTCCCTCTTTGCTATCAACTTGTCTTCTAGGTCACTCACTCGTTCTTCCACCTCGTTAACCCTCGTCGTTAGGACTTCTAGTTTGGATTGCATCTCATTCAATTGATTTTTAATTTCTGCCTGATTAGCTCTAAATTCTGCAGTCATGAAGTCTCTTGAGTCCTTTATACTTTTTTCTAGAGCCACCAGTAGCTGTATAATAGTGCTTCTGAATTGGCTTTCTGACATTGAATTGTAATCCAGATTTTGTAACTCTGTGGGAGAGAGGACTGTTTCTGATTCTTTCTTTTGAGGTGAGGTTTTCCTTCTAGTCATTTTGCTCAGTGCAGAGTGGCCAAAAGCAAGTTGTATTGGGAAAAAGAGAAAAAGAGAGGAGGGAAAGAAGGAAAGAAAAGAGAAAGAGAAAAAAAAAGGGAAGAAAAAGAAAAAAAAAACGAAAAAAAAAAAAAGAAGAAAAAGAGAAAGAAAAAGAAAGGAGAAAAAAAGGGGGTGGGGGAAGGAAACAAATCAAAAAGCAAAACAAAACAAAACAAAACAAAAACAAAAACAAAACAAAACAAAACAAAACAAAAGAACCACCGGGGAGTATCTTCTGATTCTGTGTTCTTTAAGTCCCTTGGCTTCTCCTGGAAGTTGTCCGTCCAGCTGGTGTTCTGGGGGAGGGGCCTGTTGTGCTGATTCTCAGGTGTTAGCAGTTGGGGGAGCTGCTGTGCCCCTGCCTGGTGCAGGGCTCAGTGGGGGTTGTTTACCCCGTGAGGCCGCAGGAGGAACAGCCCCAGTGGCGGGGCAGCTCTGGAAACCTGGATTCAGCACCGGCAGGAACTCCGTCTGCAGGGCCTGGAGGCTCCGAGGCGGGGCCGCTGATCTGCTCAGCTGGGGCAGGAGCGTCCTCGCTGTCCTGGGCCCTCCCGGCCTCTGCCTGTCCCGGGGGAGGCGGGATCCTGGGCTGTGTCCCGGCGCCCTGTGCTCCGGAGCCTGCGCTGTTGGATTCGCGCTCCCGGGGCCGCGCAGCCCCCTCCGCGGAGCCGCCGCCCGAGCCCCTCCGAGCTGCTCCTGGAACCGCGCAGCCCCCTCCGCACGGAGCCTCTTCCTCTGCCCGAGCCCCTCCGAGCTGCTCCCGGGGCCGCGCAGCCCCCTCCGCGGAGCCGCCCCCGAGCCCCCCGAGCTGCTCCGGGTCCCGCCGGGTCCCGCCGTGCGCGCTGCAGCCCTTAGGGAGCTCGGCGCACTCTCCTGGGCGCGCAGTTGCTGTTACTGTCCCCGGGAGCCCGAGGGCATCCCCGCCCTCCTGGGTCCTGCTCCACCTCCCTGGAGCCCCTTTCCGCCCGGGAAGGTCGGTGCAGCTCCTGCTCCTCCGGGACGGGGCTCTCCTGTCCTGGGGACACTCGCCCCGGCCTCAGCCCGGCTCCTCGCGGGGCCCCTCCCCCTTGGAGGCCTTTGTTCCTTTATTTCTTTTTCCCCGTCTTCCTACCTTGATAGATGCGCGAACTCTTCTCACTGTTGCATTCCAGCTGGTCTCTCTTTAAATCTCAGGCCGAATTCATAGATTTTCAGGATAATTTGAAGGTTTTCTAGGTAGTTTGGTGGAGACAGGTGATTTGGGGACCCTACTCTTCCGCCATCTTGCTCCTCCCCCCCTGATTGATTTTTTAAATTAAACTTTTCATTTTGATATAATTGTACAATATCACAACCAGGAAATTGACATCGATGCAATCCATCTACCTTATTCAGATTTCAACAGTTTTATACCTGCTCATCTGCATGTATATGTGTGCGTATTTATGCAATCTTATCGCCTGTGGAGATTACTGTAAGAATCACCACAGTAAAGATACAGAAGAGTTTCATCAACACAGCAGCCCCTCCTGTTGCCCTTTAATCCCTCCCCCCCCAACCCTTGAGTTCATAACTCCTAGCAGCCACTATTCTCTACCTCTATAATTTTGTCATTTCAAGAGCTTTTTTTTAATATTTTATTTATTTGTGATAGACATAGAGAGAGAGAGAGAGGCAAAGACACGGGCAGAGGGAGAGACAGGTTCCATGCCAGGAGCCCGATGTGGGACTCGATCCTGGGGCCCCAGGATCACGCCCTGGGCCAAAGACAGGCACTAAACCACTGAGCCACCCAGGGATCCCTCAAGAGCTTTATATAAATAGAATCATTTCCTATGTAATCTCTCATGATTAGCTTCTTTTCACTCAGCATAAGTCTCTAGGGATTCACTTAGGTTGCTGCATGTATCAATAATTCATTCCTTTTTATCCCTAGCATAGTATTCCATGGCATAGATAAGATATAACATGGTTTGTTTCATCATTCTACCCGTCAAAGGACATCTGGGCTGTATCCAGTGCTTAGCTATTAAGAAGCTGCTATAACCATTCACATACAGGATTTTGTGTGTGAACATAAGGTTTAATTTCTCTGGAATAAATACCCAGGAGTGTAATTGCTGAGTACTGTGGTAGTTCCATGTTCAGTTTTTCTTTTTTTAAGAGATTTTATTTATTTGTTTATTTGAGACAGAGACTGAGAAGGAGAGGCAGAGACATAGGCAGAGGAAGAAGCAGGCTCCATGCAGGAAGCCCGATGTGGGACTCGATCCTGGCACTCTGGGATCACTCCCTGAGCCAAAGGCAGATGCTCAACCACTGAGCCACCCAGGCATCCCTCCATGTTTAGTTTTATATAAGAAAATGCCAAACAGTTTTCTAGCATGACTGTATTATTTCACATTCCAACTAGCAATGTATCAAAAATCCAGTTTTTCCACATCCTCACTAGCATTTGGTTTCATCAGTATTTTCTGTTTTAGCCTTTCGGATAGATGTATAGTGATATCTTATTGTGGTCTTAATTTACTTGTCCCTGACAGCTGATGATGTTAGCGATCTTTTCATGTGCTTAATTGGCATCCATATATTCTCACGCCTCTTTTTTTTGACAGGTGCATGATAATGGCTTAGAGCAAGGATATAGTCAGTATATTGAACAAGTCTAAAAATAACACAAGGATTGGAAGATTGTTTCATAACAGAATCTAAATCCAGTAAGGGTTTCAGTAGGCTAGACTCCAGACCACTAGAATGATGGCTTTAATCAAACAAGGAAAAGTTTACTAGGGGAACAAATGGCATGTTCATATCTTGGTGTCCCAAACATAGTATCTTGTGACTAGGATAGGAAAGATTTGATTTAACAGTGGTATTAAAAAGTCAGCCTAGAGATTTCAAATGACAGTAAGCATAATCTGAGCTAAGGGTGCGAAAAGGCCGCCAAAACACAACTTGTAACTTTGACTAAGTTCCATGGAAGTGGAGTACCTAAAGCAAGAGGTGACATTCCCCTGTGTTGACAAGATCACACTCTGAGAACTATTTCCAGTTCCAGTGGGCCTTATACTTTTAAGAAGAATAGAGGCAAATTAAATAGTAACTAGAGGAAAGCAAGGCAGATGCTGTTGGGATTTGAAGTTGTTTGAAGGACAAATAATGAAAGGAACTGTAGCTGGCAGGGTCCTTGTGGGAGACAGATTATGCTCAAATTCAAATAGGATAATGAGAGAAGAGTTTAATGAATCATTGATTATGCAGGAAAGGAAGAGTATAGGGAAACTACAAGAAGTAGTGACATAACCTGGAGCTGGAAACTGAGTGACTGCTACCAACCCTAGGTCAGGTAGGGAGAAGGAGGAGATAATTACTGGAACCTGCAGAATGAGAGAGTTCTGTGGAAAGAACTGTCAAAAAAACAAAAAAACAAAAACAAGATGGTCTAGGTAAAAGTATGAAACAAGACCAGGAAAACCTTGCACAAAAGGAGCCAGGGCAATAAGTACTCTGACTTCATTCTTCTCCTTCCCCTCCGGTCATCTTCAAGGGTTTCCCATTGATCAAAAACAAGTGGAAGTCAGGAGATAAGAGAGTTCATTAATATAGTCCGTGGTTCACACAGGACAGAGCACTGGGCAGGATAGAGAAGAGTAGAAAATGCATCTGGCGATGTAAATGGAGGATATTCTAAGAACACTGAACTCCAGCCAACAGTATCTTTCTTCAGTTCTCTGACATGGGGTCATGATTGGACTTGGACTTGTTGAGTGTCATCACTCTGATGAGTAGTACCACAGTAAGGAACTTAGGGGGAAGTCACATAAACTCCCTCAGGCAGTTGATCTGGATGAGTTGGCCCTGGGAAGCTATTTACAAAATGTTCAATTGTAATTTAGGGACATTTTGCTCTTTCCTGTGGGCTAGAATGTCTACCACACCAACCATTCGTTACACCAAAATGTCCAACAACTGCAATTGTATTTCCCCTGGCAGAAATCATAAAGTTGTGTTTTTAAACTTGGTATCGCTTGAAAAAGAAGAGTTACTAAATGTAGAAAGCCAGACAGTAGCAAAGATGTGAGGGGGCTTGAGCACCAATATCCTCAATCTTGTTTGCTATGCCATCGTTGGGACTTAGCATGGAGCCTGACACAGTAGACAACCAGTAAATATTTGCTTGAATGATGGTACAGGCTTGGGGAGTGAGAATAGCAGAGTAGTGGAAAGAATTATGATAGTGACTCATGTTATATGTCATTCTAGTCCCAGCTCTAGCTATAACTCAATATATAATCTTGGGCTAGTCATACAAATTCCCTTGAAGGTCATTTCCAGATATCTAATTCTTTGACTGTAGATTTAGTCAGTAAAAGTTGGGGTCTTTAGCTCCTACTCCGTGGCATATTAATCTGAGTTCAGAAATATCCAAGGTAATAGATTGAATCTCTAGCTTAGGTTTCATTAGAACATACACAGAGGGATGCCTGGGTGGCTCAGCGGTTGAGCCTCTGTCTGCCTTTGGCTCAGGGCATGATCCCGGAGTCCTGGGATCGAGTCCCAAGTCGGGCTCCCTGCTTGGAGCCTGCTTCTCCCTCTGCCTATGTCTCTGCCTCTCTCTCTGTGTCTCTCATGAATGGATGAATAAAAAGTCTCTAAAAACATAAAAAAAAAAATAGAACATACACAAAGGCTGATCTGTACCCAAAGAAGAGGTAGAGACAGTAGATATACTAATTTTAATTTAGATTATTTTTATATAAAGCCAGGTTGATATTAAAAAGACCCCAAATAATTAATTCATTTTAGCAAACCAATGGAAATTTAAACTAAAAATAATTCCTTGGATTGAAATGTTTCACTAACAGTGAAGAACACTTATACTAATAACAACTAACATTTTCAAATAATTATATCTGAATGTCTAGTATTGCTTAGCACTTATTAAATATCAAGCACTTCATATGCATAATGTAATTTAACCCTTACAACCAACTTACGAGCCTACTACTATTGCTGACACCATCCTTGGGAAATGAGGAACAGTGGCTACGTGATAAGTGAGTGAAATGGGGATTCAAACCCAGGCAGTCTTAAGAGTTTGAACTCTTTATCTACTCATTATAAATATTATCATCACTTGACTTTTCATCAGATACATAAGGGCAAAATATGCATATTTTCTGTAATGCAAATTCAAAGATATTATGATTACATACTTAGTTTTAGAGATTGCATTATGGAATTTTCCCTTTTATGGTACTGACATGTAAACATACTTGAGTTCATGCATTTCAGATATCACTTAGAGAAAACATATAGGGGGTGCCTGGGTGGCTCAATTAGTTGAGCTCAGGTCATAATCTCAGGATCCTGGGATTAAGCCCCAGGGAGTCATCTCTCTTCCCCTCTCCATGCTCATGCTCTCTCACTCTCTCAAATAAATAAATAAAATCTTAAAAAAAAAGAAAAGAAAAAATCCTACATTTGGAAAATTCTTTTGCAGAGCACAGCAGCTGGGTTAAATTAGAACAATTACCATGAACCAGTGGAGATAACTTTCAACTAGTTTAGCACCAGCTCTGTCAACTAACAGTGTGCACCTGGGTGAGCATGTGGCATGCTCTGTAATTTATGACATCCTACAAAGTGCTTATTTCATCACAGGGCCTGTCTTCCAGCCTCTGTGCCTTCACATGTGGGACTCCTCTCTTCCTGATTGTTGCTCTAATAAAAGAGATTCTTCCTTTAAGGAATCCCATACTTGCCCTATGCACTTTGAAACTGTGGAGTTTTGTAGGGCCCATTTTCAGTTAGGCCTTTGCTCTATATCATACTATTTTTTTCTTTTGCTTTCCACAATCCTAATAACCAGCTAGCAGAAGGAAAGCAAAATAGTGAATTCAGTAAGCATTCTTAACATTTAAAGGACTAGTATTAAATCAGATTTTTAAAAAATAATTATTTATTTGAGAGAGAGAAAGAGTGAGAAAGAGAGAGAGCACAGGTGGGGGGGTGGGGGGCGAGAGAGGAAGAAACAGGCTCCCTACTGAGCAGGGAGCCCAATGCAGGGCTCTATCCCAGGACCCTGGGATCATGACCTGAGCAGAAGGCAGATGCTTAACCGATTGAGCTATCCAGGTGCCCCTAAATTAGATATTTCTTAATTTATAATAATAATCAGAAAATTTTCATTGTTTATTTTTAATAACCTGTGATAACATTTTAGGGCCCAAATGTATTACCTCTATACAAAGTTAATAGAAAAAAACAAGGTAGACCAAATTAGACATAGAGGAGGCTATGTAGCCTTTGGATTTCAGGCACATACAGAGGAAAAGATGCTGAAAAATCATAGAGAGTTTCCTTCTTTAAATTTCTTTTTTTCCCACAATGTTCTCTTTAGTTAAGTAAAAAAAATTGCATTGCATATTACATATAGTGTATGATTTGCCAGCTAAAGTTTTGGAGTCTGGCATAGCTGGAGTCATGACTTTGGGCAAATAATTTCACCTCTCTGAGACTTGATGTTCTTATCTGTAAAGTGAGAATACTACTTATTGTCTCCACTCCCCTGAAGATTAAGTGAGAATATGACAATCTTCTAGATTAATGTATGACAGTTAGTATTCCAGAAATGGCTAGGAGGTTCTTTATTTTCTTAGTTTACCTTATTTTTTTTAGTAAACTGTGCCCAACATGTGGCTCAAACCCACAACTCTCAGATCAAGAGTCCCACACTCCACTGACTAGCCAGCCAGATTCCTCTAGGAGGTTCTTTATTGCATGTGAGTTTTGCAGAGAAGAATGGAAGTTGTCCAGCGTCCTATTAACAATTATTGTGGGAAGAGGACACTTCAGGAAATTACAACTGGGGGAATCAGGGGCACTTGCTACAGATTTAAAGACCTCCCACAAAGGCACTTGTGGCTAGAGAGGGGAGCCACCTCTCCCTATTTAACTTTCTTGACAATAAAGAATTTTATACCAGCCAGAGTTACCCACCCACAAAACCAAAGGGCGAGAATAAATGACCATAAAAATATGCATCCCTTCCCCCAGGGTAGGAAAGCCTAAACTGTAGTTAAGTTGTTGCTGGAGGCTCTATGTGGACAAGTATGAGAGTAAAAGAGACTCCAGCCATGCAAAGTCTTGAAAGGGGCTTTTTTGTGTGAGCTTTACCTCCAGGAGCCCTAGGAGGTTCTCACAGTGAAAATTGGAGAAAAATCTCCAGCTTTGAGCTGTGAGGTTGGGAGGGGAGGGGTAGTAGCCATCTCAAAATATGCCCCAGCACTCTGTTCTTGTTAACAAGACGTGCTCTCAAAAGGTTGTTTTACCTGCATCTAAGATACTGGAGTTTTATGAAAGTGTAACTGGCCTGGGGGGGTGGTGGTGGTGGTGGGAAATATCCATCTCCATTCTTCAGTCTTTTTTAGCCCTCCTAAAGGGTGTGAGACTAAGAAGCACTTGTAAAGGTCACAGCCTAAGGACACAGGCTTATTCAAAGACTGAGACCTAATCATAGAAGTATGGAATGCTTACCTTCCCTCACTTTACCGTGCCAGTAAAGGCCTATTTGCCACAGTTCCTTTTATTCCCATACATTATGTCCAGCTTTTAACAAAAAATTACAAGGCATACTAAAGGGAAATTTAAAAACACAATTTGAAGAGGCAGAGCAAACATCAGAACCAGATGCATCTACGGCAGCAGTGCTGCAATTATCAGACTAGGAATTTAAAATCACTAAATATGCTAAGAGCTTTAGTGGAAAAATAGACAGCATGCAAGAACAGATGGGTAATGTAATCAGGGAGATAGAAATTCTAAGAAAGAATAAAGAAGAAATGCTAGAAATCAAAAACACTAACAAATTGAAGGATGCCTTTGATGGGCTGATCAGTAGACTGGACATAGCTGGGGAAAGAATCAGTGAGTTGAAGATATGTCAACAGAAAGTTCCATAAGTGAAAAACAAAGAAAAAAATTGCAAAAAACAATGAACAGAATTTTTGAGAACTGTGGGGCAACTACAAACGGTGTACCAGATGGATAATGGGAATACCAGAAGTTGAAGAGAGAAAGGAGCAGAAGAAATATTTAAAGCAGTAATGACTGAGAATTTACTTGAATTTGTGTTAGACACACCAAACCACAGATCCAGGGAGCTCAGAGAACACCAAAGAAGGTAAAAGCTTAAAAAAAACACACAAACAAACCAAAGCAAAGCAAACCAACCAAACAAACAAAAACCTACAACTAGGCATATCATAATTAAAGCTGCAGTAAATCAAGATAAAAAACCTTGAAGGAAACCAAAGAGGAAAAAAAACAGCTTACCTATAGAAGAGCAAAGATAAGAATTACATTTGAGTTCTCCTGAGAAACCATGCAAACAAGAAGAGAGAAAAGTGGAATATTTAGTGTTCCCAGAAAAAAAACCCCACCAGCTTAGACTTCTGTGCCCAGTGAAATTATCCTTCAAAAGTGAAGAACTTTCTTAAACAAAAATTGAATGAATTTGCTGCTAATAGACCTACCTTGTGAGAAATGTTGAAAGGAGTACTTCAAAGAGAAGGAAAATTACATGGGTCAGAAACTCAGACCTACATAAAACAAAGGAGTATAAAAAAAAAAGAGAAAATGAAGGCAAAAGAGATTTTACTTGTGTTTTCAATTGTTTTAATAAATAGTTTGTTTAAAATAATTGTAGAAACAATGAATTTGATGATTACAGCTTACAGATAAGTGAAATGAATGACAGTAGTAGTACAAGAGGTAGGAAGGATGAATTAGGAGTACTTTAAAGTAATTGCTCTACTCATGAAGCAAGCAGTATGCAGTTATTTGAAAATTTGCTTGGATTAGCTATGAATGTATATTGCAAAACTTAAGACAACTGCTAAAAAAAAAGTTTTTGTTTATTTATTTGGGAGAGAGAGTCTGTGTGTGTGAGAGAGAGAGCAGGGAGGGCGGGAGAGAGAGTCTCTAGCAGACTCCCCACTGAATGAGGAGCCTGATGCGGACTCAATCCCAGGACTCCAAGATCATGACTTGAGCTAAAATCAAGAGTCAGATACTTAACCAGCTAAGCACCCAGGCACCCCTAAAAGAAGTTTTTTAAAAACTGTAATTGACAAGCTAACCACAAAATGCTCAGTTACACAAAAGTCATAAATATGGTAAAAGACGAAAAATAGAAACAAAAAGTGCAATGAATAGAAAACAGGAACAAATATGATAGATGTTAATCCAACTTGGTCGATAACCATTTAAATCATAATTGTCTAAATAGGGACGCCTGGGTGGCTCAGTGGTTGTTGAGTGTCTGCCTTTGGCTCTGAGCGTGATCCCGGGGTCCGGGATCGAGTCCCACGTCAGGCTCCCTGCGAGGAGCCTGCTTCTCCCTCTGCCTATGTCTCTGCCTCTCTCCGTGTGTGTCTTTCATGAATAAATAAATAAAATCTTTTAAAAAATAATTGTCTAAATATACCAAGAGATAGAGGCTGCCAGAGTGGGTCAAAAATAAGACCCAATTATATGTTGTTGACCAGGAACCCACTTTAAATATAGAAACATATAGATTAAAACTGAAGGCTGAAGAAACATATACCATGCTAATACTAGTTAAAAGAAAGCTGGGAGTAGCTCTGTTAATTTCAGACAGAGCAGACTTTAGAACAAAAGTAATTATCAGTGATAAAAAGGGTATTACATAATGATAACACGGTCAATTATCCAAGAAGACGTAGCAAATCCATAGAAACAGAAAGCAGATTAGTGGTTGCCAGGAGCTGGCAGGGGAAGGGATGGGAGGTGACTGTTTGATGCCTTTGAGGTTTCCTTTTGGGGTGGTGAAACATCTTAGATCTAGATAGAAGTTATAGTTGAACATTCTAGATGTACTTCATTTTACCAAATTGTATACTTTTAAAAGGTTAGTAATTCATTGTATGTTAGGTGAATTTTACCCTAAGAATTAAAAAAAAGAGATGCAAATTATGTATTTTCAGAATGTTGTTTATTGAATAATTACCTCTAAATTGGCAACTGCCTGGCATGTGTGATGTCTCACCCTATCTCTTGTCCAAGATACACAATAATTGGCTGATCATAGGCTATGTCCTTCCCTAACCACTGACTTTGCCTCAAATCCTTCTCGCAGTATAGTACTCCAGAAAGTCACTAGAAAAAAAAAAAAAAGGAAAAAACCTCATTCTCTCATTCTGCTACAACAGCCTTTTCCAATATTCACCCTCAATCCTACTTTACCTGCTGGCTAATACCTGACACCCCAAGATTAAGGCTTTACTCTTTTTGCTTTGGTCTTTGACCTTTGTTAAATGGTCCACTGGGGGATGTGTTGCAGGGTGGGTTTCCAGAAAACAGACTAAGACATATTTATACAGGAGGTCTCATGGGGAGTGTTCTCAGGAACAACACCTATAAGGGAGGGAGGGAAGCAGGATTGGACAGAGGGAGAAGTTGAGCTGTGACATGATTGCCACAGAGGTTGCAGCCCACAGAGAGTTCTGGAGCTGAGCTATCTTGGAGGAACCCTGAAATGAGGCAAAGGCTTTGTATCCTAACCTGAAGCAGTCTCTGTATTTGAGCTGCCCGCAGGCCAGAATTGTGACCTTGGACCTGGAAAAGTAATTTTCATGGGTGGACTCAGTTCTGAACTATCAGCAGCCAGCACTGTGGCAATGGGGGAAATAAGTGTATGGGTTCTTATAGGAGGATCCGGGTGACAAGCCACAGCAGAGAAGCACCCATTTTAGTGATCAGCCAAATTTATACATCAGTATGAATGAATTTAACCTCATTATGGAGGCAGAGAAATTAAGCAAGCAATCAAGGGCCCCGAAGTGGGATAGAGGGTTATGAAGAGACATTAAGTATGTTGAGGAGAAGATGAATATTGCTATATAACATGAGGTAGTGATGCTCTTCAAAACTGTTTTCAACTACTTTGTCCCCAATAAAAATATCTGTAAAGAATTGCTTTGGGAATGATCATGGTAGTGGACTTTGAGATTGTTGTTTGTAGAGCTAGAACTTATTTTTGTATTTGTTGTGCTTCCCTTGCCCATCAGTTTCAAGTGTGCCTTTCTGGAAAACTCTTCCTGAGTCAAGGCCACTTGCTGGTTTTCTCAGCCAATCTTCACCCGCTTATATGCTGTTAAAAAGAGCACCTTTGGGCAGCCCGGGTGGCTCAGCAGGTTTGGCGCCACCTCCAGCCCAGGGAGTGATCCCGGAGACCCAGGATTGAGTCACACATCAGGCTCCCTGCATGGAGCCTGCTTCTCCCTCTGCCTGTGTCTCTGCCTCTGTGTGTGTGTGTGTGTGTGTGTGTGTCTCTATGAATAAATGAATAAAATGTTTAAAAAAAAGAGCACCTTTCAATCATCTAGCTCATGTGCTATTAAAAAGAGCACCTTTCATCTCTGGTCAGCTAGTCTTCAACAAAGGAGGCAAGAATATCCAATGCAAAAAGGACAACGTATTGAACAAATGGTCTTGGGAAAATTGGACAGCCGCATGCAGAAAGATGACACTGGACCATTTCCTCACACCATACACAAAGATAGACTCAAAATGGATGAAAGATCTAAATGTGAGACAGGAATCCATCAAAATCCCAGAGGAGAACACAGGCAGCAACCTTTTTGACCTCGGCCACAGCAACTTCTTGCTAGACATGTCTCCAAAGGCAAGGGAATCAAAGGCAAACATGAACTATTGGTAGTTCATCAAGATAAAAAGCTTTTGTACGACGAAGGAAACAGTCGACAAAACCAAAAGACAGTCTACCGAGTGAGAGAAGATATTTGCAAATGACATATCAGATAAAGGGCTAGTATCCAAGATCTATAAAGAAAGAACAAATAATACAATCAAGAAATGGGCAGAAGACATGAACGGACATTTCTCTGAAGAAGACATACAAGTGGCCAACAGACACATGAAAAAATGCTCCACATCCCGGGCATCAGGGAAATACAAATCAAAACCACAATGAGATACTGCCTCACACCAGCCAGAATGGCTATAATTAAGCCAGGAAACGATACGTGTTGGCAAGGCTGCAGAGAAAGGGGAGCTCTCTTACCCTGTTGTTGGGAGTGCAAGCTGGGGCAGCCACTCTGGAAAACAGTATGGAGGTGCCAAAAAGTTGAAAATAGAGCTACTCTATGACCCAGCAATTGCACTACTTGGGATTTACCCCAAAGGTACAAACATAGTGCTCTGAAAGGGCACCTGCATCTCAATGCTTAGAGAAGCAATATCCACAATAACCAAACTATGGAAAGAGTCCAGGTGTCCACTGACAGATGAATGGATAAAGAAGATGTGGTAAATATATATACTACCCAGCCATCAAAAAAAAAAAAAGAAAGAAAGAAAGAAAAAAGAAATCTTGCCGTTTGCAATGATGTGGATAGAACTAGAGGATGTTATGCAAAGTGAAATAAGTCAATCAGAGACAGCCAATTATATGATCTCACTCGTATGTGGAATTTAATAAACAAAACAGAGGATCATAGGGGAAGAGAGGAAAAAAATAAAACAAGATGAAATCAGAGAAGGAGATGAACCATAAGAGACTCTGAATCATAGGAAACAAACTGAGGGTCGCTGGAGGGGAGGGGAGGGGAGGGGAGGGGAGGAGAGGGTAACTGGGTGATGGACATTAAAGATGGCATATGATGTCATGAGCACTAGGTGTTATTTAAGACTGACGAATCATTGACCGCTGTCTCTGAAACCAATAATACATCATATGCTAATTAACTGAATTTAAAAAAGGTAAAATCTCAAAAAAATCTCAAAAAAAAGAAGGTAAAATCTTATTTTAAAAAAAGAACACTTTTTTTTTAAATTTAAGCATACCTCATTTAAGAGAGCACCTTTCAATAGGAGGATAATCAAAGAATTGGTGAATTTTTCATTACAACCTACTTTATCTTCCTGTTGCAGTTACCATGGCTGTATAATGAACTATCCCAAAACTCAGTGGTGAAAAACAACCATTTGTTATATTCACAGTATCTGCAGTTCAGGTATTCAGACAGGGCACAGTGGGTATAGCTTGTCTCTGCTGCCTGCCTGGAGCCTCACTCAGCTGGAAGGCTCAAACGGATAGAGACTGGAATCATCTGAAAGCTCGCTCACACGTGTGCCTGGCAATGATGCTGCATGTAGGCTTAGACCTTTGCAGGAATCGTTGCCAGAACACTTACATGTGGTTTCTTCATGTAGCCCAGGATTACTCATGACACTGTGGCTGTGGTCCAAGGGTGCATGTCCCCAGAGAGAGCCAAGTAGAAGCTTCATGCATATTAAATCTAGTGTCAGGAGTTGTGGCATCTCTTCTGACATACTGTTGTTTGGGCAGTCACAGGCTTCCACTCAGATACAATGGGAGGGGAGTATAGACCCTGCCTCAGTGGGAGGGATGTCATTCACATTGAAATAGGGCATGTGAGATGAAGTAGATATATTGGTTTGGCCATCTTTGAAAAATACAGTCTGCCATGCTTCCTTTCCCCTATAAACTCATTCTTTCAGCTTGCAGAGGAATATATTTGGCCAAATATTCACTTCCAGAAAAATGTAATTGATATTGGAACTCCTGGGATAGGGGAAGAACGTGCTTAATCTTTCTAGAGTCTTGTCCCATTCCATTGACAAAAAAAAAATCTTTCTAGAGTCTTGTATTGGTGACTGTCCTATATCCTTTCATTTTTTTTATAACTGCCCTGGAAATGAAAATCCTACATTCTGAGAAAAATTATTTCCCCTTTATATTTATTATGTGTTTCTAAATTGCTGATATTAATTGTAACTATGCAGAAAGTTGGGATATTCTCCTTAATGCTTTCTTGAAAATAAGATTACCAGGAAGAAGAGTGCCTAAAATGTCTTTACTGCACTATTGATTCTGAACTCCAGATGGCCTGACCACAACACTTGTCTACTCAGATAACGTATACATGTCAGTTGCAAGTGCCATGTTGAAAATATTCTATAAGTATTAATAATGTACATTCTTCATTGAGGTTCCGTAAGATTTAGCTTTTTTTAAAAAAAAAGATTTTATTATTTATTTATTTGAGAAAGAGAGTACACTTGGACATGCATGAACAGGGAGGGGCAGCGGGAGAATCTCCAGCAGACCCCCCCATTGAGCACAGAGCCCAACATGGGGCTCAGTCCCAGGATCCTGAGATCATGACCTGAGCTGAAACTAAGAGTTGGACACATAACTGACTGAGCCACCCAGGCACCCCTGTAAAATTTAGCTACTAAAAGTAAGAGCATATGTGCTGTTTAATCAGACAACATAGACTATGAAAACCAAGGTGATATATATATATATATATATATATTTCTCTTGGCAAAAAACAAAACAAAACAAAACAAAACAAAAACCCTAGAACTAACACTATTTACTTGTAATTATCTTATTTCAGGTATGCTATATCATCAATTCTTTATTCTCATAAGATTGTATTCTCCTCTTTAAAATTTTTTGAATATTTAATTGTCCTATTTTCTGTATGCTGAATCTTGGAAGCCACATTCTATCCATTTACAACCATTACAACAAGTAGTGGCATTAGTCATGATGATTGCGTAATTTGATGTATTTCAGCAAAGATGTGAACTAATATTAACAATACCAGCTTGATTGGACATCCACTACAGTCTAGGCATCATGCTTAGCACGGCACATTATCTCATTTAATCTTCACAACAACCCTGAGTTCTGCACTATTACTCTTCCAATTTTATAGATGAGAAAGTTGAAGTTGACAAAAGGCAAGTAACTTGTCTCGGTGAAGCTATTTCGACCTGGTTTGAATCCAGAGCTTTCACCTTTACCACTATACTATAGAAGGAATAAGAAAATAAATTGTTTTTGAACTTACGTAATGGCCAAAGACTTTGTTATATGAGGTGCTATTGCGGGGTGGGGGGGGCGGTGGATAACATTGCCACGTCATCTTGATACGTATCTTAATTGTATGAGATGTGACTGCTGTTGCTTTTCTCTTGTTTGGGAACCTTTGTTACTTTTCTGAAGTAGTTTCAAGGAAATTGCATTAATTGGAAAACATCTAAGAGCATTGATGCAAAGTGCATTTTTTAAAGATTTTATTTATTTGAAAGAGAGAGAGAGAGAGAGAATGAGCAGGGGGAGGAGCAGAGGGAGAGAGACAAGCAGACTCTGCACTGAGCACAGAGCCCCATGCAGGGCTCGATGCATGACCCTGAGATCATGACCTGAGCTGAAATCAAGAATTGGATGCTTAACTGACTGAGCCAACCAGTCGCCTCTTCTTCTTCTTCCTCTTTCCTCTTTCCTCCTCCTCCTCCTCCTCCCCCTCCTCCTCCTCCTTCTTCAATAGAACTTTATTGAATACACCACAAGCGAGCAGTGGGCAGGACAGCAGAGGAGAGGCTGTCTGCCTCTTTTTTTTCTGTAGCAAGGAAAGCAATAGCATTGCCCTTCTTAGAATAGTAATTATGTAAAAACTTAAAATCGTGCATCTTATCAAATTTCTGGAGCACCTGACATAGGGGCTGGCAGTGCCTCAAGCTTTTCAGGACAACCAAAGCACATAACCTGGTTGGCACTGCTGAAGTGATGGGATGGCTTTGCGAGTTGTATCACATCACTGAGAAACACTTCTCTTAGAGTTCATTCCAGAGGTGTGGTGGCTTACAAGGATATATAGAGGGAATCATAAGAAAGTAATCTGGGAATGTGGAAGAACAAAGGAAGTGTGAATGGAAGGCAGAGCAGAGCAAAGGCTTTTGAAAAACAGCCTTGGGAGAAAGAAAAGCTGAGAGAAATGGATGCCCTAGCATGCTTGAATGCATTTCTGCATCTGTCACAAGGTGACAGTAAAGTTGAGATGTGTGTAAAGAAGCTGATAGACCAGAAGAGAATGTTCTAGGATGTTCTGGCATTCTTTAATATGGATGAAGTCCTCCTATGCTAGGTTAGGGAAGCTATGTAGTCATAACCCAGTGGGCCTGAGAGAGGAATTGAAGCTTTACATCAGTATACAGACTTATCATGGGGAGACTCTGCTAGTAGAGGGACAAAGGAGCCAGGTCTTTGTAGCTCACAGTTTTAATTTTACTCAGTGTCTCTGAAACCCCATGTTGGCATTATAGATTAGAAGGAGGAGACAATGAGGGGGGCACTTGACGGGATGAACACTGGGTGTTACATTATATGTTGGCAAATTGAACTCCAATAAAAAAAAATATACCAAAAAAAAAAAGAAGTAGGAGATACAAATATGATTAGGAGCAAAAGCTGACAAGTAGGAATCCCTTGTGTGATATGCCTATATGACATATATGTGCTTGCATGATGTATCCTGCTTCTGTGTCATAGCAATAATTAATGAGAATCAATGTGAATAAATATATCTACATTCCCATCACCTAGATCAGTTGTTTCCCTCTTCTCTGCCCACCACCAGTAGTTGAAAATATGTGTGCCTTTTTACCCAGTTAAAACATTGCTTTGGTAGTTTGCATAGTACTTTTCCCGCCTACCGTTATGCCGCAATCATTTTTCCATGCTGCTAAAGTCTCCATAAATATCATTTTCATTGTTTTATACCGGTGCCGAAGTAGATAAACTATTTAACTTTTTTTCTATTGGTGAGCAAAGATGATCATTTCCTATTTTATATAAGGCAATCATAGATCATGGATTCATAAACATTGGGTTGGATTCTTTTGGATTCAGAGGATATGTGTGCCCAGTATAAGGTAAGATGAAAAGGGAGTGGTCCAAAAAACCTCATTTAATAAAGCCTTTTGTGTCTTGGGAGGTTTTTGATGACTGCTTCAATTTCCTCCCTGGTTATCGGCCTGTTCAGGTTTTCTACTTCTTCCAGTTCCAGTTTTGGTAGTTTGTGTTTCTCCAGGAATGTGTCCATTTCTTCTAGATTGCCTAATTTATTGGCGTATAGCTGCTCATGATATGTTTTAAAATCGTTTGTATTTCCTTGGTGTTGGTGGTGATCTCTCCTTTCTCATTCATGATTTTATTAATTTGAGTCTTTTCTCTCTTCTTTTTAATAAGACTGGCTAATGGTTTATCTATCTTATTAATTCTTTCAAAGAACTAACTCCTGGTTTTGTTAATCTGTTCCACTGTTCTTCTGGTCTCTATTTCATTGAGTTCTTCTCAAATCTTTATTAACTCTCTTCTTCTGTTGGGTGTAGGATCTATTTGCTGTTTTTTTTTTCCCAGCTCCTTTAGGTGCAAGGTTAACTTTTGTATTTGGGTTCTTTCCAGTTTTTGGATGGATGCTTGTATTGCGATGTATTTCCCCCTCAGGACTGCTTTTGCTGCATCCCAAAGATTTTGAACGGTTGTATCTTCATTCTCATTAGTTTCCATGAATCTTTTTTAATTCTTCTCTAATTTCCTGGTTGACCCTTTCATCTTTTAGCAGGATGGTCCTTAACCTCCATGTGTTTGAAATCCTTCCAAACTTTTTCTTGTGATTTAGTTCTAATTTCAAAGCATTATGGTCTGAGAATACACAGGGGACGATCCCAATCTTTTGGTTATCGGTTCAGACCCGATTTGTGACCCAGTATGTGGTCTATTCTGGAGAAAGTTCCATGTGCACTTGAGAGAATGTGTATTCAGTTGTGTTTGGATGCAAAGTTCTGTAAATATCTGTGAAATCCTTTGATGATGCTCACAAAAACTGCAGATCGTTTTCTTAAAGATTATGCCACAACTTTACATTTTATTTTTTTGATGTTTGTTTATTTAAGTGATCTCTACACCCAACGTGGTGCTCAAACTCCCAACCCCAGGATCAGGAGTCACATGCTCTTCAGCCAGGCTCCCTGTGATCATTATATTTTAAATATAGTTGGTGGTGTATTGCTTTCACAATAAGACACTGCAAGGAGCAAGTCTGAGGCTTTGTTGTGGATATTTTCAGAGAAGTCTGGGACTTTACCATTATTTTGTGAAACTAGATGAAAATTCTCCATCTTTCTCCAGGCAGGTTGCTTGGGGCTGATGGAGAGACCTACGACTGAGGTTCTCTGCTTCCACAAGCTTATCCATGAAGTAAATTCATATAAGGGCCTTCAAGCATTAGGCCCCTAAGAATGGTTAGGAGACTTAGGAAAAGCGTCAGACTGGATGATTGTCTGAAGTGTTTTCCATTTTGAAGCAGATGTCTTATATTCACTAGAGTAATTTAGGACATTTAAAGTATTTACAGAGCTGACAAAATGAGAGCATGACTGACTTATATGAAAACATCCAGTCAGTTCAGTCAGAAATCATGTTTCTTTCAGTATTGACTCAACTGACTTGATATTCCAATATCAAGTGGTCAGACACAGCTATACTTTTATGGATCTAAACAATAATTTTTAATATTCAGTACAAGCATGAGTCTAAGCACTTTGCATCGCTTAGCTTATTCAGTTCTCACTGATATAGTAGAAAGTGAGCCATCAATATACTACAATATTCATTTTGAAGTGAGTAGATTATAAAGATGTTTTTCGGCTTTATACTTTTTTACTTTAGGAATCTTTTAAGTGAACATGTATTAATTTTGTCATCATAAAAAGTTAAAGAAACGGCAATGTATATACTCTTAATTCTTAAACCCATCATTTAAGGAAAGCTGGAGTTAGGGGAGTGCAAGGAAGAAAAGGGATTTAAAACACACTTTTTATTAAGGAAAAATGACAAACTTAGAATGGTATAATGAACTTCCACTTACCCATTGTCCAGTTTCAATATTCATCATCTCATGAACAATATCATTTTACCTATACCCCACCTACTTAGGAAGGATTAGTAAAAGTTGCTGCTGTGGGCCAGGTGAAAAGAGCATGGACTCTGAAGACATATCTGTATTTTAATTTTAACTCTGGGAGTCCAGACCCTTGGGTTTGAGTCCTAGTTCCCTTGACTGAGCAGCAGCAGCCTTGAGCTGGCTGCATAATCTCGGTTTCCTCCTCTGTCAAATATGATAAGCAAGTGTTCCTGAGCCATAAATGAAATGACATGGTAAAAAGAAACCTAAATGTATATGACATGGGTTATTGAATTAATTGTCTCGGCTATGTACTTTTTTTTACAACTGAATATAAGTCATGCAACCATAAATCTGGATTTTTAAAGGAAATTTATCTACAGAAGAGCTTATCCACATACATTTGGACAGAGAGACCCCATGTTGCAGGTGGCCTGAGGTAGTCTCATTTGGACCCTATAATAAATGAAAATTGTTATTGCACCCTGTCACTCTCAAAGCGTTCCGGTTTGAATAACACATTTTATAGTCACTGTTATATGGAGGAAATGTTGAGGTTTAAGAAAATGATATTCAAGGAGCTAAAAAAAAATTGCAACAAACAGATCTAATAAATGAGTATTATGTACTCTTTAAAAGCACAGACTTTCCAGTGTTGATGAATATTTTTAAAAATAAGCATTTTTGTATGTTAACTGAATTTCCTTGATATTCAGACATAATTTCACTTTTTTTTTTTGAATAGGATTCATGATTCTGGGTCATTCCCAGATGATTCTAGTTTGGTGTAAATATAAAGCTTTATAGGACTTAAGTCTTAAGCAGTGCCGTGATTTCATCTGTAATGCCCCTATCTTCCTATTCTGCAAAGGCAAAGAGGTTAATTCCCTCATAAGAGAAGGGCTGTTAGAGCCACATGAAGGAGCTCTTGTGGACAAATCAGATCACTGAATTAACCACAGTGCTAATGGCTTCCCCATTCAAATAAAATTCCAACTGCTACCATGCATGCTCCCGGTGCCTGACAATTGTAAAAAGTATTTTACAATCATCTTTAACAAGCCTGTCTCATATCAACCTAGGGGGCACAAGCTGAAATAGCTAGGTGTTCTTTCTAATGGTAAAATATGTTCATTCATTCAGCTTTTATTGAATACCTTACATGTCCCATGGTCTATTTTAGGCAGTAGAAATACAAAGTTGTGGAAGACAGAGTCGGTGGTCTAGCTGACACAAAGTTAGATGAGGAATGTAATTCGAACTCACAGATTCTGGGGATTTGAAATTGGTTTCACCAGCTACAGTATAATTACAATTTGTTTTTTTGCTTTTTATTTTTATTTATTTTTATTTTTTATTTATTTATTTATTTTTGTTTTTTGCTTTTTAGAATCTGTCCTTTTTTTCATCCTTTTTTTTTTTTTCAAGAAAAATTTATTGGGTTCCCACTCTGTTCCAGGTGCTATTGTACGTACTGGAAATACAAATAATCCCTGCTGTCATGGTGCTTGCAGCCTAGAGGCAGGGAAGTAAGAAAAAGCACACACATATACACATGCTAGATAGTGATAAGTACTATGAAAATAAAATAATTTAGAGTAAACAGGGATAGAACTTGATGGGCTACATTATAGGGTGGTCAGGGAAAGCTTCCTTCAAAAGAAGCCTTTAAGAAGAGACCTGAAGGAATGTGGGATGAAGTAAGAGCATTCCAAGCAACAAAAATGTGGTTGGTATATTCTCCCCTGACAGCAGAGGGGCCAGTGTGGGTGCCAACAGAAAGCAAGGGGCAGAGTGACTGTTTTTTTTTTAATTTTTTTATTTTTATTTATTTATGATAGTCACACACACACAGAGAGAGAGAGAGAGAGAGAGGCAGTGACATAGGCAGAGGGAGAAGCAGGCTCCATGCACCAGGAGCCCGAAGTGGGATTCGATCCCAGGTCTCCAGGATTGCGCCCTGGGCCAAAGGCAGGCGCCAAACTGCTGCGCCACCCAGGGATCCCCAGAGTGACTAGTTTTTGGAGAGGAACTCAGAAGGGTGGAAGCAGCCAGGCTATGAAGAGCCCATAAGGGATTATAGAGAAATTGGATTTTTTCCTGAAAGTATGCTTGGAAACCACTGGATGATTTTGAGCAGAGAAGTGATATGATCTGCTTTAGGTTTTGAAGAGATTACCCTGGACACTCTGTTGAGAATAGTTGTAACGGGGCAAAGGTTGAAATCGGGAGACCATTTGGGAGGATTTTGCAATAATTGAGGCAAGAGATTGATGATGGCTTGTTTCAGATTTGGACCCAATTTCAACTTGTAGAGTGGAGATTTACTCCCCTGCCAAAGACCAATGCTCCAGACACTACCTGGGTGTCCTAAAATTCAACTCGATTCTGACACTACCTGGAGACTGCATCATATTCCACAGATTAAGTGACAAGTCCCACAAGACTGCTCCCCAACCACTTCAGATACCAATAGCAAGCCCAGGTTGTTAACTGTGTTTCTGAATGAGTGGCTATACATTACAGTTCCCACAACCCCTTCCTTGGAATCAATTAATTTTTTTAGAATGTCTCACATAATTTAGGAAACCCATTTACTTATTAGATTACCAGTTCATTACAAATGATATTAGAGGATATGAACCAAACAGCTAGATGAAGACACATAGGGTAAGGTCTTGAGCAAAGGAGCTTCTGTCCTCATGGAGTTTGGAGCATGGCACTACAGCACATGGAAGTATTCTGGTTCCCTAACCAGGAAGCTCTCAAATTTCCCTCCTTTTGGGTTTTTATAGAGGCTTCATTACATAGGTTGATAGATATTTAACCAATCATAGATTGATTAAATCATTGGCCGTTGGTGATTGATTCAACCCCTAGCCCTGCCCCCCTCCCCAGAAATTGGGAGGTGGAACTGAAAATTCCAACCCTCTGATTATGGTTGGTGTCCCTGGCAACCAGCCTCCATCTTTATGTGCTTTCCAAAAGTCACCTCATTAACATAAACCCAGTTGGGTTACACGCATTTCAACTTTATGACTCTGAAGCATTTTTTTTTGGAGGGGGGGATGGGGACAAGAGAACAAATATAACAAAAGATGCTCTCATTGCTCTTATTTCTCAGGAAATTCCATAGATTTGGAGAGCTGTGAGCCAGGAACCATGGAAAAAGACCAAATATAAATGAAAGATACACTTTGGTCATCTGAATAACCAAATATATTTCTTATAAATCAATATTGCCGGCTTGAACTAGGATGGTTGTGATGGAGCTGGTGAAAAATGGTTGAATTAGGGGTAGAGTATGAAAGGAGAGACAATAGGACTTGCTTGACAGATTGGACATTGTTAAAAAAAAAAAAAACAACTCTAATTTCTGGCCCTGAGCTATTAGAAAAGTGGTGTTGCCACTTACTAAGATGGGGAAGACTATAAGAGTAGAAGGTTGAGAAATAGAAGTCAAGGGTTAGACATTGGATATATTAGGTTTGTGTTTAGACACCTCAGTGGCATTTTGGAGTAGGCAGTTGGCTACCTGAATTTAGAGTTTAGGTGAATTATCTGGGTAAAGATAAAGGTTTTTGAATCATCAGCTTACTGATGGCATTTCAACTCATAAGACAGGAAAATCAACAAAGGAGTGAGTGTAGAACTTACGAAGACTAAAAGGGAATAGCCGGTAAGTGTAGCACAGGAGCCAGAAGAGAGTAGCATCCAGATACCAGGTTAGAAAGGTATTTAAGAAGGAAAGAGTGATCAGCTATGTGAAATGTCACTTCATTTTTTTTTTAAATGTCACTTCATTTATCCAATAATCATTTACTTGGGGCTCACTCTTTTCTAAGCATTGTGCTAGATGCTTGGGATCCAAAGCTGAACAAAATATGATTTTTGCCCTGGAGAAACTTCTAGTCCACTGAGGGAGATGGCCAAGTAAGCAGACCATGGTGATATAGAGTCGCATGCACAGGTATGATACCATGGGAATATGTACTTACTCCATGTGGCTTTCCTCTCAAACCCATGGAGACAAGTGATAGATATGAATAGATCTATTAGCATAGTGCGTTGACTGATTGCTGCCAGAGATGTACTGAATGACATTCCAGGTTTTATTTTCTAAGAGGTGAGTTAAGTATAAGCCAGGTCTCTTGAGAGATATTTTTCAGAATAGGCAAGGTATTGTTACAGTCATGAAAGAGCTTGGTATTCCTACTTCTACTTCTTATTCAAACTAGAATTATACATTGAGAAAA
This sequence comes from Canis lupus dingo, assembly GCF_003254725.2. Classification (NCBI taxonomy): domain Eukaryota; kingdom Metazoa; phylum Chordata; class Mammalia; order Carnivora; family Canidae; genus Canis; species Canis lupus. Next base: position 113,228,495 of record NC_064281.1, on the reverse strand, counting down.
AGTGTAAAAATATATACTGGTCTAAATATATGGAAGCATCAGACAAGTGTTCTTTATCTAAAGCAATTGGGGTTCCTTAAGGACACTTTCACAAGGATATAGTAAACTGCTTAGCAATATACACAACTTCCACGGGAAGCTGGCTGTTTGTGTAAGCAGCCTATTTTGATGGAGTTCACTCACATTATCAGTTCAGTTAAAAAAGAAATCATTTGCTTGACTTTGTTTGTTTACCTGTCCGTAGACAAATAGGCCACACGATTGACTTAGTGGATTTGACAGTTTTTTTAAAAGATTCAGTTATTTATCAGAGAGACACAAAGTGTGCAGGTGAGCTGGGGGAGGGGCAGAAGGAGAGGGAGAGAGAATCTCAAGCAGACTCCCGGCTGAGCGTGGAGCCCAATGCAGGGCTCAGTCTCACGACCCTGAAATCATGCCCTGAGCTGAAATCAAAAGTCGGACGCTTAACTGACTGTACCTCCCAGGGGCCCTGCATTTGCCAATTTTAATATTCCTTCTGGCCTTCAGGTCACAACACATACACCTCAGTGTGACACACAAAACCTTTCATAGAGAAAATAGAGGAATTCAGATCACTTTAGAGTCAGTCTTCCCTGATTTGAATCCTGGTTCCATTGTTCACTAGCTGGGTGACCTTGGGCAAGTTACTTGGCTTCTCTGTTAGTGTCCTCATCTGTAAAGTGGGGATAATAATCGACTGTGATTCATGAGGCTATTGTGAGTATTAAATATGTTATTCTGCAGGGTACTTCAGAAGTTACTAGAACATAGTGAGTGCAGTATATGTGTCTGCTATTATCTGGCTCAACTTTACCAGTCTGTCCTCACCAGCTGCCACATGCAAACATGCCACCTCCCTCCAGACAACCAGAGGTGCTCAACAGAGAAGAGCAGAGAGACAGAACAGAGCCAGGGGGCTGTTGCAGTGATCCAAGCCAGAGCTGATAGGACCAAAGGAGGGAGAGAGAAGTAGACTAACTCAGATTTTCATTTGAAAGTTGAGCTGACAGTATTTCCTAATGGATTACATGTGTATGTAGCGTGAGACAAAGAGAAGTTAAAAAAAAAAGACCCTTCACTTTTAGTTTTAGCAACTGGATAGAAGCAGCTTGGGAGAGGAGCAAGTAGAGAAATCAGGTAAGCAGTTGGGTAACACCCTTGGAGTTCAGGGGACAAGTCGGAGCTGCAGATATAAATTTGAGAATCATCAGTATATAGATAAAATATCAAGTGCAGGGACACCTGGGTGGCTCAGTGGTTGAGTGTCTGCCTTTGGCCCAGGGTGTGATCCCGGGATCCAGGATCGAGTCCCACGTCGGGCTCCCTGCATGGAGCCTGCTTCTCCCTCTGCCTGTGTCTCTGTGTCTCTCATGAATAAATAAATGCAATCTTTGAAAAAAAAACAATGCCTTTAAAAATAATATTTCAAGTGCAAAGCCATGGGAATAGTTGAAATCACCTAGGGGCTAATAACAGCATGTATCTTTTAGGATTGTTATAAGAATTATATGAGTAAGCCATGTAGAGTAAGTACTTGGCACAGTTCCTGGCACGTAGTAAAGGTGCAATAAATGACAGTTATTATTACTGTTATGATTACTCTTAAGAACAATTCATTGCTGATGGGAATTATGGTAAACCTCCATTATTACTTAGAGATGTGCCTCCAAACCTTTCCTCTATCATGGTACACAGAGAAAATGCTGATGTTTGTACAACACCCTGGAAAAACTTCACAGCCCAAGGCTCTGGTTCAGATTCTGCTCAGTGGCCCCAAGGGATATGGATATCAGTTGTCAGTGTAATACTGCATCACACTGGTTGGGAAGTTCTGGCCTAGAGCCTTGCTACTTAAAGTACAGTGTGTGGCCCAGAAGCATAGGCATCAACTGGGAGCTTGTTTTCTTTTTTTCTTTCTTTCTTTTTTTTTTTTTTTTTTTTTGCACTACAAAAAATGTTAAAGAATGTTTATTTTTTTTTATTGGTGTTCAATTTGCCAACATATAGCATAACACCCAGTGCTCATCCCATCAAGTGCCCCCCTCAGTGCCCATCACCCAGTCACCCCCACCCCCGCCCACCTCCCTTTCCACCACCCCTAGTTCGTTTCCCAGAGTTAGGAGTCTCTCATGTTCTGTCTCCCTTTCTGATATTTCCCACTCATTTTTTCTCCTTTCCCCTTTATTCCCTTTCACTATTTTTTATATTCCCCAAATGAATGAGACCATATAATGTGTGTCCTTCTCCGATTGACTTACTTCACTCAGCATAATACCCTCCAGTTCCATCCACGTTGAAGCAAATGGTGGGTATTTGTCGTTTCTAATGGCTGAGGAATATTCCATTGTATACATAGACCACGTCTTCTTTATCCATTCATCTTTCAATGGACACCGAGACTCCTTCCACAGTTTGGCTATTGTGGACATTGTGCTAGAAACATCGGGGTGCAGGTGTCCTGGCGTTTCATTGCATCTGTATCTTTGGGGTAAATCCCCAGCAGTGCAATTGCTGGGTCGTAGGGTAGGTCTATTTTTAACTCTTTGAGGAACCTCCACAGAGTTTTCCAGAGTGGCTGCACCAGTTCACATTCCCACCAACAGTGCAGGAGGATTCCCCTTTCTCCGCATCCTCTCCAACATTTGTGGTTTCCTGCCTTGTTAATTGTCCCCATCCTCACCGGTGTGAGGTGGGATCTCATTGTGGTTTTGATCTGTATTTCCCTGATGGCCAGTGATGCGGAGCATTTTTCTCATGTGCGTGTTGGCCATGTCTATGTCTTCCTCTGTGAGATTTCTCTTCATGTCTTTTGCCCATTCCATGATGGGATTGTTTGTTTCTTTGCTGTGGAGTTTAATAAGTTCTTTATTGATCTTGAATACTAGCCCTTGATCTGATACGTCATTTGCAAATATCTTCTCCCATTCTGAAGGTTGCCTTTTAGTTTTCTTGACTGTATCCTTTGCTGTGCAAAAGCTTCTTATCTTGATGAAGTCCCAATAATTCATTTTTGCTTTTGTTTCTCTTGCCTTCATGGATGTATCTTGCAAGCTTGTTTTCTAATGCAGAATCTGTGGCCCACTGAATCTGAATCTGCATTTTTATAAGCTTCCCCACTGATTCTTGTGTACCGTAAAGTTTGAGAACACTGATCTATAAAATTGTAAATATACATTGTAAATACAATTGTACAATTGTAAATCCTAAATATACATTAAAACGGATATATATTATTTACCAAATTTGAGAAGATTATTTCTTCTTTTCTTGCTTTCAACACAATGTCTATGTACTGTGTCTATTATGTGAGGGCACATGGAGAAACTTAGAATAGGGTTGTTTTTATACTGGGAGACTTCTCTATAATGTGGAAAAAGCTCTGGGGTTCATTGTTTGCTTAATTAAGTGCTTTTCCTTTTACAAGGCACTTCATACCCACTTTGTGGCCATGTCTACAGTGATGACTGGCCTGGGACCATCACTTGCCTTTGCAGCTGTGACAGTTTATCTCAGTGTTAGAGTTCATGGTGGGAAACTTGACACCTCACTTGAAGCCACATTAATGCTGTTGCTGAATGGAGCAAACTCCATTTGGCCTGGAATAATGACCCTGAAGCACACTGAAGAAATGAGGCACTATTTACTAAATTTGGTTTAGACGGAGGGGAAATGTGGCTAATACAGGCCTCCACAAAAATTTGTTTCTTCCCAGATCAAAGATGTGTTTCCTAGTTAATTTTAGATGTGTTACCTAGTTAATTGTATTTTTCAAGATTCATCTGTCCCACATAGATCATACTAAAGACAAGGCTGACTTGTATGAAAATGACTCATATTTCTAATGTTAAAATATTTTTTTAAATTGAGCTAATAGCTTCAATTAAAACACTATTCTTTTTTCCTTCTGTTTAGATGTCCAAACATCCTTCCCTAGCAAGTAGGACTCTGGTACTCTCACTCATTCCAGAGTGGGTCTGGTTAGACTCACAACAATTTCATAAGGAAATTCTCCCATTTAGACATTCTAGAAACATAAGAGGCCAGTCAGGATCCAAAGAGAAAGATCAAAGGAAATGTTAGCCCAGGAGGGGGAAAACAGACATTTCCTTCTTGATCTTCAACTGAGAACAGCCTGAGGAGCAAATAGGAAAGGAATCTAGTTGAACGTGTGGCTATCTGGGGTGGGGCAGAGTCTGGGGACATTCTTATGCATTTAACCTTAGAAAAAAAATAGTTTATTATAGTACTCACAGCTTTGTCACAATGAGGTCAAGGAGTTTTCAGAGGGTGAGTGGGTGTTGGCATAAGGAAGAACTGGCACATCTCTGAGCTCAATCACCCAGGAATTCCATCTCTAAATTCTACAGTATCTTATGGCTGTCCGCCCCATAGTGCTTGTTGCAATGTGGCTAGTGAAGGGTTTGAAGGACCGTGGGCTGCATGGGAAAGAAACAGGAATCATATATTTATTTGGTCCTTGTCATGTTGATATATGACACAGTCAGGTGAGACAGCCAACACGAAACTTCTCCAGTGACAAAAGTTGACAAAGGGGGCTCACTGAGCAAAGGACATTCAGCAGAATAGGGCTCTGAGTATAGGAGAAGGCAGCCACCAGTTTACTATATGACTGTGGACAAGGCCCTTCCTGTCTTAGATCCTCAGTTGGTCTATTTGTCAACGAGTTTGGAGCAAATAAACTCATGGGGCTCCATTGGCTCTGATATTCTATAATCCTAGGCAACCTGGTGATGTTGATCTGAATTTCAGGAAGTGACATGTCAAAGGTTTTTTAAATTGCCATAAAATGAAAATCTCAACAGATATTATCCTCAAAAACATTTCTTTTTTCAACAATCGCTGAAGGAAAGAAACCCAGGATACTCGAGTAATAGAATTCTGAACTGAGGATCTTTTAGGAGGAGAAATCAAATGAAGTCCTTGGTTCCATGCTCCATTCACCTTGAAACACTCCAGGCTGGAGCCACAGAAAATGCCTGTGGCATGGGGTAATGTATGGAAGGGAGATGATTCTTGATGCTCACTTCACAGTGCTCTCTAGATACCTTCTGTCACCATGACCAATCAGAAACAAATAGTAGTCAGAATTATCAGGGGGAAAGAGAAGCATTTGTATGTTGAAAATATACATGATGAAAAAAAAAAGCATGACATTTTTAATTACCTGTAGGAATTTCAAGAGAGCACTTATCATGCTTTTTAATTGGCTATCTTTGTTCACTGTGCATTTTCAGAGAACATAATGACATGGCAGTAATTTTCACTGTTGTAGAAAGATTATTTTTTCAGTACATATTGCCCTAATTAGATTTTTTTCCCCAAATACTTTAAAAAACATGGGTTTAAATCACTGAGTACATTTCCCATTCCGATTAATATTCATGCAAGTGAGAAATCATAAAACTACAATGTGAAATTGAATAACAATAAAATGACTAAGATCAACTAAAATGAAATGTAAATATTGAACATGCTTCAGTTTTTCTTTTCAAGTAGTTAAAAACAACACTAACTCATAATTATGGTACAAACTATGGAAATCCATCAGCCAACCTCTTGGCAAAATTTGAAGTAAATCACACTTGCCTATACAATCTCTCTTTATGAAGGGTTTCGTGAACCCAAGAAAAAGCTGCATCATCATCAGTTTTTATATCATTCTTCTCTCTAAGTCCTTTACTCTTATGGGACTTAAGAGATATGGGATGGGCGATATGGATAGACCAACTTTTTAGCTTGAAACTGGAGGATCTGTGTTTGCATATTTGCTCTGCCAGTGCTCCCGGCTGTGTGACCTCTGGAAGATCACTTAACTTCTCAGATCTTCCATTTCCTTAGCCATAAAAGAAATGATAATGTCTATTTTCACGAGACCAGTTGTGTCAAATAAGATACAACCAGATATAAAAAAAAAGGTCTTCCCATGTTATAAACCACAGTAAAACCATGGCATAGTGAATCTGGTATCTGAAACTGCGTAACAAACCACCCTAAAACTTAGTGGCTTAAAATAACCATTTTACTATTTCTCACTGTTTCTGAACTTCCAGAATTTGGGAAGGGCTTAACTGGGCCATTCTGGCTTAGGTTATCCTGTAGTCTTAGGACCTCTCCATATGTTTGTTCTCTCCACATAGGCTAGTTTGGGTTACCTCACAGCATGGCAGCCTCAGGGCAGTTCCAGGGTTGCATGGTGTCTGGCCTCCCCAAGACAGAGTGTCCCCCACAAATTAGGCAGAACTGCAAGGCATTTTCAGGACTTAGCTTTGGAAGTCCTATAGCTTGTCTAGTGGTAAAGGCAGTCACCAAGGCCCAAGTTCAAGGGGAGGGGACATATATCCTACCTCTACATTCTAGACATGTCAAAGTTCCATAGGAAGAAGGACATTTGACATTGGAGATATTACTGTGATAATCCTTGGAAAATACAATCTGCCACATGTGGTATTAAATCAAAATTTTTGGGACACTTGGGTGGCTCAGTGGTTGAACACCTGCCTTCAGCTCAGGGCATGATCCCGGAGTCCCGGGATCGAGTCCCACGTCAGGCTCCCTGCATGGAGCCTGCTTCTCCCTCTGCCTATGTCTCTTCCTCCCTCTCTCTCTCTCTCTCTCTCTCTCTCTCTCTCGCATGAATAAATAAAATATTTATAAATAAATAAATAAACAAATAAATAAATAAATAAATCCAATATTTTCTATCATTAATGCTGATCTGATTTAAAAGATACCTTAAATTCTTCAGTGAAACCACTCCCTTGAAGCCACTATCCCATTGATTAGTTTAGAATAATCCATAATGGTTAATGAAGGAGAATTTAGGGCTTCTTACATCCCACAATCTGTTTTTAAGTTGCAAAGAATAATTTTAATACAATGCCAGGCATCTTCTCTGCATCCGATAATATTCTAGATACTCTTATGTAGGATGTTGGTAATCCTTCATCTAACTTTGTAAAATAGAGAATATTCCCATTTTACCAAGGAGTCTGAGATTCAGAGAAATTAGGTAACTTGCTCAGGTCACAGAAAAAAAATCAGATCAAATCAATTCAACCAAATTGGTCAGATCCAAATTTGGATCTGGCACTTCCTTTACTATATTGTATGACCACTCTCTTTAAGCCAATACTTAAATAACACTAAATTCTAGGCACTTTGCTACACACACACACACACACACACACACACACACACACAATTTTCACTCAACCTTGTGAAGTAAGTACTGATATCATCTCTATTCTATAAATGAGAAAAATGAAGCAAAGAAAAATTACATGACTTGTCTGTCCAAAGCCAGATAGTAAGTGGTGAAGCCTGATTTCTCACTAAGATCTGAATCCAAAATTATTACGGATTTTTTTGAGATTTTTATTTATTTGAGAGAGAGAGAGAGAGTGCACGTGAGCATGCATGGGGTGGGGAGGGACAGAGGGTGAGGGACAAGCAGACTCCCCACTGAGCATGGAGCCCCACAAGGGCTGTATCCTAGGACTCCAAGATCATAAGCTGAGCCAAGGTCAGACACTTAAATGACTGAGCCACCCAGGCACCCCTATTCTGGAATTATTAAGAGCTTAAGAATTTAGCATAAATTAGCTTTTCAGTTTCTTCTTCTTCTTCTTCTTCTTCTTCTTCTTCTTCTTCTTCTTCTTCTTTTTGAGTGGAAGGATGGGTCTACCTGGACATTTGTCAGAGGAAGAGATCATGAAGAGATGAAAAGGACTATTTTAAGATGCTCGTTGTTGCCTGGGAGTGATCACAGTGATGGTGGTGGCATGGAAGGACAGACAACACACAAAAGCCAAGGCTTGCCTACTCCCCAGTTTTTCTAGTGTGGGGCTCAGTAAGACCCTGATGGCCATAAATCATCACAAAGTATTGTATTAGCAAAGCACATTTTTTGTGGTGAAGGGGAAAATACAGATCTCTATCAAACATAGTACGCTGCTGTTACTATCAGAAGGAAGTCAGGCCGTTTTTGTTGATCATGCATTGTTATTATGCAGGTATTTATAAATCTGCTTCAAGTCTTTGCTTTATCTGTACAAAAGCAATATCACACAGCAGGTGTTCATTCTTTGCCCTTAACCTTTGTAATTCAGGGTGAGGAAAAAGTCACTATTTGCATACTTTCATTAATACAAGAAACTTGAAATTCAACTAGAAAGTAAGCAACTCATTAAATGACAGATACAAACTGAACACTGTTATTTTGCATATTCCAGGTGACTTCTGCATTTGTGACACTGCAACTGTAGTTGCTTTTTCTAGAACTGGGCTTCAGCGTTGGAATCATGCATTAGCAATGTTGTGCCAGGCAGCAAAGTAGAGTTAAAGCCTTCTCTACACTGGGTGTTATTCTATAGGTTGGCAAATCGAACACCAATAAAAAATAAATTTATAAAAAAAAAAGCCTTCTCTAACTTCCTTATAGGAAATGTGAGCTGAGAAAAAAAGGTCAAACTGTAAAATACACGTAGATTGCATAAAAGCTTCGTTATTATAGTATTTCATATTTGTAGAAGTATCTTTATTTTATAAGCATGCAAATATTATTCATTTTAAAAACACTTATTTATTGGAGCCCACTATGTACCAGGTGTAGTTCTAGGTGCCAAAGATAAGTCAGTGAACAAAGCACAACGAACCAGGCCTACTGTCCTTCAACTTGCATTCTAGTGGAGAAAGATAGAACATAAACAAATCAACAAGCGCAGATCCTCCTTGCCTTATGATGGGGTTATGTTCCAATAAACCCATTGTAAGTTGAGACTGTTGTAAATCGGAAATGCACTCAATACCCCTAACCTCCCTTAAAGGTGCTCGGAACACTTACATGAGCCTACCGTTGGGCAAAATCAGCTAACACAAAGCCTGCTCTATAATAAGGTGTTGGCCATCTCGTGTATTTGACTGAATACTAAACTGAGAGTGAAAAGCAGAACGCCTGGATGGGGACAGAATGATTGCATAGCTGCCTGGGAGCTGGGGCTCACTGCTGCTGCCCAGCATCACAAGACAGGATCCGACCACATCGCTAGCCCAGGAAAGGATCAAAATCCAAAATTCCAAGTACACTTTCTCCTGAATGCATATTGCTTCTGCACCATTGTAAAGTCAAAAAAAAATCCTAAGCCAAACCGTTGTTAAGTTGGGGACTGTGATTACCCAGTATGTCATATGTTGGTGATAGGTGCTGTGAAGAGCAGTAAAGGATAAGAGGGGGGTGAGGAGAACCACAGGAGTGGGATTGTCTGTGGGTTGGGTGGAGGAAAGGGTGCTAACTTATGTAGGACGACCTGAGAAGATCTTTCTGGTAAGGTAAATTTGAGAATTTTATGTCATGGCATTAAGGTAGTCTGGAGTAATTTTTTTTTTTCAAATGACTGCATTACAAATTAAAATGTGTTTTAAAAATAAGTTATTTTTATTTTATTTTTTTAAAGATTTTATTTATCTATGCATGAGAGACAGAGAGAGAGAGAGAGGCAGAGACACAGGCAGAGGGAGAAGCAGGCTCCACGCAAGGAGCCCGACATGAGACTCGATCCCAAGTCCCCAGGATCACACCCTGGGCCGAAGGCAGGTGCTAAACCACTGAGCCACCCGGGCTGCCCCAAAATAAGTTGTTTTTAAAACTACACACAGTATTAGTTTGAAAAGAAGTAGAATTTCATCAAAGGGGCTATAAGTCATTTCATATCGGCTTTATTTAAATAATTAGCTATAATAATGAGGTGAATAATTTTTCTCAATGATTTTTTTCCAGTTTTGTTGTAGAGAACAGGCCCAGGGTTTCCCTTCCTCCCAACAGCTCTCACGTGTTGGGTGTCTTCTGTGTGCCATACGTTTTACATCTGTTACTACGTCTTTCACCCCAGCAATGATCCTAAAAGGTAGATACTGTTGTACTCCCTGTGGGTGTTTGAGAAAGCTATGTTTAGTTATCCAATTCATCCTTAGACCAGTCCTGATGAGTCAAAGATTTCTTTTAAAAAAAAATTCTTTTTAAAAAAAAATAATAATTTCTAAATGAATTTTATTATTTTTTTTCTAAATGAATTTTATTATTTTTTTCTAAATGAATTTTAAACAAAAGAAAACACTTGCAGAAATACCGTGCTTCAAGGTCACACACCCACTAGATGGCAGGACCAAGATTTTAACTTAGCTTTGTCCGACACCAAAGTTGCTGTTCCTCTACACCATGCTGCCTTCCCCATGCCTAGATAACTAAAATGAAATACTTCTGTCTTGGAGGATGTTGCATGGGTTCCAGTATCCTGCGTTTCTCATTCCCTGCTTTGTGGTTTCTGAAATAGGTTTAATAGGAATTGAGATTTAGCCATGGATAATTAATCCATAATGGTTAATGAAGGAGAACTTAGGGCTTCTTACATTTTAATTAGAATCTTTGAACATGACATCTAGAAAGTACTATGCCTTCTACAATATTGTATTTGTTATTCCTCTAGGTCGGCACAGAATGTCCTTTCTGGTCCTTGCAAAATGAAGAGGCCTTTCTTAAAGCTGAATGGTGTGTGAAGTGATGTGAACACATATATATCACTGGTCTGCAGGATGTAGGGAAAACTGATATTGGGCTGCTCTGTTGGTCTGATACAGGCACCCCTACAGAGGGAGTGAATTTGCTGTTAGGTCAAGTTCTAGATTACTCCATGCATGCTATCCTTACCACCTTATTTTCCCCCACCAATGCCCGTGATGTTTGATTAATCAGGAAATCCTGAAAAGTTCCGTCTCTAAAATCTTATTGCAGTTTTTCCACAATCACCACCTTTTTTTTTTTAAACTGTCACCCTATCTTCCTGGGACTACTGCAGTGACCTCCTTTCTAGCTGATCCTCCTGTGTCCCCACTTATCCCCTCCAGTTACCCTGAACACAGCAGCCAGAGTGATCTTTGGTGTCATCACAACTCTTTCCATTCCAGATCTTCCAAAGGCTTTCTACTGCTCTTAGAATAAAGGCCAAACTCTTTAATGTAACCCATGAAGCTCTAGATGCTCTGGCCCCTGCTAACCTGTCACCACCACCTCCAGACACTTATCACTATGTCTATTTTTACTTACCATTGCATTCCCACTGCCTAGCGTGAGGCTTAGCATGTAGTAGAAACTCTAAAAAATTCTTGAATGAATGAAAACACTTTTTAAAAATAATTTATGCATTTACCATGTTTGTCAACCTAGTGGTCATGCTGGTATGAAAGGTGGGCCCCGCCATCCTGATAGCTGAGAACAATGTAGAAAAAAAGCAAATTCAACTATTTATACAAAGATATTATGCAGGTGAAAATATCTGAATCAAGACTGCTTTAGAATCCCGATTTTTAAATATTTCTTCAATATTTCTAGGAAGCACTCTACAATTAGAAAGAACTGCTTAGATCAGGCTGGAACTGGAGGGCTATTTTTATATGGATCAAATTAGATTTGTGAGCACGCTACTGGAAACTAGTCAGTATATTTCCCCACCCTGGATACTTCAGCCGGTTTACTCAATCTATTGCCAGCAATCTTATCTCTAGGATTTGTCCAGGGCATCTTCCTTTGCCAGTCATGACTCACGGTCTCTTGCTTTAATCTTCCTGGGTTATCTAAAACCTTTGGCTCCATACTGTGGTTCTGACTTTGGCATTCAGCCTTGCTAGTTCTCATGAACCATTAGAGACATATTCCTCTGGGGGTAATCTGGGAAGGCTCTCCCAGAGGCTGTCACTGTCCTCTGGCTCCATGCATGACACCTGTAGGCAACACTCTGCCCTGCTCATGGCAGCCTGGCCCTGTTGACCAGCACTAGGCGGTCCAAGAGTTCTACCCTGGGAAGGGGAATGGAGAGATAGCTCTAGTAACCTTACAGCTTTCATAATTCTGCGTAATTTAATTCATGATTATCAGGATAAAGATGGTCTTGATTGAACAGTATATTTGATGATATAATCACCAAATCAGAATAACTAGCCCAGTTAATGTAATCTAATTTAATGAAATATTTCACATCTACTCTTAAGTTTATTTGGAAATTAACTTAAATTAGAGATAAGAACTGTCACTGGATTCCTTCCAATTTGACTTACAAAAATAGCTAAGAATCCTGAGAATGTGGCTTCAAGAGTATATCTGACTTTAAGGGTCCTAAAATTTATCATTTCTCCCGTGTGCCTGGAATCCATGTGTACCAAGAGTTGGAGCTCCTTTTTCACCAACTCCTAGATTGTTCTCCAAGGAACTTTTATGGTCCCAAATAAAGTTGCGTGCATTATTTTTTTGAAGTTTATTTTTTATTTAAGTAATCTCTATACCCAATGTGGGATTCAAACTCACGACCCTGGGATCACAAGTCTCATGCTCTCCTGACTGAGCAGCTAGGTACCCCCATTTGTGTGCATTCTTGAAATGGGTCACTTTCACCCTTTGCATTTGTGATCTTTGGGGAGAGATTCCTCAGATTAGAAACATACTATGGAATCTACGGAAGGTGGATCATATCTAGGACCTTTACTCCTTGCTGCTATTACAAACCATAAGATGATTTTCTCAGCAATCTAAGAGATAATTCTGACAGCAAACCTATGGCATGACATTTTATTGTAATGGCTTGTTATCCATCCCTAGACTTTTGGGAACACAAATTGGAACTTCCTTTGGGACATTAGACTCACCTTACAGTCCATATGTGCACATGCCAGTATAGACATGTCCAATCAGAATGTTGTAGTGTCTCGGCAAATAGTTTTTGGCTTAGGGATGGGCACGTAATTCAGACAGAACAAATGAAATGCACTCTTTAGACTTTTGGTTCTACTGTTAAGAGACATGCTCTCATTTTTTTCTGAGTTTGGGCCTATGAGGCTATCAACAGGGAATATGCAGATTTTGCTACTAGGAAGGGAAAGCCTGAATGACTATGGGGCCATGCAAAAGGAAGCAGAGCCAGGAGATGGAGGGCCAAGCCAGGTTTACCCTTAGACTTTTCATTTAGGGAAACCAGTATGGTCCCTTTATTTGCTAAGCCAGTCTGAGGTGATTTTCTTTCACCTGAAATTGCAAGAGTCCTGACTAAATCAAAACTATTTTAACTCTTTGAATCCCTCTACTGCATCTTAAAGAAGTGTATTCTCTAAGAGTCTACATTAGGTTATCTACCATGACTGTGGATACCAGCATTCACCCATGCATACATCAAACCTGTAATGAAGCATCTATCCCCAAACTTGGTGACATACTAGCTGCGTAAGGCTTTTGCGATGCTCAAATGCCCCATACTTTAGTATGAAAGTTTTCAAGCATACCTGAAAGAGTTCAAAGTATTTACAGCAAACAATCATGAACCTTCCACCTAGGTCCTATCATTAATTATGTTACTGCACTTGACTTATCATACCTATCCCTCTATCTGTTTTTCAATCCATCTTATTTTGGGGTGCATTTCCTACTAAGTTACAGATATCATTACCCCTTCTGAAACATGGTTCACATACAGCTCTGTTCTTAACTCAATGAAATCTATGGCAACTCACCCTCCCTGCACCTTGGTTTCCTCATATGAAAAAATGAAGGGGTTGTTTTAGATGATTGCCAAGTGCCCTTTCCAGCTTTGACATCCCGTAGTTCTCTGATATTTGCCTTTTTAATTGATTGACATGCTTCTGCAGAATGCTCTCTTGTTGGATTCAAAAAGGATTAAGATGGAAAATACATTTTGTTTATCTATGGGATATTCACCTAACCAAAGCCTGTTTGGCTTAGAATATCCTACTAACCAGTCTATTGTGATATCGAGCCAAAGAAGATGTCATCAGGATTCTAGGGAAAGAGAAGATAAAGTGCCAAGTGAACATTTAAAAAACTATGGAAAGAGTAATGTCTTATGCAGGAAAAGAGAAAAGGGAAAGAACATACAAGAGAAAATGAATTCTAATGAAAATTAAACTCTCCCAGTTCTGGGGAGGAGGGAGAACAAAGGTATGATGGCCAAACAGTCGAACAGCAGAAGTCAGAGGTCTGAGGCTACTGAACCTGACAGCATTATCCCTTGTATAGTTAATGTTGGGGCATCTCTGTCACATAGTCTTTTACACTGATGGTCTTTAGGGACTAAGAAAGTGGCTTTTTAAAAAAGATTTTATTTATATATTCATGAGTGACACAGAGAGAGAGAATGAGAATCAGAGACACAGGCAGTGAGAGAAGCAGGCTCCATGCAGGGAGGCCGACATGGGACTCAATCCTGGGTCTCCAGGATCACACCGTGGGCTGAAGGCAGAGCTAAACCACTGAGCCTTAGCCCCATACTTTAGTATGAAAGTCCAGAAATGGACTTTCCCAGGGATCCCAGAAAATGGCTTTAAACAAACCCCCCCCCCAAAAAAAAGAAGAAGAAGAACAAGAAGAAGAACAAGAACAAGAACAAGAAAGAGAGAAAGAAAGAGAAAGAAAGAAAGAGAGAGAAAGAAAGAAAGAAAGAAAAGAAAAAAGAAAAAAGAAGAAAAGAAAGAAAAGAAAAGAAAAGAAAAGAAAAGAAAAGAAAAGAAAAGAAAAGAAAAGAAACCATGAAATCCAGTCTGACAGAGAAGTGGCTCTTTCTAGGAACAAGGAGCAAAAGGGTGGAAGCCAAGACATAGCTTATTGCAGGAAACACCAAGCCAAAAGGAGACCACCACCCTGCCTCACCGTGGACTGCCTTTCTACCAAACCAGGCTGTATTGATACAGTCTCAACGTCTGATTTCCTTGGGGGCCTCTGAAGTGGCTCCTCCCGCAGGGATGCAAGTCCGTCATCATGGCTCTGGGTTGGGGCCCTTGGCATCTGACGCAAGTTCTAATTCCAACAGCAGCAGCCTTGCCCAGACTGAGCCCCCTCCCCAGATCCTGCTCTTGACTGCAAAGACTCTTCTAGATTGCATTGAATAATTCAGGTCAGAACAAAAGTATCAGTGAAATTCATCATAACTGCCATGAGCTTCCATGAAAAGACCTCTTTCATATGACTTTCAGCATTTACCTACATGTGCAAAATAAGAGGGCCACAGGGCTTCTTGGGACGGCCTTTATGCATGCCAGATGATTAGACCCACTAAATATAGACAAGTATTAAAATTCTTATGTGTATTTGGGATCAAGGAATTTGGGTAAAAAGTGATGTCTGGTTATTTGGTCACAGTGCATCAGTTTTAGATCTAAATTAGGAAGAAGTAGTCATTCCCATGCCATTTGCATTAGGGAAATAATACTGTGGAAAATCTAAAAATAATCAGGAAAACTGCATCTCAAACAGTATTTTCCTCTTTCCATTTTAACACTCTATTGCTTATGATGATGGCTCATTAGGCACTGTCAAACACTTCAAATTCTAATTCTCAAGTTTATTTGAAAAT
Organism: Canis lupus dingo; assembly: GCF_003254725.2. NCBI lineage: Eukaryota > Metazoa > Chordata > Mammalia > Carnivora > Canidae > Canis > Canis lupus. Next base: position 113,213,049 of record NC_064281.1, on the reverse strand, counting down.
GGCTACATTAATTTGGCATTCAAGTACCCAGTTACTGTAGGCATGCCTAAATTTGTTAACCTTGTATAGACTTTGATTAGATTGTCATTCTTTTTATATGATCCATATTGGTCCAAGGCTATGTCTGTGTGTATATTCTATTTTTGCCTTAACAATATTTTGGGAAAGTGGTGACCAAAATGGAAGATTGTGTGAAGGCACTGTGATACAGGATTTTGTATGAAGGCGCTGTGATACAGGATTTCGGAATAGAGTTGTGGTCTAGGATTTGAGCAGGAATATGCAGTATAGATTATGGAAATTAGCAGCTGTGTGGTCTCTTCATCTGATTGTTTCTTATTAGCAACATGCTTGATTAGCTCTCTACCCTTTTAAATGGAATTACAAAATAATTATGTGTTCTGCCTCCAAAGCCCTTTATTGAGGATAACAATGAACTGTCCAATGTTCAAATCAATGTATGATACATTTATATGATTATTAAATGCTTGTAAATTGCCAGTTAACACTGCATGTGTTTACTACCTAGTAAAACAAGTGTTGAACCATCTATTTAAACAACTGGGGAGCATTCATCTTAGCTTAAGTCATTGTTTCTTCTTGGGAAAACTCTGCTAGCATACCAGTCATCTAGCCAGCCAGCCAGCATATCATCTTTCGTCTGCATTTATTAACGGTTTAGAATGTCCATCTGTTGTCCTTAGTAAATGGAACGCCAAGAAAAAAAAGCATTCATCGAGTCTATCTATATATAACTGTTCTCTTTATGGAGAAAAGCTCCTTGGAATGTTCTTCATAAATTAGAAACAAGGGACAAGTGTTGGTCAGAGAAATAATCCAAGTCGCTGAACTTTTAAATGACATCCAGCAGATTCCTCTCATCCTGGGAGAAGATAAGTATGTTTGTTTCAGATAACATGAGCACCATCAATAGAGTAATTTCCCCAAATGTCTCAAATCCCCATTATTTAGACTTTGGTGATGGTTTGATCGGTGGTATAGAATACAACAAGAGAAAAAAAAACTAACAAAATTTTCATGTGTATTTGTGTTCACATAATCTCATGCACTGATTCTATCTTGTTTGTGGTTGGGGTTGGATCTGAAATTCAGGAAAACTAGAGGGCATCAGTGTCCTACAGTTATGATTCCAAGAATGTTAGCATGTTTGTTTGTGGCGCTATCAAGGTGAAATGGCAGTTAAAGTGGGACCATTGGATAACAGTCTAGTTAAGAGGACTGAGGGGTAGTGTGAGGGCTCTAAGCACATACAAGTCGATCAGTCAGTTACCTTTGGAAAATACCGCAATCAGTCATGACGCATTCACAGAGAATCTTTAACTCATGAGAGTTAAATAACCCTCTGTGAAATTAGGGTTAGTAATGAGGTCTAATTTTACTTGAGCATATTGTTTTGAAATACAGTGTATAGGAAGAAGGAAACTATAAAAGTCATTGCTTGGAAGCCATAATTACATCACCTCGGTCTGATGCCATGGAGTCTAACAGCAATATAATTAGTATAATCATGTTGATCATGGTGGTGATATTAAGGGCTAGATTTCTGGGAATGTAAGCTGTCGACATGCAACACAATATATAAATGGAAGAACAGCATCTAGACATAGATAATATGGGAAAAAAAGAGCTATTAGATAAAAATACATCATTTCTAGTAGAAAAGAAGCAAATTTGATTTGGAGACATGAGTTGCAAATTTACCATAATAAGACTCTCAGTTCATGCTACATACCATAATTCAGTCTGAAGTATCCTTGACAAATTAGCAATGCCTCTTTCTGGTTGCTTATTTGACTTGGAAAGAGAATTTGATAAGTGTTAGTTTTTAATATAAATGATCAAGAGTTGATGTCTTCACCTTACCTACAAGTTGTCATCTTCTGTTTAATTTCTTTCAAGTCTAACTCCATTCATCCCCTCCTCTGAGAGGTGAATAAAAGGGAAAAATAGGTCATGATAAAGAGGGTATTTTATTTTACTTTAAGTCAGCTTTGCAAAATCTCCCAGTTTTAGATAGACGCTTTCCCCCCTGATGGTAGCTTTACAATCGATAGTAAATAATGATGGAAATGCACATCAGGATTCATCTTCTTTTGATAGAGAATTGAAGGCTTTTTATTTACATCTAATTTGAGAACATTTAAATTGCTATATTGGTAAATATTTACACTTCTGTAATCGATGTGAATGCTCATCTTCAGTGAACTATATATTATTGTGTGTGTGAAAAGAAATGGCTTAATGGTAATTTCATTTGCCTTAATCTCTCCTCTTCCCCTCAGGACAGCATTTATTATCACTGGCAGATTTAGCTAATATAGAAAAAAATGGAATTAAGTTTATGTGTCAAGTCTTTGTAATAATCTTTTAATAAACATCCTCAGGCGTCATATAGATAGTATAGAGCTACTTCTTTAGTGAAATATGAATAATGGGAGTGATGGGATGGATTTGTGTTTCACTTTATGCTTCCTCATCTTGTTCTCCTTCACTTTGCTTCTGAAGTCCTTATGTTCATCTTGGCCATAGTAGGGCAGATTTTATGGCCATATAAGGAGAAGGGATTGATTATGCATCCGGTTGTACCTGACATCAGTTTTCGTCTTTTGACACTTATTTTCTGGGGTGGCGAGTAGCATCTTGGGTTAGTTTTCCATATAGTCCATGACTCATTGAGAAGCTCTTCATTTCCTCTCAGAAAATAACAAATGTATTGAAATTTAAGATAAGAATTTGTATTTTTCAACCAGCTTTTTCTTCTGTAATTTTAACCTAAACCCAGATACTCATAGCCAGAAACCCTGAGAGTCAGTCATCCTTGACTCTACACCATCCTCTTCATGCTACTCCCACTCACAGTCAATCACTAAGCCCTGCTGGTTCAGCTCCTTGAATAGCTCTGGAAGCTGCCCTCTCCATTTCATTGGGACTACCCAATGGTAGTCTTAGCTCAGGCCTCCTCCTTGCTCATAGTCTCTGAACTGGTCCTCCTGTTGTTGGGGAGCAAGAATCCATGCCCTCTCAAAGGTCCTTCTAGCTGGACTAAAAAATTGACATGAGACAGATAAACAGGAGAAAATCAAATTTAATAGGGCATATGTATGGGGGATCCACATAGATGTGGAAATTACAAAGATAGGCAAAATCAGGTATATAGTCATTCTAAACTAAAGAGAAGGGGATATAGGGGCTGGGATTTCAGAGAAAAGGAATGCACTTCAAAGGGCAAGAAGAAGAGTAGATGTTTGGTAATTAGATGTTTGCCCTGCCATACAGAGGGGTCACTCAGATAATCCTTATTCTGGGAAAGGCTCCTAATTTATATTATTCTTTGTGGTTAAGGGAGGGACAAAAGTTTCTCTTGAGCTCCCAGAGTCTCAAGTGTCCTCAGCTCAGAATGATCCAAATGTCAAAGTGGCACATTCAGTGGTGTGTGTGTGTGGGGGGGGGTCACTGTCCTGAACCCCTTCACTGTCTTTGATCTTGTCTCTTTCCAATTCATACTTAATGATGTCCCTGTTATACTCTACCTTAAAAATACTCATGAAGCTTCCCAGTTTAAACATTTCGAGGAACTTTTTAAAAAATTTTATTTATTTGACATAGAGACAGAGAGAGAGAGAGCACAGCAGAGGGAGCAGCAGGCAGAGAGAGAGGGAGAAGCAGGCTCCCCACTGAGCAGGGAGCCCGTGGGATCAAGACCTGAGCCAAAGGCAGACGCTTAACCGACTGAGCCACCCAGGTGCCCCTCAGGGAACTTTTCATTACGTATAGCAAAAGGAACAATATCAGTTGTCTAGAGGAGTTAGGCAATAGAAATGAGTGAAGCTGGCCCAAGGAGCTGCCTGAAGCCTATTAGCCAATTAGCTCCCGCCTGGTGTTATCATGCAGAATTGTGGGCCCCTTTTGCCTGCACTCCTTTGTTTTTCTCAAGAGAAATCCAGATTTTTAAGTTAAATCTCTTGATCTTTAAATGTTGGCAACTAATTCATTTTCTTAATCCTTTGAGGGTGGGGAAAACAAAATAGGTCTGCAGGCTAGTGGGATTGTGGATCACCATTTTGCAACTTCTATCCTCTAGGATCATATCTGAGTCCCTTAATGTGGTGTCCAGAGTCCTTTATGAGCTCTTTCAGGCCTGCATCTTGAGCTTCATTTCTCACAGCTCCTGTCAGTTCTACCTTTGAAAATAGCTCTCAGAATCCCCCTATTTCTCTCTGTCCCTGGTGCCACTCCCCTATTTCAGGCCTTCATAATCTCTTCCCTGGATTACTACAATAGCCTCTTAACTGGTCTCTGTGCTTCAAATCTCGTCTTGTTCCAAACTATTTTTCAAACTTGGTCTTTATAAACGTAACGGCCTGATTTATTGAGAATTTCATGTAGCAGAGTGACCTATTGAGAAATTACCTAGTGCTTTGTTTTTCTCTTCTGCAACTCATCAGGAGGAGATGAAAGGCATTTTTCTATTTCCCAGGTGAAGAAGCAGCTAGGGCTGTGTATTCCAAAGAGAGATTCAGTAGAGTGGCTCTCAGCAAAATGTCTCTGCTGACCTGTCTAGGGAGTTGGGCTAGGGGACTCCACATGACTTCAGGAAACTCTTAGCTCATGGAGTTCAACACCTGATGCCTAGCGGGGCATTAGATTCTGGATTGCAGAGAGTTGGACATCTGCAAACTCCATCAGGCTGGCAGTTGTTTTAGAGTCATCTTTGTACCTAGATTCTCTTATGGTGCCTATTATCTACTCTGCGATATTGTTGGGCTCCTTGTGGGATTAAACCAGAAACCTTACATGGCTCTTTGTGAAGCTTTGGGTCCTCTCCTTAGAAATTTTAACATAATTTTGGAACATTTATGGACTACACATCTTATATCATCCGTAGAACTGTTCTGGGCTTAGCTTTCACCCAGAAAGTACCTCTTAAACCTCCCAAATCTCTGTACAGAACTAGAGATATGTACTTACTGATGACAAGCAGTTTTTCAATGTCCAAAAGGGGCAAAATCTAGAGAGAGACCAAACCGACCAAGCAAATGTTTCCTATGCTTTGTGCAAGAGAACAAGAACTTAACAAGTATTATTTAAAAGAAAGGACCAAGTTCACCTTCTCCTTTAAGAGATGTTTCAGTTCTATCTCCATAAATTAAAAATAAGTTTCCTTAAAACTCTGGAATAAAACATTGTAACTTAGAAACGGGTACCCTGCTTATGTCAACTTTCATTTTTTAGGGATGAGCAAATAGTTTCATCTCACATGCTAACTCTGAGACGAGAGCTCTATGCTTGGTAGTCCTATGTGTAATATATAAGTAAATGAAGAGAATCTCTGACTTGGGGTACTATGTTTAGGAAGATATTGAGGTTAAGTCCAGATTCAGTGGGAAAAAAATTCATGTTCACAGTAGAATGTTAGCCATGGACATGGGATTGGATTGGCTCTTGGCACTTGGGCCATATATTCTCCTTGGCCACATATCCCCTATGGGCCACATACTCTCTTTTGGGCCACGTATTGCCATGGACTCCATATCTCCCTTAGCTGCATCTTTCCCATGGCTTACATATACCCCGTATGCTGTCTTGATTAAGGACTCATGCCTCTTCAGTTTATTTCCTCCACAAATATCTGGAAAGAAGTTATTTTATTTGATCTTCAGTAAACCTCTCTACTTCAATTTATAGACAAAAATTAAGACCTGCCTGAGAGGTGAGGGACTTGATACTTAAGGGCTATAAATTATGGGTGAGCCTGTTTATCAATTCTAAGTCAGCCTAAAATAGTGTAGTCTAAATTGGCAGGTTCTGGAATCTTATAGAAAAGGATTTAGGCCTGTTTGCTACTTATTGGTGGAGTGACTTTTGGCTAAAGTACCTTATTCTAAATCTCCTTCTTTTCATCTGGGAATGAGGATAGCAAGTTGTTTTGAGGATTAAGTGAAATAATAAATACAAAGTTCTTAGAATAGTACCTGGAACATAGTAGGTACTCTATTAATGTAAATAATCATAATAACTATTATCCTACAAGATGTAGGGACAACAGAGGATAATTTATACTGTAACTTTTCTCTGATAAGATTATCAAATTTATTAAACAAATCAGAGATCATTAGATTTAATATGACTCAATACTATATTACTTTCCAAAATGAATGTTGGGGTACCTGGGTGGTTCAGTCAGTTAAGTGTCTGACACTTGATCTCAGCTCAGGTCTTGATCTCAGGGTCATGAGCTTAAGCCCCACATAAGGCTCCATGCTGGGCATGGAGCCTACTTTAAGAATGAATAAAACTAAATACATAAATACATAAATAATAGAAATAATGTTGAAAACAATTTTATAACAATATAAAAATATTGTACCTTAATTTTTCATGTAACTGCATAACTGAATAAAATCTGTTTTTGCTTCATTATGAAGATATTTTCAACATTTATCATTAGAAGTCAGCCAGATCTTAGATTTGTTTAAAAAACATAGAGGCATTAAAAAGAAAAAAAAGAGGTGTCAAATTGAGGCCTTTGGATGGGTCATTTTGAATAAACAGCTGCCTGGTTGAAATGAGTGATTTTCCTTTCTTGTTTTTTTCAACACTTATAAGCCTAATGAATTTCAGATATGTTTTCTAATTTGGATATTACAACTATTCTGTGAAGTGGGCATCAGTAGCTTCATTTACAGATGAGGAAAGGAGGTCTGTCCCTGCTCTTCACATTCTCTCCTTTGTGTCCCCAGAGTCCTTCCATAGACAACAAGCTCAGCAAATACTTAGTGCTGAGTGAGGGAGTGAGCAAGCCAGAGCTCAAGAATGCAGGTGGCTCAGTGGTCTGGAGAAGGGGACTGTAAGTCTGCCAAGGATGATATTTTATCCATTCTCTGGTCTTTGGTTGGGCCATACTTAAATCTGCACTAAATGAGGAGCCTGTATGCTGATTTGGGAGACTGCAAGAGAAGATATTTTTTCAAAGTTTCTTTTAATAATGCCTCCAAAAATATAATGGCTTTTAAGGATAAGAACATCATCTGGTGTAAGAAAAGAGGAAAAGAGTCATTTTTCCATAAAAGCAAAAATAAAAAAAATGAATTACTATTAGTAATAGAGAATGTCTAATCACCTGTTTTGTCACCCAAGTCTCTTACAGTTTGTCACCTGTAAATTGAAAGTACTGATTGTCTTTACTTCACATGCTCCTGGATGGATTTACATAAAAGGCATTTAGAGTAGAATTACTTACACCATGGTAAATATTCAATATGTTAATACACTTTTTTTGAGTATAGGTGACACTCAGTGTTACATTAGCTTCAAGTATACAACGTAGTGATTTGACAACTCTATACATCATGCTGTGCTCACTACAAGTGTAGCCACCATCTGTCACCATGTGACACTATTAAAATACCATTGACTATACTCCCTGTGTTATACTTTCCATCCCTGTGATTTAGTCATCCCATAACTGGAAGCCTTTGTGTACCTTTCTTGATATCTCATTTGGCAAAATCAAGATGGCATGTACATCTGTAGGGAGAAAAAAAAAATCAAAGAAAAATTACATTCAGTGAGGGGGGACATTTAAAGCCATGAATGTTTTCGAAGTAGTTTAACCTGAAAACCTAAAGACACAAGAGAACAGAAAATGAACAGCCAAATGATGTGTATTTGAAATAAAACAGTATCCTTAAAAAACAGTATACGCTATTTTCAGACAGCAAGGCCTTCAAAGGTTTTAGTCATCCCAAGTCTCTCATGGACTTGATCAGTATAAATTGTACAACTGCTGCATTTCAGTTGGTTTTGGAATCTACACAGCATCGAAATGAGCATGCGCATGCACACATGCACACACACATCCAGCTGTTGAGAGCTACTCAGTTAACTCAGACTGTAAATATTTTATTGACAAATTCAGGTCTTTCCCGTGGACCCTCTCCACAGTCATACTGTACAGTACAAGGGCTTTCATGATACTCAGTCATTTTTGGCAGCAGCTACTCCCAGTCTTTAGAGGATGCTGGATCCCTGGCATTATAAGAAGAGTTCTGGCCTCATATACAAGAAATACAAGGTCTTCATTATACCAGAGTTTAATACTCACAGCCAGAAGGCTTTATATACAATGTACACACAGAATCTCTGTCTTGCCTTCAGACTGAACAACTGTTTTTTTTCTGTGGTGTGTTGCAAAACTGCCATAATTACATGGACAGCTACGGAGACTCATACTCAAAATCAAAACAGACAAACCAATTAAATACATTTCACAAACAACTTTCAAAATGAGTCTAATCTACCCAAGTGCCCTAGTAATTGACTTAGATACCCACATAGTAACAATGACATTTTTTCTGATGAACGAGCCTGCCTTTTTTAGTTACTATCGTTGAAAACAGAGAGATCTTGCTTCAAAGAAACCTGGCGTAAAAATTCAGATTTATAGCTCAGCAAAATGGGGTGTTAGTGTTTTGAATATTTTTCATTACAAAAGGACCCTTTGCACTAATCACCCAGGAAGTCTGTTGATAAGAATCCAGAGGGTGGTTACCAACTATCTTTAGGCACTTTGGAGTTTCCCAAACACTTTCTCCAACCTGATCTCCTTTGTCCTTATAAGAGTTGTGTGAGGAAGTAGGGTGAGATTTATTCTCTTTTTTTCTATGCATGAAGCTCAGGGAGGACCCTCGGTCACTGGTTTCATAAATGACTAAGCCAAGACAAGGGGGGCCTCATCACTTTACTCTTAGTTTAAGGGTCCTGGTGCCTTGGCCTGTCCACTTGGCAAGGATTCAGTTGAAAAACTGTATAAAGCCTACTGTCTTTTCCAGGAGCACTTACAGGCATAAAATCAAGTATTTCTGAATTGCCTGTGCCCTAGCCACCCCTTGTAGATGGAGAGATATGAGGAAGACCCAATTTTACCCATTTGGTACACAGTATATGGGACCTAGGACTTAGGTGTTTTGCACATGACTATGAAAATGGTTGAGACTTGGAAAAAGTACTGGTTCCAAATCAGGAAAAAAATGTTTAAATGGAAATGAATAAATGCTTAATTAAATGACTACTTAACATGAGCTAGTCACCTGCAAATGAACTCAACTTCCCATACATAGAGACAAAGATATTAACGCAGATACATTTAAATATGTTTTGTATGCTATGAGATGCAACCTTAAAAAGTAAGCACGCCTAAGGCATACCAGGTCTTAAAGTGGTCTGGTTGAAAGGGATAGGAGTAAAGTCAATGGCACGTGAAAGAGTATCCTGGGAAAATGTTAATTTTTTTCTGCCTGAGGGATGCCAGTGGCTAGCTTTTATGTGTGTCTCAGTAGCTCCATACACAGTAGGTCAGGTTACTCAATGGGCAAAGATGAGAATGGGAGCAATATAGAGTTATATAATTATTAACCCATTTTCCCTGGAATCTAGGGTTGTCAGATTTAGCTACTTAAAAGTACAGGATGCCCAGTTAAATTTAAATTTCAGATAAATGGATAATTTTTTAGCATACCTACTAAATATAAGTAAGTATATTCAACATTAAGTATATCTCATGCAACATTTGAGATATATCATATTCGTGCTAAAATACTCACTGTTAAATATCAGTGAGGGTGACAAAACATGAGAGACACTTAACTCTGGGAAATGATCAAGGGGTAGTGGAAGGGGAGGTGGGCGGGGGGTTGGGGTGACTGGATAATGGGCACTGAGGGGAGCACTTGGCGGGATGAGCACTGGGTGTTATGCTATATGTTGGCACATTGAACTCCAATAAAAAAAATATAAATAAATAAATAAATAAATAAATAAATAAATAAATAAATAATGCTCACTGTTTATTGTAGTTTCAGGTATTACTGGGTGTGCTGGATTTAATGTGAGAACCCTACTTGAGGCATTTCAGTCTGATTCACTTATGCTTCTAGACCTTTAGGTTGAGAGTCCCGGCGTCATGGCCAGTATGGATTCTTCACTTAATTTCTCACCAATTTGCAGAAAGTACATATTCGAGTGGCTCCATTTATGAGGACTAGTCCCCACAGTGGTCAGCTGATTTCCTAACCACCCTTCTCTTGCCCCCAGGTACTGTCTCACCTGAGCCTAAGAAGCTCTAACCTTTCAAATCTGTGAGGAAAGCAGATGCACAGATCATGTGCAGGAGGGGCTGCTGTGGTGTGGTGATTCAGGCCATTTTTCCAGACTGTGGTTTGGCTGACATATGCCTGGTTGTCCTGGGCATCTAAGAGGTGTTTATAAAGATCTGTTGGTTCAGGTTGTACTACAAAGCTGTGGTCATCAAGACAGTGTGGTACTGGCACAAAAACAGACACATAGATCAGTGGAACAGAATAGAGAATCCAGAAGTGGACCCTGAACTTTATGGGCAACTAATATTCGATAAAGGAGGAAAGACTATCCATTGGAAGAAAGACAGTCTCTTCAATAAATGGTGCTGGGAAAATTGGACATCCACATGCAGAAGAATGAAACTAGACCACTCTCTTTCACCATACACAAAGATAAACTCAAAATGGATGAAAGATCTAAATGTGAGACAAGATTCCATCAAAATCCTAGAGAAGAACACAGGCAACACCCTTTTTGAACTCGGCCATAGTAACTTCTTGCAAGATACATCCACGAAGGCAAAAGAAACAAAAGCAAAAATGAACTATTGGGACTTCATCAAGATAAGAAGCTTTTGCACAGCAAAGGATACAGTCAACAAAACTCAAAGACAACCTACAGAATGGGAGAAGATATTTGCAAATGACGTATCAGATAAAGGGCTAGTTTCCAAGATCTATAAAGAACTTCTTAAACTCAACAGCAAAGAAACAAACAATCCAATCATGAAATGGGCAAAAGACATGAACAGAAATCTCACAGAGGAAGACATAGACATGGCCAACATGCATATGAGAAAATGCTCTGCATCACTTGCCATCAGGGAAATACGAATCAAAACCACAATGAGATACCACCTCACACCAGTGAGAATGGGGAAAATTAACAAGGCAGGAAACAACAAATGTTGGAGAGGATGCGGAGAAAAGGGAACCCTCATACACTGTTGGTGGGAATGTGAACTGGTGCAGCCACTCTGGAAAACTGTGTGGAGGTTCCTCAAACAGTTAAAAATATACCTGCCCTACGACCCAGCAATTGCACTGTTGGGGATTTACCCCAAAGATACAAATGCAATGAAACGCCGGGACACCTGCACCCCGATGTTTATTGCAGCAATGGCCACGATAGCCAAACTGTGGAAGGAGTCGGTGTCCAATGAAAGATGAATGGATAAAGAAGATGTGGTCTATGTATACAATGGAATATTACTCACCTATTAGAAATGACAAATACCCACCATTTGCTTCAACGTGGATGGAACTGGAGGGTATTATGCTGAGTGAAGTAAGCCAGTCGGAGAAGGACAAACATTATATGTTCTCATTCATTTGGGGAATATAAATAATAGTGAAAGGGAAAATAAGGGAAGGGAGAAGAAATGGGTGGGAAATATCAGAAAGGGAGACAGAACGTAAAGACTGCTAACTCTGGGAAACGAACTAGGGGTGGTAGAAGGGGAGGAGGACGGGGGGTGGGAGTGAATGGGTGACGGGCACTGGGTGTTATTCTGTATGTTAGTAAATTGAACACCAATAAAAAATAAAAAAAAAAAGATCTGTTGGACTGTTAAGATGTTTAAAGCCAGGATCATTTCTTTTTTCATCTTTATATACTCAAAGCTTTGCAAAGTGCCCAGACCTCTGAGAACATGGACTAGGTTTGCACCCTGATTTCTATTTCCAAGTGGCAAGGCCTCCATGTGTAGTTTTGTTTCTCTGCATCTCTATTCCCTTATGTAAAATGGTGATATGAATTCCTATAAAGCATGCACAGCTGTATCAGGGTTAAATGAAAAGAATATATATATTTATCAGCACCTGATAAATAGTAGTCACTATATGGTTTTGACTAAATGGTAGCTTTCATTAGGTGCATAATGGACTGTTCTACCTTTAACTATTTATTGGCAAAAGCCAGCAACATGATGGTAAATGTAACAAACAGTCATCAAATTAATTTCCCATGTGTTTATGCTTCAGTTACGGAGGATTGTTTAGTCATATTGTAAGAAATTTGATTTCGGGTCCCCTTTGTACTTTATTTTTTTTATTTTTTATTTTTTAATTTATTTTTTATTGGTGTTCAATTTACTAACATACAGAATAACCCCCAGTGCCGTCCTTTGTACTTTAGAGGCAACATTAGAAATTCAAAGGCTGTACGTGCCTGCCTCTGAAAATGTAGCTACCCCCACCTCCACCACCCCCACCCCGCCCCCAGGCTTTAAGTGCAAGGACCATCCAGACTTGAGCTTGCTTCTGAAATGGAGAGATTAAGGGAATCTGTAAAATAAGACGGTGCCATCCCTGTTCTTTTTTTACTGATGGTGGGTTAGTAAGAACAAGGATCATTTTCACTACACAAACAAGCTAGATATGGAGGAGGTAAAAACTATTCCAAGTGAAGGGTTCAGGATCCGTTATTCAAAATACAATCAGCTGAGAAAATTGCATAGTGTTAGTATCAGTATTAAAATACAAGGGACAGAGGCCCTTCTATCAGCAAGTCCTATAATAAGTTGATTCAGAATCTTCATTTAAAAATTAAGAATAAAAAAATAAAAAATAAATAAAAATTAAGAATAGGGGAGCCTGGCTGGCTTAGTCGGTAGAGTGTGTGACTCTTGACCCTGGGGTTGTGAGTTTGAGCCTCGCATTGGGCATAGAAATTACTTAAAAATAAACTCTGTAACAAAAATTAAAAATAAATCCAAGAAAAGCTCTCAGGCTTATGTTTCGTAAGTCATCAGTGCCTTAAACGAGTCAATTGGTATCCATAGCTTTCTGTCAGTGGTGTGCTTGGAACTTGCTCAAAGTAGAGCAGGAGAACTGATTATTGAATCTTTAAAAATTTTGCAAACTGGTTATTAAGCCTCGGGTAGCTTGGAATCCGCTATGGTGGTAGTATTTACATCCAGCAAAGAAATCCACAAAGGCTACAAAATAGCACCAACCGCCTGCCTTCCGCCTATTTACTCATATGCTGCTCCTTTCTCCATACCCAATTGTGAAGAAAATTGTCCTGGAAGTCTTCCTCATTACAGGATCTTCTACAAGCTTATCAGAAAAAAACAATCTCATCTCATTCTCCCAACTGCCAGGAGAAGAGGAAATGAGATAAAAGTAATTCCTCTGCACAGGAAGCCTCACAGTACACAGTTTATTTGCGTATTCCAACATTTCTATTAGTACTAATAGTAATCCATGGCACTGTTTGAGTTCTTGCCACATGCCGTATCTTGTCCTATACGATATGCAGTATATCATGTTATCCTCACAATAATCACTGGAGTGAATTACTATTATTGACTCCAGCTTACCGATAAAAGTAAATGAAGCTCAGAAAAGTTGGGCATTTGCAAATGTTCACATAGCCAGGAAGAAGTAGATTTGATTGCTGATCTCTCTGACTCAACCAGGGCTGTGTTTTTCTGGCTTGCCAGGCATTGGCAGGCATGTCAGTGCCCAATTCAATGCTTGCGTATTGTACGATTTCAACATTTATTTGTAAAATTGAATCCTAATCTGTACTGCCTACACTGTTTAACTTCACACCTAATTTGGACACTGTGAGCTCCTAGTAACAGTGTTTTGTCTTATTTTCATAGCCTCGGCACTTGGCAGACTCCTGGGCACATAGATGGTGCTCAATAAGGATTTGTTGGATGGGAATGAACTTGTCAATTTTCATAGCAAGTAGGTTGACTCAGAAAAAGAATAGGAGCTGGTCTCAGGACTGAGGTTACACAGAGTTTAAGCTTTCATGGGATTTCTGAAGCTTTGTCCCTCTAAATCTGGTTTAAAATAGCAGTAACTGGAAAGGGGCATGATGTTGAGTGCAGTTCCTTTGGTGCTGGTAGACTGTTCTATTTCAAATCTTCTATAAAAGAAGCAAAGGAGAAAGGAAACATATTTTTTGATGAACAGTCATTTTTAAGGAGATTTCATATGTATACATTCATGTAAAGCAAACTTATGAGGTTGGGACCATATTTGTATTTTACAGATAAGGAAACTGAGAGTCAGAAAGGCTCCGCGGGTGTTATTAAATACAACAGATTGGGAATCAAACTCAGGACTCTTCAACTCAGACAGTGGCAGTTGACAATACCAGCTTTCTTTATTATTTGCCGATTTTTTTCCTAACACATTTTAAAAATTAACCAAGAATTTAGTTCTATTTAATCCGTATATTATTTGATAACTGCCATCTTCTGTAGATCGAAGGAGGGGGGTCTGTGTTACCTAATGAAAAGGTCTCCATCTAGTGGTTGCAAATCAAACTGCGTTCATATACCCCAAAGGTATTCTGGAGTCCAGACAGCCTGAGGTTAGGGATTCAAATTTACGTTGACTGAAAACAAAAACACAAACACAATCACAAAACAAAACAAATTTATATTGACTGGTGTAGGGCCAGGAGTAGGGCCAGATGAATGAGACAACTGCTTCTGGTACAAAATTTAAGGGAGTGCCCAAAACTTCAGTAAGATAATTTTTTAACGTAGTGTTTTTAAAAATCAGAATTAATGCAAAAAAAAAAAAAATCCACTATGAACAGACATCAACATTTTAAAGACAGGATCAATATTACTGATTTTTCTTGTTTCCTCAAGCTTCAATATGGCACTACATGGCACTGGACTGGTGTGAACAATATGAAATGTTCATGGGAACCATTCTGAAGCAAGATCCTAATGTCTTGACTTAACCACAGTATCAGACTACAGCAATCGCATACCCAGGGGAAAATCCCATTTTCTAAGGATTTCAAACATTATTGAAAATCTGGATGGTGGTGACTAAGAGGTACCAAGCTCAGTGACTTAACTGGTCATAGTCCAAATGTCTAAACTGCTTGCTTGTAAGGACACAACTTTAAAATTGCCCATTTGATCTGTTTTGCTCTTTGCGAAAACACAAACAAAATGTCTTTTCCATTAT
Source organism: Canis lupus dingo (assembly GCF_003254725.2). Classification (NCBI taxonomy): domain Eukaryota; kingdom Metazoa; phylum Chordata; class Mammalia; order Carnivora; family Canidae; genus Canis; species Canis lupus. The sequence goes on along the minus strand of NC_064281.1, from coordinate 113,197,945 downwards.
GTTTAATTCAACCAACTGTTTTAGTTTACCAATTGTTATAAAATTGGAAGCGTTTGAGTACAAACATGTCAATAGTGAATATCTCGAAAAGAGGTATTTGATTAGCATTTGAAAATTGAAATGACATTTGATCTAGCAGCGTCTTAGTGGACTCTAGTTAATTGATTATTAGGATGGCAAAGTCAGTAATTTTAAAAGGAGAAATAGAAGATACTCTTGCTGGAACTTGATTGGTTGAGTTCCAGAATTGGTGAGCATCTATTAAAATGATCAGTTTACACACTGCCACGTATCAGGAAGAGGAGTAGGAAAATTCAGTCATCTAAATGTTTGTTTTTCTCATCTTTCAGCTATCCTATTTGGAAAGAGCCAGTGTGTCTAGGCTCTAAGTATTTCCTGACAGTTTCAGAATACTACTAAATGTAACTGTCTACTCACCAAGCAGCACAGTTTTAAACCAGTTTATAAATAATGCATACTCACAACTTTTTGCTTTGCAATTTCCAAAAGTTAAATGAACTTTGTCAACATTGGCATCTATTTACTCAGTCTGAACAATGAGTGATGTGATTTATTTTAGGGAAATAATTAAGCAGTTGATCGTTCAACGCTAATGGTTTACTATTAATGAGCTTGTCTAATTGTGGATTCCACAGAGCTAACTGACCCAGGTAACACCATCATAGACTTAACTGAAATCTGGGATATTCTCACAGATGAACGGAAGGGGGGTGTTGCCATGGTAACAGCAACAGGCAGGCCCAGGCATCTTTCTGTAGACTTTAAAGAAGAGATGAGGGAGTAAGGAGAAACTGTATCAGCTTGGCAAAGGTTGGGCTTCCAGTCAGATTGAATTTGAAGGAAGAAAGAGTAAAGGAGAATTCTGTTGCTACTTGACTCTAGGCAGAAGGTCTTTATACTGAGCATCTCTGACAGCCAATAGTAGGAGTGATTTTCCTCAAAAACCAAAGATAAATTAATTCTTTGGGATGAATAGTGTACCTGAGACCATTTTACACTTAACGGCATAAAATTAAGACTACAAGAGAATATTCTTCTCTGTAACAGATTTGGGAGAGACATTTTAGTATACAAGCATTTAACTTCAATTCCTTTGATAGGTTTCATCATATCCCCTTAGTTTTAGTAATACAAATAAAATGATGTGCAGCAAATATATATACCACATGCACACACACACACACACACCATGGGGATTAGGGGCACCCACACCCATGCAGTAAAAAATCTGTGTATAACTTTTGACTCCACACAAATTTAACAACTCTAGCCTACTGTTGACCAGAAGCCTTCCTGATAACATAAATAGTTAACACATATTTTGATGTTGTATGTATTATATACTACGTTCTTACAACAAAGTGAGCTAGAGGAAAAAAAAATGTTATTAAGGAAGTCATAAGGGGGTGCCTGGGTGGCTCAGCCAGTTAGGTGTCTGACTCTTGATCTCAGCTCAGGTCTTGTTCTCGGGGTTGGGAGTTGACACTCAGTGTGGAGCCTATTTAATAACAAAAAAAAAAGTCATAAGAGAAAATACATCACAATACTGTGCTGCATTTATTGGAAAAACTCCATGTATAAGTGGACCTGCACAGTTCAAACCCATGTTACTCAAAGGTCAATTGTACAGACAGTATATACACGTATGCATGCCACATGTATGTGTATGTATGTGTACATATGTGCATACCGTGTGTGTGTGTAGTATGCACGTGTTACCCACAGCTACACAATATTTCCATAGAAGTAGGTCATACACAGGAGATGCTCCCACCTTACCGAGTTGTGAGTCATTCAGAGGCAAGGATCATGTCTTCTTTGACTTACTTCTCCCAAGTCCCTGCACAGTGAGAGCTCAATAAATTTTCCAAGCACGTACTCTATATCAGGTATAGGTACTGAGGGTACAGTAGTGAACAAAACCAAATCTCTAGCCTCATGAAGTTTACGTTTTAGTGGGAAAGTAACATGAAACAGACAAGTCAAATATGTAGTGGGTCAAAGGATGATGCATTCTGTTAGACCAATAAATCAAGGAGGAAGCATGAATCAAAAGTACAGGGTCTGAGGAGATGGGTCCTATTTCGTATGGAGATCAATTCAGAGTGCTTAAAGGAATGAAGGGACAAGCCATGTGCACTGGGTAGAGCATACTAGGCAGAGAAAAGAGCAAGTGTAAAGGCCCTGAAGCAAGATCATGTTCAAAAGCTTCAGGAAGTTCAAGGATGCCAGTGGCTATAGCTAACGCCAACTGACATTGGTGGAGGGAGGAAGATAGGAGGTGAGGCCAGAGAGGCTAATAATGGAATCTGATCATAAAGGGCTTGCAGTTCCCTATAAAAAACATTGGCTTTAACTCTGAGATTGGAAGTCACTGAGGGGTTTCGGAGGAGAAGGATGACACATTCTGACATATTTTAAACCAACACGGAATTGCACTTGGGATACTTAGAATAGACTGTTATGTGGCCAAGGTAGAAGCAGGGAGTCCAGTTAGAAGGCAATTTCAGTAGTCTAGCTGAGAAGCTGCTCCATAAATGGTAGGTGATGATGATGGTTATCACAGTAATGATAGATGGTTAAAATATATTGACTATAGTTCATTATCTTTTATAAGGAAAAAAAGACAATTTAAAAACGGTATACAAAAGATTAAGAATTCATTTTTGTTAGAATGAAGACTATATGATAGTATAAAGTGACCCCCTCATCTTTGGGTACATTATAGCTATCTCTGCATGGTACCAAAATAGCTGGTGGAAAAGTTTAAATTTTAGTCATCAGATAAAAAAATAACAGAATACATTTGTTCAGCCATTTGAATACATTGATTCAACCATTTGTGGCTTTTAATTGAAGTCAAAATGAATTTAATGTCAAACCAAAAGACAGAAGAAAAGACGGGAAGGTGGAGGAAGAGGAAAAGGAAGAAGAGGAGGAAGTTCTTTCATCTGTTTGGTTTGTAGAAGACAAAGGAGGCAGTTTTCCAAAGGCTTATTGAAAAGTTGTTTTTTACATTTTTTAAAGTATGCTGCATGCCCAGCACAGAGCCCAACTTGGGGTTTGAACCCACAACCCCTGAGTTCAAGACCTGAGCTGAGATCAAGAGTTGGACACTCAACCAACTGAGTCACCCAGGTGCCCTGAAAAGTTTTTCTTTTTAATAAAATTGTTTTTTCCTATCCTATAAGAATATATGCTCATTACGAAAAAACCTAGGGAAATGGAAAATTAAGATATTGAGAGGCAAGAAATATTTCCCATCGTCTACCTCCCAAAGTCAACCTTGGCTTACATGGTATATTTCTTACTCTATTATTATTATTTTTTTAAGCATTTTAATTGTAATTCTCATAGAGCATATAGATTTATATTTAATTTTTCACTTAATACAAAATAAAATGTATTTTCCTTATGTTCTCAAATTCTTATAAATCATTTTAATTTCCAAACAATATATTCAATATATGTGTCATGATTTGCTTTCCTAATTTTCTATGCATAGACCATTTTAAAGGTTATTTTTATATTTCTAGATAGTGTCAGAGTGGCTATCTTTGTGGATAAAACTTGTATTCTGTATTTAAGAGTATTTTCTTAGGGTAGGTACTCAATATTGGAGTTGTTGAAACATTTTAAGACTTTCAAGTGGAATTGTTAAGTATAAGAATTAAAAAATCTATGAATAAAGGAATGAAAATGACAGAACTGCTAAGCAATAACTATGGTAAGAAACATGAAACTAGTCAAGATAGGTCTGTGTAAACCCTAAATTAAAGACTTTCCAGAGAAAGAATTTAGAGATTAATTAAGCTAAATGTCAAGAAAGGAAATAATGTATGAACCCCAAAGTGATTAAAAAGTTGTCCTGCAGAGTTCCGAATCAGAATATCATAGATCATGTAATGTCAAAACAGAGTTGGTCTTTTGTATTTTTATTCTTTTTAGCAGATTTATTTATTTATTCATGAGAGACACACAGAGAGAGAGAGGGGCAGAGACACAGACAGAGGGAGAGGTAGGCTCTTCGCAGGAGCCCGATGTGGGACTTGATCCCGGATTCCGGAATCATTACCTGAGCCGAAGGCAGCCACCCAACCACTGAGCCACCCAGGTGCCCTGATCTTTTTTATTTTTAAGTGGGCTCCATACCCAGCGCAGAGCCCAACACAGAGCTTGAACCTATGACCCTGAGATCAAGACCTGAGCCGATATCAAGAGTTGGACACTTAACTGACTGATCCACCCAGGAAACCCAGAGTTGATCATTTTTTTTTTGAGTTGATCATTTTTAAATGATTGTTTCACTGAGATCAAATGATGACAGTCTAGGTTTATCTTGAATATAGTTTTAAAATTGTCAATAAATGCCACGTATGATGCTTATTAATGAAATTGAAAATGCTGGCATTTAGTAATTAAAGTAGTCAATGTGAATTAAATAGTGTATCTGGATGTTAGATTATTTCTATTGTTTCAGATTTTGGCTGAAGCTCCAAAGCTGAGAACAGTGCAATGTACAGTACTGTGCGTACATTCTAAAGAAAGATGCTAGACGCATCCATGTAGGATTTGCTAAAAGAAAGAATAAGTCCAACCATCACCATCCGCCTCTAGCTTGTTTCAGAGAAGACAAGAAACTTTAAAAGGAATCATTTGAAGCACAGTTGTTAATATTGATGAGGCTTTGATTTTTTTTTCCTTCCTCTCCCCACACCAGGTAAAATGGTTCCTGAGATTAGAGATGCCTATAAGAAAGTCAGCTCACTGTCCCCCTCATCTGAAGGCTGGTGGGATAGCAAAAACTCTGTAGGCTCCTCATGGTGCGCTACCCAAGTGTCAGATGGTGGAAAAAAAAAAATTATTGAAACAGCATAACTAGTCTTCCCTGGATTTTGAAGTGAGGTAATAGTTTTGACATGGAGCATCCCATGGTAGCAGTGAGGACAGCTAACTCATCCAACACCTTGGCATGGCACTCATGCGTGAGTTTTAGTTTGGTCGGGTGATGTTTTAGAGGTAGTTAGATACATATAAGCCATCTTAAATAGAACCCAATATCTGAAAATTAGATAGTTCTTATAAGTGACTAGAGAGCTATGTGGTCTGCAAGAGATGTTATCAAGCGATGGAGAAAGAAGCAGCTTGATCAGAATTGGCATGGGACTATTCCAGGCCATTTAATAAGCTGGCTATTACCCTAATTTAACTTTAAAAAATGAAGGTAAATTTGTTGACAACTACTACCTATGGGGACATTTTTGAAAGCGCTCTAGCTCTTTCATGAATAATTTCATCTTTCATCTAGCTCAATAAGGCAACCTAGTTACAGTTGCCAGATAAAATACAGGATGACCAATATGTTGTTTACGTGAAATTCAATTTATCTGGGCGTCATGTACTTTTTACCCGTAAAATCAAGGATTTACTAAATTCTGGTCAAACACCATGTGTGCACTAACAAGCACACATGTTACATATGTGTCTCCTATGTACAGTAGACATTTGCTGTTTGTATAGACACAAGCATCAGATTTTAGTTAATTCCACATATCGTTTTTATATTTGTAAATAATGTATCATATATTATAGTAACATAATATGAGTTTTTATAGCCGCCCATGAGATAGATGCTGTTATTATCCTTATTTTACAGAGGAGGAAACCATGGTTTAGAGAGGTAAAAGAACTTGACCATGGTCACACAGCCAAGAAAAGGGCAAAAAAGGATTTCTACATAGGCTCGTCAGACTGCAGAGGCTGTGCTCTAACCACTTGTCCTCTGCCTGCCCCTTTATGCAACGTAAGCCAGAAGAGGAAGTAAATTGCTTCATTAAAACGTTCTGTGCATAGGGGTGTTTTAAATAAGAAGGGAAGGGAAAGTACTCCAAATGTTGAACAATAGGATCACAAGTATGATTTTAATTTGGGACAGACATTTCATCTTTCTCATACCTTTAAAAATAAAGGTATGGCTCCAAGTATCTAATTTGTGAAAACATCAATTGTATAGACACATTTAAACCTCTTTTCTAAACAAGATTTCAAAAATAATGCCCCAGGTGAAATCTTCCTTTGGTAATGGAGTGTTAGCTTCCCATGTCCAACAGAAAAGAGTTTGCGTTTTGTATCTTAACCTTCATTGTTTATGTCTTTTTAAAAATTAATTCATGAATTTGCTGTTTCTTCCACACACAGATGCACTTGATTGTACTTGAATAAAAGGGGCCACACGTAAGAGCTGTAATTTTTCTGAAAGCATCCTCATTCTTTTCTTTTTCTGCTAAATAGGGTGGTATAATTTGTCCTTAATGGATATGAAATGAATATGGATTGTGAACAGGCAATTGAAATTGCCTTTATAATCATCAAATTATTCAGTCCCCAAAGATGTTATTTTTGTTACCCTCAAATAATTGAATGAAGTGAATGAAAACTCCCCTTCTCTTGCATTGCTAATTCACCAATCAAAGAATACATTAATCTCCATCTTGTAGTGGAAATGGAAGGAATTCTTTCAAGAGATGTTGACATAAGTATATACCATTGGGGATTCTTTTCTCCTTATTCTTTTGATATTTCTATTCATTCAGAATAATTTTAGTCCTATAGTGGTATTTTTTTCATAGTGGTATTTTTAAAGTTCAGATAATGACATGAATGTTGTTGTGTTCTTTCTGGCTCCATGTGCCATTTTTTTAAATTTTGCAATTCTGCTATTGTACGTTATTAAATATATGTCAAATTAAAAAACCCATTATTAACCAAATGATTTCTAGAATTACCTCCATCGTTCTGCTCTTCTTGCTCTTTAAGCCAGACTCCATCCAAAAAGTTGTTTCAAATGGAATATTGCTCAGCCATTAGAAATGACAGATACCCACCATTTGCTTCGACGGGGATGGAACTGGAAGGTATTATGCTGAGTGAAATAAGTCAATCAGGAAAAGGATAAACATTATATGGTCTCATTCATTTGGGGAATATAAAATTAGTGGAAGGGAATAAAGGGGAAAGGAGAGAAAACGAGTGGGAAATATCAGTGAGGGTGATAAAACATGAGAGACTCCTAACTCTGGGAAACGAGCAAGGGGTAGTGGAAGGGGAGGTGGGCAGGCGGTTGGGGTGACTGGGTGACGGGCACTGAAGGGGGCACTTGGCGGGATGAGCACTGGGTGTTATGCTATATGTTAGCAAATTGAACTCCAATTTTTTTAAAAAGTTGTTTCAGTTGAGTTTCTGAAATACTAATTAACATACAGTTTTATTAGTTTTAGGTAATTAATATCGTGATTCAACAATTCTGTACATTTCTAAGTGCTTATCAAGATAAGTGTACTCTTAATCCCCATTATTTCACCCATCCCCCCACCCACCTTCCCTCTGGCAACCACCAGTTTGTTCTCTGTATTTAAGAGTATATTTTTGTCTTGTTTTTTTCTTTGTTTTATTTATTTTTGATTTTTTGTTCATTTGTGTTTTGTTTTTCAAATTCCACAATATGAGTGAAATTGTCCGGTGTTTGTCTTTTTCTGACTGACTTATTTCACTTAGCATTATACCCTCTAGGTCCATCCATGTTATGGCTGAGTAATATTCCATTGTGTGTGTGTGTGTGTGTGTGTGTGTGCGCGCGCATGCACGTAACCACCTCTTCTTTATCCATTTGTCTAGCGATGGACACTTGGGCTTCTCCCTTATTTTGGCGACTGTAAATAATTCTGCAGTAAACATAGGGTACATATATACTTTGGAATTAGTACTTTTATTTTCTTTGGGTAAATACCTGGTAATGGTATTACTGGATTATAGGGTAATTCTATTTTTAATTTTTTGAGGAATCTCCATACTGTTTTCCACAGGAGCTGTACCAATTTGCATTCCCATTAATGATGCATGAGGGTTCCTTTTTCTCTGTATCCTCTCCTGCACTTGTAATTTCTTGAGCTTTAGATTTCAGCCATGCTGACAGGTATAAAGTAATATCTCATTGCGGTTTTGATTTGCATTTCCCTCAAGTTAAGTGATGTTAAGCATCTTTTCATGTGTCTTTTGGCCATTGTATGTCTTCTTTGGGAGAATGTTGGCCTTCTGCCCATTTTTTATTAGATTATTTACTTGGTGTTGAGTTATATAAGTTCTTTATATATTTTGGATATTAACTCCTTATGAGATATATCACTAGCAAAAATCTACTCCCATTCAGTAGGTTGCCCTTTTGTTTTGTTGATGGCTTCCTTCACTGTTCAAAACCTTTTTATATTGGTGTAATCCCAATTGCTTAATTATACTTTTTTTTTCCTTTGCCTCAGGAGACATATCTAGAAGAATGTTTCTATAGTCTTTTCTATGGTCAAGAAATTATTGCCTATGTTTTCTTCTAGGAATTTTATGGTTTCAGGTCTCACATTTAGGTCTTTAATCCATTTTGATTTTATTCTTGTATATGATTTCATTCTTTTGTATGGAGCTGTTCAGTTTTCCCAATACCATTTGTGGAAGAGACTTCCCATTTCATGTTCTTGCCTCCTTTGTCATAGATTGATTAATCATAAAAGCACAAGCTTATTTCTGGACTCTCCGTTCTGTTTCATTGGTCTATGTGTCTGTTTTTGTGCCAGTATCAAACTGTTTAGATTCCTACAAACTTTGGATTATATCTTGAAATCTGGGATTGTGGTACCTCCAGCTTTTGCAAGATGGTAGTTTCAATGACATGTATGGACATATAGCCTATTTCAAGCAAAAAAAAAAATGAACGTGATAGAACAAACTATCATGTATCATTGATAAAGCAAGCAATTGGTACTGTGAAAATTCTATTTGAACATCCCTTTCCAGTAGCAATATTTGTCCCCTGCCCTCCGTTCCCTGGATGGACATAGGTTTATTTCAGGTTGACTCCACCAATCTTGTCTATCTTTCTGAGTCATCAAAATTGTTAAAATGCATTAAGTTTCAATAGTTCTTTTTCTTAACCTACTAATGCAGTTTTTGTTTTTTTTATCAAAGTATAGTTGATACACAATGTTACATTAGTTTAAGGTGTACAACATGGTGATTTGACACTAATGTAATTTTCGAAATTTTTTAATTGCTGTGTAATTTTTTATGTATCTGAATAATGATTGAAAAAAAAATAAACATTATTTGTAAAGGAAAGAATGTTATGTTTTAATGATTGTTGGCTAGATGCCAGGTGTTGTAGAATGTATTATGCATGTGGTGTCTCCTCTAATGCTTATATCAACCTTCTGAAATACATATCCGCAGATGAAGAAAAAAACAGGCTTAAAGACAACAAACCACTTGCTCAAGGTTACACAACTGCTAAGAAGTATAATCAGGAGTTGAGGTTTGGTCTCTCTGAGTAAATCTCTGTGTTTTATCTCCTACATAAAGCTGACTCTGAGTCATTCAAACTATGAAGCTTGAATCGACTGCCTACTGACCTTTTGTTCAAGGACACATTGTAGTGTCAAAACATGCCAAACTGTTCAATAAGTGCAATAAAAATTAGGTTCACCTAGTTTACATGAAAAATAACCAGTCGACTGATTTTTTTCCTTAGAATATATTTATAGATTGTACAGATGAAGCCCTTGTATGTATAGATCCAGAGAACATTATGCAAAATGACAAAAGTGATTCATGAATTCTCCTAAGTCTATATATCTGAAAGAGACACAAAAGATGCGCCATTGATTCTGTGTGTGTTGTCTCTCACTGCTGTGCCTGCAAATCTTTAGTAAGTGTTGGGGATTATGATAACTGTAATCCGTTGCCAGAGAGATTACTTGCTTAATGTCTTCATTTTGCTTGCATGTGTATATTTTTGATACCAGGTAAAGTTTTTTAGTAAGTGGTATCTAAGTTTGACCCTTTAAGCAAGGGGTTTGCTGAGTTTTATTTATTTATTTATTTATTTATTTATTTATTTATTTATTTATTTATCAGAGAGAGAGAGAATGTACAAGCAGGGAGAGTGACAGGCAGAGGGAGAGGAAGAAACAGACTCCCTGCTGAGCAGGGAGCCACTGGTGCAACACCGGGCTCGGTCAAAGGACTCCAGGGTCATGACCTGAGCTGGAGGCAGATACTTAACCGACTTAGTCACCCAGGTGCCCTGGGGTTTGCAGAATTCTTTTGTAAAAGGCCAAATAGTAAATATTTTAGGGTTTGGGGTCAATACCGTATCTGTCGCAACTACTCAACTTTGCTTTTGAATTGCAAAAGCAGTCATGGACAGTACATAAATGAATGGGCATGGTTGTGTTCCAATAAATACAGGTGGTGATCTGGATGTGGCCAAAGAACCATAGCTTGTCAACTTTTGCTTTATACCATGATCTGATATGGTGTACATTCACATACCCCACATATGTGCACACTCATACATAAACACACACCACACTTTTTACTGGAAATGAACTGTTACTGTGATGCCTTCTTGTAATAGCTATTATAACCTGAATCTTACATGAGATTGCTCATAACGTGCAGTTACAGATTGTTTAATTCTTTCCTAAAGTTAGCGCCATTCTTCTGAATAAACTCCTGGATAATTAAAATGAAAGTTGGTTTCATTGTATTTGAGAAAGGGATTGTAGGCAATAGGTTACAGTTCTCTTCAGTTTTAATTGAAAACCAAGTTAAATTAGCTCTACACTGGCATGGTTCTATAAAGGAGTTCATTATAAGCATTTGTAAAAGTAATGCATGGTCTAAGGGTTCTTTTCTATTTATACTATTGCCATAATTAAGAGTCTGTCCATATTTTAAAAGGCTAGTTTAAAGCTTTTCCAATTTAGCCTTATATATTCTCTTCAGTTTAAAACGTGGTAAATAAAAATGACCCTGGGTTGGGGTGGGGATGGAGAGTGGGGACTTGAGAACATTTGTTTTCTAAACTAATTAGTCTCCTGGGCTATTAGATATGGGTGCTTATGTTGTTTTATGTTTTATGGTTAAGAATTCTAAACATTAAGACCTGATTTTTAAGTTTAGCAAAAGTCCACATTTTAAGTGACTTACTTAAACGTGAGCATTTCCGGCTTTTGTTCTAAATATGCGACTTTAGATTTTCAAAATGTTTCCAAGGGAATTCTAAGGAATACTCTGACAATGCACTTGGCTTTGAAATAATAGCTTGAAAACAATGCCCCAAAACAGATCTAGAGTGTAGAACTCTAAAAGGCAGAATTAGCATCATGCCTAAGGGAAGATGTAAGAAGCTTTTGGGTAAAATGGGCACATCAGTGAGGAATGTACATATGTGGCACTTTTCTCCGATCAAATATCTGCCAGTTTTAAGATATAAAGCGTAATGGAATGTTTGAGTTACTGGAAAAAAAATAGAGCATTAGAGTACTTTATAATGACAATCAACCTACACAATAAAGTTGGACAATGTCGTATATCTCCATTTCTTTTTCTTCAGACATATTTACAAGGTTATATAACTCAAAACATAATCAAACATACACGTAACATAAGCTTTGCTTAACATGCCAGCTCAAAATATTTGAAAACCCACTTCCATAGCATGGTGTTCAAGGCCCTCACAATCTAACTCCAGCCTTCCTTTCCTGCCTTATTTTTTGTTCAGGGCTACCCTGTACTGTTTACTCCAGCCAAGTAGGATTGATTTCCTTTTTATGAATATGCCCTGTTCTTGGCCCTTTCTTCTTCTTCCACATGGAAGCGAAATTTTAGAAAAAAAAAATGGATGAAGCTACTCTTAAAAGTGAGTGGAACTGATTAATTTTACCTCTAGGATCAAATGTCAATAAGACACATTTTACAGATACAGCTTCAGAATCAATCTTTGCTTGCTTGCCAGACATCAAAAGCATGAAATGTTTCAGTCACCACTACATAGTTGTTTTTTTTTTTTATCCACTAGTGTATAAGACATTTTCTCCTTTATTCAGTGCTGTCAACTCTGCTATCTTGGCATGTAAATGCTTTTCAGACTTAAGGGGTTTATTTGTTAAAACTTGGGAAAGTCTCAATTGCGAGACTCTTGAATGGAAGCTTTTGAGGATATGGATGCATACTTGCATTAGGAACAAGTGTGATCTCTTATTTATGGCCTTCCTGGCTTGTTCCCTATTTTGTTCTCCGTCTATATGATGAAGACCATTTCTTGTGATGGCAATTGAGAAACGGGATATGAGAGCTGAAGAGAACATGTTCAGTCAGAGTTGGCCAGCACCCTAGCTCCCAAGGAAACCTCAAGATTTTCTCGGCCTCAAGCTCTACCAGTAGTGGGCCAGTGATGGGAAGAGGAATCCTAAATGAGGTTTGGGAAGAGCAGAAAGTGTGCATGGCAGTAGGACATTTAGTGGGAGAAGGAAAGGGATTATAAAAAACAATCTCAACAGTAGATATTTACTGAATGTTTTACTATTTGCCAGGCAGAGTGCTCAGTGCTTTACCCAATTATCCCAATTAAAACTCGACAACAGCCCTAAGAGCTGGCTGCTTTTCGTTCATACTACTTTAGACCTAGGGAAATGGAGGCCTAGAGAGAATATACTCACTGAGTTCTTGCTACGTGCAAACACTGTTCTAAGTGATTTATGTCTATTATTTAATCTTCATAACAGCTCTGAGGTAGATGCTATTATCTCTGTTTTACAGATGAAAAAATTATGGAAATCTACACCTACTGATTCATGAGCTTGTACTCTTAATCCCTGTACTATCTGGTAGCTTAGCTTCAAGTTGTTTTTTTTTTTCTTTTATTGGAATCTTGTATTTTATCTGTATTGCTTAGCACTATCTGATTATCTGTTCATGTCTGTATGTACATCTTTGGGCCCTCCTGAAACGAACATCTTACTACATCCTAGTAGTAAGCTTCCTCCTGGGGCACCCTAGTAGGACCAGGGTGGGGGACCCAGAGCAAGGAGGCCTTGACTGGTGGCATGTAGGCCTTTGAGAAAAGGATTCTTGCTTTCCCAGGCTGCCTCCCTCAGTCTGGTGGTAAGATTCAGAAGGATGATTAGGAGACATATTTCCCTATTTGGGATGGGTGAAGCTTAAACTTTTTCTGATTTTGCTTGATATGTTTTTTTTTATTTAAATTCAATTTGCTAACATATAACACCCAGTACTCATCACATCACGTTTGTCTTAATCTTAGACGCTGCCTGCCATGTACCTGTTTTCTGTTCATTTGATAAATGTTAATCTTTGAATTGAGTGATCTTTCCTAAACAAAAAAGAATCAGGAAAATTATGAATTAATTTCTTTTTTAAAAAACAAAGATCATGGAACACAATCCAGAGTTAGACCAATTAGTATATGTGCCTTCTGCTATTAAGAAGCTGATTTCTCAGGCAGAGTTGTTTTCAAATAATGTAGTTGGGGACATTTTCATCAGTTTCACTCTGACAGACCATCTGTTGGCTGTCAGCCACGGGTTTTTGCCTCCAGTAAGTACTGTCATTTTATAAACTATGCACTATTTTTACTTGTAGTTATATGAATGACATTGAACACTTGAATGGAACTTCCTTGTTATTGTACTAAGATTCAAAGTTTCCTGATTATGAAGTTAGATAATGTAGTGGCTCAAATATAGAATGTGTTCAGAGTACTTTATTTTCCTTAAGTGTGTTTCCCTCTCTCTTCTTCCTCCCTCCCTCCCTCACTTCCTTCTTTCTCTCTCCCTTCCTTCCTTCCTTCCTTCCTTCCTTCCTTCCTTCCTTCCTTCCTTCCTTCCTTCCTTTCTTTCCCCCTACTGGGTGATAGATTTTTCTTTAAAAAGAATTTATTTTAACAACAAATTTTAAAGCATACAATCCCCAAATAACCTGAGTTACTTTACTATTGTTAATCACAAATTATATATTTTTTTAAATTCTGTGACTTTTTGGGGCCCCAGGGTGGCTTAGTCAGTTAAGCATCCGACTCTTGATCTCAGCTCAGGTCTTGATCTCAGGTTTGTGAGTTCAAGCTTTGCATTGGGCTCCACACTGGGCATGGAGCCTACTTTAAAAAAAAAAAAAAAACTTCTATGACTTTTTAAAACTATTGAGGAATAATTGACAAATATAATTGTATATATTTAAAGTGTACAATGTGATGATTTGTTATACATTGTGTTTGTTACCAAGATCAAGATAATTAACAGATCCATCATTTCATATAGTTATTTTTTGTGTGTAGTGAGAAAGTTCTAGACCTACTCTCAGCAAGTATTTTAAGTATTTAATACTGTATTATTAACTGTAGTCACTATTTTGTGCATTAGATCCTCAGAACATATTCTTATAGTTGAAAGTTTGTACTCTTTGACCTGTATCACCCCATTTTCCCCTCCTTCCAGCCCCTGGCAACCACTATTCTATTCTCTATTTTTATGAAATATGCTTTGTTTTTAGATTCCATATATAAGTCATACTATATAATATTTGTCTCTATGTCTTATTTTGCTTAGCATAATGCCCTCAGGTTTCATCCATGTTGTCACAAATGGCAGGATTTCCTTCTTTCTATGGCTGAATAATACACGATCAGATAGACAGAAATCTCGCATTACTTTATCCACTCATCTGTCAAGGACCCTTTGGTTGCTCTTGTATCTTAGCTATTGTGAATAAAGCTTCAATGGACATGGGCATGCAAATAGCTCTTTAAGATACTGATTTCAGTTCCTTTGGATGTATACCTTAGGAGTAGGACTGTTGGATTATATGGTAGACTGAGTATCAAACTATCCCCTCCACAAAGGTTTCTGTTTTTCAAGTCACATAGCATTAATTTGTAGGTTTTGTCAGGACTGATAGCGTTTGGGCTACAATCTCTAAAAAAGAGTCATTTATGCTTTGCAAACTTGGGAGTGTCATTTATGGACAATCTTTATTTTTTTTAAAGATCTATTTATTTGTTTTAGGGAGAGAGAGAGCAGTGGGGAGGGGCAGAGGGAGAGGGAGAGAGAGAATCCTTAGCGGAGCCCAATGCAGGGGTGGATCTCAGGACTCCAAGATCATGACCTGAGCTGAAATCAAGAGTCAGCTGCCTAACTGACTGAGCCACCTAGGTGTCCCTGGACTATCTTTTAAATTATGCTAGTCACATACTGTTTATGTGTAAACAGAGATTAGAAACCAGGCGAAATAGTTGACTTTTTTGGTGAATATCATAATCATCTAAGACCTGCTTTTCTACTTCAAGGAATAGTGTATCGGGCAGGTTTTTTGATAGCAAGCAGCAGAAGCTGGCTCTTGCAAAAACAAACAAAAAACAGAGAAAGTCATTGGGAGGATCTCAGGGGCTCATAGAATTAATGAAACAGTGTAGGAGGATCAAACTTGGGAAATGGTGGGCAGGTAGGCATTTGTGGAAGAGCCAGTGAGAGGACAGCACATCTACTGTCTCCCCCTCATGTTATGTAAGACTCTCCTACTCTTGATCATTATTGCTACTCCTGATGGAACACCACAACATTCATTAGGAAATGATCTGAACTGAACTTTCATCTTTATGCCACTTATTCCAGATTCAAATTTTAGCTGGAAATGTCCTTTTAGCCCTCCCTTACTGTGTACCCAAAGCCACTGCCAGAGAATTAAAAGAGCAACACTGCCCCACTTGGTTCCTAATTAGGAGGGCAGGAAAAACAAAGAATTACATAAGGATTACATCTATTGGGGGGATTTACCCC
This sequence comes from Canis lupus dingo, assembly GCF_003254725.2. Classification (NCBI taxonomy): domain Eukaryota; kingdom Metazoa; phylum Chordata; class Mammalia; order Carnivora; family Canidae; genus Canis; species Canis lupus. The sequence continues at coordinate 113,182,247 of NC_064281.1, read as the reverse complement.
TAAAAGGAAGATGCTAGGGGCTCTGGGGTGGCTTAGTTGTTTAAGTGTCTGATTCTTGATCTTAGCTTCAGGTCTTGATCTCAGGGTCATGGGTTCAAACCACACCTACTTAGAAAAAAAAAGGAAAGAAGCTAGATAGATAAAAAGAGATCTAATATTCACTACACACCAGTTGATAGTAATAATCAATCCCATTGAGTCTTATATAAAACTGACTCTATTCTTACAGAAACAAGTCATATTTAGATTTTTACTATGCAGGTTTTTTTCAGCTTGAAAAAGAGCAGTCTTAATTTGTGATTTTTTTCTGTTTATATGAATGCCTTAACAAACAGTGGGATACATTTAAAAGGGCTCAGTAGTTGGTAAACTTGAAAAAGCCATAATTAACAGTCAGACAAAACTAAGCTCTTTTATCTTTGCCAGCTGTGTGATCTTGAATAAGTTCCTTAATGTCTCTGGGCCTCAATTTCCCTATTTGTAAAATGCAAATAATGCTCCCTGTTCTATATTTATTATGAGGATCACATGATATAATGAACGTGTGCTAAGTACACTGTATTTGGCATACAACTTAATAAATGATAGTACTGTCCCCGTACAGTAAATATAAGTCACTCACTTCATATACACAAGTTCACAAATTAATGTCATTCAGTTTTTTTAGCTCAGTTTTTAAATGTATTTTATTCCATCTGACCATGTAATTGATAGGATTTTTCTACTTTCTCTAACTTTTAATATAATGTTTTATTGCCTTTAGTGACTTTTCTATGGGCTTAAGTAAAGTTGAGGAATAGTATCATCATGTTGAATTACTGCCGATTTACCTCCCTAACAGTCTGTTTTAACAAACTCCCAAAATACAGATGCAAGTAGTATTTTTTTGTTTTGGTTTTCTGGGAGAAAATGACTTCAGTGCAATTGTTATTATTCACAGGACTTAAGAACTCTTGTACTCTGTGCAGATTTTCTTTATTGTTTTTTCTTCTTTCCTATGTTTTTAGCCTCACATTTGATCAACCTTTTAATCTCTGCCTTGTTGAAAATCACTTCATGGGCCTTAATCATCTATGCTGAATAATAATTGCCTAGGAATTTTAGAAATTATTCCACGTTGAAACCATTTAAATCATCACTGTCTTCTTTGGTAAATTCCTTTAATATTTCTATTTTCCCCCTTTAATATTTCAATGATTCAAGAGTTCAGATTTTTCTAAAGGCTAAAGTGTTCTTGTTTGATATATTCTCCATCCCCTGCTTAAGTTCCTAACCTGCATCCCTATCTTAGACAACTAATTAGCAGTTTAGGAAATATTGTCTGATGCCGAACAAGTCTTCTGTGTTCTTTTTGTACCTTTCCCCCTGCTCAGGGACTCCTGTTCTTCCTTAATCTTTCTCTGAATTGTTACTGATACTTGGGAAGCTTGTTTGATGTGGCTTTGCTATACACAGTTGTGGAATTTGGGCATCAATAATGTGGTAACATGCATATTACTTATTATTGTGATATGCTTTGCTCTGGTCAATACCAAATAAAGAATATTACTGCTCAGATCACATTTACATCAGTCAAATATTTTCACAATACTGATAACAGAGTGTATTATGTTGAAGACAAAAATAGCAGTCTGAGGGCTTCAGAAGGCTGGAGATTAACTTCCTTCTCTACACAGCCACCTACCTCTTAGATCCCGGCATTAGAGATCCCTAGGAGATATGTTGCGAGGCTCAATCTAAATTGGTAAATAAAAATAAATAAATAAATAAATAAATTGGTAAATAATCAATGTCTAGTGGATTTCAGTATGCCATTTTATCACAAATTTGCAAAGGAAATGATGGATGCTGTGCTGGGAAATGTGTAGCAACTGGCTTGGGGGTTGAGTGGGTAAAGTCCTGATTTGTAGCATTTGCTGATTTTCATGGTATAAATATTTCCAACATAACCAATTTCAAGCTACCAATACGACATTGAACGTAGATTTGGAAAAATAATAACAGCCAAGACTCATGAAACAGTAAGAGCTGGCTTCAGCACGCCACTGCATATATATTTAAACCCCTCCATTTTTCAGGAAACAAAAACATCATACCATATATGATCAGCAAAGATAATAACCTCCACAGTCAATATCAAGTATTACAATTTAACTATTGCTCTTATGTTTAAAATCAAAAGCCACATATTATATTGCTCAATTCATGGTTCAAAATCTTTCAAAGGAGTGAAACAAAAAGGAGTACCTCTTTTTGAAGTGCAATCTACGGAAAAGCTACTTCACAGACTAAGTAGCAGAATGTTGTTATGATCATAAGCCAGATGTTGCTTTTTCGAAATGGGAAAAGGTCAGTGGGAAAATGAAGCCACTTTGATTGGGTTTTTCTTCACTTGAGATAATACAAAACTAGAGTATGTTAAGTGACTTTACATGTCATATAAAACAAAAACCCTTGCCTTGGACTTTTCAATCTGCTTAACACATTTTGTTAGTGAAGATACTACACAGTTTGAAGCTTACATGTATCCTTTTCATATTTGGTGTGCTAAGAATCTCCGGGCTACCAAGGGAAAACGTACCATGCAGACAGACAATAGTTTGAGCTTGTAGGAGAACAGGCTTTCCCTGATCTTACATGTTTTACACTCACTTGCATGGTAGGTGCTGTGGCGCTGACCAGTTGCATTGAGAGAGCCAACAATGTTTTGCAAGAGCTGTCCTCTCTGTAAGCCCCATCTCACCAATTTCTTTAAAGCTTCATTGCCAGAAACTTATAACACAGCAGGAATAGAAGGATTCTTGGAGCTTATGATTGTGTGGGGAATCTAATGGGAGGCATGATTGCTGAAATCACAAGTGACGTGATATGGACAGGCACTGAAAAAAAAAAGTTTCTCTTAAAGTCTAGTATTCCTTCCACCTTATTCAGTATTCCCTTTGTCCGGACCCTTGCCAACATAGTGGGGTAATGTGCAGTTTTGAATATCTCCCTACTACTCGTTCCATGTCAAAACTCCTCCTCAGTCTTTAGGTTGCTTAATTTGTAGCTGACTCTCACCAGTTAGCTGATTCCGAGTTTGGAATCCTCGTAGTGCATTGTCACAAATCCAGCATGCCCTCAATTCTGATTCCTGAAATGTGCTCAAAGCAAGTGCTCGTTTGCTTCAGGCTCACTTGCTTCATATAAATAATAACACCACCACCACAGTAATAGTATTCTCATTTGAGTGCTTGCTGGTATTATTTATTTTTAAAGTGCCCTCTAGTGTTATACGGTTCCTTTAAGTCCTCACCACAGCACTGCACACAGGTGTTATTATCTTGATTTTACACACAGAAAACTGAGACTTACTGGGGTTCAGCAGACAAATGAAGGAGCCCAAACCTGAATTCAGTTTTATCTGGCTCCAAAGCATGTCATCGTCAACTCCTTAAGTCACTAAACCCTTAGTGACCTGGGGGTCACAGCTTATAGCAATGGCATAGCTTCAGAAAGGAAAAATGGTGGCAGGAGACAATTTGTTTCCCACAATTCTCTTGGATAATGTCTAATTTTTTAAAAGTACGAGTAATACCAAGTTTTTGGGGGGCAAACAGCAGTTAACAAGATAGCTCCAAATGAGTTTGTGAAGAGAAAACTGAACTCTTTTAACGAACACAAGAGTGAGAGGTCAAGATGAATGTCTTCTCTGTTTTTTGGGGCATATTTGCTACTGTGACTTGTTTATTTTGAGCTGTCCTAGAATACCACAGAACATAGCTACAGAGTTCATTTTAATTTCTTGAGACCTCTCACTGGGGAAATCTCTGATGCATTCGAGGACTGTAGCACTACAAAGGTTCTTAGTTGATTTTGTCATTTGATATAAATGTAATGATGGTAAATACATTGATGTAATAGCATCCACCATCTCTCTGGCTCTTCACCTTGGGCAAGATGCACGTCTTTGTGACTGTTCATTGCACGCTTGTTTCAGAAAATAATAGAGAAAAGAGACGAACAGGAGGAGTAAAGATCAACTTTTCAAAGTTCCCTCCAAGACTACGTAGGACAATGTCATGTTGTTTGCTAGGGGGCAGTGGGCTGAGAGGGAGAATTTTTACAGTATGTCTTTTTCTACCCATTGAATTTGTAATCATTTAATGGATGTCCTATTCATACTCCAGCATTTCATAACATAAAATTAAACTTTATGAAATATAAATCTTCCTGGCTGAAAGATAGGACTATTGGAACTGGAGACCTTAAAACCATGCTGGGCACTGTTCTGTCTTCTGGTTTGTGACCAAATTCTTTTGTGTATCAAATAAAGAGGTACCTGGGGCTAAGGATATAATTGGCAGAAACATGATCTGCACACATTCTTAAAACCCACCATAAGTTGAAAACAATTTTTGAGTTAAACATTGCAGCTCGAAAACATGGAAAGGGCTTTGCACGTGGTAGATGTCATCAGATGTTTTGGGTCATTGGAGTAAATAAATAATCCCCTAAATCTGTGTTTTTCTATCCTCATTCTATCACTCCATATGTCTTCATTTTCATAAAACAACGGAAAACAAGACTTCATGAATGTTCACCGCAAGACATAAAATGATAATAAGGCCTTGGTTAGTTTTAGTCTTACTTCCCCCTTCATCTGATCTTTAAAAGAGAGTAGGAAAGAAACTAATTCTTTGAGATAGCTGAACCAGAGCCAGGCACCATAAGGGGCGCTTTACATAAATTACCTCATTTAATCTTCATAATACACTAAGAAGTAAATATAATCTTTTTACAGGTGATAAAACTTAGGCTCATAAATGTTCAGTTTAACATGACCCAGATCACACAGCTATTACATAGAACAGCTGAGGTTTGAGTTGAGTTTTAGCTGGTTTTCCAGTCAGTTACAATGATGACAAGGACCATAATAATTACTATTTATTTAGTGCTTTCTGTGACATGTCAGTTCTAATCTTCTCCCAAATCCTTGAAGTTATGTATTATTATCCACATTTCACAGATGACCCAAAAGTGAAGCTTAGATCATGTAAGCTGTCCAAGTTCACAGCTAATATGTTGATAGTGGATATATGAATCTAGATTTGTGTGTCTACAAAGCCTACGCTTTTCCACATAGTACTCTACCTCTAAATACAGGTATAAAGTAATTGGTAATAGCAAGAATCGTATCCAGACTCTAACCTCATACATATCTCCCACCCAACACACACATACTCACATACACAGATGGATGGAGGAAGAGTGGCCATTTAAAAAAAAGGGGGGGGTGAGTTTATAATCTAATATCATGAAATAAAAACCAATATCATTATTCTAATTGGGCAATTAAATATAGAAAAATCCATTACATCTTCATTTTAGTATCTTCCCATTTGAAGGTTATTTTTATGTCCCTAAGAAAGAAAAAACATGTTATGAAATGTTAATTCTGTTTTGCATCATTTAGGTTTACAGAGTCTTGTGGTTTGAGAAAAATCATGTAACATATTGATATAGCAAGGTCTATAAGATAATATTATGGATAAAAACAGGAAATTAAAATGCTAGGTTTGTACAATATTTTTCAATGAGAATAAAGTGAATGAAGGAAATATATATATTTATTTTTATATATTTTTATTTTATTTTTATTATATTATTAAATATATATATTTATATTTATATATTTAAATATATTTCCTTCATTCACATATATATCCTTCATTCACACACATATATATATATATATATATATATATATATATATATATATATTTAAACTAGTTCAAAAATAGCAAAAGCCATTGTCAACGAAATACAGTTTCTTTTCTTTAAATTTTTTTTTTAGTATAGTTGACACACAATGTTAGTTTCAGGTGTATAACAGTGATGCAACATCTCTATACGTTATGCTATGCTTACCACAAGCATAGCTACCATCTGTCACCATACATAGCTATTACAGTACCATTGACTCCATTTCCTTATGCTGTGCTTTTTATACCCCTGACATTCATTCTATAACTGGAAGCCTAGACATCCCACTTTCCTTTACCTATTTTACCCATCCCCCTACCATGTTTCCCTCTGGCAACCATCAGTTTGTTTCCTGTATTTATGTCTGAGTCTACTTTTTGTTTGTGTATTCGTTTGTTTTTAGATTCCACATATGAGTAAAATCATATGGTATTTTTCTTTCTTAGTCTAACTTATTTCACTTAGCATGAAATGTACTTTCTTAATTCAGATCAATGACTCTTGATTACATCAAGTGTAATGGAAGGGAAAAAGGCCTTTGCATAAGTCATTTTCTAAACATTACTATCTCATAAGAATTATTTTGTTTTAAAATATAAGCAATTATGCCAGTATTGACAAAAATCCAATTTCTTGGTATATTTTCATTAATAGATCAGAGGAGTTACCCGGAATGACAAAAGCAAAAACAATAAAAAACTAATATTTGAAATATATCAAGATAAATGAAAATATAGTAACACTTCACCAAACTAGAAATCTCACTTAATGGATAATACAGTCAGGAACCCATCATTAAATCAAAAAGATTTGAAAGTGGCCAAAGAGAGGTTGTGATGTCCAATAAAGTTAATGAGTCTCAGTAATAGTATAGTTTCTCTTGTTTGTATTCAGTACCTCTTTATCTTATTTCAAGTACAATAATAATAAATGTGGGTTATCTCATTTCTGAATCCACCCTACCTTACAGGCACCAAATTAGAAGTGGGAAAAGTTTCTAAAGGTTGGGATGTTGACTGAAGTAAGTAGTAATAATTGTTAGTAAATAGAATCTAGGGAAACTATTAAAACATACCTCTAAGCTACCTAGGGCAAATAACTCTCTCTCCCTCTCTCTCTCTATAGAGAGAGAGAGAGAAAGATTATATATATATATATCTCAATAGCCTACAGGAGCCCAAAATTATGTTCTATTGAAGAATAATAAGTGGTATTCATAGTACCCTAAGGCAGTGGGAAATGGTTAACTTCCATTCAGTTTTCTTATTTTACAAAGGCCCTAAGAGTACACTCTGTTTCAGAATATTTATATAGTAAATGATTAAAACCAAGTATTTGAGCTTAAAGTAATAAGCCTTCAACTATCTAGAAAACCACATGGTTTAGAACAACTGAGGCTGAAATATTGGCACTCACCGATGAACCCATACTTATGTCAAAGTAGTTTCTTTTAATATCGGAAGTGTTTTCTGTAATCACTAAAGAATTAGTGAACCACAAAGAAGTTGGATTAAGTGGTATGTGTGAAATTGTACTTGTTAGCAAAAGATGACACTTTGCAGTAGTCGCTGTGCATCTATGGCACTGCCTTGAATCCAAAGAAGTGGCTTGGCAGAGAGTGGAAGGGGGTTTGCATTTGGAAAAACAAATGGGAGACAATTGAAGAACACGTTCTTTCAGGTCCTAAGATTGCCACCCTGACTGTTCTGCATTAATCAGGAGTTAAGCTCTCTCTGCCTTTCAAGCTTCCTGGAGAGACAACAACTCTTCTTACAGGTGCTCTTGAACTCATTTTCCTGCTTTAGGGATAAATCCACCTAGCACTGCTGGCCATTGGACTTCACTGGCTGGCTCTGGGCTGGTCCAGTGCCCCTGTTGTTTTCCTGTGCAAACGTTATACCCTCCTAGTCTGCCCTCCATTGATTTGGGAGTTGTCATGATTTGAGAACTTGAGAAACCACTGTCCTTTTTATCTGTTTCAAAAGGGATATGTTTTGTTCTGTATAGTCAAATTATGCTTTGAAAGTTCAGAAGAGGATAAAGGGCAAAGTCCCCGAGAGGAGCAATGTGTCTGTGACTGCGAATCAAGTTATAAATTGCTAGTGAACTTTAACAGAAGCAGACAGATTGGTTTAAATAAAAGCAACAATAAAAATGCACATGTTTTTAAAAATGCACATGTTGCTGTGGGGGAGCTATGGGTGACCATGAATCAAGTGGTCTTTTCTGAGGAAAGAATATCAGGAAATGGTAGTGTTGGGAAGGACAAAGTGAGAAACAGAAAAGGTAAAAAAAAAATTGTGGCCATCGTAACACTGGGCCTCAGCTTGTATTATGCCATGGGGAGTACTGACATGACATTTTCTCAGTTTTGAATCAGAGAGGATGATATATTCCATTGTGTTGGCAGTTCAGTATGGATCAGCAGTAGTTACTATTTTTAACAGATATATATGTGTGTGTGTGTGTGTGTGTGTGTGTGTGTGTATGTATATATATAATTGCTGTACGAAGAACAGAACATCTTTAACACATACAATTTGATAAGTTTGGACATATGCAAATATCGCTGATACCATCACCATAATCAAGGTGAGAGACATATGCAACACTTCCTAAAATTTCCTTATGTCTCCTTGTTTTTGTTTTTGCTTTGTTGTAATAATAATACTTAAATACAATTTGAACAACAGCATATTTGAACAACACTACAGACCAAATGGACCACACAGGCATCTACAGAGTTTCCATCTAGGAACAGCAGAATGCACATTCTTCTCAAGGGCACATGCAGCATTCTTTATGACAAATTGTTTGTTAGGCCACAAAACAAGTCTTAACAAACTAAAAAAGGTTGGAATGACATTCCCAACCACAACGGTGTGTAGCAGGAAATCAGTAACAGGAGCAAAACGGGAAAATTCACATGCATGTAGAGTTAAGCAACACATTCCTGAAAAACCAGTGGGTCAAAGAAGAAATAAAGGAGAAATTAAAATATATATATATATATATATATATATATATATATATATATATCTTGAGACAAATGAAAATGGAAATACAACATACCAAAGCTTATGGGATGCAGCAAGAGCAGTTAGTTATAAGAGGAAAGTGTAAAGCTGTCAACACCTACATGAAGAAAAAAATAAAAATGTCAAATCAACAATCCAAATTTACATGTGAAGGAATTAGGACAGGAGAGGAGAACAAACTAAATGTGAGGTTAGCAGAAGAAAAGAAACGAAGATTCAGCAGGAAGAAATTAAATAGAGAATAGAAAAAAAATAGAAAAGATCGGTAAGATGAATAGTTGGCTTTTTGTTTAGAAGATAAAAATGACAAACTGTAGATTGACCAAATAAAAAAGCAAGAACTCAAAGGAAATTATGAATGAAAAAGAGACATTATAACTGATACCACAGAAATACAAAGGATCATAAGACACTACTGTGAATGACTAGATGCCAACAAATTAGATAACCCAGAAGAAAGGGATACATTGCTAGAAACATACCACTTACCAAGACTGAATCATGAGAAATAGAAAATGTGAACGGACTAATAATGAGTAATGAGGTAGAATCAGGAATTAAAAACCTCCTCGCAAAGAAACACCTAGGACCAGACGGTTTCACTGGTGAATGTTACCAAACAACTAAAGAAGAATGAACACCAATCTTTCTCAGACTCTTCCAAAAAATTGAGGAGTAGGAAACACTCTCAAAATACATTAGGAACTCATGCAACTCAGTTGCAAAAAAAACCCCACATCACAATCTGATTAAAAAATGGGCAAAGGACCTAGACATTTTTTGAGAGAAGACCTACAGATGGCCAATAGGTATATGTAAAGGTGTTCAACATCATTAATCATCAGGAAAATGCAAACCAAAACCACACTGAGATATCACCTCACATGTGTTAGAATTGTTGTTGAAAAGGCAAGAGAAAAAAAAAAAAAGTCAAGAGATAACAAATGTCGGCAAGGATGTGAAGAAAGGAGAACCCTTGTATGCCGCTGGTGGGAATGTAAATTGGTACAGCCAGTATGGGAAACAGTATGGAAGTTTCTTATTACATCAAAAATAGAACTACTATATGATTTTGCAATTCCACTTCTGGGTATTTATCTAAAGGAAATTAAATCACTATCTCGAAGAGGTATCTGCCCCCTACCCTGTTCATTGTAGGATTATTCAGAATAGCTAAGACACAGAAACAATCTGTCAGTTGACAGATGAATGGATAAAGATAAGTGGGTGTATGCCAATGGATGGCCACAATGGATATATCCAAGCATATATGCAATGGATTATTATTCAGCCTTAAAAAAGAAGGAAATCCTGCCATTTGTGACAACATGGATACAACTCGAGGGTATGGGGCTAAGTGAAATAAGTCATACAGAGAAAGGCAAATACTATGTGATGACACCTGTGAAATTAAAAAAAAAAAAGTACTCATAAAGACAAAGAGTAAATTGGTGGTTGGTTGCCAGGAGCTGCAGGGTGAGGGAAATGGGGCAATGTCGGTCAAAGAATACAAACTTCCATTTATAAGGTGAATAAGTTCTGGGTGACTATAGGTAACAATACTATATTGTCTACTTGAAAGTGTTAAGTGGCTCAGTGGTTGGGTGTCTGCCTTCAGCTCAGGGTGTGACCCCGGGGATCGAGTCCCACATCGGGCTTCCTTCATGAAGCCTACTTCTCCCTCTGCCTGTGCCTCTGTGTGTGTATGTGTGTGTCTCACATGAATAAATAAATAAAAATCTTTTAAAAAATGTTGTTACAACAGATCTTAAATGTTCTCATGCCGCACACACACACACACACACTCACACAGAAAGAAAAAGAAAATGGTAAGTATGTGAGGTATTGGATGTGTTAACTTACCTAGTGTGATAATCATTTCACAATGTTTATCAAATCATGTTGTACATCTTAACCCACACAGTATTATGTGTCAGTTATATCTCAATAAATCTGGAAAAAAAATAAATTGCCGGCAAAAAAATTAAAAAAAAATCCATGAAGTCTATCCCTTTAAATTTGAAGTGCATAATCCCATACTGCTCCCTATAGGCACTGTGTTGTACAGCAGATCTCTAGAATTTTCTTCAGCATAACTGAGTCTCCGTATGTATTGAACAGCAACATCCTTCTTCTCCCAACCCCTCCGCCCGGCCACTGATACCCACTAGTTAACTGGGATTTTTCGTCAAGTAATTCTAGTTGACTGTACCTGGGCTACTTCCTCATTAGAGTGGCTGGCCTCTAGGGAAATTTCTGTCACCCTTCTGCCTAAAGGAGAACCTGCAGGTACTTTGGTCAATGAGCCAACCATATAGTAAACTGTGAACCAGTCATATTTTTGTTTTTGTTGTTTTTACCCATGGAAAAAATGAGTTCTAAATAGAATCTAGTCGTTGGACTATAAGTATACTAACCTTAGAGTTACTTCTTAATTGAAAGCACTTGAAAGAGTGACAATTTAAGCTGAATTAAGTACAGTTAATAATGCAGCCTAGTTCTAAATACAAGTCCTTCTCTAGACACAAAAGCAGAAAACTGCCTCTTCCATAGCAATCCTTTTGGAAAATGTTTGGATTGAGTTTAAGAAGAAAAGATTAACTTAAAGATTAGGGAAGAGGGGTAGTGTTTAAACTGTTGAAATGACTAGACTGTTTCCAGTATCTTTGGCCACTCTCAAAGTAGCTCTTTACATAAAGTCATCTGCCTAAAGAAGATATTACGTAAAACTTTACATATTCACCAAGGGACCTGTACAGAGCAACATTTTGTTTTCCTAATTTGAGTTATGGTATGCCTCTGAAAATTACGTTCTCTTTTTTAAAAGTGCAATTTAGAGCACTATTTTTTTTAAGATGTGTTCTGTACAGCCCCAGGGGTTCCACTGAGCCCTATTAAGGCAGCAGACAGGGAAGGTGACTTATGGAACGGATGACTACAAGGAATAGAATTTAATTATTTGCATCTGACCCAGGTTTATGTTAACTATCATTTAAATGTGATATTTACTGCAGAATAATTTGTTAGTCACAAACCATCCTCTGGCATGTAATAAAAAACAATGCATGTAATGCATATTACTGGGAAAGCAGAAAGACTGGGAGTAAAGGATTTTGGAGTCAGAAGCATCTTATCCTCTAGAAGTCTAAGCTTCTGTTACACAGATTTGCAGAACAGATTTTAAAACTTGAGTTAGCAATTCTATGGTTGACTCAAACTACTTTATAGTTAACTATAAGCATTTGTTGTTCTTTACAACCACCAGACTGCCACATTATTTACAAATGGCAAAGTCATTAATTCAAGTTAAAAAGGGACATGAAATATGATGGAGACTGGCCTTCTTTCCATCTTCTTTTTAAAATGTACAGCTTAAAAAATACACTTACCTAAAGTCATTCTCAAAATCTGCCATCAGAGAAGACTTAGAAACTCTTGGGCACCATGCTCATGGGCTTGTTTTGATTTAAGAATTTAAAAAAGATTTTCCTCATTTGGTTTTAACAAGTGATAGTCTCAATTCCACAAAATAAGGTGAGCTCTCTAATTTTCTTTAACACTATTGTGAGCCCCTAGTCTGCAAAGTCAGAAAAATGTACTTAAATTGGGGTTTCCCCCATTTCCTTCATCTTAAGTTTTGGAGAGTTTATGTTGTGCCAAGAGATCGAGGGTGAGATGTGCATTTGCTCCTCATTGTTGGACTCTAAACACTGCCATGTACTGACACATCCTCAATCCTGCCTCTATCCTTCTCTATTTCGATTTCATGACCACTTGAGTCTTGCTACCTCTCTAGGCCTTGAGACTTTCCTATCCCCTCCTGGTTTCTAGTCTAGGCTTTCTCTGAATTTTACCATGGGACTCACTCCCTAGGTGGGCAGGTGGATGGACATGCCAAAGCATGTCTTCCCAAATCTTGGTTAGGTCATTGTCTTGCTTTCAAAGCTCAGAAACTAAGAACTGACTTCTCTGTTTCTTGTGTCCTGAAGTCATGGGGGTGGGGGAGATGCATCAGAGGGCCACAGGAAGTACAGGATTTGAAAAACAGTTAACACTTCAAAATCATTTTTCTGTTTCATTTATTTTTTTATTTTTATTTTTATTTTTATTTTTATTTTTATTTTTTTATTTTTTTATTGGAGTTCAATTTGCCAGCATATAGCAGAACACCCAATGCTCATCCCACCAAGACCACATCTTCTTTATCCATTCATCTTTCGATGGACACCGAGGCTCCTTCCACAGTTTGGCTATCGTGGACATTGCTGCTAGAAACATCGGGGTGCAGGTGTTCCAGCGTTTCACTGCATCTGTATCTTTGGGGTAAATCCCCAGCAGTGCAATTGCTGGGTCATAGGGCAGGTCTATTGTTACCTCTTTGAGGAACCTCCACACAGTTTTCCAGAGTGGCTGCACCAGTTCACATTCCCACCAACCATACAAGAGGGTTCCCCTTTCTCCACATCCTCTCCAACATTTGTGGTTTTCTGTCGTGTTAATTTTCATGTTTCATTTGTTTTTGAGAGGGTACGTTGCAAAAAGGGAAGTTGGTCTAAACGAGAAGTCTTTGGGGGTAACGAAGGTAGCTAAACAGAGGCACTGAGATACATTTTGTAGGGATAGACAATATCCACCAATGAGACCATTTTGTGAAATGGTGAGTTTCTTACTATTTTATGACTCGGCTGACAATTGAGTTCAGCTCTCTTGTACTTCTGAGGGCTTCAAGGCACATTTCCCATCACGATTTGAGCAGAAGAAGCAAGAATGCATTTTCATGTGAGTATAGAAATAAGGAAACCTGACATCTATTCTCCAAGTTCAGGAATTTATGCCAAAATTCATTAACATTCAAATTACGAATTGACTGTCATAGAAGAGCACCTCAGCAAACAAAACAAGGGCCATACGGAGTATTCAACGTCTGGATAGCCCATTTTTGTTTTTAGAGTCTCTGGTAACACATTCAGCAGAGAGTAGTATGGCAATGTTTTCAAACATTTTCTAGGTTATTTGCAATCCTTGGAATCAGCTCATGCAATAATAGTAATATCCTGGACAAACAGCATGGGAAACACAACTTTCCTGCAGAAACAAAATAGAAAAAAGGAATTTGAGTAAATGGAGGGGAAAGTATTTTAAGTTCAGACTCAATCAACTAAATATTGCTTTTTCCAATATTCTTTGGAATTTTAAAGCATTGTTTCTCAAACTGTTTCAGACTTTGTATACTTTAGTGAAGTCTTCAGATCATTCCTGTGTATGTTTAACTTTGAGAACCATCGACCTCGAGAAATGTATGCATATATTCGTTTATTTACCTCTATGTAGAATTCTTTGTGTATAGATATACAGGTGTGAATACTCACATATTATTCTTAGAATTTTTAGTATTATCAATATATTAGTATCATTGAATATATTGGTATTACTGAGGAAAGACCAGACCAAATATAGCTACTAATAGGTTTCTGAACAGCTTTTTAAACTATCTTTATGATAATGTCATTGGAAAGGTTGGGTTTATAGTAGTAATAGTATATAATATTTAGCGAACACTTACGTCTCTGAACTGTGCTGGGCTTTACAAATATTGTCTTACTAGGGCAGCCTGGGTGGCTCAGTGGTTTAGCGCCTGCCTTCAGCCCAGGGCGTGATCCTGGAGACCCGGGATCGAGTCCCGCATCGGGCTCCCTGCATGGAGCCTGCTTCTCCCTCTACCTGTGTCTCTGCCTCTCACTCCCTGTGTGTCTCTCATGAATAAATAAATGAAATATTTTTTAAAAACCAAAAAACAAATATTGTCTTACTCCATTCTCACCATATTCCTTTGAGTTAATTGGGGCTCTTATTATCCTTTTGTTGCAGAAGGGAAGGAAGTCACTTTTATGGGGCTGGTTGTTCACATTTATTTATCCAACTCATATTTGTTCAAAGGTAGCTGAGGATCTAGGCTAATAATTACTGGGACTAGAACAAGAACAGCATGAATAATTATTATAAGAGTAGCAAATACTTATGGAGTGATTACTATGTGCTGGGTACTGGACTAAGCATTTTATATTAAAAGCCTTATTTCATTCTCAAATCAACATTATGTGAAATATACTGCCTCAATTCCTCTTTTCTAGGTGCTGAAATTGAGTTTCGGAGATAAATTTGTTAAAAGTCATATAGCTTAAAAAAAAAGTCATATAGCTCATGCTAATGGGTGATAGAGTGCATTTCAAAATTTCAAAACCTTTTTCTTCCGTCGTTCCTGCCTGCCTCCCTGCCTGCTTGCCTGCCTTTCTTTTCCTTCCTTATTCCAACAAATATATTTGAGTTTGGTTGCCATCATTCTAAAAACGCAACACCCTCAGCCCTGAAACATTTCTGAGCTTACTTCTTTGTTTTCTGTCTTTCTTAGAGGTTTATTTTCACTGTTCCTATTTCCTCCCTTCACGTTAAATCCCTTATCCTCTGCAATTGGAAGTCAACCCTCATCAATTTCTAAAGCTGCTTCCTTCAAGGTCGCAAAAGGCTTCTTAATTATATATCTAACAAAGGTTTCTCAGTTCTCATCATCCTAGACTTCTTTGCTCAGGATGCTCAACAAAGACCACTGAGCAGAGAAGAATGGGCTAGTAACTTGGTTGTTTAAATGCATTACTAACCTGCTTTTTTGATTTGTTTGCTTTCTTTTGTCTTTTCAGTTTTTTCTTTTTCTTCCCCTCGGAGGCCAAGGCTTTTCAGTATCAAGCAGTGTTGCTTAACCAGGGGTGCACATAAGCAGTAGCTCCAGGGATTTTGATTCAGGGGTTCTGGGGTGAAACTAGGCATATGTATTTTCAACATGTTCTTCACATAATTCTGCTTTGTACCAAATTTTGGGACTTACTGCTGGATAATTAGAGCTGTTTGTGTTTCCTTCTAAGATGTACTATAAAAAAATAATGATTTGCATTCTTTTATTTGAAGAATATGCTTTCTTACCTGCATATTTTCATATTTTTAGTTTTTAAAGTTGACTGATTCACAATTTAATTTTACCCTTGAGAGAAAATGAGTGAAAATATCAGTGAGGGTGACAAAACATGAAAGACACCTAACTCTGGGAAATGAACAAAGGGTAGCGGAAGGGGAGGTGGGTAGGGGTTGGGGTGACTGGGTGATGGGCACTGAGGGGGATACTTGGCGGGATGAGCACTGGGTGTTATACTGTATGTTGGGAAAAAAAAATAAAATAAAAAAATAAATAAATAAATAAATAAATAAATAAATAATAAAGTTGAGACACTCAACCAAAAAAAAAAGAAAAAGAAAAAAAATCCTCTCAAAAATCACAATTAAAATTATTTGTCATCTTACATTTGCCAAAGGGCGAACATTACTTTGCTGTTATCTTTTAAAAATAAAGTCGTTAAAAGCAAAAAAAAAAAAAAAAAAAAAAAGCTTACCCTTGCAGCTTTAAATCTGTTGGCGTTATGGCTCAGAAAAAGACAACTAAAAAATTACAGATATTAACTCATGAAGTTTGGAGTTCTAAGTAGTAAATAAGGAGAGTATAAATATAACTCTTCTTAGAAGTTTATTAGATCATATTGCACTTGACTTTTTTCAATTATAAATGATGATTTTTTTAAGAATTATTATGTAAAAGAAGCATATTATAATTTATCCTTGATGGCTAAGCTCATGGCTAAGAATGAGGTCTTTCGTGTCTTTTTACTCTATAAATGTACCTCTTGCTTCTCTAGATGACAAATTTTTTAAATGTTCCAGAATTACTTTACCCTACTTTAAGTAATATAGCTAATTCTTCAACCTAAACCAAACTGGCTATTGAAACCTATCATACATGATTTACTGGAGGAAATTTAAATTCTATACAAGAGCACCAAATAATAATTTTCCTACTAAAGTAAGGGTGTTATTTTTAAAAATTTTTTAAGAAAAATTTTTAATTTGTTTTATTCATTTGAGAGAGAAAGTGAGCAAGAGCATGAATGGTGGGGAGAGGGAGAGGGAGAAGGAAAAGAAGAGGGAGAAGCAGGCTCTCCACTGAGCAGGGAGCCCTATGCATGCCTCCATCCCAGGACCCTGGGATTATGACCTGAGCCAGAGGCACACACTTAACCGACTGAGCCACACAGGCACCCCTAAAATAAGAGTGTTTTGAAATGAATTAATGCAGGGCGCCTGGGTGGCTCAGTGGTTGGGTGTCTGGCTTTGGCTCAGGTTGAAATTCTGGGGCCCTGGGATTAAATCCTGCATCAGGCTCCCCGCAGGGAGCCTGCATCTCCTTCTGCTTATGTCTCTGACTCTATCTCATGAATAAGTAAATAAAATCCTTAAAAATAATAAAAAATAAAATGAATTAATGCTGTTGGTCAAGAATATTTTAGCTAATTTCAGAAAATATACCTTAGGGTAAATAGTGCTGTTCTCTGAGAACTCGTAGAGTTAGCAATAGTCCTTGAAATAAAAATTACCATTTATTTGCCTTCTTTTTGCAAAGAAGATGGTCTAAAGAAGTGATTTTTGTATTATCAATGCATATAGCTTATTTTTTTCTAGGATCATAAAGCCTAGTCACTTTTTAACCCATTTGATAGAAGGTGGCTTTTGTGATTTCCAATATTGTAGAAGTGAGGTCAGTGTGGAGACAAAATAAGAATGGGTCTCCAACCCCAGATTTCCATAGAATCAGAGCATAAAGATGAATGAAAGATGAAATAGATAGTCAGAAATCTTTATTGTTATCCAAGCGAGATTAAGACTGAATGATTGCTTAATTTGTAATTACTTGGAAAACTAAGGCCTCAAAATATCTGCTGTTAAGGAAAAAAAAAACAGATTTTTTTTTGGTTGTCTGGTTTGCTCACTTAGTTTTTATGTGGACAAGCAATCAGGAACAGGGGCACCTGGTTGAGCACCTGTCTTTGGTTCAGGTTGTGATCCTGGAGTCCTGGGATCAAGTCCCACATCAGCCTCTCTGTGGGGAGCCTGCTTCCCCCTCTGCCTATGTCTCTGCCTCTTTCTGTGTCTCTCATGAATAAATAAAATAAAACCTTTTAAAAAAAAAACCAAACAATGTATATGCAAAAAT
This sequence comes from Canis lupus dingo, assembly GCF_003254725.2. Classification (NCBI taxonomy): domain Eukaryota; kingdom Metazoa; phylum Chordata; class Mammalia; order Carnivora; family Canidae; genus Canis; species Canis lupus. The sequence goes on along the minus strand of NC_064281.1, from coordinate 113,164,373 downwards.
CTGAGTGTCTGTTCAACATTTCTACCCTCACAAATCAAGGGTCATATCTAGGATAACCAACTCATCCTAGACTACCTGGAATCATTCCAGTTTTCAAACTGAAAGATCCATGTTCTAGGATCCCCCTAAATTTCAGGCAAACCAGGATGGTTTGTCACCCTACTTTCTTGTTTGCTCTTAAAGTAGAACTCAGTTTTACTCACTTCCTCATGGATTTGTCCATTTGTGATTTCAGTAAGTATTTACCAAGGGGCTAGTATGTGCCAGTCTCTGTACTAGCTGCTAAAGAGACCGTGGTAATTAAGGTATCATTTCTGTCCTTAAGGAAGTTACAGTCTAGTGGAGGAGGCACACATTAAACAAACGTGGTAACATCACCAAAGGGGAAGATTAAAATCATATAGGTGAGCTCAATTATGAGTCAGGATTCTGGGGACTCTAAGAAGGGCCTCTCTATGGTTGTAAGTGGATGGAGGGACAGGGGAATGACAGAAAATAAAGCTGAAGAGTAGTCAGAGGCTGGACAATATAGAGCATGATAAAGAGTTTGGATTTTATGGGGCACCTGGCTGACTGAATTGGAAGAACACTGACTATTGATCTTGGGGTCATGAGTTTGAGCCCCACATTGGGTGTGGAAATTAATAAACTTAAAAAAAAAGAGTTTGGATTTTATCATAAGAGCAGTGGAGAGTCAGATATTTGTTTTGAGAATAGTTAACCAATTATATATTTGGTGTCATTCATTCTACTCTTAAGAAGAAAGTCACCTGAATGGTTCAAGTAGACATTTCCAGGTTCCTGACTACACCTGACTAAAGTGGAACTAGCTCTTCTTTTGTCAGATCAAGTCAGCTGAGATCCATTTGGAATCAGTGAAGCTATTCCTAAGTGTGTCAGATGACTTACCAAAATAATTAATAACAATAATAATAATAATAATAATAATAATAATAATAAAACCCACACAAACCCAGAGGAATGGGCTGCCTTGCTACCTTCTATTTCTGACAGCATCTTCAGATTCTGTTGTCCTAGTCAATTTATTTCAACTGGCATCTAAGAGTGGAACGTCTGTGGTAAAGGTGAGGAATTCAGAAGTAAGGCTACTGACTAAAACAATCTTATATTTACTAGCAAGTAGACTTTCTTTCCATTTGCGAGAAATATGGACTGTTCTGCTCATTTGTCACACATTGGCCTCAACGTAAATATAAACATTTGCCTTTCCCTCCTGGGTCTCTAACTGCTAATTCTCCCAGAGGAACCCTATGTGTATCAACGGTAGGGTAGTGTGTTTCAGTGGCTCCGGTCAACCAAATTGGGACACTGAGTTTCCATCGTATTAATCTGGATCACTGAACTACGTTGATTGATAAAATAAGCAATTTAAAAGTTTTCTGAATTTTGAAATGCTTATGCTGTATAGACAAAGCATCTGAATACTTTTCAAAGTTTTCAACTTTTATCTAGAATTTGGTATCACAGACATAGCCTACATGTAACCACCCCGGCAGATCTATGAGGCCTTTGCAGCCATTCTCATAATTGGTGTCAATATCCATTGTCATATTAGCCCCACAGTGATGCCCACTGATCCCTCAGATGGGAGGAGTCTTTAGCTTGCCTTCATTATATTCTTCTGGTTGTTTTGAACACATAGATCTAGCCTAAGGAACAATTGGTGGTATTAATGCCATGCTTATTGAATCATCAGTCAACCTCTTAATGAAACATGATGACAGAAGAACAAAATAAACTGCTTTTAAGGAGAGCTCCAAGAAATATATAACTGCTTTTGCATTTTTGGTGAATATGCTAAAAATTTTAGCCATCAAGGCTATCAATCTTTCATAATTCCCAGATGCTTTCTTCAAAAAGAAAAAGACATTATAATTTTCCACAAAAAACCTGTTCTGCAGGCAGCTATCAATGTCAATCAAATTTTTCTTCTGCTTCAGTGGTTTCCTAATGGTGAAAAAATGGAACAGGGGGTATATGCATTTTAGATATATAAATAATTGCGTGAGAGTTATAGATTTCTCTAGAGGAAAGATTTTCTGTATTATTTGCTAAGCATGTATTGTTTTCTAGGCTGAAAATTACTATTATGTGTTTATTTTTTTTTTTCATTAGGATCCCACAAATGTTGCTAAATGGGAAAAAAAAAGGCTGGAAGAAATCAGGCTACATTCTGGGATCTATAAGTGTTCTGTTAAGCTAGAGGACACCTGACTCTTTGAACTCTGGTTCTCTTACCTGTAGCACAACACACTGCCATGAAATTGAATATGAAAGTAAAGACATTTTGTACAATTCCTGACACATAATAGGTACTCAAAAATGTTACTTAACTCAGAATACGTTTGAAAATTACTCTAGCTGGTTCTTGACATCTCTGATTGATTCTCCCATTTATCTTCATCATCTAGGAGCCCTTGCTACCTAGTATTTGAGCTTCTGTGGCACATGGGAAGCCATTTTGAAGTGTGTTGGAGGGAGCATTTCCTTCATCCATGAATCTAGTAAAGTAGTATTTGATTATCCTAAGTTCCTTTAATGTCAGATGAACTTATCTGGTACTACCAATGATAAACAATATCTAATATCGCTAATCTAAGTCATAATATCATTATATATTTTATTGGAATGAATTGCTTATAGTGACTACTCAATTGTCACTCAGTTAATGTAAGTTTTTACAAATGAATGATTAGGTGATAATAAACAATTTAAACTTAAATAGTGTATTCAATGCCAAGATCTTGCCTCTGTTGGACTATTCATTTCACATGTCTCCATCAGAGTAGCCAACAATTTGTTGGATGTATATAAAAAAGTATTTTGTTTGAACCATTTTTACTGTTTTAAAAACCATTTCTTATTTTGGGCCACCTGGGTGGCTCAGTCTGTTAAGCTTCCAAATCTTGATTTCAGCTCAGGTCATGATCTCAGGGTCATGAGATGGAGTCCCACACTGGGTTTCATGTTGAATGTGGAGCCTGCTCAATATTCTCTCTCTTCCTCTCCCTATGCCCTTGCTCCCCACACTCTCTCTCTCTCTCTAAAAAAAAAAAAAGAAATTTCTTATTTTAATGTGATTATAGATTTACATACAGTTGTAAGAAATAATGCAGAGAGATACTTTGTACCTTTACCCAGTGGTAATCTTGCAAAATTATACATCACAATTTAGGATTTTGACATTGATACAGTCAAGACATGGAACATTTTTATCATCACAAGGACTACTTATGTTGCCATTTCATGTCTACACCAAATCCCCCCCATCCTCAGTCCTCACCTCTTCCTTAAGCTCTGATAACTCTAATATGTGTTTTATAATTTAGTTATTTTAAGAATGTTATATAAATGGAATGATATGATGTCTAACCCTTTGGGATTGGCTTTTTTCACTCATTATAATTCTCTAGAGATTCATCAAAGTTGCTGCATGTATCAATAGTTAATTCCATTATATTGATGGGAAGTATTCTATGATATGGATGTGCCAGTTTGTTTAACTAGTCACTCATGGAAGTATAACTGGGTTGTTTCCAGTTTTGGACTATTATGAATAGCTGCCAAAAATACTCGGGTTTTTGTGTGCCCATACCTCTGTGATAAATGCCCAGGAATATAATTGCTGTGTTATATGAAAGTTGCATGTTTAGTTTTTTAAGAATCTGAGAAATGTTTTCGAGAGTACCATAGTGGCAGTACCACTTTTCATTCCTACCAGCAAGGTATGAGTGATCCAGTTTCTCTGCATCCTTACCAGCATTTTGGTTTTGTCATTATTTTTTATCATTTCTAATAGGTGTGAAGTGATACTCATTGTGGTTTTAATTTGCATTTCACTAATAGCTAATGATGTCGAACATCGTTTCATGTGCTCACTTGCCATCTGTATATCGTCTTTGGTGAATGAATCAATTCCCCAAAAAACACATCCTACCACAACTCACCCAATATGAAATACATAATTGGCATATCTTTATAAATATAAAAGAAATTGAATTTTTAATTTAAAAAAGCAAAATCTCCAGACCCAGATGGTTTCCCTGGAGAATACTACCGGACATTTGAAGAACTAACACTGATTCTGTACAGTCTCTTCTAGAAAAGAGAAAACATTTCCCAATTCATTTTATGAGTCTTCCATTAGAAGGATGCCAAAAACAAAGACAGTACCAAAACAAGCAAACTAACTATGGTGAAGATCTCTCATGAATTAGATGTAAACATTCTTAACAAAATATTAGCAAATAGTTTTGTGTGATACATTGAAACAATTATACACTATGACCCAACTGAAGTTTCCTCTGGAGATGGGGGGCTGGTTCGACATTTGAAAGTCATTCAGTATAATCCACCATATTAGCGAGGTAAGGGGGAAAAAAGCATATGATCATATCAACCGATTCAGAAGCATTTAACAAAATTCAATACTCATTCATCAAAAAAGCTCTCATAAAAATAGGAATAGAGGGAACTTTCTGAGCTTGGTAAAAATCATCTACAAAAACCACACTTGCGACCATTATACTTAATGGTGACTTTTCCTCTAAGATTGGGGGCAAGGCAAAAATGTCCACTTTGATTATGTTGAACCAGGTTTTTTTTTTTTTAGTGCCAATATCTTTGAACATTTCTAGTATATGAGAAAGAAAGTATCCTTGTAATTTTCAAAGAAAGTGTTCACTCCAAAGATCGCTATCTTAAAGATGAAAAACATATCAATAGAAATTAAAGTTGCATACCAGATAATTGTTTTCCTCCTTTGGAACAAAGGTCCACCAAACTGAATTTCCAAAACTGGCTTGCCAACACAATTTAAAATCTTTCTAAGAATTTTTGTAAATTAGGTATGCTCAGGAATAAAAAGCAAAAGTATACTTTTACCCATTTTTTAATATATACTTTACAGAGCAGAAATGAATATTTTTAAGCATTTACTATTGGAAAACTTTATGGAAACATATGCTTTGTTTGATTATAGAGTTCATTTTCATTTATTCATTCTTTTAATAAATTCCATATGATCATACATACCTTTGAGCAGAGTGGTTCTCTCATCTAGTTGTCAACTCTTAGAAGTGGAAAGAGGACACAGAAAATTAGGAGAGCTACTTTCTAAGAGACACCCTTGGCTACCATATTTTATTCGATCTTTAGTGTTTTATAATCATTCATATTTTATAGCAAAATGGTCAAGAGAAATAAATAATGGCAAATACTCTAGTTATCTATGTGTTCTAGCTGAGAAATGGACTTCTGGTCTAAGCGTATATATCACTATTCAATGTGCTATCAGTTCAAACTACTTACATATATATTTTTTAGATTATCCCCATAATCACAGAGTATAAGAAACCAATCCTCATTGTTATGGAGTAATATTCAATAATAGTATGGGTCTATTGATGTGTAACAAGCCACACCAAAATTTAATGGCTTAAGACAACAAGTATTTATTTGGAATAGTTTTCTGTGGGTTCATTGTATTTAGGGATCATCTCAGCTCACTGGTTCTTCTGTTCTTATCTGAGCTCCCTCATAAATCTGCAGTCAGCTATAAATCAGCTGGCTGTCTGCTCCGAAAACTGGTGTGACCTCTTGGCTGGGGCAGTGGGAGTCAGCAGCTGTCTTTCTTCCTATAGGAAGTTTCCCCAGGGTTATTCACAGGGCAGTGGGGTAGGGATCCAAAAAAACTGAGCAGTAATAGGCAACAATACTTCTTTAGGCTTAGGGTCAGAGTGGAACCCTATCATCTCTACCATGTTCTATTTGCACAGGCATACTGGAGCCAATTTATGCCAACTCTTGAGAGTGGGTATGTAATCCACTATATTAACAAGCTAAAGAAAAAAAATCATATGGTCATATCAGTTGATGCAGATAAGGATATGTGGATACCTTGAAATAGATCAAAGGGAATATTTTTAGACTTCAGAAATCAGCATATGCTATAATTAAGACTGCTTTTCCCTAGGAGAATGGATTATTGAACATTTATAAGCACACCACTATCTATTAGCCAAAGCAAGTAAGACCAGCCTAGATTTAAGAAATGGAGAAATAGATGGAATAGACCTCATCCCTTGAATAGAAGGTCTGGAAAGTTACATTGAAGAGACATGGTTATATGCAAGTAGTAATAGTGGCCATTTTTTTTTCCCTAAATGCATGGCATTCGAGAGTTTTGTTTTTGTTTTTGTTTTTAGAGAGAGTGAAAGAGAGTGGTAAGTGGCAGAAGGAGAGAAGGAGAGAGAGAGAATCTTTTTTTATGTCATTATTTTTACTTCTTTTAAAAATTTTTTATTCAATTTGCCAACATATAGCATAACACCCAGTGCTCATCCCATCAAGTGCCCCCCTCAGTGCTTGTCACCTAGTCACCCCCACCCCGCGCCCACCTCCCTTTCCACCACCCCTAGTTTGTTTCCCAGAGTTAGGAGTATCTCATGTTCTGTCTCCCTCTCTGATATTTCCCACTCATTTTTTCTCCTTTCCCCTTTATTCCCTTTCACTATTTTTTATATTCCCCAAATGAATGAGACCATATAATGTTTGTCCTTCTCCGATTGACTTATTTCACTCAGCATAATACCCTCCAGTTCCATCCATGTCGAAGCAAATGGTGGGTATTCGTCGTTTCTAATGGCTGAGGAATATTCCATTGTATACATAGACCACAGTTTCTTTATCCATTCATCTTTCGATGGACACCGAGGCTCCTTCCACAGTTTGCTATTGTGGACATTGCTGCTAGAAACATTGGGGTGCAGGTGTCCCAGCGTTTCATTGCATCTGTATCTTTGGGGTAAATCCCCAGCAGTGCAATTGCTGGGTCATAGGGCAGATCTATTTGTAACTCTTTCAGGAACCTCCACAGTCTTCCAGAGTGGCTGCATCAGTTCACATTCCCACCAACAATGCAGGAGGGTTCCCCTTTCTCCACATCCGAGAGAGAGAATCTTAAGCAGGCACTACACCCAGCATGGAGCCCAATGTGGGGCTCAGTCTAACAACTGTGAGATAATGACCTGAGCCAAAATCAAGAGTTGGACACCTAACAGACTGAGCCACACAGGTGTCCCAGCATTTGAGATTTTTCATGTTTTTTCCAAATCCCATAAATACTTCCCTCCAAAGTAGAGTAGGACAATAACATACTGCAACTGATAATTATGATACCCTATATTTGAATAGAATTTTTCTTTTATCAACGTATTTTCAACATTCATGACTTTATGTGTAAACTTTGGTGACTAAAAAGGTGGGTATTACTCCAATTTTACTGATGGGGAAATTGAGATACAGATTGTATATGACTTTTGCAAGCCATGAAGAGCAAGTAAGAAACACATCCAGAACCTGAATATAGGCCCTCTAACTTGCTATTCCCATGTCTCTACTTTATCCACCTTTATTAAATCAAATGTAAAGTGCATAGATATACTGGCCAAGAAATGTTAGTGGTAATGTCTACTGTCTGTGATATTATGTAATAAAGTTGTTCAATCAACTGACTATAGATGCCATAATGCCATATTAACACCTCTAAAAACTCATTCTAAAAATCTAACACTAAATAAAAAATAAATAAATAAATAAATAAATAAATAAATAAATAAATTACAAATCCAACACAACACCTTAAAAAAGGCATGACTCAAAAAAAAATCAGTTTAATATATTATATATTGAACAACAACTATGTAACTCCATGGAATACAATATTAAATAATGGGTAAATATTTTGCTTTTTATTTAGCAATTTCTATAAGGTAAAACTGTTTATGAGGCAACACCGTTTCTGGATTAACGTCTCAGGGTCATCCTTTAATCTATAAAACTCTATTTTGGCTTGTTTTTAAAGCCTGAGACTAGAACACAACTGCCTAAAAGACTAAACTTTTTTCTAACTCGATCAAATAATTATCCCTTACATAAGTTTGAAATTTTTCAGTCTCAATATGAATTTAGTTGTGATTTTAATCTTTTGAAAATTTAAGCATATTAGGCTATTTAAAAAAGATGCAATCTCCTATTTCAGTGTGTGTGTGTGTGTGTGTGTGTGTGTGTGTTGCATGGAACCATTCGGCCTGTTGAGTACCTCAGTGTTCATGATATTTTCTCTTATAAGATAAAGTACAAGGGATAATTAATAATGTCAAATTTACTTATCTGTGTCTATGCTCACCCATTAGTTTTAAGTAAAATATGGACTTCTTGAACAAATGGCTATCAACTGATTTATGCAGTTCAATGAATTGTTTTAGAATTATAATTTGAGTTGCTTTATTTTTAAACTCAGACTTTTTTGTGTTGATAGATATAACCACAGCTTCTTTTGAAACCAGGATTTTGGAGGAGAATTAAGAATTTTCACAAATGTAAGAAGGACAAAGCTTCTCGAAATGCCTTTGCTTTTTATCAGGTGGGGGAGTAGGAGTGTTGTTTTCAAAGCTAATTAAAATGAAAAATCACTACTAAACACCACCTCTAGTAAAACAACAAAAAAATATTGCTTCTTAGTAGAGAAGCACAAAGAAAGTTACTTAAGTAGGAGCCAGGCTGCCAAGATTCCACAATGTTACCTTGAATCTAACTCTGTCATTCACTAGACTTGTGATTACAAATGGAAGGAAGATGTATAGGTAAACACTTCAGGGAATTAAGAATGAAAAAAATGCATAAAAATGGATATTAAGTTCTTTGTAAATTGAATTCTTTTGCTTTGTTGTTTATAACAATGATTCTACATTTTTTCTTCAGATTTTCCAATGGTACATTTATTAGATTGTAATTGATTCTCCACAACCCATTAATTCTTAGTCAAAGTAGAATAATGTTCAAAGCAGAGATATAGTTGATACAATTATGGCTGTGTCAGCACATTTAACATAATTTACTTTAATAGGGTTTTCTACTTGGCTGTAATAGAGCTTCTGGATGGAGAATTTGAGTGCCAGGTTTTAGCCAGAATGACTGTTTTTCCTTTTAGTCGGTTTTATAAACATATGTTTATTGGCGATTTGAATATGGATATAGATGGCAAACAATTACCTCTGACATGATATGTCTCTGGGAGGCAATGCAGTTTAATTGAAAAAGCGCTGTACAAGAAGTCTGAATACTTGGTTCTAGATTCACTCCCCAATTTACCTGATATATGACATTGGAGAAGTCAATGTGTCTCAGTTTCCCTACTGTAAAGTGGGGAAAACTTGCCTCAGAGGGGTATTATAAACAAATGAAATGATGTGTGGGAAAGAGTTTAAAATGATTTTTACTATGTACTTTTTGATAGTACAGAGAATACTGATAATATGTAAAAATTATGAAGCATGGCCAAGAAATCACTGTCCAAATCATAACTGGATCATTAGCAATATTGTTGCAACTACCCATGTGCTCCTTCCATGTTCAGTCCCATGGCCTCCCTCTTTTTACTTTCAGCTGCTTTTAAAGCCCTCAGCTTGCCTTTTAGTTTTTGAAATTTTTCAGTGTTTCAGAGTCGGTGTATTTCTTTGTATGTGTCTTCATTTGCATCCATTGTTTTCCCAGTATATATAGACATAGTTAGCCTTTGTAATTGCTTTATCTATTTACCTCTTCTTCATTGTTTATTCATCTACCTCTCTTTCTATGGTTTATTCTCCATAATTTCTTCAGCTCTATTTCGAGATCAGTAATTCAGTTGTGGGCTGTGTCTCATCTACTATTTAACCAGTCTCCTTATATTTTGAATTTGACAATTATACACAGTCTAATTAAACTTTAAAAAAATTTTAAGTAGGCTCCATACCCAGCATGGAGCTCAACACAGGGCCCAAACTCATGACCCCGAGGTCAAGACCTGAGCTGAAAAGAAACAAACAATCCAACCATGAAATGGGCAAAAGACATGAACAGAAATCTCACAGAGGAAGACATAGACATGGCCAACATGCACATGAGAAAATGCTCTGCATCACTTGCCATCAGGGAAATACATTGAATTACCTTTGTCAAGGTCTGTGGACTACATTTGTATGGGTCTATTTTGGGGCTCTCCTTCTTGTTCCATTTATCTATGTGTATATTTTTTGCTAATACTATATTGCCTTAATTTCTAGGCTTTGTAGCAAGTCTTGAAGTTGGATAGTGTTAGTATATTGACATTGTTCTTCCTCAGTATTGAATTGTCTGTTCTGAGTCTTTTGCCTTTGATATAAACTTTAGAATTAGTTTGTTAATATCTGCAAAATTACTTGCTGAGATTTTGAGTGAGATTGTATTGAATCTATAGATCAGGTTGGGAAAAGCTGACATCTTTACAATATTGTCTTCCTATCCATTAACATGGACTATGTCTCTATTTAGATCTTTGATTTTTTTATAATTTGCAGATTTCATCATATAGAACTTATACCTATTTTATCTAAGTATTTTATTTTTGATGCTGATATAAATGATGTTGAGTTTGTAATTTAAATTCCATGTTTTCACCTCTGATATATAAGAAAAGAATTGGTTTTTATCTATTAACTTTGTATCCTACAGCCTTGCTGTAATTGTTAATTTGTTCCAGGAGGTTTTTTATTTTCTGACTATTTGAGATTTTCTTGTATAAACAACCATGTCATCTGCAAACAAAGACAGTTTTATTGCTTCCTTCCCAGTCTGTATACATTTAACTTCCTTTTCTTGTCTTATTCATTAACTAAGACTTACAGTACAATATTGAATAGGAACCATGAGGGGTGAAATATTTGCCTTGCATCTGATCTTCAGGAGAAAGTGCATTGTTTCTCACCATGAAGTATGCTGTTAGCTGTAGGATTTTTGTAGTTGTTCTTTCCTCAAGTTGAGGATGTTCTCCTCATTCCTGGTTTACTCAGAGATTTTAGTCAAGAATGGATGTTGAATTTCATCAAGTTCTTTTTTTGAAACTATTGATATGATCATGAGAATTTTCTTCTTTAGCCTGTTAGTGTGATGAATTTTATTAATTGATTTTTGAATGTTAACCTATGGTTGTATACCTGGGGGGAAAAAACCCAATTGGTCATATTGAATAATTCTTATACATTGTTGAATTTGATTTGCAAATATTTTTTGAGGGTTTTTGCTTTTGTGTTCTTGAAAGATATTGGCTGTATTGAAAGATACAGTTCTTTTTCTTATAATGTTTTTTTAGAGATTTATTTACTTTAGAGAGAGAGAGAGCACATCTGGGAGAAAGGGGCAGAGAGAGAGGGAAAATGAAGATCTCAAGCAGACTCCCCGCTGAATGCAGAGCTTGACTCAGAGCTTGATCTCAAGACCCTGAGATTATGATCTAAGCCAAAATCCAGAATCAGGCACTTAACCGACTGAGCCACCCAAGGTGCCCCTCTTTCTTAGAATGTTTTTATCTCCCTCTAGTATAACTGTAATGCTGGCTTTGTGAAATGAGTTCAAACAGATTCCTTCTGCTTCTATTTTCTGGAAGAGATTGTATAGAATTGGCATCATTTCGTGCTTAAATGTTTGGTAGAATTAACCAGTGAAACCAGCTAGACTTGGTACTTTTGGGAAGATGATTAGTTATTAATTCAGTTTATTTAATAGATATAGGCTTATTCAGATTATTTCTCCTTTTGTGAGTTTTGTTAGATTATGTCTTTCAAGGAATTAGTCTATTTTTTCACCTAAGTTATCAAATATTGGGCATAGAGTTATTTATAATATTTTTTCATTATTCTTTTTAATGTCCATGGAATCAGTGGTGATGATGCTTATTTCAATTCTGATTTAGGAGCTTATGTCTTCTCTCTTTTTTCCTTGGTAACCCTGGCTGGAGATTTATCAATGTCATTATCTTTTCAAAGTATCATCTTTTGTTTTGGTTTGTTTTCTCTACTATTTTCTTGTTCTCAATTTCATTGATTTTTTGCTCTGATGGTTATTTCTTTTATTTGCAGTTGGTTTGCATTGCTCTTATTTCTCTAGTTGACTATGGTGGAAGTTTAGGTTAATGATTTTAGATATTTCTTGTTTTCTAGTATATTAATTCAATGCTATACATTGCCCTCTAAATTTTCCTCTAAGCACTGCTTTGCTGCATCCCACAACTTTAGTTTTTTCATTTAGTTTTATATATATATATATATATATATATATATATATATATATATATTCTAAAGATTGTATTTATTTGAGAGAACAAGAGAGAGAGCACAAGCAGGGGTAGAGACAGAGGGAGAAGGAGACTCAGACTCCCTCCTGAGTAGGTTGCCCAATGCAGGGCTCAATCCCAGGACCCCGGGATTATGATCTGAGCCAAAGCAGACCCTCAACCACTGAGCCACCCAGGTGCCCCTAGTTTGGTGTATTTTCAAATTTTAAATTTCTCCTGAGACTTTTTTTGACCCATGTATCACTTAGAAGTGGATTGTCCAACCTCTAAATATCTTTTATTTTCTGTCTTTCTACTGATTTCTTTCTAGTTTAATTAAATTGTGATCCGAGAATATATTCTTATATGATTTCTATTCTTTTACATTTGTCAAGATGTGTCTTATGGCCTAGAATATGGTATATCTGGGTGCATGTCCCATGTGAGTTTGAGAAAGATGTGTGTTCTGCTGTTGTTGAATGAAGTAGTCTATAAATGTCAATTAGACACTGTTGATTGATAGTACTGTTCTGTTCCACTGTCTCCATACTGCTTGCTGGGCCTGTGACTTGCTTATAGAGGGGCGCTGAAGTCTCCAATTAAAAAACTGGGTTTGTCTCTTTCTCCTTGCACTGCTGTTAGGTTTTACGCTACATATTTTAATGCTTTGTTGTTAAACACATACACGTTAAAGATTGTCCTGTCTTTTTGGAAAATTGATAATATTATCATTATGTAATAATCCTCTTTATCCCTGATAATACTCCTTATACTGAAATATGCTTTGTCTGGAGTGAATAGAGGTACTCCAGCTTTCTTTTCATTTCGTATTAGCATAGTATATCTTTCTCCATTCCTTTATTTCTAATTAATTCGTGTCATTAAATTAATATAGGTTGCTTGTAGACAGCATGTAGTTCTTATTTATAGGTCTTTTTAATCTTCACTGTTAGTCTCTCTTTTTTCAAAACCGTATATTTAGATTATTTATGTTGAAAGTGGTTATTGATAATATTATATTATTACCTACTGTATTTATAACTGCTTTCTGCTTGTTGTACTTGTTCTTTTTTTAAAGATTTTATTTATTTATTCATGAGAGACACAAAGAGAGAGAGAGGCAGAGACACAGGCAGAGGGAGAAGCAGGCTCCATGCAGGGAGCCCGATGTGGGACTTGATCCTGGGACTCCAGGATCACGCCCTGGGCTAAAGGCAGACGCTCAACCACTGAGCCAGCCAGGCGTCCCGAGATTCTCCAGTTTAAATATTATATGCTTAAGGTTCATTTGTTTGGTATTTAGCCTACTTGGTATTACTAGATGTGAGTTTCCTGGATTTGTGCTATTGTCTCTGTCATTAACTTTTTAAAAAAATTCAGCCATTATCACTTCAAATATTTATTTTGCTCCTATCTCTCCTCCTTTGGTATTCTAATTATACACATGTTTCATCTTTTAAAATTGCCTCACAGTTCTTGGATATTCTGTTCTTTTTTTTTCATTTGTTTTCTCTTTGCTTTTCAGTTTGTGAAGTTTCTATTCACGTATCTTTAATCTCACTGTGCTTTTTTCAGCTGAGTCTGTTCTACTGATGAGTGTACCAAAGGCATTCCTTGTTTCTACTACAGTACTTTTCATTTCTACATTTCTTTTAGAGTCTTTTGTACAGTTTCTCTCTACTTATATTACTTATCTTTTCTTGCATGTTGTCTACTTTTTCCACTAAGGTCTTTAGCATATTAAATGTTTTTTAAAGTTCCTAGTCTAACCACTAAAAATCTCAGCTATATCTACCTCTGTTTCTGATCCTTACTTTATTTCATCAGATTGTAGTTTTTCTTGCATCTTAACATGTCTTATAATTTTCTTGTTGAAACCCCATCATGATGTGTGGAGTAATAGGAGCTGGAGTAATAAGTCTTTAGTGTGAGGTTTCATATTTATTTAGCTAAAGTTAGGCTGCGCTTAATGTTTGCTGTAGCTTTGGTGTTACTGTCTTTAGTTTGCTCTAGTATCTTTTTTGTCTGTCTTATTTTCTTTGGGTTTCCCTGGAAATTACTTCTTAAGGTTTGTATCTTGTACCTCTCTTGGTTTTAATCAACTGTTATTATATTGGAGTTCTGCTGATATGGTGGTGACTTACAGAAGGGGATTTCTCAATAAATCATAAGATTAAATCTCGGAGTTTTCTTAGTAGGACTGAGTTTCTTGACTGTGACCCTGAGAAGAGTTTCTTAGCTTTTTTTCTCCCCTTATGGAATGTAGGAAAGCTAGAGGCAGCTCTATTTATCTAATTGACCCTATCCTACCTCAGATAAATCTCTGGTAAAGTAGCTTCAATTGAGAGTAAGCCTTTGTGACTGGGCACAGAATGCCTTGGTCAGATTTCAAGACAGTTACTTTTTCCTTTTCCTGCTGGAATCATGAGGGACTTTTGCTCCAATCTTCACCATGAGAATGTGGTGGAGTTCCTAGAGGTAAAACTTATGAAAATGTGGGTCACTTGTAAGACTGGGTCCCCAGGAGTTTTTAACTCTCAAGATAGGCACCATTCAACCTCCAACAATTTTCAAATTACTGTTCAGGTAATTTCTGCCCTGTTACTGCCTACAGAAGCTTCTGTTCTCTGGTAAGCTGTAATTGTTTGTATTCACCTATCTCTCCTGATTTGGGGGTAACAATTTACTCTGTAACCTCAATTGGATCTAAGAAGAGTTGTTGATTTTCAGTTTGTTCATCATTTTTCCTGTGATTGATGAGTTCCAAGGTCTTTACATGTCCAAATTGAAATTGAAAGTCCCTAACTTGTCTGTGTAATCTCTTAACATGTTCTTTTGTAGAGCAAAGTTGGTTTTTTTTTTAATATTGAGGAAGTCTAATTTATTTGCCCTTTCTTTTATGAATTGTGCTTTTGGTTTCCAATTAAGAATGTTTTGTCAAGGGACACCTGAATGGTCATTGGTTGAGCATCTGCCTTTGGCTCAGGGCCTGATCCTGGAGTCCCGGGATCTAGTCCCACATCAGGCTCCCCGCATGGAGCCTGCCTCTCCCTCTGCCTATGTCTTTGCCTCTCTCTCTGTATCTCTCATGAATAAATAAAATAAAATATTTTTTTAAAAAAGAATGTTTTGTCGAGTCATAGGTCTTGAAGTTTTTCTTATTTTTTTTCCTAAAATATTTTACTTTAAACATTTTATTATGGATTAATATTTGAATAAGTGTGATGCATAAGCCATGATGGGTTTTGTTTTGTTGTTTTTTCATTTTGTTTTGTTTTTGCTTATTATGTCTATTTGCTTCAGCACCATTTGTTAAATAAAAGTTCATCTATTGAATTACATTGTCAAAGTTCAGGCAGGCATATTTGTATGGGTGTATTTCTGATTTCTCAAATATGTTCATGGTTCTGTGTACCTAATCCTCTACCAATACTACCCGCTCTTGATGATTGTAGTAGCTATGTATTATCTTGAATAGACTCGTCCTATACACTTCACATTTTATTCTTCTTTTTCAAAAATTATTTGCACTATTCTAGTTCCTTTAATTTTTCCATATAAATTATAAAATAAACTTGTCTAAATCCAGAAATATTGCTAGGATATTGAAAGGAATATAATTAAACCTGTGTATCCATTTTGGAAGAATCACCGTCTTCACAATTTTGAGTCTTCAATACTGAGTATTACTATAAATACTATGAGTACTTTACAATGAATGTGGTATGACTTTCCATTTATTTAGATCTTTGTTTTCTTTCATCATTGTCGAGGAAGCTTTCCTCCAGTCACGATTTGCATTGTTTCTGCCATCACTAAGGGCAACTAAAAAACTGGCACCACTCTAGGCTCCTACTAAGTTCCCCAATTTAATCAAGGAACCTGGGGTTCATTTATCCTTCCCCACTTCCCTTATTAATCACTCAAGATCCTTTGTGTTTGCTCTTTGCTCTCTGATTAGATTTCAGCTCACATTTTGTTGTTTTCGTTGTTTACTTTTCCTGGCTATTTAGGTATTTTCCTTACTTCCCATAAGCCTAGCAAACCACTAAAAACTACATTTTTAGTTGATATGCACCTAATCCATGACCCTGTCTTTAATATTACCTGTAGGATTTCTTTATTTTTTTAATTTAAATTCAATTAGCCAACATAGAATACATCATTAGTTTCAGATGTAGATTTAGTGATCATCAGTTGCATAAAACACTCAGTGCTCATCACATCATGTGCTCTCCTTAATGCTTATCACCCAGTTACCCCATCCTTCCACCCACCTCCCCTCCAGCAACCCTCAGTTCATTTCCTAGAGTTAAGAGTCTCTTTAAATTGGTACTTTATGGTAACTATGAAGGAGTTCATAGAGGATGATTTTGGAAGGAGAATTATATATAGTGTATAGAGTAGACTTATGTTTGTGTTGTCTGCTGATGCTATTCTGGGTTGCATGCTCTTCCATGCCCCTTGCTGGTTGGCATTTTTATGGACATCCATGTATCTGAGCTCATTCTGCAGAAGATTCTTCATCTCTTTATTCAGTTGTTCAGCTATATTTCTATAGCTTTAGCTACTACTTCTAATGTATATAAAATACTATGACACAAGGGTGTGTACTCTTTAGCAATGCAGTTTCTATGAAACATCCTACGGGACTTCTTTCTCTATTCTTGTTTGTGTTTTCTCTCTACTTCTCTCAGCTCAGTAATATAATATACTGAGTAATATAATGGGAGTGGTGGTGGCAGAAGGTGTTACTACTTTTGGTGACATTTTGTTAGAATGAAAACAATTGCCCACTTAGAAAACTACCTGAAGGGGCATCTGGGTGGCTCAGTGGTTGAGTATCTTCCTTTGGCTCTGGTTGTTGTCCCGGGGTACTGGGATTGAGTCTGACATCAGGCTCCCCAAGGGAAGTCTGCTTCTCCCTCTGACTCTCTCTGTGTCTTGCATGAATAAATAAATAAAATCTTTAAAAAAACGACTTGAAAAAAATTTCCTTCATTTTTTTTATCAGTCATAAGTAGTTATTTCTGATGTCACACCATTAGTCATTCCCTCCAATTACCAATTCTCCAACAACTTTGGCTTTCTATTATTACACACAAGCTTTGCATCAATAATACCAAATAAATTTATTAAAAGAAAAAATAAACATTGTTAAGTCTCCTGTTTCACACTACTATTTATTTTTTTTCACACTACTATTTAGATGCCTCCCTTCAGAGTTCACTATTCAAAAAAATAATATTATGTTAACTAAATACTTTGGTGCTTTATAAAATAAACTTAGTTTTTATTAAGAAGTTGCCCATATAGTTAAAACATTTTCCTACAAAGAAATTGACATTGTTATGGACACTTCCACATATTCAATAGGAAACGGTAAAATGGGATGCCTGAGTGGCTCAGTGGTTGAGCTTCTGCCTTCAGCTCAAGACATGATCCCAAAGTTCTGGGATCGAGTCCCACTTTAGGCTCTTTGCATGGAGCCTGCTTCTCCTCTGTCTGCCTATGTCTCTGCCTCTCTCTGTCTCTCATGAATAAATAAATAAAATATTTTTTAAAAAAAGGAAGGGCAAAATAATAAAGCTCTACTAAAACTATTTCAGGAGGTAAATCCTCTGCCTGTATATTTGTAATTCCAATCGATTAACAAAACTTTAAGGGATTTCTTTTCAGCTGCTTAGTATAATAGGAAATAAGAGACACCTTTTTCCCTCAAAAAACTCTCTCCTTTGGTTTCTGGTTTAGATACAAAGTAACCAAGTAACCAAACCTCAGTAAAGTAAGCAATAGGAGGATGAGACTGACCTAGAACAGGGATTCACTCACTTTCATGAGCCTCTCTAGCCATCTCATGCCTTTGCTAGTCTTTTGTAATAGCTTTGTTCATTTAGCCTGTCCATCATTTTATGTTTGAAACCTTGTCCATATTAGCTTCTGGGTTTACAGTCTTACATACTTATGTCAGAGGTGAAAGTGGGCCTCTTTCTCTAATCTTCAATTTGAAAATTCTCAGTGACTAAGCATCAAGCTTCTGTCCCTCCTTTGGACTAATCACTGGATTAGGGGTGTGGTAAGATTCCCATTTATTAGCCCAATCATTGGAGTTCTGGAGAAAGGGTCAGGTAATTCCCATTTGGGTGACTGTAAGTTGGGGCAAAGGGGAGAAATGGTTCCTCCAGAGAAGAGTAATGGGTACAGCAATGGCATAGGCCCTGGGGAAAATTCTGTCACCTGGGAAGTCATTCAAATTTGTGTCTACTCTAGGCCTATGATTCAGAGAGTAATAATATTCATGAATTATTGTATGTCAAAAAATAATAATATATAATACATTCAACATACTTGCTATTTAGGACTTTATATATGAAGTCTAAAATGACAATAACTCTTTGTCTAATTTTTGAGGGTCATATATGATGATGAATATGAAGGAGGTACACAAATTGTAAACCATGGTCGATATGACCATGATCATTTATACTGGAGGGAGAAAGGGCAAGTAGGGGGTCTCTTTATGTTCCTTAGGAACATTCTTGATTTCTCTTTTCATACATTCTGGAAGGAGCAGAAGAAAAACAAGGATTCTGATAGAAGAAAAAGTGTCCATAGTTTTAAAGGTTTGGGAATGACTAAGAGAGATTATCTGGCTATTAGGCAACTTGCACAGGGCATTAGATGCATTCAAAACATATCCTACTGGGCTGCTAAATTTCAGTGAGCCCTGGGCAAGGAGAGGAAATGGAAGAGGAGGAGGTTCAGAAAGGGAAAATTTCTAGGTATTCATGTGGGGGCAGGGGAAGTGGAGAGGGTTTCTTCTATTCTTTGTCCTGCTCCAACCCACAGAGGTCCCATCTCACGTCTCTCCCTCTCCCTTACCTGGGTGAGACTCCTTATCTCAGCCCAGGTGAAGATTCAGAATTTGTAGGCTCATTTCACAAAACATTTTTTAAGGTTAAAAAAGTAAAAGTGGTATCTAGAAGAAGAGGTCCTATAAAAATGAGGTTGTTAAGATTTACTTTTTGGTATTACCCAGTGTGATAGTTAATTTTATGTGTCAACTTGGCTAGGCCACATTACCCACATATTCGGTCAAATGCCAGTCTACGTATTGTTGTGAAGGCATTTTTGGGGATGAGCTTAACATTTAAATCATTTAAGCAAATTACCCCCTATAATGTTGGGTGAGCCTCATCCAATCAGTTGAAGGCCTTAAGAGAAAAAGACCGAGGTCCCCCTGTCTGCAGACTCCCTTTGTACTTGAGTTGCAACATCAACTCTTAACTGGTTCTCTAGCTTGCTAGTCTGCCCTGCGCGTTTCAGGCTTGCCAGCCTCTACAACTGTGTGGGCCAGTACATTACAATCTCTCTCTGTTTCTCTCTTGGTGCATCTAACAAGGAGATAATAAGATAAATTTTGCATTTTTTGTTATTTTGGTTGTTGTGTGTGTTTGTGTGTGTTGCAGTAATGTGTAAAAGTAGTAATACCTGGCTCGTGTTAGATGATCTTGAAACATTAGTTTTATTCAACACCTTACAATCCTCTTCTCCCCTCACCACCACCATAAAAACTTTCACAGGGGGATGAAAAAATTTTATCTTCCTTTTTAGGCATCAGAATCATCCTCTTAACATAGGCAAAAGGATCCTTAGTGCGTTTTCAAAGCTGAAAACAAATGAATTCTGTTGCCATACAAAGCCAACGTAATGGAAGATTACAAAGCTGATAGCAGCATCTGTGACAGGTGCTGTGGTAGAGACTGGAGAGCAAATTAAAATAACACCTATCCTCAAGGAGATCCATATAGAGTGGGGGAGACAGAGTTATCCAGCCAGGCAAGTATCTGACACTGTGATAGGTACGAAGATGGAGGTGCCTATAGAGTGTCATGAGAAAGCACACAGGGGCCCCATTCACGAGTTTAGAGTCAGGGGAGGCTTCTCAACCAAGGCGATAGTTGAGGATGAGGGGGGATTTCGAAGGTAGAAAATGTTAAGGCAAGGATATTGCAGAGAGTAGTACAACATAACATTTGCCTGGTCAACATCAAAAGCCAGACATGTGACACCAGAGGGAAACTAAAACATGCTATTGTGCTACTTGGTGACAATTGAGAGGCAGCCCTGCCCTCAAGTGGCTGGCAGTTTCAGAGAAGGTAGGACATTTGCTTGCAAAGAAAAACACCATACAATGGTACAGATGAGGTACCAAACCAGTGGCTAAAAAGAAAAAAAAAAGAGTTTAGGGATGATGGGAGTGATGATGGGTCACTGTGAACCGCTTCTGGGAGTTTAATGAGGACACTAAGACCTAGACTACAAGACAGATGGGAAAAGCATTCATGATGAGAGAAATGGCACAATCGGGGAACTACTCGGGAAGGAGACTGTACCACATGGCCCAGTGTTTCCCAAATTGAGGCTGTACTGCCCGCCTAGTGGGTATTTAGAAATGTGTGGTGATACAGAGTTGCCAAAGCGCTTGCATCCAGTGGCTGGCATTTGGTCTTTTTAGAGCAGTGATGTGAGACTTCTTTCAGTAACGGAGTTGATATTGCTCAGGTGAATCTAATAATTATTGGTAGCTTCACAAGCTTCAGGTTTGGCACACCTGTTTGCCTTTGTTATTTCAAATGCAGATTTATTTGGGGGAAATTCCCAACCCCCAACCTCCATCCCCCTTTCTTTCGGCAAAGGGTTTGGAAGTAGATCCTTTCTTTATGTGACTGGATGGTATCTGCTAGACTTTTGATAAAGGATGGCTGCCTCATTATGAAGAGGTCTAGAATAAATGCAGGAGAGTTGGTTCATTATCATACCATGCAATTTTTTTAAATATATTTATTTATTTGCTTATTTACTTATTTATTTAGAGACACACAGAGAGAGAGGCAGAGACATAGGCAGAGGGAGAAGCAGGATCCATGTAGGGAGCCTGATGCGGGACTTGATCCCGGGACCCGGGTTCAGGATCTGAGCCAAAGGCATCTGCTCAACCACTGAGCCACTCAGGCGTTCATCATGTGATTTTTTTTTTTTATCCATCAGGTTTCTCTCTCTGATACTCCTTCTGTCCACCCCCCTCTGCACAAAAGCAAACCCTGGTCCTCTTTATTAAGATATGTTTAGGACATTGGATTATAGACCCTACAACTTGATAGATGAGTTCAAGAAGCTGGATTGCTTCAGCAAATCTAATTGAAAAGAAAACTGGATGTTGAGGCCTCACCCATGATGAATGCCTCTTACTAAATTGTAATTCAGAAACTTGATGTTCCCCCTTCTCTCCACCTAGAACCTTAAGCAAACTTTTTTCTCTCTCTTTCCAAAGTTCAGCCTGGCCAGTAAGCCTTTTTTATGAGAGGACTGGCTATTTCCCAGTTATTACAGAAATTAACAAAAAGGCAATTAGTAGGAGTAAATTTGGAACTGACCCACAATAGAAAACAACAGAGAGCCTCCCAAATTATCACTAAACAATGAGATGACTATAATTGCTTACAAGTGGTAAATACCTACGTCAAGTCAAAGTGCTCTCAAAAACATATCAAGCTTCCTTCTTGTTGTAAGAGATAAAGAATTATGTGCTTTCCTGGTATAGAAAATAATCTATATTATTATGGAGTCCTCTCTGTGTAACTAGAATTAAATTATTTCTTCTGTGTGAAATGGATTTCTACCTACATTCCCCTCAAATTCAGTTACAAAAGGTTTAACCATGGCTCTATGCCAAGTTGTGTTTTGTTTTGTTTGGTGTTTTTATAAGCTTAAACCAGCAGCTGTGCATGTTTGTGCAATTCCAAAGTCAGGATTTATATATGTAATTTTTCAACTGAGGGAAAAAAGTTAAAAATATCTTTAATGAATCACATGGAAAGTCACTGAAAGAAACAACACCAAGAAGATGCTCTCTTTTTTCCTTTGTTAGTCTGTGTGTTTATAATATTTATAATGGAATTGATATAGACCTCTCTTGGAATAAGGTTTACATTCCTACAAACTGGTTAATTTTCAGTGGAGTAATTCAGGAAAGCAAATAGATTTTTGAAGTCTTATGTGGTGTCAAGATACAGATTATTTTACAAAAAAAATCTTTTGATCGTCCTCCTGGGACACATGCACGCCTATGTTACTCAGATTCCTCCAAGTCCGAAGCAGGACCCAGGCTACAGCTGACCTTTTTAAGAATGAAGGATATTAGAAAAGTAGAATAGCTAGGCCCACCAGAACCCCTTCAGCAGCACCCCTGTTTGCCTATTCAATATCATCCTTCCCCCACTTCCTCAATTTGCCTCTTATTTGTAGTGGATAAACTCACAGATTTTATAAAATGTTGTATTGTTATAGGAAGTGCTATTAAGTGACATTTCCCCAAGTATGGAATTGTGATTTAATGATCGTAGGCTTTTCCACAAAGGACAAAAATAGGACATAAAATAGACTAGAATCAAAGAATAATAAAATAGACAAGAACTAAAAGCATTAGCATTCATAATACTAGTAATACTGTAGTTTTTCTTGAACTTTAATTTCCAGTAATGTTTTTTTTTTAAGATTTTATTTATTTGAGAGAGAGAGAGAGTGAGCAAGAGAGTGAGAACACAAGCTGGGGGGGGTGCAGAGAGAGGGGGAGAAACAGACTCCCCACTGAGCAGAGAGCCTGATGCAGGGCTCAATCCTGGGACTCCAGGATCATGATCTGAGCCGTAGGCGGATGCTTAACCACCTAACTGACCGAGCCACCCAGGAGCCCCGGTTCCAATGTTTTTAATGTAATTTTTATTAATTTTCTTTCTCCATTATAATTACTCTCAAAGATAAAGGAGTGGAAATCTCTAGACACATCTAGAACTAAGAATAGGCTCACAGGATGCTAATCTTTTCTAGTTTTTGATAATCAGTGCTGGTGTAGCCTTTAAGTATTGAGATGCTGACATTGAGAAAGAAGGCACAACTTTTTTTTCCCTTCTTCTAAGATTCATGCAGTTATTCTGAAGACTCTGTTGATCTACAAAATATCTATTTTTTAAGGAATTTGATGCAGAAATTCTAATACAAAGCTAATATTGCATTTTATTCCTAAAAGACTTAAGTTATTACAAGATTTTTTGCCTTTGAAAAGAACTCACAACTTAAAACCCATTTACTCCATGAAACTCTACTTCTAAACGAACTAGGGGTGGTGGAAGGGGAGGAGGGCAGGGGGTAGGGGTGACTGGGTGGCGGACACTGAGGGGGACACTTGACGGGATGAGCACTGGGTGTTGTTCTGTATGTTGGCAGATTTAACACCAATAAAAAATAAATTTATTATTAAAAAAAAAGAAACTCTACTTCTAACCAATGCTCATATTTCTTACCATCAGGCTAATCCTTAGCTTTCCCTCAATCTGGAATTATCGTATTACATATGTATGCAAAAGCTCAACTTCCACAGCAGGGCTAATCAATGATCACATCCATGAATTCTGTTTCGGTTTCAGCATCTATTCCAAAATATGTTGGTTCAAATAAATGTGTCTCCTTAATAATGGTTTTTAATGAGCATTATGAAAGGGAAACTTACTTTGCATTTACCCAGGGATGGTGATGAAAAATTTTCTGAAACTGGACTAGGACTTAAGAGTTCTGGGTTCCAATTCCATTATTATTATTTTAGACAGGCCACTTTACCTCTTTAGGACTTAATACTCTCTTTCCTGCAAAGCGAAGGTATTGGGCTGGATGAGCTTAAGTGTTCCATCCAGATCTAAGATTCTAGGATTTTATTTATTTATTTGTTTGCTTGTGTGATTGTTTGGAGTGTGAGGTGGGCCTGAGGGAGAAGGAGAGAATCTTAAGTAGGCTCCATGCCCAGTGGGGAGCCCAACATGGGGCTCGATCTAATGACCCTAAAACCATGATCTGAGCCAAAATCAAGAATCGGAGCCACGCAGGTGCCCCTAGGATTTTAGATATTAGATTTTCAAGACATTTGAACATGGTATGTCTTGCCATTCAAATAAGGGGTGAAAAGGATCAATACTCTAAGGTACTTGGGGCAGCTGAGTGGCTCAGTGATTGAGCATCTGCCTTTGGCTCAGGGTGTGATCCTGGGGTCCTGGAATCGAGTCCCACCTCGGGCTCTCTGCCGGGAGCCTGCTTCTCCCTCAGCCTATGTCTCTGCCTTTCTCTCTGTGTCTCATATGAATAAAATGGATAAACTCTTTTAAAGAGTACTCATATAAAGATGACATATGATTTCACTGTAAAAGAGAAAACAGACATAGTTCATGCTTGTATTTTCATTATGTTATATCATGGACACTAACTGGCATTTAGACTTTATATGTAATTTTTGCTGGTTGCCTGTTGATTAGATTTCCCCTCAATTTATTGGACCCGTGGAACCAGCAAATTCCACAGCTAATCGTGGCTATAAACTGTATCTTGTGGCCATCTATGCATGTACTCATTCAGGAAATGTCTGTTGAGTGCTTTCATCAAGGCATGAGGACACAGGCTGAACACAAGGCTGACTTCTTATCATGGAGCTTACAGTTCAGTGGCAGAGACAGAAAATGAGTGAACAATAAATCTTTACTATCGTGATGAGTGCCAGGGAGAAACAGGTTGCTGTGATATAGAGTAGCAGTCAAAGGTGAGGTGGGGATGAGAAAAAGTCTTATTTACAAATCATGGTCTGTGAAAGCTTCCCTAAGGACTGACATGTAAGCCTCACTCCCACGCAGAAAAAGCCACCTATGTGTAGAGCAGGGGGAAAGATATTACAGTCAGGGAGGAAAGCATGGGAAGAGTTTCTGAGACAGGAAAGAACTTGAAATGCTTAAGTGAGGTTGGAGACTAGCAAGTAAAGGGGAGAGTGGCATAAGATGAGGTTGGAGAAATAGGCAGCAGTTAACATTGTCTAAGAGCATACTTGGGCCAGGAACTCTTCTAAGAACTTTATATGGATTATCCCCATCAATATTCATAGCAAGCCTATGAATTTGGTATTATTATAATCAGCCCCATGTTACCAATGAGGAAAAGAATACATGAAGAGTTTCAGTAACTCGCAAAAGGTTACACAGCTGGTGAAGAGCAGCCCTGGGACTCGAATCTATGTAGTTGACATTGGAGCACATGATCTAAACCAGAACACTGTATGGCTTCATAGGCAATAGACAGATTATACAGGGTTTTGTGGGCTACTAAAAAGGGTTTGAACTGGATTGCAAATGTAATGGGTACCCATTACACAGTTCTCAGAATTACAATCTAAGCTATGTCTTAAGGATGCATTTCCAGTTGCTATGTCTCCACATAGCAGAGGGGTGGGAATGGAGACTAAGGAGTGGACATGGAGAGGATGGTTACTGGGGGCTTCTGGAAAGGCCTTGGAGATGCACACTATTGCTTGCTTATTCAACAGTCATTCTTCCCCTTCTTTCTAGAAAATAGGGCTCCAGTTTTGATTTATTTTTGTCAAGTGCTTCTGTGTTTATTAGTCTAAATCAGTAGTGCTCAGGGATCCCTGGGTAGCTCAGTGGTTTAATGCCTGCCTTTGGCCCAGGGCGTGGTCCTGGAGTCCTGGGATCGAGTCCCACATCGGACTCCCTGTATGGGGCCTGCTTCTCCCTCTGCCTGTGTCTCTGCCTCTCTCTCTCTCTCTCTCTCTCTCTCTCTCTCTGTGTCTCATGAATAAATAAATAAAATCTTTTAAAAAAATCAGTAGTTCTCAAACTCCTTTGTCTCCAGACTGCTTTACACTCTTAAAAATTATCAAAGACCCCAATAATCTTATTTTTGTCCAGCATTAAAGGTATAATTGAGAATAAATTTATATAGTTATAGTATATGTGATGTTTTGCTACACCTAAATATTATAAAATGATTATTGCAATCAAGCCAATTAACATATTCATCACCTTGAATAGTTATTTTTGTGGTCATAGCAAGATCATTTAAGATCTACAAAGCAAATTTTATTATGTGTTATTAACTACAGTTACCATGCTGTACTTCAGGTCTCCAGGACTTATTCATCTTGCATAACAGAAACTTAGTACTCTTTGGCCAACATCTCTCCACTTCCCTCACCCTCCCTTTCTTCTTGGAAATCACCATTTTACTCTCGTTTCTATATATTAAACTATTTAGATTCCACATATAAGTGAGATCATGCATTATTTGTCTTTCTGTGCCTGGCTTATTACACTTAGCATAATGCCCTTCGGGTTTATCCAAGTTGTCCAAAATGGCAGGTTTTCTCTTTTTTAAAAATATTTTATTTGTTCATGAGAGACACACAGAGAGAGGCAGAAACATAGGCAGAGGAAGAAGCAGGCTCCCCGGGGAGGGGAGGAGCCTGATGTGGGACTTGATCCCAGGACCCCAGGATCATGCCCTGAGCCGAAGGCAGACACTCAACCCCTGAGCCACCCAGGCATCCCTCTTTTTTTTAAGGCTGAATTCTATTCCATTGTATGAGTATTCCATATATTCCAAAATATTATATGTTCCACTGTGTATATATGTGTAGTATTTTGGAATATATGGAATAGAAAATATAGTATTTTATTTATTTATTTACCTGTCAGTGGACACTTTGGTTAATTCCATGTCTTGGCTATTATGAATAATGTTGCAATGAACATGGGAGTGTAGATATCTCTTGGAGATACTGATTTTGTTTCCTTTGTATACTCAGAAGTGGAGTTACTGGATCATATAGTGGTTCTATTTTAAATTTTTTGAAGCACTTCCACACTATTTTTCATAATAGGTTCGCCAATTTACATTTCCACCAACAGTTTATAAAGATTCCCTTCCTAACAGTTACCTTTGTCTTTTTAACAATACCATCCTAACAGGCGTGAGGTGATATCTCATTGTGGCTTTCATTTACATTTCCCCAGTGATTAGTGATGTTGAGCACTTTTCATGTACTTGTTAGCCATTTCTATGTCACTTTTGGCTTTATCCATTAATGGGGTATGAGCAAAAGTGTGCGGAGGTCAATAATGTGGAGACTTTGTTGACAAATTGAACACCAATACAAAATAAATTTATTAAAAAATAACAATAATGTGGATACTTCAGTGAGTTAAAAGTGTTGTCAGATTGGGCTACTAGAATGGGTGTGCTGGAAGGATAGGAGGTTAGAGAGGGGAATAGTAGAGACTGCAGTTTCAGAAACGGTACAGTTACCAAAGATAACAAGACCCAGAATGTGATCATTGGAGTCGGTGTCTGTGGCAGGTTGGAAGTATGGGTAGTCGGAACTAAGGAGGTGAAAAGACCGGAGTCGTAGCTCTTGCACAGAGCTACAGTACATCTTGATATTGCATTGAATGCCATTGAAATGCTAACAAGTGTTGGAATGAGGAGAAAGACAGTGATCCAGGAGCTACAGAGTTTCCACAAACAAGTAGGAGTTGGTGGGTAACAGCGATGAGGAGAAGCTGTTTAACTGAATGACATGAGTCTCTGTATTCAACAAGTGTGCTGAAATTACATTTTGTCAAGCTACGATGCCTTGTTTTTTAGGGTTTTCTTTTTATGACTGTAAAAGCAATAAACTCACATTATAGAAAATTTGGAAAATACAAATATACATAAGAAGTAAAATAAAACTACCTATAATCCCATTGCTGTTGGCATTTTTGTCTTTATTTCCATGTATATACATATAAAACGTTAGGATGAAGCAGGACTTACATATTTACATACTCATTGTTTTCTTAGCATTATATCCTCAGCATTTCCCCATAATTTTATATCTTTGTGAACATCATCTTAAATGTTAATGTATTGCCATATGATATACTGTAATTTATCTTGCTATTGGTGTATATTTTATGCTTTGCACATAATATTGAAATAAAGGTACTTCTACATCAATTTTTGTCCATATCTCTAAAATTTCCTTAGACTAGATGCCTAGAATTTAAATTTCTGGGTCAAAAATATGATCGATTTTAAATCTCTTGATACATATGTAGAGGGCGCCTCAATTTTAGCATCTCTGGCCAAACATATTATTTAAGGTTAAGGTGATATTTCTTCTTGCTTTATGGACCATTAAAAGATTAGATTCCAAAAAAAAAATAGATTAGATTCCTTTGCCTTCTGGAGATATTGATATGTGTTCTTGGACTTTTCTACTGAGGATGTAATTGAAAATTTTAGGTAATGAGAAAGCTAACTGATCAGCATTTAAGTGAGTTTAAGTTAGCATGACACCTACTCTTTATACTGTTAGCAGCAAGTGAATTTTCTTTCATTGTTAAAGAAGAAAAGCTACGGAGGCAACTGTGACAATTTCAGAAATCAGAACGGAGAGCTGTCTAAGATATAGGCCCAGGAGGATCCTTAAAAGCTGAGTTACTCAACCTTTCTTTTATTATTGGCCCTCTAAGGAATAAAAATAAATTAAATTTAAATGCAATATAAATCAATCAATTTAATTCATTAATTAATCCAATGAATGAATTAATTTTAATTTAATTTTTCCCTAATGAGAGAAATTAAATACTAACGAATAAAATTTTGTCAGGTAGAGCTTTAGAGGTCCCCAAACCATTGTAATATCTAAGATTTCTCCCCTGTATCCAAATCAATTTTCACCCCTTTGGGGATGAAATTGCTTCTATTGAGAATGCATAGTTCAAATGAGGAGTGCCCAGCCACTAATGAAAGAAGAGGTGCCTTTCCTATATACAGTGTGATCCCATCTTTATTACGTACATGTAGATTACAGATTAGAATGCAATATTACAAAATATTAAAAATGATTAATTTTAAGTAGTGGGATTATAGGTTATTTTTATCTTTTTTATTCTAAAACTTCTCCATTGAATATACATTACCTTTTTTAAGGAATCTGTATTTAAAACTTTTCTTTAGTGTTGTTGGATTATATTTAAAGAAGCAAAAAGAAAAAGGGAGGGGTGCCTTAGTCGAAGCCACTCTTCTTATCAGCATGGTTTTCACTTCAGTGTGGCCAGAAGAATTCTGAGGTGGCCTCCAAGAGTCTCACGCCTCTTATGAACACACCTTCTCCTACTTATTTAATCAGACAAGTGCTGCTGTAAGGGGATTTGCAGATGTAATTTAAGTCCTAAATCATGACTTAGAATAAGATTGCCCAGGTGAACATAATCTAATCACAAGACTCCTGAGAATGTTCTGGGCTCTTCGTGGTGAGAGAGATGTGAAGTATGAGAGGGCTTGTGGAGAGGGCCACCTGAGAAGGACCTGAGAGCGTCCTGGGAGCTGCAGGTACTTCCCAACTTATAGGCAGCCAAAAAATGACCTCTGTCTTATAGTCACGCTGGAAGTGAATTTTGCCAACAACTTGAGGGAGTTTAGAAGCAGATCAGTCAAGCCTCCAGAGGAGGACACGCCTGGCTAACACTCGATTTCACACTTATGAAACCCTGTGCAGAGAATCCAGCTAACGAATTCTGGACTCATGACCCATGGAAACTGTGAGTTGATAAATCCATGTTCTTTTACACCTCTAAGTTTGTAGTAATTTGTTCCACAGAAATTTAAAACTAATATATTCCACAATCCTGACTCCTCATTACACCGCACATTCTTCTCTACCCTTCTGTGGGAACTAAAATGAGATATTGGAGTGGGAAAGAGCGGTGATGACAGAGTCTCCTTTCTGTTTAATTCGCTTTCAGCTTTTTTCACTCCTTTTTTTATCCTTGCAACATTGTCCTATTTGTAAGCCAACCATGACAGTGTCTCCGGCTTTAGTCACAGCACCCTCACACAGGTTCCAAGATGTGAATGAGCTGTGTGGCTTGCTTCTCCCAACACCAGTCCATACACACATTCTGAGCGGCCTGTAGG
The DNA here is from genome assembly GCF_003254725.2 of Canis lupus dingo. Classification (NCBI taxonomy): domain Eukaryota; kingdom Metazoa; phylum Chordata; class Mammalia; order Carnivora; family Canidae; genus Canis; species Canis lupus. Next base: position 113,134,369 of record NC_064281.1, on the reverse strand, counting down.
TTTAAAATTTTTCCTGCAACAGCTGTCCCTCATCTTATGTTTGGCTCCAGTATTTGCCAATCGGAATTTGGAGGTATTGGTGGGCCTTTGCTAAAATTTTCTTCCACTTATTCCCTGGCAGATGTTCACTTTGGATGTAGCCCTTCCTTCTACCTGGTTGCACCCGGGCAAAATTTTGCAGCGATGATGTATATTCCTCTTAGTTAGGTATTGCTTTGCTCATTGCAGTGGGAGGGAGTCAGTTTAAATTTGTTGATAGCAGATGTTCTATTAACCTGGATGACTTCTGATTTGAGTTGAAGGAGATGGCCTTCTTCATCATTGCATATTATGTGGGTAGATTATATGACATTAATTCTGGGGGAGCCAATTCTTGTTTCTCAAGAGACTCAAAGAAATCAGATCAATAAAATGAAGGTGCTTTAGTAATGGTAATCTACTGAAGACCGATTTTTATCTTAAACATTTGGAGGGATGATCTTGATCCTCTACTCTGGCTTTAGGAGCAAATATCTGACTTGGAAGGATTGAAAACAGGCTCTATAGATGCCTTGCGACGGTGGGGGGAAAGTGACATTTTGGCCTGCAGGGAAAACAAATCTTTACATTGACAGGAAAAACAAATGTGTGGATGTTTGTCAATCAACACAAGGTTAGTCTGGATACACGTATTTATGTGGCTTTATTTTGGACCTTATAGTCATCTTTTGTGAAAAATGAACTCTTTGGCAGTTCATTAAACACAGGGATTCTGGGAGGACAAATAGCTTTTTAGTTAGGGTTCATTGCCTGAGCATACAGGGGTAGTTTGAACACCTCCTCCTTTCAAGAAAAGCCTTACCAGTTAATATTTTTCTGTGTGTTCAGAGGCAGTTTAAGAATGAGCAAACCTGAATCGGGGCTTTGCAGACCCAACACTCATTGACAAGCTAGGAACCAATAACTCCTAGCCTTGCCTTGTATTTGCAGGCAAATTTGGAAAACAAAATATTTCTTATACATGGTTCCCTGGCCATTTTCTTAAATGGTGAAGTTTTGAGGACAAATATTTATTTATTTATTTATTTATTTATTTATTTATTTATTTATAATTATTTTTTATTCATTCTCTGTGTAGGTGGATACTGATTGTGAACAGAGAAACCCTTGTTTGGAATTAATTGGGTGAGGGTTTACTGATATAGAATACATATATCCTTAGAGTGTTTTTCCATGTGAATAAGGTTGTGTGTGGGGGGTGGGGAATGTGGCCTTACTTGGTGGTATTTGTGGCAGACTACAGCCATGTGATTGAGACACACAGTTCTAGATTTCAAGTGGTTTTCCAATGATTGAGCTAACAGGAGGGCAATCTGGGGTTTATTTGTGGTTCTTTTACCAAGTTACACAAAGAGTCTGAGGGCATGTAAGTCCCCATTTAGAATTTCAAGTCCTAGCATATGTATAGGTAGAATTTAGGGACAAATTGCACCCCCTTTCTTGCTTGTAATTCTGCATAGTGACACTGTGGGGAGACAAACACCCCTTGAAATGGGCTTATTTATCCAAGTAAGTCACTGAAGACTTTGGGTACCAAATGCCTTTTTTAAAAAAAAAGGTTTATTCACCTATTTTAGAGCGAGAGAGCAAGTGTAAGGTGGGGGAGGGGCAGAGAGAGAGAGAGAGAATCCCCAGCAGACTCCCTGCTGAGCAGGGAGCCTGATGCAGGGCTCCATTTTACAACTCTGAGATGATGACTTGAGCTGAAATCGAGAGTCGGATGCTTAACCACCTAAGCCACCCAGGTGCCCCAATAATACCTTATTATTGAATGTTTTGTCCAAGAACATAGGAATAGTTAGTATAGAAGCAACTTTTATAAAGTCCTACATGCACAGATAGGTGAGGGTGTATAGGATGATTAAATGGACTATCATTTTAATTAAGGTTTTTTGTCCTAATAGGGAGGGGTACTTCAGGACTATGAAGAATGTACCTCTTTGTGTAGGTCTCTAAGATTATAACAGCATAGGGGGAAACACTATATTTGGGGAGATCTTTGTTCATGTGTTAAGGGAATTTTGGAGAATAGCAAATGACTCCTTGCTTGATGTTTTTGCCTTTGGGTGAAACAGCATCACTTGAACAAAAAATTATCTATTTGAAATCGTTTCAGTGTGTAATGGTGGTATGTGGCCAATACCTTATTAGTTTGTCTTTTTCCATGTGTTCAGGAATAATTGAGGGAAGAAGAATTTTTGATTAGTGGATCTTTGCCTTCTTATATGAGAGTACTTTGGATATAAAAAATTTCTTCCAGGGGCATCTTCATAAATGTTTATAGCTACAGTTTATTAGTATATTCTTATCTTGCATTATTTGTCTCAGCAAGTAGAGGCACCTTTGAAAAAACAATTCTGGATGTGAAATTTATGTTCCAGGCATGTGGCAACACAGAGTCTAAAAAATACTTCCTTCTTTGGTATGTGTTGGTGATTAACAGCTAAGACAATCCTGGGGTCAAGTCTCCCTTCTGCCAAGTAATGGTTGGGTGCCATTGGCCAAAATTCCTCAGTGTTTCCGGACCTCAGTTTCTCCTCCGTTAAATGGGGAAACTAATAGTCCCAAGCCTAGAGTCCTTGAGAGGATTGAATAGTACGTGCTTATAGATCACTTAAAACAGCGCCTGGCATATACTAAGTATTCAGTTAGGATTGGCAGCCTCAAAGCAATGATAAACCCTTCTTCGTGTGCAGTTCGTCTTCATTGTCTTCTTTTCCACTCAGATATCGTATGATTTTTACACAGAAGACTGCTTTTAAGTCCTATCTCATTATTGAAGGCTTTTTATTTATTTGTTTGTTTATTTATTTATTCATGAGAGACACAAAGAGAGAGAGAGAGAGAGAGAGAGAGAGGCAGAGACACAGGCAGAGGGAGAAGCAGGCCCCCCATAGGGAATCCAATGTGGGACTCGATCCTGGATCCTGGGATCATGACCTGAGCCAAAGGCAGGCGCCCAACCACTGAGCCACCCAGGTGTCCCTATTGAAGGCCTTTGAAATGACTTTTGGCAAGACTCTAAGCATCTCTTCCTTTCCTGTTCTTCATCCGTCAAGCTGATGTGGTGATTATAAGCAGCCTATTTTATAGTTTTGTGAGGATCAGATTAAATTCTGGGTGTCCTTTGAAGGTTTAATACAATAACATTAGGGTAGGTGTTCTACCTTCATTAGCTCACTTAATCCACTCAACAGTCCAGCCTGTAAAATATTAGTACTTTAATTTCATTAATGGTGAATATGTGTTTCAGAAGGCTTTCCCAACATTATGTACCTAGTAAAGTAACTAGTAAGTAACTTTCCCAAGATTATGTACCTAGTAAATGACTGTGCCAAGACTTTGACTCCAGATTTTGACTCCAGAACCATACCATTAACTACCATAATAAACTGTTTATCTTTTGGAAACATAAAACTAGCATTGAGTTATAGGATTCTATTATTATCATCATTATTATTTAATGTAACACAGCAGCAATTAGAGGATTTAACTGTATAGGGAGGCTCTCCTTCCAACCATCTATATAATAGCTGAAGAAAAGGTAGATGAAGTAAAAAAGAACTAGGAACCAGTAGAATCTTCCCATCACACATTTGTGAGACCCTGGGCAAAGCAAAGGGAAAATAGGGATCCCTGGGTGGCTCAGCGGTTTAGCGCCTGCCTTCGGCCCAGGGCGTGATCTTGGAGACCTGGGATCGAGTCCCTCATTGGGCTCCCTGCATGGAGCCTGCTTCTCCCTCTGCCTGTGTTTCTGCCCCCCCCCCCTCTCATGAATAAATAAATAAAATCTTAAAAAAAGGAATATAAGAGTGACTCTGGGTATCTGAATGACCAATAAGACAGTGATATTTTGGGTTCGGTTGGATTGAAATAAATAGAGTACCATTTTAGAGAAAAGATAACAAGTTTAATTCCCAAAAAGTATAGTTTACAATAATCTGACTCCCAAAAGTTAAGTCAGTTAAGAAAGTTGGCTAATGCTTAAATATTTTCAGGTAAGGAGATGAGGCACAGTTACTATCAGCAAGGATCTTCATTTTCCTACCTGATATATTTGTGACGAGACCTCTATATTTGTAGGATCAAATTCCTTTCCCTAGCTTTCAAAGCTTCCATAATAAGGGCATATCCTATTAGAGAAGAATGAGTTTCAGTCTTAGTTCCACCACTTCTAACCATGAGGCCTTAGCCAAACAGTTTATCTTCTCTGAAATGTCTTTTCTTCATCTACCAAGTGGGCATAATAAATCTAGGAGTAAGATAACCGATCCATATATGTGATCTCACTTTTCCATACATGATAAAGATCCTTAGTAATTAGGGGGTGTTATTACAAACCTCATCTTTTCCATCACACCCCAGGAAACATCCCCATTAAGACTGGCATCAATCCCACATCTCTAACGTTTTCTCTTAGTTATGTTCCCTCTTCCTGGACTGTTCATTTTCTTCCTCTTCACGAGTATAAATTCTACTCATTCTGCATGCCCAGCCAACTGTTATCTTTTTCTGACAACTCCTTAGTAAATACACACACACACACACACACACACACACCTTCTATTGTTAGTTAACTGTGTTAACTGTGTCAATGGTGTTTCGTTTCCTTCCACACTTAAACTACAAAGTACCTTGATAATAGGGTGATCTCTCTCCTACATAGGCCTTACCAAATATCAATGGAATTGAATCACGTCTTAACCTAAATTTCTTATCTTTCAAAACATTGCATTTTGTTTCATGTGCAATGAAATGAGAATGTGATTCTACAACCGGAATCCTTTCCTCTACCTGAGAGGTGATATTTAATACCTGCTGCCTTCTCACAGAGCTGTTTGCTTAGGCTAAATAAGTCCCCCTTTGCTTTTTCTCATCAACTTTATTTACATAGTGGGTGATTAATGAAGCTATAATAATCTTTAGCAAGAAATTTTCTACATACCATATATGTTGATGCATTGCTACCTTGAGTGGCTATTGGAAGTGTTTTGGCTATTAACATTAAGGATAATTGCTGTCTCACTAGGTATCACTTAGTAGACCCCCAAAGAGAATATGAATGGAATATATCTGATAAAATTAGATTTTCTTTCAATAATGGAAATAAATCTGTAGTCTTTCCATAGCGTCTAATTAATTAAATGTAAGAGTGTGATGAATTGATTCACTTTACTGGTAATTGCTACACATTTATGAGAAATAAGATGACTAAAAACAATATCCTCTTCCTGTAGGTATACCAATATGTTAAGAATTTAAAACCATCACCCAGAGCCAGAAAATATCACAATGAGATACAAATCAAAGCAATTAAGGTTGCTTGCAGCGAAGGTTAATGTGGGCAATTTTTAGGCTCCCTCCCCATTTGTTAGATAAGAATAGAATGCATATAGCACACCCAAGATGTTCTTAAAATTACTCCTTGAGATGTTCATATTTCAGCTCTTTCCCTGTACTTTCCAAGTGCTTCAGTATCACTCTTACTATTCTTAGAATTTAACTATATTCACCTGAACTATGACATTTTCAAAGATCCATCTTCCATCCTCCACTAAACACTTTAAAGTAGAAGTCATATTTTGGTAATTTTGGATGATTTATGGGATTTGATGTCTTGCTTCCTTTTTAATATGCACATTATTAAAGCATCATTCTCCAGATAATTGGCTTTTAGGCCAGGAACTAAACCTATACAAGGTATTATAATCATCACTCAAGGTAAAGGTGGTATATATGGCATCATAAAAGCACACATGGGCATTTCTCTGAATTCAACTAGGATTTTTTTTTAAAAATCACCTGTCATTTGAAGGAATTCTTTATTTCAAGTGTGGAAGAATGGGCTAGTTTTACTCCTTTGTCTTACTGAAGTCCAGAAAACACAGAAAACAAATTACCTGTTCCCTCCTTCACCAAATATATGGTAGTTACATTTTAAAAATTCCTTTTTTTCTATTTGACATTTCAGTTCAGAGGGTTAACCTTACCAATTAATGTGTCTAGAGAAGCAGCTTTAATAGCTATACACTGAGGTTTCCAGATTGATTTATTCCTCAATGAAGTTGAGAGTTAATGAGGTAAATGTTAGGGAAAATGCCTCTGTCAATTTTATTGTTTGGTCTGATTTTTAGCTTGTGCCGCTGTTTTTGGAGATTTTATGTAGGCTGCTATGTAGAGAATTTGTTGTGTACTCTCAGGAAGCTATTTCAAAAGATTGATGTAAGAATGAAATATTTAAATTAGAGGATATAAAACATAAAAAATACATTGTATGATACAAATTATCTATTAATGTTTATTATCATCTAATAAAAGCTTCAGATGACTATTTTTTCTTTAATAAAATATGCTTATCCCTCAAATATGTTTTCTCCTATTTGATATATATATATATACACATATACATATAGATTATATAACTGGATATGAGAGTGTATATTTATATATATATTATATATTATATATATTTTTTATATATATATAAATTAAGAAAACTTAAAAGCTGAGATCGATCTGTGATTTCTGATTTGAGATGGAAGACTTTTACCCCCCTCTCTCCCTCCATTAAACCTATTGAAATGACATTTTAAAAGCAAAAGAGTGGAAAAAGAAAGTAAGAAATGGAAATATGGTGGATATTTGGACAGCTGTGAGGAATTAGTGGACAAAGATTGTCTTGAATTTTGGGAGGATTGAAAGGACGGGGGATCATATTAACTAATGATCCTGAGCACTCACAAAAGAAGGTTCTAGTAGAGGAGATGACTCTCCTTCCCAGTATAATTCTCAATAATCAGCAGTTATAGGGAGTATAAATGAGAAAAGGAATATAAATCAAGGATTTTGATTAAAAACTCTTCCTAGAAAGACTTGTAATTTGGTCTACTCATTCACAATAGGGACTATTATTCATAATGGTGGAGGGAATTATCAACTATATAATTTAGCCAGGTAATATTTTAAAGAATTATAAACAGAAAACCAAGAATCACCCCAAATTTTAGGAAAACTAACAGAAGAGAGGGACCAAGGTAAGCAAACAACCTGTGATTCCAGAAGAAGCATGTATTTTCTAGGGAAGAGAACTTAAAAAAATAAGAGCTAATCTATTATTTCAGAGGGATAAGATGTGCATTTGTAAAATAAGAACAGACTTCTAGATCAAAAGGACAAGCAGAGACAAGAGTTTGGGAAAATTAAAAGTAAAATTGTCAAAATGAGAAATTCATAATAAAGGTTGGGAAAAAAGGCTTGACAAATGCTTTTAGAACACAGAGAAAAAAAAGATGAAGTAAAATGTATGATAGGAAAGTTAGAAGACCTTAAGGACCAATCTACAAAACAACCAACCATCTACTTAGGAGTTCCAGAAAGAAAAAAAGAAGGTCGAAGAAAAAGCAGGGAGTAGCAAGGAAATAAAAGGAAATTTCTTAGTGTTGAAGAAAGATGAAGCTCTGCAGATAGAAAGGGCCTTTGGAGTGCTGAGCATGATGGATGAAATTAAATAAATACCTACACAAATTCTCCCAAGATGTTGTTATACCAAGGATTAAGAGAAGCTCTAAAGTTATCTTGAAAAGAGACAATATCCACACAGCAGAGTATATATAAAGGAATGATAAAAAGATTGGCATGAGACTTCTAGGTAGTGACATAAGATTCTAGAAGACAATGGATAATACCTTAAAGTTCTGAGGGGTGATAATTTTGGGTTTGGAAATCAGTACACAGCCATATTAACAAGAGTGAGAGCAAAGTTTTTTTAAAAAAACCTGCAAAGTCTTAGTCATGAATTATTTTCCTTAGAAAAGATTAAAAAGTTCTTGTGGTTATGTACCAATAAAATGAAAAGAGGATAAATAGGGTCTAAGATATGTGAAACTAAGGTATATAATAGAAATAATTCCCAGGATGATAACCACTTAGTAACCCTAGTATAATGGTTGGAAATTGTGTTTGGCTGTTGGTGATAGTCCTGACTGTAATGATTAAAACAGAAATACGGAGCGCCCATGTGATGTGGCTCAGTTGGGTAAGCATCCTACTCTTGATTTCAGCTCAGGTCATGATCTCAGGGTTGTGGGATCAAGCCCTGTGTTAGGCTCCACACTTGAGTCTGCTTAAGATTTTCTACCCCTCCCCGCCTCTTCCTGCCTGTACTGTCTAAATAAGCAAATAAATAAAATCTTAAAACACACAAATACTTCTTTTTCTTATATTATGAATAATGCTGAGGTAGTTGGTTGCTGGCATTTTATCAACAGTGCACTTCACAGTTTCCAAATGGCTGCTGCATTTCTAGCCATCACATTGGCATTCTGGGCTGAAACAGGGAAGTAGGGGAAAGGGTAAAAAACAACTTTTTCTTAAATATCATTGGACAAACCTAGTTGCAAGGGAGATTGTTTTCAGTTAGGACCAGGGGAAGGATGGATTTTGGGGTGTGCAGCTGGCAATCTCTGACGTGACTTGAAAGCATTTTATTACACTCAACAAGTAGTATGACTATGATATCCAGTGATACTTCATGATGAAGAAGGCATATATTCATTATATGAATAAGGTATACAAAGACCTCTAGCAATTTCAGGAAGAATAAAATTATATACAAGAGAGTCATGGCCAAGAAACAAAACAAAATGAAAAAACTTGAAAATGTGCTATAATTTTAGGCATTTTAGTGAATGCTATCTATCTTTCTATGGATCTGAACCTGATTTTATAGCTAATAATATTTACATGACCTTACTTATTTTATATTGACTTTCAAGTTTTTTTAGGACTTAATTTCTTTATTATTATTTTTTGTATATTTTTTATTGGAGTTCGATTTGCCAACATATAGTATAACACCCAGTGCTCATCCTGTCAAGTGGTCCCCTCAGTGCCCATCACCCAGGCACCCCATCCCCCCGCCCACCTCCCCTTTCACTACCCCTTGTTTGTTTCCCAGAGTTAGGAGTCTCTCACGTGTTGTCACCCTCTCTGGTTTTTCCCACTCATTTTCTCTCCTTTCCCCTATGATCCCTTTCACTATTTTTTATATTCCCCCATATATGAAACCATATGATTGTCCTTCTCCGATTGGCTTACTTCACTCAGCATAATACCCTCCAGTCCCATCCACGTCGAAGCAAATGGTGGGTATTTGTCATTTCTAATGGCTGAGGAATATTCCACTGTATACATAGACCACAGCTTCTTTATCCATTCATCTTTCCATGGACACCGAGGCTCCTTCCACAGTTTGGCTCTTGTGGACATTGCTGCTAGAAACATCGGGGTGCAGGTGTCCTGGCATTTCACTGCATCTGTATCTTTGGGGTAAATCTCCAGCAGTGCAATTGCTGGGTCGTAGGGCAGGTCTATTTTTAACTCTTTGAGGAACCTCCACACAGTTTTCCAGAGTGGCTGCACCAGTGCACATTCCCACCAACAGTGCAAGAGGGTTCCCCTTTCTCCGCATCCTCTCCAACATTTGTGTTTTCCTGCCTTGTTAATTTTCCCCATTCTCACTGGTGTGAGGTGGTATCTCCTTGTGGTTTTGATTTGTATTTCCCTGATGGCCAGTGATGCGGAGCATTTCCTCATGTGCATGTTGGCCATGTCTATGTCTTCCTCTGTGAAATTTCTCTTCATGTCTCTTGCCCATTTCATGATTGGATTGTTTGTTTCTTTGGTGTTGAGTTTAAGAAGTTCTTTATAGATCTTGGAAACTAGCCCTTTATCTGATACGTCATTTGCAAATATCTTCTCCCATTCTGTAGGTTGTCCTTTAGTTTTGTTGACTGTTTCTTTTACTGTGCAGAAGCTTTTTATCTTGATGAAGTCCCAATAATTCATTTTTTTTGCTTTTGTTTCCCTTGCCTACATAGATGTATCTTGCCAGAAGTTGCTGTGGCCAAGTTCAAAAAGGGTGTTGCCTGTGTTCTCCTTTAGGATTTGGATGGATTCTTGTCTCACATTTAGATCTTTCATCCATTTTGAGTTTCTCTTCGTGTATGGTATAAGAGAATGGTCTAGTTTCATTCTTCTGCACGTGGCTGTCCAATTTTCTCAGTACCATTTTTTGAAGAGATTGTAGGACTTAATTTCTTAGAGCAGTGTTAGTTCACAGCAAAACTGAGGGAAAGGTACATATTTTTCCCATATACCCTGCCCCTACACATGAGTAGCCTCAGTATCAGTATCTTCTACCAAAGTGATAATGTTTATTTCCACTGATAAACCCTACATTGACACATGATAATCACCTAAATCCCATTATTTACAGTTAATTCTTAGTGTTTCATGTTCTATGGTCTTGAACAAATGTATAATCACAGGTATCTACCATTATAGTATCACACAGAGTAGTTGCACTGCCCTAAAAATTACAGTTTCATTGTTCATATTCTGCCTTTTAAAATTTTTTTAAGATTTTATATATTCATTTTAGAGAGTGTGCATCCATGCACAGGGAGGGGTGGGGGAGAGGGAGAAAGAATCTGAAGCAGACTCCACGCTGAGTGCCAAGCGCCATATGGGGCTTAATCCCACAACCATAGAAGCATGCTGTGAGCTGAAACTGAGTCATACTTTTAACCAACTGAACCATCCAGGTGCCCTTGTGTTTTACCTTTTAATCCCTTATGCCTCCCTTTCTGCATACCCCAGACTCCTGGCAAAAAAATAAAATAAAAAATCAATCAGTCAATCTTTTGTCACCATACTTGTGTCTTTTCCAAAATGTCACATAGCTGGAATCATGCAGTATGGAGCCTTTTTCAGATTGGTCTCTTTGACAGTGTAATATGCACTTAACCTAACTCCGTGACTTTTCATGGCTTGTAGCTAATTTCTTCTTGGCACTAAATAATATTCCATTGTCTGGATGTATCACAGTTTGTTTACCCATTCATCTACTAAAGGATGTCTGGGTTGTTTGAGTTCTGGCAATAATGTATAAAGTTGCTGTAAACATCTGTGTACAGATTTACATTCGAACATAAATTTTCCACTCATATGGGTAAAAACCAAGGAGCATGATTGCTGGATTATATGATTGAGAGTATATTTAGTTTTATAAGAAATGGCCAAAATATGTTTTAAAGTGGCTGTGCCATTTTGCATTCCCATCATCAATGAATAAATGTTGCTACACATTCTTGCCAGCATGTTTCAGATTTTGGGCTTTCTAATAGATATGAGGCCATATCTCATTTTATTTTATTTATTTTTATTTTTTATTTAAGATTTTATTCATTCGAGAGAGAGAGAGAGAGAGAGAGAGAGAGAGGCAGAGACACACCAGAGGGAGAAGCAGAGACACAGGCAGAGGGAGAAGCAGGCTCCATGCAGGGAGCCTGATGTGGGACTCAATCCTAGATCTCCAGGATCACGCCCAGGCTGAAGGTGGCGCTAAACCTCTAAGCCTGTGTTCTTCTCTAGGATTTTGATGGAATCTTGTCTCACATTTAGATCTTTCATCCATTTTGAGTTTATCTTTGTGTATGGTGAAAGAGAGTGGTCTAGTTTCATTCTTCTGCATGTGGATGTCCAATTTTCCCAGCACCATTTATTGAAGAGACTGTCTTTCTTCCAATGGATAGTCTTTCCTCCTTTATCGAATATTAGTTGCCCATAAAGTTCAGGGTCCACTTCTGGATTCTCTATTCTGTTCCACTGATCTATGTGTCTGTTTTTGTGCCAGTACCACACTGTCTTGATGACCACAGCTTTGTAGTACACCCTTTTTGAACTCGGCCATAGTAACTTCTTGCAAGATACATCCACAAAGGCAAAAGAAACAAAAGCAAAAATGAACTATTGGGACTTCATCAAGATAAGAAGCTTTTGCACAGCAAAGGATACAGTCAACAAAACTCAAAGACAACCTACAGAATGGGAGAAGATATTTGCAAATGACATATCAGATAAAGGGCTAGTTTCCAAGATCTATAAAGAACTCCTTAAACTCAACACCAAAGAAACAAACAATCCAATCATGAAATGGGCAAAAGACATGAACAGAAATCTCACAGAGGAAGACATAGACATGGCCAACATGCATATGAGAAAATGCTCTGCATCACTTGCCATCAGGGAAATACAAATCAAAACCACAATGAGATACCACCTCACACCAGTGAGAATGGGGCATATTAACAAGGCAGGAAAACACAAATGTTGGAGAGGATGCGGAGAAAAGGGAACCCTCATACACTGTTGGTGGGAATGTGCACTGGTGCAGCCACTCTGGAAAACTGTGTGGAGGTTCCTCAAACAGTTAAAAATATACCTGCCCTACGACCCAGCAATTGCACTGTTGGGGATTTACCCCAAAGATACAAATGCAATGAAACGCCGGGACACCTGCACCCCGATGTTTATAGCAGCAATGGCCACGATAGCCAAACTGTGGAAGGAGCCTCGGTGTCCAACAAAAGATGAATGGATAAAGAAGATGTGGTTTATGTATACAATGGAATATTACTCAGCTATTAGAAATGACAAATACCCACCATTTGCTTCAACGTGGATGGAACTGGAGGGTATTATGCTGAGTGAAGTAAGCCAGTCGGAGAAGGACAAACATTATATGTTCTCATTCATTTGGGGAATATAAATAATAGTGAAAGGGAATATAAGGGAAGGGAGAAGAAATGTGTGGGAAATATCAGAAAGGGAGACAGAACATAAAGACTCCTAACTCTGGGAAACGAACTAGGGGTGGTAGAAGGGGAGGAGGGCGGGGGGTGGGAGTGAATGGGTGACGGGCACTGGGGGTTATTCTGTATGTTAGTAAATTGAACACCAATAAAAAATAAATTAAAAAAAAATAAATAAAATAAATAAAAAAAAAATTAAAATTAAAAAAAAACTTTAAAAAAAATAAAATAAAATAAACCTCTAAGCCACTGGGGCTGCCCATATCTCATTTTAATTTGCATTTTTCTGATGACGTAAGACATGGAGCATCTTTTCATATGCCTGTTAGCCATCTGTATAATTCTTTAGTGAGGTGTCAGGATCCTTGGCCCATTGTTTAATTGGGTTTTTTTTGTTTCCTTATTGAGTTTTAGAAGTTGTTTGTGTATTTTGAATAAAGTCATTTATTAGACACGTCTTTTGCTAGCCTTCTCATCCACTTGACTTTCAAAAGCATAAGCTTTTCATTTTAATGAAGTCCAGGTTTATCAATTATTTCTTTCATGGATTGTGCCATTGGTGTTGTATCTGAAAAGTCATCACCATACCTAAGCCCATGTAGGTTTTTCTCCTTTGTTCTCTTTCAGGAGTTTTGTAGTTTTTCATTTTTCATTTAGATCTGTGATCCATTTTGAGTTAATTTTCATGAAGGATGTAAGGTCTGTATAGATTGTTTATTTGAACGTGGATGTTAACTTTTCCAGCACCGTTTGTTGCAAAGACCATATTGCATTGTATTGCCCTTGACCCTTTGTCAAAAATAGTTAAGTATATTTATGTGGGCCTATTTCTGGGTTCTTTCTTCTGTTACATTTATCTATTTATCCTTTTGCTAATACCACACTATCTTGAGTATTGTACTTTATAGTAAGTATTAAAGTCAGATAGTGTCAGTCTTCCAACTTTGTTCTTCTTCAATATTTCATTGGCTATTCTGAATCTTTTGCATTTCCACATAAATATAAGAATCAGTTTGTTAAATAACTTCTTGGGATTTTTGGATGGGATTGTATTGAACCTATAGATCAACTTGGGAAGAACTGACATCTTGACAATATTGAGTCTTCCTGTCCATGAACATGGACACTCTCTCCATTTACTTAGTTCTTTAATTTTATTCATCAATTTTATAGTTTCCCTCATATAGATCTTGTAGATAATGTTGGATTTATACCCACATATTTCATTTTGGATGGTGTTAATGTAAATTGTGTTTTTAATTTCAAATTCTACTTGTTCATTGCTGGAATATATGGAAAGTGACTGACCTTTGTATGTTAACCTTGTATCATCCAACTTTGCTGTAATTGCTTCTTAGTTCCAGGAATATTTTCATTGTTTCTTGAGAATTTTCTGCATTAGACAATCATGTTATCTGTGAACAAAGATAGCGTTATTTCTTCTTATCCAATCTGAGTATCTTTTATTTCCTTTTGTACTAGCTAGGACTCATGTTACGATGTTGAAAAAGAGTGTTAGAGGAAACATTCTTGCCTATTCTTGATCTTAGTGGGAGAGCTGTGATCTTCTCATCATTAAGTATGATGTTAGCTGTAGGTTCTTCATACATCTCCTTTATCAAGTTGAGGAAGTTCCCCTGTATTCCTAGTTAGTGAGAGGTTTTTTCTTTTGTTTTGTTTTGTTTTGTTTTGTTTTTTAATTATGAATGGGTGTTGGAACTTGTCAAATGCTTTGTCATCATTTGTTGATATAATCATGTGAGTTTTTTTCTTTTTCTTTTTTACCTGTTGATGTGATATATTATTTAGTCTTTTTACATTATTTGATTTTTTTTTAATGTTGAACCAGCCTTGCATGTTTTGGATAAATCCCAGCTATATAATCTTGTTTATATACTGTTGGATTCAATCTATTAATATCATTTTGAGAATATTTTCATCTGTGTTCATGAGAGTGATTGGTCTGTAGTTTTCTTGGTTTTCAGGTTTTGGAATCCATCTATAAACAAAGCACAGAAGACTTAATTGAAAAAGACTATAAATATAATGTGACAACAGTAGGAGTAGTATAAAGGTGTTAACATATCTTATGCAGTGGGGAGTTAAGAGATACCATCTAGAGATGAAGGCTGCAGAAACATTTATTAAATATATTATTATGTCAGGAGAGAGAATAGCTCTAATTTACAAAAATTAGAAGAAGGAGTGTCAGGTAGTAGGAGTGAGTTAAATCTCTTACCTATCATAGCAGATACAGAATAGGTACTTTTTAAGATTTATGTATTTATTTGAGAGAGTGAAAGCAAAAGCAAGAGCATGTATGGGGGGAGGGGCAGAGGCAGAGGGAGAGAATCTCAAGCAGACTCCTTGCTGAGTGGGAGCCTGATGTGTGGGGCTCGATCTTACAACCCTGAGATCACGACCTGAGCCAAAATGAAGAGTTGGACACTTAACCGACTGAGCCATCCAGGTGCCCCAAAATAGGTACTTTTTTATTCCAAATATAAACTATACTGTTGGAGGAAAGAAATAAGAACATAATGTTTTCTTTTCTCTCATGTAATAGTTTTGTCCTGGCTGGTATGTTGGTTTGATAGGATCTGGGATCTAGATTCTTATTTTGGTATGCTATGCTAAACACATGGCTTTAACTTGCTGTGCAAGTGAGTACTGTAGCTCAACCTTCATAACTTCGTTCCAGATCTTAAATTAAGGAAAACCAGAGGGGGGAGACTGACTTCTTCACTTTAAGGGCATGTCATGGAAATATTTACATCTTTTCTCCTCACATCCTGAGAGGTGACAGAGCTAGTCACATGACCATACCTATCTCTAAGAAAAACTGAAACATATAGTCTTCAGTGGGACAGATATGCACCCAGCTAAATAATGCTTTTACTGTAGAAGAGGAGAATGAATATGGGGGATAGTGGCCATTGCTATTCTGTTTAATTTTTATAAATTAATATAAGCAAATTATTTGGAGTTATGGAGTCAACCAAAGACAATCTAAAACTATAAATGGTACAAATTGTGTTTGCCTCTGAGGAAAGGGATGAGTCAGAAGAACCATGCCTTTAATTTTGTACCTTTCTGTATTTGTTGGATTATCTCCATGTGTTTCTATTAACATAATAATAACTATGTAAATATAGTCTATATGGCTAAGATCTATCTGTGTTTTAGATGGCATGGGAAAAAAATGACCTCAAAGCAGAGTAGATATCAGTCAGATTTAGGGAAAATAAAAAGCTTTCAGTTAAATTACCTTTTGATTTCTACGGCTTCTTTATTACGCTGTTTTATTACTCTGTTTTCCATGGTTTATTCACAGAAGGGCATTAGCCCTTGCCAGATTGAGAAATGAAAGCCGAGATAAAAAGATAGCCATCATTCTGGGCAAATGAAATTACTCAAGAAAGAATTCGAGAAAAGGGGGAGCAAACATGTTTCAGGCCATTTTGTCCACTCTTGGAACTGGGCAGTGTTTCCGTACTTCCTTTTTCAGGCTTTGACCTGTATGATGCCACCATGTGCTGAGGATTGAAAGATTTTGCTGCCTCCCTTAGAGTACTTCCTATTCTAATAGATTTCACTCATTGGAAATTGGGGGCTTTTTCATTCCAGGCTACATTTTCCTTTTCTCAATTTAATCCCATTATTTTTAATTATACCCTTCAAGTCCTCTCTATAATTTACATTTTTATTAGAATTTTTAAACACCTGTAGACAGCAACTCCTTAGTCATTATTTAGTCAAATGTACCTATTATCTTTCGTTTGATCTTTTGTCTTAAGTAAATTCCTACAACCACTCAATGTCCATGGTGTTAAGGATTCTTTTTTTTCCCCTGTATTTTCCTCAAATGGACTTGTTTATTTCTTCCTGAGAGCAGCATATCAAGTTTCTCTTTAGTTATGGGGTCGGAATTATTTTTTTCTATAGAGCATGTATGTCTCAGAGCTTATGTGCACTGTATCATTAAGGTATTAAAGCTGATAGACAATGACTTGAGGTAGATAAGGGGATATTTGACTAGTTGACCTTGAAGGTTCCTTTAAAACCTGTGATCTTTCAATTTTATGCAAAAATTACAAATTGTTTTTTCACTTATAAATTGTGCAGTTAAGCAGTGACCTATAAAAAGAATTACGAAAGTCAAATGCAGAACTTTCCCCATATCCTCTTTCAGTCTTCAGTAATATGAATATATTTTGGACCATGTATGTAGTACTTGTATATTATGTTATATTTGGCTTCTGTAACTGGATACTATTTCATATAGAAGTATCCATGCAGTCTACTTCCCACCTCCATGTCCTTTAAAATAGACAGTCATCCATTGTATTATATCATGGCTTGTCTAAGCATTCAAATAAACAAATCTTAAAAACCATTATCCCTGAGTTATAAAATGACATCAATATATAAACAGGTGCCTTACTCATTAAACAGAGAAATAAACTTGATTTTAGTACTGAGCTTACCACTAATAATTCAGAGGATGCCCATAGAATACAAAAATGGTATTTTGTAGTCTTAAATCCTTGTTCTTAATTTTGAAAAACCCATCAGAATTGCATGGTTGGCTGTCTTGCAATGATATGCTTCAGTATTATCCATTGTTGCTTTCTCTTTCTTAATTTAACATTTGACTTTTCTGCAAGGTACATCCAGTGTCTTTGGTTATATGTCCCTTTGTATAAAAATGAAATCCAGGAGGAGTCTTTCTCTCTCAAACCTCAAGAGAGCATTTAAAACACATGGAAATTCTCCTCTTGGACCCCCTGCAGTTTCCAATGGCTAATATTTTTGAAGGTATAAAAAGTGCTTCTAGTTCTTGGAGTGACAGTTCCTAAATAAAAGTGTTACTAACTGGTCTCATGAGATAATAATTACAAAGTTAGTGGGCAAATATAGGTCCTTTTTCAATATTGAAGTTGCCTTTGGCATATGTCATTTTGAAAAACATGCCCTTTCCATGATGGGCACCAACACATTGCTGAGAGTACAGAGAAGAGAAATAATTTTCACTGAAAGCAAGCTATTTGGAAAAGTTACACATTAAAGAGCAAAAGGTTTAGATTCCATTACCCAAGAGTTGTGCCACACTTCTAACAAGATGGGGACACATGCTTTGGGGTTAGGCATGAGTGAAGTATGTGTATATCTGTGTATAAAGTCTAGTGTATAATGACAGGGACTGAGCTTGGGAGGAATTGCTAAATTGTAAGAATAAAGGATAAGATAATGTGGTAGATATAAAAATGAAATTACATTTGTGTGGAGTTTGTTGTTTTTCAGATTGTATTTATTTAGAGAGAGAGAATGTGCATGAGCAGGGGAGGGCAGAGGGAGAAGTGGGCTCCCCACTGAGCGAGGATCCTGATGCAGACTCAATCCCAGGACCCTGGGATCATGACCTTAGCTGAGGGAAGATGCTGAACTGACTGAGCCACCCAGCCGCCCCTGAAATTACATTTTGTATTTTGTTTGAGCAGATAACAAGAGAGGAGGGTAATCGAATATATTTTTATTTTTTTTAAGATTTTTAATTTATTTATTCATGAGAAACACGGAGAAGGAGAAAGAGAGAGAGAGAGAGAGGCAGAAACACAGGCAGAGGGAGAAGCAGGCTCCATGCAGGGAGCCCGACTAAATATATTTTTAAATGATAATCATTGATATTACAAAATATACAATGTCTGTATTGGACAGAAATTGTGCTATATGCTTGATACAGAATCTTTCCAATATTCCTAGAAAGCCAGTGATATGTAGGTATTGTCACCATGCTCATGGTACAAATGAGGAAGCCAGCTACCTTTGTATTTGAGAAGATCACTAATTTGTAGATTGAGAGCAAAGAAAATACCCTTTCTAAGTTTCCAAGGAATCCAGGACTAGTTTGTGGATACCTAGCAGTTCCTGGCTATGGAGGAGCAAGCCAGTACTTACAACACTGATTTTTTGTTTTTAAATACAGACATTGGAACAAATTTGGTAAGGTGGGAGTGAACCCAGGAATCAAGATTTGCCGGATCATGTACTAGGTACAGGGTGAACTTTCTAAAGTCCTTCCCATTGCAAAATTGTGGCTCCAGAGAGTACCAAACTGATACCAGTCAACATAAGTAGAGAATGATGGTGATAATAATGCTGTTTGTAAAACACTCTCTCATATATGATTTCATTTGATCTTCTCCACAACCCTTGGAAGTAGGTTCTAGCATCAAACCCCAATCTCCATTTTATAGATGAGATCATTGGAGTTCCTAGATTGTCAAATACAAATTTAGATTTGATATTTTAAAAAGCAGTAGCAACAACAACAACCTAATTTAAGAGAAGAGTGGGTGTGACTCAGGTCCTAAGTGGTGAAGAGGATTACCAAGATTAAAAAAAAAAAAAAATCAAATTAGCAGCTTTGAGAGTTCCAGCAAGGCCTAGATAATTATAACCTTTTCAAAGAAGACCAAAGCTAACAGTTTTGCTTAATTTTTTCCCCCTAGGCTTAGGCTGAGGAGATGGAATATGCATTAAGTTGATAAGCCAGAGAAGAATCCCTTTCAAGGGGAACTGACTAGGGGGAAACTGAATGGCACACAGCGAAGACCACCAGAGTGAAATAAGAATGGCAAAGAAAAGAGTAGTACAGTGGGGAAAACTGCGGATGGCCTGGGCCTCTACTTATTCTAGGCCTAAGAAAGGCACGGGGCAAGGCATGCTGACATCCAAAGCACAAAAGCTAGGGGTGCCTGGGTGGCTCAGTGGTTGAGCATCTGCCTTTGGCTCAGGGCGTGATCCCGGGGACCTGGGATTGAGCCCCACATTGGGCTCCCCTCAGGGGCCTGCTTCTCCCTCTGCCTACGCAAGAATCCCTCAGCTTCTTTGACTCCCTGGCTCTCTTCCTTTGTCCCTATTTCTTCACCTCTTTTGTGATTTCTCTTTTTACTCACCCACTCCCTCAGTGGTGCTGCCTCTCAGAGTTCTGACCATGCCTCCCTTGTCTCTAACCCTCTATCTGATTACCCTTGAAAATCAAATTTAAAACCAGGGCTTATGTTATATTTTCCAAATCTCTAGTCTCAATATCCAAGCCTATATTTTTCACTGCCTGCATATTTTTGATCTCAAAATGTTGAAAACAGAGTTCATCTTCCCAGGCTAAAAGTGTCAGAGTCATCTTTTATTCATCCCCCTACCTTGCCACCCACCCTGTTCAATTCTGTTGCTTCTACCTCTGAAGTATCTTTTCTATCCATCTTCTCTCCATTTCCACCAAAAATTCTGTATCTTATACTATTGCTATTATTATTTTATGACTATTACAATAATCTTGCTGGCCTCTCTGAATCCAAACTTCACGCTGTCTGAGAATCCCGTCCACTGGCATTTACTGCATCAGCTGAAAGCTGAGTTTCTCAAAGTGTTTCAAATAATGATAATTTTGAGGACTGTTAATAGGGAATATGTTGTTTCTGGAAAGGGAGTTGTCAAATGTTATTAGGAAATGCTGGATTGAAGTAAAGTGTTTATGACCTCACTTTTCAGAGCTTTTAGCATATAAATTTACATAAAAAATCCTCAATATAACACGTAGTCCCATGGGGGCAAGGTTTGTTTGCCATTTTCTTTTTTCTTTTTATTTTTTTTATTTTTTTATATTATTTATTTATTTTTTCCATTTTCTTTTTTTTATAAAAAATTTATTTTTTATTGGTGTTCAATTTTCCAACATACAGAGTGACACCCAGTGCTCATCCCGTCAAGTGCCCCCCTCAGTGCCCGTCACCCATTCACCCGCACCCCCCGCCCTCCTCCCCTTCCACCACCCCTAGTTCGTTTCCCAGAGTTAGGAGTCTTCATGTTCTGTCTCCCTTTCTGATATTTCCCACACATTTCTTCTCCCTTCCCTTATATTCCCTTTCACTATTATTTATATTCCCCAAATGAATGAGAACATATAATGTTTGTCCTTCTCCGACTGACTTACTTCACTCAGCGTAATACCCTCCAGTTCCATCCACCTTGAAGCAAATGGTGGGTATTTGTCGTTTCTAATGGCTGAGGAATATTCCATTGTATACATAAACCACATCTTCTTTATCCATTCATCCCATTTTCATTGGTATATTCCCAGAGCAGTTGCATGACGCCCATCCAATAGCAAATAATTAGTATGTCTAAACTTAAATAAAAGGTATATTATAAACGGCATTTCCCATTTTTATATATAGAAAATATTTTATCAAGTTACATCTCAGGGAAGCAATGTTTATGAAATATTTTCTGTGAAACATTGCTCTAAAGTAGGCTTTCTCAACCATGGCGTTAAAGACATTTTGGGCCAGATAACTGTTTATCTGGCAGGGGCCTATCCTCATTGTAGGAGGTTTAACAGCCTGTTGGCCTCTACCTACTAGATCCCAGTGGCACCAACACTCCCATTTGTGACAACAGAAATGTCTCCAGATACAGCCAAATATCCCTGGAGTGAGGGTGGCAAAAATCACACCTGGTTAAGAAACACTGGTCTAAAGTACAGTCTGGGTTTATTATTCTCCAGCTCAAAAATTTTCACAACCTGTTAATGGCCTATGAAATTAAATCTAAATTCCTTACACTTGATAGCTAAGTTCTTTGTCCTCAATCTTACAAGCACTTAACACACAAAATCTGCAGGAACCAAGTAATCAGAGAGGTAGCATACGGTGGGAAAGGGGGTACCTCACTTAATGTAATTCTGGTATGATCTCAGTTTGTCACAGACATCCTTCCTCTCTCTTTCCCAGACCTCCAGCTGGCCAAATGTTTATTTTAAATACTTCTAAAAAAAAAATAATGTACTGCCCAAGTTGCCTTCTGGTTTCACCTGAGTACAAACATTTTGAAGAACACTACATGATGTATCTGGGGTCCGATATCCCATTAGAGGACCCCTCCAACTTTTAAATGTGACCCAGACATATAATTCCTTAATCAGTATGCAAAAATGTGTCTACCATATGCAGAGCACTGGGCACTCTGCTGGGATTATAACAATTACTGAAACATATCCCCTACCTTCAAGGAATTTATTTATTTTTTTAAGATTTTATTTATTTATTCATGAGAGACACAGAGACTGAGAGAGAGAGAGGGGCAGAGACACAGGCAGAGGAAGAAGCAGGCTCCATGCAGGGAGCCCAATGTGGGACTTGATCCTGGGTTGCCAGGATCACACCCTGGGCTGAAGGCGGCACTAAACCGCTGAGCCACCCGGGCTGCCCCCTTCAAGGAATTTAAATACTAGTGATTAATGAATTAAGAAAGTGTTGTACTGGAGGCAAACATCAAGACGTAGAGATCTTAAAAGGGGAGAAAAATTAACTGTGTCTTAGCAGGTAGTATAGAGGATATAGCAAGTAGGCTGAGTCACAAAAGATAAGGTAAGGTGTTGATCCAACACTTAGAGTGGCCAGTCAGCTCAGGCCTTCTGAGGAGCATATCTACAGGTATGAAGGCAGGATAATGTTTTGAAGAGTTGCTGTATGTCCACAACAGCCAAACTGTGGAAGGAGCCTCGGTGTCCATCGAAAGATGAATGGATAAAGAAGCTGTGGTCTATGTATACAATGGAATATTCCTCAGCCATTAGAAACGACAAATACCCACCATTTGCTTTGACATGGATGGAACTGGAGGGTATTATGCTGAGTGAAGTAAGTCAATCGGAGAAGGACAAACAGTATATGTTCTCATTCATTTGGGGAATATAAAAAATAGTGAAAGGGAATAAAGGGGAAAGGAGAAAAAATGAGTGGGAAATATCAGAAAGGGAGACAGACCATGAGAGACTCCTAACTCTGGGAAACGAAGAAGGGGTGGTGGAAAGGGAGGAGGGCAGGGGGTGGGGGTGACTGGGTGACGGGCACTGAGGGGGGCACTTGATGGGATGAGCACTGGGTGTTATTCTATAGGTTGGCAAATTGAACACCAATAAAAAAATAAATTAAAAAGAATAAAAAATAAAGAGTTGCTGTCGTTTGGTCCTGGCTGTATTTGGTTTTTGCTCTATTATTTTTCCCTAAGGTAAAAAAAAAAAAGAGACTCAAGTTAGCCAAGGATTATTGTGCAGGCTTGTCATCTTCTCACTTACCTGTATGTTGACCTTGCCTTTATGCTTGCTATTGTTGGATAGAACCTCTAGATATATTGCTAGAACATGGACACAGAGAGGACACTATCTGAGCAGTGGGGTGGAAGTGGGAGTAGAGGTGACAATAATCAGAGCAGAATCGAGGGGTTTTTCTCAAAGATGTGTCCTGGCCATGACGCAGACTTCACCCTCTTGTCAATCCTAGATGAGGTTTTCAGTCCAAAGAGAGCAGACCAACTCCAAAGACTGAAAGTGGAGGGTATTATGCTGAGTGAAAATAAGTCAGTCGGAGAAGGACAATCATCATATGATTTCACTCATATGGGAACATAAGAAATAGTGAAAGGGATTGTAAGGCAAAGGAGAAGGGACTGAATGGGAAAAATTAGAAAGGGAGACAGTCATGGAGACTCCTAACTGTGGGAAACAAACAAAGGGTTGCAGAAGGGGAGGTGGGGGGGATGAGGTAGCTGAGTGATGGGCACTGAGGGGGGCACTTGATGGCATGAGCACATACTATATGTTGGCAAATTGAATTTAAAAAAAAAAAAGACTTAAAGAAAATGTTCAGTGTACCACGGTAGTAATTAAGGTTAAAAACAACAACAAAAGCGAAGTTTTCTCTAGCCCAACGTTGAGGGAAAGTCCGCTAGCAGCTGTTTCCACACTGGAAGCAATTTTTACACAGTCCTTAAATATCTTGCCAACGGTAACTGCAAATGCATATTTTATCTGAGTGAATCGTTGACTGAAGTAGTGGAAGCTATATAGACAAAGCAAATAAAATCTAGAATTTATCAAGTCCTTACTGTGTTTTTCATATTTTCTTTAATTTTTCTCCAGACAACTTAAAATGAAAATAGACTTGTGCTTACCAAACTCTTGCTCAGCTTAATTATGCCCAGATAAGAATCTGATGAATCTGTTTGGATGCATCTCGGACAAAGGATATGAAGCTGTGGATCCAGAGGAAAGTGGAATTTTGTTATCTGTTGGTTTTGGGCTTTTTTTCTTTTTTCTTTTTTTTTTGTTGTTTTTTTTGTTTTTTGTTTTTTTGTTTTTTGTTTTTTGTTTTTTTCATGGAAGATTTTCTCCATTGAGATTGGCTGCAGAGAGCTGTTTATTGCCTGTAGGTAGCACAGAGGTTTCATCTTGTGAGAAGATTCTGAGTTCTTGATAATGGTTTCTGGGTCTTCTGTGTAGATAAGGAAAGAAGGCCAAGTCTGATTAGCGATGTCTGTCATGGGCCCAGGCTGAGTGGTGGTGGTATGCAGGCTAGGTAAGTGCCATGTCAACTGTTTTGGTAATCCAGTGCCTAGACGCTAAGCCAGTCTAGGTCCTTTGTCCATTTTCTAACATGATGGTTGAAATTACCAATGTATCTTGATTTACCACTTGAAATTACAGAATTATAAGTAATAACCAATACTTTTAAACAGTGATCTTTCATAATCCTATAACCCTACCTTCTACATGTGCACATTTCCTGCTAGCACTTGCCCATAGGTCCATATTTAACACAGGTGTATATGTATCATTTTCTTTTTTTTTCTTTTTTTTTGTATCATTTTCTATACTGTATTTTCATGTAAATTAATATCCCAAACACTTCCATTTTGCCAGTTTCCCAAGCTGTTGTTTGTTTGTTTATTTATTTAAGACTTATTTCTTAGAAGGCAGTAGGGAGGGGCAGAGGGAGAGGGAATCTCAAGCAGACCCCATGCTGCATGGAGCATGACCTGAGGCTCGATCACATCACCCCAAGATCACGACCCAAGCTGAAACCAGGAGTCAGATGCTCAACAGACTGTGCCACCCTGGCACCCCTATTTATTTATTTTTAAATTATTTATTTATTCATTTATTAGAGCACATGAGCATGGGGGGAGGGGGAAAGAAAGGGAGAGAGGGAATCCCAAGCAGACCTTTGCTGAGTGTGGAGCCTGTCACAGGACTTGATTTCACAACCCCGAGATCATGACCCCAGCCATAACTTAAGAGCTGATGCCCCACCGACTGACCCAGGTGCCCCTGACCAGGTTGTTATCTAAATGACTGACTTTACACTTTCTGGTTGTTTTGTTACTAAGTAGGCCCCCCTAAAGAAATTTTAGGGTGGTTTCACTTAGCATCCTAACCAAAGCATATGAACTTTCCCTTCAGTGTTTGTTTCAGTTGGTTTTTGAAATTTCGTGATGTTTCATTAAAGTATTTGAAGGAAAAAAAAATTAACACATTAATTTTCAAGCATACATATTTTATATTTATGTCTTACATGTTTATATTTTATATTTATATATATTTATGCTTATTTATATAAATATATATCTAATAAATCAGAGCCCTATCTAATATGACAAGTACACATATATTTATTATAAAGATAGATAAACACACATATGTTTAGAATTCTAAGTATCATGATCATTTAGGCAAATGACATTTTCAAAGCTATTAAGAACCTCTCTGTACAAAACAAATCCAACACCCGCACTTATGGGTATTCTATTTTGTCTTCAACTCTAACCCATTTTTCAAGCCAGACTGACCTAAATACACCCTACGCATATGGAATTCCTAGACTTAAAATACATATTTGGAGGGGTGCCTGGCTGGCTCAGTAGGTAGAGCATGCAACTCTTGATCTCGGGGTTGTAAATTAGAGCCCCACCATTGGTATACAGATTACTTAAACTCTTTTTTTAAAAAAATACATATTTGAGGGACGCCTGGGTGGCAGCGGTTACGCATCTACGTTTGGCTCAGGGTGTGATCCCAGGATCCGGGATCGAGTCCCATATTGGGCTCCTTGCATGGAGACTGCTTCTCCCTCTACCTGAGTCTCTCCCCCCCCTCAAATAAATAAACAAACAAACAAACAAACAAATAAATAAATAAATAAATAAATAAATAATCCTTTTAAAAAAATACATACTTGAACAATTTCTTATTCTAGATGAAACCTGCCAGGCCCAGCCTTCCATAATCCATCTTGAAGCTCCTGCTCCCACTTGATTTTCCACGACTTCCCTCCATGATTTATCCACTCCTGATAAACAGGCCTATTTACTGTACTGCAAACACTCCATGTCTGTTCATCTTTACTGCCTCCGCTTACGTTACTTTTCCTGCTTTGAAATCTTCCCTGTTTCTGCTAGGCCTGTGGAAATCCTACTTGTGCTTGAAGTAGCAGATCCTTGAGGAGATTTTTTCCTGACTAACCTCACCTTTAGAAACTGTTCTCTTGTTTGCCTCACTAGAAATTTAACTTCTGTTACTTTTCAGTATTTGTTATTCCTTTACAAGATCACAGTCTCCTCAAGGGTAAAATAAAAACCAACCAACCAAACAGAAAAACTACAGTACCTTGCATTGATCCATGCTAAGTTAGTTTCTTGCTATTTGTGAACTCGTCTCCCAAGTAAAATCAACAATTATACTCCCTGACACAAAATGGCAATACATTTTCTTCAACGATTATGAGTGTGTCTCAGGCGTGGTGGACCATCATTCTCCTCCTTCAGGTGGATTGTAATATTTCTGTGCAGAGGTACTACGGTTGCCTCTGTATTGGCTGTTCTGTTCTTGGCACTCTGGGGAATGATTGTCTTTCACTACCAGAAGCTGAATAGACCAAATCTATGTTTTCTTCCTTGCTTTGTAATGAAAGATCTGTTGTCCATAAAATGACAGCACATTCAGGCAGCTTAACAGCTGTTATGGTGGCAATGGGCTAATGTCACTCACAGCAACTCTAATCATCAACAGGGTAGCAGCAGTGATTATGCCAAATGCAGATAAAATTTACTGAAATTAACAGAACTTAAGAATGCTGCCAACAGTTTAGGGCTAAACCATTAGTTTGAGACCTGATATTTCCTCGGTGGAATTTCCCCTAACTTCTCAATTTCTGATCTATAAAATCTTCTATGTTGATTTATCCTTTGTTGACGTTTACTGCCACACAGTCAGCCACAGCTTTTCCCTCGCTATGGAACTGGTGATTTTAGACACTTGTGTGGAGTTCATATGACTGGAGCCGAGGCTGGCTGACTTGGGACAGAAAGCTGGAGGGGAATGCTCGCCTACTCCCTTCAGAACAGCATGGATTTGCCTTCTGCAGATCACATCAATGAAATCTTTCACAGTGTAGACCTCTCTCTCACTATTTCATGAGTGTCACTGAAGAACTAATTTGTTCCCAGCTCTTTCTGTTTGCTTCTCTGAACCAGCATTCTTGGTGGAACATGGTGGGGCATGAGAAGGAGGGCCTCAAACAGTGACTTGTAAAAATGGAGAGAATTTCTTGGTTTAGTGACTGTTCCTTTTTTCTTGTATTTGAAAGTTCAATGTTTCATTGAGAAACTTATTGGGACATCTGTGTAGCTCAGTGGTTGAACATCTGTCTTCAGCTCAGGGCTTGATCCTGGAATCCCGGGATTGAGTCCCACATCAGGTTCCCTGCATGGAGCCTGCTTCTCCCTCTGCCTCTCTCTCTCTCTCTGTCTCTCATGAATGAATGGATAAAATCTTAAAAAAAAAAGAGAGAGAGAGAAACTGATTATGCCAATTCTTTGTGGAATATTTTTCTCTATAAACCATTGTGGTAAAGAGCAGTGGACAGTGCATTGAAAAATAGAAGACCAATTGTAGGTCCAGGCCATAGTTTATCTTATTTTATTTCTGTTTCAGGCCATACTTTATGGACTTGTAAAATGAAGGGGTTAAAGTAGATCTCCCAGGGTCTCTCCTTCTCTACTATCATTGTAATGGAATATTTAAATATGGACAAGCTTTCATTGTGAATTAAAATAGAATCGTCACCAAAAGAAGGAATCGGTATGTTCTGTACACTATTCCTTGGTGTATATAAAAATATTACATTAGCATTTTTACTTGATAACCTTGCCATAGTAGTATCTTGTGTAAGTTAGCAAAGCTAGGAGTACCAGTCTCTGTAGGTTAATATATAATAAGAATGGTTTTAGTTATATGAATTGCATTCTGGGGGAAGAAGTGGAGAAAAAGATGATTTCCTTAGAGAGCCAGATGGCCAAGAGACTTAGAGCATCTGGTGTCCTTGTTAGAAACCAGAGGCCTTAAATTAGATACATCCCCATAGAAGGTCCACAACTTAGATGCTACCTAATTACATAATTATTGTATCGTTTCATATTATGGTGTCTGATTAATTGGAATGTGAATAGAAAAATCATAGAAACTAACAACATTAAAGGCATTTTACATAGTGTCACCAAATGTTTAAACTGAACAAGGGAAACGAATATATAAGAAATCTAATTTTTATACAGTTCCTGTGGCTGATTTATACTTATTTCCAACTGTAGGATATAAGGAACTGGGTTGTTTTTTTAAAAAAAAAATTAATTGGGTAAACAAAACAAAATGTGAAAAGGAGATGAACAAGGCAGAGTGTAGAAAACTATGTGCTATAAATTATATTTATAAATAAACATTTCAGCAGTTTCTTTAGTGTTTATTTTAGCCATATGTGGCAAGTAGTATAAACTTTGGCTAATTTCTGTCTTTCATTAGATGTTAGTGGGATCAATTTACTGCTTCTGTATGGTAGAGGAAAAAATTAATAGAGATTTTTAAAAAAATATTCACACAAAATATTTGACACATATTTAAGGCTCATTTTCTATAGTAATCCACTAACCCCTTTATCAAATATTTGCATGTTGTACATACTCTTTGCAATATAGACTCATCATGCCTTGAATTGGGCATACAAAACCCAGTTTCTGAAAGGTTCCAAATTCATTACTCCTTACTGTTTTCTTCACATTGTCAAATGGTAAAACAGAGCATGATAGAATCATGTTAATAACCCCTGGGATGTATTTGTGAAACAGTCCCAGTTTTTTCTGATGAGATAAATGAGGTACAAAGGGTTAAGCTGCTCACCTGAGGTCAAGCAGCCAGTAGGTAGTGGAGCCAGGATCTCCTATTTGACTTCAATCACAGTGCTTTTTTTTTTTCTACTATATGTGGCCTGTGTCACCATAGAACTCATATTTTGACATATGTTAGTATTTCAACAAAACATCCCATTTGCTTGATTTATTATTTAGTGAATTGATCTCTTTGGAGTTTGTATTGACCTAGCCTGGTTTCATAAATTCAGAGCAAAAGCCACAGTTAGCTCTAGACTTATCCAAATTGGTTGGCTGTTCTAGTCAAATTCATAAACTACCATTTCAATCTTCTGCAAAATGTTGACTCTGTGACCTGATCTAAGTGATTTGCTGTTCTTTATCAGTTTGGAATGATTTAATGATAGATAACTCCAAAGTGATGACTCGGTAAAATGTGTTGCAGCTTCATTGATTTAGTTCATGTCAGTTCCTAATAGACTGTTGGACTTCATAAACTGCTTGGAAACATTTTTAATTCTCAAAATATAAACTGAAGATAAGATGCTCTTACAATGGGAAATTTCCAGATGTTTCTTGAAGCTATTGCAGAGTTCATGTTCATGTTAGTTCTTGAGTCTCATTTCTGAATTAAGGCCTCTAAATATTTTATGTATGTATCTAAAATCATAGACAATATTTCCTTCAAGATTCTGTATGCGTGATGTGTAAGATGCATTGGCTCATTTAGTAGTCAAGCAGTAAAAAATATACTCAGGATCTACTACGTATGGTCAAGAAACTCCATCTTTCTGACCTAATATCTGCATTAAAGAATGTTGTGGACCCGGAAATTGACCAGTCCATGCTGTATAATTCATCTGTAAGCAATGGCTTTATTGCTCTAACACCTCAAGGAACATGTCCTTATAATTCATGAAGGAATCTCTAAGGTGAGCTAATTGAGGCACAATTTCTCCTATGCAAACTCAGCAAGCAATTATTTTGTTATACCCAACAACATAGCCATTGCTTGAGTTTTAACAAGTGTGTGTGTGTGTGTGTGTGTGTCTAGCCAAAAATAAATAAAAATAAAAATGCTTTTGCTTTTGACTGTATGGTCTTCTGTTCTTGACAAAGTAAAGAAAGAAATGCATATTTTACATATTTTTGAACTCTCTAGTTCAGCCAGCTGTGCTTTTCGGAAAGTTCTCTGGGCTAGAAATGAACGTTGTTTCCCTCCCACTCCTTTTTCTCTTGTCTGTTTTAAGCAGACTGCCAGTCTCATGCATTTCACAGTGTTCAATATTGACCCCCTTTCCAAACTTTTATTTTGGGGGAGTCAGTAGTAACCAAAAATGTTTTTTTCAGGTGGAAGAAGTGGCAGGTGTTTGGAATTAGAAGTTAAACTAACTTCTGGTTTACTAACTCAACTAACACACACTAGCTGTTTTTAATTTCCCTGGCTCTCATCTTCCTCAACTGTAAAATGAGGAGTCTTAATGATAAACTAGATAAAATTGGGCACATTATTTAACGTGTTTTTGCATCTGCGTCTTCATCTATAAAATAAAACTAATCAACACCGAGAGTTGTTGGAGGAGTGAGTAGCATACACTTCCCCTGATTGTGGAAAGTCCAAAATACCCCCCTATTTCTACAAACTCATGGGACCTTTCCTGGTCAACTGTAGCTTTGATATCTTCTTGTTTCTATTGAATATAAGCCAGGGATTGCTTCATTGTCTTATGTGCGTTGTCCCCATTCTATGACAAATCATTCTAGATGTGGGATTCAGCCCTTTCCAGGATTTCTTCAAAATGAAACACATGCACTCACACAACTATTGAGTGTGCAAGATACCACCTCACACCAGTGAGAACAGTGAAAATTAACAAGACAGGAAACCACAAATGTTGGAGAGGACGTGGAGAAAGGGGAACCCTCCTGCACTGTTGGTGGGAATATGAACTGGTGCAGCCACTCTGGAAAACTGTGTGGAGGTTCCTCAAACAGTTAAAAATAGACCTGCCCTACTACCCAGCAATTGCACTGTTGGGGATTTACCCCAAAGATACAGATGCAATGAAACACCGGGACACCTGCACCCCGATGTTTCTAGCAGCAATGTCCACAATAGCCACACTGTGGAAGGAGCCTCGGTGTCCATCGAAAGACGAATGGATCAAGAAGCTGTGGTCTATGTATACAATGGAATATTCCTCAACCATTAGAAACGACAAATATCCACCATTTGCTTGATGGGACTGGAGGGTATTATGCTGAGTGAAATAAGTCAGTCGGAGAAGGACAATCATTATATGGTTTCACTCATACAGGGAATATAAAAAATAGTGAAAGAGATCATAGGGGAAAGGAGAGAACATGAGTGGGAAATATCAGTGAGGGTGACAGAGCATGAGAGACTCCTAACTCTAGGAAACGAACTAGGGGCGGTGGAAAGGGAGGTGGGTGGGGGGTTGGGGTGATGGGCACTGAGGGGGGCACTTGATGGGATGAGCACTGGGTGTTATGCTATATGTTGGCAAATCGAACTCCAATAAAAATATATACAAAAAAAAAACAACAACCATTGAGTGTGCATGTTAGACTTCAGGTTAGACTGAAAGTTACAGTTATTATGTGCCAGGCAATGATCTAAGTATTCCACATGAATTCATGCATTTAACCTTCATGACAACCCAATGAACTAGGTGCTGTTTTCAGCCTGATTTTACAGACAAGGCAACTGAGGCACAGACAAGTAACTCGTGTGAGATCACACAGTCAGTATGTACAATTGGATTTGAACACAGGCTATTGAATTCTGGGGTTCATGCTCTTAAGTACTACCTTGTATTTCTTCTCTATGCCATGGTCATAAAAATTCTCACCGATCAACAAAAATGAAATATCTAGAATTTTATAAGCTCGATGAACCCAGGATCTGTCATTCTAATTAAGAAGGACCTTAAATGTTTTTCATCCAAGTATAAATGTTTGGGTTCATGACGGTGTATGGGATTGTTTTGCAACTAAAGAATTTTTTGGGTAGAAGAGACCATGAAAACCACGTATTGCCATCCCTTTCAATTTAGCTAATGTAAACTAATTGCCTTCTTCATGGCGAGAACTTCCACTTGTGTTCTCTCATTGAATCTGTGCAACTCCGTCCTTAGCTATTATTGTCCATTTGGGGCTGATGTTATCCTAGAGTGTGTTAACAGTACTGTCACATGCAGGCAAGACCGTTTCATCTCTCTCCTATGGGGCATGATATTATCACTAAGCAGAAAGGTCAGTGGTCATGAATTAGGACAGGAGGAAAAAAGTAGGAAACAGGAGATTGTAGTCCCATTTGGAATTGGATGTTTCTTTTTTCAGATGTGAGAATATATCTGGTCTTAAAATCATCATTTGTACAGAGAAATTGCATAGTGTGGAGGTTAAAAGCATGGCCCCCAGACACAGACTGCTTGGGTGTGAAGCCCACCTCTACTTGCCACTGAGGCTGAGTGACCATAGAGAAGTTACGAAATCTTGCTGTGCCTCAGTTTCCTCAACTGCAAAATGAGAATACTAGGGCCCACCTCATGGGCTACTTTGGTGATTCAGGAGCTTAATATATGCAGAATGCTTAGAACAGGGCCTAAGATTGTTTTTTAAATGAAGAAAATATCATGCCTGCTCTCTAGAATCTCCCTAGATAGTTCTAAATCTTCAGTGTTTCTAGAATGCACTTATAATGCATTATTTATTAATACATTAATGATGTCATGGGCTCCTATTGTTTTTCTTTAATAAAAAAACAAACTGATTTGATGAACAGATTCACAGATTAATACATGGAGGCCTTGTTTTACCTCCAAAAGAAAAGCAGATATTTTATGATTAACAGTTAAGAACAACTGGAACAAATGTAGAATTTTTAAAATATCAGTACGAATGTATTTTTAAAATACTAATTCAACAAAATTATCTTTTTTTTTTATGAAGGGGGGATGGTGGAGGGGCTAATTTAAGTAAACATTCAAAAGGGGGAAAATTCGGGGTGGGGGGAGGGGAGTCTATTTCCCCAGCTGGGAAATGTCTGCAGATAGAGTGAATACGTAGTCAGCAGATCTCTATTTTTATTCAAGCAGCTTGCTCAGAAATACAGTGGCTGCAGTTTTCTCTCCTCTCTCGTGTGAGCTGCAGCTCAGCCAGGAATACTGGCAGTGGATGCCCATCCTTTAATGTGCCTGAGTGGGCGACGGGTAGCACACAGGTCAGCAGATTCTCATCCCGCTCTCCACTGTGGGAATTGGCCCAGTTAACAAAGGCAAACTGGGTTAGGTCTGGGTTGACGACACTCTGCTACTATTTGAGCATGCTTCAGGACAACAAGCCTAAGCGCTCTTGCAAAAATCAGTGTGCAGTACCCTGGTTTCCTATTTGTCTTAGAAAGCAATCGTGTTTATGAATGTTTTTCTGTGAGAGCTAGGAGGGTCAAGACTTAAAATGCAGCAACGAGCACTTTGGCAGTTTATGATCGTTTCATGGACATGGTTAGTTTTCACCACCTTCATCCCTTTCTCATACTGCCTGACCGCCAGGAATGACTCTGTTCTTCCCTCCCAATTTTTCATCTCCCAATCCTTTAGGCCCTGCCCTGAAATGAATGTTAGCACATTTATCAAGCCCCTATTGATAGCTCCGGTAGCAAGCGGTCATTTCTTTCCCAGAACTCTTGAAGTTGTGTCATCTGTACCTGTTTTAGCACATGGTCGCTTTCTAGCATGCGTGGTAACCAGTTTAAATTAAGTACTTATTTGATCTCCCATACCAGGTTATAAACTTCTTGAGGGTGATTTTGTATCATCTTGATATAGAAATGCTGTGGTCTTCAATGATGCCCACCACATAGCATGTGCATAATCGATGTTGAGAAATGAATGTATAAATAGCATTTAATACTAAAAGCCTAGGAATAGGGAAGACCTTACTTTACCTATAAATTTTAAAAATATCAGTATGAATGTATTTTTAAAATACTAATTATAATAACTATAACTAACTCTGATCAGAATGCACTAAATGTTCATTTATGTGTTTTATGCATGTCATCTCAGGAAAACCTTATAATGGTACCTATTTTATACAGTTGTTATCATCAAACCTATTTTCCAGATGGGGGAGTTGAAGAGCACAGTAGTTTTGCAGATTGTTAAAGTAGTAATTTGTAGAGCCAGGATTTGGATTTTTTTTTTGAGTTCGCATTTCATTACTTTATTTAAATTAATTTGCCAACATGTAGTGTAACACCCAGTGCTCATGACATCAAGTGCCCTCCTTAGTGCCCATCTCTCCACCCCCCTCTCCTTCCGCAACCCTTTGTTTCCCAGAGTTAGGAGTCTCCCATGGTTTGTCTTCCTCTCTAATTTTTCCCCAATTTCCCCTCTTTCTGTTACAGTCCCTTTCACTATCTTATGTTCCACATATGAGTGAAACCATATGATGATTGTCTTTCTCCGACTGACCTATTTCACTCAGCATAATGCCCATAATCCATGTCGAAGCAAATTGTAGGTATTCATCCTTTCTGATGGCTGAGTAATATTCTAATATATATATGAATCACAATACTGTACACCTGAAACTAATACAACACTGTATGTTAACTAATTGGAATTTAAATAACTTGGAGAAGAAAAAAATTTATATTCTAATATATATGTGTGTCCCCCCCCACATCTTCTTTATCCATTCATCTATTGAAGGACATCTCAGCTCCTTCCACAGTTTGGCTGTGGATATTGTGGACATTGCTGCTATAAACATTGGGGTGCAGATGTCCCGTTGTTTCATTACATCTGCATCTTTGGGGTAAATCCCCAGCAGTGCAGTTGCTGGGTCGTAGGGCAGGTCTATTTTTAACTTCTTGAGGAACCTCCACACAGTTTTCCAGAGTGGCTGTACCAGTTCACATTCCCACCAATAGTGCAAGAGGGTTCCCCTTTCTCCACATCCTCGCCAACATTTGTTGATTCTATAGAGCCAGCATTTGAACTTTAAGAAGTCTGATCCCCCTCCTTCTGTTTAAATGTTTTTCTTCTCCAAGTTATTTAAATTCCAATTAGTTAACATACAGTGTTGTATTAGTTTCAGGTGTAAAATATAGTGATTCAGCACTTTTATACATCACCCAGTGCTCATCACAAGTGCACTCCTTAACCCCATCACCTATTTAACCCATGTCCCTACCCCTCTCCCCTCTGGTAACCATCAGTTTGTTCCCTAGAGTTAGGAGTCTGTTTCTTGGTTTGCCTCCTTTCTCATTTTTCCCTTTGTTTTGTTTCTTAAATTCTACACATGAGTGAAATCAGAAGGTCTTTCTCTGACTTATTTTGCTTAGCACAGCCCTCTCTAGCTCCATCCACGTCATTGTATCCTTCTCTTTCAATCATCACACTTTCATACACCCTTTGTTTCATAGCAAGTCAGTATAGGTAATTAGATTTGAACACAGGACTTCTAACTCCATGTCCAGTGCATTTCCTGTAAGTACCTAGTACCTTGTACGTAGTAGATATTTAAGTGTTTGACTCTACCAAACTCTCCCACTCATTCCTAGCACCTTAGAGCTAGATCTCCTGGTTTTATTTTTTTAAAGATTCTATTTATTTATTTATGAGGGACACAGAGAGAGAGGCAGAGACCCAGGCAGAAGGAGACACAGGCTCCCTGCAAGGAGCTGGATATGGGACTAATCCCAGATCCTGGATCATGCCCTGAGCCAAAGGCAGACACTCAACCACTGAGCCACCCAGGTGTCCCTCTCTTGGTTTTATAGGGCCAGCCCTTGTAGTCTTCCCTGACCCACTGTTAACCACTCTGCCATGTCATGAGCTAGAGAATAGAAGTATAGAATATCTCTAAAATATAATGTTTGGGGACCGAAATAAAATGTCTGTTGTGTGTGCCACTGAAACTGAGAGCTTCATAGACTACCTCATATCCTGATTTGTCATTTGAAAAGTTCCAAAGATCCAGAACAGATAGGGCAGTTTAACATCACCAACCTGGTTGAGTGGTACTTAACTATGGCTACATATAAGAATGGCCTGCAAAGTTTGTAAAAATACAAATTCCTAGGCTTCACTCATAATTAATCAGAATTTGACTTATATTACAATTCATATCAGCCAATTGTTTACTGTACCAGATAATAGTGCTGTGTCCCCAATTTAAATAAAGTACCTACATTATGCCACGAATTACTATTTAATAACATGCATTTAATAAATAACATAATAAATAACAGTTAATAAACTATACCACACAGACATAAACTAGAGATTCTTTTTAATAATCCAGTAACTGTATTATGGACATTTTATTTGTTGAAATTACGTAAGTTAAGGAATTTTTAAAAGTATATATTAGGATCAGAGAGCAGAAATCAAAAAGGACTTGAGAAAGATATAAAAGAAAATTACTTGAAGCAATGAATGAAATGTTGGGGAAAATAGGAAATTAATTCAAAACTACAACTTGCTTAAAACCACCTTCTTACACCAAAAAAAAAAAAACAAAAAACAAAAAAACAAAAAACAAAACAAAAAACTACAACTTGCGGTAGAATATAGAATAGATAAGTCCCTGATGGAGTAGTGTCTTAAGATACCATCTACATACACATAGAGCATACCTGTTGGATTTTAAAAGAAAAAAATACGGACGAGATCAACCCCAGTAATTCATTTAAAAAAAATGAAGTTTCTGCCAATTCAGGAATCTGGCCATGTAATTTGGTTATTAAATGATGGGACACTCTTGTGGAAAATTATCCACCTCAGATAGAAAATTTTTAACTTTGAGAAGGTAGGAAGTTTCCAGAAACATATTTACATGAATTCTTCCAAATGATGCAGGGCAAGACATCAATAGATCCTGGTTAATTTATTCTACTTTGAAGGATTTAATATTTTTTTCTCTATTTCACACTCTGTGGATTGAAAAAAAATCAATTGAAGATAATTGGGTGCATATTTTTAGAAAATGTGAACAAAATAAACTGCACATCAATAGTGGGCTTCAGTATTCAGAATTGAAGTTGGCTGTAGAACAGAGACAACTTGTGAGGAAAAAGCATAATTTAAGAATATAATATTCATGATTTAACCTTTTTTTACTGACAGCTTTATTGAAATAATTCACAATACCACAGCCTCACCCATTTAAAGTATGTGTTTTTTTGGTAAATTAATAATGTGCCACCATTGCACAACCCATTTTAGAAGCTTATCACCCCCCAAAAGAAATCCATACTATTTCCCACAATATCTATGCACCTGACATAAGCAACTGTATTAGTTGGGGATGCCGTAACAAAATGCTGTAAACAAGGCAACTGAAATGATAGAAACTTACTTTCTCACAGTTCTGGAGGCTAGAGGTCAAGGCTCTGGTTGATTTAGTTTCTGGTGAGCATTCTCTTCCTGTCTTGCAGACGTCTTCCTCCTCGCTGTGTTTCCACAAGGCTTCTACTTGATATGCGAGCATATCAAGAGCCAGAGACAGAAAAGCACTCTGGTATCACTACTTCTAAGGATACCAATTCTCACAGACAAAGGCCCACCCTTATGACCTCATTTAACCCTAATTACCTCTTTAGAGGCCTCATCTCCAACTACCGCCATGCTAGTGGTGAGGTATTTGTGTTACCACCAAATATTTGTCATTCGGTCCATGACATTGTGCCCTGGCCCCTCAGAGTATATGCCTTTATTAATTAATTAGCTAATTAATTAACATGTAGCTAACCTACAATGTTACATTAGTTTTAGGTGTAAAGGATTTACACCTAAATTTAGCTTAGGGATGATGATGATGATGATGATGATGATGATTATGATGAGATGATGATGGATGATGATGGTTATGATGATATGATGATGATGATGATGATGATTATTTAGCTTAGGAATTTGACAAGTTTTACATTATGTTATGTTAATAGGTATAGCTACCATCTGTTCCATTACATCGCTATTACAATATCACTCTCTCCTTTGTGCTCTGTTTTTTTTTATTCCAATGATTTACTCATTCTGTAACTGGAGGCCTGTTTCTCCCTCTCCCCTTCACCCATTTTGCCCAATCCCATACCCCCGTCCCCTCTGGCAACCATCAGTTTGTTCTCTGTATTCACAGTTCTGATTCTGCTTTTCATTTGTTTTTTCATTATCTTTAGTTTCCATTTATGAGTGAAATATAGTAGTTGTCTTTCTCAATCTGATTTATTACACTTAGCGTAATACCCTCTAGGCCCATCCCTATTGATGCTCATAAATGAGATCATCTCATCCTGTTGATGGCTACGTGATATTCCATTGAATATATACCTACAACATTTTCCTTATCCATTCTTCTGTTGATGGACACTTGCTTTTATGTCTTGGCTATTGTAAAAAAAAATGCTGCAATAAACATAGGGGGTGCATGTATCTTTTTGAGTTAGAGTTTTTGTTTTCCCTGGGTGAGTACCGAGTAGTGGAATCATTGGATCATACGGTATTTCTATCTTTAATGTTTTTGAGGAACTGCCATACTGTTTTCCACAGTGGCTGTACCAATTTACACTCCCAACGATAGTATACAAAGGTTCTTTTTCTCTCCACATCCTCATCAACACTTGTTTCTTGTGGTTTTGATTTTAGCCATTCTGACAAGTATGAGGTAATATTTCACTGTGGTTTTGATTTGCATTTCCCTAGAGATTAGTGATGTTGAGCATCTTTTCATGTGTCTGTTGGCCATTTGGATGTCTTCAGGGAAAAAAAGTCAATTCAGGTCCTCTGCCCATTTTTTAATTGGATTGGTGTTCAGTTTTTGTGTTTTTGGGTGTTCAGTTGTATAAGTTCTATATATATTGTGGATATTAACCCATTATTGGATAAAGCATTTGTAAGTATCTTCTCCCACTCAGTAGGTTATATTTTGTTTTCTTGATGGTTTCTTTCGCTGTGTAGAAGCTTTTTATTTTGATATAGTCCTAAAAACTTACTTTTCCTTTTGTTTCCCTTGCCTCAGGAGATATAACTAGAAAATGTTGCTATGGCTGATATCACAGAAATTACTATGTTGTCTTATAGGATTTTTTATAGTTTCAGGGCTTTAATGTTTAGGGCTTTAATCCATTTTATTTTCGTATATGGTATCAGGAAGTAGTCCAGGTTCATTCTTTTACATGTACCTGCCCAGTTTTCCCAGCACCATTTGTTGACAAGATTGTCTCTTATTCCATTGTATATTCTTGCCTCCTTTGCCATACGTTAATGGATCATATAATTGTGGGTGTATTTGAGGAGTCTCTATGCTGTTCTATTGACTTATGTGTCTATTTTTGTGCCAGTACCATACTGTTTTGATTACTACAGCTTTGTAGTATAGCTTTAAATCTGGAATTGGAATACCTCCAACTTTGTTCTTCTTTCTCAGGATTGCTTTGACTACTCAGGATCTTCTGTAGTTCCATACAAATTTTAGTATTCTTTGTTCTCATTCTGTGAAAAACGCTATTGGTATTTTGATAGGCATCACCTTGAATCTTTAGATTGATTTGGGTAATGTGGACATTTGACAATACTAATTCTTCCAATCCATGAACATGGAATGTATTTCCATTTGTAGTCAATTTCTTTCTTTTGTTGTTTTATAGTTTTCAGAGTACAGGTTGTTCACCTCTTCGGTTAAGTTTATTCCTAGGTATTTTATTCTTTTTGGTGCAATTGTAAACAGTGTTTTTTTTTTTAATTTTTTTTTCTGCTACTTTGGTATTAGTATATAGAAACAGTACTGATTTCTGGATGTTAATCCAATTAATACAATTAATTGTATTAAAATACAATATTAATTTTGTATCTGGCCACTTTACTGAATTTGTTTATTCTAGTAATTTTTTGGTAGAGTTTTTAGGATTTTCTATATATAGTATCATGTCATCTGCAAATAGTGACAGTTTAACTTTCTTTTTACCCATAGGGATGCCTCTTATTTCTTTTTCTTATCTGATTGCTGTGGCTAGGACTTCCAGTATTATGTTGAATAAAAGTGGTGTGAGTGAACATCCTTGTCTTATTCCTGACCTTAGAGGGAAAGCTCTGTTTTTCATCGTTAGGGATAATATTAGCTGTGGATTTTCATATATGGCCTTTTATTACAGTGAGGTATGTTCCCTCTAACCCCATTTTGCTGAGGGTTTTTATCATGAATGGATGTTGAATCTTGTTAAATGCTTTTTCTGCATCTATTGAGTTAATCATATGATTTTTAACCTTTGTTTTATTGATGCAGTGTATGATGTTGATTGATTTCGGAATATTAAACCATTCTTGCATCCCAGGAATAAATTCCACCTGACTGTGGTAAATAATCTTTTTAATGTATTGTATGGAGTTTGCTAATATTTTGTTGAGGATTTTTTTATCTATGTTCCTCAGCATATTGGCCGGCAGTTTTATGTGTGTGTGTGTATGTGTGTGTTTGTGTGTGTGTGGTATGTTTGTCTGGTTTTGGTATTCGTATAATACTGACCTCATAGAATGTATTTGGAATCTTTCCTCCTTCTATTTTTTGGAATAGTTTGAGGAGAATAGATCCTAACTTTTCTTTAAGTGTCTGGTAGGATTTACTTGTGACGCCATCTGGTTATGGACTTTTATTTTTTGGTAGTTTTTTGATTACCAATTCAAATTTTGTTACTTTAATCAGTCTGTTCAGATTTTCTATTTCTTCACAGTTCAACTTTGGAAGATTATATGTTTCTAGAAATTTATACATTTCTCCTAGATTGTCCAGTTTTATTGGCATATAATTTTTCATAGTATTCTCTCATAATGCTTTGTATTTCTGTGGTGTTAGTTGTTACTTCTCCTCTCTCATTTCTGATTTTATGTATTTAAATCCTTTCTCTCTCTCTTTTTTTTAAGATTTTATTTTTTATTCATGAGAGATACGGAGAGAGAGACAGAGACACAGGCAGAGAGAGAAGCAGGCTCCATGCAGGGAACCTGACATGGGACTAGATCCCAGGTCTCCAAGATCACACCCTGGGCCAAAGGCAGACACCAAACCACTGAGCCACCCAGGTATCCCCTTTCTCTTTTTGTCTGATGAGTCTGGCTCAGGTTTGTCAGTTTTATCTTTTCAAAGAACCAGTTCTTGGTTTCATTGATTTTTTTTTTCTTTC
This sequence comes from Canis lupus dingo, assembly GCF_003254725.2. Classification (NCBI taxonomy): domain Eukaryota; kingdom Metazoa; phylum Chordata; class Mammalia; order Carnivora; family Canidae; genus Canis; species Canis lupus. The sequence continues at coordinate 113,093,425 of NC_064281.1, read as the reverse complement.
TGATATTTATTATTTCCTTTTTTCTACTCACCTTGGGTTTTGTTCTTTTGCTAGTTCCTTTAGGCATAAGGTTAAATTGTTTGAGTTTTTTCTTGTTTCCTGAGGTAGGCCTGTATTGCTAATATATTTCTGTCTTAAAACTGCTTTTATTATGTCCCAGAGATTTTGGACCATTGTATTTTCATTTGTATTTTTTTTTCTTCTTTGATTGCTTCAGTGACTCATTGGTTGTGTAGTATCATGTTGTATAGTCTCCATGTGTTTTGGGGTTTTTTTTTCCCAGTTTTTCTCTTACTTATTTCTAGTTTCATACCATTGTGGTAGGAAAAGTTGCATGGTATGATTTCAATCTTCTTAAATTTATTGAGCCTTTGGGCACGTGGGTGAATCAGTCAGTTGAGTAGCTGACTCTTGGCTTCACCTCAGGGCATGATCTCAGAGTCACGGAATCAAGCCCTGCATTGGGCTCCGCAGTCAACAGAGTCTGCTTGTCCCTTTCCCTCCCCCTCTGCACTGTATGCTTGCTTTCTCTACAATAAATGAATAAAATCTTAAAAAAATAAATTAAAAACTTATCTAGACTTGTTTTATGGCCTGAGATGTTATCTATTCTAGAGAATGTTCCATGTGTACTTGAAACGAAGGATGTGTGTTGTTTTAGGATGGAATGTTCTGTTATGTCCATCTGGTCCAGTATGTCATCCAAAGGCATTGTTGCCTTGTGATTTTTGTCTGGATTATAAATCTGTTGATGTAAGTGAAGTGTTAAAATCTCCTACTATTATTCTATTGCCATCAATTTCTTTCTGTATCAGTTAATATTTACGTATTTAGGTGTTCCAGTGTTACGTGCATATATATTTATAATTTTATATCTTGTTGGATGGCTCCCTCTATCACTATGTAATGCCCTTCTTTGTCTCTTGTTATAGTCTTTGCTTTAAAGTCCATTTTGTCTGATGTAAGTATTGCTACCCTGGATTTTTTTTCACTTCCATTTGCATGGTGAATGTTTTTCCATCCCTTAACTTTCAGTCTGTCTGTGTCTTTAGGTCTGAGCTGAGTCCCTTGTAGGAAGCAAAAAACAAAGGATATTGACTGGCAGGTGTGTGTGTGTGTGTGTGTGTGTGTGTGTATGTTATGTTTGTCTGGTTTGGTATTTGTGTAATACTGACCTCATAGAATGTATTTGGAGTCTTTCCTCCTTCTATTTTTTGTTTTTGTTTTTGTTTTATCCATTTGGCCATTCTGTCTTTTAATTGGAGTATTTAGGCCATTTACATTTAAAGTAATTATTGATAGGTATGTATTTATTGCCATTTTAAAATTTTGTTTTCAGGGCTCCCTGGGTGGCTCAGCAGTTTGGTGCCTGCCTTCGGCCAAGGGCGTGATCCTGGAGTCCCAGGATTGAGTCCCGCATCAGGCTCCCTGCATGGAGCCTGCTTCTCCCTCTCTCTGTGTCTCTCATGAATAAATAAATAAAATCTTTATTTAAAAAAATTTTTTTAATTTGTTTTCTAGCTATTTTTGTTCCTTCTCTTGCTCTTTCTTTGTGATCAGTGAGTATCTATAGTGTTTTGTTTGGCTTTCTTTCTCTTTATTTTTGTGTGTGTATCAGATTTTGGGTTTGTGGTTACCATGAATTTGATCTATAATCTCCTTAGTAAATAGCAGTATATAATACTCTGATGGTCATTTAAGTTCAAACACGTTCTTAAAACAAATACAGAAAAAAAAAACTTGATTCTTTTCACCTTCTCTTCCCTTTTTGCTTCCCTTTTCCACATTTTATGTATATGTTGTCATATTTTACATCTTTTTATTCATATTTTTCTTAGGTCTAATTATGGCCATTTTTTTTCCACTTGAAGTAGTCTCCTTAACATTTATTGTAGAGCTGGTTTAGTGGTGATAAACTCCTTTTATTTGTTTGGCAAAATCTTTCTCTCTCCTTGGAGTCTAAATGATAATCTTGCTGGGTATTCTGGTTGTAGGTATCTTTCCATTCAGCACTTTGTTTGTATCTTGCCACTCTCTTCTGACTAGCAAACTTTCTGATAAAAATTCAGCTGATAGCCTTATAGGTTTTCCCTTGGGGGTAATTTTTTGTTTCTCTCTTGCTGCTTTTAAGATTCTCTATCTTTAACCTTTGACATTTAATTATCCTGTGCTATGTGTGGACCTCCCTGGGTTCATCTTATTTGGAACTCTGCTACATGGACTTGGTTATCTATTTCCCTCCTTAGATTAGGGACATTTTCAGTTATTATTTCTTAAGTTTTCTATACCTGTCTCTCTTCCTCTGGGACCCCCTATAATGCAAATTTTTATTCTCTTGATATTATCCAAGAGATCTCTTACTCTATCGTCATCTTTAAAAATTATTTTCCGTCCTTGCTGTTCAGTTTGTGTGCTTTTCATTACCCTCTCTTCCAGATAACTGATACGTTGTTTGGCATCTGATCCCTCTGGTGTTTTTATTTCAGTTATTGTATTCTTCAACTCCGATTGTTTTTAATATATTCTGTCTCTTTATTGAAGGTCTCACTGAGTTCTTCCATTCTTTTCTCTAGCCCTTTGAGTTTATGATCATTATTTATTTATCAGACATATTGCTTATCTCTGTTTAATTTAGTTCTTTTTCTGAAGTTTTTTTGTTGTTCTTTCTTTTGGAACTGTGGAGGCCGAGAAAAATTAAGGCCATTCCACCTCAAGTTTAGCATTAGCACAAGTACAGCCATCTTAGGCCCCTGTGAATAAGAGCTGAACTTTACAGGAAAGACTGCAGAATGTCCTTGGCAGGGAATCCCATATCAGAAAGACAACAGAGCCCATGCCTGTGGCAGAAAGTCCCATATTAGAATGAGAACAGAGCTCAATGCCCTTGAAAGCCCCATATCAGAATGTAAACAGAACTTGAGAAATTCCTCCACCCCTTCTGAAAATCCCCTAGACCAGCCCATAAAAAACCCAGCTGAACCCACTTTGGGGTCCAAGTCCCTGCTCCGCTGTGTCGGGTATACTTGGACCCAAGCTCGAGCTTGCAAATAAACCCTCGTGTGCTTGCATTGGTGTCGGCTCCTTGGTGGTTTCTCGAATTCGCAATCTTGGGCACAACAGAACATGTTCCTCCATCTCTCCCTTTTGCTTGTTTTTCTGTGTTTGTTTCCATGGATTAGTCAAAACAACTACTTCTCCCAAAGTAGAAGGAGTGGTCTTGTGTATTATGTCCCCTATGCAGACTGTGTGTTCTTGGTTACTTTTGCTGACTGGCTGGAACTGTGGCTGTTTATGCTAGCCATGCTTTTAAACTGTGGCATGTCTCTGTCTTGCTGTTCTATCTTCAGTTTTTCAGTAGCTGTTTTGTCAGCCCTCAGTTCTTTTTTTCAGGGAAAATTGTTCTATTAATAAGTATAATTTGGTGTGCTCTATGGAGGAGGTCAGTTCAGAGTCTATGTTGCCATCTTGAACCAGAACTCATGCATGTCTTTCCTGCATGTAAAATACATTCCTTCCATCCCAATAGCTTTTCAAATTTTAACTCATTCCAGCACCAATTCTAAAGTCCAAATCAGATATGTGAAGACTCAACACATACATGTTGAGTTGTATAACTCATACTAAGACAGAATTTCTCTCCGGTTGTGAACCTGCGAAGCCAGACAAGTTGTATGATTCTGAGTTAGGGACAAACAGGGCTAGGCAGGGCTATGAAGGGGGCCATGGAAGCAGGATCACAAAAATCCCAAAAGTGCTGAAGTGTAAGGAAACCAAAAATAAAGGAACAAGCCAGACCACCATGACCTAAGGGTTGGGTCTTGTTATAACAGCTACTTGTGATCAACAAATAACGACACCCCCAAAAAGAAGTAAGCGGTTAAAGATGTTATTAATGGTCCTTACTCAATGGTGATAACAATAGATAATGTTAAAAGGATTTAGGTTCCCTGATGAAGTTCTCAATAAAAGACCAACTCTACAGGTCCTCAGTAGCAACCTCTCAACCCCTCTCAATCCTGAGAGCTTTCTCTGTATCTTTGCTTAATAAACTTCTCTCTCTTTACTCTCCTGTGTCCGCAAATTCATTCTTTGACTCCGTGAGACAAGAGCCAAGCTCTCCCGTTGTCCATTCCAAAATAAAATGGTAGGATAGGCGTATGTTAGATATTCCCATTTTAAAAGGGAGAAATCAGGGGCATCTTGGTGGCTCAGGGGTAGAGGGGTTGAGGCATTTGGCTCAGGTCGTCCTGGGATCAGGTCCCACATCCTGGGATCAAGTCCCGCATCCAGCTCCCCGCAGGGAGCCTGCTCCTCCCTCTGCCTATGTCTCTGCCCCTCTCTCTCTGCATCTCTCATGAGTAAATAAATAAAATCTAAAAAAATAAAAAATAAAAAGAAATCAGAAGGAAGAATGGGGTGACAGGTCACAAGCAAGTAAAAATTTAGCAAGGACTATTCCATTAGGTTTTCAGGCTATAGAATAATTCTCTTTGGTTCCATTTTCTGCCCTCCAAACCCACTGGGGTGGCCCAGTTGCCCGCAAGGCCCTGTAGTATAGCTATTCCCCTTCAGCTCTGTGGGTTGGCCCCACAAGCCAATGGGCGGGGATTGCCTTGCCCTTTGAAACTGAAAAGGTCACACCCTCTAGAACATCTGAACCTGAGGAAACAGGTTTGCCTCCCGAGCCTGTGGTAGGAGGCACAGCCCTGATGATTTCTGGATCACCTTCATAGTCATTCTCCCTTCTTCCCTATTTAAGAATAAAGTATGTTCTTAACTGAGTAATTATCCTGTCTTCACCTTGGTCCAAACAAGCAGTGTATTTCCTGGTATAATCTCATTTCCATCCCTGACTTCTGCTAAGATGACGAATTAAATGTATGTTTCACACCCCTATTAATCTCCTTATCAAGTGGTGGTTCATCCACACTTTTAGTGTTCCTTTGAAACCTACTTCTTTGTTTTTCTTTGCAATATGGACAGATGCAAATTTTCCAAATCTTTAAGTTCTGGTTTGTTTTTGCTTAACAATTTCTCAATTTATCTCTCTTCTGGTGTTTTACTGTAAATGAAAGGAAAAACCAAGCTGTACCTTTAACATTTTGATTAGAAATCTCCTCAGTTAAATACTCAGTTTCTAAACCACATCTTCTTGATCCATTCATCTTTCGATGGACACCAAGGCTCCTTCCACAGTGTGGCCATTGTGGACATTGCTGCTAGAAACATCGGGGTGCAGGTGTCCCAGCGTTTCACTGCATCTGTATCTTTGGGGTAAATCCCCAGCAGTGCAATTGCTGGGTCGTAGGGCAGGTCTATTTGTAACTCTTTGAGGAACCTCCACACAGTTTTCCAGAGTGGCTGCACCAGTTCACATTCCCACCAACAGTGTAAGAGGGTTCCCCCTTCTCCACATCCTCTCCAACATTTGTGGTTTCCTGCCTTGTTAGTTTTCCCCATTCTCACTGGTGTGAGGTGGTATCTCATTGTGGTTTTGATTTGTGTTTCCCTGATGGCAAGTGATGCGGAGCATTTTCTCATGTGCATGTTGGCCATGTCTATGTCCTCCTCTGAGATTTCTGTTCCTATCTTTTGCCCATTTCATGATTGGATTGTTTGTTTCTTTGCTGTTGAGTTTAATAAGTTCTTTATAGATCTTGGATACTAGCCCTTTATCTGATACGTCATTTGCAAATATCCTCTCCCATTCCGTGGATTTTCTTTGAGTTTTGTTGACTGTATCCTTTGCTGTGCAAAAGCTTCTTATCTTGATGGAGTCCCAATAGTTCATTTTTGCATTTGCTTTGATGTGGATGGAACTGGAGGGTATTATGCTGAGAGAAATAAGTCAGTCGGAGAAGGACATTATATGGTCTCATTCATTTGGGGAATATAAAAAATAGTGAAAGGGAATAAAGGGGAAAGGAGAAAAAAATGAGTGGGAAATATCAGAGAGGGAGACAGAACATGAGAGACTCCTAACTCTGGGAAACGAACAAGGGGTGGTGGAAAGGGAGGTGGGCGGGACGTCGGGGTGACTGGGTGACGGGCACTGAGGGGGGCACTTGACGGGATGAGCATTGGGTGTTATTCTATATGTTGGCAAATTGAACACCAATAAAAAATAAATTTATTTAAAAAATTAAAAATAAATAAATAAATACCCAGTTTCATGTCTTACAAGTTATACCTTCCACCAAACCCTAGAACACAATTCAGCTAAGTTCTTTGCCACTTTGTAATAAGGATCATCTTTTTTTTTTTTTTTTTTTTTTTAAGGATCATCTTTCATCTAGTTTCTAGTAAGCTGTTTCCTCATTTCTGAGACCTCACAAGAATGGTCTTTTGCATCCATATTTCTTTTTTTTTTAATAATACATTTATTTTTTATTGGTGTTCAATTTGCCAACATACAGAATAACACCCAGTGCTCATCCCATCAAGTGCCCCCCTCAGTGCCCGTCCCCCATTCACCCCCACCCCCCGGCCTCCTCCCCTTCCACCACCCCTAGTGCATCCATATTTCTACCAATATGATGTTATGAAGATACATGTATTCTCTACGAAGATAGATCCTTTCTTTCCACATCGTTTCTTTCTGAACTTTCACCATAATTGGTATAACATCTGTATTTCTACCAACAGGCCCTTCATGGGTATCTTGGCTTTTTCTAGCATGTGCTTCAAAATTCCTACAGCCTCCATGTGTTACCCAGTTCTAAAGCCACTTTCACATTTTTAAGTACTTGTTACAGCAGCATCCCACTCTCAGTACCAAAATCTGGATCAATCTATTTGAGCTGCCATAACTAAATACCATAGACTGAGTGGCTGAAACAGTAGGAATTTACTTTCTCACGGTTCTGCAGATGAGAAGTCCAATGTTCCAGACAATTTGGTTTCTGATGAGGACTCTCTTCCTGTCTTTCAGATGTCACCTTTTCACTGTGTCCTGCCTTGTCCTTTCCTTGATGTGAGAGTGCAGAGAAAGAGGGTGAGTGCTCTGGTGTCCCTTACTAAGATACATATACCTGTGTTTTCTTTTATGAATTTTATAATAAACTTCTGACATTTAAATGTAGGTATTTGACCTCCTTGGAGTTAATTTTTGCATATAGAATGAGGAGTCCATGGGCAGCCCCAGTGGTGCAATGGTTTAGCGCCGCCTGCAGCCCAGGGCGTGATCCTGGAGACCCTGGATCGAGTCCCACATCGGGCTCCCTGCATGGAGCCTGCTTCTCCCTCTGCCTGTGTCTCTGCCTCTCTCTCTCTCTCTCTCTCTCTCTCTCTCTCTCTGCATCTCTATGAATAAATAAATAAAATCTTAAAACATTTTTAAAAAAAGAATGAGGAGTCCAAATTCATTCTTTTGAATGTGGATATCCAGTTGTCACAACACCATTTATTGAAGAAACCATTTCCCCATTTGATGGTCTCAGCACCTTTACAGAAAATCAACTTACTGGAAACATATAGGTTTATTTCTGACACTCAGTTCTATTCCATTAATCTATATGTCTGTCCTTAGGCCAGTACCACAGTTTTGATTGGTATAAGTTTTAAAATAAGGAAATATCATCCCTCAAACTTTGTTCATTTTTTTTCAATATTATTTTGGCTACTTTTGTTCATTTTTTATCTATATAAATTTAGGTATCAGCTTGTCAATTTCTGCCATAAAGGCAACTGGGATTTTGCTATGGATTGCACTAAAATTGTAGATCAATTTAAGGAGTAGTGCCATCTTAATATTAAATCTTCCAATTTATGAACAGGGGATGTTTTTCCATTTACTTAGAACTTCTTCAGTTTTCTTCAGTGATATTTTGGAGTATTCAGTGTCCAAGTCTTGATATTCTTAAATTTTTTTCCTAAATATTCTGTTCTTTATGACTCGTTAGACAGTCTTTTTTCATCTTTTTGAGTGTTCATTGCTAGTATAAAAACATACAATTGATTTTTACATGTTGATCATGTATCTTGTGGCCTTGCTAAATCATTTATTACCAGTAATTATTTGTTTGTATATGTTTGCATATCTTAGGATTTTCTGTATACAGTACTATGTCATTTGCAAACAGAGATAATTTTATTTTTTTTCTTTCAAATCTGGGTGCTCTTTTTTTTTCTTGACTAATTTGCTTTGTGTAGAACCTCCAGTAGAATATTGAATAGAAATGGCAAAAGTGGGGCAGCCCCGGTGGCCCAGTGGTTTAGCACTGCCTTCAGCTCAGGGTGTGATCCTGGAGATCAGGGATCTAGTCCTGTGTCAGGCTCCCTGCATGGAGCCTGCTTCTCCCTCTGCCTGTGTTTCTACCTCTCTCTCTCTCTCTCTCTCTCTGTCTCTCATGAATAAATAAAAAGAAATGGCAAAAGTGGGCATCTTATCATCTTCCTAAACTGAGAGGGAAAGGTCTGATTTTTGCTATGGCTTTTTTGTATATCCTTTTTTTTTTAAAATCAGGTTGAGGAAAATTACTTCTATTTTCTTCCTAGCTTTGTGAATTGTGTCAAGTGGTTTTTCTGTGTCCACTGAAATGATCAATTATTTTTTTGTTCTTCTGTTAAACTGTTGCATTACATTAATTTCTTTTTCTTTTTTTTCCATCTGAATAGGATGATTTTAGTATGGGAACACTTGACAATGGAGGATAGACAGTATATTTTGCCGCCTACAAAATTTAAAGATAAACAACTGAAAGTGTAACAATAATAGGATAAAAGAAACGTCATTTTAACTATGTTGTTTTCTTAAGATGAGAAAGATTTTTTCATTTGATTATAGCTCCCTTAAGGTCAGGAGCTCTATTTATTCCTTAATATTTTTTGAGCTGTGATTGACCTAAAACATTTTATTAGTTTCAAGTGTACAACATAATGATTTGACATATGTGCATATTATGATCACCACAGAAAGTCTAATTAACATCCATCACACAATTTACAAAATGATTTTTTCCTTGTGATAAGAACTTTTAAGATGTACTGTCTTAACAACTTTTGAATATATAATACGGTATTATTAACTATAGTCACTGTGTACATTACATACCCAGGATTCCTTTGTTTTATAATTGGAAGTTTGTACCTTTTGACCACCATTGTGGTTGAGGAATATACTTTGTACAGTTTGAATTCTTTTAAATTTATTAAGGGTGGTTTTATGGGCTAGCATATAGTCTATCCTGGAGGATGATACACATACACTGGAAAAGTGTGTATTCTGCTGTTGTTTGGGTGGAGTTCCCTAATATGTGTTAGGTTGAGTTGCTTTATGGTGTTGTTTGAGACTTCTGTTTCCTGGTTGATTTGCTGCCTGGTTCTATTCATTATTGAATTTCAGTTAAAGCCTTCAACTGTTATTGGTAAAATGTCTATTTCTTCTTTAATTCTGTCAGTTTTTGTTCGATAGATGTGGGGCTCTGTTGTCAGGTGCATATATGTTTGAAATTGTTATATCTCAAAATCTATCTCTGGTAGATTTTTTTTATCATTATAAAATGTTCCTCTGAACTCTAGTAAAATAATGTTTCTCTAATCTAATATTAATATAGTCATTTCAGCTTTCTGAAGATTGCTTTTTGCATGGTACATATTTTTATATCCTTTTGACTTCAACATATTTGTATCTTTGAAACTAAAATACATTCCCTGTGGATAGCACGTACTTGCATCTATTTGGTTTGGTTTGGTTTGGTCCTGCCTGACAATCTCTCCCTTTTGATTGGGTTGTTTAATATATTCACATTAATATTATTATTGATATGCTTGGCTATAAGTCTACCATTCTACCTTTGTGTTTTATATAAGTCTCAAACATTTCCCCCTGTATTCCTCTTTCCTACTTTTTTTGGACTAAGTAAATATTTTCTAGTGTAATATTTTAATTCTTTTAATAATTTTTATTTATTATTTTATTAATAATTTATTTTAGTCATTTTCTAAATGGCCACTAACTCTAGTGACATATATAAACATTCCCTTATAGCTCTCTTTACTCTTTGTCATTTTTGTGCTATTGTTACAAATATTGCATTCATGTATGTTATAACCCAATAAGTTGTGTAATTATTATACAATTATTTATATAATTTTTTACCTAGTAAAAAACTGAAAAACAGAAAGGAGAAAAGGAGAAAAAGTATATATTTATAAAATTTGTTACAATAAATGTATTTACCGTTGTTGATTCTCTTCACTTATTTTTGTGAATTCAAGTTGCTATATGGTGTAGCTTCCTTACTGTAATACAATTTTGCTCCCAAAACCCTCTTTCATGGGACACCTGGGCTCAGTCAGTTAAATGTCTGACTCTTGATTTCAACTCAGGTGATGGTCTCAAGGTTGTGAGATCAAGCCCTACGTTGGGCTCTATGCTCAGTGCAGAGTCTGCTGGAGATTCTCTCTCTCCTTCCTTTTAATATCAACTTTGAAGTTTATAATATAATAGAGTATTATTTGAAGTTTATAATAGAGTATTATTGTCTAAAATCACTATGCTGTGCATTACAGCTCCAGTTACCAGTTTATCTACTAGTTGCAGGTGTGTACCCTTAAATAGTATATCCCCAAATACCTCAACCCCCAGTCTCTGGTAACCACAATTCTACTCTCTGTTTTTATGAGTTCAGCCTTTTTAGATTCTACATATAAGTATTTGTCTTTCTCTGTGTGACTTATCTTACTTAACATAATGTTCTCAAGATTCATCCATAGTCTTGCAAAAGTCAGGATTTCCTTCTTTCTTGTGGCTAAATAATATTACATTGCATATAGACACCATATTTTTTATCCATTCATTTGTTGACAACACGTAAGTTGTTTCCATATCCTGGATATTATGAATAATGCTGCATAGTGGAGGGAGATGTAGGTTTAGCACTGAAGGTATTAGGCTTTCGCATAGAATTGGTAGGGAGAATTTATGATGAGGCATTCCCAGAGACTCATGGATGGACTTTCTGCTCAAATCCTGAGTACAATAAGCTGGAACTATATTCTTTTAATACCTTTGCTATTCTTATCCACCTCTTTCCTGATCTTTTCCATCCTTCCAGTTATGGAGGTTTCTCCTTAGTACTCTGGGTGTTGCTGAAGATAAATAGCTTTTCCTGGTCTTGTCCTGCAGAGCTGGGGTAGCCCTGGCACACACTCACTGCTTTCGTTTTCCCCAGTGGGGTAGGTCTCCACTGCTAGATAGTTCATACATGTGCTATGTTGAGTTGGTGGAGGGGTGGTGTTGACAAAGTTCCTCTTACCATCTCTATTGCACCCAAACTCCAATTTTTTTGCTCTAGTAGCATGCTGGAATTTTCCCCTGGAAAGACTCAAAGGCAGGAAGGCTTCTGCAAATTTTCTCTCATTTGTGAGTATCTTCCTAAGTCTGTGTACTCCAGTTTTTTTTCCCAGCTGAAGCGAGACAAGTTTGGGCAGGTTTGCTGGCTTTGCTGGTTGTTCAGCCCATATTGAGGTCTATCTGCCTATCTATATGTGGATGCATGAGTTGGTAAGACTCCACCTGGATCCCTTGGCATATGTTGCTGAATCCTACAATTCCCGCAAAGGCACTTATGTTCATGGATAAATGTCTCATTCATTGTTTAAGAGGGACAGACAAAAAGGAGGAACATAGAACACCACCATGATGCTGATGTTACCCTTCATCCTCCTTCCTTGATTTTTTTAAAAAATAAATTATTTTATAGCATATGCCTGAAAGCATGGAGAAGGGCAGAAGGAGATGGAGAAAATCTCAAGCAGACTCCCCTCTGAGTGAGGAGCTGGATGCAAAGCTTGATCTCACGACCCTGAAATCATGACCTGAGCAGAAATCAAGAGTCAGATGATTAACCAACTGAGACATCCAGGTGCCCCATTCATTCCTTGACTTCTTTAAGCATGTTTCCCTTTAGTTTTGCTTTTTTTAAATAATTTTTTTTAACTTTGGAATTTAGTACTTTCTAACATACTGACCAAAATACACTCAGAACCAAGTGGATGACAGTTTTGGTCCATTTTGTGAGATTATATCTCCCCCCCCCCATTTCTCCCCCTGCCCTTTTTGTTGTTTCTCTCTTTTTTTCTTTATTTTTTTTTCTTTTTCTTTGTCTTTTTTCTTTTATTTTCTGGTTGCTGACCTCTTCAGAATTCTCTAGTGTTTATTTTGCTTGGGTCATGATTGATACTTTTGACTCTGCACACTTTTTTTTATTGGAGTTCAATTTGCCAACACCTAGCATAACACCCAGTGCTCATCCCATCAAGTGCCCCCCCTCAGTTGACTCTGCACACTTGTACAGCCATCCTGTGCTAGACAAAATGACTAGGAGAAAGAATCTACCACAAAAGAATCAGAGGTAATATTCTCTGCCACAGATCTAATGGATATGGATTTAAGTAAAATGTCAGAGATAGAATTCGGGATTACAATCATAAGGTTACTAGTTGGACTTTAAAAAAGAAAAAAAAAGACTCTAGAGAATCTCTTATTGTAGAAATGAGATCTAATCAGCCCAAAATTAAAAATACTCTGAGATACAGTCTAAACTGGATGCTCTAACAGTTAGGGTAAATGAGGTAGAAGAGAGAATAAGTGACATAGAATGCAAGTTGATGGAAAGGAAAGAAGCTGAGTAAAAAAGGAAAAACAACTAAGAGACCATGAGGAGAGAATCTGAGAAATAAGTGATAGTTTGAAAAGAAAAAAATAACGTCCATATTATTGGGATTCCAGAGGCTGTGGAGAGAGGACCAGAAGGTATGTTTATGCAAATCATAGCTGAGAACTTCCCTAATCTGAGGAAGGAAACAGGCATTCATATCCAGGAGATAGGGAGGACCCCTCCCCAAATCAACAAAAACCAATCAATACCCCCGACATATAATAATGAAGTTTGCAAATTTCAGAGATAGAAAAAAATCCTGAAAGCAGCTTGAAACAAGAGGTTCCTAACATATAGGAGGAGAAATATCAGATTAACAGCAGACCTATCCACAGAGGCCTGGCAGGCCATAAAGGGCAGACATGATATATTCAAGGTACTAAATGAGAAGAACATGCAGCCAAGAATACTTTATCCAGTAAGGCTGTCATTCAGAATGGAAGGAGAGATAAAGAGCTTCCAGGACAGACAGGAACTGAAAGAATATGTGACCACCACGCCAGCCCTGCAAAAAATATTAAAGGGGATCCTGTAAGCAAAGAGGGAGCCCAAAGAAAGAGACAATCTGCAGAAACAGGGACTGTACAGATAATACAATGGCACTAAATTCACATCTTTCAGTTATTACTCTGAATGTAAATGGGCTAAATGCTCTAGTCAAAAGACACAGGGTATCAGACTGGACAAAAAAGCATAGACCCATCCATATGCTGTCCATTTTAACACTAAAGACACCTTCAGACTGAAAATGAGGGGGTGGAGAACCATTTACCATGCAAACGGACCTCAAAAGAAATCTGGGATACCAATCCTCGTATCAGTACATTAGATTAAGAGATGAAGAGGGACACAATATCATACTTAAAGAGTCTAACCAACAAGAACATCTAACAATTTAAATATTTATGTCCCTAATGTGGAAGCAGCCAATTATATCAACCAATTAATAACCAAAGTAAAGAAACACATAGATAGTAATACATTAATAGTAGGAGACTTCAACACTCTATGCTCAGCAAAGGACAGATCTTCTAAGCATAAGATCAACAAAGAAACAGGGGCTTTGAATGACAGCAAATGTTGGCGAGGATGTGGAGAAAGGTGAACCCTCTTGCACTGTTGGTGGGAATGCAAACTGGTGCAGCCACTCTAGAAAAGAGTGTGGAGGTTCCTCAAGAAGTTAAAAATAGAGCTGCCCTATGACCCAGCAATTATACCACTGGGTATCTACCCCAAAGATACCGATGTAGTGAAACAACAGGACACCTACACCCCAATGTTTATAGCAGCAATGTCCACAATAGCCAAACTGTGGAAGGAGCTGAGGTGTCCATCGAAAGATGAATGGATAAAGAAGATGTGGTCTATGTATACAATGGAATATTCCTCAGCCATCAGGACGAATACCCACCATTTACATTGATTTGGATGGAACTAGAGGGTTATTATGCTGAGTGAAATAAGTCAGTTGGAGAAAGACAATTATCACATGGTTTCATTCATATGTGGAAGGTAAGAAATAGTGAAAGGAACCATAAGGGAAAGAGGGGAAACTGAGTGGGGAAAAATTACAGAGGAAGACAAACCATGAGAGACTACTGACTCTGGGAAACAAAGGATTGTGGAAGCGGAGGTAGGGGAGGGGAATAGAGGTAACTGGGTGATGGACATTAAGGAGAGCAGGAGATGTGATGAGCACTGGGTGTTATACTATATGTTGTAAATTGAATTTAAATAAAATAAAAAAATTAAAAATGTAATTGTAATGAGTTCTTTTAATTCTTTGTTCAATTTGACATCTAGGCCCTATGAAATACATTTTCTGTTGCCTGCTCTAATTTCTCTGTGTATGAATCACACCCACTTCTTTGCATGTCTTTTAATTTGTTTTCAAAAACTGGATGTTTACGTAATATATTGTAGCAATTCTAGATATGATTAGATACTGTTTCTTCTTGTACTCAGAGGCTTCTTTTTGTTGTTGGTTGTTGGTTCAACTATTAAACCAAAGTCTAACATTCACTCATATAGTGCATTTTCTTCATTTAGAGGAAACTACAGTGACATTTTATAATATTATGGCAAAATATTTAAACAAAGCACAAACATCAATACCTTATAGTATTATATATTACTTGGTAGTGTAGATACAAAATGAAATAGTAAAAAAGTAATAGATGAGATAAATGACATAATTTTGAATAATGTAATGTTAGGTATCCAATTATTTTGTGTATAATACATTATTGTAATCTCTATTGAGCAGATAATATTTTTTGTTAAATTTGTGGATTTTCCAACAGCAAGTATTTTCATGTGTATAATTTTGACTTTTTTTTTTTTTGGTCCAGGGGATGACATAACTGGAGAAAGATAATATACATGTTTTAGGACGACCTACAAAGACTACATCTAGGCAAACACTATTTGAGAGGCTAGGAATACATTAACTTCTCAATTATGATAGAAAACAATGGGTTGCAACAGATTATGTTTGGAAAAAAAATCTAAATTATAAAGTATTCTATATTCCCTGTTATGCAGTTTTTACTTGGAGTGAATAATGCATCAAATTCCTTTTGACATCATCAATTTTTAAAATATCCAAAAACTTAGAGGCACCTGGGTGGCTCAGCAGTTGAGCATCTGCCTTTGGCTCAGGTCATGATCCTGCAGTCCTGGGATCGAGTCCCACATCAGGCTCCCTGTGGGGAGTCTACTTCTCCCTCTGCCTATGTTTCTGCCTGTGTATGTGTGTGTGTGCCTCTCATGAATAAGTAAATAAAATCTTTAAATAGTAAAATAAAATAAAATAAAATAAAATAAAACATCCAAAAACTAAATAATCCTTCTTGTTATCAATGAAATGTGGGGTCATACTGGAAAACTTCTATCCCACATAAATTTGAAGCCTTTGCCAAATACTCAATGAGAGAATAAAGGTGATGCCATCATGCAACTAAAACTTCAATTAGAAGCTCTATGCAGTGTTTTAAACACTTTTTAAAAAAGATTTATCAACTTTTGTTTAGAGTGAGAGAGAGCACGGGGAGGGGCAGAAGGAGAGGGAGAGAGAAACCCCAGTAAACTCCTCACTGAGTTTGGAGCCAACACAGGGCTCAATCTCAAGTCCCCAAGATCACAATCTGAGCTGAAACCAAGAGTTGGATGCTTAGTTGACTGTACCACCCTGGAACCCCTACTTTTTTAGAAACTTTTGATTCTATCTATTAATAGTAATACACTATTAATAGATACACATTTGGGGATCCCAGGGTGGCTCAGCAGTTTAGCCCACCTTCAGCCCAGGGCCTGATCCTGGAGACCCAAGTTCGAGTCCCATATCGGGCTCCCTGCGTGGAGCCTGCTTCTCCCTCTGCCTGTGTCTCTGCCTCTCTCTCTCTCTCTGTGTGTCTCTCATGAATAAATAAATAAAATCTTTAAAATAAAAAAAATAGATACACATTTCAGATCACAAGCCAAAGCATACTTTTGAAAATATATAGTTTTAAATTTATTGATTCAGTACTAATTTGTTATTTAGTTTAGTTAATAGTTAAATAACTATTTGTTATTTAGTTATTTGTTATTTGTGTTTTCAAAAGTTAATCTTATAAGGACAACTATACAGGAACGAAAAATATACATGCATAATTTTCATGAATGCATCACAGGGGTTTTTTTTTTCATCACAGGGTTTTTTTTTTTAATTTTTATTTATTTATGATAGTCACATAGAGAGAGAGAGAGAGGGGCAGAGACACAGGCAGAGGGAGAAGCAGGCTCCATGCACCGGGAGCCCGACGTGGGATTCGATCCCAGGTCTCCAGGATCGCGCCCTGGGCCAAAGGCAGGCGCCAAACCGCTGTGTCACCCAGGGATGCCTCATCACAGGGTTTTGAAAGTTACTTGAAGGAAACATGTTGATAGAAATATATTACTGATGCTAAGAATTTATAGAATCTTTTGATATCAATACCTACTGCTCCATTGTAGAAAATGAAAGAATAAAGTTAATTTGATTCTAAATTTCACAATTGGCCCATCTGTATTCTAAATTAAATATCAAAATCAATTTGTTTTTTCTGTATTAGATACAACAATCTTTAAAAGAGGTTTATGATAACAAGAGAAAGCCTTTTCAGCTTTGTAGCTGATGCATATAATTTGAAGAATTAAGATGGCAACTTCTGCAACTGTGTAAAAATTTAAAATTGACTGCTGTACATAATAAGAATGGAACATTGGTTCAACATTGATATAAGAGCAATTGAAAACTTTGTTTTCCGACAAATACCCACCATTTGCTTCGACGTGGATGGAACTGGAGGGTATTATGCTGAGTGAAATAAGTCAATTGGAGAAGGACAAATATTATATGGTCTCATTCATTCAGGGAATATAAAAATTAGTGAAAGGGAATAAAGGGGAAAGGAGAAAAAATGAGTGGGAAATATCAGAAAGGGAGACAGACCGTGAGAAACTCCTAACTCTGGGAAACAAAGTAGGGGGGGGTGGAGGGGGAGGTGGGCGGGGGGTGGGGGTGACTGGGTGACGGGCACTGAGGAGGACACTTGACAGGATGAGCACTGGGTGTTATGCTATATGTTGGCAAATTGAACTCCAATAAAAAATAAATAAAAAAAAAACTTTGTTTTCTAAAATCCAATGTTGCTCCTACTAACATATCACAACGTTTTTGCAGCACTAATTTACCAGGTGCATTTCTAAACACTTAAACCCCTCTGGATATATTTAACTTTGCCAGTATTAGTAGACAGAAGAGAAGGTAGTCTCTCAAAATTTAAATTTATTAAAAATGACTTAAGGTCTATGAGATCAGAAGAAACATATCACTACTGACCGTTTCGATTAAAAATGAGATTTACAAAATTACTACAAGCAAGAAATAGCAGGGGGGTTTGCCTTATTTAAATTCAACTTAGCACATAGTACACCATTAATTTCACATGTAGAGTTCAATAATTCATCAGTTACATATAACACCCAGTGCTCATCACATCACGTGCCCTCCTTAATGCCTATCACCTAGTTACCCCGTTCCCCCACCCACCTCCCCTCCAGCATCCCTCAATTTGTTCTCTATAGTTAAGAGTCTGTTTTATGTTTTGTCTCCCTCTCTGTTTTTATCCTATTTTATTTTTCCTTCCCCTCCCCTATGTTCATCAGTGTTTCTTAAATTCCACATATGAGTGAAATCACATGGTATTTATATTTCTCTGACTGCCTTATTTCACTTAGCATAATACCCTCCAGTTCCATCCATGTCCTTGCAAATGGCAAGATTTCATTCTTTTTGATGGCTGAGTAATATTCCTCTGTGTCTGTACACACACATACACACACACCACATCTTTTTGATCCATATGCCTGTCGATAGACATCTGGGCTCTTTTCATATTTTGGCTATTATGGACATGGCTGCTATAAACATTGGGGTGCATGTGCAAGAAATAGTTTATATTATCATTATTTAACATGAATATTTTGTTTGAGGAAGGAGTAACTTTTTCTAATAGACTACTGACATCTCTCCTTTTTTCCCACAGTGACTTTGCAGACTTGAAAGGATGGTTTGTTAGGGGCTTTCAGCAGATAGGAAAATGGAATTCCCATTTAGAGATAGTGTGGCCCAGGAGGAAGAGCCTAGGCTCTGGGTTAATACAGAGCAAAGTTTTAAGCCCAATGCATTAGCTAAATGTTGGCCCCTAGGCAAGTCATTTCCCCTCCCTGAATCTTATTCTTCTTTCTTGTAAATGGTGGAAAATAAAACTGTTTATCTCCTAGAGTGATAGGTACTGGAACATTAAATAGGAAATTGTGTGTAACATATTTACCACTGGTGCAAAGGAGGTGCTAAATAAAAGTAACTTTTTTTTAAAGCAGCCATTTATGAGACACTAAAAGGTGGCTATTAGGCATCATGCAAGCTCTACTCAGAGGGCAACTTGTTGAGAAATGAACACCTTATAAAACGTGATCTGCCTGGGAAATTTGAAGACCTAGGTGGAGTTCAGGCATAGCAGGGTTAAAATAGAAGATATTGGGGAGGGGTGAGATCTTTGCAACCCTAAATGTGGTCCATGGATCAATAGCACCAGCATCACCTGGGAGCTTGTTAAGGATGCATACTGTTAGGTCCCACCCCAGACTTAGTGAGTCAGAATCTGTAATTTAACCAGATCCTGAGGATATGTAAATGCACATTAAAGTTTGAGAGGCACTGGGATAAAGAAGCTGAACTGTATTCTGACACTGAATAGGCACCAAAGTTGGAGAAAGTCTCTATGGTGCCATGTTCAGGGCTTAACTCTGTCTTCAGCTGCTGTCAAAGTGCAGCAGTACTGCCATTAGTTACTCTGTGCTGCTTCTGAGGGTAAAGGAGCCATTGGAAAAGCATACTACAGAGTCAACAATTCTGCTTAATGCCATGGGCAGTCTCAACTCAGATCACAAAGCCAAATAACAGCCTAGATGGATAGGCATTTGCTGGTAGTCACAGTTAAACAGGCTCATAAGCTAAATAGCCCAAAATATACAAATAAATAATCCTAGGAACTTCAATACTACAGGTCACCACAGCCATGTCTGTTCCATCCTGAGAAACCAACACTCCATTGCAACAGCTCGATATCAGCCCTGTTATACTTTAGAACAGTTAGTCTGGTACCTCAACACTATAAAAAAACATTTTTTGAGAGTATAGAAATGGGATTTGAAAAAAAGAAAGACAGAACAACCCAAATTGGGCAACAAATCAAACCAATGATCTAATACTGGAGAATCCGGTGCCACAAATACAGATAATGAGCTACCTGTTTATAATGAGGATAAATTGTCTCAAACCAGAGACAGCCCTAGAACTTTAGAATTATATGTTGTGGAATGCTAGTAGATCTACTGTTTCATACTGTACAGAAGATTCGAAAGAAGAAGAGTAATGACCCAGACCAGAAATCATATTTTCAAGTTAATACCTTTACCTGGCCAACCATCAGTGAAATGCAACCACTGACATACTTTTACTTCAGGGTCTCTGAATTGCTCTGATCCTTGGATGAGATGATAGGAGGGAATAAGAATATTTTACAGGGTAAGGTTGTCATTAGTACTGTTTACCAATTTTCTGTCTTTAGTGTACATGGTAGGATTGCACTTCCTGCCCTCATGTGGTTGGATGGAAATGTGCTTCTTGCTGAGGAATTTAACTTCTGGGACCACACTCTCTGGTCTCTTTTTCCTCTGGCAAGGTATTTGGTAACTTGTGAGGTGCTGGGTGCTCATCAGACTGGCTCCATGAATGGGTACAATGAAGAGAACCCTCTGTGAACATGTAATGGTCAGAGAGCAAGGGCAAGATATACATATATTTTTAAATTTTATATTAAGCCAAGATTTTGAATTGTTTGTTCCTGCATCATAACCTAGCCTTTGATGATTGAGGAATCAAGGAAAATACTCTTTATAATAACAGCTCAAAAATGGGAGAGAAGATGTGGCATACACACACACACACACACACACACACACATATATTTCATACAATGAAATATTCAGGCATAAAAAAATCTTGCCATTTGCAACAACATGGATAGAGCTAGAGTATAATGCTAAGTGAAATAAGTCAGAGAAAGACAAATACAGTATGATTTCACTCATGTGAATTTAAGAAACAAAACAAAAAAAAACCAAAAAACAGACTGAACTATGAGAACAAACTAATGGTTACCAGAGGGCAGGTGGGTAGGGGGATGGGTGAAACAGATGAAGGGGATTAAGATTACACTTACTGTGATGAGCACTGAGTAATATATGGGATTGTTGAATCGCTATATTGTGTCCCTGAAACTATAATAACACTGTTAATTATGCCGGAATTTAAATTTAAAATATTTAAAAAACAAAAAAATAATGGGGGAGGGATAGATGATTTTCCTCCTAGAAAATGGTCCATGGGACCAGTCCTATTAATTAGCAAAGAAGGTTTCCTACCAAGCTCTAAGTAACATCTCTGAATCTGAAAGGCCATGACTTTTCTTGCCCTTCTACAGATGGAGAGCAATCCCAATTCTAATAGAATAAGAGAAAAAGGGGTTGAGTGTTAAAAGGTCAATTTTGCTTTTGATTGTACTATACTTAAAGTGATTAGAGAAGAAGTTACACCGAACTTGTATAATGAGAAGACCAATCTTAGCTAACCAGAGCATGTCAGTGTTATGAAAGGTGGTCAAGAAGACGTGACCTTCACTTGACCTGTGAGATGGACCCAAGGGATCAGAGGCTTTTCATCCTGATCCCTGTCCTTGGAATGTAGGTTTTTGCTTGCCTTTCTAGCTCCCAGAGACTACTTTAAGGACACAGCCTTGAGAGAGTGATACGGTGTTGAGGACACCTACACAGTGTACTTGACTGAATCCAGTTAAGGCCTTTCTCTATATAAACTTCTAAGACTTGGCGGGCAGGTGTGGGGTCTATTCCTCTTGCTGCCACCCAAGACAAGCCTCATGTGTAAGTTCCCTTTGCTTATTAAACCTGCCACCTACCACCCTGGAGTGGCCAGCCTCTTTCTTCTGCTTCTCTGTGCCCTCTTGATATAGGGCGAATTTCAGATGACACCTAGGAAGCTCCTGAGGAGGTTATGAACCAACAGTCGTGTGTGTGTGTGTGCGCGCGTGCGCGCGTATACACCCTTATTTTAAGGATTTGGTTCATGTGATGGTGTGAACTGGCAATTTTAAAATCCATAACAGCAGGCAGTGGGCTGGAAACTCAGATAGGAGTTGACGCTGCCATCTTAAGGCAGGATTTCTTCTCTGGGAGCCTCAGTATTTGCTCTTAATACTATCACTTCAACTGCTTAAATGAGATATATCCACATTATTGAGGACAATCTCCTTATTTGGAATAATTAGGGGGAAAAATTCAACTTTAGGAAAAGTCACGATGAGGGTGACTTTTTTATTCTTTAGTAAATTGATTAAAACAAGACTTCTGATGGTGTCCTTTCTAAAATACAAATCCCATCCTATTATTCTCCTGTTTATAATCCCTCAATGAGCTGCCATTGAAATATTTTAGCCTCAGATGTAATTTCATCTAAGACCTGGCTCCAATTTTTATTTGAACCATTTTTTTCTGCCCCTCTTACCCCCATTACTCTACTCTAGTTATACCAAACTTCTTGCTATTTCCTTATTATAGCATGTTTTGGGGGTTCCATAGTTTAAGTTTGCTTCTCTGTCTGTCCCCTGTACCCTCTTTTCCCCAGAGCAAGGTCCTTCAAGGTGCATCTCCTCAGTGCAGCATTTCCCATGCCTACAGACAGCCGATCAGTCTTATATCTATTTCCCCAAAATATATTATAGCCAGTTCTGTTAGAATATAATCAATTTACAGTTGTCTTTTTTCTTTATTTCTTTTTGACAAAAAGGTGAAAATTTTGAGGTAAAGGTCTATGATACTCCTAGCCTTTAACAAATGGCTGCTACACAGCTGTTGCTCTAGAAACATTTGTAGGAAAAAACATCTGCTCCCCTCCCCAAAAGACTCTGATAAATATAGCATCCTGTAATATGTTCTTTTCTATTAAGACCTTTAAGTTCCCTTCCAAAACTGTTATTCTGTGATTATTAGGCTATTTCCTTAAATTTATCCATAATATTTAATGGTGTTCCCAGTCCTTATTTTATCATTCTAGTAGCTCTTTGCATTTGGGTTCTTGATGATTTAAGATACAGTAGGTCACCACTAAATATCACATAACCATAGCATCTAAGTAGAAATTGCTGTTTTTCATCCTGTGACACTTTCCCTTTTCCATGGTTTAGGATTCAAGAGCAGTTGTTTACACAAACACAAAAACACCAAAGAACAAGATCAAAAATGGGGAGTCCAAATATTTTCTTTGATCTTCCATGGCATTATATTCATTCACTTTTCCATTCCAAGGGTCTGTATCAATTATCTACTAGGAAAATATATACAAATAAATATATACATACATACATAAAATTATGCTGATAAGTTTAAAAAGGTAGAGCTTGACATACACTTACAATGGAATCCTTTTTTTTTTTTCCTAAGTAGTAATTTTTTGACTCGGAGTCTGAATCACATTCAAAGCCTCAATTTGTAAATTAGAGGGAAACATTATCTTAAATTTTGCAAATATTTTATGAATATATTGTTATATAATGTCATGTAGGACTTAATATTAAAGAATGTGTCAGTCACAAATGTCAGTCATAATTTTATCTCCAGGATAAATTCTGGCACATAGTAAGAATGTAGTATCTGAAGATTTTAATTAGATATAGTTTTCTATATCTACAAGAAAATAGGAGATCCAAAATTCATCGGTGGTTCAGTTACATTTATATCTTTCACTGCATGGCCCACCTGATCTGAAAGTATTGGCATCGCAGGTATGAAGCCTGTTTCAAATCAAAGGGGGAAAATGTTGAGTGCTCGCTTAACTATTGAGGGAGAAGATCTCCAAAGTCATGGCAGTATATATGCCAGGTCTTAAAAAAAAAAAATCAGGCCAGTTGGAAACTAATATACACATTAGTCATGCAGAATAAAATTCCTCTCTGTAATAGTCATTAATGCTCTTTATAAAGATTTCATTTCTCTTCCTTTTAGGCTCTTGGTCCGTTTGTACTCTCCATCCCTTTTGAAGATAGGCACAGCTAAGTGACCTGCTTTAGTCAGTGAAATATGAGCTTCCATGCAGCATCCTTATGAGCTATTACATTTTCACTACATTTCCTTTTCACATTGTAGAAGGAAGGAGATGGAGCCTTCTTCAGCCTGTGTTGCTATGTGAGAATAATGTAGAACAGATTCCCCCCTACATTCCACCCCTGGCCAATTTAAGATGGACAAGGAGTGTGAGCCGGAAATAGGCCTCTGTTCTTTTAGCTGTCTGAGGTTTCTAAGGCTCCTTTTTTTTTTTTTTCCTACTGCTGCATAACCTAGCCCATTCTGACTGATATATGATCCAGTAATATAGTAGGGGATTCCCTGATTGTGTTGCCAGCTTCTTTAGACAATAGCACAGAAAAAAATACAAAGTCATTATCAAGTGATAAGGAGCATGGGTGAAATCCATTGATGCTTGCCATAAAAAATCTGTTTTATACAGGTTTGAAATGAGCTTTCTTTTTTTTTTTTTTTTTTTTTTTTTTTTTTTTTTTTTTTTTTTTTGTTTTTTTTTTTATTGGTGTTCAATTTACTAACATACAGAATAACACCCAGTGCCCGTCACCCATTCACTCCCACCCCCCGCCCTCCTCCCCTTCCACCACCCCTAGTTCGTTTCCCAGAGTTAGCAGTCTTTATGTTCTGTCTCCCTTTCTGATATTTCCCACACATTTCTTCTCCCTTCCCTTATTTTCCCTTTCACTATTATTTATATTCCCCAAATGAATGAGAACATATAATGTTTGTCCTTCTCCGACTGACTTACTTCACTCAGCATAATACCCTCCAGTTCCATCCACGTTGAAGCAAATGGTGGGTATTTGTCATTTCTAATAGCTGAGTAATATTCCATTGTATACATAAGATGAATGGATAAAGAAGATGTGGTTTATGTATACAATGAAATGAGCTTTCAATAGATGTGCCTCCAAAAGAGAAGCTTACATAAGTCTTAAGGCCTCTCCAGGCAAGTTAAAGATGATTAAATGTTATTGGGAATTAGATTCCTCAGTTGTGATTACAAATGTTTCCAGAGACCAACCCTGAGCAAATTGTAGATCAACCATGAACCTCTATTTACAGTCAAATCGAGTAACTTCTGCTGTGTTTGTCCCTCAGTGCTTTGACATGGCCTTCCAAGAGCTGTAAAAAACAAACTCAGAGGAAAGCAGCTATGGAAGAAAACCAAGCCTTTAAGAAATGAAGGAAAGGGCCTTCCATTTATTGGTCAGCTACTATGTATGAAGCATGATTTTTTTACATCCATTTTCTCATATCAGTACCACAATGACTGTGAGGTGACTATTGTTACCTGCACTTATGAGGAGCTAGATAGAGACCTTTTCCAATAAAAGTCAGTATGGCAAGTGACGCTGATCTAACCTCTACATAATGAACGAAAAGCTTTGTGTTTATCAAGCACCTACCCTACCAGGGCACTGTCGGAAGCACACTACTTGTCCCTAAGAAGGTCACCAAATAGTCGGTATAATGAGCCCTGGATATAAATAAAGATGTAATAGTATGTAATAGTGTGAACTAAGGTTTCTACAACCTTAGCCTACAATACAAAATTTCTACTATTTTGTAGATAATGAAGACCACATATATCCCTTGGCAGAAGTCATTGAGAACTGGGGTGGTTTTATTATTTTTATTTATTTTATTTTATTTTATTTTATTTATTTATTTATTTTTTTTTTATATTTATTTATTTATTTATTTATTATTTATTTTTTATTTATTTATTTATTTATTTATTTATTTATTTATTTATTTATTTATTTATTTTTAACTGGGGTGGTTTTAGAAGACAAGGGGGAAGTTGCTGTTAGCCTTGATAGAGGGTAAAAGGAAAAGGGATGGGAGTGGGAATTTAAAGGTGGGAATGACCGATAAAAAACACGGAGGTAGAAAGGCACATAACACATCTGGGAAATAGCACCAATCTGCCTGAAGCATATGTTTTCTTTCCACTAATTGATAGTGGATTAGTGAAATCAGTGAATATTCCATTTGGAAGAGATTGTGAAGCCCTTCTCTATTCCAACTAACTACCAAGTAAGAACCATTCTACCGAGCGCCAGAGAAGTGGTGCTTCACAGTCTGCACGAATACCTACAACAGTGATTTCGAACACTGCTGTCCATCGTAAACCTTGGTGACTTTGTTAAAATCGTAAGTTCCTATCAAATATTGCAGACCCACTGAAGCAGTCTTTTAAGGTGGAGCCTGGGTAAAGGCAAAGAGAGATAAGTGAGACCCTTTGTAAGTCAATATATTTTTACCCCTTACTACTGATATTTTAGGGCAGCTGGGTGGTTCAGTGGTTAAGGGTCGTGATCCCATGACTTCCAGATCGAGTCCCACATCAGGCTCTTTGCAGGGAGCCTGCTTCTCCCTCTGCCTCTGCCTCTGCCTCTGCCTCTTGCTCTGTGTCTCTCATGAATAAATAAATAAAATCTTTTTAAAAAACTGATATTTTATGTCTTCGGCATTTAGTGAAGCATGGGTAAAGGTAAAGAATGTCTGATGGCTATGACCCACCCACCTACGACGAGAAGCATACCAAAATATTTTTTTCAACCATACAAAGTCGTCTGTCTCAGAGTTTTGGTAAACAAACTCTATCTCCTTACATTCTCTGTGATGTTCTAGTACCTAAGTGTATCCCTTACAAAGAGATGTTTTAGGCAGCTGCTTGGTGGGCCTGCCCATTTTTATCTGGTCCTGGACTGATAATGTGTTTTCTTTTAAATAAATTCTCTATGGAATTCCTTATGCAAAGCCAGGGCTAAGAACATGGGGTAGAGTGCCTGCTGCTCCCACCAGTAACCCATTGTTGATGGGCTTTAATTTGAAGAATGTTCTTTTCTTGTGTTAGCGCAAGATGCACTTCACCATAACTTCAGGTCGTTGCCATATAAAATAATGCTAGTTTAATCCTAAAAATAGCTGAAGTTCAATCTAATATACTTCCTCTCCTACCAACCCCGCCACCATCACCACGGTCTAGCAAGTTCTTGTCTTTAAGGTAAATGGCTTCTTCCTCCTACAGCGATGGCTGACTTCGTAGGCATGTAGCTTGAGCCAGTCCCATAGGGATCCACACTCAGAAAGACCTCGTGCTTGATTTAATGTTCTGCTGCGAGCACCTTGGAGTTCTTCATTTTTGCTCTTTTATTTCACACCTGCCCCATAAATTATGTAGGAAGTCCTGCACGCAACAGGATTTTAAATGCGCCCCATAGGCTGGATATTCTGTTTTCGGTAAAGCCAGTTTGTCTTTGTTCTTTTCAGTCCATACACCTACAATTGTGCATGATACACACAAAGTAACTTAGCTTGGCACAATCAGGTGTGACTGCTGTGTTCCCTGTTCTGGAGAATAAGTTCCCATCAGTCTTGCGGCAGCAAGACCACACTGTTGAGTTAGATTGAGTTTGCAGGGGCACCTGGGGGGCTCAGTCGGTTAAGCATCTGCCTTCGGCTCAGGTCACACTCTTGGGGTCCTGGGGTAGAGCCCCACATTGGGCTCCCTGCTCAGCAGAGAGTCTGCTTCTCCCTCTCCCTCTGCTTCACCCCTTTGCCTGGCTCGTGCTCGCTGTCTCTCTCTCTAAAATAAATAAAATCTTTAAAAAAAAAATTGAGTTTGCAGATACAATGACATCCTCGTTCCATACCTAATTCCTTCTACACCCCAAAGCTGAAGGTATTTGGTCCCCTTTTCAGACGTATTCTTACCCCAGCCTCTGTTGGTATTCAGTGAAAATTCAGAGTCCCAGATCAGTGTCTTTTTCCATTGTCACTGTAACTTTTTTTTAATGTTTATATGTATTTATTGTTATTTTTTATTTTATTTTTTAAGTCTTTATTTTTTTATTGGAGTTCAGTTTGCCAACATATAGCATAACACCCAGTGCTCATCCCATCAAGTGCCCCCCTCAATGCCCGTCAACTGTAACTTTTTTCAAATTGACTGAAGCCTGTTTGTTCATGTACAACCCTTGGGTGTTCTGGTAGATAACAATAGATAGCAATATTTAGAAGTAAGTGAACGTTACCTACCATCTCAAAGCCTTATTCCTAGATGATAATGGAAGCTTATCTTGGGCCAACTTCTGCCAATATATCAATATTTGTTAAACATCTGTTAACAGGCACAAATCAGTTCATACGATCTGTTTTGTGAGCTTAGTGAAGTCCCACTTACCTGGTCACATCTTGCCTGAAAAGTTCACTGGAGGCAACTTTATTCTAGAGGAATGATCTAATTAAGGCCCATTGTAATTATCTCAAACTGAGGCATTTTATTTTTATTTTTTTTAAATAATAAATTTATTTTTATTGGTGTTCAATTTGCCAACATACAGAATAACACCCAGTGCTCATCCCGTCAGGTGCCCACCTCAAACTGAGGCATTTTAATGCAGGCATTTAGTTACATAGCTGATAGAAGAGCTGAGATGCCAAATAGGATGGTGTGACAATCCAGGGATTAATAAAAGGAAAATATCTTTAACTTCCTGGGCTGGATGGGTAAAGGAGATGATGTTCCTGGTAGCACCTGGAGTCGGAACCAGAGAGAATCACTGCTGCAGAAGGTATAGGCCCCATTCAATCCTTAAACCCTTCTCACGTATAGGTGCACATTGTCTGTAAAATAGCATATCCAATCCACAAATCCCGAACACAGCTAATTTCGGCAGTGAGAGCCCCTTTCTAATCTCTTTTATGCTAATTAGCCAAGCCTCTGGTACTACACCTAGATAAAGATACCTGAAATGCTTTAGTAGTCACCTGTGGAGCATGGGCTTTCTGATTAGAATATCAGCTGGCAAATATCTGGGGCGTGAATTTTTAATTAGGATTACTAACTGTACCCAAAGCATAACTTAAAAAATGTGTGTGTCACTATTTATGTTAAAGTATTTTAAAGTAAATTAAAAGACATGACAGACAGTACCTCTTCTCCTGAGCTGTCTCCTCTCTCATAGCACCCCTTAATTCTTTTCTTTTTTTTTTTTAAGATTTTATTTATTTATTCATGACAGAAAGAGAGAGAGAGAGAGGCAGAGACACAAGCAGAGGGAGAAGCAGGCTCCATGCTGGGAGCCCGATGTGGGACTCGATCCTGGGTCTCCAGGATCACTCCCCCCAGCCTAAAGCGGTGCCAAACCGCTGGGCCACCGGGGCTGCCCCCTTAATTCTTTTCAACAGTCCTTCCTACCCCCTCCTACTACCTGCAGCCACAACTCACTGAAGTCTACCCTTTGCAGACATACAGCTTCTCCACACAGTGGTGGTTGGCAGATGCCTTAAAGAAATTTTTCTGGACAGCTGCACACACTGGTGCTCCTTCTTTCCAGATCTTTTTTTTTTTTTCTTCTTTCCAGATCTTCCTGGTGCTCCCTGCCTGCATGATTCATGGCCCAACTCCCCCCTCAGTACTTTTCCAGACCTCATGCTCTTTGTGCCTGAATGCTTAATCATGGAGAAATAACATCTAAGAATTCATATTCATGAAAAACAAACCCCACCACAGTCAGAAATCAAAAAAAAAAAAAAAAAGAAGAAGAAGAAGAAGAAGAAGAAGAAGAAGAAGAAGAAGAAGAAGAAGAAGAAGAAGAAGAAGAAGAAGAGACTCTTAGAAACAAAAGGAAAATCTGGGGTGCCTGGGTGAAGTGTCCGAATCTTGATTTCAGCGCGGGTCGTGGTCCTCAGGGTCGTGAGATCGAGCCCCACATCAGGCTCAGCAGGGAGTCTGCTTGATTCTCTCTCTTCCTCTGCCCCCAACCCAGTCTCTCTTTCTGTCTCTCAAAATAATGAATAAATCTTAAAAAAAAAAAAAAAAAAGAAAGAAAAAAGAAATGGAAAATCTGACAGGAAGTTTTGGGAGGCTTTAATATGCCTTTCCCAGTTTTTGAAAGATCAAATAGTCAAAGGCAGAAAATCTGAATTATGTAGCTAATAGGATTGAGGAAATGAAGATATACCAAACTGTCTACTCTACAGATAACACAAGTAACCTTACGTAGTAAACAGCTGTTACAATAGCTATGTAAGGTAACTTGTATTAATCTGTTTGTAAGGTATTTGATTGGTACCTTCAAAAACACAGAACATGGGGGCACCTGGATGGCTCAGTTGGTTGTGTCCAACTCTTAGTTTTGGCTCAATTGGTGATCTCATGGGTTTGGGATCAGTCCCGTGTCGGACTCCACACTCGGCTCAGAGTCTACTGGGATTCTCTCTCTCTCTCCCTCTGTCCCTCCCCTGCTCAAATAAATAAATAAATAAATAAATAAATAAATATTTTTTTTAAAAGTGCATCATGTGGACAAAGACATTTTCTAGCTGCAGGAACAATGAAATGAAAATTGATTAAAAAATTTAAACAGTATCAGAAACACTTGAAAATGTAAAAGGACATGCACCTAAATAATTCTTGTGTCAACAGACAATCTTATGTTCAGCCTTTATATCAAGGCCTATGGGATGCATGAAAGCTATATTTAAAGGCAAATTCCTCTCTCTTATTGGTAAGAATAACCCTGTTTATGCCCAGTTCTCTTTTGACTTGAAATTTACTTAGTTTTCAATTAACATTGTCATCCTTGCTCTTATTATCTTTGTGTTTGCTGCTAACTTTTATTTGAAAAATTTCTTCTTAAAAAAAAAAGAAAGAAAAATTTCTTCTTTTAAAATGAGTGAAAATATCAGTGAGGGTGACAAAACATGAGAGACACCTAACTCTGGGAAACGAACAAGGGGTAGTGGAAGGGGAAGTGGGAGGGGGTTGGGGTGACTGGATGATGGGCAAAGAGGAGGGCACTTGGCGGGATGAGCACTGGGTGTTATGCTATATGTTGGCAAATTGAACTCCAACAAAAAAATTGAAAAAATTTCTTCTTTTATATTAGGTTCTTTAGTGATATAGTGTTAAATTCTCTATTTTACCTAAATATGAGGGCTTTTGAATTTTAATATAACTGAATGATGATTTCATTGTTCCGGAATTTCAGTATAGGTAGGTTCGAAGCTCCAAAGGCTTCCAGTTGTAAGAAAGGTTAGGACACTTATCCTGAAGTTGTGTCTACATAGTAAGACATGATTTTTAATTGTTTACCAATAAATAAAAGTCAAAGCTTTTTAAAGATATTTATTGACACTTTATGTGAAATGAGATCGAATCAAGTCAATAATTGTTTTTAATACTGTAGTTATGAATCTAGGTTGGCTTTGGAGAATAGATGAAGGGAGAAACGCTCAAGCTACCCACCACAAGCTATCCATTGGTTCATCATCGATTACTGCCACTTGAACTGTATGATTTTAGACATTATGTTTGTGTATTTCTCTTCATTTGCCTTCTCTAGCTTTTCTTGTATGGACCATGTTTCTTTGGACTTTTTGGCTTTAGAGATTTGGAAAATACTTATTTTTCTTTATACTACTGCTCTTCAAAAACACATAAGTATATTCCCTAAGGCCCATATTGCAAAACAATACACGGACTTTTACTTCACATATGTGATCATAAGAATAGCTAACATTTTTAAGCACTTATCTGAACCACACATTGTTTAACTCCCATATTTCTCACTTATATTTGTCCAATTTTGTTTACATCGTACTGCTGCTGTATAAAAATCATTGTAATGACAACCATCCAAGAGAAGGGAGCTAACAGTATGATCTCTATAATGTTTTGAGTGAGCTTTGGACAACTATTAGACTTTTATTATCTGACTCAGCTTGCACCTGGATCCAGCCAAGAGCAATGCTGATAAATAGTGAGCACACGTAGACACACTGCTCCGTCAGTCACTTCTCTTTGATACTGTCTCCCAGATGTACCTATTTCCTTCCTATTCAGAGCTCTTGGCACTCCTGCTGCTCCATTTTACTACTGTATTTAGTCTCTCTCTAGGAGAACTCGTATTGTGCCAATCAACCTTTACCAGCACTGGTTGAGTTTTATATTTACTCACAGGACATTGTTTCAGTTATCCTTTTTAACCTTGACATTTGTCTGATCATATCAAATGACTACATTCTTTCTTTGTTAGTACGTCTGTTAAATTAGTTCATTCAGGACCACTATAGCCTGAAAGGGGTTTCTTTCTTCATAAACAGTATTATATCATTATATCCTTCCCATTAGCAAGGCAATTCACATCTTCTGGTGTCACTGAAATCTGGCTACAGCAGCATGGAGACGTCTTCAACTCTTTCTCTGTGCTTTTTTTTTTTTTTTTTTTTGCATTGTCCCACTATCCCAAGGAAGCTTCTAGCATCTTTGTCTCTTTTCTCTGTGGCAATATGATAAAAAAAAAAAAAGTAAAAAAAAAAAAAACTTCTGTTTTTTAAACTGATATTACTATTGCTACTACAGTAATTATAATATCTGTAAGTTCATTCAACCCCTGTGCCAGACACAACTTCTAAGCACTTCATGTGCAGTTGAGGTTCTTTAGTTTGTGGCAGAAAACTAAACTTAATTAGAATAAGTTAAAAGAATTTACTGGCTCATGGAGTTGAGAAGCCCACAAGTTGATCTTTCTGTAGTCATGGCTTTTATCTACATGCTCAAATGAAAGAGATAGATCTGTGCCGCCCTTCACTTCACAGGTAAGTTTTCTTTTCTTTTCTTTTCTTTTCTTTTCTTTTCTTTTCTTTTCTTTTCTTTTCTTTTCTTTTCTTTTCTTTCCTTTTCTTTCTTTTCTTTTTTCTTTTCTTTTCTTTTCTTTCTTTTTTTTCTTTTCTTTTCTTTCTTTCTTTTCTTTTCCTTTCTTTTCTTCTTTTCTTTTCTTCTTTTCTTTTCTTTTCTTTTTTTTCTTTTTTCCACAGGTAAGTTTTCTAATCTCTTTCTTGCAGTATCAGGGAAGTTAGACCCTTTTACTGGGAAATATGGAGGCAAAGATAGCCACTAGAAACATTACACATATATCTCTATATAGTGCCGTATAAATGGGAATCTCAAACAAAGCAAGACAAAACAAAAACAAAAGCCAGTTGGTTCTGTTTGCATTATCCATAAACATAGACATAGATCTCTCAACTGACCACTGTGATCAGGGAGGTCAATATTCTTATTGGCCAGGCCTGGATCACATGTCTGTAGGTAGGCAGGTTAAGTCCATCTCAAATTTTATGAAATGTACTCCCAACAGGAAAGAAGGGTTCTTTTTATTATAAGAAGGAAAAAAAAAGGGGGATGTTGGGAGGGTACAAGCACAGATATACATTACATCATTTATTAATCTAATTTAGTACTTCTGGCAGCCCTGTGAAATGTATATTATTGTTAGTTTTACAGACAAAAAAAAAAGATTCATTCAAGTCAGCTAGCATGGTAGCAGTCACAGGATAATAAGAGGAAGCACTGAGATTTGGCTTTTGGACTCGGCCTTGAACATTGCCCGTCAGTCCTTTTGTTTTCCTGGTTATCCCTTTAGACAAATTCTAAAGTGTGGCTAACTCAAACTACTCTCCTCAATAGATTCAGTGGCTTGCTACTTCTCAATAAAAGCAGAAGCTATTAGTAGTGATTTCTCCAATATTCTGTAACCTCACCAAGAGACATCTACAATTGCATGCATCCTTTCTTAAAGCTCTTATCCAGTGTGAGGCCAATCATGCATCAGTATTCTAGATTCTACTCCCTCCTCACTTCTTGGTATATTTATTCAGTCATCCCCTCTCTCTTCTCTGTCTTCAACCTCACTACTGGCTGCCACTCATTAGCATTTAGACTCCCATCTGCAAAAATCTCCCTTCACTCCACAACCCCCTCCAGCTAGAGGCCTGTTTATAGGATTCTTCTTAGCTAGAATTCTTCAGTTTTCTACACTCACCGACTCTATTCCCTCCCGTCCTCTGTGTTCCTCAGCCTGCTGCAGTCTTCTTCTATTTCCATAACTTTGCCAAGAAGAGTCGGTATTAGGATAATCAATGACATGCACATTGATGAATCCAGTGGGTTTCTTTTAGACCTTATTATACTTGATGTCTCTATAGCTTTAAACTCAGTTTATCATATCATATTCTTTTTGAAATCCCTAAATTTGAAGTTTCTCAGACATCTGTACTGAGCTATCATTTTATTCTCACTTTTCACATCCTCTCTAGGCTATCTCATATATGCAGTGCATTTCATTTACCATCTAAGCATTGATGACTCCTGAATTTAGATGCCCACCCTCTTTCATGACTGTCTTAGAATTCTAGGCCTCTATCTCCAACTGCTGGTTCGCTATTTCCAATTGGATGCTTCAAAAGCACTTCTGCTTTATCATGTTCCATACTCAAGTCTGGTTTTCTCCCCCTAAACTGAGTACTTCCTTAAACTTTCCCCTTTTGTGCTTCTATATGGTTCCTAAAGCCAGAAAGTGGTGTTCTGCTAAACTCCTTTATCTCTTTCCCCAACTACATTTAACCTATCAGCGAATCTTATCAATTCTAAAGGAAAACTGTATCTTGAAATTATCTTCTTTTCTCATCTTTATTTCTATGTCTGTAGTCCAAGTCACTATGTTCTCTTACCTGATCTGCCACGATACTTTCTTAACTGGCTCCCTGCTTATGTTGTTAGATCATACAGACCGTTCTCCATGCGGCAGCAGCAGCAGCATGATTTTTCTCAGATCTGATTGTGTCATTCCTCTGCTTAAATTCCTTTGGTCTCACTTGCCCTACTGCCATCCAGTGGTCTGTAGTCTTACAAGTCCCTCTGCAATCTCATCACTGTCTATCTACCCCCCACCCTTCTCTAACCTTATCTTTTACCACTCTTCTCCTTTGTCTCTGAATTCAGCCAGACTCAAATACTTAATGTTCCTTTTATAAACTGTATTTTGCTTCCAAAGAAACTTCCCTGTTCCAAGATTCTATTAGGTGTCTCCATTATGTGTATCCAGATCACCTTGTGCTTATGGTAGGCTATTGCAATGGCTTGTTATATCAGTCAGAGCTGGATAGGAAAACAGACACCATTCCAAACATTTCAAGAAGGAGATTCAACACTGGAAATTAAGTGCTTTATGAATCAATTGGAAGAGCTGGACAAAAGAAGGTCAAGGAGGCCACTATTAGATTTGGGGTTCAACTCTAGCTTTCAGGAATTCAGAAATTGCTGCTTGCTTCCCCTTCTCTCAGGTCAGGAAACAATAGCGAGGAACTGGTGAATATGGCCACAACTGCTGTACAGCATTGAGGTAGGTTACTCCTGTGGAAATGCCTCTAGGGATCCCTGGGTGGCGCAGCGGTTTGGCGCCTGCCTTTGGCCCAGGGCGTGATCCTGGAGACCCGGGATCGAATCCCACGTCAGGCTCCCGGTGCATAGAGCCTGCTTCTCCCTCTGCCTGTGTCTCTGCCTCTCTCTCTCTCTCCGTGTGACTATCATGAATAAATAAATTAAAAAAAAAAAGAAATGCCTCTAGGCTGCTACAAAATCTTGAGTCTGTTAAGGCCCAGTGTTGGCCATTGATCCAGAGAAGGGGTGGTGTGGCTTCCACTTCTCATTTGCTTTGCAAATGTCAAATTATGGTTCATATTGGCAGAACCTAAACTGTACCTTGAACTGTACCTTCCCTTCTGGCAAGGGAATTTGGCAAATGTAGTTTCTGGTCTTCTAGTCCGTACTAGGGAACAGTAGAGAAGTGGGTGAAAATGGTGCCAGGTTCTAATATTCACCACAACCATTCTTTCATCAGGCACCCTATCAAAACTGTGAGCTCTGTGAGAGTGAGGACTCCGGTTCCCTATTATTTCACCTCAGGACCCATCTGAATGCCTGGCCCAATGAGTATTGATGTAATGGAAGAATAATGAGGTCTTTACATCTCACAGATATATTAGGGACATTAGTGTTGATAAAATGAAAGTTAATTACAGTCCAAATTCTGTCACAAGAATATAAAGCTTTCTAGGACTTACTGTTATATTGATATTTTTATGCACTGTTATGTTCAGACACTGTGCTAAATCTCTTTACCTGAATGAGTTCATTTAATCCTTAAAATAGCTCTTGAAGTAGATTCTGTGATTCTCACAATTTTATAGATGGGGAAATTAAGGCTCAGAGATTAAGTCAATTATCCAAGGTCACAAAATTTCTAGGAGGATAAACTGTGTTTGAAACCCAAGGATGTCTCATTTCAAAGCCTATGATCCATTCTCCACTGTACCATCTCCAGCTGAGAGAAGTGGCATTTCATGGGGCGATGGGATGCATCCATGACCTTTAGACTCTAAAGCCAGTGCTCCTTCTGAGTTCTCCCCCTGCATCAATTTAAACAACTTCTCTTATATAACAAAGAGGCTTTCTTAGGTTTTTTTTTCAAAAAGAACAAAGCATAACTGGCAGGTACCCTCTTAGTAGCACAAAGCGTTTACAAGGGGTAACTGGGTGGCTCAGTCAGTTAAGCATCCGACTCTTGGTTTCAGCTCAGGTTATAATCTCAGGGTTGTGAGATCCAGCCCTACATGGGGGCTCTGTGCTCAGTGGGGAGTCTGCTTGAGATTCTTTCCCCCTCCCTCTCCTTCCTCCTTTGCTCCTCCCCTGACTTACGTGTGCTCTCTCTCTCTCCCTCTAAAATAAATAAAAATTAAAAAAAAAAAAACATTTCAAGCATTGCCAGATAAAATATGGGATGCCTAGTTAAATTTGAATTTCAGATAAAAAAGGAATTATCTTTAATTATCTTAGTGTAATATGTCCCAAATATTGCATGGAACATACTTATACCAAAAAAAAAAATTCATTGCTTATTTAAAATTCAAATTTTACTGATTGCCTTATATTTTTATTTGCAATATCTAGAAACCTTAACCTCATTAGAAGCCACATTAATGAACGTAACCCATTTCATTCCCTAGACATTACAGCTTGCATAGCACTTTTGCCACCTTTAACTTATTGAACATATACAACAAACTTATGAGAAGTAAATTGTTTACTCTGTAAATACAACCAAGGACACTGGGCTAAGAATAGTTGAGAAATTTGCCCCTGATCATATAGCTCATGAGAGGTGGAGCTAGAGTTTAAATCTAGTATGTCTCACTCCATGTTATGTTCTCTCTCCTTAATGCCCTTCACAATCCAGCTCAAGCCTCACCTTCTATGGGAAACCTGCCCAAACTATTCCCTATCCAAAGGCAAATTTATTACTCATTATTTTATGCTGCCATGGATATTTGCACGTTATTATTATGGGATGCAGCACATTGCTGTGTAATTATCTTTTTCTCTCTGCCAGAACTGAACTTCTTTGAATAGTATGGTAGGCAGAACAATGACCCTCATAAAGATGCTCATATCCTAATCCCCAGAAACTGTGAATATGTTACCTTATATAGCAAAAGGGATGTTGCAGATATGATTAAGGCTAAAGATCGTAAAATAGAGGGATTATCTTGGATTGTCCAGATGAGCCCAATCTACTCACTTGAGTCCTTACAATTGGAGAATCCTTCCTGGCTGTGATCAGAGAGAGATGAGATGATGATGGTGGAGGGTCAGAAAGCTGCAACTTTGTTGGCCTTCAAGATGGATAAGATGGACCATGAGCCAGGAAATCATAAATGCACACTGCCTCCAAAAGCTAGAAAAGGCAAGAACACAGATTTTCCCCTAAAGCCCCCAGAAAG
Organism: Canis lupus dingo; assembly: GCF_003254725.2. Lineage (NCBI taxonomy): Eukaryota > Metazoa > Chordata > Mammalia > Carnivora > Canidae > Canis > Canis lupus. The sequence continues at coordinate 113,056,382 of NC_064281.1, read as the reverse complement.
GAACACAGCCCAATTACACCTCGATTTTAGCTCAGTGAGACCCACTTTGGACTTCTCAGTTCCATAAGGTAATACATTTGTGTTTTAATGACCGAATCTGTGGTCATTGAAGTAATAAGGAACCACCTCTTAGTCACTGCTATATTTCTAATGAGCAAAGTACCAAGTAAGCACATAATAAGTACTGAAGTTGTTTGCATGGATAAATGGAAGTTATAGCACACTGCTTCAGGACCAGAGCATTATGAAACAAGAGCACCCAACTAGAGTGTGAGGAAGAAAAATGATCTCTACTTATCTTCCCTGAGCTAATGAGAGTAAATGATCTTCTGTATTACTTGGCCCAATGATCATAAATCTAGAAAAGGAACAGTGATAAGTGAGGACTCCAAGACCAGCCTTTGTGAGTTCCTAGTTGTGGCTATGGTACTGAGGGGAAATCTCACCCATAGTTGCTACAATGATAAAAACAGCTACAATCTCTTGAATTACTATTTTAATAGTTGTCAACTTGTTGTGAACCTGAATGCCCTGCGACACGTGTTCACAGTTGCATGTTCCCAGGTCTAATCTCTAGAGATTCTGAGTCAGAGATGGATCCCAGGTGATTCTGTGGACCATACTGCATAGGAGATATATAATACAATAATAACATATATACGTCAGGATGACCAATGCTCTCTTCTTAATCTTGCCTCCTTGTTCCCACAAGTTGCTCCAGGGAGTACTTCTTTGGTCCTAAAGGCACCCCTGACACCAGATCTCATTCCTAAGTAAGTGAGAGAGCAAAGGTGAAGGGGATCATTTCCATTATTTTTTAATGCACTTCTCATCATAAAAGTATCCAGAGGTCAAGGTAATTAAGAGAAAATACATAAACACATTTCAGGAATTCTCTATTAAGTAGGCTGGCAGCAGAATCATCAAATGCAAGAACTTCTCAGGGGAGTTCATTGTGGCATCTTCAAATCAGGAAAGTTTAAAGAAGGAAATTTCTCTTTTTTTAGTTAGACCAAAGAAATGAGAATTTCATTCTATAACCAACCATTGAAAATAAAAGGTAACAGTTATGGAGAAATGCTTCCCATTGGTCGTTTTTATTTTTAAAAATAAATTTATTTTTATTGGTGTTCAATTTGCCAACATATAGAATAACACCCAGTGCTCATCCCATCCAGTGTCCCCCTCAGTGCCCATCACCCAGTCACCCCACCCCCCGCCCACCTCCCCTTCCCCCACCCCTAGTTCATTTCCCAGAGTTAGGAGTCTCTCATGTTCTGTCTCCCTTTCTGATATTTCCCACTCATTTTTTCTCCTTTCCCCTTTATTCCCTTTCACTGTTTTTTATATTCCAATTGGTCATTTTTAAATGGTGACCCCCGCCTTCTCTTTGCTTAAAAAAGGTAACACATTCTAAAACTAAAAAGAGATTTGAAAACCCAGAAAGATGCACAGAACAAAATGACCATTTCCCATAATTTCACTGCCTAAAGATAAGCTATGGCCAGCATTCGGATTACCCTCAATGCTTTGGGTTATACATGTGTACCTTAGATATTTGAGATCATTTTGTCTATGCAATTTAATATCATGCTTTCTCCTTCCAGTTAGCATTCTATCTGCCCCCCACCATGACCAACTTACTGTAATGAGATTGGTTTTGTTAAATTATTTTCTTTATTTTTTTAAAAAATTTTATTTATTCATGAGAGACAGAGAGAGAGAGGCAGAGACACAGGCAGAGGGAGAAGCAGGGTCCATGCAGGGAGCCCAATGCGGGACTCGATCCGGGAACCCCAAGATCACGACCTGAGCCAAAGGCAGACGCTCAACCGCTGAGCCACCCAGGCATCCCAAAATTATTTTCTTTAAAAGAATGGAGAGATTCAGAAATCTTAAGAGTCCAAAAACTGACTTCATGCTCAAAGCCTCTGCATATTATTCTTAAAGAGAAGCAATTAGGTCTTCCTGGAGTGTCAGAGGCACCGGGGCACCTGCAGCTGCCGACTGCTAATCATATTAGACAGAAGTTAATTTTGAGGTAACTTGCCCTCTGGCACCCCGCATGTCAGGCAGTGCAGTGGCTCCTTTATTTACAGTGGGCAATGCCATGTTTAGAGAATAATGTGCATTCCAGGCCTGCCATTCTCAACTGATTGCAAAGCTTTGTTGGAAAAGACGGAATTCTAGAATGTTATGAGCATAAATCACATTGTTGGAAATTGTCTTTCTCTAAAAGTTTATGGTTCTGGTGCAGCCCCATTTTTCTTCTGGACCTGAATTTGACTGAATTCCACTTGTCATCACTAAGAAATATTTTATTTTCATTTTCAATTCAGTCATAAATTGCTGAAAATATCCTCTCCGGAGGTAAATTAGGGTGTAGTAATAGCACAACTGAGTCTTAGCAGTGAAAAATATTCACTATATATTAAATATACATGGGTATACTTTGAACAAATATAATTGCATTAAAAAGTTGTCGACATTGTGCCCATCTTAAGGCCAAATTGAAGTTTTATCTGATTTGCCTTGTCTTCTGGATCTATTGCTGAAGGCAAATACCTTTCATTAGCTTCTTACACTAATGAAACAAGTTACCAGATTGGAGATAAGAGGCCAAGTCAAGAAGGCCGAGTTGTCCATCCTCTGAGCATCTTTTTATCTAAACATGCTGGAAATTGTTAATTTAACACAGACCAAGCTTTGGTCCACTTTGGTGGACACTTAAAGAAACCTTAGTGCTGGTCATTCCTTGTCACTTTTCTAAACCAATGACTTGTTCTATGTTGCACAAAGGCTATAATTTTGGTCAATAGACTGAGAAAACTATGTTGTGTATATAAGATCTCAATCCAAGGCAAGTGATGTTAGTAATCTTAAATATATTTGAGGTTTTGTGTTAATTTTTTAATATGGTGGCATTAAAATACAGAGGACATTGAGATTTTTCAAAGTGTTGATATGAGAGAGATACTTACATTAAGATATTTGTAAATTAGAGCAGGAGACAGAACATGAGAGACTCCTAACTCTGGGAAACGAACAAGGGGTGGTGGAAAGGGAGGTGGGTGGGGGGGTGGGGGTGACTGGGTGACAGGCACTGAGGGGGGCACTTGATGGGGATGAGCACTGGGTGTTATGCTATATGTTGGCAAATTGAACTCCAATAAAAAAAAAATTTTAAACCCTCAAAAAAGATATTTGTAAATTGTTAATAACAGTAAGGATTAATTGTATTTTACACTAAAAATATGGTATAACATAGTGCAAAGAGCACTGAAAAGATGAGGAATGGTTTCTAGTTTCCATTCTGCCACTAATAAACTGTGTGAACTTGACCGAACCCCTGCACTTGCCTGTGTTGGAGAGAAAAATGATAATAGAATATATCATCGTGTACAAGGTTAAATAGTGCGTTGGAAATAATTAACAATCTGAGAAAATACAGGCTTGCACCAAGAAATGAGAACCAAAAATACAATGGGTATGAAAAAATAAGTCAATTTAACCCCAACTGGTATTTCTAAGATATAAGGAGAAACAAGCATCTGGTCATTTGCATAGTTTTGCTCACACAAACAAAGTAGGGTTTTCAGCACTCCCTTGGAAGAAAACCAACTAGCACAGGGGTTCTCACTCAGGAAGGACCGCAGCAGACTTCTGAACAAGGTGGCTCTAGGATGTCCATAGTGTTAGACCCAATGGCAAAAGGGGGAACCTGTACAGGCCTAATTTGTCAAGGAAGCAGCACGGTGGCACTGTCCTGAGAGTGGAACTAATTGCCCTGGGAACATGGGTGGAATCAGAAAGGACAAAAAGGTATTGAATAACTATGGGTGGGGCCTTCAGGGATACCTTAGACCTATTTCCTCTCCCACTAACTCTGGTCATGTCCACGTGGTTGATCAGTCATGTGCTCATGTGGCCACTTAGCCTTACCTGTTCAGCTGGTCAGCTTTGCTTTGCAAAGGTTACAGTGAACAGGGAATAGGGAGCGTTATGCCTTCTGGGTGCCCTTCCTTTGTGATTTGATCTGGGATTGGTGCAACATAGGCAGCACTTTCATAAATCTTTTTTTTTATATATTTTATTTACTTATTCATGAGAGGCACAGAGAGAGAGAGAGAGAGAGAGAGAGAGAGAGGCAGAGACACAGGCAGAGGGAGAAGCAGGCCCAATGCAGGGAGCCCGACGTGGGACTCGATCCCAGGTCTCTAGGATCACACCCTGGGCTGAAGGCGACGCTAAACCGCTGAGCCACCCGGGCTGCCCTAGGCAGCACTTTCAACCAAAGGCTTTGCAGTAACTCAGACCTTGGTTTGAGTCCTGGTTCCACTATTGACGAACTGGGTGATCCTGAACAAGTTTCCTGCTTCCTCTGAGCCTCAGTTTTGTCATCTGTAAAATAAGGATAATGATGGGTTCTCTATCCTGTAATTATCATACATGAAAAGATTAGCAAAAATGTGTCTAGGTTCACAGAACTAGGCATGGTTGAGCCACAGCTGGCTGACCTGTGATCATAAATGCCTGTGATCGTAGAAGTGACCTAACCTGTTAAGATTGCAGAGCTATTTGGCAGTGAGATTGGGTATGGGAGACACTGCTACTTGCCTCCTCAAAAGACATTCTCCTTCACTTCCTTACCGAAGAGTCATTTTCCCCAAGAGTAGAATTGTGGCCAGCTAAAAATTCAACTTTCTGGGGTACCTTGGAGCTTTGGTTACTGTATACATGACACAGTTCTGTCCAATAATCAGAAATATACCAAGTAGGCTTTCCAATGAAGCTGGTTGTCTTAATAAAAAGGGGCAGACTCAGCTTACGTGTGTCCTTCTTCAGGCTTAGTCATGAAAATAATACTCTAGAGGTGGAACAGCCACTTTTGAAACCATCTTGATATCAGAAAGGAAAAAGCCACAAGCTAAAGACGACAGAAGGTAGAGATGAGAGCTGAAAGGAGCTTTTGTAGAAAAGCTCTATCAGCCTGGACTGTGAATTTCCCGACTTAGTTGCATTTAAAAAAAAAAAAATCACTGTTTGCTTAAGTTACTATAGTCTGGTTTCTGTTACACACAGCTAAACCCAATTCCAACTGATATATTAGGATTCAACCCTACAGAAATTTATTCAGCACATATTTTCTGGTGAGGTCCCTAGAGACAAAGCTCTGCTCATACTGTTTTTCATCTTGTTTATTTGTAATAGTTCCCATCCTGTCCTTGGTCTTAACCATCAGCTCCTCAGGGACAAAGTGCTTGGAACCCAGGATAATGTGCAGTCAATACCTATGATTTAAGGATTGGGAAATTGGGGCCTAGAGAGAGGTTATTTAGTGGAGGAACAGAGGCTAGTGCTGAGGATTTTTGATGTTCAGTCTTATGCTCTTAGCATTAGGGCTATCCAGGGCAGACCAAGATGGGGTTTTCCACCTGGCTAGTACTACTCATAAAGTACTGGGCAGCAGGGGCAGGTATCAATGTTTGGGCAACAAAAGACACATTTTCTGGGGCGCTTGGATGGCGAGGTCATGATCCTGGGGTCCTGGGATGGAACCCCACATCGGGCTCCCTGCTCAGTGGGGAGTCTGCTTCACCCTTTCCCTTTGCCCTTCCACTCCATGTATTCTTTCTCTCAAATAAATAAATAAAATCTTTAGGGAAATGTTTCTTTCTTTTTTTTTTAATCTTATAATTTTGCCCCGAATATTCTACATAGGCAAGGAGTAAGCCTGTTTCCTTATCTGCAAAATGGGCATAACAGCACATCTGTCGTAAGGTTATCGCTTAGGATCTAAGGAATCGATATATGTAAAGCTCTTAGAACAGCTCCTGGAATATAGGGGGAGTTTGAAGTAATAGCCCTTAGAGCTGAATTTATTGTCTTTAATGCTGAAGTGTGAATCTTTTCAATTTCTTGCTCTCAGAATCTTTGTGATGACTAAAATAAAAGTTCCGTGGTCAGGCAAAAGTGAGCTCTAGACTGAGATTTGTCACCTATGAATTGAGGGACATTGGGAAAAGCACTCACTGCTCCAAATCTTGATTTCCTCTTCTGTAAACGGGGATTTTTTTTTTTTTTTTTACCTATCTCACTAAGTTGTGAGGATTAACTGAGGTATTTTATGTAAGCACACAACTTCGTGTGAGCACTAACTAAGACAAGCTATTGTGATCTTGAGGCGAATTGTTATTTAGAACCTATCTTCTAATATACCTTAAGGGGTTTTTTTCCTTTTTTTTTTTTCCCCCACTAATCTCTGAGCCTGGACTGCGTGTGCATCACCTTCATTACCTTGGGTAGCCTGTCCTTCTGTTAGCTGCTTTTTAAAATTTCTTGCTAACTTTTCCTTTGTGTGATGGTTGAATTTTATGTGTCAACTTGGCTAGGTTATGGTGCCCAGTTGGTTGGTCAAATAGTGGTCTGGATATTACTGTGAGGATAGTTTGAAGGCCTAAGTTTACAATCAGTTAACTTTAAGTAAAGGAGATTGTCATCAATGATACTAGGTGGACCTCATCTACTCAGTTGAAGGCCATAAGAGCACAAACTGAGGCTTCCTGGAATTTTGCTTTAAGAGTATAGTGGAATTCCTATCTCAGGGGTGGCAGGGGGAGAAATTCTGCCTCAGTTTCCATCCTGCTGACCTACCCTGTAGAATGCAGATTCAAGACTGGGACATCAAGTCTTTTTTTTATATGTAAATTTATTTTTTATTGGTGTTCAATTTGCCAACATACAGAATAACACCCAGAGCTCATCCCATCAAGCGCCCCCTTCAGTGCCTGTCACCCAGTCACACCCACCCCCCGCCCACCTCTCCTTCCACTACCCCTAGTTCGTTTCCCAGAGTTAGGAGTCTCTCATGTTCTGTCTCCCTCTCTGATATTTCCCACTCATTTCCTCTCCTTTCCCCTTTATTCCCTTTCACTATCTTTTTATATTCCCCAAATGAATGAGACCATATAATGTTTGTCCTTCTCTGATCGACTTACTTCACTCAGCATAATACCCTCCAGTTCCATCCACGTTGAAGCAAATGGTGGGTATTCATCATTTCTAATGGCTGAGGAATATTCCATTGTATACACAGACCACAGCTTCTTTATCCATTCATCTGTCGATGGACACCGAGGCTCCTTCCACAGTTGGGCTATTGTGGACATTGCTGCTAGAAACATCGGGGTGCAGGTGTGGGACGTCAAGTCTTACGTGAGTTTCTAGCCTACCCTACCGATTCTGGACTTGCCAGGACCCACAAATGCACGAGCCAATTCCTGAATGCAAATCTTACAATACATGTAGTGTAAAATCTAGAATAAAATCCTACTGGTTATTGGTTGCAGTTCTCTGGAAAACCCTGATACACCTTGCCCCCTTGTACAAAATGGGGTTTCAGGAGCAAATGGATCTTCTTCATTTATTTTAGAAATTCCATGGAGAGCCTCATCTTGACTTCTGACATTTCTTCTGACTAATGGGAGAGGAGCAGCTGATGTGTTTGTGTTTCTGTTTTCAAAACTAGCCCTTCATTCTCCTTTCACAGTCAATTTACTATTCCCTACAGCCTTTCACTTTAAATTTACCACTTCTCTCCACACACCTCTTGGGAGTTTCCACTCCAGTAGCTCTCTCTTTTCTTCCCCACTTCTCCTTGTGGCTGTCTTGTCATAACTACTCATTAATCATGAAAATCATTTTACAAATCAGGCTGGGATGAACCTTGCGGCCGCTGGATATAACACAGTGAGAGCCCAACGTAGGATCTTTACACCAAGCTCTTCACACCCCGTGTTATTGCACCACAGATCTTTTATCCTCTGGATGATTTTGAGGAAACCAGAGATTTGATAACAATCTGCAGGCATGTGGGGAGGTTCAAAGGATGACATGAAGTGCTCCCAGAAATCTCTAGGACCTGACTAAATCATGCCTGTCCTCTCATGACAGCCGAAGCTGCTATATGCCCTATGCAGACAAAGTGCTTGATTGCTTACCCATGGATATTGGTGTCCTAAGAAATTTCATATCTGTTCCAGAAGGTACAGCTCAGGGAAGCCAATTAATTAAACTAGTTTTCCAGCTGATAGATTGATGCAATACCACTGTTTCAGTAAAGCACAAATTAGAAGCATATTGTGTCTGATGGCGTGGTCATCTCTCACTGTTGAGTATAATTTGCTAGAAAAGAAGAAACAAAACAAGAACCAAACCTGGGAAGAGTTGTGGCAAGGGACTCTGAATGCTGAAGCAGCCTTTATTGAACACAGACTATATGCCAAATTAAGTGTGTCACTCATGTTACCTCTTTTAAGACCCAGAAATCCTTTGAGATAGATTTTAGTATTTTCCTAATTTTATGAAGAAGGAAATAGACTCAGGGGGTTGAATTACTTTCCCAAGGACATATGGCTAGTTAGTGGCAGAGCTGGCAGGAAAAACTAAGCAATAGTAATAGTCATGTTCTGACCCTCCACACACTTAGCAGGTTGAATTCCTGCTGGCCTGGTGACTTTTCCTGTGTCCTCTTATCACCGATGGCCTTCTTTTTGTTATATAATTTAATTTTTTAAAATATTTTATTTATTGATCAAGAGAGGGAGTGAGAGCGTGAGCAGTGGGAGGGACAGAGAGAGAAGGAGAGACAGTCCCATGCAGACTGTGCTGAATGTAGAGCCCGACATGGGGCTCGATCTCACAACTGTGAGATCATGACCTGAGCCAAAATCAAGAGTTGGACACTCAACTGACCGAGCCACCCGGAAGCCCCTCACCCCTGGCCTTCTACTTTTCTAGTCCACCACACATCAGGAAACCTTTCTCTATTTTCATGATGATGTATTATACTTTGTTGATCTCTCATTCTTTAGGGACCATTCCAACTGCTAAAGGATGCCATCAGGTCACGATGATAACAAGATGTGTGTATTTGTAACCTACCTGTGGTGGGTACAGCAGAATCCATCATAATGAAGGCATGAGAAAGGTTTCTGTTTTGTTCCTTGGTTGCCATTGCAGCTGATGAAGTATAAGACCTTTGAAGTACAACTGCTTTGATCCCAGCTGCTCTGTAGCTGATCCTGCCAGGCTGCTTTGAAGTGAAGCAATCTACAGTTCCCTGTTGGTAGGATATGGGGAGTGCTAGAAGGAGTAGGGAGTTCATGGGACCAGTTAAGTGGCTGTTGCTAGGATCCAGGTGTGACATTTGATGAGAGCTTGAACTAGGGCAAAGGAAATGGACATGAAAACAAGGGGGCAGATAAGATAGATTCTAAATGGTTAAAATCCACAGGATATGGAGACCTTTTGAAAGTGGGGGAACTTTAAGATGAGTCATTAACTTCTGGTTTTCGAGATGAGTTGATAGTGGTGTCATTCACAGATGGAAGACACAGTTACAGGAGCAGAGACTTCGGTTTTGTCTTGCAGAGTTCTCTTGGCAACCCACGGTAGGCAGGGAAACCAGGCAGAGGAAACCAAAAAAGGTGCAGAGATAAAAATCAACAAGGCCTGTCTATAAAACAGCAAGTGGATTGGTTTAATTGAAGTACAGAATGTATGTTGAGGGAGAAGTAGGAGTTGAGGTTGGGGAGGGAGGGAGGCACTAGATCAAAAAGGGCTTTTGAAGCCATGTCAAAGAGTTTTGCTTTCATGCTTAGGGGAAATGGAAGATTCTGAATAGGTTTTAAGCAGGAAAGTGACTTGATAGTAAAGATTTTCATTTTGGAAAATCTCTCCAGTGCAGAGGATATGGCCTGGGAATGGGTTAGTGACAAAACAGGAGGAGCTGTTGAAGGAGCTCAACTGGGAGATGATGGTGATTGGGACTAGAATAGTGGTGATGGAGGCTGAGAAAAGTGTATGGAAGGAAAAAGATTTTAAAGATAGAATGGGTGGGGCCCCTGAGTGGCTGAGTCCGTTAAATGTTGATTTCGTCTCAGTTCATGATCTCAGGGTCGTGAGATTGAGCCCCGCATCGGGCTTTGTGCTGGGCTTGGAGCCTACTCAAGATTCTCTCTCCCTCTGCCCCTCACCCCCTGCGTGTGTGCTCTCTCTCTCTCTCTCTCAAAAAAAAAATAAATATAGAATGGGCAACACTTGCTGATGACTTAGATGTGGAGGAGAGGAAAAGTGGGAAATCAAGGCTAACCACTAAGTTGATGTTGGTTTAAGTGAAATTTCACTTTTACCCTTATCACCCTGGAAAACTTATTTTATTTCTTCTAATTAATGCACTATTTCCTCAGAAAATTGTGAATCCGTTAATTTTTTTTTCTTTTGGAGGCTTTGTGTTATTTAAACCCATCAGTATTTATTGTATCTGTAATATACAAGAATCAGATGGTAGTACTTGGAATCAAGTCAACATGTGGCTCTGATGGTGTAAAGGCAGCAAAAGGAAAGGGCACTTGACAAGGAATAAAAATATATGCGCTCTTCATCTAACATACGTAATCCCTCTGAGCCCCTATTTTTTTCAATCCTCAATAATAACCAAACAACACAGAGAAGTGTGCGTGTGTATGCCCACGTATGTGTTGGCACAAGGCTAAGACTAGAACTCTAAATCCCTCCTTGCCATAAACATGCTGTCTTTTTTTTGTTTGTTTGTTTTTGTTTTTTTTTGTTTTTTTTTATAAACATGCTGTCTTAATCATATTCATGGAAAATAGGGCTTTGCGCCTGATATTAACAATTCCAACAATATTGGCTCTCTGAAGGCAAAGTTATTTATTTAACATTTTCTAATCATCTCCTGCAGTTTGTCTCTTCAATTCTTATCCATTCACTTTCTGAATTTTCAATTAATACTAAACACCAAGAAGTAAGGACATGGTGCTCTTGTCATAGTCTGTTTGGGTTGTAAATGGCACAAACAGTGATGTCAGCTTGACCTAATGCATCAGCTATGAATGCCCCTCATTTTGTCACCAGATTCAAGAATTTGTTTTTCCTTCTCCTTTTTGGTAGTACCTCATATCAAAAGATTTTGAAACATCTAAGAGTGCTGGATAGGAGGATTGGATTACTTTGAAATACCTATCCAAATAGTGAACCACTTTTCTTGCCCATCACCCCTGAGCTGGTAAATACAGGTAATTCACTCTTGTGCAGAAGGAAATGGTTATGTGAACCTTATTTCACATGGCTTCCCAGCACCATGTGGGAAATAATTTAGTACCTCTGCAGTAGGCAAACAAAGACAGCCTATTCAGCTGTTACAAATTGATCATCCAAAAGATTTTGATAAATCACCACCACCTATGTGTCATGGAAATACTAAATACTGAATATGTTTAAGCTATTAAATAATTCACTGAAATATATCTTGTATGCTAACGCTAATATGAATTTTGAACTAGCCCCTGACCAAAGAACGAGTATTTTTCTCTTTCATCTCTTACAACTTGTCTCCATGTGATGTTTTATTGTCAGAGTGAACCATGTAAGTTTAAAAAGTATAGAACTATCTAGTTTTCTTTTTAAGAAACTGAAAGTGATTTAGAATATAATTTTAATCCCATAGCTCTCGGATAATGAAATTTATGTCAAGCAATTAAATACGATTTAGAATTGAAGCCACTAGCAATATCCCAATAGTGATGCTCATACCCTACGCTGTAAGACAGTGGTGACAGTTTAGGAAAGATAGTGCTTATAGGAGACTTGCATTGTCAATTTTTGAGTGGATTAATTTAATGGGAAAAATTAATGTAACCCGAAAGTGCTGCATAAGAAGGTAGGTCAGTATTTCACTGGAAAACATTAAGGTAGTTGTGATTGGGATCTTTTTTTTTTTCCAAGATTTTATTTATTTATGCATGAGAGACATATATAGAGAGAGGCAGAGACACAGGCAGAGGAAGAAGCAGGCTCCACGCAGAGAGCCCCACACGGACTCGATCCCAGGTCCCCAGTATCACACCCAGGGCTGCAGGCGGCGCCAAACCGCTGTGCCACCGGGGCTGCCCATGATTGGGATCTTTAACTAAAATCCTAAAATAAATAATAAGTGAATGAATGAATGAAAAAATGAATAAACAATCTCAGGCGTTTGAATGTTATGAAAGTGCCCTAATAGAAAACTGATAGGGAAACTGGTGGGAAATACAGATGTATGGTTAGTCTTGATTGTTCAAAATAGTTGTAAAATAGGTTCAGTGTGATGAGGGGAAACACATACTCTCATTTCTAGTCCAGTGAAGTCGCAGGCTTGGATTTGAACTTATAGATAAGAACAGTTTGGAAACCCCTGACTTAATTTGTACTCTCTTCATCCAATACTAATAATTTTCAAGGTAAATACCTGGGATATTGTCTACCCAATGTAAGTTCTGTAAGTGGAGTACTAAGACTAATCTTCCTGAAACACTTTGGGTATATTCCTATCTGTGATATACAACTTGGAATATAGGATGGAAATAAATGGATGATGGGTAGATAGATAGATAGATAGATAGATAGATAGATAATAGATGCATACATACGTACGTACATACGCAGTCATCCCAAGGATTAGTTGGCTCCCCCTGTTCCTTACCATCATCTCAGAACAAGCTTGAACCACAGTCTATACCCAGTGAAAAGACCCATGGTTTCCTCAAGCTTTACGTAGCTCCTTTACCTGATTCCCTCAGACTTTGTATCCTTTCTTGTTGAGTTGGCTCTCCTTCAAGATCATCTCCCCATGCTCCTTGTGCTGTGATGTACACTGGAACGTGCCAGATGTGGAATTTAGCTCTGTAATTTCCATATAAAGCTTTTATGTGTTTAGCAGGTTTTCCAGGATGTCTGGGGACGTATATTGTAACAAAGCAAACCTAAAATTGGCATATTTAAACATCCCTGATTTTAAACCTCCTTTGGCCATTTGATTTTGGGTTATAATGTACATGGTTTTTCATTAACTTTTTTTCAAGTAGGTATAAGGTGACACGCAGGGGCATTTGTCTTCTCCACCAGATAAATAACAGTTACACCCTTTCACCAGTGAGACTGAGCAGGACAGGCCTTAGCAGCTCCCTATGTGAACATAAGAGTAAGAAATTCATAATAGCCTACAGCACCAAGTTTTCTGGAAAGGATGTGATGGCACCCTTTACAGTTATTTCATAAGGGAAATTTGCTTTGACGCACGTTTTTAGTTTACGTGTGTTTTTTCAAGAATGCAACCTTTTTTATAAGACAGCATATGTAAGTGTGTTTATGTGTATTTAGAAAACACATCTCATTAAAACTGAAGCAAAGCAACAGAAATGACTCACGAAGGTAAGATTTAAGAGCAGCTATGTGTGCTTTTTCCCCTTTTATGTTTAGACTAGCGAGAAACTATTCTGTTCTACTGTTGCGGTTTCCAATAAATAGCTTTTGCATTATTTATTCATCAATTTTCTATTTTAATATCCACTAATTTTGGCTTTTTATCTTACTACTTACTCATTCTTGTCTTAGATATAGACTCTTTTTTTTTCTAACTTCGGTTAAATGCTTGTTTTCATTTAGTTTCTCTTAGCTAATAAGAAAAACAGTAAATCCCATCAATTTTAATATAGAATGTTTTACATATTACTTTTTAACATCATATAATTATGGCTTTCATTAACTCTTTGGCATAATGTATTTTCAAACTAGTATTTTTAAAATCCAAGCAGTTTTATTTTGTTGTTTATTGGTGAATCTATTAATTTGTATTTCTATTATACTGTGGTCAAATAATATGACTTATATAATTTCTGAATTTAGTTATTTATTGAAGTGAGGCATTTTCCTAGCTCAGTATTGATCTATTTCTGTAAATGATCCATGAGGACTTGGGTATGAGGCTATATTTTCTATTTATTTGCCATAGAGTATGCTATGCAGCTATTAAATTGACCTTATTAATGTTATTACTTGTATTTTTCACAATTTTAATTTTTTGCCTAATTGGTCTGAAATACCTGAGATATATGTGTTAAAATCTTGCACAAGTTAGGTTTTTGTCAATTTCTTCTTATATATTTTTTAAAGATTTTATTTATTTATTCATGAGAGACACAGAGAGAGAGAGAGAGAGGGGCACAGAGACACAGGCAGAGGGAGAAGCAGGCTCCATGCAGGGAGCCCGATGTGGGACTCCATCCGGGGTCTCCAGGATCACACTCTGGGCTGAAGGCAGCTGAGCACCTGGACTGACCTCTTATATTTTTGACATAATTTAACCTTATGTGTCTTGGTACAATCATATCCAATTACCTATTTGTGACTTACCTCTTCATGAATATCTTTGTTCATTTGCTGCTTTGACATTAAATTCTAATTTTTCTTGTAATACTATGATTCCCACTGTTTCAGGTCCTGTGCAGAAAAAGATGGTGACAAAGAAACTGAGAAACCTTAGTTTTATTGCAATAAGTAAGGGCATGGAGGATTTATTTACATCAAAATGCTACTATTTATACTCAAACAATCTACATCAGGTTCCTGGTACTGAAGGCCTACAGGGATGGGGAAAAGTAGAGATCTTCATAATCTGAGGGTACCAGAGGGAAGGGCTAGGGTATCTGTAGGCCAGCACACCTACACTTACGTCAAAGTATAGAGAAGACAGGCGCGTTAGAGTTTTCCAGAGAAACAGAACCAAGAGGAGAACGAGAGATTTATCATGGCTCACATGAATTGTGGAGGCTAACAAATTCTGAGATCTGCAGAGTGGGTCAGCAAACTAGAGACCCAAGAGAGCCAATAATGTAGATCCAGTCCAAGTCCAAATACCTGAGAACCAGGAGAACCAATAGCGTAGTACCAGTCAGAAGGCTGACAGACTTGAGAACTAGAAGGAGCCAATGTTTCAGTTCTAGGCTAAAAGCAAGAAAAAGTAGATGTCCCAGTTCAGAGGGACAGGAATTCTCCTACTCAGTGGAGTGTCAGCCTTTTTGTTCTATTCAGGCCTTCAACTGACTGGATGAGGTCCACCCACATTAGGGCAATCTACTTTACTTAGTCTACCCGTTTAAATGTTAATCTCATCCAATAAAACACCCTTATAGACAAACCCAGAAATAATGTTAAATCACTTGGGTATCTTGTGGCCCACTTGAGTTGACACATAAAAATCACCACGACAGGTATAAGCAGGATAGTAGCAACTTTTTTTTTTAACCCATGGAGCTATAGTGATTTATTCATGAAGATTTAGAATAATGGGGAAGAAAGCGGTACTTAAGGTTTAAAAAAAAAACATTTTACAGTTAAAAATGTTTATTTTTTTAATTGAGGTATAGTTGAGATGCCTGGGTGGCTCAGTGGTTGAGTGCCTCCCTCCGGCCCAGGGCATGATCCTGGAATCCTGGGATTGAGTCCCACATCAGGCTCCCTGCATGGAGCCTGCTTCTCCCTCTGTTTGATGTCTCTGCCTCTGTGTGTGTGTGTGTGTGTGTCTCTCATGAATAAATAAATAAAATCTTTAAAAAAATAATCGAGGTATAGTTGACATACAATGTTATATTAGTTAACATATGGTATATTAATTTTAGGTGTACACATGATTGGACAAGTCTGTATGTTATGCTATGCTCACAAGCATAGCTGCCATCTGTCACCAAACAAGGCCATTACAATACCATTGACTGTATACCCTAGAGTGTACTTTCCATCTCTGTGACTTATTTATTTTATAAGTTGGAAGTTTGTGCCTTTTAACCCCCACCACTCATTTTGCTCATTCCCATCTTCTTGGGCAACCATCAGGTTGTTCTTGGTATGTATGGGTCTGTTTCAGGATAGCAGTAACTTCTAAGGGAATCCCTTCTGGTTTCTGGGGAATGGCAGTACATGTGGGGTGAAACATGAAAAGGAAACAGAAATGTAGCTGTCACTCTAACCAAGAATTCAGCAGTTTAAGCAGAATCCAAATAATTAAGCCACAAAGATTGAGTTGTATAGAAGATACTAGTCACAGCTCTTTATCACTTCTCTTTATCACAGCCTTTATCACTTTAGTATTGCTCTTTACCACAGCTTAGGGACTCAGAGTATGCTCTGTGGTTCACTATTTTGAGATTGTTGTAAGAATAGTCATTTCCTAGCTGAATGAAAGAGAAACTCCCCTTGGTTTTCCAGAGATGGCTAGGGTGGGGAAATGCCATAAAAAGGATACTAGTCATTTTTCTAGGGGGAAGTGATGAAAAAGTCACATGTCATCAAACAACAGGAGATGAGCTGAGAAACAGATCAGGTTTGTCAAAGCAAGGGCCTTCTCACCCTGCTACCTGAGTGGGTGTTGGTGAACAATGCCATGGTTCAAGTGCTGGGTCCTACAGAAAGTAGGACCTGGAACAGAATAAGGAGATATTTCCAAAGCAAGCAGTTTCTACCCTTTCATGAATATTGAAGAGTTGGCTAGAAAATTGTGAGTAAGGGAATCAAAAGATTTTATTGGTAAGGGATGGAGTATAGAGGGTTGTTAGTTGAGGCAAAAAGGGATTGAGAGGTTATAGTATACAAGGTTAATATACAAAAGTCAGTCACATTCCTATATGCCAGCAGTGAGCAAGTACAATTTTTAAAAAAATATTTATTTATTCATGAGAGACACCGAGAGAGAGAGGCGGAGAAGCAGGTTCCCCATGGGGAGCCTGATGTGGGACTCGACCCCCAGGACCCCAGGATCATGACCTGAGCCAAAGGCAGAGGCTCAAACACTGAGCCACCCAGGTACCCTGAGCAAGTAGAATTTGAAATTGAAAACATAATACCACTTATATTAGTACACATACAAAAAAATAAAACACATAGGTATAAATCTAACGATATATACATAAGGCCTATAAAAGAGAAACTACGATATTTTGACAAAAGAAAATGAAGAACTAAATAAATGGAAAGAGAATCTATGTCCGTGGATAGGAAGACTCAACATTTCAAGATGTCAGTTCTTTCCAATTTGATCTGTGGATTTACTGTAATCTCAATTAAAATCCCAGCAAGTTATTTTGCAGATATTGGCAAACTTACTATAAAGTTTATATGGAAAGGCAAAAACCCAGAATAGCCAACAAACTATTGAAGAAGAAAAACAAGACAAATACTACCCAACTTCAAGACGTTTTTTTTTTACATATTTTTCAATCTAAATTCAGTTTGCCAACATATAGTGTAACACCCAGTGCTCATCCCATCAAGTGCTCCCCTCAGTGCCCATCACCCAGTCACCCCCACCCTCCTGCCTACTTTCTCTTCTGCAACCCTTTGCTTCCCAGAGTTAGGAGTCTCTCATTGTCACCCTCTCTAATTTTTCACACTCAGTTTCCCCCTCCTTTCCCTTATAATCCTTTTCACTATTTCTTATATTTCACGTAGGAGTGAAACTGTATGATGATTGTCCTTCTTCAATTAAATTATTTCACTCAGCATGATATCCTCCAGTTCCATCCATGTCGAAGCAAATGGTGGGTATAGCTTTATAGTAAGACAGTATGGTGTTGGCAAAAGAATAGACAAATAGATCAGTGGAACAGAATAGAGAGCTCAGAAATAGGCCAATTTAAATAGCTAACACAGAGCAAAACACATACAGCGGAGCAAAGATAGTGCTTTCAACAAATGTTGCTGGACCAACTGGACATCCACATGCAGAAAGAAAAAAAACTACACACAGACTTCATACCTTTCATAAAAATGAACCCAAAATGGATCACAGACCTAAGCGTAAAACTCAAAAACTACAAAACTCCTCATAAATCATATAAGAGAAAATGAGGGTGACTTGAGGTTTGGCAATGACTATTTAGACCCAATGGCAAAGCCTCAATCTGTGGAAGGGAGAACTGATAAACTGGACTTTACTAAAATTAAAAGCTTCTTCTCTGTGAGAGGTACGATCAAGAAAATGAAAATGAAAAGACAAACCACAGACTGGGGAAAAAAAAATACTTGCATAGCCGATAAAGGACTATTATCAAAGTAGACAAAATACTCTTCAAACTCAACAATGAGGAAATAACCATTCCATTAAAAATGAGCGAAAGACCCTAACAGACACCTCACCAAAGAAAATATATAGATGGCAAATAAACATATGAAAAGATGTTCCACATCCCACATCATCAAGGAAATACAAGTTAAAACAATAAGATACCAGTACACACCTATTAGAATGGCCAAAATCCAGAACACTGACAACACTAACCACTGGTGAGGATGAGGAGCACTGTGAACTCTCATTCACTGCTGGTGGAAATGCAAAATGGTACAGCTAATATAAAAGACGTTTAAGTGGTTTGGTAATAAAACATTCCCTTGCCATAGAATCCGGCAATCATGCTCCTCGGTATCTACAGCAAAGGAGTTGAGAGCTTACACCCACAGAAAATCCTGCACAGGGATGTTTATAGCAGTTTTATTCATAATTGCCCAACCTTGGAGGCAACCAAGGTGTTCCTCAGTAGGTGAATGGATAAAAAAAAAAAACTGTGGTACATTCAGACAATGGAATATTATTCAGTGCTAAAGAAAGAAACAAGCTGTCAAGCCACAAAAAGACATGGAAAAACTTTAAGTGCATGTTACTAAGTGAAAGAAGCCAATCTGAAAAGGGCCCATATGGTATGATTCCAACGATATGATTTTCTGGAAAAGACAAAAAAACTAGGTAGACAGTGAAATGTTTAGTGGTTTCCTAGGGGAAGGGGGAGGGAGAGATGAATAAGTGGAGCACAGAGGATGTTTAGGGCAGTGAGACTACTCCATATGACACTATAATGGTGGATACATGGCCTTATAAATACATCCAAACCCATAGAATGTGCAACGCCAAGAGTGAACCCTAATGTACACTATGGGCTTTAGGTGATGATGATGTGTCAGTGTAGGTTGGTCAGTTGTGACAAATGCACTACTCTGGTGTGAGATGTTGATAGTGGGGGAGGCTATGATGTATGGGGCTGGAGAGACTGTGGGGAATTTCTGTACCTTATCGGTATTGCTGCGAGCCTAAAACTGCTCTAAAACGTAAGCCTATGAGAAATCTTTTAAAATGATTCAGACAGACCTGTGACTGTCGGAATGGTGGGGGTGGTAGACTTAAAGGTAAATATTTGCTTCCGTTTCCTGGAACAGGGACTTTCACTTTGGGGCTGTAGGAATTGTAGGGGGCATCAAGCACTATGCCATGGCAGAAAATGGGAAGGGAGGACCACAGAGCTTCTGTTGCTCATTTGAGCCACCTTCACCATTCCATCCTGGTTCTGGTGCAGAGAGGAATAAAGGGTATATGCAGTGTAGTGCCATTTTGGGATTTCCAGGTTTCCTCCCTCCCTCCCTCTCCTTTCTTCCTTGTGACAGCTTGAGGAAGGGGAATTGTTGAGAGAGTCCTTAAGATGGCCACAGTGTAGTGCCTCTTGCACAGGAGGACCTCAAAATTGTGAGCTTGCTTTCTCTCACTCCTCTACCTCAATTCACTTCCCACCTCGAAGAGCTTCCTCTTGTCTGCTTCTTCATTCTCAGGCTGATGTGGAGAGAGATTGCAACAAGGTATGATGTATCTGAACTGAAACACAATTTCCCTTGGTGAGCTGTCCGGGTGTCTAAATTTTTCTCTACCTATCTTCCTGCATCTGTGTGTTTTAAAGATTATTTTCTTGAGGGATTTCACAAATTCCCCCTCTTTTCCAGTAATCGACACTGTTTATTCAACGCGCATTCATTAAGTAACTACTCTGTGCCATATAGCATTCTAGATGCGGAGAATACACAGATGAATAAATTGGATCCTTGCCAACGGGGAGCTGGGTCCTAGGAAAGATTCAATAAATTCCTTTCCAATATTGCTTTTGGAAGCCAGAATTTATTTTTCATAATTGGCATCACCGAAATCTTAGTTTTCCAGTTTCCTTTATAATTTCTTACCCCCACCCCCAAGTCATATATAACCGCAGGAATTCTGAAAACGTACTTGAAGGTCTCAGAACATTTTTCTTTCCAAAACAAGACCATGGGCATTTCTTCAACTAGAGAGGAATTCAAAATCCAAGTTTTAGAGGCCCAGAATTGTAATTATTACAAACGAAAATGTCTTTCTCGCCCAGTATTGTCCTTATAAAACCTTTTGGTACTTTTGCTTCCAAAATGTTGGCGGTTTAATTATGAACTCAACTGAACTATTAGAGACATAGCCTTTCATGCGTTAGAGATTCACTTTGGAATCGTGAATTTAAAGAAACATGGTTATATAAATCTAAGGAGAAGTCATGAATTACTGTTAATTTAATTTGCAACACATGTGTGATATAACAATACCCTTAATAATAATAGCTCCCATCCTTGTACTGTATACCAGATACCATCCTGGGTGTGTGTTATCCCATTTAATTATCACGGCAAGCCTGCAAGACATCCCAGTTTTACAAATTGAAAAGCCGTGAAGGAAATTTGTTCAAGCAGTGTCATTTTTTTTGCTGGAAAAGTCATTTTAGTCTGCGCCGTCCCTTTTATAATGATGACCATATTATTGATACTAATCTACTATATTCAGGGCAGTGGGAAATTTCATGAGGTAGATGGAAAAAATGCTATTTGCATACAAACAGATTTTTTTGTTTTTGTTTTTGTTTTTGTTTTTCATTCTCATGATGAGTGAAATAGCTACTGAGGAATTTATGGGGTCGCCAGCCATGAAATACCTAAGTAGAGAAGACAAATGTTTGCTAGAATATTCTATAGGGTTTTTTTTTTCCATTGGTTACGTAACAAGATGCAGCAGTTGGTCTAAATCTAAACATTTAAAACCATCTTTAACAACTGTAATGTGATCTTAAATATTTATTGCTGTTGGTGACAAATATTAGCCACTCCTAGTATTGCTGGCCTCCATTCATAATGGAAGGAAAGGCAGATTTTCAGTTAAAGTTTAGTGAAAACAAACATGGAAATGGTCCTATGTAAGTTTGTAGACACGTGCTATTAGAACACCGGCTCTAACGGAAGTCATTGTATTGAGGTAATATGAAGGAGGAACTGGGACAAGAAGGCAACGTTGGAGCTTGCTGGGTGGTCTGGAGGCCTAGGTGAGCATCCTCAGAGGAAGACAGGCTCATGGCATCTTAATGACATTGAGCTCATCCATTTACAAATATAAGTTTTTCCACCTGGGAATAAAATCTTTGAGATAGATAGACAGACAGACATGTGTATATTGGGGGGGGGGGTAGGTACTATTCCTGAGATATTTGTAGAATTCTTGCCTTTCTCCTTCTGATTTCCAGGAATGCACTTCAAAAACTTGTGTGGAGAGGCCTGGGTGGCTCAGTGGTTGAGCATCTACCTTCAGCTCAGGGTGAGATCCCGGGGTCCTGGGATTGAGTCCAGCATCAGGCTCCCCAGAGGGAGCCCGCTTCTCCCTCTGCCCTGTGTCTCTGCCTCTCTCTGGGTGTCTCATGAATAAATAAAATCTTAAAAAAAACTTATGTATCTACTGATTCGTACTATCAATATAAATAAAAAGATGACACTGAACCATATAAAGGCATTTACATAAAGTTTGAAATTAGAGAATTTTTAAAAATTGAACCTCATCTCCACACCTAAATCTGGAAATAGAAGACATAACAAATAATTTCCCATTTCCCATACCTTTCCTATAAGTTCTCAGTCATGTATTTAACGTGATGAGCGGCAGTGTTACTGGTGAAACTGAAATTTGCAACAGCTTATTTTTCGTTCAAGACATATAATTTCCGCTATGCTCGACAGGCACTCTTTGTAAACTTGCCATTTGTACATTTTGATGCCTGTGATTTAATGTTTCTCACTTAACATTTCACAGTGGCATTGTTTATTTTCATTGTAATAAGAAAGTTTAGGGGCACCTGGCTGGCTCAGTTGGTGGAGTGTGTGACACTCAACCTTGGGGTTGTGGGTTCAAGCCCCCTGTTGGGGGTAGAGATTACTTTTTAAAAAATCTTCCAAAAAGAAGTTTAACTTGCAGTCCCTTTTTCCAGTTCATCAACTTTTCCAACATGCATCTTTCCTGTATGCCAGACATATTTCTTATAGTGGTTTGTTGCTGATGATGTCTTAAGCCGTCTTCTTTCAGCACTGATAGGCTTTATTTGCATAGTAAACACTTATGCGCAGGCCTCTTATAGTTTATTATTTTGTCATTCTCATCGTGAGGCTTATATCCTCTGGTCTGTGATGGCTGCTGCTCCAGGTCGACATTCATCTCCTAGGGATATCATAATAACCACGAACTAGGTGGCTTCAACAACAAAAACTTACCTTCTCACAGTCCCAGAGCCTAGAAGTTTGAAACCAAGGTGTCTGTACTGCCATGTTCCCTCCCTCTGAAGACTCTAGGGAAGAATCCTTCTTTCCTCTTTCTAGATTCCTTGTCCTTCCTTGGCTTGCAGTTGCATCCACCCCAATCTCTGCCTCAGTTGTAACATGGCCTTCTTCTTGTGTGTGCATCTAAATTTCTCTCGTTACAAGGATACTAGTCATTAGATTAGGGCTCACCCAACCCAATCTTACAAGGATACTAGTCATTAGATTAGGGCTCACCCAACCCAATCTTACAAGGATACTAGTCATTAGATTAGGGCTCACCCAACCCAATCTTACAAGGATACTAGTCATTAGATTAGGGATCACCCAACCCAATCTGACCTCATTTTTACTTTATGGCATCTGTAAAGGCCCTGTTTCTAAATAAAGTCACATTCATAGGGGTTCGAACTTAAATAGCTCTTTTGTTCAATTAAAAAAAAAATATTTTGGGCAGCCCGGGTGGCTCAGTGGTTAGCGCCGCCTTCGGCCTAGGGTGTGATCCTGGAGACTTGGGATTGAGTCCCACGTCGGGCTCCCTCATGGAGCCTCTCTCTCTCTCTCTCTCTCTCTTTCTCTCTCTCTCATGAATAAATAAAATCTTTAAAAAAATATATTTTACTGAGGCAAATTTCACATAACATAAAATTAACCATTTTAACGTGTATAATTTAGCAACATTTAGTACATTCGTGATGTGCAGCCACCACCTCTATCTAGTTCAAAAACATTTCCATTGCTCCAAAGCAAACCCCCTTACCTATTAAGCAGTTTCCCCCCAACCCCCCCTTACCCAACCCCTGGCAACCATCAATCTGCTTTCTGTGTCTATGGATATATCTATTCTGGATATTTCACATAAGTGGAATCACATAGCATGTGATCTTTTGCATTTTGGCTTCTTTCACTTAGGATGGTGTTTTTAAAGTTCATCCACATTACAGCATGTATCTCTATATCCGTGTTTCTGGCTGAATAATATCCATTGTACAGTATACTACTTTTTGTTTATCCGTTCATCTGTCGATGGGCCTTTAAGCTGTTTGCACGTCTTAGCCAGTATGGATAGTGCTGCTATGAGTGTGTTTGCATACACTTGTTTGAGTTCCTGTTTTCAATTCATTTGAGTGGGTTTCGGGGTTATATGGCATATTCTATGTTTAACTTTTTGAGAAAGTGTCAAACTGCTTTCCACAGCTGCCAAACCATTTTACAATCAACTAGGGTTCCAATTTTTGCACACCCTTCTCAACGCTTGTTAGGTTTTGTTTTCGTTTGTTTTGTTTTTAAATTATAGCCATCCTAGTGGATATGGAGTGGTACCTCGTTGCTGTTGTTGGTTTTGTTTTGTTTCGTTTAAGATTTTATTTATTCATGAGAGCTACAGAGAGAGAGAGGCAAAGACATAGGCAGAGGGAGAAGCAGGCTCCCCATGGGGAGCCCGATGCGGGACTTAATCCCAGGACCCTGGGATCACAATCTGAGCCAAAGGCAGAGGCTCAACCACTGAGCCACCCAGGCACCTCTCTGACTGTTGTTTTGATTTCTGTTTCCCTGATGATTAATGATGCTAAGCATCTTTTCACACATCTCTTGGCAATGTGTATATCTTCTAGGGAGAAATGTCTGTTTAGATCCTTCACCCATTTTAAAAATTTGGTGGTTTGGGCAGCCTGGGTGGCTCAGTGGTTTAGCGCCACCTTCAGCCCAGGGTGTGATCCTGGAGACCCAGGATCAAGTCCCACGTCGGGCTCCCTGCATGGAGCCTGCTTCTCCCTCTGCCTGTGTCTCTGCCTCTCTCTCTCTCTCTCATGAATAAATAAACAAAATCTTTAAAAAAAATTGGTGTTTTTTTTTGTCTTTCTGTTGTTGTGCTGTAAGTTCTTTGTATATTATGGATACTAGAAGCTTTATCATATCTATGATTTGCAAATATTTTCTCATTCCATAGGCTATATTTTCACTTTTTTGATAATGTACTTTGATGCACAAGTTTTTCATACGGCATCCAATTTATCTGTTTTTTTTTTCTTATATTGCTCATGATTTTTGTGTCATTTCTTAAACTCAATTGCCAAATACAAAATCATGAAGATTGGGACCCCTGAATAGCTCAGTCTCTGCCTCTCTCTCTGTGTCTCTCTCATGAATAAATAAATAAAATAATTAAAACAAAAGCAAAATCATGAAGATTTACCCCTAGGTTTTCTTCTAAGAATATATCTTTTTTTTGGGGGGGGGGGGAGGATTTAGAGCAGAGGGAGAGAATCTTTTTTTTAAAATTTATTGATTGATTTTAGACAGGAGGGACAGAGGGAGAATCCTTTTTTTTTTTTTTAGATTTATTTATTTAAGGGGGGAGGGGCAGAGGGAGAGGGAGAGAGAGAATCTCAAGCAGACTCCCTCCTCAGTGCAGAGCCTGATGCAGGCTCAGTCTCATGACCCTGAGATCATGGCATGAGCCGAAACCAAGAGTCAGACACTTAACTGACTGAGCCACCTAGGCGCCCCAAGAATATATCTTTTAAGAGATGTATAGTTCAACTCATGGTGAATCCCAATGTCATGGGCACATTTGAGTCAATAAGAAGAGGAAAAAATATAAAGAGAGGGTATGTTCCATGCTTTGAAGCACATAATGCAGAATGAAACATAAGACTTTTGTTCACATCCCCTTGGCCAGTGTTTAATCTTAGTTTAGAGCTGCACGTTCTAAGAGGGAAGATCAGTAAGGTGCATTTTAGCTTTATGCGTATATGCACAACTAAAACGTTCTCTTACTATGTAAGAAGGGGAGGATAGTACATATGAAAAACTAGCAATCTTTTCCCCTGTTAAATACTTCAAAGTTATACTTTCTTGATCTGACATTTTGTAGACTTTGCTCTCCTATCAGTTGAATATCGCTGTGCGTAACTTTGAGGTCATTCTGATTCCCCACTCCCTTACTTTTTCTGCCTAGATGACTAAACAATTTTAGTCCTTGGCATTAAATAACATAGCCAGAATAACTAAATGTTGAGCCTTTTGAATCCATTTTTTTAAGTGTGGTATGATATTTTGATCTACGAATTCTGATTTTTATTTTTTTTAAAGATTCATTTACTTATTTTGAGAGAGAGAGTGAGCAGGAGGAGGGGCAAAGGGAGAGGGACAAGCAGACTCTGCCCTGAGCATGGCCCAAGAGGGGGCTCAGTTTCAGGACCCATGAGAGCACAATCAGAGCTGAAACCAAGACTTGGAAGCTCAACCACCCTGGCGCCCCTACAAATTTTGATTTTTAAGTCATGGTTTTTATTACATTTCCATCTCCATTTCTTGGAAATTCTGCTTCAAGGATAACAGCTATGTTTGGTTTTCCTCTGTGACTTCTTAGCTACTAGTTATTTCTACACTGTATATTAGTTCAATAATGATGTTTTAGTCCCTAATTGTTTCCCTGGCTTTGTACCATTCCTTTCCATTTTAAGTTTCATTGTACTGTTTTATAATCTCATTCGGCGCCCTCAATTTATTATGTAGCATCCTTTTTAGTCAATGTAGTGGTAAATATTTTCTGAATAGATTATTTCCTTTTGGGCGGGCCTGGTAGCTCAGCAGTTTAGGGCTGCCTTCAGCCCAGGGCGTGGTCCTGGAGACCCAGGATGGAGTCCCATGTCAGGCTCCCTGCATGGAGTCTGCTTCTTCCTCTGCCTGTGTCTCTGCCTTTCTCTGTGTGTGTCTCTCATGAATAAATAAATAAAATCTTAAAAAAAAAAAAGATTATTTCCTTTTGAGCAGAACCTTTATCTGTTTTGCTTGCTATTTTTTCTTCCTTCCATAGAATCTTTACATAGATGCCTTAACACTTTATTTTAATCTTAATTATACTAGAAATGAACAGGGTTTTTTTGTTTTTGTTTTTGTTTATTTTTTAATGAACAGTTTTAACTATCCCATTTATTTCTGTTGATATATTTTGGATGAATTTTTCTTAACTCCCATTCCATTTTTTTGTGGGGGGGGGGGATTGTCTGAGAGCTGAGTTTCCTCTAGATTATGGGAGTGAGTGCAATGAAATGAAGGTATCAGCTGGGGCCGTAAGTAGAAATGGTTGCCATACTTGGGCTATGTTTCATCCTCTAAGCTCTTGTTAAATGTCCTGTAACTTTTCCTGCACCTTTCCAGTGAGAAAAGAACTTACCACGTCTGGTGGCTTACTCTGTTCATTGCAGAGTATTAGGCCTTTACCTTGTGTCAAAGAGACACCCAGCCAGGTTTATCTTCCTCCTTTCCCATTTTCTTCCAAGGAATATTCCCACCACCTCAAGCAGAAGAGTAAAAGGCCAAGTGGGACGTGGTCTTGGATTAAGGACTTATTGCATTGGGAGGAGATATTAAGTGTTTTCAGAAGTCATTTTCCCCATCTCCCACTCCCTGCTCACTCTCCCTGTTCTCCCACTGTCCCTCCTCTGGTCTTCTGTTTGAGCAAATTTCTGTTTATTGCTGGTGATAATTAGTTCTGAGTTTTTATAGTCCTTCCGCTTTTCCTCTTCAACTCTCCTCTCAGCAGGGAATTGAGAATCATAGCAAATTTTAGCAGTTTTTCTGGACTATAGTTAGAGGACGATGGTTTCACAGGTAGGCTTTTCATATAATCCAACTCTCTGCATCTTTGTCCACATTGGCTTATGAACTTTCTCTGAATTGAGGTATGTTGTGAAATTTCTCAGGGTTGTGTTTACTCACCTCTCTGGAATATTTCTGTGGAGGGTGAAATTGAGCATGTGTAGACCTTAATTAAACTGAGTGGAACAGATAATTTAAAAACCATTTGTGGGAGCACCTGGGTGGCTGAGTTGGTTAAGCCTCTGCTTTGGCTCAGGTCATGATCCCAGGGTCCTGGGACTGAGCCCTGTATCAGGCTCTGTGCTCAGCAGGGAGTTGGCTTCTCCCTCTCCGTTGGCCCCTCCCCTCCATGCATACTCTCTGTCTCTCTGCCTCTCTCTCTCCCTCAAACAAATAAAATCTTTAAAAAAAAATGGGTTCTTTTACTTGCCCTCATCCCCTCTCTTTGTTTGATTACTCCTTAGTCATATGGCCACATTGTGGAAGGGGCTGACTGAATCAAAATAAGTTTCCACCAGTAAGGAAGAAAAGATGATGAACAGATTGGGTAGATACCTGCCCATGCCTACCATGGCCTAAAGCTAACAGGCTCCTACCCTTTTATTAAGTGATCTTCATGGCTTCACAGTAGCATCTGCATTTTCCTAATCATATCTTCAGCCTTCTCTTAAAAGTTGAAAGGACTTTGTGAAAGATTTTTTTAAAAGATACATTCTTTTTTCACCTATCAGATAAGAAAGATTAAAGTAAAGAAGAAAAGGAATACTGAGTACCAGCTAGGATATGGAAAGGGGAAAAAAAGGGGCAATATACTCATGCAGAGCTGCTGGGAATACAAAGCAACACAAAACTTTTCAGAAGTAAATTTGGCAACACGTATCAAAAAAGTTTTAAAATGTCCATACTCTATGAAGTAGACATTTCATTTGCAGAGATTTATCTTAACTGAGCATGTATGCAAAAAATAATGTGCAAGGATGGATCATTGTAGTATTTTATTTAGTACTAATGAATTCAAAACTAATAATCAGGGTGGGTTAAAGACACATCTACAAGGTGATTTTATACAACATTAAACAAGATGACACAGACACCAAAGTTATTTGCCACTTACTGAGCATTATGTAATTTATATATTTTAATTAATAATTTCATGAGCTTTGTGAGTAGGCAATGTTATCACCCTATTTTAGAAATGAAGATACAGAGAATTAGAGATATTCACTTGCCCAGAGTCATGAAGATAGTTAAGTGACAAAAAAAAAAGATTTGAGTAAAGATTTAAATATTATGGTCTTGGGGTACCTCAGTGGGTTAAGCAGCTGGCTCTAGATTTCAGCTCAGGTCATGATCTTGAGGTCCTGGGATAGAGCCCCACCCCCGGTCCTGGCCTTCCCCTCTCAGTGGGGAGTCTGCTGGAGGATTCTTTCTCTCTCTCTCTCCCTCTGCCCCTTCTCCCATTCACATGTCTACACTCTCTCTCTCTCTCTCAAAGAAATCTTTGCAAAAAAAGTAAAAAAATAAATCTGATGGTCTTTCATTGAGATATAATTGACATACAATAAACCACATGTATTATAATCGTATAATTTTATAAGCTATGACATAGACATAAACCTATAAAATGATCACCATTATCAAAAGAGTGAACACAGTTCCCACCTACAAAAATTTCCTTTTGTCCTTTCGTAATTCTTCTTTCCTGCCCCCTCCTGTCCCTTATATCTCTCTGCTGAATTTCTTTTGCCCATTTGTCAGAAAACATCAGGCTTTATATGTATGGGTCTGTTTCTGGAATCCATCTTCTGTTTTTCTATATTTACACCAGTACTATGCTGTCTTGAAGCATGTACCTTTATACTGGTTGAAACCAGGTAAGGGCAGTCTTTCCACTTTATTCCTCTTTTTCAAAGTTGTTTGGTCTGTTCCGGGTCCTTAACATTTCCATATAATTTATAGAATCAGCTTGTTAATTTCTATGCTAAACCCTGCTGGAATTATAGACATTGGGTCTATAATTAATTTGGGAAGAATTGACATGTTAACAATATTCAGTCATCCCATCCATGCATTTCTTTAGGTCTTTCTCCATTTGTTTAGCTCTTCTTTAATAAATCCCAACAATGTAGCTTGGTGTGCAGGATTTCACATCTTTGACAAAATTTATCATTAGGCATTTTCATAATTTTGATGCTATGGTAAATAGTTTTGTATTTTTAAATTCAGTTTCCAATTATTCCTCATTGACATATAGAACTATAACTGGGACGCCTGAGTGGCTCAGTGGTTGAGCATCTACCTGAAACCTCAGGATTTTTAAAGAAGGCAAACAAGTTCAAAGTTCATTAAAAACAAACAAAACACATGTTTGTATTTAAACACATTTGTCTAGGGGACGCCTGAGTGGCTCAGCAGTTGAGTGTCTGCCTTCAGCTCAGGGCGTGATCCTGGAGTTCCCGGATGGAGTCCCACATGGGGCTCCCTGCATGGAGCCTGCTTCTCCCTCTGCCTGTGTCTCTGCCTCTCTCTCTCTGTCTCTCTTGAATAAATAAAAATTTAAAAAAAGAACTATAACTGATTTTTGTGAATTCACATTTTATTCTGCAACTTTGCTAAACTCACCTATTCTGGTAGCTTTTTGGCAATTTCATTGGATTTTCTATATAGATAATCATATCACCTGTGAATAAAGATAGTTTTATTTCTTCTCTGCCAAAATAAATGTCACTTTTTTTCTTTTTCTTGTCTTTTTGCACTAGCTAGACTTGCCAGTACAATGTTGAATAGAAGTTGGGAGAGTGGAAATCCTTGTTCTGTTATACTAATATTCGAAAGAATTCAGTCTTTCACTTTTCACTATAATTTTACCTACAGGTTTTTCATAGATACCCTTTATTAAGTTGAAAAAGTTACTTTCTATTCTTTATTTGCAAGTGTTTTTATCATGAAAGGGTGTTGGATTTAGTCAAATGCATCTTCTGCATTTACTGATTATATGATTGAACATTCAATTATGCTCTTTAAAGATTTGTTAATGTGATATATTACATTGATAGTATTTGAATGTTTAACCAAACCTGTATTCCTTGAGGAAACTAATCAGTCGTGGTATATTATCCATTGTTTATATTAATTCACTCTGTTTTATCCTGGATGACTTCACTTGTTATGTCTTCAAACACACAAGCTTTTGTAGCTGTCATGTCTAATTGAACATTAATCCCATCCAGTGACTTTGTCACCTCAAAGACTGTAGTTTTCTTCTCTTAAAAGTTCTGTGTGACCCTTTGTGTCTTTTATGTTTGTACTTAACATTTTAAACATGCAAAATATAGTTATAGTAACTTTAAATGTCTGGCTATTAACTCAAATGTGATAGTTCTGAGTCAGTCTCCATATATCATGGTTGTTTGAATTTGAATTTCTCTTTAGTTAGGCTAAACATTTTAGATCCTTAAGGGTCAGTCTGTATCTTGTAAATTTTCATTCCCTATCTTTTCCCCACTTTTCTATCAGATTTGGAGTCCTTTGTCCCATTATTTTTAAAGTCCTCACATATTATTTATTTATACTCTTTTACAGAGCGACAGTGAGCACAAGTGGGGAGGGGCAGAGGGAGACGGATAGAGAGAATCTAAGTGGAGCCTGATGCAGGGCTTGATGTCACAACCCCGAGACCATTACCTGAGCTAATCAAGAGCCAGATCCTTAACCAACTGAGCCACCCAAGTGCCTCAAAGTCTTCATATATTAATGATATTAGCCCTTTATCTGTGATATGTGTTGCAAATATTTTTCCAATTTTGTCAATTTTTTCTGAGTGTGAGCTTGTGGTATATTTTTTTAAAAGATATTTTATTTATTTATTCATGAGAGACACAGAGAGAGAGAGGCAGAGACACAGGCAGAGGGAGAAGCAGGCTCCATGCAGGGAGCCTGATGTGGGACTCGATCCTGGGTCTCCAGGATCATGCCCTGGACTGAAGGTGGCGTTAAACCACTGAGCCACCCGGGCTGCCCAAGCTTGTGGTATATTTATTTGTGTCTTTAAAAAATATTTTAAATATAACATATCAATGCATCTTCAGTGAGTGAGCAACCAGTAACTTCCATAAAGTGATCCTTAGAAAACCCAGAAAAGATCCACTAACAGAAAAGGACATGTGCCCAGATGAAGACCACAAGCTGGCTGGAACTGCTATTAGAATTAAGAACATATGGTCCATGGCTCATCCCACCACCCATGATTCTTTACATAATGAGCTAAGTGTACAGGACAGGACTCATTCACAAAGTGTCTCTTCTACGAAGCTAGAAGCTTGTTAAATAGCCATTCATAAATATTAATTCTCCTGGTGTCCCTCCTCAAAGGAGTGAGGTAAGCTCCATTTCTCCAGGAGGCCACAGGAGCAGAAAGGGAGGTAGGCTATCAAGAGATCCAGCAGTAAAATAAGTTGAGAAAGTCTCTGGTGGCTGAGGAGTCATATTGAGAAGTGCTTTTTCACATAAGGCACACAGTGCTTCTGCCTAAAACAAGCCCCTCCCTGAGTGTACTCTTAAGTCTTAAATTATAGTTTTCTGCAAGAAAACACCCAGCCCGACTTCCAGGACGTGCGCATTTGCCCCTTCTTGCCTATAGTGGTAAAATCTGAGTGTGAGTATTACATCTATTGAGATAAACTCAATCCCTTTTTGAAGCAAGATGAAGATACCCAGAGGAGCAATTTATTCCCTGAAACCTTGGCAACCTGAAGACAGTGATAGCAGTCTGGAAATAGAAAACTGAGGAGAGGAGCGCCTGGGTGACTCAGTCGGTTAAGCATCTGACTCTTGGTTTCAGCTCAGGTCATAATCTCAGGTGGTGAGATCTTGAGCCCTGTGTTGGACTCCATGCTCAGTGCAGAGAATACTTGAGATTCTCTCTCCCTCTCCTTCTGCCCCTCCTGCTCCTGCTCTTTTCCAAAATAAGTAAATAAGTCTTTAAAAAAAAATAGAAAAGTGAGGAGAGCTATGTGGAGAGTAGGAAAAAGAGATAGCATGGAAAAATGCCCATGCTGGTAGCTAATAAGTGAAAGGTCTTCAAGGTGCATAAGAGGACTTTGTAGAAGGGAAGTGGGGTGACTAACATGTCCACAGAGACTTAAATATGGCCATGTTGCGTTGAAGGAACTTAGGTAAGACCTCCAAAATACTAGGTAACGGTGAAGGGTGAGAGACAACAGAATGAACCACTGAATGGGGGTGGTCATGGGGAAAGGCATGGAGGAAATATCCTCTCCCTGCCACGTGTGCCACCAGAACTGAACTAGAGGTAATAAGAAGAGGTAGCAAGTCACTTTGGCATGCATCTTTAAGGGGTGCTAAAGAAATACCTCCATCCAACTGGAACATCTTGGCCTCTCCCAGGCCTCAGATTCTTTTACCATGGAGTCACTAGCCAAAAGAGTTAAGCCAAAGGAGTGACTTAATGACAAAAGGTCATCATGTGGTTTCTGATTGACACGGAAGGGTAGGAGCCCTGGAGTAGACCATTGTTAGGCTTAAGCGTGGATGAGAACCTAGCACAGATATTGAACAGCCAAACACAAGCAGGAAATGGCTAACCACAAGCATAGAACAACTGATCAGAATGGAGGAACAAGCAACCAAGAAGAAAGGCAGAAGAGGATGACCCTCTCTCAAAGCAAGTGCAGGGATAATGCCAAGGTCAGATAACCCAACCCGCACTCCTCCTCTTCTTCCTCATCAACCGCCCCACTCAAGACCTCTACCCTGCCCTTGCCTCACACAAACCCCTCCTCACCCTGCGCCTCTCCTTGGGAAGCCCCCTTTCCACCCACTATCCAACCTCTTCCCCCAAACCAGTGCCCTCTATACCTGCCATGTTGCCCTTCCAAGTGCACAAGACAGCCAAGAGGGTAGAGATGCCCCTGTTAGCAGCTGTGCCAAAAGATCCTCTGAAGCCTCTATCACCTGTTTAATAAAGCACACGAGAGAAACAAAACCAACATTTGCCTATTAGCAGCAGCTGATGAAGAGAGTGAATCAAAATAAGAGACCACAGCTTCAGCTGAAGCAGAACCAAGAGACCCAGGGGAATTCTGCTGAGCCAAGTAACGCACTGTGTATAGAGAGGCCTGGAGACCTGTAACCGTCTGTAAAGTCTCCAGAGGAGCCTGTGGGGACATGGCCAACCGCATAGAGACCAAATGTCACACCAACGGGGTACACAGATTGCAATGATTAAAATAAAATCAACAAGATATGAAAAGATATGTCTCTGTGAGTTGTCTGGTGGTAAGGACAGAGAAGGGTGGAAGCAAGTATTTCAGAAAGGAGGGACATGGAGTCCTGCAAGGTCAGGGGCCAGACCTGCAGGTCCACAGTCAGGCAGATACCAGGGCATAAGGATGAAGTGAGGACTGAGCACTGAAGACCACTTTCTTCCTTAACACTTTATTTGCCTGGCAGGAAGAAAATTATTTAGAGTATGTGTGTGTGTATGTATGAGATATGGGGGGAGCTGTTGGTCCAGATCAGCTGAGATGTGATGGGGGGTGGCAGTGGCACATCTCCCAGTAAAGGCAGACAAATCACCTCCAGGCCACATAGCTCATGGTGGTGTTTGTTGTGTGACATCCTATGGTGTGAGAAACTAAAAGCCCTTAGATCAAAAACTCACCCTACAGAAGAAAATCACCAACAGCATCCCTGTGATATGGTTTGGAGTGTTAGGGTTTGGAGCTGATGGCCAAGAAAGAATTAATTCATGGTGCCAAAAGGTGGTTTTATTAAACCCCAGGACAGGACCCGTGGGCAGAAAGAGCTGTACTGGGGTTGTGAGGAGTGACTGATTATAGATTTTCTACCCTGTGGAGGGGAGGGTAACGTTAGGGCTCCAGGAAATTGAGTCCATAGGTTTCTGGAGGTTGCTTTTTTTCTCGTAAATCATTAAGGGAGTTGCAAACTGATGGAGACTCCTGTCCTGCATGACCATGATCTGTCAGTTAACCATTTACAGCCCTTTGACAAGTCCTTGAAACAGGCAGCGTGACATTCCTCTAGGAACTCAGCTGGTTCCATGTTAATACTTTGCTAAGGGCAACAGGCAATCTTGGCCCAACACCCAGGATCATATAAAAATTACTTTAGAAATTTTCTTTATCTCTAAACCCCCCAAGATATGTGTTGGTAATCGTCCCCCAAGCATATGGCCCACTGATACACATCTGAAGGGTCTCATGACTAAGGTTTTATTAGATGATAATAAATGACCTCATCCCAATAGCTGGCCCCCTCAAGGTCCTGGAAACCTGCTTC
This sequence comes from Canis lupus dingo, assembly GCF_003254725.2. Classification (NCBI taxonomy): domain Eukaryota; kingdom Metazoa; phylum Chordata; class Mammalia; order Carnivora; family Canidae; genus Canis; species Canis lupus. The sequence continues at coordinate 113,022,149 of NC_064281.1, read as the reverse complement.
CAAAATTCCTTAGAGACTTAGGCTCTCCCTAACCCCTTCCCAACTTAAAAGTATATAATGGGCCAATCCTCATGACCCTAGTGTAGCTTTCTGCCCTTGGGTCCTGGCCCTGGGCTTTAACAAAAATCACCTTTTTGCACCAAAGACATCTCAAGAATTCTTTCTTGACCGTTGGCTTCGAACCCTGTCTCTTCCTACATTAATAATTACCAATATTAATAAGGGTACTTTCTTAGTAAGAAACTTGGGGTAGAGCCGTGGCCTCCTAAGGGTGGGGCAGTGGGAGGGTGTCCGCAATAATGAGGAGCACTGTCTACTGAGAATTCTAATACAAGAGTAAAACCAAGTATGAGCCAGTCCAGGTTTGTTTTGTTCTTTTTTAAGATTTTTTAAAGATTTTTTTAAAATTTATTCATTCATGAAAGACAGAGAAAGAGAGAGAGAGAGAGAGAGACAGGCAGAGGGAGAAGCAGGCTCCATGCAAGGAGCCCGACATGGGACTCAATACCGGGTCTCCAGGATCACGCCCTGGGCCAAAGGCAGGCGCTAAACTGCTGAGCCACCCCGGGATCCCCTTTTCTAAAGATTTTATTTATTTATTCGTGAGAGACACAGAAACAGAGGCAGAGACATAGGCAGAGGGAGGAGAAGCGGGCTCCATGCAGGGAGCTGGATGCAGGACTCGATCCCAGGACCCCAGGATCACGACCCGAGCCAAAGGCAGAAGCCCAACCACTGAGCCACACAGGCGTCCCCAGTCCTGTTTTTATTATCATTTCCATACACCAGCATTTTTTTTCCAGAGTAACTGGTTCTTTATTTCAAAAAGACACTTGTCAATTTTCAGTATCAAAACAGTCTGCACTATTGGTTTCTTTCTCCCAATCGGCCCCCAAAGAGAGGCCACCAAAGGAAGAGTGCATTTTAAGCCAATAAACTGCAGGATGCACACCTAACACACCTCACGGAAACCTCACCTAAAAGGGGAGTTGGGCAGGGAAAGAAACTTTTAAAAGATCAGCACACTGTCAGCCCATAGACTGTAGAGAGTTCTCAGCCAGATGGGGTGGTCAATGTGCCCCAACCCTAAAGAAGCAAAGTTTCAAAATAATATAAAATTAAAAAAAAAAAGTTTTGTACATAAGCTATTCAAGATTTCTCCAGCACTAACTGATACAAAGCACAATGAGATGGCACGTTTAGAGGCAGCAGCTTTGGACCTAGAAAAGGGTGATGAGATGAGTTTGTTTCATGTGGCTAAATCGGTGGCAAACATAATTTTCTTTTTTCTTTCAAGGAGGCAGGAGAGCAAATAAGTGGTCACCTCGACATAAGGGGAACACGGTCCATTCTGTAAGCAGTTAGGGCAAAGATAGGACAAGGATTTGGTCTCAGATCGAGGTCTCACCATCTTAATTTTTGTCTGGTCACATCTGATGGAAAAAAAAATTATGTTGCCTTCAAAGATACCTTAAAGCTGAAACCCTGAGCCACACTTTTTTGGCCAACTTCTGGAATCACCTTTCTAATTTAGCTGGTATTTTGGACAGAGCAACGAGGATCCCAGAGCGGGTCTCTTTCTGGGCCCTGGGCCTTGTCCACTCCCCCCTCCTTGGAGAGGGCAGTATTCATTAGGCTGAAAAGTTAATTCCAAATGGGAGGAAGGGGTTAGACTGCTGCTTCAGAACTGTGGAATTATTTGGAATGTTTTACACATGTCGCTACATCAACTACAACAAAAAAGGTAATTACAAGATGTGTCCGTCACAACATGCTTTTAAAGACACTTTGCATTGTGCTCACATTCCCTTAAACATTGTTCCCAAAAGTGCTCAGCCTCAAGCCCAACTGGAATCTCTAACACCAGCATGTCTAATATTAAATGCTACCTCCCCAAATCTATCTTTCTTGAGGTGGTAGCGGAGGGGTTTTGACATCAAGAGGGTTGAGTTTATCACATTCCTTGGGTTGATTGTTCAGGTCTCTGTGCCACGTATTTACTCCTCGCTTCTTTATTTGCACTTCCCAGCTCCCCCCTCCTCTTTTCCTCAGTCCTTCTAAGGAGTTTTATGCATATCCTCTCCCAGAAAGGATTTCTGGTGGTTCTTTTAGATTTTATTTTTTATTTTATTTTTTTTATGGAGTAACAGCTAAATGATTAATTTCTTTCCAGATCTCTGGGACATCAGGAGAATTTTAGTCCTTAGATGAAGGACAAGGCTAACACATTTGTTTTTCTGGATTTGAAATAGAAAAACAGTGGCTTGCCCTGACTGACCCTAGTTCTCTGCTGTGTATTTACTCTTCTCTCTCTCTCTCTCTTTTTTTTTTTTTTTTTTGAACTCCTCTATTTCCACTCCCTGGCCCCATTCCCCTTTTCCTCATTCTCATGAATTTTATGCATATCCTTTCCCTTGCCTGAGAGTTAATAAAATGCACATCATGGTTTACCAGCATGCATCTTAAATTTATGTATCTGTTATGTATCATTGTTTTTTACTATTTCACTCAGCCTATGTCCCTTCTGTTATTTCTTTCCCTTGTAATTGAATATTTCAGAAAACTTTTTTTTTTTACTATGTAAACTTTGGAGAGATATTGGAGTTTTTAATATTACACAAAATATTTTTACTAGGTTAATTAAATATATTTTAATTGCTGACCAAATGATATTTTAGTTTAATTGAAATTCGACTGAATGTCTTGATAATACCAATGAAATAATTAAACATTTCTTAAAATGATAATGGATTAAAGTAGTATAATCATATGACTTTTTTATATTTGACTTAATTAGATTGGAATGAGATTTATCTGTTGAATAATTATTATGTTTCAACTAACCCTTTCAGAAAAAAAAAATACAATTGAGCTTGAGGCAGTTATTGGGTTTGATTAGTCAGAAAGGATATCTGGGGATCCTTTTAGATTTTGTGGTAGGGTAATAGCTAATTGATTAATTTCTCTCCAAATCTCAGAGACATCAGGAGAATTTTAGTCCCTAGGTGAAGGACAAAGCTAATACATTCACTTTTCTGGATTTGTGATAGAAGAATTGTGGTTTTCCCTGACTGATCCTAGTTCCATTTGTAAATGGATTGAATAAAGAACCTGCCTTAGGGCTCAGTGATTTACACTGGTGAGAAGTCAGCTCTCCAGGTGAGGAAGACTAATGAAGTGCAGCTCAGTTCCATGATGGTAGTCCTGTTGCTTCTCTGTTTCAGGGGAACACCGCCAATAGTGTCAACTAGGCGTTGTAAGTGAGTTAGAGAATTAGAAGGTTGAGCTTTGTCCTGCCAAGAGGGTGCTGGTTGGGGTCTGTTTTTTGTTTTGTTTTGTTTGAACATTAATTGTAACTAATTAATAGGTGATAAGGGGCTTTAAGTTTTCTTCTGGTTTCTGGGCAGGCAAAATCACCTCAAAATCAATAACAAACAACAACAAAGACACCCATCCCCCACATCTCACATGCACACAAGCTTCCCTAACTATGTGGCCGAAAGGAAGGTATGTACCAGATGTGTGAGAGCAAGTCCTCATCTCTGACATTCTGTAGTATTGTAAGAATGGAGTAAACTTGATATGACCAGGCAGCTTGATTATATGTTTGCAGAAGTCAGAAATAGGGCAGCCCGGGTGGCTCAGCGGTTTAGCACCTCCTTCAGCCCAGGGTATGATCCTAGAGACCCGGGATTGAGTCCCACGTCGGGCTCCCTGCATGGAGCCTGCTTCTCCCTCTGCCTCTCTCTCTCTCTGTCTCTCTCATTAATAAGTAAATAAAATCTTAAAAAAAAAAAAGTTAGAAATAAATCTACCATGGTATAATCACTTCTAGTTTGCATGCTCTGTATGTCTGGATTTTCATATCATAGGTTTTTTTAAAGCGAAGCACTTTTTACACTCCATCAAAAAGAAAAAAACCCATACAAACAGGCATATTACTGAGCCAAGCCTGTTTGCATCTGAATCCCCAAGCACTTGCTTTAGGTAGCATATACTTCATCTCCATCACATACATGTGCACACACACACAAACACACGTGCATGCACACAGGTGGATTTAACCATCGAGGGCTAGTGCAAATATTGAAATACCTATATCCAAAAAGTTTAATGTTTAACCTTCAATAAACAACTAATTAGCATTAATTTTGAAAAGGAGACAATGCAAGTCAAGTAGATAAATCATAACAAAGCCCTTGCCACACCAGAGACCGTAGATATTTGTAAAATGAAAAGAGGTTCCTGGCAAAAAAATAATAAAAAAATTAAAAATTAAAAATTAAAAAATTAAAAAAAAAAAAAGAGATCCCTGGCTTCTCCAAACCATTCACTCAGGATCACTGGAAATTGTAGCTGCTTTGCAAATTCTTGTTACCCCAAGTTTGACATGGGAGACTATTAATGCATCTGTATCCCGGTGCAAATTAGTTTATGAAAAGAGTTGAGTGTATCAGGGTTGTAAGAAACCTCTGAGATCATCTGACTCACCACTTTCATTTAACACATAAGGAACCTAAAACCCCAGAAAGGGTGGAACTTTGGGTCACAGCAAACTGGAATCAAGTCTCCAGAGTAAACACGTGTCTATAGAAAAGGTCTCTACAAAGAACTGGCCCAGTTCTGCCCAAACTGACTCAAGATGTTCTTAAGCTGTTCCTGCTCACTTGTGGAAAACTGAAGATCAACTTCGTGGTTAAAGGCAAATAAAGAAGTCCATTGATTGCATATAGCCCTTTGAAAACAATTTTAGTCAACTCCAGGGTGGTAGGTGGGGGCAGGTAGACTTCAACAGAGGAGAGGCATTTTAGGAAGAGAAACATTATAAAAACCCAGAAGTAGCTTAAGCACCATTCTTCAGAGTCAGTTATTTATACATAAAGGCATCCCCAAACCTCTGCTGTAGAATGTGTATTATTTCATAGAGATTCAGGGGTGCCTTTAGTGTGTGTGTGTGTGTGTGTGTGTGTGTGTGTGTAAAGAGTATTATAAAACTAGCTTCATTTGGTATTAAAATCTATGCTAGGTGTTATACTATATGTTGGCAGATTAAATAAAAAACAAATGTAAATAAATGAATAAATTTTTAAAAAGGTATTAAAATTTAGACACAGTTAAATTCAAAACTTATGTGTTCCTGGCATTTTAAACTGTTCCAATCAATTGAGTCCATAGAACAAAAAGCGACACATTACCTCCACTGAAAACAAATTCATACAGATGTGTTAATAGTCTCTCATGTCAAACTTGGAGTAACAAGAATTTTCAAAGCAGCTACAATTTCCAGTGATCCTGAGTGAAGGGTTTGGAAAAGCCAGGGACCTCTTTCAATTTAACGTGGGCATTAAGGAGGGCAAGTGATGTGATGAGCACTGGGTGTCATACGCAGCTGATAAATTGTTGGACACTACCTCTGAGACTAATGATGTACTGTATATTGGCTAATTGAATTTAAATTAAAAAAACAAAAACAACCCAAAGTGAATCCATTTTTTTGGTCCTTGTCTAGATGAAATAACCAGATAAGAATTACTTCACTTTTAGAAATATCTTATTTTGCAATTACAAAATTAATATAGTCTCAGTGAAGATTCAGAAAAGTCATAAAAACAAATGTATTAAAGAATATATGTGAGCCCATCACCGAGAGCCATCTTCTATTAATGTTTTGGTCTTTGCAGATTTTTTTTTTTTTACAAAATTTATGAATACACTCTCAAGTGTACTTTTGATTCTAGACAAAATTGTCTTGTGGTATATACATACATTTTAGTAACCTGCTTTTTTTTTTTACATTTCAGTGTATCATAAACATATTTCCACATAGTGATGATGCATTCATCATCCCTTATGATGGCTCTACAGTATCCTACAGAAGGGATATACTGTGGTTTATTTAAGCAATCCTCTATTAAAGCATATTACGTTGATTGTATTTTTTTCCTCTGTTGTAGACATTATGACAAGAGGTATTTTTCATACATATGTGTGTAATTATCTCGTTAGGAGATGACTTTTTCCTTAGGATAAATTCCTGGAAATGGAATTTGTGGGTTAAAGGGCCTCAGTTAATGGCTTTGGAATCACATTAGTTTTCCCAGCAGATATTTTATATCAGTTCAGATATGTGATACCAGTTTTTCCTCCAAGGAAAAGCAAATGTATGATCATATTGATCTCCCCACACCCTTGCCAACTCTAAGCATTGGTTTTTGAGACTCTCTCAATCTCATAGGAAAAAATTCTCATACATATCCTCATAAGCATTTCTTTGAAACAAAGTTTCCTGACTGCATTGGCCATTGCAGCTTCTCTTTTGGCCTTTACCCATTGTTCTATATGACACTTATCTTTTTTTCTTGTCTGCCACTTACAGCATGCTTACCATGTACCAGACACTGTGCAAAATCATTTATTATCGAATCTAAAACATACCAAATACCAGGTGTAAGTAGGCACTAGTATTACACGCAATTTCATAGATGACAAGCAAGGTTATGCAGTTTGTTCAAACTCAGGTAGTTGGTAAGTGACAGACAGATGGTGCTAAACCAGGTCTGTCTGCCTTTGAGGCTCTGCTCTTACCTGCTGCACCAACGTCCTCTACACAAACATTTGGAATTATTTGGTAGCCAGATCTTTTCCTCTCTGGTTTTTTGGCTCAGGTTTTATGCTTAGAAATGCATGTTTGTTTTTTGTGTTTGTGTGTGTGTGTGTGTGTGTGTGTGTGTGGTTTTTTTTTTTTTTTTTTTTTCTGTGAAGCAGAAAAGAACACCATCTGTTGGGAATGAGAGGGAAGGTGATGAAGAAAGAGCTTGGAGTCCAGTGGAGGATGTTTGAAATGGCTGTGGCAGATGACCTTAGGGTTAGGCTGCACCTCACAGCTGCCAGGTGAATGCCCCAGCTCCACTGAATCTCTCTTGGCTTCTTTTATTAGCATTTGGACATACTCAGGTATCTCTCATCTTAAAAAAAAAAAAAAAAGAAAAAAGGAAAAAAAAACTTTTCAATGTCAGGTGTCTTCCAACCTGAGCACTGTCTTCCTCTTCACCTTTAGAGTGAAACCTCTTAAAGTTTGAGCATCTCTTTTTGAACTTCTTCTTTTCCTATTCATATCTCATCCCACTCCTTTCTGGGTCATTATTTGTCTGAAAATATTCTTGATAGTTTCTTTAGTGACCACCAAATTCAAAGCCCATTCACCAGCCCTTAGCTTCCACAGTTAACTTTCTTATTTCTAAAAATCAGGGCATCTAGGCAGAACAGTCAGTTGATTGTTCAACTCTTGATTTCGGCTTTGGTCATAATCCTGGAGTCGTGAGATTGAGCCCTATGTCAGGCTCTACATTCAGAGCACAGTCTGCTTAAGATTCTCTCTCCCTCTTCCTCTGCCCCTCCCCCATTTGTAGGCTCTCTAAATAGATAGATAGATAGATAGATAGATAGATAGATAGATCAAAAGAAGAAAGAAGAAAGAGAAAGAAAGAAAGAAAAGAAAGAAAGAAAGAAAAAGAAAGAAAGAATCTTTAAACAAAATCTCTTTCCTTGGATTCCATGAATCCATCTCCTTGTACATAGCAGACTCTTCCAAACTCTTCTTTGGTGGTCTCTCCCTTCGTGTTAATACTTACATATCCCTTGTATGCTCTCTTCCTTGTTGCTATTGCCTGGGTGCTTTTAGACACTGGTAATGCTCAAATTAGCAATGTTCTCTCTGATTACAAGGCTACATTTCCAGGCCAGAGCAGCCTCTGAACTTCAGAGTAACATATGCCATAGGACACCAGCTATCTCTACTTAAATGTTTTCCATATACCCTAATCTCAGCATATTTAAATCATATTCACCTTCAAATCTGTTCCTCTTCCATTTTCTCTCCTGTCACATCCACCTAATTTGCCAGGGCAGAAATCTAGGATTATTTTTGACTTCTTCTTTACCTACTCCTAGCCCTTTTAAAAAGATCTAAAATTATATTCACTTCTTTCCAACACCACTGCCGCTGGTTTTGTCTCAGCCTTCACAATCTCCTGTTGCATTAAGGCAATCTGTTAACTGTTCTCTGTGCATTCAATCTTTCCTCCTTTAAACCATTTTAACGTGACAGCAAGAGTTAATGTTTTAAAATGAAAGTCTGGACATGTCACTGCCCATTCTTTCCATGAAAAAGTGCAAGGCCGTTCAAAAAACAGCAGTGGCACCTCCAGAAATTCTGCACAGATAAGAAATGGTTTTGCAGCTGTTGGTGGGGGGGGGTGTGGTTACAGTGATAATGTGCTCAGAATCAGGGGTTAGGGAACTCATCTTAAAATTACTTTTGCATAGCACTTTGCAACACTTTGAAAAAATGTCAATTTTCCATATCAAAGCCTGGGAAGATGGCTAATAATATATTGAGGAAAAGGCTCTCCCTCTTCTAAACCCCTCTTTGTATCTGTGCCCTGAGTTATGGACCTTACGTGATCTGGCACCTCCTTATAATTTGTTTAAGTTTTGCCCACCCCTGTCCCTGGTCAATTATTTATCTCCCTTTAAGCCAATCAACGAATGCCTACTATGTGCTAAAAAGTAAAAAGTATGCTAGACATTGAGTACCTAGCAATGAACAGAACATAGTCTTGGTGGGGGCATCACAATGAGTGACTTCAAGCTGTATTACAAAGCTGTAATCATCAAGTGTGGCACTGGCACAAAAACAGACACATAGATCAGTGGAACAGAATAGAGAACCCAGAAATGAATGCTCAACTCTATGATCAACTCATCTTAAAGCAAGAAAGAATATCCAATGGAAGAAAGACAGTCTCTTCAATAAATGGTGTTGGGAAAATTGGACTGCCACAGACATAAAAATGAAACTGGACTATTCTCTTACACCATACACAAAGAAAAATGCAAAAATGGTTGGAAGATCTAAGTGTGAGACAAGAATCCATCAAAATCCTCAGGAACACAGGCAACAATTTTTTTTGAACTTGGCCACAGCAACTTTTTGCAAGATGCATCTATGAAGGCAAGGGAAACAAAAGCAAACATGAACTATTGGGACTTCCTCAAGATAAAAAGCTTCTGCACAGCGAAGGAAACAGTCAACAAAACTAAAAGACACCCTACAGAATGGGAGAAGATACCTGCAAATGACCTCTCAGATAAAGGGTTAGTATCCAAGATCTATAAAGAACATATTAAACTCAACACCCAAGAAACAAACAATCCAGTCAAGAAATGGGCTGAAGACATGAACAGAAATCTCACAGAGGAAGACTTACACATGGCCAACAAGGACATGAGAAAATGCCCCGCATCCCTTGCCATCAGGGAAATACAAATCAAAACCACAATGAGAAACCACCTCACACCAGTGAGGATGGTGAAAATTAACAAGACAGGAAACCACAAATGTTGGAGAGGATGCGGAGCAAGGGGAACCTTCTTGCACTGTTGGTGGGAATGTGAACTGGTGCAGCCACTCTGGAAAACTGTGTGGAGGTTCCTCAAAGAGTTAAAAATAGATCTGCCCTACAATCCAGCAATTGCCCTGCTGGGGATTTACCCCAAAGATACAGATGCAAATGAAACGCCGGGACACCTGCACCCCGATGTTTCTAGCAACAATGTCCACAATAGCCAAACTGTGGAAGGAGCCTTGGTATCCATCGAAAGATGAATAGATAAAGAAGATATTACTCAGCCATCAGAAAGGATTAATACCTACCATTTACATTGATTTGGATGGAACTGGAGGGTATTATGCTGAGTGAAATAAGTCAGAGAAAGACAATTATCATATAGTTTCACTCGTATGTAGAATATAAGAAATAATGAAAGGGACCATAAGGGAAATGGGGGAAACTGAGTGGCAAAAAATTAGAGAGGAAGATAAACCATGAGAGACTCCTGACTCTGGGAAACAAATAAAGCATTGTAGAAGGGGAAGTGGGTAGGGGATAGGGTAACTAGATGATGGGCATTAAAGAGGCCACATGATGAGATGAGCACTGGGTGTTACAGTATATAAGGCAAATTTAATTGAAAAGATTTAAAAATATACAAAAACAAAAAACAAAAAAAAAGAAAAGAAAAAGAAAAAAGAAACATAGCATAATCTTGGTCCTCATGGAGCTTCAGTGTAGCAAAGGAGATTGGCATTATATGAATTATTTTACTATTAATAGGTAATTAATTGTAACAAGTGACTTTTGGAGCATGGTGAGATCTAGTCCAGGGTTTCTCAGCCTTGGCACTATTTTGGGTCAAATAATTCTTTGTTGTGAGGGGGAAGTCCTGTGCCTTGCAGAATGTTTAACAGCAGGATGCCTGGGTGGCTCAGTGGCTGAGCATTTGCCTTTGGCTCAGGTTGTAATCCTAGGGTCCTGGGATCGGGTCCTGCATCAGGCTCCTCGCTGGGAGCCTGCTTCTCCCTCTGCTTCTCTCTCTGTGTCTCTCATGAGTGAATGAATGAATGAATGAATGAATGAATTCTTTTAAAAAGAATGTTTAACAGCATTCCTACCCACTACTCACTACATGCCTGTAGCACCTCCCATTCTGTTATGATGACCCAAAACGTCTCCAGTTGTGGGGGTAGGGAGGGTAAAAATCATTCCCAGTTGACAATCCCTGTTTCAGACCAAGGATACCATTAATTGATTGATCTAGGAGTCCTATGTCTTTAATTTCCTCAAGCATGCTGTGTTCTTTCTGTGAGCTCAAAACCTCACACACACACACGCACGCACGCACACACACTGTGCTTTCTGCCTAGAACACTTTACTCCTTCCTTGATTGAACCACCCTAATATCTCCCATTCCATTCCGACATTTTCATTCTGGGGTAGATGCCCCTCTGTTATCTCATGGCACCCAAACCATTTCCCATTGATACAAATCACACTGTATGGTAATTTCCTGTTTACTTATCTGTAAACCCCACTAGTGTGTAAGCTCTGTAAGGATAGCACCTGTCCTGCTCCTTATTGTATTAAAAAAGTTCAGACATTTAGGGATACCTCGGTGGCTCAGTTGGTTAAGTGTCTGCTTTTGGCTTAGGTTATGATTTTGAGGTCCTGGGATCGAGCCCCACATGGAGTTCTGCACTCAGCGAGGAGTCTGCTGATCCCCTCCCCGTGCTCCTGTATGCGCATGTGCTCACATTCTCTCTCTCTCTCTCTCTCTCATAAATTAATAAAATCTTTAATTATAAACATTAAATTAATAATGAAATTTTTCATTAATAAAATCGTTTTTTATTTGGCACCAAAAAAACTGATCAAAATATACTTGTTGAGTTGGTGAATGAATGAGAGAAATTTTTAGCTAGGCCAAGAGGGAAATGGTCAGCCAGGATTGAATGACAATTAGACTGAATCGTTATGATTTTGATAAGATACCAAATGTCAACATATAGAAATCACCTCTCAAGTACTAGAAAAAGTGCTCAACAGACATCCCTGACTCTTCCTTGTACATAGCTAACTATTGCTCCATCTATTTCCTTTTCTCAATTTCTGCCTTCCATGTATCCTTATTTCTCATTGGTGTGAAGAGAGGAAATGGTATGCAAATTGGAAATTGGCTGATATTGTCTAGTTTACAGACTATTTGGTAATTAAGAAAGCTTTTTCCCCCCCTTTGGTGGACGTCCCCAAATACTTTGACATAAAAGAACTGAGATGAGCTTGGTGGCGCTATAGGAGCTGGACCTTCCAACAGTACCCCAGCCCAGCAGAGCTGTGGAGACAAAACTCCCCACATAGAATCATGGGGGTAATGGTGCTATCCCAGGAGATCTAGAAGGCAAGACACCAAGCCATAAAGTATTATTCTCAAGACTTAAGATATGATGGAAGTTGATTTGACGGTTTTTGGACTTGTTTGGGACCTGTCACTCTCTTCTTCCTTCTGAATACTCGCTTTTGTAATGGGAATGTCTATCCAATACCTGTCTTACCACTGTGTTTTTGAAGCACAAAACTTATCTGGTTTCACAGGTTCACAGCTGGAGAGGAATTTTTCTCAGGATGAACTGTATCTCGAATCTCGCTCATATCTTATTTAGATGATATTTAGATGAGACTTTGGACTTTAGACTTTATACTTGATGCTTGAACAAGTTAAGAGTCTTGGGGTTATTGGGATGGATTGAGTGTATTTTGTATGTGGAAAGGATATGAATTTGGGGGGGAACGGCCAGGAACAGAATGCTATGGAGTGGATTGTGTGCCCCCAAATTCATATGTTGAAGCCCTAGCCCCCAATGTGATGGTATTTAGAGATGGGACCTCTGGGAAGTAATTAGGTTTAGATGAGATCATGAGGGTGGGACCCTAATACGATAGCACTGCTGGCTCTGTAAGGAAAGAATGCTTCTCTCTTTCTGCCTCCCTGTCTTCTCCCTTTCTCCCTGTCTGTGCACCAAGGCCTTCCATGTGAGCACACAGTTAGAAGGCAGCCATCTGCAAGTCAGGAAGACATCTCTCACCTGAACCAAACCACGCTGGCACTTGATCTTGGACTTCCAGCCTCAAGAACTATGAGAAAAATAAATGTCTGTTTTTTAAGTCTATGATATTCTGTTATGGCAGCCTAAGCTGACTAAGACAAGTCCACACGAAGGACACTGGCTTCTTCTCAAAAGTTTATTATGATCCCCAGTGATGCTTTCTAATCTAAACCTTAATGCTTTTACCTCCAAGTACCCATTGGACTTAAAAAAATTCAGTATTGTCTTCTATGCAAACCAGCTTCCCTGCTCATGGCTGTAATTCCCTTGGTGACACTACTATTCTCTCAGGTATCTGAGCTCAAATATGTGGTTATGTTTGTCTTCTCTCTCAGAAGCCCCCACAATGAATTTCCCCCCATCAAATATTCTTTATTCCATCCTTTTGTAGTGATAGGCATAGAGGTCCAAGATATGTTATTATATTTCATCAATTCTAAGAGACACCGCCGTTTCATGTACCACTAAGGAGGTGAAAACCCTGAGAATTAAGCTGTAATGCAGTATTAATTGTAAAATGCATCCCAATTACAAAGATGTTGAAATATGAAAAATTGGCTTCACAGAATTAGTAAAATGATGCACGGTGGAAAAATGAAGGACACTGCACTATACAGAGCATGATACCTATGTCAGTCAGGTCCCAGCAGGAAATTGATGATCCACCAAATTAGGATAATGTGAAGAGGGTTTTTTATGAAGCAGTTAATTACCAAGATGCGAGTGGGTCATAGCATTACCAACAAGGAATAGTGTAGGAACCTGCATCTAAGCAACAGCACCGTTGCTTCCACTCCTAGGGCCACATGGATGAGAAAAGGGAAAAGTGAGAAGGATTGGGAAGGAGACAAATCCTGTGGAGTGGGTTGAACTGAGAGAAGTTTCTTCTATGGAGGGATGCGGCACAGGTGAAGTGTCCTTGCAAGGAGGGAGCCCGGAGATAACGGTTCCTATGTAACTCACTTCTCTAATCTGCCAAAACCTCCCATTGGCTGAACCCTCTTGAAAGCCAGAGGAGGGGGCAAGAGAACTTGGGTGATGTCATCCGTACGTTTCAGTCTGCCTAAGAAAAGAGCAGGGTGGAGGAGGATGAAAAACAGGTATGTAGATGCAAAAGAAGATACCTTATAAAATCTCATGTGTACAGTGAAAAGAAAACATACATATTTAAATACAAACATACTTACATTTTCACCCTGGAGGAAAACAAAACTGTTAACAATGAACTGTATGGCCACATGAGATTCAGGGGACTTGGATTGGGGACTTTTATTCTTCATATAGACTCTTCTGGGCTATGTGAAGTTTTTATGATAAATACTTATTATGAAGATTTTATTTATTTGAGGGAGAGCAAGAGAGAGAGCATGAGTGGGAGTTGGGGCATAGGGAGGAGCAGACTCCCCACTGAGCAAGGAGTTGGACATAGAGCTCGATCCCAGGACCCTGGGATCATGACCTGAACCCAAGGCAGACAGACACCCAACAGACTGAGCCACCCAGGTGACCCTTTTTGTTTTATAGTGTAAAGAAAAAAAAAGTCAGCTAATGAAAAATAGTCCCATTTTTATAACTTTTTATACCTATACTTATACCTTTCTCTCCATTTCCATTGCTGTAATCCTAGTCTAGAAGATAATATCCTTACACCAGTTTTAAGTACTGTCTCTCATTTGAACACCTCTGTTTTAGTTTTCTTTTTCTTTTTTTGAGTATGATTGGCACCCAATATTCCATTAGTTTCGGGCGTACAACATAGTGATTCAACAACTCTACCCATTTTGCTATGCTCACCACACAGTGGTGTATTATGATACCATTGACTATAGTCCCTACGTTGTGCCTTTCATTCCTGTGGCTTATTCATTCCATAGCTGGAAGCTTCTATCTCCCCTTTGCCTGCACCCATTTTGCCCATCCCCTCACCACCCCTCCCCTCTGACAACTGTCAGTTGTCTGTATTTATAGGTCTGATTCTGCTTTTTCTTTTTTTTAAGATTTTATTTATTCATGAGAGACACACAGAGAGAGAGAGAGGCAGAGACACAGGCAGAGGGAGAAGCAGGCTCCATGCAGGGAGCCCGATGTGGGACTCGATCCTGGGACTCCAGGATCACGACCTGGGCCAAAGGCAGGTGCTAAACCACTGAGCCACCCAGGGATCCCTGTTTGTTTTTTCATTTTGTTTTTTAGCTTCCACATGTAAGTGAAATCATATGATATTTGCCTTTCTCTGTTTGACTTAACTCACTTAGCATAATAATACCATCTAGGTCCACCCTTCTTGTTGCAAATGGCAAAATCTTACCCCTTTTTTGGCTGAGTAATATTCTTCTGTGTGTGTGTGTGTGTGTGTGTGTGTGTGTGTGTACAAATCTTTACCCATTCATCTATCGATGGACATTGGGTCGCTCCCATATCTCGGCTATTGTAAATAATGCTTCAGTAAACACAGGAGTGCATACATCTTCTCGAATTTGTGTTTTCATTTTCTTTGCATAAATACATACAGTTTGCTTACTCTAATTAATCTTGAGTATGTTGAGTAGGACTGCCAGAATTGTGTTTACTCATTCATTCATTAATTAGAATGTTATTATTGATCAACTAGTATATGCTGGGTATTATTCCAGAAGCACAGGCTCCTCTGGTGAAGTAAAGGAGATACATTCTCCACCTCATACAGGCGAATTGGAAAGATGGATGCTAATTTTTTTTTTCAAATCACATCAACAAAGGTGCAATTTTAACCTAGACATGGGAAATTTTAGCCACGACAAGGGAAGCATTCTACAGGGAGTGATAATTAAGCTAAAATCTGGAGGATGAGTGGGGTTTACTCAGGAAATTTGGGGAAGGAATATTTTTTCAAGCAGGAGGAATAGCATACATAATGTTCTGTGGTGTGAGCACAGTTGGCATATTAAAAAAAAAAAGGCAAGCAAGCTGTGTGGCTTAAGCATTGACTTGACAAGGAGCTTGCTGAGCATTTTGTGGATGATGTCGTGAGGGGTCAGTCCATGTAAGCTTTTATAGTCAATTCCAAGGATGTTTCTATTTATCTCAATATCAATGGAAATCCTTTGAAATATTTTTCTTAAACCCAGCTTTCATTATATTTGTGGTTTAGCATAGGCTCCCTAAATCTTTCTAGATAACATCTATACTTATACCTTCCAATTATCTATAATCTGGCTTTACTGACATATGGAAATAGATGGCTCACTGGTTTCCCATAAGCCTTTATTTTCATTCAATATCTACTGAGAACTACTGTTGTGGAAGGCACTGTCCTAGGCATATAAGATAAATCAGTGAGCAAAATAAAGATCTCCGCCCTCATGAGACTTGCATTGTAACCACACTTGAGTCAGTTTGACGTGCATACTGTTCAATACAAATGCCACAATTACCTGTGCAATTTGAGGATGTGAAAGCCCAAAAAATTACTAAAGGATTCTAGTTATGTTAGATGGGTATTTTGTTGCAGATAACTAAGGTCTGCTGTAGCTGGCTTAGGAAAAGGGAGAAGGATTTATTATAAGAACAGTGGGGCATCTTCTAGAACCAGGAATGGTCTTTCTCTTCCTCTTGTCTTTGCTACATTGCACATCTGCTTGATTCCTTGATCTTGATACAGACCAGCTCTTTTGTGCACAGCTCTTAGGGTTTACAGCTCTTTTATCAAAATCATGGGGGAAGGGGTGGTTCTCATTTTCGGGTCAGGCACTCAAACCTGGGACCAAAAATTGTGGTAAAAGAAAATGGGGTGATATTGTGGAAGCATGGCTGCTCTCTCTGTAACCTTGTATACTGAAGAGGGGAGTGAGGCACAAGAATAAAGGAAAATTTTTGGAAAACAAGAGATTTGGGGAATGGTTCAGCAGGTGCATTTGTGTCTCCTGTACTAATATAACCACTTCTTTAGATGTGAGGAAACAGATCTAGAGAGGGACAGGAATTCACTAAGATGATAGAGTGGAGCCGAGTGCTCTCTTTTCAGGCTTCCTCACTTTGTTCCCCTCTCCTGAAATTCCTTTATAGTCTTCAATGTGACTTTAAAGGTCTGTCCCTTCAACATTATAGGATCTTCTTTCCCCTTTTTCAAGTTTTGCAAGCCTTACATTTTATACATTTATAGCATCATGTTACAGAGATTTATCTTCTACATATTTTTGTTGACCATTCTCTTTGGTTACACTCACTAACATGACCTGAACCTTCTCCCTTTCTGTATAATCTTGTAACATGCTACAATCTGCAAGAGTAAGACTGACTTTTACAGTATTCGTTGGTTGCATTGTAGGTTGACTAATTCCGAATGATACCTACTGATGTGCCTTAATCTTACCAGTAATGTGTGCATAATATTACAAAACACATAGTTTCAGTGAATTTGTGTGGAAAGCACAACCATTTTTGGGGTCAGATACTTTTGGTTTCAGCCTATATTGCCTATGTGATCTGTGCCTATGTGATCTTGTGCAGGTTACTTAGCTCTCTGTCATCACCTATTTCAAAGGTTTACTGCAGAGACTGAGAAAATACCTTCATGTATTCCTTCCTTCAACAAATGTGTAAGTGCCAACCATGCACCGAGTATTTGGTGGGATCCCAAGGATGAGGCAATAAACAGAAACAGGCAAATGTTCCTGACTAAATGTTCTTTACATGCAACTTGGTCCGTAATACAATCTCAACAAGCCAAACTTTCTTATTCCCCTCTAGAAAAGTTGTCTGTAGCTACATCATATTATTCCTTTTTTTTTTTTAAAGAATAGAGCCTTTGCAAACCTGAGAGTCTTGTCTTTTACTGATCTTGATCACCTTTTCTTTGCATTTCATGTATATAGACTGAATTTACATTCATAGGCTGTCATCTAGGTGTCCTACATCTTCCCATGCAGATGGGAAGAAATGTATTTCTGCATTTATTTTCTTAAAATTAAATTTGATTTCATAAATGATATGTCTTTGTTGAAGGAATTTTAAAGTGCAAAGGAAATCAAAGAAGAAATTATAAATGTATCTATCGTTTCACTATGAAGGCCTACTACTCTATTGAGGAGATACTACTGGTATTTGGTGTCTTTTTTCATCATCTTTTGAACTGCATTCATATTGAGGTCTGTATTAGCCCTACTTTGTCTCTGCTATGCCTGTATTTTCAAACAATATTAACATTTCTTACATATTTAGGTTTTGGTAATGCAAGCCATGATTGACTCTATGTCTGCACAAACACATTCTCAGTGCATTGACCTGTCTCTGACTTCTGGATAATCAACAGCTCTTTGTATTTATATTATATTTAGTATTTGAGATTTGAACAGATATTGATAATTTGATTAACATGAATGTCCACACAGAGAATGAAACACAGATCTCTTTCTTTATAATGGGAAAGCGGGAAATGACTTTATGAAATATAAGTCTAGCTTATTGACTATTCAGTAATTAATGGCTGGTAAATTGAGCCAAAATACTGGGTAATTTCAAATAAGAAATAGCATACTTGATTGTATGTGAGTATAGCATATAAGCTTATCCAATTTAAAACAAGTCTCATTTTGTTAACTTTCTATACTGAGTGTAATTTACTCAGTTTTGTCCCTCTGGTACCAGCATCTTTTAACTCTTTATCTCCCAAATCATCAAACCTACATAAAAGTCGAGTAAATAATATTACTATAATAAACTCCCATGTATCCATTAACCAGTTTCAACAATTACCAGCATTTTACCTTGTATCACCTAGTCTTCCCACTTTTTTGGGGAGAATATTTTAGATTAAATTCCAGACATCACATCATTTAACTTGTAAATACTTCTGTATGAGTTGCTAACTTCTAAGGACTTTTGGCATGCCCGTTATGTCATTATCACATCTAACAAAATAATACTTAAAATCATGTAATGTTCAGTTCATGTTTAATAACCATAATTGTCTCAAAAATGTCTCTTTACAGTTGATTTGCATTAGATTTATCTTGTCTCATTTATTCTGAAATTGTCCCCCGATACCTCTTTATCATATAATTAATTTATCAGAGAAAAACATGTCCTTTGTCCTGTAGAATGGCTCACATTCTGGTTTTGACTGTTATCTTGTGGTTTGCTTATCTTGTATTTTCTGCAAACTATGAGTTAGATCTGGAGGCATGATTAGATTCAGGTTAAATTCTTTTTATATGAGTACTTCATATGTGGTTTTGTGTACTTTCTCTTGCAAGAAATCATGAGACAATTAATATCTGGATATCCCATTTTTAGTGATGTCAAGATTCATCAATGCCTTCAGGTATATCGGTCTGATCTCTCCAACATAAAGTTCCCATGAATATTTCATCTGATGGTCTTAACAACAATGATGATGATGGCTTTGCTCCATTATGTTATTCAGGGTTGCAAAAGTGTTTTTCCTAATACCATCCTTCATTCTTCCTTTATTACCTAGAATCCTGTTGTAAAAGATAAATGTGTTTTTTCAACTATTTGGATACCCTGAGGTTGCATGCGAAAGGTAAGGTAAATGTTTACTTCTCTCCCTCTATTGATCTGTATAGTAATGAGTTGTCTACAATCTCCAAAGGTGTCCAATGAGTTATTATTTAGTACTATGAACTCAAAGATGTTTATGTATCTGATATTTATCAATATAATGCACTTATCTTTCTTGATAATCAAGTCCCATCGTGGATCAGTAGAAACCCATTAGAGTTGGCTTCTGTGGGCAACAGAGCCTTAACTCTAGTAATCAGGGTCTGAAAAATTTTGGTATCAATATTTAATTGCACACATGGAGGAATTGTACTCACGGAGGCCTTTTGACTCAGGAGTTCTGTGAAGATTACAAAAGTATCAGTTGAGAATGGCTAATGCCCTGTTCTGGAATGAGAAACAGGATGTAGAGGGAGTTCTAATTCTCATTCCCTGGTTCTTCCTTAGTAAGGAATTGCTGATAACCCTAATCAGTATGACTAAGGGAAGGGTTATAGTTTCATATGGGCCCTACCTGGTCTGTGTGTCCTATTGTCGCTGTCCTACTCATACTTAGTAATGTGGGTTTCCGGGGATATTATTGCTAAGTTTTATGTTTTTGCTTATGTACTGGCTAAGAATGAAACTCTTATCATTTGAATTTTTATCAATTGTATAAAAGGCTTGGTTCTATCTCTGGAGATATGCTGCTGCAGCTCTGTATTTCAAATCAGCATACTAAGTAACCATATTTGCACTTTTTTGGTGGCTCCACTGCTTTCTATGTGACCAGAGTTTTTTGAATTTTGGCAATTGAAGGCTCTTTTTTTTCTTTTTGGTAAGAAAAATGTCCTCTATTATGAGCTTGATGTAAAGACGAGTTTTCTATGGGTTTGCTGGCAGCACGATTCAACAGCTTTCTGCCATCAATTATCTGTCACTAATTTAATCCATTTACATTTCATAAATGCACAGATTGCAAGGTCATACAGTCTTGTACCTTAACTTATTTAGGCTATATATGATTTCACTGTAAAATTAACTTCATCTGAAAATCCATTTCTTTTTTATTTTATTTATTCATGAGAGACACAGAAACAGAGGCAGAGACATAGGCAGAGAGAGAAGCAGGCTCCATGTAGGGAGCATGATGTGGGACTCGATCCCAGGACTCCAGGATCATGCCCTGGGCTGAAGGCAGGCACCAAACTGCTGAGCTACTCAGGCATCCCCTGAAAATTCATTTCTAAAAAGTTTTTTTCTTTTATCCTGGAAATGGTCATGACCAGGAGTCAAAACACTAGAGCCCATGGGCCAAATCCGGCTACTATCTGATTTTGTTAAAAAAAAAAAAAAGTTATATTGGATGGAATACAGTCATATTCATCCATTTACACATTATCTATGGCTGCTTTGATGCTGTAAGGGCAAAGTCAAGTATTTGTGATAGAGAATATATGGCCTGCAGTGCTGAGAATATTTACTATCTCAACATTTGTAGAGAAAGTCTTCTAACCTGCTTACATCTAATGAAATTTGCTCTGTGTGTATTCATAACAATATTTTTCTCAGGAAGCTGCTATGGAATTATCACTAAATAAGGAAAAGGGAAATTATTTTGCTCAGATATAATCCTTGCAGTGTTAGAAAGAAAAGAGACTTTTTTGTCTGTTTTGTTTATTGTTCTATATCCATTTCATAGTAGATCAGTAATCATTGGTTGAGGGGGTAAATACATGGATGGATTATAGTTTAATGTCTTTGGTAATTAACCAAACACAAGAAACCTACATTAGATTCCTATTTCTATAACTGTAGTGATTGTATGACTACCATTGAAGACTATAAAATTGATCAAAAACTAAGCAGCCTAGCACATATTAACAGTATTTTGTACATAACTCTTTCAGATAACACTTATTAAATACTAACTTGCTTATATTGAAGAACAGTTGAGATTAGATATCCATTTTCCTTGTTTCTGTTTCTGGTGAAAAGTTACCTTCCTGAAACATTACTTGGTTGAGCGTTTGCCTTTGGCTCCGGGCATGATCCCAGGGTCTTGGGATGGAGTCCCGCATCGGGTTCCCACAGGGAGCCTGCTTCTGTCTCTGCCTATGGCTCTGCCTCTCTTGTGAATAAATAAACAAAATCTAAAAAAAAAAAAAAAAAAAAAAAAAAACTCTTTTCAGCTCCTATTAATTTACAACCAGGTTATGTTAGAGACCTCAGTATTTATCCTGTGTAAAGCTCACAATTCAAATGCATATAATATAGAATGTGGAGACTAAAAGTACACAGGTTTTGAAGATTTGTGACATTAGACTAGGCATTTGACCTTTTTAGTCTCAGTTGCCTCACCTGTAAAGTAGGGTGTAACAACAGTAACAAACTCACTGAGAGTATAAAAATAAGTTTAAAAAATAAATAAAAATAAGTTAATACAAGTAGAAAAAGTCACTTGGCACATAGAAATCACTTGATGAGTGTTGGTTATTATTATTACCAAGCTACTCAAATATTTATTGCATAAATAAACTATATACAAACATTAAACTATATACAAACAATGATCTTGTTCCTCTCATCCAAACCTACCTCAGTTATTTCTGCAAGTTCTCAAATAAGGATTTTTCACAAGGAGGGCAGCCCCAGTAGTGCAGCGGTTTAGTGCCGCCTGCAACCCGGGGTGTGATCCTGGAGACCTAGGATCGAGTCCCACGTCTGGCTCCCTGCATGGAGCCTGCTTCTCCCTCTGGCTGTGTCTCTGCCTCTCTCTCTCTCTCTTTCTGTGTGTGTGTCTCTATGAATAAATAAATAAAATCTTTTAAAAAAATAAGGATTTCTCACAAGGAATCAATCACAAGTCTGACTGTCAGCTGTATTCACACATAGTATCCACCTTGATCTTGCTTTCTTGTTCTATTTCCAATTTTTTTTTAATCCACTGCTACAAAAGCCTCCTAGAGAAATTCACTGTCACTACCTTCCATGGGCATGTCTATGCCTATGTCTCTGTCAAGCATTGTCATCTCAGGAGACTCCCAGAGAATTAAATCAACAAGGTGCCCATGTATTGTTTGGTTCTATGCTGGGCACTCCATGGAGGGAGATCAACTCCGAGATACATTTTTAAATTTTAATTCCAGGATAGTTCACATACAGTGTTATATTAGTTTCAGGTGTACGATATAGTGATTGGACACTTCTATACATTACTCAGCATTCGTTATGATAAGTGTACTCTTTAATCCCCACCCTTTCTTTCACCCATTCCCCCACCCACCTCCCCTCTGGTAACCATCAGTTTGTCACCTCTTAACTATATTAAGAGTCTGTTTCTTGGTTTATCTCTTTCTCTTTTTTCCCTTTGCTCATTTTTTTAATTTCTTTTTTTAAGTTTTTATTTAAATTCCAGTTAGTTAACACAGTGTAATATTAGTTCCAGGTATACAATATAGTGATTGAACACTTTCATCAGACACCTGGTGCTCATCACAAGTGCAGTCCTTAATCACCATGACCTATTAACCTCCCCACCCACCTGTCTTCTGGTAACCTTCAGTTCTCTATAGTTTAGTCTTTTTCTTGGTTTGCCTCTCTCTCCCCTTGCCCCTGGCTTTTGCTCGTTTGTTTGGTTTCTTAAATTTCGCATATGAATGAAATCATATAGTATTTATCTTTCTCTGCCTTCTTTTTTTTAAGATTTTATTTATTTATTAGAGAGAGAGAGAGACTGCTCATAAACGAGGGTGTGAAGCAGGGTAGGGGCAGAGTGAGAGCAAGAAACAAACTCCCTGCTGAGCAGGGAGCCCCATGTGGGGCTCAATCCCAGGACCATGGGACCATGACCTGAGCCAAAGGCAGATGTTTAGCCGACTGAGCCACCCAGGTGCCCCTCTGACTGACTTATTTCACTTAGCATTATACTTTCTAGCTCCAGCCATGTCATTGCAAATGGCAAGATTTCATTTTTGATGGTTGAGTCATATTCCATTGTATATATACACCACCTCTTCTTTATCCATTCATCAGTTGATGGATATTTGGGCTGTTTCCATAATTTAGCTATTGTAGATATTGGTACATTAAATATTAGGGTGCATGTATCCCTTTGAATCCGTATTTTTATATCCTATGGATAAGTACCTAGTAGTGCAATTGCTGGATTGTAGGGTATTTCTATTTTTAACTTTTTGAGGAAACTTTGTACTGGTTTCCAGAGTAGCTGCACAAATCTGCATTCCTACCAACATTGCAAAAGGCTTCCTTTTTCTCTACATCCTCACCAACAGCTCTTCTTCTTTGTTGATTTTAGCTATTCTGACAGGTGTGAGGTGTTACCTCATTGTAGTTTTGATTTGCATTTTCCTGATGATCAGTGATGTTGAGCATCTTTTCATAGGTCTATTGGCCATATGGATATCTTCTTTGGAGAAATGTCTGTCCATGTCTTCTGCCCAATTTTTAATTGGATTGTTTGGTTTTTTGGGTGTTGCATTGCATCAGTTCTTTATCTATTTTGAATAGTAACCCTTTATCCTATATGTCATTTGTAGATATCTTCTCCCATTATGAGGGTTGCCTTTTAGTTTTGTTGATTGCTTCCTTTACTGTGCAGAAGCTTTTTACTTTGATGTAAGCCCAATAGTTTATTTTTGCTTTTGTTTTCCTTGCTTCGGGAGACATATCTAGAAAAATGTTGCTATGGCTGATGTCAGAGAAATTACTGCCTGTCTTCTAGGATTTTTATTGTTTCAGGTTTCATGTTTAGGTCTTTAATCCACTTTGAGTTTATTTTTGTGTATGGTATAAGAAAGTGGTCCAGCTTTACTCTTTTGCATGTAGCTGTCCAGTTTTCCCAACACCATCTGTTGAAGGGACAGAGATACGGTTTTGACCTGGACCCTGGAATGACTCTACTTGTCCCAGATTCTCACAAAATACCTCTTGAATTATTACTTTATAGCAATAATTTATAGTGGCCTAAGTGTCTAGATGTTAAATATTGTCTTTTTAAATATGCTAAAGCAGATCAACAAAGTTTGATCTACCTGCCCAGGTTCTTGTTCCTATTTTATACATATGATCCATTGGAAGGTAGGTTTTAGGGGTACCTGGGTGGCTCAGTGATTGAGCATCTGCCTTTGGCTCAGGGCATGATCCCTGGGTCCTGGGATCGAGTCCCACATCGGGCTCCCCGCGGGGAGCCCACTTCTCCCTCTGCCTATGTCTCTCTGTGTCTCTCATGAATAAATAAATAAAATCTTAAAAAAATAAAATAAAAGGAAAGCAGTTTCTATTTCACTATTGTAGTGGCGGGATGGAACAAGAATGAGGAATATGTTGGTTGAGAGGACACCTACCTCTCTGGGAGGATCTGGAGGAAGTCTTTTAGCTTAAATTTGCTAATTGTAGATCTGTGTATGGCCAAAGTGTATCTCTTCAGCACACATAGATGGTGGCTAAGAATTAACCTTGACCACTGTAGGCTCCAGCCCTACAAGAAGTTATGTTGGCATGAACTGGTCTTGAGAAGGCCTTCCAGCTGAGTTGAACTAATTTGCTATATTATAACTGAGAAATATCTTCCCTTCCCACTCACTGTGCCTCAGTAGCTAGTGGCCCAGCATTGCCTATGAGACTGTGGCAGATGGACATGTAGAAATGGTGAAGGAACTCATTATAGTTGACTAACAAGTAGAAGGAACTTTCTATGCCCATAAATGAGCAGGTGGTGTAATTATTTCACCTTTAAGGGGAAATTAGCAGCTTGGAGTAGGGAGGAAGGGAAATTAACGATTTGGAATAGCAGCTTAGTAGAGAAGAGATGGAACACACTAAAGCAAATTCTAGATTAGAATCCAAAAGATACCACGAAAGTATAAATAAAAATTTCTTGGATAAATGCTTGCTGAAATACAAAATACAGTTAGATTCAGGTTAAAAGAATGGATATAGTTAATCTAGAAGACCAACTGGAAGAGGTATTTTACAATAGAGAGCAAAAGTATAAAAATGTTAAAATGAGAATAAGGAGTAAAAACAAGATAACATAAATAGAAGACAGAGCCAGAGAGTCTAACATATAATAATAGAAGCGAGGGAGAGAAGGAAGAACTGATGGAGGAGGAAACATAGAAGCAAAGTATCCCCATGCTGAATTTCAAAAATAAATACACTTAAACAGTAATGATTAAATTATGAGGTATTTAAAACTTACAGAAAATTGTGGAAATTAATGTAATCTGTGTGCCCATCATCTATAGTGAACAGATGTTACTGCTTTGGTATACACTTCAAATATTTTTAAACCAATGTATAAATTTCATATAGTTAAAATTCCTCTCACCATCTTACTCCTCTCTCCTTCTGTAGAGGTGAGCTCTTATCTGAGTTGATATGCATCTTTTTTTTAAAATATTTTATTTATTTATCAGAAAGAGAATGCAAGAGAGAGCATGGGTAGGGGGGCAGAGGGAAAAGGATAAGCAGACTCTCTGCTGAGCAGGGTGCCCCACATGGGGCTCAATCTCACGACCCCAGGATCATATCACTAGAACATACTAAGAGTACAGAGATGTATATAAGTATCTATGAGATTTTAGTATATGACAGTTGTAAGTAGTTCAGTTCTGTCAGAAAAGAATTGTTTTATAGTCCTGGCACAGTTTGCAGTCCATCTGGAAGATAGAGGTAGTAGGTTTTCATCATATAACCCCAAATAATTCCAGTTACATATGTAATTAATCCATAAAATCTTGTAAGAAAATAAAGGAAATTAAGTGTATAGTTTGAGATTCAAGATTTAAATTTCTTAACTAAGACTGGAAATCCAAAGGCTATGAGACAAAGATAAACATACTTGACAATACAATTAGAAAGTTGTGTTGTAGAAATGCCACAAGCAAAAATCATGGACAAGTGATAGAAATGGAAACAATTAAAACATTAAAATAGAGGTGTCTAGGTGGCTCAGTTGGTTAAGCGTCCCACTCTTAATTTTGGCTTGGGTCATGATCTCAGGGTCGTGGGATTGAGCCCCATGTCAGTTTCCACACTGAGCAGGGAGTTTACTTGAGGATTCTCTCTCCCACTCCCTTTGCCTCTCCCTCAACTCTGTCTCACTCAAATAAATAAATCTTTAGAAAAATAAATAAAACACTGCAATATGCAGAGAACTCTTACAAAGTGATATGGAAAAGATAGTACAAAAGGAAAATGGGTAAAAAAAATGATTAATAGACACTTCACAAAACAGCAAATCAATGACCAAACATACATGAAGAGATGATCAAATTTTACTTGTAGTTAAGAAATCTAAATTAAAGTAACTATTAAATACCATTTTGTACCCAATAAGTGGATAATATTAGAAAGATTACCCATTGATAGTAGAGATGTGAAACATTACAAATACTTTAGAAAGCAATTGGGTGATTTATATTTATACTTGCATTAATATTTGCTTTAATATATATATATTTACATTTATATTATTTATATGTCTCCTTTTACTCAATCCCACTAGTGTATAAGGGCATAAGTAATAGGGTATTCAGTATTGTTCACAAAAAATTTTGAAAACAAACTAAATGCCTGTTATTGGAAGAGGGATCAAATAAATTATAACACATCAATAAGATGGGATCGTTCACAGATACTAAAAACATTGAAATAAAGCTATTCTGGATATAACTCCTCACATAAATCTCTCATCAGACTTTCTCCCTCTTCTACCATTTACAAAGCAAAAGCATATAAATGGAAATAAACTGATGTGTGTGTGTGTGTGTGTGTGTGTGTGTGTGTGTGTGTGTGTTGGGAGGCAAGCAGAGATGTTCTATAATAGCATCAACTAAACCCCAAATGTGGACTGAGGCTATGAAATCTCACCTGCTGGAGCCAAAAGGGATATTGTCTGTTCAACTGTGGTCCCTTGAAGGTGGTTGTATCTGAAGAGCTTCAAATTATTAGGCATAACTGTGGGAATCCCATCAGATATCGTTAGCAGCTATCACATGGGAATCAAGAATCTGGTCCTTGAGGAAAAGGTATTCAGGGTTTCCATAACCCATGGGGAATTGAACTGTCAGAAAATAAGGTAGGAATAGAGACCAGATTAGCTACGTAAGGATAAGTGCAAGTTACCTCTATGTGTATCCAGAATTGTTGAAGTGCCCTTTGGGCATATTAGATGATGCCATATAATGGTGAAAAGATTTCAAATTATGCCTGTTACTCGGGTATAGGTCTCTGATGTTTCCCATATGGACGGATTGATTTCAGGAGAGCCACAATTGAGGATGTCTAGGGAAGGCACCTAAAACAATCAGATTAAAATAATATGAGGGTAGGTTGAGGTTGAGCAAGGCAGAGGAGAAAATTAACTAGATACAAAGAAGCAGAATGAATTGATGACCTACTTCAGTACCAGTGAATAGCTTCCAACAGTAAGCCTTGACTCTGCATTTAGAGCATATTTGTATTTGGGGGTTTTTAATTTTTTGGGGAACATTGTATGCATTTTCACTTTAGCATGTTTGTCTTTGACTTCCTTTACAGTATACGCTTAAGAAGGCTTCTGGACTAGTCTGTATCACCATACGATTTTTTAGGCCGAAAGTCCTTAGAGCAGATTAATTTCAAAATTCACCTGCATAGCTCAGTATCTGCCTTCAGCTCAGGGCATGATCCCGGGGTCCTGGGATCGAGTCCCACATCGAATGAGTCCCTCCCCTGCCGGGAGCCTGCTTCTCCCTCTGCCTATGTCTCTGCCTCTCTCATGAATAAATAAATAAATAAAATCTTAAAAAAAAAAAAAAAAGAAAGAAAACTAATACAATTTTATAAATCAATAACCAAGCAATCCACAAGGTTATTATGGTTTCCTCATTGCCCTAAGGAACCTAAGTATATTGTATGTGTAAATTATATACTTCAAATCTTGGACAGGCTGTCATATAATAAGTATTTAAGATAATTAGCTTATGTGAAAATATTCAACTTTGACAGCAATCAAATAACAAAGCACAAAAATCAAAATAATAATTGCATTACAGTTTTCATCTCTAATGCTTTTTCTGCCTACTTCTGTTACACCAACTGTGTCTGCTTTTGTCTGGCTGCTAACAATAGTGGGCACTTTTAACATACAAAATACCAGGTTCTAGGGATATAATGTTGCTCAAGGGAACTTAGGTGCTGCTGGCTTATATTCCTGATCCTAAATTTTCTTTTTTTTTTAAGATTTTATTTATTTATTCATGAGAGACACACAGAGAGAGGGAGGCAGAGACACAGGCAGAGGGAGAAGCGGGTTCCCTGTGGGGAGCCTGATGCGGGACTCTATCCCAGGACCCTGGGATCATGACGTGAGCTGAAGGCAGACCCTCAACCACTGAGCCACCCAGGCGTCCTCCTGATTCCTAAATTTATTTGATGCTGTCCGGGCACTGAAATGCTTTGCAAAAGGGAAACAAGTGACAGATAGGAAGTTGGATTATTTCAACTTTTGAGTTAGTACTAAAGCACTTAACACATTTCTAGAGGAGATTAGTTACGAACGCTGAAGAAACAAATGCATCTCTACACATGCCCTTGCACTGGAGCCCCCAGACTGAGATCTACAGGAATAAGAAATTTGGAAGTGCAAACATTTCTAACTTTAATTTCTTTGAACTTTTAATTCGAGGAGATTTCATTTTTGTTCTTTAATTTCTCTCTGGGAAAGAAATAATTGAGGGGGCTTTCGGAGTATTCAAATGTGGGGCATCCTTCATGTTGTAATTATTTGGGCTAATTGCATAATCTCTGGTGAGTTGTATTAAACAATGCAGATAGGCATAATTTGAAATGGAAAATAGAATAAAGATAAAATATTCCACCTAGGGTACAATGTAGCCTTGAAATTAATTTTATTAATGTCTTATTCTGACCCACTTTATAGTCTTCTGAGGACAAAAATTTGAACTGTCTTCATAGCTGGTCCCAGGAAGGTATGTAAAATAGAAGTAGTTGATACTAGAGATGCAGGAGTAGGCTATCTCTTTGGGGTTGGAGCAGTATGCCCTGATATAGTACTAGTTTACTTTCCCAAGGGGAATGGCCACACCATATGCTTCATTACTAAGCTCAATGGGTTAAGACAGTGGTTTTCATCCCTAGCTGCACATTAGAATTATCTGGGGAGTGTTTAAAATGCTTCAACTTTATCCTAGAGCAATTAAATAGGAATCTCCAAGGTTGGGGGTCTAGTGTTACTAAAAACCCCCTGGGTATTTCCAGTACGCATTTGTCTGGGGTTGAGTTACTCAGGAAACAGACTCTGTGACAGAGAACTGCATATTAGGAAGTTTATGGGTAAGTACTCTCAGCCACTACTTGTAAGACAGTAAAGAAGAATCAGGCTGATGCAGTTGAACTTTAGCTGCTATCGTGAAGGTCTCTACCATAGTCAAAGCCACGGGGAGGTCTGGATCCAGGATGGCTCTCCATTTTTGTCACATTGAGGCACAGTGGCTGAGCACATTTATACCCTTATATCTACCCAATTTTGGATTTGGGTTGCCCTCGGGGAATGAGTGTGACCTTGGGAATGAAAGCTCCCTCCACCTGAAAGGAATTACCAAGAGAGACTCAGCTCTAAGCTCTCAGCAGCCAACAGTATACATGTAGTCAGATTCCGGAGCACCTAGCACTTCCCAGGGTGATGAAGTAGTGGAGTTAACCTTTCTGGCCCCATTCGAAAACCCATAGCCCAGACCTCCCTAGCAGAGCAAAGGCATGTGTCTGATTGGTGAAGACGGGGAGGTCTGGTCCCAATACCCAGTGGGACTATGTTAATCAGTAATGGAGTCACAGGGGGAACGTCAAGCATCGTGGGCATGTCTGTCCCTCCTTCTCTCTTACCTTAAATACAGATGCCCTTAAAGAGTATCTACTTTGCTTCCTATCTACCACGTGGCAATGCAAGCCTGCTGTAGGGATGGTCCACACCTGGCAGCCACTATCTAGCTTTTGTGCATGCATATGAATGGCTATGTAAGTTCATATCAGGGGAGGATAGGAGACTCATACATTCTGCAATACATCTTTAACTGCATTTGAGTTGCTATATTGTGACTCCACCTATATTATTATTTTTAAAAAATATTTTATTTATTCATGAGAGACACAGAGAGAGAGGCAGAGACACAGGCAGAGGGAGAAGCAGGCTCCATGCAGGGAGCCCGATGTGGGACTCAATCCTGGGACTCCGGGATCACACCCTGAGCCAGAGGTAGATGTTCAACCACTGAACCATCCAGGTGTCCCAACCGTCTATATTATTCTTGTAATGTTTTCCAATTGTTTAAAAACTAAAGAGGTAGAGAAAAGAAACTAGTCTTCCCCAAATTGTTTCCTCAAAAATCTTAAATAAATTAAACATAAAGGAACAGAATTAAAATTTTAGTGGGTGAATAATCAGGACAATTTGAGGTAGAGTAAATATAACGTAAGAAAAATTGCTGCCAAGTATAATGATGAAGAAAGAAGACAAAATGTGTAGAAATTAGTTTTTATGACATAACCACAGAAATGAAGATAGGGGGAACAGAACGCTGTGTTCATTTATATGCTTACAAATTATAAAATCTAACTGAAGTGGATAATTTTGCCAGAATATATAAGTGACTAAAAATTCTCAAAATGTAGAAAATACTAATACATCAATAACTATGGAAGAAAGTTTAAAGACATAAAAAAAAACAAAACCCTGAAACCAAAAAGCTCTGGGATAGACAGTTTTATGGGTGATTATTCGTGTTATGCTCTCTAAAATATTTGAAATTGTAGAAAAGTACATAAAATTTCTCAATTTGTTTTCAAATTATAATACAAGCTTGAGAGTAGATAATTTTAAAATAAGCACAAAAGCCTAAAGGCCACTTTTAAAGATTTTATTTATTCATCAGAGAGAGAGAGAGCAAGCACGCATGTGCAGAGGGAGGAGCCGAGGGAGAGGTGTAAGCAGACTCTACCATGCGCACAAAGCCCAGCATGGGGCTCGATCTCAGGACCCTGAGATCATGACCTGAGCCGAAACCAAGAGTCCGCTCCACTGAACCACCCAGGCACGCCTACTAGAGACCACGTTTAAAGTAAAATCCTGGGATCCCTGGGTAGCTCAGTGGTTTAGCGCCTGCCTTCAGCCCAGGGTGTGATCCTAGAGATCCCGGGATCAAGTCCCACGTGGGGCTCCCTGCTTCTCCCTCTGCCTGTGTCTCTGTCTCTCTCTCTCTGTCTCTCTCACATGAATGAATAAATAAAATATTTAAAAAATAAATAAATAAAAAATAATGTAGAATCCTAAATAGAAACCTAGAAAATACGAATTTATTACTAATAAGGCTGAAAATATGTGAGTCTTACAAAGCCAGCATCATACCAAAACCATAAAGGTGGTTACAATAACATCAGGATCATTACAACAGTATCTTCTATCAGTTCTAATATTCACTGCTATTCCACAGATTTTAGTCATTGCAGAGAGATGGAACATGGAAGAATAGAAAAAGAAGAGATGGATTATGAGAGCTCATATAACTAGGGAAGCTGAGATAACCGATTAAAATTACAATACTATAAAAATTAATAGATATGATAAAAGCTCAGTAAAGTGGTTGTGTCACACACCCAAACACACACAGATATATCAAGTGAATATATCTACATATCTATATCTGTTTTGGATATATGTATATGTTAGAGATAATACAGAGACATGGATTATATATCTATAAATATAAGCACGCACGTAAACACATATACATACATACACCTATTCCTTTGTGGGGCTTTGGGGGGGTTTTTGTTGTTTTTT
Source organism: Canis lupus dingo (assembly GCF_003254725.2). Classification (NCBI taxonomy): domain Eukaryota; kingdom Metazoa; phylum Chordata; class Mammalia; order Carnivora; family Canidae; genus Canis; species Canis lupus. The sequence continues at coordinate 112,990,301 of NC_064281.1, read as the reverse complement.
TTTTTAAGATTTTATTTAATTATTCATGAGAGACAGAGAGAGAGAGAGAGAGAGGCAGAGACACAAGCAGAGGGAGAAGAAGGCTCCATGCAGGGAGCCCAACGCGGGACTCGATCCCGGGACCCCAGGATCACACCCTGGGCCCAAGGCGACACTAAACTGCTGAGCCGCCCTGGCGTCCCCCATCTATTCTTTTGGATGCAGTTTCGTTCTATGGTCATGCTTAACTGGGGAAACATAATCTAATTGTGGGCTTAAAAAGGGGGAAGTTGGATTTTAATGGACAGCTAGCAGCTTCAACACATGTGATTATATAATGTTATAATATGAGAGATTGTTAATTCTATGTGACTAATAATCTTTTAGAACACATAGTATAAGAAAATCTTTTTTTAAGATTTTTTAAACCTATTTATTCATGAGAGAGAGAGAGAGAGAGAGAGAGAGAGAGGCAGAGACACAGGCAGAGGGAGAAGCAGGCTCCATGCAGGGAGCCGGATGTGGGACTTGATCCCGGGTCTCCAGGATCACACCCTGGGCCGAAGGCAAGCACTAAACCGCTGAGCCACCCAGGCGTCCCTAGTATAAGAAAATCTTAATCAGAGTTATTACAAAAATATTATAAATGAACTTAATAAAAGTACACATTTATTTCTCTAAAAGAAGATTATAAGTGGATATGAACAGCTTATTATGCTGGGAAAATGAATAAAGTGGATGTATTAATTATCCTGCATTTACTTCATTGGTAAATAACAATCCAGTTGAAAATCTCTTGCATTTTTTTTTTTAGTTTGACAAAATGATTCTAAAATCTATTGGAAAAAAACCTCAAGATATTTATAGAAAAGAAAAATAATAAGGTGGTACTTAGTTTACGAGATATTAAGGAACCCAGTATAGTTTACAGTATTCAAACTGTTGTAAAAAAAAAAAATGTTGTGACATTGGTATAAGAATTGGCAGGGTCATTGGGGTACCTGGGTGGCTCAGTGGTTGAGCATCTGCCTTTGGCTCAGGTTGTGATCCCAGGGTCCCGGGATCGCGTCCCACATCGGGCTCCCTGCAGGGAGCCTGCTTCTCCCTCTGCCTATGTCTCTGCCTCTCTTTCTGTGTCTCTCATGAATAAATAAAATCTTTTTTAAAAAAAATTGACAGCACCATCAAACAGAACATACAAGCAACTAATATTTGATATCTCAAATTTATCTGCATTTGTCTATTCCTTATCTGGGTATATATCTATACCGGTTAGGCTCTTATGATGTGCTAATTAGTTACTCTATTCATCAATTTATCTGTGATATACAGTTGGTTAGGGTGTAGTAGCAAATGGACCCAAGCTTATAATAGCTCAAAGAATCATTTGTATCTTGTTTATATAATCATCTTAAGTAGAGATTCCAGTTTACTGGTTCCTCTAGTCTATATAAGTCATCTAGTGGCCCAGGCTGACAGAGGTTCTGCGTTTTTCAAAATATGATGTAAGCGGCTTCTAAGGTTCCCTGATTACCACCAACACACATTAGCCAGAGGCAGGAAGAGCATGGAGGAGGTTTGGTGGGCCACATGTGGAAATTTCTTGTATCACATCCACACCTGTTACTCTGGAGACGACTTAGACTCATGGCCATGCCTACCTGGCCGAGCAGCAAGGGAAAAGTAACTTAACTGTGGGCTTAAGGACGGGGAGAGTGGGTTTTGTTGGAAAGATAGTAGCTTCTGCTACACACGTTATCTCCCTTTTAAATCCACATATAACATTACAATCCAGGACTATTATTCCCATTTTATATGCTGGGAACTGACGCACAAAAAATATAGGGATCGTGTCCACAGTTGCATGACTGTTAAATGGTTGGCCTAGTAATCCAATCCAGTTTACCAACTTCAGAGTTTATGCACATTGCTATTACCACTACTACAACTGCTACTATAACCACCACCACCACCTCACTACTGCTACACACACACTCACACACACACGTACACATGTGTGCATATATTAAGTTTATGAGAAATGTATTAAAAATCATACAGAATTAAGGCCTATTCAATAACTAAATGAACTATTTGAAAACAAAAATATAGATAATCCATGTACTTTATAACAAAATCAGGTAGATCAAATAATTTAATGTAGATCAAACCATGGGACCCTTGAGTAGCTCAGTGCTTAAGCGTCTGTCTGCCTTTGGCTCAGATCATGATCCCAGGGTCCTGGGATTGAGTCCTGCATCAGGCACCCCCAGGGAGCCTGCTTCTCCCTCTGCCTATATGTCTCTGCCTCTCTCTGTGTGTCTCTCATGAATAAATAAATAAAATCTAAAAAAAAAAAAGGAAAATCAAATCATTTACAACTAAATAACGGGGGTGCCTGACTGGCTTGGTCAATGGAACATGTGTCTCTTGATCTCAGGGTTGTAAGTTCAAGCCCCATATTGGGTGTAGAAATTACTTAAAATCTTTAAAAATAAAATAAAAAATAAAAGGCATATTAGTGACAATTGATCAGCTCTCTAGAATTTTATTTTTATTTTTTAAAGTTTTTATTTAAATTCCGGGTAGTTCCCATACAGTGTGATATTAGTTTCAGGTGTACAATTTAGTGGTTCAACACTTCCATATAATGCTTGCTGCTCCTCACAGGTGCACTCCTTAATCCCCATCACCTATTTAACCCATGTCCCCCCTCCCTTCTGGTAACCATCAGGTTGTTCTCTATAATTAGAAGTCTGTTTCTTGCTTTGACTCTCTTTCATCTTTTGCCTTTGCTTCTTTTGTTTCTTAAATTCCACATGTGAATAAAATCATATGGTATTTGTCTTTCACTTAACATAACACTCTATATTTCCATCCATGTCATTGCAATTGGCAAGATCTCATTCTTTTTTTTTATGGCTGAATAATATTCCTGGGCGTGTGTGTGTGTGCGTGTGTGTGTGTGTGTGTGTGTGTACACCATATCTTCTTTATCCATTCGTTGATCAATGGACACTTGGGCTGTTTCCATGCCTTGGTTATTGTTATAAATAATGCTGCGGTAAACATAGGGGTGCATGTATCTTTTCAATTTAGTGCTTTCAAATTCTTTGGGTAAATACCCACTAATGCAATTGCTGGATGGCAAGGTAGTTCTTTTTCTAACTTTTTGAGAAACTTCCATATTGTCTTCCAAAGTGGCTACATCAGTTTGCATTCCCACTAAGAGTACACAATTGTTCCTTAAAAAAAAAATTAAATAGGCTCCACACCCAATGTGGGGCTTGAACTCACAACCCCGAGATCAAAAGTTGTATGCTCTACCCAAGCTCTTTCTCCACATCCTTGCCAACACCTGTTGTTTCTTGTGTTGTTGGTTTTAGCTCCTCTGGCAGGTGTGAGATGAAACCCCATTGTAGGTTTGATTTGCACTTCCCTAATAAGTAATGATGAGCATCTTTTAAAGTGGCTTATTGGCCGTTGGGCTATCTTCTTTGAAGAAACGTCTGTTCATGTCTTCTGCCCAATTTTTAATTGGGTTATTTGGTTTTGGGGGCTTGAATTTTGTAAGTTTCTACATATTTTGGATAGTAACCCTTTATCAGATATGTCATTTGGAGATATCTTCTCCCATTTTGAAGGTTGCCTTTTAGTTTTGTTGATTGTTTCCTTCACTGTGCAGAAGCTTTTTATCTTGATGTAGTTCCAATAGTTTATTTTTGCTTTTGTTTCCCTTGCCTCAGGAGACATATCTAGAAAAAAGTTGCTACCGCTAATGTCAAAGAAGTTACTACCTGTCTTCTCTTCTAGTATTTTTATGGTTTCAAATCTCACTTTTTTAAAAAAAAGATTTTATTTATTTATAATAAACAGAGAACAAGCAGGGAGAGTGGCAGAAGCATACTCCCCACTCAACATGGAGCCTGACTCAGGGCTCAACCCCAGGACCTTGAGATTATGACCTGAGCTGAAGGCAGACACCCAACCAAGTGAGCCACCCAGGTACCCCCAGATCTCACATTTAGATCTTTAATCCATTTTAAATTTATTTTTGTGAAAGGTGTAAGAAAGTGGTCCAGTGTCATTCTTCCGCATGTTGCTGTCTGGTTTTCCGAATCCGTTTCTTGAAGAGACTTTTTCCCATTGGGAATTCTTTTTTGCTTTGTTGATTAATTGATCGTATAATTGTGGGTTTAGGGCAGCCCGGGTGGCTCAGCGGTTTAGCGCCACCTTCAGCCCAGGGCGTGATCCTGGAGACCCCGGATCGAGTCCCACGTCGGGCTCCCTTCATGGAGTCTGCTTCCCCCTCTGCCTTGTGTGTCTGCCTCTCTTTCTCTGTGTCTGTCATGAAAAATAAATAAAATCTTTAAAAATAATAATAATAATAATAATTGTGGGTTTATTTCTGGCTTTTCTATTTTGTTCCATTGATCTATGAGTCTGTTTTTGTGCCAGTACCATGCTGTTTTGATTACTACAGCTTTGTAATATAACTTAAAGTCCAGAATTGTGATGTGTCTAGCCTCACTTTTCTTTTTCAAGATTTTCTTTGGCTATTTGAGGTCTTTTGTGATTCCATACAAATTTTAGGATTGTTTGTTTTAGTTCTGTGACAAATGATGGTGGTATTCTGATAGAGATTACATTAAATGTGTAGATTGCTTTGGGTAGTATAGATGTGTTAACAATATTATTCTTCTAATCCATGAGCATGAAATGTCTTTCTATTTCTTTGTGTGATCTTTACTTTCTTTCATCAGCATTTTATAGTTTTCAGAGTATAGGTCTCACACCACTTCGGTTAGGTTTATTCCTAGGTATCTTATCATATAGCTCTCTAGAATTGTAACATGCAGTATAAATTTAAATATAATATGTAATCAGTTGCAAACAAAATTTTGTTCTTTTTGACTTTTAATTAAATTTCAGTTATTTTTGATGAATTCTGTGAAGATGTCAAATAGGCAGTTGAATATATGAGTCAGGAGTTTCTATAGGAAACATAGGGCCTGCCAGAAATACATTTTTATGAGTAAACTTATAAATTTAAATTCATGAGTTATATATGTATATATAACATATACCTTTGTAAACAAACTATATTTAGATGTATGGCATTACATAATTTTACCAAGGATAAATGTGTCAATAGAGAAGAAAAGAGGATTTGTGAATATCATTGACCTAATAACGGCTGATGAGAGTTCCAAATTTATAGATTTTCTTTAGAGCTCTTTGACAATCTGAATCAAAAGGTCTTATAGCCCGTATTTATTGATGCATTAAACCAAATTCTATAAATATTCCCAAAAGAAATATATGCTGAAGCAGTCAAATATTTATATGTAAAGATGTGTTTTGTGGCATTATGTATAAAAGAGAAAATAGGGATCATCCTAAAATTCCAGAAACTGGAGAATAGTCATAAAATATGAAATATTATGCAGCAGTGAAATTCTTTTTAATTCAAATTTAAGTTAGTTAACATACAGTGCAATATTGGCTTCTGGAGCAGAATTTAATGATTCATCACTTAAATACAAAAATATGGAATGCTTCATGAATTTGTGTGTCATCCTTGTACAGGGGCCAATGTAATCTCTACATCACTCCAATTTTAGTATATGTGCCGCTGAAGAGAGCACTGGCAGCAATGAAATTTTAATTAAGGTTTCAAAATATTTATGGATATGGAAAAATAAAGCAGAAAAAAAAGCATAGCTTCAGGGAACTGATCATGTAATAGAGATACAGGTACATAAACAAATAATTAATGATTAAGGTCAGAGTAGAAATGTCTAGAAAATATAGAAGAAACTAAGGAGTAAATGTTTAAGTATGTCTAGTGTTAGGGTGTTTGGAGGCAGTTTCTCAGAGGAGATGGCCTCTGAATTGAAAATGTGAAGGATGAATAGGAATGGTTTGAGCAAAAGAAACAACAACATGTGTCAAGGCAGAGAGTATAGAACAATGTGGTATATTGATGAAACTTTAAGAAGCTAAAAATTGGGCAGCCCGGGTGGCTCAGCAGTTTGGCGCCACCTTCAGCCCAGGGCCTGATCCTGGAGATCCAGGATCGAGTCCCACGTTGGGCTCCCTGCATGGAACCTGCTTCTCCCTCTGCCTATGTCTCTGCCTCTCTTTCTCTGTATGTCTCTCATGAATAAACAAATAAAATCTTTAAAAAAAAAAAGAAGCTAAAAATTATTGAAGCAAAAAGCATAGAAACAGTTGAAGGAAGTGGGGCAGTCAGGGGCAAATCATACAGTGCTTAAAGTATCATACAAAGATCTAGAATTTATAACCAAGTCAGTGGGGTGTGGGGTTAGTGTAACATTTTCAACAGGGCCATAACAAGTCCGATTTAAATATAACTCTAACATCTCCACACATTGCAAGGGAATAAATATTTCCTGAGAAAATCAGACATAAAATCGAATATCCAATTTGACATATTCTTGCTTTACTCCTGCCTCTTCTCCCACAACACACTATGTTTTGCCCCAGCTATCTCATCACACCTGCTTCCTCTTCCCTCTAGAATCTCTGCAATAATGTCTGTTGTCAGGAGCAGAACTATGTTGCACATTGTCTTCCAAGCAGGGCTGTTGTGAGGCCCATCTGTGGATGGATGCTGGTGATATAATGTGTCAGTGCCTTCCAGATGCAAGACTGTAACTAACTACCGCTATGGCCCAAGTTCATAATACCCAGAACTAAGGCAGTAGCAGTAGGACCTGGAAGAAGGAAATGGATTTAAGAAATACATATATATAGAAGGCGGGATGGATTGGATGGCTCGTAGACTGAGAATCAAGGAGGGCAGTGGTAAATTCAGTTCTGGACCTATTCTACTGAACAGCATTTAGAGCAGTGGTTTCCAAACTTGACAGCACATTGGAATCAGTGGAGGAGCTTTGCAACAATACATATTCTAGAACATCACTCCTGACTTTTCTGATTCAGTACTCCTGAGGTGTGAAACAGGTATCAGCATTTTAAGTAAGCTCCAGTGGTGATCAGAATGCACAACCGAATTGGAACTTTTTCTGTAGAATACTGCTCAACTCAGAGTTAGTGAAGTATTAACTAGCACAGAAATGGATACGGAAAAAATGTCTTGGTTATGGTCCCATGGCTCCTGTTGTTGCAAGTGTATTTAGTTGAGATCTGAATATTCCCTTCCATTGCTATTCTGAACAGATGTTCATTCCTCATTCATGAGAAATTAGGGTTTGAATATCCTGCACCTGTTGCCAGATCTTACCAATGGCAGATTCTCAACTTCTTTCTCTATACATCTATTAATCCAGTTCATAATGATTTCTTTTATGTTTAGCATGTGCTTTTTCTGGCACAAAAAGAGGTCCTCTATATAAGCCCAACTTCCCACATACACAAATGATTCTATTAGATACTCAGCAGATGTCCAAGACAATGGTTTTCCACAGGAGAACTATATCTTGGAGATTAAACCATTTTGCCTTAAAAAGTGGCCAAAATTGGGATCCCTGGGTGGCGCAGCGGTTTGGCGCCTGCCTTTGGCCCAGGGCGCGATCCTGGAGACCCGGGATCGAATCCCACGTCGGGCTCCCAGTGCATGGAGCCTGCTTCTCCCTCTGCCTGTGTCTCTGCTTCTCTCTCTCTCTGTGACTATCATAAATAAATAAAAATTAAAAAAAATAAATTAAAAAAAAAAGTGGCCAAAATTTCATTCTAAGTTACTAAAAACCCTGTGAAGAAGCTGTATGTATAATGCACGCAGTGTGACTCAGATCACTGGCCATGGGGAATATAGTGTAAAAAAAACAAACATACATTGATCTGGTCATATTGTTCCCAAAAGTGGCGCTTCACCATATGAAAGATATTATCACGTAGGTAAGTTGAACTGTTAGATTTGCTCTTCCCAGCCTTTCTAGTAGATCTCTACTTATTTTTGTCAACTGCTCACTGGTTTGGTCACTAGATGTCTTCTTACATGGTACCAACTCTGCGGATTAAGTAACCTCTCTTTAGACACTAATTAATGGTGGACACAGAGATAATTACCGCACACATATTTTTTTAAAAAAATAAACTCAATATTAAAACATCTTACCAACAATCTTAAACTATATTGGATGATGATCAAAACCTCACATGTTACAATAGCACTGCCAACACAAAACAGACTCCACTGGAGTGCTATCTATTGTATCTCTTGGTAAGGTGCCTTGCAACTACACCCAGGAAGCATGTGCTTTACTGCCTTCCTTCATAGTCAGAAATCAGGGGGAGTAAGCTCATCTGGGCTTCTAGATTTCTAACAGGTTTGTTGACAAATGCATTCACAACTGGATTTGAAGGGCATTATTCTCAAAAGAAAAGTTTAAAGATCTCCTTGTCAGAAACCACACAGATGGCATACATCCTAGTGGCTGCCAGAAGTTAGAGATGGTGGGCAGGGGCAGGGATGGCATTGTGGCTTTAAAGGGGTAGCACGGGGTGGTGGAAAGGGAGGTGGGAGGGAGGTGGGGGTGACTGGGTGACGGGCACTGAGGGGGGCACTTGACGGGATGAGCACTGGGTGTTATGCTATATGTTGGCAAATTGAACTCCAATAAAAAAATAAATAAATAAAAATAAAAAATAAAAACCTGAAGCTAAAAAAAAATTTTAAAAAAAATTTTAAAAAAGGGGTAGCACGAAGGAGATCTTTGTCATGTTGTCATGGTGAAACACTTCTGTATCTCAACTACGGTGGTGGTTTTACCAACCTTACGTATGTGATCAAATGACATAGAGCTATACTCACACATCATATCAGTATCAGTTCCCTGGTTTTGATGCTATTTTACGTATAAGATGTAGCTATTGGGGGAGACTGGGTGAAAGATACAGAGGACCTGTATATACTATCTTTGTACCTTCCTCTGAATTTATAATTATTTCAAAATAAGAAATTGAAAAGAGGGATGCCTGGGTAGCTCAGTGGTTGAGCGTCTGCCTTAGGCTCAGGGTGTGATCCCGGTTTGAGGGATTGAGTCCCACATGAGGCTCCCTGTGAGGAGCCTGCTTCTCCCTCATTCTATGTCTCTGCCTCTTTCTGTGTATCTCTCATGAATGAATGAATGATGAATAAACAAATATTTTTAAAAATTTTTTAAAAAGTTGAAAAGGAAGCTCCTTGTCAGAGTCATTGTCCGTTAGAGAGTAGCAGCCCCAAGCAGTGTGGGAGCCTGCTTCTTCTAGAACTGACGTCATCTGCTTTGCCTGCATTTGGGCTACCACGTACTAGTTAAGTCTATCATTTCACTCAGTTCTTTGCCTGGTAGTTTGTCAATGCATAGCCTCCGCAACTCAGGCCCAATTTCTACCTTTAATATTTTTTCTTGTTCAATCCATAATGCCTAAGAGTATCTGGCAATGTGGCAGGAATTTTGGCTGAATGAATAAAGGAAGGAAAGATGGTCTCCTCTGTCCTCCTAGAACTCGGAGTTCCTTGAGGGCTAGAACAACAAATTCATCTCTATCGGCAAAATATCTAGCACAGTCAGCTTTCAGTGAATGTTTTAGGAAGTAATAAATGGAATGTTATTAAATCAGGGAGGATTATTGTTATTAACATTTTAAAGGCTCTGTCCTCTGCCAAAAGGAACTTTTCATAATTTTCATCCATTCACCTCTCTTTTTTAAGACCTTTTTAATTTTTTCAACATAACGGAGGGCGACCTATTTTTAGCGAGGTAGCATACTTCTGCATGCAAGCCTATAAAATGGTAGTTTTCTAAGATAGAGAATTATATTCAAAGCTGTTCTTGCAAATCACATCCTGCAGAGATTCTAGATGGTTGTGGCACCAGCTCTGCTACTTTTCAAAATAAATTAGTGAGGCCCTTGGGATCCAGGGGAAGAATGCTTGTTAACTGGTTGCTGCAAAGATGGGAAAAATAAGGAGCCCCACTGGAAGACCAATGAGCTGCTGAGGCCTCGGCCCCAATACCTTTCATACCTTCATTACTAGCCCATTGGTAGTGTTTGACTATTCAAGAGAATAGCCTGTGTGCTTTGGTGGGGAGCAGCAGGTAAAAAGAGGCAGACGTGGCAATTATCTGATGCAAGTTACACCCCAATTTTCTGCACATTTCTCATGTATTCTCTTATTCTGTGAATATTACACAAGACCCCTTGGGTGCAAATGACAGAAAACCTAACACAAACAGGCTCTAAAAATGGAGAATTTGTTAGCTTATAAAAAAAAAAAAATCCTGTGTGAGACTTGAACTAGGAGCCAAAACAAGGTTATCTGGGTTTAATTTATCTCCGCTCTTGGCTCTTGCGGTCACCTGTGTTGCCTTCATTATCAGGCTTTGTCCAGTGACCTGCTTATTCTCCCCAAATTCAAATATAGTAGTAAAGAGAATATATCTTTTCCCGGTAAATTCAGTACCAATCCAAGGATTCACTCTAATTGGACTAGCTGAGGTCACATGTTCACTCACCAACTCATCACTGTGGCTAAGGGTGTTCTGTGAGTCAATTGGCCGGGCCTGGATCTTGCACTCCACACTATTGGAGTCAGTTCAGTTCCAACCCAATGAAAGGAAATGCCAACTCCAGAAGATATTGTGGGTACCAGTCCTAGAAGAAAGAGGTACAAGATGCTGGCAAGCCAAAACAATAAACATCAAGTATATCCAGTACCACTTGAGTCGACTGCTTACAGTTTTCTAATGTGCTTCTTCTTCCACTTTTGAGCCATTGTTTCTACCATCCCTCCTCATGTCTTCTTTTTTTTTTTTAAGATTTTATTTATTTATTCATGAGAGACACAGAGAGAGAGAGAGGCAGGGATACAGGCAGAGGGAGAAGCAGGCTCCATGCAGGGAACCCAACATGGGACTCGAACCTTGGTCTCCAAGACCACACCCTGGGCTGAAGGTGGCGCTAAACCGCTGAGCCACCCGGGCTGCCCCCTCCTCATGTCTTCTTGTCAAAATACTCTCCTTCCTTCAAGGGAATGTCCAATTTAAATGTTACTTTCTTAGTCCGCCCTTTCCTCAGTCCTTGGTCAAATGAATTTCTCTTATCATCTATGTTTCTGTAGTACTCTGGACCTCTGCTCTGGTGTCCATTACAGTCTGTTTGGTATTGTAATGACCTGAATTTGTATCTTTATTTCCCTAGGTGACCAGCTTCTTGAGGTCAGGTATTGAATCTATTATAGCTTTGCATTGCCCACAGAGTGCCAGTGACTTTGCCGTACCCACGATATATTCTTGCTAGATTATTGACTTGAAATTCATTTGAATAATTGATCTTTTTTTCCCCCCATTTCAACATGGTCTATCAGTGGTCTGTTTTTCACTTCTGCAAAACTGCTCTGGGGCATGTATTTATTTTTGAAGCTTTCCCACTTTTTCTTCAACTTCAATAAGGAAATAAATTTATTTTTATTCAATATCATTCTTCCATTGCTAGTTTGTCTATGCTAAACTTGGGTTCAAGTGAATGTCTGATTGTCTTGAGACTGGAAGGCCTTGACCCTCCCTTCTAATCTCTTATATCTTTTATAGATTTTATATCAGAAACCAAATCCATTATGCATGGAATGGCTTTAAGCTATATAATCAGCCAGAATTAATAACAATTATAATAGAGTCTTTCTATTGCAAATTAAATTCAGCATTTTATAATTCACCAACAAAATCTGATTGACAAGAGAACTTCTGCCCTTTTAGAGGAGTTGATGTTTAAAGTGGATAAATAATGGGTGCCTAGGTGGCTCAGTTAGTTAAGTCTCCTACTCTTGGTTTCGGCTCCGGTTGTAATCTTCAGGTTGTGAGATTGAGCCCCACTTCGGGCTCTGCACCCAGCATGGAATTTGCTTGAGATTCTCTCTCTGCCTCTACCCCTTCCTTGCTTGTGCTTGCTCTTTCTCTAAAATAAATAAATCTTTAAAACAAAAAAATATAATAATTAAAAAATAAAATGGACATATAATGATACATCTTCTCTGCTCGTGAAGCTGCAAAGACCAGTGTTTAATCCTATACAAATAAGATCAATAGGATAAAAATGGGGAAATATTCAGGGTAATATAGTGCTTTACTGAGCACTATGGCTCTGTGCCCTTGGCTTTGTGTGGATGATAAGCAGATGAATACGACATAAAATCCTCATGGTGCAGGCCTGTGCACAAAACCTTTAAAAATAATATAGTAAGACCAGTAATCAAGTTCTCAGACTACTCTTGAAGGATGGAGAAAGAGAACTTAATTCAGAGCAGGGACATAAGGTAAGAATTTTGAATTCAGTTAGTTATCTAGTGTTTCCAAAGAGCTCAACATTAGCGTTGTGTAGAGAGATAGTCTGTGGCTTAGAGAGATTCAATAACTTTTTTAGGGTCATGTATGGAGACTGTTTGGCATCTATGGACCTGCAGTTCCAGTCCGTCTCAATCTGTCCTATTACATATTACTGTCCTTCTTACACCATACATGTTATTGCATAGAGTTAATGAATCACAACCACAGCAGAATCTTTCTAGAACACAATACATATAAGAAAAAAATATCTTCAGAGTAAAATAACTGAGAAACTTAAACAAAATATTTTATTCATAAGCGGAAATGAGTTCCACACCTCCCATATCACTCAGGAAATGAGTATGTGTTACACTGTGTCTGTGCCGGATGTCAAAATTTGGTGGGCGGGGGGTGGGGGTGACTGGGTGGCGGGCACTTGACAGGATGAGCACTGGGTGTTATTCTGTATGTTGACAAATTGAACACCAATAAAAAATAAATTTATTTAAAAAAAAATTTGGCAGAGTGCATGCAAACAATAAAGTTTCTCAGTCAGGGTCCCTTGATTTTGGAGATGGCAGTTAGGAATAAAATATGTATACAGACTTATATGTCCCTCTAACTCAGGAAACAAATGTGATACAATAATTTTCCTAAAATTTCACTTAAAGTGTTAACAAATTCACTATTCCAAATAAAATGAACTGCAGTTGATTTGAAGGGCTTGCACATTGCAGTGCTCCATAAAGTCAGCCAACCTCAACCCATCAAGATAAACATAGGGTAGTGCATATTTAAGATGAATTTTATGTCTTAGAGGGTAATTTTAAAGCATATATGAGAGAGATGATATTAATAATAAACCAAGCCAAAGAATTGTTTATTTTTCAGGGAAAACAAAAATATATCATTTAGAGTTGTCAGTCTAAATGTGTTAGTTTCTTTGGTAGTTATTTCTCCCTGAAATATCCTCTGGGATTTTTATCGAATTACACAACTCTTGTGTAACTCTTGATACACAGTTTCCTAGAGATGGAAAACCCTTTTAACTAATGAAACTGTATATTTTACGATAACATATATTCAATCTAGGAAAATGAAAACATAAATATAGCTTCAAACAAAAGAAACATTTCTGGATTTTGAAATTAAAGAGTTTACACCAGGCTTCTATGCAATGAAACACCTTAAGTAAGTTATTCTTTTACCTAATCATCTCTTTCCATCTTCCATCTCCTATACATCTAGTACACATTTCCACTTGGGCATTTCACAAGTACAGTGTATTCAAATCCAACCATTCCCTTACCTATATACTCGTCCCTCCTGTGTTTCCAGTTCTATATGTGACACCACCATTGACCTATTCACTCAGGAGTAATATTTATGGGTCAAGCTTAGTATTCTCATTAGTTTTGGCTCCATATCCTGTTAATTACATCTCATCAACATCCCTAAAAACACTACAAGTGCCTTATTTTATTTTTTTAAGATATATTTGAGAGGGATCCCTGGGTGACGCAGCGGTTTGGTGCCTGCCTTTGGCCCAGGGCATGATCCTGGAGACCCGGGATCGAATCTCATGTTGGGCTCCCGGTGCATGGAGCCTGCTTCTCCCTCTGTGTCTCTGCCTCTCTCTTTCTCTCTCTCTGTGTGACTATCATAAATAAATTTAAAAAATTAAAAAAAAAGATATATTTGAGAGAGTGTGTGCATGAGTGGAGGGAGGGGCAGAGGGATAAAATCTCAAGCAGACTCCATGCTGAGTGTGGAGCCTGATGTGGGGCTGGATCTCAGGACCCATGAGATCATGGCCTGAGCCAAAACCAAGAGTTGGACGCTTAACTGACTGAGCCACACAGGCATCCCCACTCCTGCCTTATTTTAGACATTTATTATCCCTCAGCTGACTTGTTCTAATAGTCACCTACTTTGTCTCTTTTTTGTTAATCTTATCCTTAAAAACTCTCTTACTCTCATTAAAACCTAGATCTGGGGATCCCTGGGTGGCGCAGAGGTTTGGCTCCTGCCTTTGGCCCAGGGCGCGATCCTGGAGACCCGGGATCAAATCCCACGTCGGGCTCCTGGTGCATGGAGCCTGCTTCTCCCTCTGCCTGTGTCTCTGCCTCTCTTTCTCTCTCTCTGTGTGACTATCATAAATAATAAATAAAAGAAAAAAATTATTTAAAAAAAGAAATCTTAAAAAAAAGAAAATAAATAAAATCTAGATCTGAAAAAAATAAAATGAAATAAATAAAATAAAATAAAATAAAATAAAATAAAATAAAATCTAGATCTGTTTCTGTCGTTCCCAATGGTCCCATTCTGTCTACAGGAAAAACGTCCAAACTCCTTATGGTGGAATTTAAGACTCTTCATCATCTGACCTTACACCAGTATGAAAGAGAAGATATATTAAAAAATAAATAGATACTTTCACAATAGCACTAAAAGTTTCTTCCTGCAGCTAGTTCTTTATTTCTCCTTCCTCTTAGAGGAGACTTTGTAAGAGTTGCCTATATTTGCTATCTTCATAATCTTATGATCTGTTTACTTTTTAAACCACTTCAGTCTTTTCCTATTTCTCCACCATCAGTGTTTCCACAAAAATGTCTTACTCCATAGTTACCAATGACCTCCATATTCATCCAAGTAATAGTTTCAGTCTTCTTTTCACCAGACAGTTCTATTATGACAGAACTGACTACCCATGAGGGCTCCTTTGGATCCTAAGAAACCACCTATTTCTGGTCCTCCTCCTACCTCTCTAGTTGCTCTTTCAAAATTCTCCTCTGAGGACTCATTATCATTTATCTGGCCCTTAAATGTTGGAGTTCCTCAGGGATCTCTTTGACCCCCTTCACAGCTCACTTTTGCCATAGGCAAAATCATAGGCTTCTTGAGATCAAATATAAGCAGGTGACTCATAATATTATATCTCTAGCACAAACTTTTGAGCTCCAAAACCGTATTTTCAAATCTCCACTTGACATATTACTTGAATATAGAATAGGCACTTTAAAAATCAACGTATCCAGGGGGACCTGGGTGGCACAATCGGTTAAGCATCTGACTTCTCATTGTTCCTACCAAACAGAGCTCCTCAGCCTATATTTCTTGGCTCAGCGAATGGCGCTAATTATATACCCAGTAGTCCTAGCCAGCAAACTGGATAATATCCATGACTTCCTCCTTCTGGCCTTTTTAAAAACACATTTTGTTTACTTATTTATTTATGGAGAGCATGTGCTTGCATGAGCAAGGGGAGGGGCAAGGGGGAGGGAGAGAGAGAGAATCTCAGACTGTGCTGGGCTCAGAGCCTAACGTGAGGCTAGATCTCATGACCCTGAGATCATGACCTCAGCTGAAACCAAGAGTCAGGTTTGTTTGTTTGTTTGTTTGTTTAAGATTTTTATTTATTTGACAGATTGAGAGAGTAGAAGCAGAGGGAGTGGTAGGCAGAGGGAGAAGGAGAAGCAGGCTCCCCACTGAGCAGAGAGCCCAACACAGGGCTTGATCCCAGAACCCTGGGATCATGACCTGAGCTGAAGGCAGACACTTAACCGACTGAGTCACCCAGGTACCCCCTTTCTGACCATTTACATCCAAATAATTACTAAGTCTTGAGCACATAAACACCTAAATGTTACCTAATATCTCCTGTCTACTGTGTACATAGTATCATCCTTATTTTCTCTTGCCTAGACCAGGACAATAGTCCTGTAACATCTTCTTGCCCCCATCATTTATTTCTTATGTTAATTCTCTATCCTGTAGCATATTCCGTGCTTTTTTTTTTTTTTTTTTTCTGTCCCATGACTTCTGAAGTAATAGTCTCTTTTGGCTCTCCTCCCATTTTTGATTTTTTCTTCTTAGCTCCTATGCCAGCTCCCTTCCATCTCCTCATCTATTAAATGCGGTGCTCCTCAGTGTTCTGTCTGAAGCTTCTTTTTCATGTATCATTCACTCCTGGGGTGATATCTTTTCTCTCATGGCTTCAAATAACAACTAGATGTTTTAACTATTAGAGTCATATCTGTAGGCCAATTTTCTCCCCTGAGATGTACTTGAATTTTATTCTGGATTTCTCTGACTATATGTCCACAAAGCTTAGCAAATCTGGTCCATCTCCCATCTGTCTTGCCTATTGATGTCATTCTGACTACAGTATTATTTTTCCTTATTCTCTGATGGGTGATGGCTGTACTTATCTTCAAAATCCAGGTAACATATTATTTTTTTCTGAAGCCTTCTTTACATAATGCTTTCCATGCTGTCTATCCAGTTTGGCTATGGTTAAATTTCTTTCTATATTAGTCAGGGCTTTTTTGGTCACTACTGACAGAAACTTAATTCTAACCAGCTAAAGCAAGCAGGAGGATTTATCCTAAGGCACATGTAACCATGGAAATGGCAGTGGTTCAAATGGCCTCCAGGACAACGGGAGCAATGAACTCCAATGTCATCTAGATTCTCTGTCCATCTCTCATCTCTACTTCTGTTTCTATGTTGGTTTTATTCACTCAACCTGATTCTCTCCACACTAGGAAACACATCCACTAGCAGTTCTCATGCTTCATATTTCTGCATCATACTCAGAAGGAAACTATCTCTTTTCCTCTGTTGCATTTTGGGAAAAAAAATCAGTTTAGGGTTCTGTTTGGCTAGGCTTCAGTCATGTTCTTAACTCTGGACCAATGACATGTAGTTGTGAGGTATTAATATTTGCCCAACTTTGATCAGCTGCACAAAACCAATTAACCATCACTGAATGAAAAGGATATGAAAACACAGACCCACTAGAACCTCCTGGTTGAAATGGAGGTGCATGGGATTACAGGAAGAATTTTCTATATGAAGGGTAAGGGTCCTGGCATACAAAATAACTTTCCACTAATCTTCATATCTAGTTCTAGTTCTGAAGCTTAGTTAAGTGTGTGTGTGTGCGTGCACACGTGTGTGTCAGAGAAAGAGAAATGAGGCCATTGAGGGTGCATTAATTTAATGAAGTGGATATAGGTGCTATTTCTTCATTTTTTTTCTTTTCCTTAGTTTTTTTAGCGGGTATCTGTTTCTAAAAGTTTCTAGTAGTTTTATTAGAGTTTTTTATTTGAATTAATACTGGGGCAAACTCCCCAGAATTCTGGAAAACTTGAAACACCATGCCTTTAATTATGTACCTTTCACTGTTCTCTGAGGAAGTATAAAAGATCAATTAAACCAAACAGGTTATTGAGTTTTGTGTGCTGGTGAAGTCCTATAATCCCCCTCTTTACCTATATGCTTAAAAACTGCTAGGATAGAATCTTTAAAAATAAAAGGGGGGGACGCCTGGGTGGCTTAGTCATTGAGCATCTGCCTTCAACTCAGGGCATGATCCCAGTGTCCTGGGATCGAGTCCCACGTTGGGCTCCCTTCATGGAGCCTGCTTCTCCCTCTGCCTGTGTCTCTGCCTCTCTCTCTGTCTCTTATGAATAAATAAAATCTTAAAAAAAAAAAACTGCTAGGATAGGATTAGGTAAATTTGTATGGAATGGAGATTCAACAACAATAACAAAAAAATTGCAGTTGCAGCAAGCTGGGCTAACCTAAGACTACCTTACTGCTTTCTTTTTTTTTTTTTTTTTTTTTTTTTTTTTACCTTACTGCTTTCATTTTGGGGGTAGTAACTTGGATTCCCTGGTGATTCCTGTGGCAAATGGAACTCTAAAAGAACCTGAGTCCAGTTTAAGGGCACTTAGAGCTCCTTTGATATTCGTCCTGGTGTAAATAAAGAGGTTTATTTACATTCTTGTTCTCTATTGACCCATCCAGGTGACTGAGAAGAACTACATCCAATAGCAATAGAAGCCACCTTTGGTGACTTTAAAAGTGAAATTTCATATGTTAGAATATGACCGATACACACAGATCTCAGTCTTATTCCTCGTCTCAATATGTTTCATTGAGGGCATATCTGCTATACTGATTTCCTATCTTTCCCTTAACTTCACAGTTTGGTTTTCTTGTTTATTTTATTTATTTTATTTTATTTTATTTTATTTTATTTTATTTTATTTTATTTATTTTATTTTATTTATTTTATTTTATTTTATTATTTTATTATGTTAATTTTATTATTTATTCATGAGAGACACACACACACAGAGACAGAGAGAGACAAAGATACAGGCAGAGGGAGAAGCAGGCTCCACATAGAGAGCCCAATGCGGGACTCAATCCTGGGACTCCAGGATCACACCCTGGGCCGAAGGCAGGCACCAAACCACTAAGCCACCCAGGGATCCCCCCACAGTTTGGTTTTCTGATAATCCAAGCAGATGAAGTAGAAAGATACTGATCAAATGAAGTCTAATTAAATAATCGATCTCTTATTTTTTCAAGGTTTCTACATGTAGGCTTAGGCATGCCTTCAAACTCTTAGGCAAGCAGTTGACAGTTCTGTCTTAGGGTTCTACACAAGTAGGAAGGGAAAGCTAGGATCAGTCTGAGGTGAAAGTTTTGAGTGTTTTCAGATATACTCTGGCCACCTCATATAACCCTACACATGTGCACTGACTTGTAGATCCTCAAAAAAATGTGTAGTTTTCCAAAGTTCTCTATGGATATCTCATTTTCCAAGTATTTCTTTTAACTTTTGCCCAGTCTCTTGTTTGTCCCAAATGATATCATTACTTCATACAGCAACAATATTAAACAATTGCTGCTGATTGTTTTTGACAAACACTCTGGGGATAGGACTTTTTCACATGATGGAACTGAATCACATCAAATAAAGACAAGTATGGCAAATGGGGCTATTTCAGGGAACTGCCAAACAGGTCAAATAGTAACAGTTATTTGGAGATTGGGTGATGTGGGGAGTTCCAAACACATTCTGCGCCCTAAGTGACTGATTTTTTTTAATTTATTTTTTATTGGTGTTCAATTTACTAACATACAGAATAACACCCAGTGCCCGTCACCCATTCACTCCCACCCCCCGCCCTCCTCCCCTTCTACCACCCCTAGTTCGTTTCCCAGAGTTAGGAGTCTTTACGTTCTGTCTCCCTTTCTGATATTTCCCACACATTTCTTCTCCCTTCCCTTATATTCCCTTTCACTATTATTTATATTCCCCAAATGAATGAGAACATATAATGTTTGCCTAAGTGACTGATTTTAAGAACTGTTGTGGTTGTGAGGCTATTAGTGTTCAAATCTACTGTGGAGCTTGGGAGAGAGGAATGGGAATAGGACAACTAAAGTCCCATAAAGCTCACACTTTGTGCTGAGATTCAACCATCTTCCTTCAATAAACACTCCTTGGATTGTTGTAAGCCTTTAGTCAATTTCTGTAATTCTGAAAGTTGATTTTGCAATTTTTACTAGTATTTCCCTTGCTTTCCTGGAAGAATAAATATTTGGAATTCCTTACTCTGCCAATTCCAGAAATGATTGTATTTTAGATGCCATTTCAAATCAGAAGTTCTCCTGATATTTGCGTGTGTCACTTCCTTCATAAAGGAGGCTTATTCTTTGGTGGCACTCAGTTGAAATCTGTTACACCTTCATTTTATATTTATTGTCTACGTGCAATTACTTCAGATTAGCCTGGACATGTGGTGGCATGTTGGGGAAAATGCATTGCCATTCCAGACTCTCATTCCTTTTTATCTGCAGAATGTGGGACGGGGAATAGGTGATCTTGAAGCTGTCTTTTAACTAGATGTTAAGATTTTGCTTTGGGGGATCCCTGGGTGGCTCAGCGGTTTGGAGCCTGGCTTCGGCCCAGGGCGTGGTCCTGGAGTCCTGGGATCGAGTCCCACATCAGGCTCCCTGCGTGGAGCCTGCTTCTCCCTCTACCTGTGTCTCTGCCTCTCTCTCTCTCTCTCTCTCTCTCTCTCTCTCTCCCCCGTCTCTCATGAATAAATAAAGAAAATTAAAAAAAAAAAGATTTTGCTTTGATTGACTTTTTTGCTTCTGAGGCTTAATCTACCCTGCAGAAAGCTTACGTTTGCCAAAGTCAGACCTATAGGCCTGATTATGACAAATAGCAAAAAGCTTTTGAAAAGAAAAGTGAGAGAGCATTGAGTGGATGGCCAAATGAAGTTCTATATTTATAAGTAGGACACTTTATTCTCCCTATACAGGCATGACTTTTGGTAATGTCACTGATGACATATCCACCCCATCCATTAAGAGTAGAACAACTTCAGACACTCACTTTTTGCCTTTAAAATCAGTGACACAGTTCTTATGGCTGACAGCCTCACAGGGACAGGCAATTAAGTCCTCTGATGAGTGGCTCCAATGGATTTCAACGAAGCACATACATTCCCAGGAGGAGATTTACTAACCCAGCAAATTTGGCTCTGAGAAAGTGGGTTAGATTCTGTGAGGTGAGAAAATAGTACTTGAGTACGCTGTAGGGTACTGGGTTGAGGATGGACTGGGGAATATATGAATTTTTCTCACCCTCAAGCATTCTAGGGAAATGGTATAACACTTGCCAAAATCAGCTAATTTCCCCCCAAAGAAAGGTTCATAGGGAAGGGGGCAGCTGCTATGTTTAGATCTGCTGGAGCTGGCACCAAGAAGAAAGTTTCTCTACCAGTTGGCTTATGGAATTCCAGCTCATTTGAAGCCAACAATTTTATAAGCTTAAGAACTAACTCCATCCCATACCCAGGGAAAATATCCTCTAGGAACAAAGTTGCAGCATGAAACAAGATAAAGTCCTTGGCTTATAGATCTTGCATTACTACAAGTAAGTCAGACAGTGAATGCATTAAGATACAGATCAGTGCTAGGTACTGAGGAAACAATGATTGACCCTATTTCATACATTAATCACTTTTATCCTATCCCATGTATTATATGCACATATATAATGCTGGAACTTGGAGAAGAGATTTGGGCTTCTTAAATTAATTTTAAAGTTATTAGAAACCATTGGGTTCAAGAATGTGTGGGAGGAAATCAAGGTAATAACTATAGGCAATTTTGTTGAGAAGTTTATGAGGAGGCAGAGAATAATAAAGGGGCAGAAACTGGAGAGACACAGCTAGAGAATTATGAAGAAGATTAAGGAGTGTCTAGGTGTACATCTTGTAAATCTTTAGTAATTAATAGAGCTTTGTAATAGTGCAGGAAGTAACCACAGAATAGAAGATCAAGAAATAGACCCAAATCTCTATAGGGCATATCATAAACTTAGCATTTCAAATCTATGGAGAAAGATGGATTTTGTTTTTCATAAATGGATATCATTGGGACATTTGGCTAACTAGGAAAACATTGCCCAAAATATTCAAAAAGGAGAAGAAAAAAATATAAAATTATGAGTTCTAAAAATAATTCTTGGTGCCCCTCTCTGGCTCAGTCAGTGGAACATGTGACTCTTGATCTCAGGGTCATGAGTTTGAGCCCCACATTGGGTTTGGAGATTACTTAAAAACATTTTTTTTAATGATAATTTTTATGTTGATATCATCTCAAAATGATAAAAAAAAATTAGAAGGCATTGAAAATCAATTATGTTAGGGGTGCCTGGGTGGCTCAGTTGGTTAAGCATCTGTCTCTTGGTTTTGGCTCAGGTCATGATCTCAGGGTCGTGAGATTAAGCCACATGTCAGGCTCTACACTCAATATAGAGTCTGCTTGAGATTCCTTCCCTCTCCCTCTACCCTTCTCCTCCCTGCAATAAATAAATAAATAAATAAATAAAATCTTTAAAAAAAACAGAAAAGGTTTTATTTTTTTTAATTTTTTTATAAATTTATTTTTTATTGGTGTTCAATTTGCCAACATATAGAATAACACCCAGTGCTCATCCTATCAAGTGCCCCCCTCAGTGCCCATTACAGTCACCCCAACCCCTGCCCACCTCCCCTTCCACTACCCCTTGTTCATTTCCCAGAGTTAAGTGTCTCTCATGTTCTGTCTCCCTCTCTGATATTTCCCACTCATTTATTCTCCTTTTCCCTTTATTCCCTTTCACTATTTTTTATATTCCCCAAATGAATGAGACCACATAATGTTTGTCCTTCTCCAATTGATTTATTTCACTGAGCATAATACCCTCCAGGTCCATCCATGTCAAAGCAAATGGTGGGTATTTGTCGTTTCTGATGGCTGAGGAATATTCCATTGTATACACAGACCACAGCTTCTCTATCCATTCATCTTTTGATAGACACCGAGGCTCCTTCCACAGCAGAAAAGGTTTTAAAGAACTCAATTATGTTATAAACTTTTCAAACTTAGATTCAACAAAAAAGTCAAAAGGAAAATGGCAAACTGGAAAAAATTGACACACATATGACAAAGTATTGTATTTTTTGATGTATAAAGCAACTTAATATATTAATAATAATAAAATAACAAAATATGAAAGTAGGCAATGATTTTGAAAAAAACAGCACAGTAAAAAGGCATAGAAATGAATAAACATGAAAATATAATTAATCTCAATCATGAATAAGCTGCTATGAATTAAAATAACTGAAATAACATTTGTCACCATAAAATTGGAAAAGTATTTAAAAATAGGTAAGACAGAATTGAGTACTCTTTTCTAAAAAGATTTTCATTTATTTATTCATGAAAGACACAGAGAGGCAGAGACATATGCAGAGAGAGAAACAGGCTCCCTGTGGGGAGCCCAATGTGGGACTCAATCCCAGAACTGCAGGATCATACCCTGAGCCAAAGGCAGATGTTCAACCGCTGAGCAACCCAGACGTCCCAGAACTGGGGACTCTTGAGTACTTTCTGTGGGATGATAAATCAGTCCAGCACTATTAATATGTTCAATTCACATACTGTTTGACCCAGAAATTCTACTTCTAGGGATTTATCCTAAATATAAATATATAATAATATATTGATATATAATAATAAAATATCCATGATATATAATACAATATATAATGTATAAACATTTTTATATATACTGACACATGTATAGACATATATATATATATTCACTCACACACACACATATTTTCACAAATTCACAGAGGTATTTGAAGGTATTTGGAATATATTCAAACAAACAAAAAAAAACCCAAATGACTTAAATATCTATTAGTAAGAGGGTAATTAAGTAGGTTATATTTAAGCCAAACGATAAAATAGTATATATACTTTGAAAAGAAGATAGTAATTCTGTGTACATTCATATGGAATGATGCCTAGCCCTAGAGCAGTATGTATGGATTGTGTGTGTGTGTGTACACATGTGCATTCAAGTATATATATACCCTTACAACTGGATAAAAGTTACTATTGCTCAAGTATTCTCAGCATTTGTTCTTTCTGTTGAATTTAGAAAATTTGGACTCAACCCCTAGACTGGATCTATGAAAAAAATCTACCTGGCAAAGGGATGTTTCTGGCTTTTGTGATAGAAATTTAAGAATGTGAAGAAAGAAATTTAGTTGGAGAAGCTTGAGGAGGAGGGAGGGGGTTTAAGTGCAGTTGATTCAGCTAGCACTAAAGTATTGAGGTGCAGTGGTGGTAAGGAGGGAAAATTTAAGGACTTATAAGCTTTGTTCATGTGTCAGGGTTTTCTTTTTTAATTTAATTAATTTATTTAAAGATTTTATTTATTCATGAGAGACACAGAGAGAGAGGCAGAGACACAGGCAGAGGGAGAAGCAGGTTGCTTGAGGGGACCCTGATGTGGGACTCGATCCCAGGACCCCAGGATCATGCCCTGAGCTAAAGGCAGACGCTCAACCACTGAGCCACCCAGGTGCCCCAAGATTAATTTGTTTTGGAAAAAGAGTGCCTGAGCACATGAACAGGAGGAGGGACAGGGGTAGGAGGAGAAGGAGAGAATCTCAAGCAGGCTCCACACTGAACATGGAGCCCAATGTAGGGCTGGATCTTGTGACTCTGACATCATGACCCTGAGATCATGATCTGAGCTGAAATCAAGAGTTGGATACTGGGGCGCCTGGGTGGCTCAGTGGTTGAGTGTCTGCCTTTGGCTCAGGGTGTGAGCCTGGAGTCCCAGAATCAAGTTCCCCATTGGGCTCTCTGCATGGAGCCTACTTCTCCCTCTGTCTAGGTCTCTGCCTGTATCTCTGTGTCTCTCATGAATAAATAAATAAAATCTTAAAAAAAAAAGTTGGAAATTTAACCTGAGCCACCCAAGTGCCCCTCACATCTCAGGATTTTCTGAGGACATAGTCATGGAAATAGCTTTAAAATGTGAGGGAAGGGCAGCCCGGGTGGCTCAGCGGTTTAGCGCCGCCTTCAGCCCAGGGAGTGATCCTGGAGACCCAGGATTGAGTCCCACATCTGGCTCCCTGCATGGAGCCTGCTTCTCCCTCTGCCTGTGTCTCTGCCTCCCTCTGTGTGTCTCTCATAAATAAATAAATAAAATATTTTTAAAAAATTCCTATGAGATTGTTTAATTTCCCCATTGTTTAAGTGAGGAAACAGATATGAAGTGATTGATACTACTTTCTTATTATACTGTAAGAAGATCTATCCAATACTTTATTTAAGCTTTTGGCATCAGTAATACACCATAAGATCACCCTCTTGTTTTCATTCTGTTATGTTTGTCAAATTTTGCTGCCTGTATAATGCTGACTTTATTAAAAACTGGAAGCTTGAATTTGTTTTCTATATTCTGTACCTGATTAAATAGCTTTGAAATTATGTGTCTTCTCTGTTTTACAAAACCCCTCTGTGACTGAAAAAAAAAAAAACTCATCTGTGAAATTATATGGGTGGGAAATGATGGAGAAGGTTTGCTCTTTTTTTTTTTTTTTTTTTTTTTTTTTGGTTTGCTCTTTATAAAATATTTTCAGTTTCTTCCATGGATATCGGTTAGTAGATTGCTTAAGTATTATTATCATGAATCAATTTGGGTAATTGTTCTATAAAGTCATTTAGCCCAAATTTTTGTTTATTTGCATATGAATTTTTTGCAAATTATTCTGTTATACTTAAAACAGTATTCGTATGTAAAATTACTTTCTCCATGTAATTTATAATTTTCTATATTTGTGATTTCCCAGTTTTTTACTGATTATAATAGCTAGTGCTTTCTATATCTTCTTGATTTTTTCATACAACAAACTCTTGGAAGTATTTAATTGCTTAACCATTTTTTCAATGTTCAAAATCATTACTATCTGGGGTGCGTGGGTGGCTCAGTTGGTCAAGCATCTGACTTTTGATTTCGACTCAGGTCATGATCTCAGGATCGTGTGATCAAGCCCCGTGTCAGGCCCTGCACTGGATGTGGAGCCTGCTTAAGATTTTCTCTCTCCCTCTCCCTACCTCCTGCTTGTTTGCTCTCTCTAAGAGAAAATGAAAAAAAAAAACAACAACATTGATATCATATTTCCCATTATTAATCATTTACTTCTGCTCTGGTTTACCTTTGTATATTTTTATGTATTGATCCTATTTTATTTATTTTCATTCTTCCATACTTTATATAACTTTATGTAACTTTATATGATGATGTACCTTTCTCTGACATAGTTTAATAATTTTTTTTAATTTTTATTTATTTATGATAGTCACAGAGAGAGAGAGAGAGAGGCAGAGAGAGAAGCAGGCTCCATGCACCGGGAGCCCGATGTGGGATTCGATCCCGGGTCTCCAGGATCACGCCCTGGGTCAAAGGCAGGCGCCAAACCGCTGCACCACCCACGAATCCCTCTCTGACATAGTTTAGGTCAAATCCTGTAATGCATGTTCTTTTCATTGTCACCATTTTCCAAATGTTCTGCAGTTTTAATTTTAGTTTCCTATAGGGCACGAGAGCTACATAAACAAAGAATCTGTGTGCTTGTTGCTTGTAATTTCCCTATCAGTATTTTTTGTCTGTTTCTTTTCATTTTTATTATAACCTTCTAATTTTATAGCTCTGTGCTTGGATAATCTGACCTATACATTTTCTACTTTGGGGACTTGGTCAAAGTTTTATTTATACATTAATATGGTGAATGTGGGTGCTTGATAGAGGGTTTATTCTCTAATTACACAGTACAATGTTGCCTGTATCTATAAATTTAGCCTCATTAACTATTTAAAATAACTCTTCATTCTTATTTGTTTTTTTTTTTCTTATTTGGTTTTGACCTAGTCAATTTGTCATGAACACATGAGTAAAAGTCTCTATCTATAACAATTTTATGTCCATTTCTCCACATATTATTCATGACAGTTCGGTCATCAATTCTGATGCTAGGTTACATGGGCACGATGTTGCAGGACAAGTAAGCTCTTCATTGTGGAGTATATCCATTTTCAATATAAAATATCTCTTTTTGAAATCTATTCAATACTTTCTCTTACATTTCACTGATATTAATGACACTGTTTTGTTTGCTTTTTCTTTTGTGGGTACTTGTTTGATACACAGACATATACAGCCTCCCTTATTTTTAAATTATCTGAATTCAATTGGCTTTCCTTGGATTTAGCAAAGAGTAGAATTTTGTTTTTTGATCCAGTTGGATAACCTTTTACTTATAATTCACAGAACAAATAATTTTTTGTTTTTGTCTATTTTATGTTGTATTTTGCTTTTATTTTTCCCCCTATTACCATATCCATTTATTCATTTAGCCTTGTGCTTGGGCTTTTTTTGAAGTTTTCCAAACTACAAGGCAAAATCAGTTCTAAATAGTTATGTAGTAAATACTAATAGCTACATAATTTTACCTTTTTTAAGAGTTTTTAATTTAAATTCCAATTAGTTAACATACACTGTGATATTAGTTTCAGGTGTACAATATAGTTATTCAACAATTCTATTAATAGTGATCATCACACTGGGTATTATGGTATATGTTGGCAAATTGAACTCCAATAAAAAATTTTTTTAAATAAATAAATAGTGCTCATCATAATAAGTATACTCTTTAGTCTCCATCACCTATTTCACCCATCGCCCCCACCCACCTCCCCTCTAGTAACCATCAGTTTGTTCTCTCTAAGAGTCTATCTTTTGGTTTGTGTCTCCTTTCTTTTTTTTTCTCTCTCTTTCCTTTTTTTTTTTTTTTTTTTTTAACTCTTTTATCTCTGTGGTAAGGGTCTCACTGAGGTCTTTTATTCTTTCCAGTGAGTGTCCTTATGACTGTTGCTTTAAATTCTCCATCAGGTATGTTCCTTATATTTGTTTTGATTAGATCTCTGACCATGGCCTTGTTTTGTTCTTTCATTTGGGATAAATTCCTCTGTCTTGGCATTTTAAGTCCCTGCCTTCTTCTCGGTGTTAGAAAAGCCAGTTATGTCTCCTGTTCCTGACAAAAATGGCCTTATAAAGAAGAGGTCATATACTGTCCAGGGCCTGGTGCTTCAGAGTATCTTTGGTATGAACTGTGTGTGCTCTGGTGTTGTGTTTTGGCTATTGTATCCTTCAGGGCAGTCATCTGCAGAGGCTCTCCTTGACTTCTGTGAGCAGTGTTTTGGTCCCTGGCCTGAAAGTGGTGAGTTTTAGCTAGAGGTGCTCTGGGCTGCTTATGCAATGAGACCTTATACCACCTCCACTAGAACTGAGGCCCTGCGTATCTCTTGGGTCAAGAGACATGGTGTGGGTAGAGTTTTGTGCTGGTCTTCCCGGGAGGAGGCCTGCCTTGCTGGGACTAGATCAAACTTGATTGAGAAGGGCAGTCCTGCTAGAGTACAGGAGGGTGGGGCTTGGTGTAATCAAGTTAGGTAGCCATTGTAGGCCCTGCACTGCTTCCTGTAGATGGCTTTATGTTTATGGTAAGGGACAGGGGAGGGAAATGCCTCCAGCCATTCCCTTCTTTCCTAGAGAGGCTTCTCTCAGGGAGGTATTCCAAAAAGAGCAAATATTCTCCCCTCTGTGTGCCCCAGGCATTCTTCAGATCACATTTTCCATTCCTTCTGCCACACTTCCTCTCCACCCTGGCCTACTGGATTGTTTGCCCTCTCTACAGGAGCAGCACAATGCCCTGTAGGCACTTTCCCAGGTAAACTTGCTGACCTTTAAAACTCCAGGCTTTAATCCCTGCTGGTTGCCTCTTTGACCTTAGCTGTAGCAACTTCTTGCTAGACACATCTCCAAAGGCAAGAAAAACAAAAGCAAAAATGAACTATTGGGACATTATCAAGAGAAAAAAGCTTTTGCACAGCAAAAAGAAGTGAACAAAACTAAAATCTATGAATGGGAGAAGATATTTGCAAATGTCTTATCAGATAAAGGCTTGTATCCAAAATCCATAAAAAAAACTTATCAAACTCAACACCCAAAAGGCAAACAATCCAGTCAAGTAATGGACAGAAGACATGAACAGACATTTCTCCAAAGAAGACATACAAATGGCTAATAGACACATGAAAAAATGCTCCACACCACTCAGCATCAAGGAAATACAAATCAAGACCACAATGAGATACCACCTCACACCAGTCAGAATGGCTAAAACTAGCAAGTCAAGAAACAACAGATGTTGGTGTGGATGTGGAGAAAGGGGAACCCTCTTACACTGTTGGTGAGAATGCAAACTGGTGTAACTACTCTGGAAAACAGTATGGAGGTGCCTTAAAAAGTTAAAAATAGAACTACCCTACTATCTAACAATTTCACTACTAGGTATTTATCCAAACAATACAAACAGTGATTCAAATGGATACATGCACCCCAATATTTATAGCAGCATTATCTACAGTAGCCAGATTACAGAAACGGCCCAAGTGTCCATCAATTGATGAATGAGTAAAGAGGTGGTATGTGTATATACAATTATATATATATATAATACAACATGGTATATATACAATGGAATATTAGCCATCAAAAAGAATGAAATCTTGCCATTTGCAATGACATGGATGGAACTAGAGGATATTATGCTAAATAAATAAATCAGTCAGAGAAAGACAAATACCATATGATTTCACTTATGTGGAGTTTAAGAAACAAAACAGATGAACATAGGGGAAGGGAAGGAAAAATAAAATAATATAAAAACTGAGAGGGAGGCAAACCATAAGAGATGCTGAACTCTAGGAAAGAAACTGAAGTTTGCTGGAGGTGGGATGGGGGAAGGGATAATTGGGTGATGGGCATTAAGGAGGGCACTTGATATAATGAGCACTGGGTGTTATATGCAGTTGATGAATCACTAAATTCTACCTCTAAAACTAATATAAGGGACGCCTGGGTGGTTCAGTGGTTGAGCATCTGCCTTTGGGTCAGGTTGTGATCTTGAGGTCCTGGGATGGAGTACCGCACTGGGCTCCCTGCAGGGAGCCTGCTTCTCCCTCTGCCTATGTCTCCGCCTCTTTCTCTGTGTCTCTCATGAATAAATAAATAAAATCTAAAAATAAATAAATGAATAAAACTAATTTTTAAAAATACCTGCTTGTTTCAAGAACTCATGAAATTCAGCCTTTGTCATTTTCCAAGTCAGTGGCTTTGGGGAAACATTCCCCTGTGTGTTCCTCAGTCTCTATCTCTCTCCCCCTTCTCCTCCTCTGCCTATCTTCCTCTCCCTCTCTCCTCCCCCCTGCCCCCTCCCTTTTTTTCTCTCCCATCTCCACAACCACTGCTCTCTTTCCTCCTCAACATATCCAATCTGTTTCTCCCCTAAACCACATCTCCATACTTCTACCTTCTTCAATGCAGCCTTTCTCCCTTTAGTTGTGGAGTGAGTTTGTTCTTTCAGTGTTCAGGTATACTTCTGGGGTATTTAGGATAATTTGATAGTTACCTAGTTGTGTTCATGTGATGAGACAACCTAGCGTCCTCCTACTCTGCTGCCATCTTCCCTCCTCACATCTGTATTTTGCTTTTAAATACTTGTTTTGCCTGTGATCTTTGTTTATTTGATAATTTGTATACTTTAGATAATTAATGTTTATTTTTATTTACTATAGTATTACTTTTTGACTTTTAATAATATGCTTATTTTTGTATGTATTGAGTTGATAGCTTTGTACAGCCAACTGACTCAAAAGTTTAAGAAGTGGGGATCCCTGGGTGGCTCAGCGGTTTGGCGCCTGCCTTTGGCCCAGGGTGAGATCCCGGAGCCCCGGGATCGGGTCCGCTTCCGGCTCCCGGCATGGAGCCTGCTTCTCCCTCCCTCTGCCTCTCTCTCTCTCTATGTCTATCATAAATAAATAAATCTTTAAAAAATATATTAAAAAAAAAGTTTAAGAAGTTGGCACATTTCCAATTTTCCTCTTCCTCCACTAGTATTCTAGTTTTTGCTATTTTAAGATTATTTTGTAAATTAGCAATATTTTTAAGACTTGCCATTATATTACATTTTGTTAGTATATCTTTAATCATTGTTTGTCCCTTATTAAATGTTTAAATGGATTAAATTCTCAATGTCTGTCATAACTAACTTTTAAAAAGTGATTTCTTTCGTTTTTAATTAATTTCTAAATTGGCTTGATTTTTTAAAAAGATTTATTTATTTATTTTGGAGAGAAAGGATGAGCAGGTGGAGGGGCAAAAGGAGAGGGAGAGAATCCT
The DNA here is from genome assembly GCF_003254725.2 of Canis lupus dingo. Taxonomy (NCBI): domain Eukaryota; kingdom Metazoa; phylum Chordata; class Mammalia; order Carnivora; family Canidae; genus Canis; species Canis lupus. Next base: position 112,959,563 of record NC_064281.1, on the reverse strand, counting down.
CAAACAGATTCCCCTCTGAGCATGGAGCCCAATGCAGGGCTCAACACCCAGGACCCTGAGATCATGACCTGAATTGGCTTGGTTATTTTCAAGGTACTAAGCCTTGAGTTCCATTTCCATTTAAGAGTATTTTTCAAACACTTTTTTTTACTTTGAGAGTTTTCAAGTTATAAAATTATAGAGTTATGGGATGCCTGGGTGGCTCAGCGGTTAAGCGCCTGCCTTCAGTCCAAGGCGTGATCCTGGAGTCCCAGGGTCAAGTCCCACATTGGGCTTCCTGAATGGAGCCTACATCTCCCTCTGCCTGTGTCTCTGCTTTTCTCTCTCTCTGTGTCTCTCGTGAATAAATAAAATCTTTTTAAAAAATAAAAATAAAATCATAGAGTTATACTTCTTTGTACAAGGAATTTTGTTTCCTTTGTTCCACTGGCTTCTTGTATTAAATGATCCTGTGGAGGGGATCCGTGGGTGGCTCAGCGGTTTAGCGCCTGCCTTTGGCCCAGGGCGCGATCCTGGAGTCCCGGGATCAAGTCCCACATCGGGCTCCCGGTGCATGGAGCCTGCTTCTCCCTCTGCCTGTGTCTCTGCTTCTCTCTCTCTCTCTCTCTCTCTCTGTGACTATCATAAAAAAAAATTATTAAAAATAAATAAATAAATAAATGATCCTGTGGAAAGCTCTAATACTAGACTTATTTTCCCCCTTATACAGCTGATTTGCTTTTTCTTTTTTTCTGCCTAAATACCTATGGGATTCTTTATAATTAGCACTTAGTGGCTTCCCCAAGATATGTTGTAGGGTTGATTATTTCATATTTTATCCCTGGAACACTGTATGTTATTTTGACATTTAGGTTTATGTCTTCTTTTATTTCAGGAGATTTCTCTAGTATTAGAAGTTCGAATGTTGTTTTTTGTTCCCTATGTTCTTTTCAATCCCTCAAGGAATGCAAATTCTGTGAATGATGACTTTTCTTTGTCATCCATATCTATCACATACTCACTTCTCACTTCTGTCCCTTTCTTCTGTATGTTTTTGTGCTTGTTTTTGTGGTTGTGAAGTAATTTCTCAAGCCTGGCCTCAATAGCTTTTCTAATGTGTTTTATACCCCTTGTAGTTTCTATTGCATTTTTTAATCCTGTGATAATTTTACTATGCTATTTGATGTATCTTTTCAGCTCTTTTAGGTCAGGTCACTCTTTATAAGTTATCTTTTTCTTTAATGAAAAGTGTTGATATTTTAATTTTTTTAATTTCTCTGCATAGTCATTTACTTAATATTTGCTGAGTGCTTATGATGTGCCAGGTACTATCTTAAATGTTGGGATCTTGCAATAGTAGTATATCAATGTAAATAATGACCTGCCTTCATACAGCTTCTGTGCCAATGGGAAGAGTCAGACAATAAACAGGATACCTAAGTAAGACACATAGTATAAAAAAGTGAGATATAAAAATACAACAGGTGGCATGTAATATAAAATATTGTGGGGAACAGTTGAAGTTTTAGATTAGTGGTTAGGGAATAAGTTGCCGAAGTGTTGATACTTAAATGAAGACGTGGGATCGTGAGGGAGTATGGAATGCTGCCAGTGGCAGGACTCTAAGTTTGCTTGGTAGGTTTGTAAAACAGAGCTACTATAACTGGAATGGAGCACATATGTGCGAGGGTGGTAGCAGATGTCAGAAAGGGCAGGGAGCAGGTTATGTTGGTTATGTTGGGTGCGTAGAGCCCCATCCCGGCTCCTCGCGGGGCCCCTCCCCCTTGGATTGTTCTGGTTGCTGTGTGGCAAACTAACTAAAGGGAGGCCAGGGTAAAGGCAGGATGACTAGTAAGGAGTCTTTTGCAGTAATCCAAGTAACAGAATATAATGGTAAAGACCAGGGTGGTTGTGATAGAGATGGTGAGGAGTGGTCCATATCTGGTTATATTTTGAAAGCAGAGCTAGCAGGATTTATAAATAGCTAAGATTTAGAATGAGAAAAAAAAGAGAGGAATCAAGGTGGGATACCCAAGTATTTGATCGGCGTAACCGAAAGGAGTTCTCATCAGCTGAGGTGGAGAATATTAAGGAGGCGCAAATTTGAAATGAAAGTTTAATAGCTCAGTTGTGGACTTGCTAAGTTTAGTATTTCCATCAATCATGTGGATGAAGATGGTAAGTAAAAAATGTGGCATGAGAAGCTAGATTTCCAAAACAAAGGTTTGGAGTAGAGATACACATTATGAGTCATCTGTGTATACAGATCATCTTAAGGATGAGATAACCAAAGTAGTGAATATAGATATAAAAGAGAATAGGAAAAAAAATAAAATAAAAGAGAATAGGTAAAAGTTTGAGACCTAGGATATTGCAACCTTTCGAAGTCCAGGAAATAAGGAAAGAGCAGAGAGACTGCAACGTTGCAGCTAGGTAAATATAGTGTGCTGAAAACCAAGTGAAAAATGAATTTCAATGAGGAAGGAGTAGTCAACTGTGTCAAATGTTTCTGATAGATCAAATAATATGAGAAATGATCACTATATTTAGCAACATAAACTTCCTTGGAGACCTTGATAAGTGTAGTTTCTGAGGCATGGTAGGGGCAAGCCTGACTGGTTCAGGTTCAAGTGAGAATAGGAACAGGGATTTGGTGATAGTGAATCTAGACAATTTTTCTAGGAGTTTGCAGTAAAGAAAAGGCAAGATATGTACAACAGATCAAATGGTATGTGTAGTCAAGAGAAGCTTTTTAAGAGGGGACTATTTTAACCCTCTATTATTTATTCTTTATCGTCTTTGATCAGAATTTGTTCCTTTTAGAGGATGCATCTATTCAGAGGTGCAAAGATCCTGTTTGTTATTCCTGTTATATTTGTGTCAGTTCTCCTTGAACTTCTATCTACTTAAGCCCTGGGGGGAGAGCTAAGGAGAATGACTTGGGTAGCAGGTATCTTTCTTTGGTCATGTATTCTTGGAGAATCTTGTCTATAAATGTTTCTTATCTCTGAAGGGTATATTTCTACTTTTTGTTTGTTGGTTTTTGTTATTTGTCTCTTTGAAATAAGCAAATCAAGCAGGGTAATTATCATTGTGGCTGTCCCTGTATCTCATTGGTATTTTTTGGTTTTGGGTTTTTTTCAAGATTTTATTTACTTGAGAGAGAGAGAGAGAGCACAGAAGCAGGAGTAGAGGCAGAAGGAGAGGGAGAAATAGACCCTCCACTGAGTGTGGAACCCAATGTGGGACTCAATCCCAGGACCCCAAGATCATGACCTGGGCCGAAGACAGCCACTTAACCAACTAAGCCACTCAGGTGCCTCTATCTCATTGTTTTTTTTATCTGAAGATTTAACGTTCATTTTTTTTTCTGCTTGGTTAACCTTGGCCAACAGTTACAAATCTGATTTCATCTTCTACTATGTCCTCCATCCTGTATTATCTCTAGAACTTTTCTACAGATTTGAGAACAGAATGCCAAAAAATAAAGCAGGAATCACAGGATAGTTTCTCATTTCACTTTATCTCCCCTTCCACTCTGTGATTTACAAAGAAGACTAACTGGAGGGGATCCCTGGGTGGCTCAGCGGTTTACCGCCTGCCTTTGGCCCAGTGCACGATCCTGGAGACCCGGGATCGAGTCCCACATCGGGCTCCCTGCATGGATGGAGCCTGCCTCTCCCTCTGCCTGTGTCTCTGCCTCTCTGTCTCTCTGTCTCTCTGTGTGTGTCTCTCATGAATAAATAAATAAAATATTTTTGAAAGAAAGAAGGAAAGAAAGAAGAAAGAAAGAAAGAAAGAAAGAAAGAGAAAGAAAGAAAGAAAGAAAGAAAGAAAGAAAGAAAGAAAGAAAGAAAGAAAGAAAGAAAGAAGACTAACTGGAGATACTCAGTTTTTGAGAGAGTCTCTATATCTCTGGGCCTAATTCTAAATGACAGATTGTTGATTAGAATTTTCTGGAAGTTGGGATGCCTGGATGGCTCAGTCAGTTGAGCATATGACTCTTAATTTTGGTTCACATCATGATCTTGGGGTCATGGGATTGAGCCCCATGTCGGGCTCTATGCGCAGTTGGGAGTCTGCTTAAGGATCCTTTTTCTCCCTCTCCTGTCCTCCCCAAACCTGTACATGTGCATGCTCTCTTTCTTTCTCCCTCTCTCTCTCAAATAAATAGATCTCTTTTTTTAAAAAAGGAATTTTCAGGAAGTTATCTTATTCTTAGAGAATTCCTTATCCAGCTAGAGATTGTAATAATATTCATTATTGTTTTCTTCTTTGAGTTGGTTTAATTCCACTAAAAATACTTTTGGGGGGCGCCTGGGTGGCTCAGTCAGAGTCTGCCTTCAGCTCAGGTCATGATCCCTGGGTTATAGGTTTGAGCCCCATGTTGGGATCTCTGCCCAGTGGGGAGTCTGCTTCTCCCTCTCCCTCTGCCCCTCCCCTGCTTGTTCTCTCTCTCCCTCTCTCTTTCTGTCAAATATATAAATAAAATATTTAAAAATATATTTTTAATTAGAGTAAAAGAATCAAAATTTCCATTTTAACAATTTTTAGGTATACAGTTTAGTGGCATTGAGCAAATTCACTCTGCTGTACAACCATTACTACCATCCAACTTCAGATCTTTATCATATTTTCAAACTGAAACTCTGTACCTATTAAATAATATCTTTTTTATTTCTCTCCCTCCCTAGACTCTGACAACTACCATTCTATTTTCTGTCTCTAAATTTGACTACTTCATTCATATAAGTGAAATCATACCTTACTTGTCCTTTTGCGTCTGGCTTATTTCCCTTAGCATAATGTCTTCAAGTTTCTTTTTTTTCTTTTTTTTTCTTCTTTTTTTTTTGTCTTCAAGTTTCAATCACAATGTAGCAGATACCAAAATTTTATTCTTTTTAAGGCTGAATAGTATTTCATTATATCTATATACCATATTGCATTTATTCATTCATCCATCTATGGACACTTGGGTTTCTTCTGCCTTTTGCCTATTGTGAATAATGCTGTTATGAACATGGATGTACATATATCTGTTCAAGTACCTGCTTTCAATTCTTTGGGGTATATACTCAGAGGTAGAATTGCTAAATCATATGGTAATTCTATCTTTAATGTTTTTGAAGTACTGCCAGACTGTTTTCTCCAGTCTCACTTCTTGCTGTGCATCAGAATCCCCTCTTGAGCTTTAAAAAATACACATGCTCAATCTCCACCCCTGGAGACTCTGATTGAGTGAATCTGAATATGTATCTGACTCGTGTTTCTTTTTAGGATTCACATTTCATTTTATTTATTTGTTTTTAAAGATTTTATTTATTTATTTGACAGAGAGAGAACACAAGCAGGGGTAGCGGCAGGCAGAGGGAGAGGGAGAAGTAGGCTCCCATTGAGCAAGGAGCCAGATGTGGGGCTCAATCCCAGGGCCCTGGGATCATGACCTGAGCTGAAGGCAGACTCTGACTGAGCCACCCAAGCACCCCTGGGATTCATATTTAAAAAAATGCTGGTGATAAGTTATTAAGAGGAAGTTTTTAAAGAGTGAAAGTAAAAGAATATTGAGCAAAAAGTTTGTCTCCTCTTAACATTTGAACTATATTCTTACATATATATGTGTATACATTCACACACACTTTTTGTATTTTTTTTAAATATTTTTTTCTTTATTTATTTATGATAGTCACACACACAGAGAGAGAGAGGCAGAGACACAGGCAGAGGGAGAAGCAGGCTCCATGCACCGGGAGCCCAACGTGGGATTTGAACCCGGGTCTCCAGGATCGCGCCCTGGGCCAAAGGCGGGCGCCAAACCACTGCGCCACCCAGGGATCCCCCACTTTTTGTATTTTTAAAAAACATAAATGTGATCACACCATACACAGTTTCTACAATGTACTTTACTATCTTTATTTTGAAGGTCTTTTAATTTCCATCCACATAGATCTAAGTCAGGCTTTTTCAGCACACGCAAAATCTTCCATGGTATAAATGCATTTTGCCTCTTTAGGTATTCATGTCCTAGTAAACATTTAGGCTTTGCCATTTTTTTTCTATTATAAACAATTTGGCATTTAACACACCTAAATGCATAATTTTGCATTTGAGAGATACAAGATTTGCTAAAATTGGAATAGCTTGGTTAAAGAGTATATGCATTTTCTATGTTCATGGATATTTCCTGACTGTCCTTCAAAAAAGCAGTATCAATTTAAGCTCCTGTCATTAGTGCAGGAGAAGGAGTTTCCCCTACTGGATATCCACCTCTGGACTATGAACTTTTCAAGTGTTTCTTAGAGTTTTTTTTTTTTTTTCTCCCTCTTAAAGTGCTAAAGGATGGGTGGAGTGAGCTTGAGTTAGATGTTCCCCTTCCTGTAGTTAAGCCAGATTCTCATAATACCCCGGCAGGTTAGGCTCTGTTTAACTAGTTCTCCCCGAGGGCTGGCCTTGGAAGGCATATTTCAAAATAGTTCCATTTCTCTGTCCCTCCTGGAAGCAGGAGATCATTTTTCCCCTGATATTTACTGTGGAAATCTGGTCAAGTCCCTGGAGGTGAATCCCATAGAATTGTGGTGATCCCCTTATAACTGGATCCCCCTGGTGTCTTTTTGTTTTAAGATTTATTTATTTATGAGAGATAGAGAGTGGGGTGGGGGTGGTGAAGAGGGAGAGAACCTTAAGCAGACTTCCTGCTGAGCATGAAGCCTGATGCGGGGGCTCAATCCCAAGACCCATGAGATCATGACCTGAGCTGAAACCAAGAGCAGGATGCTTAACCAACTGAGCCACCCAGCAGCTTCCCCCGCTGGAGTCTTTAACTATCAAATTTTTCATACTGAGCCTCCAATACTTGGACAGTTACCATTCAGGTTTTTCTGCCCAGGTACTTGTTCCCTGTGGAGGTTTCTACTCCTGTGTCTATGTTCTGTTAATACTCTCTGTATTAACCTGTCTCACTCTCCAGTCTCAGGAGCAAGGTTTGCCCTGTGTCCTCTTCCCTCTTATGGATCTTAGAAGAGCTATTGATAGGGTGCCTGAATGGCTCAGTTGCCTAAGCATTTGACTTGGTCTAGGTCATGATCTTGGGGTCCTGGGATTGAGCCCCACACTGAGCCCTCGCAGCAGCCCCCGCTCCCCTGACCTCCTCTCCCCTTCCTGCTGGGCTCTGCACTTGGGGAGGAATCTGCTTGTCCCTTTCCCCGTCTTCCTCTGCTCCTCCCCCGGCTTGTGCTCATTCTCTCTGTCTCAAGTAAATAAATAAAAATATTTAAATTTTTTTAAAAAAGGGGATCCCTGGGTGGCTCAGCGGTTTAGCGCCTGCCTTTGGCCCAGGGCGCGATCCTGGGGTCCCAGGATCAAGTCCCGCCTCGGGCTCCCTGCATGGAGCCTGCTTCTCCCTCTGCCTGTGTCTCTGCCTCTCCCTCTCTCTCTCTCTCTCTCTATCATAAACAAATAAATAAATACATCTTTTAAAAAATTTTTAAAAAAAGAGTTATTGACTTTTCAGTCTGTTTAACTTTTCACTTGTTAGGATAGAATGATAATTTCCAGGCTTCTTACATGTGGAACTAGAAACTGGAACTCTTTCTGATAACATTTTATTTGGCAGATGTTCTTCATATTTTATGTTTGAAGGAGCAGCTAATTCCTAGTTGCATTGCCGTTTTACTTTTTTTCTTTTTCAGCTTTACTCTTTTTCCTCCGTCAGTCTGTTGCAAATAGGGGATGATATAAATACACTTTCACTCTGCATTGTTTTAGAAGCCTCACAAAGTGTCTTTGAAAAATTGGAAAGTACAGGGTAGAGCTATCTTTTCAATGAAAATACCTTTATGATTTTCATAGTCATCCTTTTATATGCTATTCTATCAGTGAACATTTACTGAACAGCTATTCTAGTGCCAAACCCTGCCTTAAATATTGAGTAGTTAGAGCAATAAGAGTTTGTCCCTGCCCTTGAGTAATTATTGTTAAATTAGGGTTAGAAAGGTCTGCCTGAAAATCTTACATAAATTAGGTGTGTTATATGAAGAAAGTCGATTCATATGGACACAAAAAGGAAAGAGGATCTTCATCACATAGGAAGGCACCAGGCAATTATTTTAAAATGTTGAATTAAATATAAACCACAGTTGGAATCACATTTGATACAAGATGTGAAGACAGATTGTATTATTTACCATTACAAATGGGGGTAGGTAGAGGGCAACCCTGGTGGCTCAGCGGTTAGGCGCCTGCCTTCAGCCCAGGGTGTGATCCTGGAGACCCTGTATCGAGTCCCATGTTGGACTCCATGCAGGGAGCCTGCTTCTCCCTCTGCCTGTGTCTCTGCCTCTCTCTCTCTCTCTCTCTCTCTCTCTCTCTCTATCTCTCTGTCTCTCATGAATAAATAAATAAAATCTAAAAAAAAAACAAAACAAATGGTAGAGGATGATCATGAGTTCTAGATGGATTCATCATGAGCAAAGATGTCATTTTAGGTTTCATGGGGGCATATTCAGAAAAAAAGCCAGATTCATTTGAACCTAAGATATTTGTAGAGGAAGAATGAGAGATAAGACTGGGGAAATTACTAATAACCAACAGTATTGCTCTGATCCTATCTTGCTAAAAAATCCACTAACCTCTCTGAAATGTTAAGGTTCTCCCATGAAGGAAATAGGACACCTACACTGATATGATATGTAATCATCCACTACTGCTGACACCAATTACTGAAAGGCTGTAATGATGTATCTTTAAATTAAATTCATCCTAACAACCTCAAATCTGGACTTTCTCCTCTCTCTAAGCTAGGCAAATTCTATGACATCACCGTTGCTCCTTACATGCCTGCTGTAAGGGTAGATACCCAGAACTCAAGTCTTTTAGGTAGCCCAACACTGAGTACATTGCCTTTTATACACCTTTTAGGAATATGTCTCTAATGAACCTTCGTGCCAGTTAATGGGATCTGTTTGAGAACATTAACCTGCTTCTCATACACCACCTGCTGAGGATAAGTCCAGGAAGAAATTGTCATCCCTGCATGAACAGTGCTAGACCTTCACCCTTTGCCTAATAGGTACGCTTCGAGCATAGCAAGAGGTCTGCATCCCTGCCCCCTTTCTACGTTTCAGGTGCCACTCAGAACACACAACAAAGGATAAATCAGGAAAACTAAATATTTTATATATGCCACAATGAATCAGGTGATTTTTATGGACAGCAAGAAATTGGCACTAGATGCCATGGGGAGAAGATTTTAATACTTCATGCACTCCTGTTTTAATCAAATTGAAATTGTAATTTATGTTTAGGAACTATAAATATAACATTCTAGTTGATGTTGATTTGTATTTGGTTTCTGAGCAAATGCAGCAGAATTATAGGAAACTCAAAAAAAAAAAAAGCCCCCCCCAAATCTTTGTATTTTACATGATAAGAAGGCATTTTAATTGACTTCATGCTAAGATTAGTGGTTGCCTATTACTGTAATAGGGTAAAATTTAAAGCCCTGAAATTTCAGAAGAGGTAGAGTATTTGTATTTGAGGTGTTTTCAGTTGTTAAAAGTCCAGTCTAGTATGTAATTTTTTCCACACCAAAGAAATATTGAGAGGCCAGTTGATGATAACAATATATAAGAGATTCTTTGAGCTTAGGCATCAGAGTAAAAATTATCCATCAAGCTAAATAAAAACATCTCGACTTAACACAAATTTCTCTGAGTATTTTGGGGACTGTATGAGAATTTTGGGTAGTTCCATTCCCATCTCCTAACTTGTGAACTTGTATGATTGAATTTACCACATTAACCTATTACTTGACTTTGTTCATTAACCATTATACCTTGAAGTCACCGATTCACAGTCTAGGCAATGCATAATTAAGCCAGCAAGTGGTAAAGAATGTTGAACATACGTATTATGAATGAAAGGTTCAGATTTTTATGTGTGTGCACAAAACTTTCAGATTCTGTATTTTTACTCCGACATGTTATTCTCAGTTTATGAGGTCGAATCATTTGGGAAACTTGCTGGAATATGTATGGCTCTGGAGAGTATGTAAAATAATGCAACAGATTTATAATTTTACTAGTTGCTCTTTTACTCTTTCATATTTATTATTTTTGCAAATTACCATAGTGATATGTATCATTGTGAGAAAATCCAAAAGGGTATACTGGGAAATGAGAACACCTCCCCCATTCCATCTCATCTCATTCCAGTGAAACTTCAAATTTGGAAGTTCCTATTGTTAATGACAAGGTCTGATTATCCTTCTGCAAGGTTTTCTATGCATTCTTTTTTCTACTTTCTCCTCCTCCTCCTCCTCCTCCTCCTCCTCCTCCTCCTCCTCCTCCTCCTCCTCCTCCTCCTCCTCTTCTTCTTCTTCTTCTTCTTCTTCTTCTTCTTCTTCTTCTTCTTCTTCTTCTTCTTCTTCTTCTTTCTTTTACTTTTCAAAGATCTTAATACATTATGGGACCTTTCTACATTGGTATAGATAGAATGACCAAATTCTTATTCATATTCCTTATTATGTGGATTAATACTTTACTTGTTTTCCTTTAGATCAAAGTTGGACTGTGTTTAAATTTTATTAAAATCAATGATCTATGTAAGTATAATCTTGCATAATTTTGTGAGTATTTTTAAAGTGTAGTTATTTAAGAGTAAAATTGCTATGCACAGTGAAAATATTTATGAATACTGCCAAATTATCCTTTAAAAGCTATGCTGATCTACATTAGTATCAAAAATATATGTGGGTTCATTTTCCCTGCACTCTTACCACCCACTGAAAATTATAAATTTATATTTTTTGGCAAATCTGAAGGTTAACAAATTATATCTGTAACCTTTAATTTTAACAGTATTTAGCTAAGCATATTTATATATTCTTCAATTTTTGTTCATACTGTGTGATTTCTTTTATTTTATAGATGATCTTTATATATTGTAGTTTTCAATCCTTTGTTACATGTTTCAAACAGATTCTTTTAATTGTTATTTCATCATAGTTTACAGTTTTTTTTCAAACCAAGATTTGTAGTCTATCTTGTCAAATCTATCAGTTTCTTTATTATTTCTGAAGTTGTCATGTCTTGCTTGGGAAATCCTTTCTCACAGCATAATTAAAATAAACCTGTATATTCTTCTATTACATTTATATTTTTAGATATTGTATTTTAATCTATCTGGAATCTTTTATGTGAATCTTTTATGTGAATAGTTGTGTAGATATAGTTGATTTAAAATAATATTCTTATAAAATTCTATAACATTTACCAGTCCATTTCTATCTTCACTGATCTATTCCAGTGATTTCATTTATTTATTCACTCATCCCAAAGTATTTATTGAATATCTAACACTGTTCTAGGAACAGGGGATATGTTGGTGACAAAACAACACATGTAACATGTATGTTTTTAAAAATATTGTTCTGATCACAATATGGTGAAGATATTATGGGAAGAAAGACTTGTTAGGAAGCCATTGCCAGTTACTAGGCTAGATATGATACTGATTTGAAGTAGGATGTTGCATGTTAAGTCAAAGAGAAGTATATTAATTGAAGTGAAACTTAGTAGGTAAAATAAATGTGATATGAGATGGGTTACAGTGGGGCTAGAAGATGAAGATGATTTCTAGGTTTCTGGCTTGGTGATCAGTGATATGAAGTAAGTGGAAGTGGACCAAGATTGGAAGGGAAAATTATGAGTTATGTTTGATATGTGTTGACCTTGTGGTACTTACATGTGTTGACTTTTTGATGCCTATTAGACATCTAGGTATCATATAGGAAATTGAAATTTCAAGTTTGGAGTTCAGAGGAGAAGCTAGATGGATAATATAGATTTGTAAGTAGCCTGCAAACAGGCAGCAATTGAGATCATGTTATGTATGAACTTTCCTAGGGAAAGTAATTAGATAAATAAAAAGAAAGGGCCTTGGTCTCAGACTTGAAATCTTCAATAATTAATGATCAGATGGAGAAGGATGAAACTTTGGATAAAACATTGGAGTGTTTAAAGGGATAGGAATAAAATTAAGAATGTTGGTGCTGTGAAAGTCAAGAAAAAAATAATAGTTTAAAAACTGAGTATCAGATGCTACTGAAATATCAACCAAATGGATGAAAAATGTCCATTGGTTTTAATGGCAAAAATGTCATTGATGACCTTGGTGAGAGCATTTTTGGTGGATTATTTGTGACAGAGTCCCTATGAAGTAACTAGAGGAATGAGTTAAAGATGAGGAATTGGAAAGTTTTTTTGAATTTTTGAGAAGTTTCACTATGAAGGGGAGGAAAATGGTGGTAGTAGGAAATGTGAAATGATTATTTTACTTTCTTTCCCCCCAAAATGGAAAGACTGTCAACTTGTCTCAGTAGTGATATAAAAAAAAGTACAGCTTTTTTAGATATTGGGGATAACAAGAAAAATAGAGCATTATTTTATTATATTTTATGGCATTAAGGGAAGAAGGGCAACCAGCTATAACTGGATAGACTCATACATTCTAGAAATTTTCATTGAGAAATTACTCTATGATAGGCAATGTCCTAGGTTCTGGACTGTATTAGTGAATAAAACAAAGAATTCCTACCCTCTTGGCATTTATGTTGTAGTTAGAAGACAATAAAAGTCACCATTAATTAAATTATTTAGCTGGTATAAAATGGTGGCAAGTGCCATGAGGAAAAATAAGATTGTAGAAGAGGGATAGGGGATGCCAGATTGGAGACTACAGTTATTAAAATGATAATCAAAGGCTGCCTGGGTGGCACAGTTGGTTGAGTGTCCAACCCTTAGTTTCAGCTCAGGTTATGATCTCAAGGTTATGAGATCAGGCTCTGTGCTCAGCAGAGAGTCTGCTTAAGACTCTCTCTTCCCCCACATCGGGCTCCTGATGAGGAGCCTGCTTCTCCCTCTGTATGTGTCTCATGAATAAATGAATAAAATCTTTAAAAAAAAGACTCTCTCTTCCTCTTTCTCTGCCCCTCCTCCCTGCTCTGTCTCTCTCTAAAATAAATAAGCAATCTTTAAAAAATAAAATGGTAATCAAGAAAGGCCTCATAGACAGGTAACATTTGGACAAAGACCTAACAGAGCAGGTAAAGGAGAATATATTGGGAATATCTGGGAGAGGACCATTCCAGGAGGAGGCAAGAATATGTTCAAAGGCCTTGTGGTAGAAGTACGCCTAGTATATTTGAGAAACAGTAAGCAAGTAAGCAGTGCAATGGACAGGGACAAAACTAGTAGATGGAGTCATCGTGTTCCATCTTGAGGCCATTTTACAAAGTTGGCTTTTATTCTACAGGAGATGAGGAGTTATCAAAGAGAGCAGAGGTGTGACGTGATCTGATTTATATTTTTAACAAGATTTTTTAAAAAATTGTATGTATGTATGTATGTATTTATTTATTTATTTATTTATTTATTGGGGAGGGAGGGAGCAGGGAGCCCACTGCTTTCCCAGGACTCTAAAATCATGACTGAGCTGAAGGCAGATGCCTAACTGACTGAGACACCCAGGTGCCCCTATTTTTAAAAAGATTATGATAACCAGTAATGCTGAGAATATATTGTATGGGGGCAAGGATGGAGTGAACCCCATTTAGGCAGCTACTGTAAAATTCAAAAGAGATCGTAGTGGTATGGAACAGGATGAGAGTGCTGAAAGTATCAAAAACTGGTTCAATTCTGAATATATTTTAAAGTAAAACCAACAGATTTGCCTTATAGAATCAATAAAGGGTGTGAGAGAGATGAATCCAAGGATTTGGCCTGTTCAAATGTAAAGATGAAATTGCCATCAACTAAGATGGAAGGAATTGCAGGAGCAGGTTTGAGGTGAATACCAGGAACTTTCTTTAAGTATGCTAAGTTTAGGGGATCCTTGGGTGGCTTGACGGTTTAGCACCTGCCTTTGGCCCAGGGTGTGATCCTGGAGTCCTGGGATTGAGTCCCACATCCGGCTCCCTGCATGGAGCCTGCTTCTCCTTCTGCCTGTGGCTCTGCCCCTCTCCCCTCTCTGTCTTTTATGAATAAATAAATAAATAAAATCTTTAAAAAAGAAAAAAAGAGTGCTAAGTTTAGGGACACCTGGGTGGCTCAGTGACTGAGTGTCTGCCTTTGGCTCAGGGAGTGATCCCAGAGTTCCAGATTGAGTCCAAGATCAAGTCCTGGATTGCGTCCTACATCAGTCTTCTTGCAGGCAGCCTCCTCTCTCTGCTTATGTCTCTGCCTCTCTTTCTGTGTCTCTCATGAATAAACAAATAGATAAATATCTAAAAGAAAAAAATAGTGCTAAGTTTATGGTGACAGTACAAATGACAAGTATGTAGTTGGATATGAGTGTAGACTTCACTAGAGGCTGGATTGTCAATATACATTTGGATTTTTCCAGTGTACAAAAATTTAATTACAATCATTAAATTTCATGAAATCATTAAGGAAGTTGAGTACTTAAAAGTGTATTAATACTTGAACACTGGTACACTCCAACATTAAGAGAACAAGAACATGAGGATGAAAGAAGATAGAGATTAGGAAGGAGTGCTTAGAGATGTATAAAGAAAACCAAGAGAGCAGCCCTGGTGGCGCCGCGGTTTGGCGCCACCTGCAGCCTGGGGTGTGATCCTGGAGACCCGGGATCGAGTTCCACGTTGGGCTCCCTGCATGGAGCCTGCTTCTCCCTCTGCCTGTGTCTCTGCCTCTCTCTCTCTCTCTGTGTCTATGAATAAATAAATAAAATCTTAAAAAAAAAAAAGAAAGAAAGAAAACCAAGAGTACGAGCTTCAAAAACCCAGTAAGAAAGTGTTTTTGAGGAGCACCTGGGTGGCACAGTCAGTTGAATGTCTGACTCTTGGTTTTGGCTCAGATCCTAGTCTCAGTCGTTGTGGGATCAAGCCCCATGTTGGGCCACACTCAGCAGGGATCTGCCTGAGATTCTCTCTCTCCATCTCCCTTTGCCCCTCCGCCTTCAAATCAATCAATCAATCAATCAATCAATCATTTTTCTTATAAAAAAAAAGGAAGTGTTTTTAGGAGGGGAAAGTTATCAGCTTTTACAAATGTTGCTGATGGGTCATACATGTTGATAACTGAGAACTGACCACTGAGTTTAGCAACATGAACATCATTAGTGATTTTGGCACGAGTTTTTCCAGTGAGTTGGTGAAGGTGCAAACCTGACTGGAACGAGTTCAAAAGAGAATGAGGTAAGAGGAATTACAGATAGTGATAGGGCCAGAAAAATATGGAGATATCTGGAAGGAGGAGAGTCAAGAAAAAATATTTTTCTAAGGTGTGAAAAATGACAGCTTTTTTGTGTTCTAATGGGGAAATCTGATAAATTAGGAAAATTGATAATTCAGGAAAAAGGGAGGGATTTACTGGAAATGCAGGAAAAAGGGATTTACTGGAACAGTCACCTTCCTTAGGTGAGAGATAATAAGATCTAGAGCAGAAATGGAAGGATTGGCTTAAAAATAAGCACAAATATTTTATTCATATTAATAGGAGGGAAAGCAAAATATATGTGCTCAGAAGCAGCTTCATAGTGAGATATGATTCAGGATTGTGGAAGTCCTCTTCTAACTAGTTCCATTTCCTCAGGGAAGAAGTAAGCAAGGTCATTGATATGAGGTTAGAAGAGTAGGTATTAGAATTTTAAAGAGGGATACAAGAATGTATAAAGGGATCATTTAGGGGAGTGGAGAAATGAGTGGAGTAGAAAATGTGATATAATTATGTCAGTGTTAAGGACTCCTTTGAGGTAAGTAGTGACAGATTTAAAGTGACAAATCAGCACACTTATGTTTTTCCACAGCCACATTCTGTAAATGTTTAGATAGAGAGTAAGCGGTGATTTGGCTTACCAGGCTTGTGAATTTGCCATGAGAATACAATGAAGCAAGAAAAGGCTAAAAAAAGTTGCAGGGCTGTGTAAAAAAGTGATTGTAGTGATGGGCTGTGGAATTTAAAGGTACATAAGGAAGGAAGTGAAGATATCAAAGGGATGAAGGTAGTGAAAAGGTGTTAGTATCAATGAATTGAAGATACTAACGAGTCAAAGGATCACTGAAGTCAGCTGAAATAAGGAGAGCACTTTTTTTTTAAGATTTCATTTATTTATTTATGAGAGACACAGAGAGAAGCAGAAACATAGGGAGAGGGAGAAGCAGGCTCCCCCCCCAGGGAGCCTGATGCAGGACTCGATCCCAGAACTCTAGGATCATGCCCTGAGCCGAAGGCAGATGCAGAACCCCTGAGCCATCCAGGTGTCCTGGAAGACTAGTCTTGACAGTTGGAAGATCATAGTCAGAAAGCAGGATGCTTGAAACTGGTGTTTTGGAAGAGTTGTATTGATTGATAATGACAGTGTATAGAGTGCAACCATGGAGATAAATGGCTAATACAGGGTTGAGTAGATGGGGAGGAAGATAAAAAATGGTATACAGTTTATTAGGATCATCATCTATGTGGATACTGAAATCACCAGTGATTATGACAGAAGTGGTGTTGGAGAAAACAACCAAGAGCCAAGAACAAAACTCTTCTAAGAATAGAAAAGGAGAATCCTTAGTGGCACAGTTAGTTAAGTGACTGACTCTTGGGTTTTTTTTTTTTTTTTTTTGATATTTTATTTATTCAGGAGAGACACAGAAAGAGGCAGAGACACAGGCAGAGGGAGAAGCAGGCTCCATCCTGGAAGCCTGATGTGGGACTCGATCCCTGGACTCCAGGATCACACCCTGGGCCAAAGGCAGGTGCTAAACCACTGAGCCACCCAGGCTGCCCTGACTCTTGGTTTTAGCTCAGGTCGTGATCTCAGAGTCATGAGATCAAGCCCCTCATCAGGCTCTGCATTCAACAGGGAGTCTGCTTGAGATTCTTTCTCCCTCTCCCTCTGTCCTTCCTGCCCGTGCACGCTCTCTCTCTCATAAATAAATAAATAAATAAATAAATAAATAAATAAATAAATAAATATTTTTTTAAAAAAAGAATAGGAGCAGCCCCTGTGCCACAGCAGTTTGGCGCTGCCTGCAGCCTGGGATGTGATCCTGGAGACCCGGGATCGAGTCCCACATCGGGCTCCCTGCATGGAGCCTGCTTCTCCCTCTGCCTGTGTCTCTGCCTCTCTCTCTGTGTCTATGAATAAATAAATAAAATCTTTAAAAAAAAAAGAATAGAGGAAAATGATCTAGGAGAACAGCAGGTGTCTGTTATAAGGAAGGGCAGAGGTGATATAGTCTGATGCATTGAGATTAAAATTTCAAGGGCTTTGGGTGAGTGAAAGGAATAATGATCTGAAAATCTCAAGGAGTAACTTGCTTTTCAACTTAAAGGTATGAGAAGTATGAGGGAGAGGGCCCCTGGGTGGCTCAATCAGTTGGATATCCAATTCTTGATCTCAGCTCAGGTCTTGATCTCAAGATCATGAGTTCAAGCCCCATGTTGGGTTCCACACCCCATGTGGAGCCTACTTAAAAATAAATGAATAAATGAATGAATGAATGAATGAATGAATAACAAATAAATAATGAAAAAAAAAAGGGTTTCTGGGTGGCTCAGTTGTTTAAGCGGCTGCCTTCGGCTCCAGTCATGATTCTAGGATCAAGCCCTGAATTGGGCTCTGTGCTCAGCAGGGAACCTGCTTCTCCCTCTGCCCCTCACCGTGCTCATGCTCTCTTGCTCTCTTTCTCTCTCATATGCTCTCGCTCTCTCTCAAATAAATAAAATCTTTTATAAAAAATGAAAAAAATGTGAGAGAATGTACAATCACCAGAAAGAAGGCAATAAGGACCATAGTGTCATTAGGGGAGAGCTAGTTGTTTGTTTGCTTCTTTGTTTGTTTGTTTGTTTTCCAGGTTTTCTTTAGAGCAAGAAGCTTAAGGAAACTTACACAGAAGAAGTTAAAGACATGGGAGATTTTTGAAGACAATATACATTGAGATCTAGGAGGCAAAGTTGTATGTCTCCAGGAGTTCAAAGGGGGAGGTACTGGGGGTCAGAATTAGGGATTTACTGAGAAATATAAGGATTAGAATCCAGAGAATGAAGGATGTCCTAGGAGATCTGGCTGCTTATTGGAACTGACATAAATAAATGAAGATTATAGTAAGATTAGTCCTGGTTGTCTAAAGGCAGAATGATGGGAGTAATGAAGAGATGAGTGTCTTACTAGGAATATACAGGAGGAATTTACTTTTTTATATAACACCTTTCAATAGAAATGTGGAGGCTAGTGGAGGGGCAGTCTTCTCTGAAACGCATATGGATTCAGGGCTTCCTCTTATATAAACGATAGGAGGAAACCAAGGACAAAATGGTTTACTCCTGAGATTAGTAGCTCCGGGGGTCCCTCTTGTTCCCTAAAGATGTATGTAGGTGGTGTGCAGACAGGGTGGAGGTAGTATTTGCCCTTGACTTTCAGATCAGAAAGGTCGTAAAAAAGGTAGTTATATAAAAAACAAAAAGATAGTTATAATTCAGTGACCTGAAACTAAAAAGGGAATAAATAAAGCTATAGTAAGGGAAGGAGGCTGGAAAAATGAAATTTTGGCTATCCGAATATAACCATTATAAAATTAAAAGGACAGGCATTAAACAAAACAAATGAAGCTTCATGGGAAGATCTCTAATTGAAAAGGAATTTTTGTAAAAAAAAAAAAAAAATACAAAGAGAAGCACACAACCAGTGACAAACACAGGAAAACTCCAAAAAGGCTAACTTCAAGAATTTCTGAATCCATGGAAGTGCTACATAGGAACAGAAAGGTCTTTGTAGAGAAAGATGAGGATGGAGAGGAGGTGTAGTGATGGCGCAGAGTGTGAGACAATACACGCATGGCTTGGGGAAGATTGTATTTATTTTCGTTTTATTTTATCAAATGCTAAGTTAATTGTGGTGGTGGTATACAGATAAACAAAACCCAGAATCTATTTTCAACATTTGTTCATACAACTATCTCCCATGTCCCTAATGTGAGACAGTGTCTTTCGACCTGAAGATAAATTGATGAACAAAACCATGCGTAAGCACTGTCGTCATAAAGCTTACAGCATAGCCCAAGAAACGTATTTCTCAAGCGTAGAAGTAAATGTTAGCTTACAAAGAGCACATGATGACACAGGCTGTGAAACAGATAACCATTAGTGCTTTTTAAACTTTCTACCTGCCTCCATCACAAAACCCCTTCGGGACCCACCTGACTCACTTGAGTAGTACTTCACTGTACAATTAATTGGCAACTAGAGGGCATATCTGAATCTCCAGAGCAGGCAGTAGTTAGAAACAGTTCTTTCCTCTGGTCATTATGTACTGCTCCATTCGATGTGTGCCTGCACCTACAATCTCCAAAGGACAGAATGGAAGGAAGGGGCTAAGGCTCAGGAAAGATGCACTTAAAAAAAAAAAAAAAAAAGACGCACTTAACAGTCATTGTAAAGCAGAGACAGGGGCTTAGGTTTTCAGAGAATTATATTCAAATTTGGTCAAAAGTCATGGGTCTAAATTAAAATGAAATCTATTGGTTCAAGTAACTGAAACGTCCAGGAATTCTTTAAAAGTAGTAAAAATAAATGGAAAAATATCAACTGGACCTACAGCTGGATGTTCAGATCACGTCTTCAGGGGTCTCTCTGTTTCTATCATTTGACTCTGTTTTCCTAATTGTTGCCTTTATTCACTGTCGGCTCTACCAATGTTGTGAGACACATGATCACTAGAAGCTTTGGGGTTATATCCTAACTGTTTGGAAATTCCTGTGAAATGTATTAGCCTCTTTCCTGTTATTTCAGCCTAAATCTCAGTATTATCTTTGGCTCAGACCAGTTTGGTATTTTTTGTTTTATTGTTTTAAGAGATTTTATATATTTATTTGAGAAAGGGAGAATGAGCTGGGGGAGAGGCAGATGGAGAGGAAGAAGCAGACTCCATGCAGATTAGAGAGCTAGATCCGGGACTTAATCCCAGGACCCTGAGATCGTGACCTGAGCCGAAGGCAGACACTTCACCAACTGAGCCACCCAGGCACCCCAGCTCAGACCAGTTTGAGAGACTTGTCTACATCTGAAGCAATCATCACTACCACTAGGGTATAGGACATGCCAATAGGCCAGATCATACACCCACTCCTTGAGTCAAATAATGGGTTTTATCTCATGAAAAACCACCCAAAACTTATGTGAAATATCAGTTCTTCAGAGTGAAACTGAAGTTCTATTATTAGAACAATGAGGAATGGCTGATAAATAGGCAAAAAAAAAAAAAATGATGTCACTTATAGAAGGCTTCGACAAAGTAATGACATAGGGGCACCTGGGTGGCTCAGTGGTTGAACATCTGCCTTGGGCTCAGGTCGTGATACCATGGTCCTGGGATCTAGTTCTGCATTGGGCTCCCCGTGGGGAGCCTGCCTCTGCCTCTCTCTTTGTGTCTCTCACGAATAAATAAATAAAATCTTAAAAAAAATAATGGCATTAGATCAGGGCTTTGAAAGATGGCTAGGAGCTGGAGAGGGATGAAAGGGTCATTCCAGATCCAGGAAACAGCATGGTTAATGACGTGAACTGAAAAAGCACAGAAGCTTCTAGTTCAGTTGGTGTACTAAGCACTCACATCTACCTTCCTTCCCTCCAGAGACAGTGGGAACATGAGTGAGAGAACGCAATAAAGAAAATGAGGTAGGTTGATTTCACTAATGGCCTTGATTCTTCCTCTCTTTGCAGTCCTTGTTACGCCATTCAGTAGTGTCCTCTCGCTCAGACTCTGGGAATGGAATGGCCAGAGTGTGTGATTTCTTTTCACAAATGGAGTGTTCCTACCTGCGACACAGAGGCTGTAAAAGTGCTTGCAAGTTTGAGTTGGCTTGCTCTCGTCCCTCTGCCTTTGTCCTGACGATGTGCCTGGGCTGGCCTGTTGGAGAGATGTGAGAGATTCATAAAGCGGAGCAGAATTGCCCCAACTGACAAGCAGTGTAAGGGAGCCTAGCCACAATCGGCACGCAGAGCCCCCCAGGCTGACTCCACATGCATGAGGGGAGCCCAGCTAAGATCAGCTGAACAGCGGAGAAAAATCAGCTAAATAAATGTGCATAGCTGTATGCCACTGAGGTTTTGGGTTTTGTTGTTACTTCAGTGTAACCGAGTTGAGAGATAGCTGAAACAGGAGTACGTTGGGAAGAGGGAAGAGAATGGGAAGGAGACCTCTAGTGATTAAGGTATTTCGACAAACTTCTAGAAGATTAAAAATAGAAACATATTGACAAATGAAATTGAGTATAAGAAGAAACAGCCCAGGGGAAGACGGCGGTGACCGCCAATTGATTTTCTAGGGTCTGGTCTTGGGAGTTGGCAGGTACAGAAACAGGGTTATTTGTGGTGCTGAAAAACAGGGGGATTCTTTGAACATGTCCAGAATAACTTGGAGAGTTGCTGTTAGGGTCAACTCCCCTACCCATGCAGAGTGATGAGAGGCAGAGTAATAAGAAATCCCAAATGTATTTTTTTTAAGATTTTATTTATTTACTTGACGCACAGAGAGAGGGAGAGAGAGAGCATAAGCAGGAGTGTCAGGCAGAGGGAGAGGGAGAAGCAGACTCCCCACTGAGCAGGGAGCCCAATGCGGGGCTCCATCCCAGGACCCCGGGATCATGACCTGAGCCGGAGGTAGACCCTTAACCGACTGAGCCACCCAGGCGCTCCCCAAATGTATTTGTAAATACATGATAGGAATGTTCTTCTCTAGAGAGATTGCATGTTGATTGTACAGCATGAGGATGCTAGCTGATAGAAAGGAGGAATGGGAGGGGGAAGAGTAGAGGACAGTCAAATCAGTTTTACATAATGAGTTTTTACACCAAGAGCTGCTGTTAGGGACGCCTGGGTGGCTCAGTCGGTTGAGAGTCCGCTTTCGGCTCAGGGCGTGATCCCGGGATCCAGCAATCGAGTCCCATGTCAGGCTCCCCACAGGGAGCCTCCTTCACCCTCAGCCTATGTCTCTGCCTCTCCCTGTATGTCTCTTATGAATAAATAAATAAAATCTTTTTTAAAAAAAAGAGCTACTATTACAGATGATAGAACAAAAACCAGAGGCTTATGCAGGTGGTGTGGGTTAGAAAAGATGACTAGCACACCAGAACCATCCACAATTTGGAGGAGGATGGGATGAAAAGGTTCAGTGGTGTAAGTGAATATGGTCCTCACTTCTTCAAGTTGCTAAGTCAAGAAATAGTGATCTAGAGGTATTATTTAGTACACTGGAGGCAAGCATGAGAACTAAACACAGATTGCTTCTGGAGGGGATCGAAGAATGGAGAGGTTGGGTGTGGGAGACTTTAGTTTCCACTGTGAGTTCTTTGATCTTAGTTAATCATTTCTGTGTGTGTGTGTGTGTGTGTGTGTGTGTGTGTGTGTGTGTAGAACAGAAACCATTCTAGGAGGCAGCCCAGGTGGCTCAGTGGTTTGGCACCGCCTTCAGCCCAGAGCCTGACCCTGCAGTCCCCAGGATCGAGTCCCACGTCGGGCTCCCTGCATGGAGCCTGTTTCTCCCTCTGCCTGTGTCTCTGCCTCTCTCTCTCTGTCTCTCATGAATAAATAAAATATTTAAAGAAAAAAAAAACATTCTGGATATTGAAAGCTGGAATACATTTAATACAGGAAACTATATGCTTACACATTCGCATTTGGAACCTCAAGAGCAGAAGTTGAGGGTCTGCCACGGGGCTATTGATTTCTTTTTTTTTTTTTAATTTTTATTTATTTATGATAGTCACACAACAGAGAGAGAGAGAGAGAGGCAGAGACACAGGCAGAGGGAGAAGCAGGCTCCATGCACCGAGAGCCCGACGTGGGATTCGATCCCGGGTCTCCAGGATCGCGCCCTGGGCCAAAGGCACGGGGCTATTGATTTCAAGGTAACGCCATCATAACTACGATCCAGAAGTCAAGGAGCTGTTGCTATTGCTCCTGTCACCACCGCTGCTGCAACTATGCTCTCTCATATCCATAACATAAAACTATTGAGTAGATAGAGTGCCCTGGAAGTTTCTAGTGAAGAGGAGTTATAAAGTGTGATGTGCTCCTGGTATTTGCATGGCGAATGGAACTCCTAGTCGGTGGAGACCACTGAGGAAATGGTTCCACTGGCTCATGCAGGCAGTCCTCCTATGCGGGCCAAACTTTTTGTACCACTCACCACAACTGTACTCTTGTTTCCTTCCTTATGTACGAGTACAGTCATTATGTAGGAAACCTCTTTATGATATGCTAAATCAATGTTATTTCTGCCTCTCGTCTTCTGTGGCAGTCAGAAAGAGATAAAAGCACAGATTTGGATTTTGACCTTAGAGGCGCTAGATAGATGTTTCGGCAAGGCTGTCTACTCTTGTAAAACTTTGCTAAGCTCATTGCATGGTGACAGATGGTAGCTGCACTTGTGGTGAGCACAGCGTAACATATGGAGACGTTGAACCTCGAAGTTGTACACCTGAAACTAACGTTACATTGTGTGTCAACTATACTCAAACATTTTTAAAAAAAAAAAGATATTACTGAGGGTAAGTGTACTATACATAGGCCTTAGATAAGTGTAGTCTACATTTCTTTAAAAATTTTACTAAGAAAAAAAAAATTTTACTAAGGAGGAGCGGGGGGATGGGGTAACTGGGTGGCGGGCACTGAGGGGGGCACTTGACGGGATGAGCACTAGGTGTTATTCTGTATGTTGACAAATTGAACACCAATAAAAAATACATTATTTTAAAAAATTTTTTACTAAGGAGGAGCACCTGCATGGCTCGGTAGGTTGAGCATCCAACTTGATTTCAGTTCAGGTCATGAGATTGAGCCCCATGGGCTCTGCACTCAGCTGGGAGTCTGCTTAAAGAGCTTGTTGCTCTGTCCCTCCTCCCACTTGTGTGCATGCTCTGTCTCTCTCTCTCTCAAATAAATCTTTTTAAAAAATTTGCTACGTTGTCTTGTACGGTAGAGACAGATATTTACAAGATTGATGATAAGGCAGTGTGTTGTTCATTCACGATCATTCTGTGTGTGTGTGTGTGTGTGTGTGTGTGTGTGTGTTTCCCCATAGGGAGGGATGTAGTTGGCAGAGCAAGATTCAGACATTCCTGGATCCCTGACCATAATAATACCCAAATCCCATAAAATCCATGCTTTTATTTCTCATAACTACAAAATCCTAATCTAACTTTGCAATACACAGACAGCAACGGAGGGATTCCCTATAAGTGACAAAGGCGTATGGAGATGGAAAAAAATGACAGAACTGCCCAACTCCTTAGTTGCTTTATACATTAAAGAGAATAATCTTAAAACTGGATAGAGTGAAACAACATGGGTAAAAGAGGATGGAAGGAGGGGCACCTGGCTGACTGAGTTGGAAGAGCATGCGTCTCTTGATTCTCTTGATCTTGGAGTTGTGAGTTTGAGCCCCATGTTGGATGTAGAGATTACTTTAAAAAATAAACAAGTAGAGGGCAGCCCAGGTGGCCCAGTGGTTTAGCGCTGCCTTCAGCCCAGGGTGTGATCCTGGAGACCAGGGATTGAGTCCCATGTTGGGCTCCCTGCAGGGAGCCTGCTTCTCCCTCTGCCTGTGTCTCTGCCTCTCTCTCTCTCTCTCTCTCTCTCTGTGTGTGTGTATCTCTCATGAATAAATAAATAAAATCTTTTAAAAAAATAAAATAAACAAATAGAAATTTTAAAAAGTTAAAAAAAAAAGTGTGGGGGCACCTGCATGGCTCAGTTGGTTAAGCAGCTGCTTTCAGCTCAGGTCATGATCCTAGGGTCCTGGGGTCAAACCACAAGCCAGGCTCCCTGTTCAGCCAGGAGCCTGTTTCTCCCTTTCCTTCTGCCTCTTCCCTGCTTGTGCTCTCTTTGTCTCTCTCAAATAAAAAAAAAAATACTGTGGGGGTGATGGAAGTACAAGTAAGGAATTTCTTTTTAAAAAAAAATTCATTCATTTATTTAGAGAAAGGGAGTGCATGAGTGCTAGCAGGGGGAGGGGGAGAGGGAGAGGGATAGAGAGAGTTCCAAGCAGACTCCTTGCTGAGCCAGGAGCTCAAGGCTCATGACCCTGAGATCATGACTTGAGCTGGAATCAAGAGTCAGATACCCAACCAACGGAGCCATCCAAGTGCCCATGTAAATGAGGAATTTCTAAATGAGTGTCCAAACTCTAAAGGAGTTAAGGGCTCAAGTCAATCGGAGAAGGACAAACATTATATGGTCTCATTCATTTGGGGAATATAAAAATAGTGAAAAGGAATAAAGGGGAAAGGAGAAAAAATGAGTGGGAAATATCAGAGAAGGAGACAGAACATGAGAGACTCCTAACTCTGGGAAATGAACTAGGGGTGGTGGAAGGGGAGGTGGGCAGGGGGTGGGGGTGACTGGGTGACGGGCACTGAGGGGGCACTTGATGGGATGAGCACTGGGTGTTATTCTATATGTTGGCAAATTGAACACCAATAAAAAATAAATTTATAAAAAAAAAGGAGTTAAGGGCTCTGCAGTCAGACAAATTATAGAGGTCAAAGTAAATAACCAATTTTACCCTTGAGAAGCTATAGATATTAAAGAATAACCAGGAGACTGGGAATAAATAAACATTGCTTCCTTTATTAAAAAGAGAAAAATGATAGAGTCTGGAAAACAAAGATCAATAAGTGTGAGAGCAATCTGTGGCAAGATTTCAGAATGAATTATTCAACATATGGTTAAATGTAACACTCTAACGTAGCAGTTAAGAGCATGGATTCTGATGACAATCTGAGTTCTCATCCCTGCTCTGCTATATTCTGGTTGTACAATCCTGAGCATGTGGCATATCCTCTCAGTGCCTCAGTTTCCTCATCTCCAAAATGATGATAATAATACCTATCTCAGGGATGCCTTGGGTGGCTCAGCAGTTTAGCGCCTGCCTTCAACCCAGGGCATGATCCTGGAGTCCCAGGACTGACTCCCACGTCGGGCTCCCTGCATGGAGCCTGCTTCTCTCTCTGCCTCTCTCTCTCTCTCTCTCTCTCTCTGTGTGTGTCTCTCTCATGAATAAATAAATAAAATCTTAAAAAAATAAAATAAATAATACCTATCTCATAGGGTTGTTGTGAAGAATCAGTAAATTCATAAAAAGTGCTCAAAACAGTGCTATATACTTTTATATAATAATAATAATTACGTGCTATTATATTTAGAAAGCACTTAGAGAACTGATCACTAAAAATCACTTTGAGCTAAGAACAATGCATCTAAGCTAGTGGTACTTCCTTTTTGATAACATGAGTTTTTAAAATAGGGAAATGCTATTTCAGTAGGACATTTGGGGGCACCTGGGTGGCTCAGTTGCTTAGTCCTCCAACTGTTGGTTTCAGCTCAGGTTGTGATCTTGGGGTCCTGGGATCAAGTCCCGCATCTTGCTCCATGCTCAGTGTAGAGTCTAATTGAGAATCTCTTTCTCTCTCTCCCTCTCCCTCTACCCCTCCCCTCCCCACTAAGATGAAAAAAATAAGTCTTTTAAAAAAAATAGGGCATTTGACCTGATGCCTCATTTCATCCTGAGGCCTGGACCAATGGTAGAGGAAGTGGATGTGGAGCTGGCCAGCAGTCAGATGTCATGGAAAGATCACAGGTATATGGATTCGATGTGAAGCCTGAATCTGCAACTTCTCAGTAAAAATTATAAAGAAAAAATTAAAGATTGATTTATTTAAGAGAGAATGTGTGTACACGACCAGGGTGAGGGGCAGAGGGAGAAGGAGAGAAGAAGTAGACTCCTGGCTGAGCACAAAGGCCTATGTGGGCTTGATCTCATGACTCTGAGATCATGACCTGAGCTCAAATCAAAGTCAGTTGCTTAACCTACTGGGCTACCCACGTGCCCCCCAATTTTAAGATTAATTTATTTTAGGGAGAAAGTGTGCATGCACAAGCAGTGGGAGTGGGAGGGGCAGAGGGAGAGAAGCAGACTCCCTGTTGAGCATGGAGCCCTATCCCAGGACCCTAAGATCATGACCTGAGCCAAAACCAAGAGTCAAATGCTTAACATACGGAGCTACCCGGGTGCCCCTCAGTAAAATTTCAAATAAATGATTTAAACTGTTTGACATTCAGCTCTATCATGTATAAAAATAGGGATAATCATATCTACCTTGTAAAGATATTGTAGGGATTTTTTTTGTTCATGGGTGGTGCATCAAGTGGGAACTTGGTTGGGGTAATTGCAATAGGTCCTTTTATCCCTACATTTCTTTGATTGTGGGATCTTTGTTACCATCATCTGTAATGAATGAATTGACTTTGCAGGGTATATCTCATTATAGATAATAATTTCTATGAATAAGTTATTTAACAACATATGTGAGCCTATTATCTACATCACCCTCCGTCTCCTCCTCACCCAGAAATCTCTCTGCCGAAGTGAATATTAAAAAGTCATGGACCCTTCAACTGGTCACAATTCCCTGACTCTGTGAGACTATTGCACTTCCTCTTTCTGGTGATAAGAAAAAGAGCATTATACACAGAAGAAATTACCCCAAGCAAATAATGTACAATAGTTGGATAATTATAGCGAGAAGCAAATTGAAAAGTCAATTTCCATAATTAGTCCCTGATAGGTTGTGGCTCAAAGATTTTCATGCAATGGAGAACTTTGTATGTGGCAAGACTTACTAAATTGATATCCCTCTTCACCAACATCATACATCAGACACTTTCAGATTAACACAAGTTGAGGGACGCCTGGGTGGCTCAGCGGTTGGGCGTCTGCCTTTGGCTCAGGGCGTGATCCCAGGATCCGGGACCGAGTCCCACGTCGGGCTCCCTGCATGGAGCCTGCTTCTCCCTCTGCTTATGTCTCTGCCTCTCTCTCCCTGTGTCTCTCATGAATAAGTAAATAAATCTTTCAAAAAAAAAAACTATTAATACAAGTTAAAAGAGTTCCAAGAAGCATTTCCACTTCATATTGTTAATCTAAGTGATGAATTTTTAAGTACTGATCACTAGGCCATCGATTGGACTATTTGTATTTGGAATATGTGAGAGACAAGGGACTTTGAGTTGATGTTTTTAAGTGTCATGACCTGTGATACATGTCAGCCGTTGCTCATCACCTATGAGCCACATCAGGCCTGTGGTAGGGAGGAGTCCTTCTCGTAGATTCCAGATAGGCATTTTTCACTTTGTGTGCAATGTAACTTTGGTCAGTCAGAGTCACAGAACGCTAAAATAACTGGTACAGAAGTTCAGATCTTTCCAGATAAAACCGATCCTGCTGCTGAAAAGGAAAGGGTCAATAATATTTTTGCCCCCTTTTTCGGCCTGGGATAGCCAGATGAGCTGTCCTCATTGTTTCTGCCTTCACTGTGCCCAAATAGCTACCTTTATGGAGCAAAGGGAGAGTTGGGCTCTGATTTCTTGGTGCACATGAAATTCATACCTTGTCGGTTTTTTCTTTCCCTTACTTCTTCAATCAATACCACTTCTATCCAGTTATTATTCGTGTCTGCTACATGTCACTCTCTTGTCCTTCACACCTTCTACCTCTGTCATACCAAATTAGCAGCTCTTTAAATAACTCATGCTCTTTCATTGCCCTGTCTGCTCCCTTGCTCATGCTGTCCACTCCATCTGAAAGTCCTTCCCCTCTGGGGACATTTCTCTACACCACCTTGTCCAGCCTGAGTTTGAAATGAGAAATAGAAATGAGGGCATCCGTTTATGTTAACAGTGATCATATGGCACAGGATATCTTTTCATTCACAAGCAGAGCATCCTAGGATTTTCACCAATTTCTCTCTCTCTTTCTTTCTTTCTTTCTTTCTTTCTTTCTTTCTTTCTTTCTTTCTTTCTTTCTTTCTTCTTTCATTTTATTTATTTATCATGAGAGACACAGAGAGAGAGGCAGAGACACAGGCAGAGGGAGAAGCAGGCTCCATGCAGGGAGCCCGACGCAGAACTTGATCCCAGGACCCCGGGATCATGCCCTGAGCCAAAGGCAGACACTCAACCACTGAGCCACCCAGGTGCCCCGGATTTTCACCAATTCTTAAATACCGTATCAGTTCCACCACAAAACATGCACACCCCGATATGTAGACAACAGCTGAGTCAAGGAAGGTATACTACACTTGATCTTAGCCAAGAGGCCGAGAAGCGATGAGTCAAGGAAGGTATACTGGGCAGATGGCTATACCCACTTGCTAGCTAAGCAATATGTCCTTTACATAAGCCTTACAACACAGTAAGTCAAATCCTGGCCTCAGCAAAATTATCCACATGATAGATAGAAGGAAGGATAGTCATAAAGCTTCTTGAGTGATAAACTACATAATTTTGAGCTTCATCATTGAAGTAATCTCCCAGCTTGGAACAGGGCAAAAGGGGTAGAAAGAGTAACAAAAGGTTTGGAGAGAAAAATAAGTGAAAGAAAGTAAGAAAGAGCGACCTTGGCAGGGTGGGATGAATTGACAGCCAGATGTTGAAACAAATAACACACAGCTGCACATCTATTTGAAAATGATTATGCAAATAAAATGAGGAAAACTACTCTTGATACACCATGAAGTGGTACCTCATTGTGCTCAGTGCACTCCTACAGACACGCCACGCTTGTCAGCTACTAGAGTCCTCTCCAGAAAGAGTATTGACTCTCTCATTTCCACAGGCTCAGATGCACTGGGGGACCACAGATCATCTCTGTTCTGGCCACAGCACTCTGGCTTTGTTCAGAATTACAAGGAGGGTAGGGGAAATGGTGGTTTCCGAATTGCCCCAGCTGCCTTTCCTGTCATGACCACATATGGTCTCCCTTGCAGCTGCGGGGAACTCAGCCTTCTGGAAACTTCCTCTAGTGAGACAGGTAAGCTGATAAGGTGATATTATATATATATATATATATATATATATATATATATATATATATCATCTCGAATCTTTTTCAGCAGTTAAGCGCCTGCCTTCGGCCCAGGGTGTGATCCCAGGGTCCTGGGATCAGGTCCCACATCGGGCTCCCTGCAAGGAGCCTGCTTCTCCCTCTGCTTCTCTCTCTCTCTCTCTGTGTCTCTCATGAAAAAAAAATAAATAAAATATTGAAAAAAAATAAAAATAAAAAATAAAACCTTCAAAAAAAAAAAAAAGACATCCAATTGCAGGTACCCTGTAACCCTAAACTTAACATCTTTTTTCTTGATTCGTGCAAAATCCCTCTCTCTCAGAGATAGATGTGTGGAGTATATAGAAGACCCATGGGTAACAAAGGAAGTTACAGAGCAGCAAAGTTTACTTACAATCTAAATTATACATTTCTGTTTTTTAAGTGCTATGGCCATTCTGATTATAACAAAGCTTGCTCTTGATGACCTTGCTCCTCAGCATCCCTGTTTTTGTGTCTAAATCCTCTCTGTCCCCTTTTCTCTGTCCCTCTTTCTCCTCTTAATTGTCAACACTTTGACCCTATCATGTTTAGATTGTTCCAAGATAACAACAACTCCTCCCATTTTATTAGCTAAGATGTTCTGGCTTTTTATTTATTTATTTATTTTTAAGATTTAATTTATTTGAGAGAAAGCACAAGCAGCGGGGAGGGCTAGAGGGAGAGGGAGAAGCAGACTCCTCACTGAGCAGGGAGCCAGACTTGGGGCTCAATCCCAGGACCCTGGGATCATGACCTGAGCCAAAGGCAGCCACTTAACTGACTGACTGAGCCACCCAGGTGCCACTCTTTTTGGCTTTTTAAACATGTCTTACACTAGCCCATTTCCCAAGTGTCATAAGGTGGCTGGGCACTGCAGACGGGAGCTTTATCTTTCACACATTAAGTAACCATCAGGTTATTTTTCCAGATAAAAATAGATAAAAATAGAATGCTTCTAAGAAGAAAGCCAGTTGATCAGCTTTAAAATCACACTATTTTTTCCTTTTCTCCATTATAGAATAAAGAACAAATGGAGGAAAATGCAGCATGATGGGTGACAGAGTATAGAATGAACAATGAAATGGAGCAGGCCTTCACAGCAAAACTGACAGGACAGTCTGAGCGAAGTCCTGAAGGATAAGTAGGACCTTCCTGAGTACAGAGTAGGGTAGGGTGGCCTCCCAAGTAGCTTGACTTTTTTTGTATTGAGTTCTCTTGGGAATTGATCGAAGTTGCCAGAGAGTTACTATTCTTTCCACTCCATCTTATGTTGTATGTGAAGTAAGTATTTAAAACATCCTTGGGTACCTAGGTGGCTTAGTGGTTGAGCATCTGCCTTTGGCTCAGGTCATGATCCTAGAGTCCTGGGATCGAGTCCCTCATTGGGCTCCCTGCAGGAAGCCTGCCTCTCCCTCTGCCTATGTCTCTGCCTCTCTCTCTGTGTCTCTCATGAATAAATAAAATCTTTAAAAATCAATCAATCATCCTTGATTGACTTGAAGAAAGGAAGAAAGTCAAGGGAACTGAAGAAGCCACCATTTAAAGTGTAGCAATTGTGTTCTTGCATGTTGAAAACAGGGTCTCAATGCAAAGCTCTTCTGGCACAAAGCACCTTACTTCCAGCTCCTTGGGGGAGGAAATTCTTTCTCTTTGGATGAAGATGTGCTGCCAATTACACGTGGGGCTATGGCAACACTAAACAGCCAAAGTTGATTCTAGATGGTTGAAATTAATAATGTAGAGTCAAATCCAATAATATGGAGTAAAATCCATGATTCTGCAATGTGTGTGAAAGGCATGTCTTAAAGGCTACTCTGTAAAATCTTAAAAGCAGTGTGGATTTTTATAGTTCTTAAGAATTCCAGGACTGGTAACCTCAAAACTTCCCCCAGCAGCCACCCATCAATCCAATTGGACAAGTTTTCCCCAGTCTTCCTGCTTCTTACAGACAAGAGATGGCTATCAGTTTATTTTGCTTGGGTGTCCTGAATACTTAGAACAAAAGTAAGATCTAACAGTCTCACAATCCTATAAAAATACAGGGGTAGATACTGCATGGAAATTCCTAATAAATGAGCTTCATGCAAAAACCCCATTTACTAGCTACGTCTGATCCAAACTCCAAAGGTAATTTGGGATCACAGCAGTTATTTTTCTTCCATTAGTAACATATTAGGGATACAAACACCCTCAGTCTCTCCTGTAGTTACCTCAAGATGTGAATTTCACCAACAAATAATTAAAATATAGTAAACTAAAAATAAATAAATAAATAAATAAATAAATAAATAAATAAATAAAAATAAATAAATATAGTAAACTAGATAAAGCAACCATGATAAAAGGAAGTCAATAATATGCTAATTTAAAAAGACTTTTTGCTATGCCTTGAGGGGTACCAGAAATTAGATTTTCGCTTCATAGGAGAAGAGAAAAATGATCAACAGCTAGCCCCTCTGCCTCTTCCTTCCAACTTCTCATTCTAGAAAATGAGTTCTTGTTGGAGAGGGAGGTTTATTTCAGTGGGTGTTCTCTGAGCATTGACTCAGTGCTGGGCTTGTCCTCAGTACAGACTCAGATGACTGTCAGGCTTCCTTCCTTTAGGAACTCCCAGTCTATTGACGTAAGTAGACACATAAACAGGCCATTACAATATTGTGGTAAAAAAAAAAAAAAAAGTCACAAAAAAAAAAGTGACCAAAGTAGGGCTCCTGGGTGGCTCAGATGGTTAAGTGTCTGCCTTCGGCTCAGATCATGATCTCCAGGTCCTGGGATTGAGCCCATGTCAGGCTCCCAATTCAAGGGGAGTCTGCTTCTCCCTCTCCCTCTCCCTCTCCCTCTGCCTCTCCCCCCACTTGTGCTGTCTCTCTCTCAAATGAATAAATAAAAAATATTTTTTTAAAAAAGTGACCAAAGTATGTATGGAAGTGATAGGCAAAGTACATTTCATCACATATGTAGAAAATCAGAGATGTCTAGAAAAAATTAAGACTCTGAATCTGTTGTGGTGAGGAACCCATTTGCTTTGTCCTTAACAATTGGTTTGGGCCACTAAAAATAGTGGTCAGCCCCTGGCAGAGAGTAAAGAGATCGAAGGGGCGCCTGGGTGGCTCAGATGATTAAGCATCTGCCTTTGGCTCAGGTCATGATCTCTGGGTCCTGAGATTGAGCCCCATGTTGGGCTCCCTGCTGAACAGGGAGCCTGCTTCCCCCTCTCCCTCTGCCCCACCACCCCACTCATGCTCTCTCTTTCTCTCTCTCAAATGAATAAATAAAATCTTTAAAAAGAAGGAGAGAGATTAGATGTAGTTTTCTTTTTTCTTAACCCTTTTTTTTTTTTTTTTAGTAATCTCTACACCCAACACAGGGCTCAAACTCACAACCCCAAGATCAGGAATTGCATGCTCCACCGACTGAGTCATCCAGACACCCTTCTTTTTCCTTTTTTCCTCTATTATTATACACTATGGTATAGGACAGAAGGACAGTCAGGATGTTGGACACTGCATAGGAGACATGGTATAAATAAAGCACAGCGGAAGGACCTAGCATGCCATGTTCAGGAAATGAAAATGGGTTGGTTATTGCTGGGCCATGACATGAAAAGATAGGCAGTGGCTAGGTTTTGTAAGCCCTTCGATGCTATCTGTGTAGGCCAGGCCAAAGCCTAAGACTTTATCCTATAACTCAAGGATCACCAAACTTTTTTTCTTCTTTTATTGTGCAAAAAGCCAGATAGTAAATACAGCATTGCTGACCATACCCTCTGTCTTGCAGTTAACTCATTTCTGCCTCACTTTTGCCCTGGGAGTCAAAGCAGTAACGAATAATAAGTAAATGAATGGCCGTGGCTGTATTCCAATAGAATCTTACTGGCAAAAAAAAAAGGCAATAGGCTAGATTTGACCCAGGACTCATAATTTGCCCTCCCTTAATCTAAGTGATAATCTAAGTGTCAGGTGTTAAGCAGTGGCATGCCCTTTACATATGAGGTAGAAGTTTCTATTTTTAACAAGCTTTTCCAGTGAATCTGACATGTATCTATGTTTAATAAACAAGATTCTGTAGTTTGGGCTCTGTATCAAAACTGCTCCATAGAATGTTCTGCAATAATCGAAATGTTCTATATCTGCATTATCCAAGAGAAAAGCCTCTCACCACACGTGGCTATTGAGACAGAGTTAGTGTGACTGAAGAACTGACTTCTAAATGTAATCAAGTTAGGGACACCTGAGTGGCTCAGCGGTTGAGCGTCTGCCTTTGGCTCAGGGCATAATCCCGGAGTACTGGGATCGAGTCCCACATCGGGCTTCCTGCATGGAGTCTGCTTCTCCCTCTGCCTGTGTCTCTGTGTCTCTCATGAATAAATAAATAAAATCTTAAAATAAATAAATTAATTAATTAATTAATTAATCAAGTTAGATTTAAATAGTTATATATGGTTAGTGGTTGCCCTGTTGGACAGCACAATTCTAGGCATTGGCCAACATTTGGATTTAGACCCAATTTTATGTAGAAGTGCAAAGCAAAGAACTATGCTTTACTATCCAACTGATATTGGGCATCAGCAGTAAATCTGGAAGAGAGTACAAAGCAAGCTCTGAGGCCACCTTAGAATTGTTCATTTCCGTTCCTTTACTCATTCTGTTTCCATCTTATCTCTTGGAATCCTTTGCTGGATTTTTTACTGAGTTTGTAAGCTTCCCTTTACTTATTAACACAAGCCATTTATAATGCAAAATGGCCATTTATAATCTGAGTTACAAATATATTCAAATATTGTTTCTTAATATTTTTTAAATTTCTTTAGACTTTGCTTATCAGGTTCTTTACCATGGACTTTATTTTAATGTGGCATTTTAATGATCTTTTCTTTGGTGACCTCTAGGTCCTTTGTTACTCTTACAAGCCTTCTCTACATGTTCCATAATTTCTTTTGCTATATTTATGACTTGAGTATCTACTTTTATATTTTTTATAAAGATTTATTTATTTATTTGTTTGTTTGTTTATTTATTTATGATAGACACAGAGAGAGAGAGAGAGGCAGAGACACAGGCAGAGGGAGAAGCAGGCTCCAAGCCGGGAGCCCAATGGGGGACTCGATCCCAGGACTCCAGGATCGCGCCCTGGGCCAAAGGCAGGTGCCAAACCGCTGAGCCACCCAGGGATCCCCTTGAGTATCTACTTTTAAATGTTTGCTCCATGTGGAATTAATTTATTTTGGTTTAAAGTGTGAGGTAGAGATCCAACCTAATTTTTTTTCCAGATGCTTACCCAGAGGACACCAAATCATTTATTGAATAATTGATTTTTACCCACAAGTATGAGAGTGTATCATAAAAAAGTCTCCTACAGAACATGGAAGACTCCTAACTCTGGGAGGCGAACTAGGGGTGGTGGAAGGGGAGGAGGGCAGGGGGTGGGGGTGAATGGGTGACGGGCACTGAGGGGGGCACTTGACGGGATGAGCACTGGGTGTTATTCTGTATGTTGGCAAATTAAACACCAATAAAAAATAAATTTATTTAAAAAATAAATAAATAAAAATTAAAAAGTCTCCTATGTGCATTTGCATATGTAGCTTAATTGTGTACTCTATGCTATCTATTCATGAGCCAGAGAACTATACTCTTTAAATTATTAAAAGTTTAGAAGGTGTTTGGATATTTGTTAAGATTGATTTTCCTCTTCCTCCTCTTTTTTGTTTACTTTTTAATATGGATTATAGAATCTAGTTTTCTAGGTACCTCTTACTTTGAGAAAAGCAATGTGTTTATGCAGTGTGTTTTCCTAGTCAAAAACATGGTCTGCCTTATGAATCATTCAAACATTATTCTATATCCCTTAATAGTATTTTTCAAGATTTATGTCATTCTTTTTTCCTAGCGAATTGTTATGAAAAATTTCAAACACACCTAAACTCCCAGAGATAAGTCATACATCCTACCATTTACATTTTACTATATTTGCTCTATCAAATATCTATCCAAACATCTCTCTAAAAAATTTTTTAATGCATTTCAGAGTAAGCTGTAGACATTACTAAACTTCACCCTAAAAAAATTAAGTATGAAAAAAAATAAAAATATATAAAAAGTTAAGTATGCGTAGCATTAACTAGACTTCAGTATTTGTTTATGGGGTTTTTAAAATGTGAGACAAAACTTATATAAAAGGAAATCTAGCGGGATCCCTGGGTGGCGCAGCGGTTTGGCGCCTGCCTTTGGCCCAGGGCGCGATCCTGGAGACCCGGGATCGAATCCCACATCAGGCTCCCGGTGCATGGAGCCTGCTTCTCCCTCTGCCTGTGTCTCTGCCTCTCTCTCTCTCTCTCTGTGACTATCATAAATAAATAAATAAATAAATAAATAAATAAATAAATAAATAAATAAATAAAATTAAAAAAAAAAAAGGAAATCTAGCCATCTTAACTGTTTGACAAATACAACATCTGTGTAAACAAAACTTCGATCAAGATACAGAATAATCACTGTTAAACTGTGAATGAATTAGATTGATCTTCAAAAGTTATACATACCTTGATTTTATGAGCTAATCCTACATGGCCGTTAGGTATTAAACTTTTTACATATTACCAGATTTGTTTTGCTAATATTTTTTTGAGAATTTTTGAGGTTATGTTCATGAAGAATATTACTTGATATTTTCTTTTGTTGTAATAGCTTTGCCTGGTTTTGGTATTAGTGTTATTCTGGACTCATGTCAAGGAGTAACGTTTTCTCCTCATTTTTTAGGAGTTTGAGAAAGTTTCATTTCATTTCTTAATGAAATGTTTGATAGGTTTTGAAATCATTTGGGTCTCAGATTTTTGTGTGTGAAAATATTCTAATAAGGAATTTGTTTACTTCATAATTGGAAGGCTATTCAGATTTTCTGTTCCATCAAGTGGCAGTTTTGCTAAGTTGGATTTCATAATGAACTTGTCTATTTCATCTGTTTGTCAAATGCATTGGCATTATTTTATGTCTATAATATCTGTTTATAATCCCTCTCATTGCTGATGGTAGTGATGTTTCTTTCCTTTCTTTAAGCAATCTGTGAGTTTATTTTACTTTTGATCTTTTCAAATGACCATGACCATTTTTTAAGTTTATTTATTTATGAAGATTTTATTTATTTATTCATGAGAGACACACAGAGAGAGAGGCAGAGACCCAGGCAGAGGGAGAAGCAGGCTCCATGCAGGGAACCCGATGCAGGACTTGATCCCAGGACCCCGGGATCACGCCCTTAGCCAAAGGCAGATGCTTGAGACACCTGGGTGGCTCAGCAGTTGAGCATCTGCCTTTGGCTCAGGGCATGATCCTGGGGTCCCGGGATCAAGTCCTACATCAGGCACCTTGTGGGAACAAGGGAAAAGAAACAAACCCCAAAAATCAAAGGCAGATGCTCAATCACTGAGCCACCAGGCACCCCAATTATCTGTTTTCAATATAATTTATATCTGCTGTTATCTTTATTTCCTCTCATCTATTCACTTTGGCTTTACATTGCTCTTTTTTTAGCTTTTTTTTTTTAAGATTTTATATATTTATTCATGAGAGACATACAGAGAAAGAGGCAGAGACGCAGGCAGAGGGAAAAGCAGGCTCCACGCTGGGAGCCCGTCATGGGACTTGATCCTGGGTCTCCAAGATCACACCCCTGGCTGCAGGCGGCGCTAAACCGCTGCGCCACCGGGGCTGCCCTTTTTCTAGCTTTTTAAGAAGGAATTTGGCATCATTGAATTTAGGCCATTTTTTTTCTAATATAAGTATCAGAATTACATATTTTCTTCTAAAGCTGCATTATGTGCATCCTACGTATTTTGATATATTGGATTTTATTGTGCAGTTCAAAATATTTTCTAACTTTTTAATGATTTTTTTCTATGATCTGTGGATTATTTGGAAGTGTGCTTTTATTAATTTTTTAAGATTTTATTTATTTATATGACAGAGAGAGAAAAAGAGAGAGAACACAAGCGGAAGGGGAGCGGCAGAGGCAGCAGGAGAAGCAGACTCCCCTCTGGGCCGGAAGCCCTATGCAGGACTTGATCCCAAGACCCT
Source organism: Canis lupus dingo (assembly GCF_003254725.2). Classification (NCBI taxonomy): domain Eukaryota; kingdom Metazoa; phylum Chordata; class Mammalia; order Carnivora; family Canidae; genus Canis; species Canis lupus. The sequence goes on along the minus strand of NC_064281.1, from coordinate 112,921,584 downwards.
GGGAACATGAACTGAGCCAAAGGCAGATGCTTCACTGACTGAGCTACCCATGCACCCCATAGAAGTGTACTTTTGGATTTCTTGCTTTTATTTCTAATTCAATTAGGCCATAGTCAGAGAACTTACTCTAGATGATATTGGTCCTTTTAAATGCATTGAGACTTTTTTTATATATAAATTTATTTTTTATTGGTGTTCAATTTGCCAACATATAGCATAACACCCAGTGCTCATCCCATCAAGTGCCGCCCTCAGTGCCCGTCACCCAGTCACCCCCCAACCCCCGCCCACCTCCCCTTCCACCACCCCTAGCTCGTTTCCCAGAGTTAGGAGTCTTCATGTTCTGTCTCCCTTTCTGATATTTCCCACTCATTTTTCTTGCATTGAGACTCTTAATAGCCAAACGCTTTTAGGGACTGTACCATGTGTACTTGAAAACAGGATATATTCTGCAATGTTGGCTGTCCTCTTGTACAAATGTCACCTAAGTCATAAAAGTTGATAATATTGTTCAGCTCTTTTATGAGTTCTGGGGGCCAGTGGAGCTTATGCTTGTGGTTATATTTGCAAGCTACTGCCTGAGGGTCTGGCTTCCAATCAGCCTGAACCTATGTAGTGACTGAAATCCTCTCTTTGGGGACAATTATTGATCTTGACACACCCCCAATACTGGCAGCTATTAAAAATACCATAAGCTGGGGGCAGCTGGATGGCTCAGCCGGCTGAGCCTCTGCCTTCACCTCAGGTCTTGATCTCAGGGTCCTGGGATTGAGCCCCACGTTAGGCTCCCTGCACAGCGGGGAATCTGCTTCTCCTTCTCTCCCTGCTACTCCCCCTGCTTGTGCACTCTGTCTTTTTCTCTCTCTGTCATATAAATAAATAAAATATTTTAAAAATAAACAAAATAGGCTGCTTGAACAATCATCAAGGCTTGAGATACAACCAAGAACTAGGGTAGGGTTGAACTATAAAGTTCATCTCTTATACAAGGCCAACCCTTCAAGACAGAGAGGTGGCTGTTTGATCTAATGCACAGAAACCAATACAGAGAATCAAGCAAAATGAAGAAATAGAAGAATATAGTCCAAACAGAAGAACAAGACCTCATTGGGGAAAAAAAAAAACACAATGAAATGAAAATAAGAAATTAACCTAATAAAAAAAAAAAACTTAAAAAAAAAAAAAAGAAATTAACCTAATAGAGAGTGCAAAGTAAAAGTCATAAAGATGCTTACCAAGTGTGGGAGAAGAATGGGTGAACACAGTGAGAACTCGAACAGAGAGAAAATACACCATTCCAAACAGAAGTCACAGAACAAAGAATACAATAATTGAACTGAAAAATAGGCTAGAGGGATTTTCCAGCAGACTAGAGGAAGCCCAAGAAGGGATCAGCGAACTCAAAGAGAAGGCTGAGGAATTCTCTCAAACAGAGCAACAAAAAGAAACAATAATTTAATAAAGTGAAAATAGCTTAAGAGTCTTATGGGACAACATCAAGCAAAGTAACATTCCCATTATAGGAGTTCCAGAAGGAGCGGACAGAAAGGGGCAGAACTTAATTTGAACAAATGATGGCTAAAAGACATGTATTTGCATGGGATTTTCTTTTTTTCTTTTTGTTAAAGATCTTATTTATTTATTCATGATAGACAGAGAAAGAGAGAGAGAGAGAGAGAGGCAGAGGGAGAAGCAGGCTCCATGCTGGGAGCCCGATGTGGGACTTGATCCTGGAACTCCAGGATCACACCCTGGGCCAAAGACAGGCACTAAACCGCTGAGCCACCCAGGGATCCCTGCATGGGATTTTCAAAAGTGGTCACTTATGTTTCTTTATTTTGTAATTATTTATTTATTTTTAAAGATTTTACTTATTTATTTTGGAGAGAGCGAGTGCACACACACAAGCAGGGGAGAGGAGCAGAGGGAGAGGGAAAAGGAAGGAATCTCAAGCAGAATGCATGCTGAGCAGGAGCCCAAGGTGGCTTGATCTTACGGCCCTGAGATCATGACTTGAGCCAATACCAGGAGTCCGACACTTAACTGACTGAGCTACCCAGGCGCCCCTTCTGTTTCTTTTAGTTGATTTCATATGATGGTTGTTTTCTAATAATTAACTTCCATTTTGTATGTTTGCTTTTTCTTTATCAGAAGCCAATTAGGAATGCCTGGGCGGCTCAGGTGGTTAAGCATCTGCCTACAGCTCAAGTCATGGTCCCAGGGTCCTGGGATCGAGCCACACATGGGGCTCTCTGCTCAGCAGGGAGTCTGCTTCTCCCTCTCACTCTGCACTCCCCCCTGCTTGTGCTCTCTCTCTCTCTCAAATAAATAAAATCTTTAAAAAGTCAGTTCATGATTTATTGTTTTGCTGACTTTTTTCTAGAATAGCAACTTTTAGGGGCATCTGGGTGGCTCAGTGGTTGAGCATCTATCTGCCTTTGGCTCAGGTCGTGATCCCAGGGTCCTGGGATCCAGTCCCACATCGGGCTTCCCCGCAGGGAGCCTGCTTCTCCCTCAGCCTATGTCATGCTTCTTCCTCTGTGTCTCATGAATGAGTAAATAAAATCTTAAAAAAAAAAAAAAAGAATAGCAAGTCTTACATTTAATTATTGCTTCAATTATCTTTCAATTTTCTGTTAATTTATATAGCCCATTATATTTCTTATATTATCCCTTCTCTCTTGAACTTTTACATCTTTTGTAACTGCTCCATAGTTCATGAATATTCAGTTTTTGACTTTGTTTTCTCTGTGCATTTGAGTTTTGGAAGCTTCTAATGACATTTCTTTGAGCTCACTAATTCTTTTCTTGGCCGTGTCATCTTTTAATGAGCCCATCAAAGGCATTCTTTCTTCTCCTATAGTGTTTTTTTTTTTTACTTTCTAGCATTTCCTTTAGATGGTTTCTGAGAATTTTCATCTCTCAGCTTACATTACCCATCTATTCTTTTTTTTTTTAATTTTATTTATTTATTTATTTATTTGAGAGAGCACACGTGCATGAGCATGAGTGCCGGGAATGGGTAGAGGAGAAGGGAAAGGGACAAGCAGACTTGCATTGTGCATGGAGCCCCACACGGGGGCTTGATCTCACCCATCTCAGCAAAGGCTCACTCTCATGACCCTGAGATCATGATCTGAGCTGAAATCAAGGGCCAGCTGCTTAACCTATTGAGCCACTCAGGCAGCCCCCTATCTGTTCTTGCATGTTGTCTACTTTGTCCTTTAGAACCCGTAGCATATGAATCATAATTTTTAAAATCCCTGGTCTGAGGGCACCTGGGTAGCTCAGTTGGTTAAGCCTCCGACTCTTTTTTTTTTTTATTTTTTTTTAATTTTTATTTATTTATGATAGTCACAGAGAGAGAGAGAGAGGCAGAGACACAGGCAGAGGGAGAAGCAGGCTCCATGCACCGGGAGCCCGACGTGGGATTCGATCCCGGGTCTCCAGGATCCCGCCCTGGGCCAAAGGCAGGCGCTAAACCACTGCGCCACCCAGGGATCCCAAGCCTCCGACTCTTGACTTTGACTCAGGTCATGATCTTGAGATCATGAGATTGAGCCCTGCACTGGAGCCCCCTTCTCAGTGGGGAGTCTGCTTGTCTCCTTCTCCCTCTGCCCCTCCCCTTGTTTGAGTGCTCTCTCTCTCTCTCTCTCTGAAATAAATTAAAAAAAAAAAATTCCTGCTCTGATAATTCCAACATCTCTGCCATATCTGCATCTGGTTCTCATGCTTGCTGTGTCTCATCAAACTATGTCTTTTGTGTTTTAATATGCCTTGTATTTCTTTTTTTTTGAAAGGCACACATCATCCTGAGTAAAAGGAACTGAGGTAAAAAAAAGATTTAGAATGAGGATTTATGTTTATCTAACTAGGAGTTTGGCTGTGTTTCCCATTTGCTGTAGCTGCAGTTGTCAGAGGCTAAAATTTCCTCTGGGGGATCCCTGAGTGGCTTAGCGGTTTAGTGCCTGCCTTTGGCCCAGGGTGTGATCCTGGGGTCCTGGGATCGAGTCCCACTTCGGGCTCCTGCATGGAGCCTGCTTCTCCCTCTGCCTGTGTCTCTGCCTCTCTCTCTCTCTCTCTCTCTTTCATGAATAAATAAATAAAATCTTTAAAAAATTAAATATAAAATAAAATAATAAAATAAAATAAAATAAAATAAAATAAAATAAAATTTCCTCTGCTGCTCTGCTGTTCTCCTTTGTGTCTCCCCTGTTGTCTTTGAGTTTCCCCAGAGACTTCTGAAATAAAATCTGAGACATGCAATTCCTTCAGTTGTAATCGTTTGGGATCAGAATTCTGTGATGGAGTGTCAGTCCTTTAATAAGCCTATGCCCCTGGGCTATGGTCTCCACTAGTCCTTCTTAGTCTGCCACCCCCTGTCCCCAAGACAGAAAGACTACTTGGGGCTAGAGACAGGCATTACCCTTTCCCCACGTGAAGGCTAGACATGCTGCTGGAGTTGGGTATTTCCCTTGCCCCAGATCAGTTAGGCTCTGGTAAAATCCCAATAGGTCAGGCTCTGATAAAATTGTTTTTCTTCAGGGGAGGCCTTGTTAAGAACAGAATGCTCTGGGCATCTTTCAAAATGGCTACTTTTCTCCTCCTCCTTCGCAAAGCACAAGGGATTTTTCTCCCATCCTCACTGCGAGCACCCGATAGGGTTCCTGGAGGTAAAAGTCACAGAAGTGTAGCCTTCCCCCATCAGACTTTTGCACACTGAGCCTCCGGCAATTCATCAATTATAGTTTCAGTTTTCCTGGACTGGCTCCAGCAGGCTTCTCCTCCTGACCTTATAGTCTGGTAACCTGTGATTCTCTGCAGCTGCCTGCCTGTCTTTCTCATTTGGGGCCTGTGGTTTGCCCCGTGACATTATATCTATGATGGATCTAAGGAGAGTTGTTGGTTTTCTGTTTGTTCAGCTTTATTCTCCTTTCCTGTGAGGATAGGAGAGAGGATTTCCAAGCTCTATACATGCCAGACCAGAAGCTGGAAGACCACCTCATTCTTTCTTTTTATTAATATTTAAGTCCATAAACTGGAGGGTATTATGCTGAGTGAAATAAGTCAATCGGAGAAGGACAAACATTATGTGGTCTCATTCATTTGGGGAATATAAATAATAGTGAAAGGGAATAAAGGGGAAAGGAGAAAAAAATGAGTGGGAAATACCAGAGAGGGAGACAGAACATGAAGACTCCTAACTCTGGGAAACGAACTAGGGGTGGTGGAAGGGGAGGAGGGCTGGGGTTGGGGGTGAATGGGTGACGGGCTCTGAGGGGGGCACTTGATGGGATGAGCACTGGGTGTTATTCTATATGTTGGCAAATTGAACACCAATAAAAAATAAATTTATATAAAAAATATTTAAGTCCATGCATTTTCCTCTGGCACTTCTTCAGCTCTATCTCCATATGTTCTTTTGTGTAACATTTTTATTATAACTGTACTCTAAATATGTAAGGCCAGTGTTGTTTACTAATTTGACGCAATGCTTAAATGAAGAAAAAAGAATACCCACTAACTGGGAGATGATCACTACACCATTTTTTCCAGGTTTATTGAGAATATAATTGTCATGTAACATTGTATAGATTTAAGGTATTCTGTGTGATGATTTGGTATACATCTTTATTATGAAATGTTTACCACAATAAGATTAGTTAACCCAATCTTTACCTCATCATGTTGTTTTCGGTAAGAACACTTAAGGCCCACTCTCATCGCAACTTTTAAGTATACAATACAGTATTACTAACTATAGTCACCAGAGGATCCTAGAACTTACTCCTCTTATCACTGAAAGTTTGTATTCTTTGGGATGCCTGGGTGGCTCAGTGGTTGAGCATCTGCCTTTGGCTCAGGACGTGATCCAGGGTCCTAGGATCGAGTCCCACATCAGGCTCCCTGCTTCTCCCTCTGCTGTGTGTCTGCTTCTCTGTGCATCTCTCATTAATAAATAGATAAAATCTTAAAAAAAAAAAAGTTTCTATCCGTTGACCAACATCTCCTCACTTCTCCCACCTCTAAACCCTGACAACCAGCATTCTTTTCTCTATGAGTACGATGGTTTTAGATCCCACACATAATTGAGATCATACGCTATAGCATATCATAGTAATCAAAACAATGATACTCCCATAAAAACAGACACAGGGGCCCCTGGGTGACTCAGTTGGTTGAGTGTCTGCCTTCTGCTCAGGTCATGATCTCAAAGTCCTTGGACCAAGCTCCCTGCTCAGTGGGGAGTCTGCTTCTCCCTCTCTCTCTGCCCCTCCCCCCACCTGTGTGCTCTATTTCTCTCTCTCTCAAATAAATAAATAAAATATTTAAAATAAATAAGTAAATAAATACAGAGACATAGACTAATGAAACAGAATTGATAGCCCAGAAATAAACCTACACTTATATGATCCACTAATATTTGACAAGAGAGACAAGAATTCTCAAAGGGGAAAGGATAGTCTCTTCATTAAATGGTGCTGGGAAAACTGGATATTCACAAACAGAAGAGTGAAATCAGAGCCCTGTCTTATGCTACTCACAAAATTTAACTCAAAATAGATGAAGGACTTAAACATAAGTCCTTAAGCTATAAAACTAGAAGAAAACATAGGGAAAAAGCTACTTGACCTCAGTGTTGGCAATGATTTTTTTTTGGATATGACACCAAAAGCACAAGTAACAAAAGCAAAAATCAGCAAGTGGAATGACATCAGACCAAAGGCTTTTGAAGAGCAAAAGAAACAATCAACAAAATGAAAAGACAGTGGATGCCTGGTTGGCTCAGTGGTTTAGCGCCTGCCTTTGGCCCAGGGAGTGACCCTGGAGTCCTGGGATCAAGTCCCGCATCATGCTCCCTGCATGGAGCCTACTTCTCCCTCTGCCTGCATCTCTGTCTCTGTCTCTGTCTCTGTCTCTCTCTCTCTCTCTCTCTTTCTCGAATAAATAAATAAATAAAATCTTAAGCAAAAATGAAAAGACAAACTATGGAATGAAAGAAAATATTTGCAAACCATATATCTATAAAGGGTTAAGGTCCCAAACATATGAGGAACTCATACAACTGCCTTCCTCTAATTCCCCCACCTGTCTCCACTCCCCACCCTCACCTTTGGTAACCACAAATGTGATCTTTTTTTTCTATAAGTTTTTATTTTGTTTATTCATTCATAAGACATAGAAAGAAAGACAGAGACACAGGCAGAGGGAGAAGCAGGCTCCATGCAGGGAGCCCAATGCAGGACTTGATTCCGGGACCCTGGGATCACAATCTGAGCTGAAGCTCAACCACTGACCCACCCAGGTGCCCCTTTAAATTTTTTTTTTTTTTAGATTGCACATATAAGTGAGATCATGCAGTATTTGTCTTTCTCTGACTTATTTCACTTAGCATAATGCCATAAAAATCCATCCATGTTGTTGCAAATATCAATTTTTTTAATGACTGAATATTATTCCATTGTGTGTGTATATATATATATATACATACATTTCACATTTTATTTATCCATTCATCTGTCAGTGGACACAATGGTCATTTTCATGGCTTGGCTATTGTAAATAATGCTGTAATAAACATAGGAGCACAGATATTTCTTTGAGATAGTGCTTTCATTTCCTTTGGACGTATACTCAAAAGTGCGGTTTCTGAGCCATATGGTAGTTTTATTTTTAATTTTTTTTTGAGGAATCTCTATACTGTTTTCCACAGTGGCGAGACCGATTTATGTTCCTACCAATAGTGCATAGGAGTCTCTTTTCTTCATATCCTCACCAGCAATTCTTATTACCTCCTTTTTTTTTTTTTTGGATGACAGACATTCTAATAGGTATGAGTTAATATCTCATTGCAGTTTTGATTTGCATTTTCCTGATGATTCGTGGTAATCAACACCTTTTCATGTATCTTTTGGTCATCTGAATATCTTCTTTGAAAAATTGCCTATTTAGGTCCTTTGTCCATTTTTAAATTGCATTATTATTCTTTCTTTCTTTCTTTTCTGTTTTTTTGTTTTGTTTTTGTTTTTGTTTTGTTTTGTTTTTTGCTATTAAGTTGTATGAGTTCTTTATATTTTGGATATTAACCCCTGATGAGATACATAATCCATAAATGTTTTCTCCCATTTTATAGGTTGCCTTTTCATTTTTGTTTCTTTTGCCATACAGAAGCTTCATAGTTTGATGTGGTTCCACTTGTATATTTTTATTTTGTTGCTTGTGAATTAGGTGTCATATTATAATGATCTTTTTTGTGCCTTTTAATGTACTTGAATCTCTGTTACTTTATTTTTTCTTAAGTGGGTTCCAGGTCAAGGGCACCTGGGTGGCTTAGTTAAGCATCTGACTCTCAGTTTCAGGTCAGGTCATGATTTCAGGATCATGGGATGGGGATCGGGCCCTGCATCAGGCTCCATGCTAAGTGCAGAATCTGCTTGTCCCCCTGCCCCTCCCCACCTCGTTCTCTCTCTGTCTGTCTCTCTGTCTCTCTCACTCTCTCAATAAATAGTCTTAAAAAGAAAAGAGTAGGTTCCAGGCCCAACATGAGGCTTGAACTCACAACCCTGAGATCAAGAGTCGCATGCTCTACCAACTGAACCAGCCAGGCACCACTCTGCTACTCTGTTAATAAGAAATAAGTAATTTCTTTGATTTTGACCATAGAAAGTATGTAAATTGGATTGCATCTAGGACCTCCAATCTTTTTCTACTTTTTTCCTTAAGTTCTATAATTATATGTTTTTGATATTTTCAAGGATTTATGAAATAGACACTTTTCTAACCATTGCCACTTGTCATCTGCAGTCAGTGATCACTGCTCCTCCTACTGTCATAGTTTGTAGTATATTCATTACTTGTTTTCTTCTGGGGTTACCTTAAAGTAGTTTCTTCAAGGAGAATTCATGGGATTTATATTCTCTGGGTTATTTTGTGTTCACAGGTATAGTTCCTGTTGCTCTAATCTTGAAATAGCAATTATCTATTTAAAAAACACTTGTACCTGGTTTTCTTTCTGCAGGATTGTTCTATATCTGATAAGTTTGACTATCTTTGTGAAAAAAATAAAAATAAAAGCCTGGGGGGAGTGCGATTTATTTTCCCTTTATAAGTTCAATTTTTTATCTCTTGCCCAAAGAATGATTAGAATCCATTAAATTATTAAGGATACTGTAAGATGTTAAGTGTTCTGTTTCATTTTTTTAGAGACATAGTATGCCCCTTTAGTTTAGAAATTCTTTTAAAAAAAAAAAGATTTTATTTGTTTATTCATGAGAAATACAGAGAGAGAGAGAGGCAGACATAGGCAGAGGGAGAAGTAGGCTCCCCACAAGGAGCCCGATGTGGGACTCAATCCTGGGCCCCGGGATCACACCCTGAGCCAAAGGCAGATGCTCAACTGCTAAGCCACCCAGACATCCCTAGTTTAGAGATTCAAGTCTTGTTTTATTTCTGGAAAGTTATCTTGATAATTTTTTGACTTTATTTTTACAGTTCTATTTTAAAATAATACAAATTTTGCATATCACAATGGTTTTAATGTATGTGCTTGATTCTTTGACACTCCTCCCTTCAAAAGGTAAGGCTTTACCTCATTCTAGTTTCCTTGACTTTGGGCTCGACTTAGTCCCTTCACTTTTAGTGAACAGAATGTGGCAGAAGGAATAGTCTTTGACCTCTAAGACTAGGGTCATAAAAGGAATTGTTCCTTCTGACTTGATTTTTTTAAAGATTTTTTATTTAGGGGATCCCTGGGTGGCATAGCGGTTTAGCGCCTGCCTTTGGCCCGGGGCGCGATCCTGGAGACCCGGGATCGAATCCCACGTCGGGCTCCTGGTGCATGGAGCCTGCTTCTCCCTCTGCCTGTGTCTCTGCCTCTCTCTCTCTCTCTCTCTCTGTGTGTGTGTGACTATCATAAATAAATAAAAAAAAAACCTTAAAAAATGATTTTTTATTTATTTATGCATGAGAGACATAGAAAGAGAGAGAGAGGCAGAGACACAGGCAGAGGGAGAAGCAGGCTCCACGCAGGGAGCCTGACATGGGACTTGATCCAGGGTCTCCAGGATCCCACCCTGGGCTGAAGGCGGTGCTAAACCACTGAGCTACCAGGGCTGCCCCCCTCCTGACTTGATTTTTAGGGTCACTCACTCTGGGGAACTTGATCAACATGTGAGGGTGAAAACCTCCCAAAAACTAGCATTAATTTTCCAACCATGCAAATGAGTTCCTTGGGCAGTACGTAGTCTATGGCCATTTCAAGCCTTTATTTTTTTTTTTTTTTTTTTTTTTTTTCTTTTTTTTTTTTTTTTTTTTTAATTTATTTTTTTTTATTGGTGTTCAATTTACTAACATACAGAATAACACCCAGTGCCCGTCACCCATTCACTCCCACCCCCCGCCCTCCTCCCCTTCTACCACCCCTAGTTCGTTTCCCAGAGTTAGCAGTCTTTACGTTCTGTCTCCCTTTCTGATATTTCCCACACATTTCTTCTCCCTTCCCTTGTTTTCCCTTTCACTATTATTTATATTCCCCAAATGAATGAGAACATATAATGTTTGTCCTTCTCCGACTGACTTACTTCACTCAGCATAATACCCTCCAGTTCCATCCACGTTGAAGCAAATGGTGGGTATTGTCATTTCTAATAGCTGAGTAATATTCCATTGTATACATAAACCACATCTTCTTTATCCATTCATCTTTCGTTGGACACCGAGGCTCCTTCCACAGTTTGGCTATCGTGGCCATTGCTGCTAGAAACATCGGGGTGCAGGTGTCCCGGCGTTTCATTGCATTTGTATCTTTGGGGTAAATCCCCAACAGTGCAATTGCTGGGTCGTAGGGCAGGTCTATTTTTAACTGTTTGAGGAACCTCCACACAGTTTTCCAGAGTGGCTGCACCAATTCACATTCCCACCAACAGTGTAGGAGGGTTCCCTTTTCTCCGCATCCTCTCCAACATTTGTTGTTTCCTGCCTGTTAATTTTCCCCATTCTCACTGGTGTGAGGTGGTATCTCATTGTAGTTTGATTTGTATTTCCCTGATGGCAAGTGATGCAGAGCATTTTCTCATATGCATGTTGGCCATGTCTATGTCTTCCTCTGTGAGATTTCTGTTCATGTCTTTTGCCCATTTCATGATTGGATTGTTTGTTTCTTTGGTGTTGAGTTTAATAAGTTCTTTATAGATCTTGGAAACTAGCCCTTTATCTGATATGTCATTTGCAAATATCTTCTCCCATTCTGTAGGTTGTCTTTGAGTTTTGTTGACTGTATCCTTTGCTGTGCAAAAGCTTCTTATCTTGATGAAGTCCCAATAGTTCATTTTTGCTTTTGTTTCTTTGCCTTTGTGGATGTATCTTGCAAGAAGTTACTATGGCCGAGTTCAAAAAGGGTGTTGCCTGTGTTCTTCTCTAGGATTTTGATGGAATCTTGTCTCACATTTAGATCTTTCATCCATTTTGAGTTTATCTTTGTGTATGGTGCAAGAGAGTGGTCTAGTTTCATTCTTCTGCATGTGGATGTCCAATTTTCCCAGCACCATTTATTGAAGAGACTGTCTTTCTTCCAATGGATAGTCTTTCCTCCTTTATCGAATATTAGTTGCCCATAAAGTTCAGGGTCCACTTCTGGATTCTCTATTCTGTTCCACTGATCTATGTGTCTGTTTTTGTGCCAGTACCACACTGTCTTGATGACCACAGCTTTGTAGTACAACCTGAAATCTGGCATTGTGATGCCCCCAAGAAATCCCTGACTTTTATGGGGAGGAGTATTAGGGTAACAGCAGACCTCTCCACAGAGACCTGGCAGGCCAGAAAGGGCTGGCAGGATATATTCAGGGTCCTAAAGGAGAAGAACATGCAACCAAGAATACTTTATCCAGCAAGGCTCTCATTCAAAATGGAAGGAGAGATAAAGAGCTTCCAAGACAGGCAGCAACTAAAAGAATATGTGACCTCCAAACCAGCTCTGCAAGAAATTTTAAGGGGGCCTCTTAAAATTCCCCTTTAAGAAGAAGTTCAGTGGAACAGTCCACAAAAACAAAGACTGAATAGATATCATTTCAAGCCTTTAGATGGCTGGAGTGTCCTAACTGAATTTCTTAGAATTTGGATGCCCCTAAACTCAGCATATAGAAACTAAGGAAAAGAAGTGTTCATTGTTGTTATAGCTACTGTGATTTGAGAAAATTTGTACACAGCAAGAGTAAACTAAAACATACATGTTAGATCTCTTCAGTCATATATATATATGTATTTCTCTGCCAGAAGTTCTTTTATTTCCATTCCAGCTTACAAGCTTTTCTTAACTTTGTTCTATACATCTCTTGCCATATTTTCAGTAATGTCCATTTTATCCTTTGTGCCACTTCTAACTTCACATTTTACGTTTTCTGAGATAGAATTGACATATAACATTGTAAGAGTTGCATGTGTACAACATAATGATTTAATATATATTGCAAAATGATTACCACAATAAGTTTAGCTAACATGCATCTTGACATGTAGTTACAATTTTTTCTCTTGTGATAAGAACTTTGAAGATCTGCTCTCTTAGGAACTTTCAAATATACAATGTAGTATTTTTTTATGTTTTTTAAAAACATTTTATTTATTAGAGAGAGAGACAGAACATGAGCGGGGGGAGGGACAGAGGAAGAGGGAGAAGCAGACTTCTCACTGAGCAGAGAGCCTGACATGGGGCTCAATCCTAGGACCCCAAGATCATGACCCAAGCTGAAGGCAGATGCTTAACCGACTGAGCCATCCAGAGGCCCCTTTTTCTATGTTTTTATTTATTTAAGTAATCTCTATAAATCAACATGGGGCTCAGACTCATGACTCCAAGATCAAGAGTTGCATGCTCTTATACCTGAGCCAGCCAGGTGCCCCATAAAATACAGTATTGTCACCTATAGTCACATTACATTCCCAGGACTTACTTGTTAATATTTACTATTTTTCTTTAATTTATCTCCTGAATTCTTCATTTCATTTTTTATTTTGTTTGTTATAGTTGCTGGTGGTATTGTTGCCTCACCGTGTTTCTTTGAGTTATTCTATTTCTTCTTTAAGTTTTTTTTAATAAAGATCATTGCACTAGTATTTCCTTTCTTATTATTTTCTAAAGGTTTATTTATTTATTTTAGAGAGAGAGTATGAGTGAGGGGGAGGGGCAGAGGGAGAGGGCAAATCCCAAGCAGACTCCCCACTGAGTGCAGAGCCTGACACAGAGCTTGATCCCACTACCCCGGGATCATGACCTGAGCCAAAAGCAAGAGTCAGATGCTTAACTGACTGAGCCACCCAGGCGCCCTTGCACTAGTATTTTTTTTTAAATTGTTGTGGTGGGGGGCAGCCGGGTGGCTCAGCAGTTGAGCATCTGCCTTTGGCTCAGGGCATGATACCAGAGACCCAGGATTGAGCCTCACATCGGGCTCCCTGAGTGGAGCCTGCTTCTCCCTCTGCCTGTGTCTCTGCCTCTCTCTCTCTCTCTCTCTTTGTGTCTCTTGTGGATAAATAAATAAAAAATCTTTAAAAAAATAAATAAATTCTTGTGGGGGCACCTGGCTGACTCAAAAGGTAGAGCGTGTGACTCTTGATCTCAGTGTCAAGAGTTCAAGCCCACTCTGGACAGGGAGCCTCCTTTAAAAAAAAAAAAAAAGAAATTCTTGGGAGTATGCTTGTTCACAATTTTTATCAGCTTCATGGCAACATTTTGTTGTTGTTGAGTGTTCTTTGCCTAATATTTGCTTTTTAAAAATCATTGGTTCCTCCTTTTACATCGTTTCTTTGTCCAGGTATGATTTGGACACATTATATACAGGAAACTTGTATAGAAGAAGGGGTAGGGTTCTTTTCAGTGAGGTTTCTCCTCCTCACAGTTTGTGAGCTCCTTAAGTTTCTATTTCTCTAAACAATTTGCAACAAAGGGCAGCTGGCAAGGCAGTCTCCCCTTGGTCCATTATTTTACTGGCTCACAGCTTTTTGTTAATATGACCACCTGTTTCATTTCTCATTTACCCCCATTTCTACTTCCCTGAGCCACATACAGTCTAGAGAAATTATCCTCTGCCAGCTTTTGATTCCATTTTAGTTTTGCAAACACGAGTGTGGGTGGATTTTATACCTCCGGGTATACCACATTCAAAGGAGAAGTGTGCTCTGCATATTTTTCATTTGGGATCTGCATTCATGGGCTTACTCTATCTGCATCTTCCTGCAGTGTTTGACCTTCGCTACTTTTTGGCAGTTATTCCTTGTGTTTTGTATTTTGAGGTTTCAAAGATGTCTTCATTATTTGTTTTTTCCTGAACATGTGCTTTGTATTGCTATTTCTCTTCTATATCTTGGCTTTTTGGTGATTTTTGAAATAAGGAACACTCAAATTTTATCTGCAGTGTTAAATCTGGAAGTCTCTCAATTGGGGTTATATTGCAGCCTGTCATAGACAGTTATTATTCTTTTGTTGACTAGAATTTTGATGTTCTAAGAATTCCTATAAAACATAATTAAATAAACAAGTTGCTACGTTGACACTAGCTAGGCTACATATTTTGTTGGGCCTAATGTAAAAAAATCATGTAGGCCCTGTTACTCTAACAGTGAGAAAAAGCTTTTCTTTTGTTGTGTCTTTCAACCTGTTGTGGTGCTTCTTACTGGCATTCACTAATGTGCTCCCTTGGGCGTTATGATTCTGAGGAGGCAGGACAGACTCTCATAGGTGCTTCGTGACTTGATGCACAGGGTGTTACTGAAAAACCCAAGCTTGGCTGCTCATCACTAGAAAAGCCAATACTCAAGAGACTCAAGTGAGAAGTATTTTTGGTTTTGTTTTTTGTTTAATTTATTTGGTTTTTAGAGAGAGAGCACACACGGGAGCAAGGGGACGGGGCAGTGACGTGGAATGGGCAGGCAGGGGAGGTAGGGAAGGGCAGAGGCAGAGGGAGAGAGAGAGAGAATCTTAAGCAGGTTCCACACCCAGCATGGAGCTGAATGTGGGGCTTGATCTCATGACCCTGAGATCATTACCTGAGCCAAAATCAAGAGTCAGATGTATAATGGACTGAGCCACCCAAGTGCCCCATTAAGAGATGAGTTTTGATTGGAAAGGAATATGAGCTTTATTTAGGAGGCTGGCCACCTGGGGAGGAGGCAGACATTTTTTTTTAAAGATTTTATTTATTGGGCAGCCCCAGTGGTGCAGCGGTTTGGTGCCGCCTGCAGCCCAGGGCGTGATCCTGGAGACCCTGGATCGAGTCCCACGTCAGGCTCTCTGTATGATGCCTGCTTCTCCCTCTGCCTGTGTCTCTGCCTCGCTCTCTATCTCTCTGTGTCTCTCATGAATGAATAAATAAAATCTTAAAAAAAATTATTTATTTATTTATTTATTTATTTATTCATTCATTCATTCATTCAGTCAGTCATTCATTCATTTATTCAGACACACACAGAAAGAGAGGCAGAGACACAGGCAGAGGGAGAAGCAGGCCCCATGCAGGAAGCCTGATGCAGGACTTGATCCCGGGTCTCCAGGGTCACACCCTGGGCCAAAGGCAGCGCTAAACCGCTGAACCACCCGGGCATCCTGAGAGGGCAGACTCTTGTCCAAAAACCAACTCTAAGGTTTCTGCCTGGCCCAAAGATTTTTATTTTATTATTTTTTCAAAGATTTATTTATGTAGCAGAGAAAGAGAGAGCTAGCACACATGAGCAGGGCAGCAGGAGAGGGAGAAGCAGGGTCCCCACTGAGCAGGGAGCCTGACGTGGGGCTTGATTCCAGGACCCTGGGACTAGACCTGAGCCAAAGGCAGACGCTTAACCAACTGAGCCATCCAGGTGCACCAAGATTTTTAAAGGAACTTAGAGCATTGGGGTGCCAGGACTTTTGGTTTTGGCCCAGGTCATGATCTCATGGGGTATGGGACCAGGGCCCCGCTTGGGGCTCCATGTTCAGTTCAGAGTCTGCTTGAAATTCTCTCTCTCCTTCTGCTGCCCCTCCTGCCCCCACTTGTGCATGTGCTTACTTCCTCTCTCTGTGTCAAATAAATAAATAAATAAATAAATAAATAAATAGGAACTTTAGGGCTATTAATCAGTAAAAGGGGAGCACAGTGGTCCATTACACTTCTGATTGTGCGCAGACTCCATGGTGCCAGCTACAGACATTATCAAGGTGCTCAGAGGTTGTGTATTGGTGCAGGGTAGGGGATGGTTGTGTAGAAGGGTTTGGTTCACAGTGTTCCTAGGAAACAATGCATGATCTATAGATAAAGAATAAAAGGTGTAGTTAATTAGTCACAGGAGTTAAAGGTGCTTGCTAAAACTTAGAAGACTACAGAGTTGCTCTGAGGGGCAGAGGCAGAGGCTTCAAGGGCATATGCGCCCAAATCTGTCTCATGCCTGCGCTCTTGCCAAGGGCAAAGGGTGGCCATAGTTGCCGTGTGTTGGGGGAGCCAATAGTTGAGAACCTATCCTGTGTAGGTGGGGTGATGAAGCCAGACATGAGCTGAGACTTCAACCTGAGGAAGATCCTCCACTGGCCCATCGGACTATATTTACAAAATACAAAATCAAAGATAAAATTAAGAGGTGACGCCTTGGTGGCTCAGCAGTTTAGCACCTGCCTTTGGCCCAGGGCGTGATCCTGGAGACCCGGGATTGAGTCCCGTGTCGGGCTCCCTGCATGGAGCCTGCTTCTCCCTCTGCTTGTGTCTCTGCCTCTCTCTCTCATGAATAAATAAATTAGATCTTTACTAAAAAAATACATAAATAAATAAATAAAAAACAAAAAACAAA
The DNA here is from genome assembly GCF_003254725.2 of Canis lupus dingo. NCBI lineage: Eukaryota > Metazoa > Chordata > Mammalia > Carnivora > Canidae > Canis > Canis lupus. The sequence continues at coordinate 112,904,778 of NC_064281.1, read as the reverse complement.
GATGAAATTAAGAGTTTCAGACTGTTGACTGCAGAGCATTAAACCCCATATGTGAGGTGCTTTCTGAGCATGGGGCCATGTGTTCACAAAAGAAAGTTCTGGTATGGGTACAATAAGCAATTTGTGAGATCTCATGGACATTAACTACAAATCATTAGCTATTGCTAACACACGGAAACTCCTCTAGATAAATACATTTTTTATTTTTATTTTTTAAATTTTTTTAAAATACATTTTTTAAAAAGGATTTTAGGTATTCATTTGACAGAGAGAGCAAGAGCACAAGCAAGGGGAGTGGTAGGCAAGTGGGAGGGAGAGGGAGAAGCAAGCTCCTGGATGTGGGGCTTGATCCCAGGACCCTGGGATCATGATCTGAGCAGAAGGTAGCTGCTTAACCCACTGAGCCATCCAGGTGTCCCGATAAATACTTTTAAAGAACCTTTTCTTTTTGTTTCTGCTTACCCAGCTCATTCTCCTACAGCTTTTTTTTCCTGTCATCTTTGCTTTTTTTCAAAACCCATACATGTATTAATCATATTCAAGCCCCAGATTGAGAAAATTCACAGGCACTAAATTAACTTCTTCCTAAGCCCCAAACTTATAAAAAAGTTAACTCAAAATGGAGTATAGATTCAAATGTGAAACATAAATCTACAAAAATTTGGAAGACCGCATAGAAGAAAATCTTCCTTCCTATGGTAGGAGAATGGTTCATAGATACGACAAAGGCACAGTCCATCAAAGAAAAAAATGATATAGTAGTTCTTAAAAAAAAAACTTTTACCTGATGAAAGACTCTATTAAAGGGTAAAATGATAAGGTACAAACTGGGAGAAAATATTTGCAAACTGCATATCTGACAAAGTACTTAATCTACAATATATGTTTTAAAAACCTCTAAACAAAATAAATAAATAAATAAATAAATAAATAAATAAATAAGTAAATAAAAATAAAAATAAAAAAATAAAAATAAAAATAAAAACCTCTAAACAGGGTAGCCCCGGTGGCCCAGTGGTTTAGCGCCGCCTGCAGCCCAGGGCGTGATCCTGGAGACCCTGGATCGAGTCCCACATCAGGCTCTCTGTATGATGCCTGCTTCTCCCCCTGCCTGTGTCTCTGCATCTCTCTCTCTCTCTCTGTCTCTATAAATAAATAATTTTATTTATTTATTTATTTATTTATTTATTTATTTATTTATTTAAGGTTTTATTCTTAAAAAATAAAAAATAAAAATAAAAACCTCTAAACAAAAAGAAAACGATTAGAATATGAGCAAGCCATGAAGAGACATTTCACTGAAGGGAATATATAGATGAAAAATAGGCACATTGAAAGATGGTCAATATTATTAGCTATTAGGGAAATGCAATGCAATTAAAACTACAATGTGGTATCACTACACATCGATTAAAACAGCTAAAATAAAAAATAGTGACAAATGAAATGTTGGCAAAGATGCAGAGAAAATGGATCTCTCAGACGTTGTTGGTGGGAATATAAAATGGCACAGCCACTCCAAAAAGAAAAAAGTTTCGGGGTACCTGGGTGACTCAGTGGTTGAGCCACCCAGGTACCAGTGGCTCAACCACTGGTAATCCTAAAGCCCGAGTCCCACGTTGGGCTCCCTGCATGGAGCCTGCTTCTCCCTCTGCCTATGTGTCTGCCTCTCTCTGTGTGTCTCTCATGAATAAATAAATAAAAATCTAAAAAAAAAATTAAAGTAAAATAAAAATAAAAAGTTTCTTTGGGAAAAAAAAAAAACAAAGCACAAAAACAAATACGAAACTAAGCCTGCAACTAAAATATGATCCAGTAATTATACATCTGGGCATTTATCATAGAGAGATGAAAACCTACCTCTACACAAAATCCTGTTGACTATTGTTCATAGCATCCCTGATTGTTATAGCCGGAAATTGGAAACAACCAGATGTCCTTCAAGTGGTGAATAAACAAATGGCACATCTATATAATAAAATTCTACTCGGTGGTGAAGAAGAACAAGTTACTGGTGTAGGCAGCCTCTCAGAAGGTTCTCGAGGGCTTTATGCTGAGTGGAAGAAGCCAGTCTCGAAGGTTACAATGCTGTGTGACCTAATTTACATAGCATCTCAAAAATGACAAAGTTGGGCAGCCGGGTGGCCCAGCGGTTTAGCGCTGCCTTCAGCCCAGGGCCTGATCCTGGGGACCCAGGATCGAGTCCCACGTCAGGCTCCTTGCATGGAGCCTGCTTCTCCCTCTGCCTGTGTCTCTGCCTCTCTCTCTCTCTCTCTGTCTCTCATGAATAAATAAATAAAATAAAATAAAATAAAATAAAATAAAATAAAATAAAAACATAAAAGTTAAAAAAAATGACAAAGTTATAGAGATGGAGAAGAAACTAATAATGGTAGCCAGGTGTTTGGGCTGGAGGAAGAGTAGAACCATTAGAGGAGGTATCAGTCAGGGGTCTCCAGAGAAACAGAACTGGAAGGATACGTGCACATGGGTGCGTCTGTATGTATACATCTGTATGTACGTGTATACGTGTATATACGCAGAACTAATGTAAAGTTTGTTAGGAGGAAATGACTTGTGATCATGGAGGCTGAGAAGTTTCATCTGCAAACTGGTGACCCAGGAAAGCTGATGGTTTAATTCCAATCTGAGTCTGCAGGCCTGAGAACCGAGTGAGCTGATTGTGCAAATCCCAGGCCAAGGGTGGGAGACTCACGTCCCAGTTGAAGCCTGCAGACAGGAAGGAAAGGAATCCTACTGCTGTAGTTTTGGAATACAGGTGAGGTTTGGTGGGGTGAAGTCCGGAGCCTATGACCAAGAAAGAATTTTTGAGATGTCTCTGGTGCAAAATGGTAGGTTTTTTTTTTTTTTTTTTTAAGATTTTATTTATTTAAAAAAAAAATCTCTCTCTCTCTCTTTTTTTTTTTTTTTTTTTAATTCATGAAAGACACAGAGAGGCAGAGACACAGGCAGGGGGAGAAGCAGGCTCCTTGAGATAGATGAGCCCGATGCAGGACTCGATCCCAAGACCCTAGGATCACGACCTGAGCCGAAGGCGGATGCCCAACCACTGAGCCACCCGGGTGGCCCAAAATGGTAGTTTTATTAGAGCACGGGGACAAGACCCAAGGACAGAAAGAGCTGCGGCCCTGGGGTTGTGAGGGGTGTCGGGTTATATACTTGGGAGTTGGGGGAGGTAAGGAAAAGGGAGATTTTCAAAAGAACTTTCATATGCTAAAGAGGACCTACAAGATACTGGATGCCTTGCCATTGTTAAGGTGGTTTTTTCAAATCTCAAGCAAGGCATTAGCGTTAAGACAGCTGGAGAGTCCTAGAGTCCATTCAGGCCTATCCCAGGGGGCGTGGGGGGCTGTTGTGGGGTGTCAGTTTGTGCTTGGTCCTCCTCAGCTAGCCTTCTGCTCCCTCAACTTTTCGTTGTATTCAGACTCTCAATGGATTGATTAGTGCCCAACCGCAGTGGGGAGGGCAGTGCTCCTGATGAAGTTTTAGAATATAGGTGAGGTTTGGTGGGGTGAGGTTCTGGAGCCAACGACCAAGAAAGAATTCTTGAGACATCTTTGGTGCAAAATGGTGGTTTTGTTAAAGCAGGGGGGCAGGACCCGTGGGCAGGAAGAGCTGCTGCCCTGGGCCTGTGGGGGGTGGCTGATGATATAGCTGGGAGTTGGGAGGGGTTGAGGATAGTGTACTCTCTAAGGAATTTTGGAAGCAAGGTTTCCAGGACCTTGAGGGGGCTAGGGATTGTTGGGAAAAGGTCACTTATTACCATCTAATAAAACCTGAGTCCTGAGACCCTTCAGATGTATATTGGAGGGCCAGGTACCTAGGGGATGTAAGGATAAAGGACATTTCTGAAGGAATTTTTTTATGTTAAAGTAGATTTACAGGTTCAGGGGGTGGGGGGGTGTGTGGGAGGAGGGGATCCGGCTAAAATTGCCTTTTGCCCTTAGCAAAGTATTAAGGTTGAGGCAGTTGAGTCCATAGAGGAATGTCACTGTGCCTACTTCAAGGGCTTGTAGGTTGCTGCCCCAAGCTCGTGCCTTGTCCTCAGCTAGCCCCGTGTTCCCCCTTCACTCTCATTCTATGGATTCAGATGTTAGTATCTTCTGGAAATATCCTCACAGACCCAGAAACAATGCCTAACCAGCCATCTGATCTACGCATCCCACGATCCAGTCAAGTTGACATATAAAATTAACCATCACTAAGGCATAACATGAAGAAGCATCTTTGTGGTGATGGGGTGATTCTAGATCTTGATTTTGATGATGATTACTTGAATCTATATATGTGACAATAATATTTCACCAAACGACACACGCATACACACACAAAGCGCAGGTGAACACTGGTGGAATCTGAATAAAGTAAGTACCTGAATTAATAGTATTGTGCCACTGGGTGTTATTCTATGTGTTGGCAAATTGAAGACCAATAAAAAATAAATTTATAAAAAAAAAAAAGAAAAAAGAAAAAAGAAAAAAAATAGTATTGTGCTAACATCAGTTTCCTGGTTTCGACAATGCATTAAGTTTATGTAAGATATTATCTATGGGGGAAATTGGGTAAAGGGCACATCTGTACCATTTTCAAAACTTCCTCTTTTATTTTTATTTTTTATTTTTTTATTTTAGTTTATTTTTTATTTTTTTACCTTTTTTTTTACCTTTTTTTAAGATTTTTATTTTTTTATTCATGAGAGACAGAGAGAGAGAGAGAGAAGCAGAGACACAGCAGAGAGAGAGGAGCACGCTCCTTGAGGGGAGCCCGAGGTGGGACTCGATCCCAGGACTCAGGGATCACGCCCTGGGCTGAAGGCAGGTGCTCAACCCTTGAGCCACCCAGGCGTCCCATTTTCAAAACTTCTTGAGAGTCTTAAACTATTTGAAAATTAAAGGTTACAATAAAAATAAAAGAGGAAAAAAAAAAAAAGAAAAAGAAAGCCCTCCCAGGCCCACCCAAAGGCAGCTATTGAATCCACTATGACGCGGTTAAGACACACGTCTTACCAAAGCCCACATTTTTCTTGAGGTGAATTCAGTAATCAAATCAAACTTGGACGATATGCACTCTGAGCTTTGGGAAGTCCAATCCTGTTTCCACAATTTACAAAAAATATATTTGTATTCAAGTTTGTTTGCCCTCCACTCAAGTCATTTCTCTAATTTTCTGGACTCTCACCAAGGTAAAGATCATGCCGTGTGTTTTCCATTCACATGTTTGTGATAAAACATAGCAATCTGTACCTGTGATCACAGTTTAGCAAGACCTATTAAATGTTATTGTAAAAAAAAAAAATGTTATTGTAGGCGGCAGTATTTAGGAGGAAGTTATCACAAACGTAAGCAATGGCTGTATATAGTCCTCTCCCTTCTCCTTCCACAAAGAAAATAGCTTTCCATTTACTTTCTAGAATAGCGGTGGATAGGGGATAGATAATAAATTCCTTTAAACAAAGATTAGCAAGGGATTTCACACCAAACTCTTCTTCGGCACGTTTAGCTTATATTCATATTCTAGGGGTTAGCACTATAGTGAATAGTAACAGGGATTATCATTTATTGCTTGCTTATTTTGTGCTAAGCCCAGGGCTCAGCGCTGCAGATACTAAAAAGAATAAGGAATGTTTCTTTAAAAAAAAAAAAAAAAAAAAAAGTAATGGTTTTTACCCAATAAGGAATGTTAAAAAAAAAAAAAAAAGGAATGGTTTTTACACAAGCAGGGTAAAATTCTAATTCTAATGCAGGACACAGAAAGACCAAATAGTTAATCACAGACAATGTGAAATTATTTCCTTCTTAGAACCTGCTGAGCAGGTCTTTGTCTCTTTGTCCTCATCTGTAAAATGGGGGCACAAATAATACCTATTTCACAGGTTTGTTATGGGGATTTTTTTAAAAAAAATTTTTATTGGAGTTCAATTTGCCAACATATAGCATAACCCCCAGTGCTCATCCCACCAAGTGCTCCCCTCAGTGCCCATCACCCAGTCACCCCAACCCCTCACCCACCTCCCCTTCCACTACCCTTGTTCATTTCCCAGAGTTAGGTGTCTCTCATGTTTTGTCACCCTGTTATGAGGATTTAAAAAAAAAAAAAAAATAGGTTCTGGAACATGTAAGCGTTCAATCGATGATAATGGTTATTATTACTCTTATGTCAAGAAGGCTCAGTCATCCCTCAAAGCTTCACCTCTGGACTTGTGTTCCAACCAACCTTCTTAGGCCCTCTCTTTGCTGTGAAGAACTCGTTTTATCATTGGTCAAATCTAGAAAACAAATCCCTGATCGCAATTTCCTGATTCTAAGCACAACTTCTCTAAATGCTCAGAGGCAGAGACCTTCGAGAAGGACAAGAGATGAGAGGAGCCCTGAAGGAGACAGCAGAGCAGAGTGATTGAAAGCACGAGCTTACATGCTCTGTGATCCTGGACAAGTGGCAGTTTTTCCGAACCTGTTTTCTCATCTGTAAAATGAAGACTTAGATATTGTGAATTATGAGAATTCTATATTTGGTCATTCGAATGGCCAAATATCGAATTCTCATATGTATATGGTCTTCATTCACGGTTTCTGGCTCACAGCTCCCTAAAACCCTTGGAATTTCCTAGGTGGTGAGTATCATAAAGGTGTCTTGTTATGTTAATGAGGTCACTTTTGGACAGCCCAGGGGTAACCTAAAGACGGGGCCTGGTTGCCAGGGGAACCAACCGAGATTAGAGGGGAGGAACTTTCTGCCCACCCCCTGACCTCAGGGGAGGGGAGAGGAGCTGGAGGTTGAATGAGCCAGTGGCCAATGGTCCAATCAATCAGGCCTGTTTGGAAGCCTCCCTAGAAACCCCCAAGGAGGGGTTTGGGAGAGCTTCCGGGTTGGTGAGCACGTGGAGACTTGGGGAGAGCGGTGGCCTGCAGAGGGCAGGGAGGCTGGGGGCCCCGGCTCCAGGCCTGCCCTACCTAACTCTGCCGGGCCGTTCGTGGGTCACGTCCTTGATCAACCACCGACCTGGTAAGGGGGATGTTGCTCTAAGTGCTGTGACTGCCCCAGAGAAGTCATTGAACCTGAGGAGGGGCTTGTGGGAACCTCTGATTCATGGCCTCTTAGGCCCCAGCACCTGGGCTTGCGGCTGGCGCCTGAAGTGGGGGTGGGGGTGAGAGTGAGGGTGGGGGTGGGGGTGGGGCGGTCTTGGAGGCCTGAGCCTGTGAGGGTCCGACTCTCTCTCTCTCTCTCCTTTCCTCCCTCCCCCTCTCTCCTTCCCTCTCTCTTTCCCTGTCTCTCCCTCCCTCCTTCTCTCTCTCTCCCTTCCTCCCTCTCTCTCTCTCTCCCTCCTTCTCTCTCTCTCCCCCCTCCCTCCCCCTCTCTCCTTCCCTCTCTCTTTCCCTCTCTCCTTCCTTCTCTCCCTCCCTCCCTCCCTCTCTCTCTCCTTCCCTCTCTCTTTCCCTCTCTCTCCCTCCCTCCTTCTCTCTCTCTCCCTTCCTCCCTCTCTCTCCCTCCCTCCCTCCTTCTCTCTCTCTCCCCCCCCTCTCCCACCCTTCCTCCCTCTCTCTCTCCCCTCCTTTCCTCCCTCTCTCTCAGTGGGTAGTGTCTGAGAATCACTTGGTGTTGTGTGTTTGGGGAACTTCCCCCATCGCGTGGAATTGGGTCCTGGCACCCCACAAGAGTTGGTGTCAGTAGAGAGACCATAATGGCCTCAACCTCGCAAGGCTGTTGTGGAGCTCACGTGACACTGTCCTGGAGGAAGACTTTCATCTGCCCTTCAAGGTCCTCCCAGCTGGACTTAGAATCAGATTGACATGAGTCAGGTTAACAGGAGAAAATCAAATTTAATAGGCGTGTGTACAGGGAATCCACGGAGATGCCGAACACAGGCCACACGAAGCTTCTATGAACTAAGGAGAGGGGTAGAGGCCCGAGGACACAAAGGGGAGAAAGTTCTTTAGCAAGAAGGTGAGGGACGTTTGGGAAAACAAGGTTGCCCTATTAGGCAGATGAGTGCCTTAGGTTAGGGGGAGCCTCTCTTAATAGCTCTCTCTTAATAGAGGGGGCCAGCTATTATTGGGATGAGGTCATGTGACTGGCTCTCTTTTCTGTCATCAATTTAGGCAGCTGTGGGGGAGGCTGAGAGCTTTACCTGCATCTGCGGGGTTTTAATTCCTTTTCACTGGAAACCATCTTTGTGCCCAAAAAACGCATCTTGGGGCAACCTGCCTTGGGTCCCTACGGCACTATGTTCCTAAAGTGCTTGTTCATTTCTGACAGAGAGTAGCTCTCAATTCCATCTTCCTTACTAGCCCTCAAATGAGAGGAATTTAGAATTGGTCCCAGTTCAGTTTCTCTCTAGCCAGAAGGACTCTCCTTTTTTTTTTTTTTTTTAATTTTTTTTTTTATTTATTTATGATAGTCACAGAGAGAGAGAGAGAGGCAGAGACACAGGCAGAGGGAGAAGCAGGCTCCATGCACCCGGAGCCTGATGTGGGATTCGAACCCGGGTCTCCAGGATCGCGCCCTGGGCCAAAGGCAGGCGCCAAACCGCTGTGCCACCCAGGGATCCCCAGAAGGACTCTCCTGAATCAAAGGTAGAACAAAATTAATCCTAGGCTGGTTTTATTTTTTTATTTTATTTTTTATTTTACCTCCACTGTACTAAACTCCCATTCATTGGTCGGATTTATGAAATGCCACAGCACCTAACAGAGTACCTGTTGCTTAGTAGGCTTGGTTTGTAAGTCTCTAGCTGCTAATGAACTACCCAGGATGAGGACGTTTGTAACATAAACTGAAGGTTAATGTAGTGTGGTAGAACTGAGAAATTTAAAAAAAATTTTTTTTTGTTGGAGTTCAATTTGCCAACATACAGCATAACCCCCAGTGCTCATCCCGCCAAGTGCTCCCCTCAGTGCCCGTCACCCAGTCACCCCCACCCTCCACCCACTTCCCCTTCCACTACCCCTTAGAACTGAGAAATTTGTAAACGAAACTTGCTTAAACGCTAGGTCACCAGTAAACTAAGGTCAGTCTCTTTTTTTTTTTTTTTTAAAGATTTTATTTATTCATAAGGGGGGGGGTGGGCAGAGACACAGGCAGAGGGAGAAGCAGGCTCCATGCAGGGAACCCGACGTGGGACTTGATCCCGGGTCTCCAGGATCGCACCCTGGACAGAAGGTGGCGCTAAACCGCTGAGCCACCTGCCCTCCCCCCCCTCCCCACCTGCCGGGCTGCCCAACACGTTGCCTTTATGGAGATTTAGCAACCGAACCCAATGGGATTCTGTCCTCAAGGATCTTTTCCATTGCATTTATATCGGTTATGTGCAGTTGCCTTAGACACAGGTAAGCCAGGGCTCTGGATCTGCTGTGTCACCTCCCCACTCTGCATCTTGACTGTCTCATTTTACAGTTTCTGAGAAACTTTGGGTAAAACACTTTATTTTTCTAAAGATTTTATTTATCCATTCATGAGACACAGAGAGAGGGAGGCAGAGGGAGAAGCAGGCTCCTCATGAAGCAGGGAGCCCAATGTGGGACTCGATCCCAGAACTCTGGGACCATGACCTGAGCCAAAGGCAGACGCTCAACCAACTGAGCCACCCAGACACCCGGGGTTAAGCAACTTAGACCTTAACTTGGAGAACACATAATTTCGAAGTGCAGTCTAGCTCTTCACATAGCTCACTAAGCTTTGGAAAAGGTGATGTAGGAAAGATGTTAGGGTTCAAAGCTGACGGCCTCTATTTTTTATTTTTATTTTTTTATAAATTTATTTTTTATTGGTGTTCAATTTGCCAACATATAGAATAACACCCAGTGCTCATCCCATCAAGAGCCCCCCTCAGTGCCTGACGGCCTTTAACAAAGAATTTAACAAAGAATTCTTGAGCCGACCATGGAGCACAAAGGTGGTTTTGATAAAGCCCAGGGCCAGGCCCTGGGGCAGAAAGAGCTGCACAGGGGTCCTGAGAAGTGGCCCATTATTAGATTTTCAAGTTGGGAGGGGGTTAGGGAGAGTGTAAGTCTCTAAGGAATTTGGAAGCCAGGTTTCCAGGATCCTGAGGGGGCCATTTATTGTTGGGATGAGGTCATGTAACACCATCTAATAAAACCTGAGTCATGAGACCCTTCAGATGTATATGGGTGGCCCTTATACTTGGGGGATGATCGCCAACATGTATCTTGGGGGGTTTAGAGATCAAAGAAATTTCTAAAGGAATTTTTATATGTTCAGGTAGACTTCTAGGATCCTGGGGGTTGGGCCAAGATTGCCTGTTGCCCTTAGCAAAGTATTAACGTGGAAGCAGTTGTGTCCCTAGAGGAATGTCACGCTGCCTGTTTCAAGGATGTGTCAATGGGCTGTAGGGAGTAAGGAAATTTAATAATTTTTCTTCTGCCTCTGTTTCCTACATCAGAAGGGTGGGGTGGACTCACGTGAGAGGTGAGTTGAATCTGACATTTCCTTGTGAACAAGCACCATCTATTCATGACTAGCTTTGAAGCTACTCCCTCCCCTCACAGGGATGACAGGCCTGGGAGGGGACAGTGCTTCCTGTACAGATTTTCTACTAAGAGGAGAATCTACCATATACAAATCATACTTGTGTTGTAGAGACACGCAACAGTGCAGGTCTTGACCCCATCCCCAATCAGATCCCACAGAACTCCCAAGTCCTGAAAGAGAATCTTCTAGAGTTGAATGTGCCAAAGGACAGGATCTGGCCCAATTTCATTATCTTCTTTGCTGAAAGAGAATCTTCTAGAGTTGAATGTGCCAAAGGACAGGATCTGGCCCAATTTAATTATCTTCTTTGCTGGGGCGCCTGGGCGGCTCAGTGGTTGAGCGTCTCCTCTGGCTCAGGTCGTGATCCCGGGGTCCTGGGATCGAGCCCCACATCGGGCTCCCTGCATGGAACCTGCTTCTCCCTCTGCCTGTGTGTCTCTCATGACTAAGTAAACAAATAAATCATTTTAAAAGAATAAAAAAAGTATCTACTTTGCCTAGCATTTGGTATTGTGTACACAGTTGGAAACAGAAGAGATGGTGTAAAACGGAGTATCTGTTAAAGGACAGTCCTGCTCATTAAGGCAAAATCTAAGAAATAACTGAGCATCCTGACCTGAGAGGCTACAAACACAATGGTGTTTATACCGTCCTGCCATCTGAACTGCCCAGTCCAGCTGTCTCCAAAATGTGTTGTTTCCAAGGCAGTGTTGTATCAAGGCGTTTGGAACGTGACAAAATTCAAGGGAGTTTTATCCACAGAAATTGTTTTTTTTTTTTTTTTTCTTTTTTCTGAGGGTTGAAAGTAAAAGCAAGGAGCTTGAGAATATCCTTCACAAATACCACTGTGTTGATGGGGTTTTAGAAAAGTCTTGAAGTTGTCTTTGTCGGGTGAGGGAGGGTGGGTTGAGGGAGGCCTAGGGGGCAACTCATGATTATGATAATTCCTAAAACTGCTCTCCAGAAAGGTAGCTAGTAGAAACATAGAGCTATTCAAATAAAATAAAAATTTTCCTACCTCTTACCAGCTCCATTTCCAGTTCTCAGTAGCTACATCAGGATAGTGACTACCATCTTGGCCACAACAGATACAGAACTTTTCCATCGGCCCCAAAAGTTAGATTGGACAAATCTCAACCACCGTGGCAGTCTACACTTAGGCTCACAATTTAGAGGGTCCTAAATTACATTTTCTTTTGTGTATTTTTTTTTACTGTCAAATTTATAACTAGCTTTCAGGACTTCGCTCTACTGCTGCCTCCTTTTGGGAACATTCCCTGACCTTCCTGGTCAGAATTGAGAATATGCGTACGATGATATTTTAGAATTTGTTCAATTCTGCTCTGTACTGTAATTGGTTATGCAGAGAGTGTCACCCCTGCTATGTATAGAGAGCTCCTTTTTTTTTTTTTTTAAAGATTTTATTTATTTATTCATGAGAGACACAGAGAGAGAGAGAGAGAGGCAGAGACACAGGCAGAGGGAGAAGCAGGCTCCATGCAGGGAGCCCGACATGGGACTCTATCCCGGGTCTCCAGAATCATGCCCCGGGCCAAAGGCAGGCGCTAAACCACTGAGCCACCCAGGGATCCCCTAGAGAGCTCCTTGAGCAAGATCCTGATACTTTTCAGCTTTATTGAGCTATAATTGACAAATAAGTATTGTAGATATTTAAGGGGCACAAAGTGATGATTTAATATACCCATACGTTGTACAACGCTTTTCACAATCGAGCTCGTACGTCCATCACTTCACATACATTTTTTTTTTCATTTTTTTTTTAACCCTGTGGTGAGAATACTTAATATTTACTATTTTAGGGGGAGTCCAAGATAGCAGCATAGGAACATCCTGAACTCCCCTCCTCCTATGGACATACCAAATCTACAGCTATATGTGGAATCTTGCTTAAATGCTAGGTCACCAGTAAACTAAGGTCAGTTTCTTTCTTTCTTTTTTAAGATTTGATTTATTTATTCATGAGAGACAGAGATAGAGAGAGAGAGAGAGAGAGAGAGAGAGGCAGAGACACAGGCAGAGGGAGAAGCAGGCTCCATGCAGGGGAGTGGCTCTGGATTTGTGTGATGCCTCCTTATTGTGGGTCACCATGCTGGGGGCGGGGGGTGGGGATGGGGTTCTTGGAGAGACTCTCTCTGCCTCTCCTCCCTGTCTCGATGTGGCCCTTTTATTATTTGTTGTGAAGCTGTTCAGCTAGTTCTCAGGTCTTTTTCAGAGGGAACCGTTTGTGCAGCAGTTCGAGAAGTGCCAGAACTGCATGTTAAGGTGGATTGTTTGCTAATCTTCGTGTTTACCAGAGGGGCAGGGACCTGTTGGGACTCTGTCCAAGGACGCAGGCACTCTCCTTCCATCTTGCTAGATTTGCTAGTGCTAGTGAGTGGGTGTGCAGTCCCTGCACTCTCCTGCTGCTTTACTACAGCTCCCCAGTACTTCTAGGAAGGAGCTTATGTACTCTTGTCCATCATTGAACGAATGGGTAAAGATGTGGGGTGTGTGTGTGTGTGTGTGTGTGTGTGTACACATGCACACAATGTAATACTAGTCAGCCATAAAAAAAAAAAAATAAGATCTTGCCATATGGGACCACATGGATGGACCTTGAGGGCATATGCTAAGTGATGTTAAGTTAGAGAAAGGCAGACACTGTATGATCTCACTTACACGTGGAATCTGAAGAAAAAAAAACAAATGTATAAACAAAACTCATAGATACAGAGAACAGAATGGTAGATATCAGAGGGGAGGGGGATTGAGGGTGGCTGAAATACATGAAGGAAGTCAGGAGGTACAGACTTCAAGTTACAAAATAAGTTATGAGGATGTCATGTGCAGCATGTCGCTATAGTCAATAATGTTGTAGTGCGTATTTGAAAGTTGCCAAGAGAGTAAATCTAAAAAGTTCTTATCGTACAAAAAATTTTCATTTGGGGGGCACCTGGGTGGCTCAGTGGTTGAGTGTCTGCCTTTGGCTCAGGTCGTGGTTCCAGCCAGGGTCCCGGGGTCCTGGAATGGTTCCTGCATCAGGGTCCCCACAGGGAGCCTGGTTCTCCCTCTGCCTATGTCTTTGCCTCTCTCTCTGGGTCTCTCATAAATAAGTAAAATATTAAATTTTTTTTTTTCATTTTGAGACTTTCTGTGGTGATGGATGATAGTGAGACTTATTGTGGTCATTTTGCAGCATATACAAATCTTAAATCATGCTGTACACCTAAAACTAATATAATGTTATATGTGCATTAGACCTCCATGAAAAAAGCAGTACTAAGGACAATGAAAGATCTATTTTGGCAAATATCAGTTGTATAATATAATATTAACTTTAGTCACCATGCTGTACATTAGATCCCCAGAACCTATTAATGTTATAACTGAAAATTTGTGTTCTTTGACCAACATGTCCACATGTGCCCCACCACCTAGCTCCTGACGATCACCGTTCTGCTTCTGTGTTTGACTATTGTAGATTCCACAAATAAGTGACATCATGTGATACTTGTTTTCCTGTGTCTGCTTATTTTACCTAGCATAATAATTCTCCTTGTTCATCTACGTTATCGTAGATGGCAGGATTTCCTTCTTGTCTATGGCCAAATAACATGTGTTCTCTTGAATCTCATTGAGCTTCTTTGAGATAATTAATTTTTTTAAAGATTTTATTTATTTATTCATGAGAGACACAGAGAGAGAGAGAGGCAGAGACCCAGGCAGAGGGAGAAGCAGGCTCCTTGCAGGGAGCCCGACGTGGGACTCGATCCCAGGACTCCAGGATCACACGCTGAGCCAAAGGCGGTGCTAAACTGCTGAGCCACCCTGGCATCCTGAGATAATTTGAATTATTCGTCAGGCAATTCATAGATCTCCACTTTTTTGCGGTTGGTTGCTGAGAATCTGTTAGTTTTCTTTGGTGGTGTCACGTTTGCCTGCTTCTGTGTAGTCTTCGTAGCCTTGCATTGGGATCTGAGCATTTGATGAGTAAACACCTCTTCCAGTCTTTACAGACTGGTTTCAGCAGGTAGAGACTTTCTCAGGTCAGGTTCCTGGACTGAAGGGATGGTCTCCAGCACCATGGTTGAGCAGAGTTAGGTTGGGTAATGTGGTTGCTGCTGGGTCTGCACTGGGGTCCGTGTCTGACAGGCCTGTTACCAGGGGCTTGGGTGGGCACGGATTCTGTGTGGTTGTTGAGGGAATAGGGCTGCCTCCAGGACCTTCGTCAGTAGGGCCAGCAATAGGACAGAGGTCCACATCCAGGTCTGAGGATGGCAGGCCTCTCACCAGGTGTGTGGACGTGGATGTGTGTGACTCCTGCCAGGTCTCTGGGAGGGCTGCTTCTGGGTCACTGGACAGGTCCTGGGTGGATAGGACTGCTTCTAGACTGTACCTGAGAGGGACCGGAGCTTAGTTATGGGGACATTTCAACTGGTTACAGTTGGACCAGTATAGCAGATCTGCTTCTGGGGCACAGATGGGGGTTTCTCTTGATGAGGTTCTGGGCTGATAAGACTACTCCCAAACTATGGCTGAACTGAAATGCTGGGCTGCTTCAGTGTCCACAGTAAAATGAAGCTGGCAAGCCTCTTACCCTCCTCCCAGGTTCCCTAGTGGGTGGTACTAATAGCAGGACCAAGGTCAAATGTAGCTGTAGCCAAATCCAAAGGCAGATGGGTCTGCAGCTTGGGACCACAGTTGGTGAACCTGCTACCTGGGTGTGGATCTGCCTTTTCAAAATGGCCCTGCTCAGTCTTGGGCTCCACTGGTGTTTTGTGACCTACCTGGTTCCCGAAGCTCCCACAAAGACACTGAATGCCTGCCAAATTATTGTAGCTGTGGCAGGGGATATGGCTGGGGGATCTCCTATTCAACCATCTTGCTGATAGCCCTCCAAGAACCTTCTTTAAGAGCAGTTTTTTTTTGCGCGTGTGCGCACACACGCAGAGGTTATAATATTTAAATCAAGGGTTCTCTAATTTTAGCATGAATTAGAATCAGAAGTCCTGATAAAACAGATTTTTTTAACGATTTTATTTATTTTTTTACTCATTCATTCATTCATGAGAGTCACAGAGAGAGAGAGAGAGAGAGAGGCAGATACCCAGGCCGAGGAGGAAGCAGGCTCCATGCGAGGAGCTCGATGTGGGACTCGATCCCAGATTCTGGGATCATGCCCTGAGCCAAAGGCAGACGCTCAACCTCTGAGCCACCCAGGTGTCCCTAAAACAGATTTCTTTCTTTCTTTTTTTCCTTTTTTTTTTTTTTTTTAAGATTTCTTTCGTTTTTTCTTTTTTTTAAAGATTTTATTTATCCATTCATGAGAGACACACACAGAGAGAGAGGTAGAGACACAGGCAGAGGGAGAAGCAGGCCCCATGCAGGGAGCCCCATGCAGGATTCGATCCCAGATCTCCGGGATCAGGCCCTAGACTGAAGGTGGCGCTAAACCGCTGGGCCACTCGGGCTGCCCCCTAAAACAGATTTCTGCTTCTCATCCTCAACTCCAGATTTTCTTTTTTTTAAAAGATGTATTTATTTATTTTAGAGAGTGCATGTGTGTGCATGAGTGGAGGGAGGAGGGAATCCTGAAGCAGACTCCCCACTGAGTGCAGAGCCTAAAGTGAGGCTCAATCCCAGGATCCACGAGATCATGAACTGAGCTGAAACCAAGGGTCAGGCCTTCAACCAACTGAGCCAGCCACCCAGGCACCTCCGCCAACTCAAGATTTTCTGATGTAGGTGAGCAAGTCCCATGAATGTGCATTTCTACCAAGTTCGGGGGTGCTGCTGGTGCTGCTGATCCAGGGGCCACACTTTGAGAACCATCAGCTTAGCTCACTGTCCTGATCCCCAGGCATTGCAACCCAGAAGTGTTCTCTAAGTAGAATTAGTTAGCCCTGAGCTGTAGCTTTAAAATTGCCAGCTCTTTCACTTAATCCAGGATGGAGGAACAAAAGACTTCAAGTGGGTTTTGTTTTTGTTTTTGTTTTTTACTAATTGATGAAAAAAAGCACTGCTGAGTCTTGGGGACCGAAAAGCTGGCTAGAGGAAATGACTTCTTATAAATCTAAACCTAGTCCAAATTGGAGAGTCGTACGCGGATTGGATAGGATTTCTTTGCTTCCAACATTGAACCTAAACCACTTACTTAATGCAAATCCTAAATTGGTCAAGCTCTGAGTTGCTTTGAAGTAACCCTTTCTTACAAACAGTAAATTGTTGGTGTCTGGCTCCAGGATATAACACAGAAGATCAAAACTTCTGCATAAATCAGAGGAGGCGCTTACCAATATACCCGCGAGAATTAGCAGAGTCAAAATAAAAGCCAAGTGCTTCATTGAGTTACATGCCACTTTTTTGAGTTTCAACTTTCTTTTTTTAAGATTATTTATTTATTTATTTATTTATTTATTTATTTATTTATTCACGAGAGACAGAGAGAGAGGCAGAGACACAGGCAGAGGGAGAAGCAGGCTCCATGCAGGGAGCCCGATGTGGGACTCGATCCTGGGTCTGCAGGATCACACCCTGGGCTGAAGGCGGCGCTAAACCACTGAGCCACCCAGGGATCCCCCGGAGTTTCAACTTTTGAAAGCGCTCCTAAGTCCTAATAACCGAGAAAGCGTTGCATGCAATACCACAGCATTATACACAACTGATTATTCTATCATCCAAAGAGTTAGCTCTCTCCATTATCTTGTTATAGATTTGACTGATTATTCTTACTTAATTGGCTAAATTCATCAATGGCCTGGTATTTACACACAATTGGTAAAGCAAGTGCACGCGAAAATAATGGAGAGAGGGGACGTGCTCCTTGCTGAGCACCTTCTATTTAATCAAGCACAGTCCTCTAGACAATTCATATCTATCAACTCAGGACCCTCATGAATTTGCATGGTTGGGATTATCATCCTTTCATCACACGAGAAAACAGAAGCTCTGATGGATTACATAATTAAATCATGTTTACGCAGCTAGTAAGGGCTATAGCATTAAGTGAAATGAGGTTTCTTCAATGCCAAGTCCCTTGATCTTTCCCCTGTGTTGGCATCCCTACAATGTATTCCGTAGTATGGGTGTTCGGATAGGGAAAAGGTTTGTTGGCCAAACACATTTTCAAAGTGTTGCATATTGTGACCCCCTCCCTTTTTTTTAGATTCCTCACGCTCCTCGTGTATTTTAAGTGTCCTGGATAGGACTTTCAGTAAAGAAATCGCATAGCCAGGAGTTTCCCAAACTTAATTGATAATGGGATCCTTGATTCCACAGAAAACATTTTAAGAAAGGCTGTTTTGTGCTAGCCTACATGCCTAGGTATAGAGCAAATATTTATTTTTAACTCTAGTTTCCCAAATGAGAGTTTGCAGTAGGTTAATGGAGAAGGTTCCCTACTTCTCATTCCCAAATCCCTTCTGCAGTGGATATGGATCTTCACTTAGATTCAGGGGCAGAGAACTGGACTCTACCGGTTGGCAGGATTACTGGGGTAAAAGTTGATGGATATGTTTCACCTCTTCTGCCCTAAAGGTACCTTCCTTATGTCTGAAGTTGTAGAATGGACTAGAGCCTTCTCTGCTACTAGACCGTTCTGGCCGTCTCGTTCTTTCTTCTTCCTTTGCTGTGCATTTGGTAAGACCACAGAATTTGAGTGTGGACTTGAACCACGTCCTTATACCCCCTGCATCGGATTTGGATAAAAGCCAGCCTCATATTACACTGGTAGCTTACTTTCCTTTGCCACTGAATCTGATACAGATACGTGTGTTTTTGTTGGAGTCTATGTGACAGGGGTGGGGTATGGTCGGATGGTCGGGTATTTTATTTATTTTTAAAGTTGTCATTTTTTTTTTTTTTTAGATTTTATTTATTTATTCATGAGAGACACAGAGAGAAAGGGGCAGAGACACAGGCAGAGGGAGAAACAGGCTCCATGCAGGGAGCTCGACGTGGGACTCGATCCGGGATCTCCAGGATCAGGCCCTTGGGCTAAAGCCGGCACTAAACTGCTGAGCCACCCGGGCTGCCCTGGTCGGGTATTTTAATACTCCTAGGTCCTTAGTCTAATATTGTCAAAAGCTGTTATCTTTTTTTTTTTTTTTTTTTAAGATTTTATTTATTTGAGAGAGAGCGAGCAGGAGCAGGGGGGAGGGACAGAAGGAGAGGGAGAGGGAGAAGACTCCCTGCTGAGCACAGAGCTCCATCCCAGGAACCCAAAGGTCATGAGCTGAGCCAAAATGAGACACTTAACTGACTGGGCCACCCAGGCACCCCAAAAGCTGTTATCTTTTTTACATGGCTGTATTTTGCATTATAACCAATGTCTTTGGGAGCATAAAAAGTCCTTCCAGATATTTCCATAATTTGCATTGTATAGGGGAATAAAAAGAAAAAAAAATTCAACTTCTTAAATTGTTAATACACTTTTGCTCACTCATTTTATTAGATATTTGTGTAAAGAGAGAGCACATGTGCATTGTATGAAGTACTATATTGGGTATAGAATGTAAAATAGTACCCTTGTCCTCTAAGAGTTTATGTCCTATAAAATGTCAGATAAAATGTCAGATAATTATCTGCCCTAGTACAGACAGCAAACCTTTAGTCATGCAGGCCTGATCCCGGTGTTTCTCCACTCTATGACCTTTGAACACCACCTAACCGTTCAGAGCCTTGCTGTCCTCTTCAGCAATGGTAAACATTTAACACTTCACAGGATCATTCTGAGAAATAAATGAGGTAGTGTCTCCTGTGCTTTGCAGACAGAAATATATGGACCCCTATGGGCGCGACCAAAAAGCCAAAGGATAACACCCTGGGTGCAGATGTTTTCTTGTGGAGTCAAGTTTACTTGAAAATTGGAGGAAATGACTTTTGGAATAAAACAAACATGACTATGTTAAGAAGTAGGAGGAAAAGTCCACATGAATTTGTTGGGTCCGTTGTGAAGTTTCAATCACATTCTGTTCTTGTGGGGCTGATTCAGGAGACCCTTCCAGGAGCTCTGGAGGGATGTGCTTTCACTCACCTCTGCTTTATGGCTATTTCAGTGGGGAAAAATTCTAAACTGCAGTATAGTCAATGAAAATTTTCCTGATCTGTAAGCACTTTGCAATGTTATTAATACTCACATTCAGGGAGTATGGGAAAGTGAGGGAGATAAGTGCAAAGGAAGACTTGAGTAGCATATAAGAGAGGATGGAGTAAAGCAGCACTGTGCCCCCAGTGCAAGCAGGACGCCCCACAGCAGAGTTCACAGGAGGTGGCTCCTGGGATAATGGTAGGGGACAGGTGTATTCATGTCATTTCCATACAGCAGTGATTCTCAAACTTGAGTGTGCATCAGAATCATCTGGAAGGCTTGTTTACATAATTTGGAGGTCCCACCCCCAGAGACTGATTTAGTAGGTGTGGGGTGGGGTCAGAGTATTTATAGCTCTTACAAAGATCCAGGTGATGCTTCTATTGTTGGTTCAGAGAGAACCACTGCTTTCAGGCGATGTTTCCTAACCGCATCAACCTTAAAAAAAAGTATATTGATGTTTGAGTCCCACTTCCATATTCATTTGATCAGATTATGAATATTCTAAGAAGTTTCTATTCTTCAGGTGGAGTCCTGGTGACCAACCCTTCCAGTTTGCCCAGGACTGAGGTGGTTTCCTGAGGTGGAGGATTTTCAGTGCTAAAATGTGACAGACCCACTCAACCTGGGGCAGTTAGTTGGTCGCCCTAGCTAGGGACTCAAGGTCACCTAGATAAATGACTTGCTTTATCTTGTGGAGGTTGGTGACAAACCGTTCATCTTGCCATTATCTTGTCATTGCTTAGCGCAAGGAATGGAAACTCAAGAACTAGTTGTTTGAATCCACTTAACATTACAGAGGGGGAGAAAAGAGACTTAAAAAAAAAAAACTAAAAACAAAAAAAACAAAAAAAACTAAAGTGTAGTTGACTATAATGTTTTATTAGTTTCAGCCTTACGACAAGTGACTTGACAGCTGTCAACCTTATGCAGTGCTCACCACGAGAAGTGTAGTTTCTCATAGTAGGACTATGGTGCTTTAGAGACAATCTTGTGAAAAATGGAAAGAACATAAGCTTTGGAGTTAGACAGAATGGGGCATGGCAGCTGCTAATTCCCACATGGATTAGCTGTACAACTTTGGGCAAGGTATTAGAAATATTTGAGACTTTCTTTCTTTCTTTCTTTCTTTCTTTCTTTCTTTCTTTCTTTCTTTCTTTCTTGTCTTTCTGTCTTTCTTTCTTTCTTCTTTTTTAAGATTGTATTTATTCATTCATGAGAGACAGAGAGAGAGAGAGAGGCAGAGACACAGGCAGAGGGAGAAGCAGGCTCCATGAGGGGAGCCCAATGTGGGACTCAATCCCAGGTCTCCAGGATTAGGCCCTGAGCCAAAGGCAGAGGCTCAACTGCTGAGCCTGAGCCACCCAGGCATCCCATGACTCTGTATCTTTTTATGTAAAGCGTGGAAATAATCGCTCACAGAGTTTTTGTGAGAGTGCATGAAATTATTTATCGGAACCATGTCTAGTGTAATGATGAGATCCCAGGTAATATCGGTATGCGTGTGTTTCTTATTTATTGAAGGTGGCAATACAAATAGGCAGAAACCTTTAGGGAGGGGGCAGCAGTGGTAGTTCTCTAGTTGGGAAGAACTATTCTAAGACTCAACATGAGTCAGACCAGCAGCTCTAAAATGGCGTGGTCTTTGGGGTTAAATAGAGTGCCGTGGCCCTAATATTTGTGGCCACTCCAAATTCTTATGTTGAAATCCTACCCCCCAAAGATGGTGGTATGCAGAGGTGAGGCCGTAGGGAGGTGCTAAGGTCATGAATGGGATTAGTGTTCTCATAAAAGAGGCTCCAGAGAGCTCCTTAGCCCTTTCTGCTATATGAGGATACATGATCTTGGGGTTCTAGCCTCTAGAACTGTGAACGACAAGTTTGTTGTTTATAAGCCATCCAGTTTATGGTACTGTGTTATAGCAGCCTGGACAAAAACACGATTCTTTTTCTTTTTAAAAAACATTTATTTATTTATTTATTTATTTATGTATTTATTTATTTATTTCAAAAACACAATTCTATATAATCAAAGGTAACATGTAATTTTTTTTTTTTTTAATGTGCAGTCCCTCGCAGTTCCACACTGCCTGTGGAGTTAGTTTCTTTCTTTCTTTTTTTTTTTTTTTTATAAATTTATTTTTTTTTTGGTGTTCAATTTGCCAACATATAGAATAACACCCAGTGCTCATCCCATCAAGTGCCCCCCTCAGTGCCCGTCACCCAGTCACCTCCCCCGCCCACCTCCCAGATAACATGTAATTAATTAATTAATTAATTAATTTATGATAACATGTAATTTAAATGCAACTCAGGGAAATGTGTTAATCTGTTCTGAATTCTTGACTTCATTTTATTTTATTTTTTTTTAAGATTTTATTTATTTATTCATGATAGAGAGAGAGAGAGAGAGAGGGAGAGAGGCAGAGACACAGGCAGAGGGAGAAGCAGGCTCCATGCCAGGAGCCTGATGTGGGACTCGATCCTGGGACTCCAGGATCACATCTTGGGTCAAAGGCAGGTGCTGAACCGCTGAGCCACCCAGGGATTCCCCCCTTCCACTTTAAAAATAACTTAAATTACAGGATCATTTTGCCTATTGAGGGGCAGCATTTATTTAATTATTTACTTTTAAAAAATAGTTATTTTAAAAATTACCTCAAATTAAGGGAAACTACTAATAGACTGTGCAAAATACAGCAGTGCCTACCAAGTGGAATTTTGTTAACATAAATCCAACATTTTTTTTTTAAGATTTTATTTATTTATTCATGAGAGGCACAGAGAGAGAGAGAGGCAGAGACACAGGCAGAGGGAGAAGCAGGCTCCATGCAGGGAGCCCAGTGTGGGACTTGATCCCGGATCTCCAGGATCACACCCTGGGCTGATGCTCTACTGCTGAACCATCCAGGCACCCCAAATCCAACATTTCTTTCTGATTTACACAAAAACTACCAAGTATATAATCTCATGTCAGATTCTCTAATTTCCTTTTATTAATAATTTTTAAAATTTCTAATAGTGACATATTTCACATGAAAAATGTTGGTGTCTCAAAAGAAGGATTAGGACCAAGTGTAGTCAAGCTATGACATGTAAGTAAATGGAACAACTATACGGTCATCATTATTTTAAGAATATCAGAATAGCCGGGCAGCCCGGGTGGCTCAGTGGTTTAGCGCCGCCTTCAGCCCAGGGTGTGATCTGGAGACCTGGGATGGAGTCCCACGTCGGGCTCCCTGCATGGAGCCTGCTTCTCCCTCTGCCTGTGTCTCTGCCTCTCTCTCTCTCTCTCTCTCTGGTCTCTCATATATAAATAAATAAAATCTTAAAAAAAAAGGAATATCAGAATAGCCTGATTACTGTGCAGTCCTATATAACTAGTGGTTAGTAGTGTGCATGTGTAATTTTCTCTGTTTCATAAAATTTCCTGGATCTTATTTAGAAATTACTGTGGGTATTATCAATTCTCTCCCCGAAGAAGAACAACAACACAATAGAACTGATTAGTGTGGTGAAGGCAGACGCACCTGTAGGGTAGAGGAGGTGGAGGGGGTCACCGTCAGAGGTTGAGTCATTTGGTGTGTTCTCTGTCTTGACGTGCGGAAGGAAAGATACAAAAATAACTTAGGAACATAGGCCTGCACAGAAAGGGAGTAAAAAGAAAGAAATGAGGTCAAGGAAAGTTTGGGTTCTGGCCAAGAAAAAGAAGAAAAGATAGCAAATTGAGCAGTGGGACTCCACCTTGAAGCAATTGTGCAGAAAGGTGAATAGTGCAGTTGGAAACTATAGTCCTTAAAACCTCACAACAGTTCTAATTAACTCCAGGAAACAAACAAAAAGATAACTGTATTCCAGATGTCTTATGAGGAAGTAAAGTAACCCTCTTTGAATCCTATTTACTTTTGGCCACCATGTTATAGATGAGATTATAATCAGTGGGATGGAAAATGTAATTAGAAGTTACAGACTATGCAAGGTGTAGAGCCATCCTAGTCCCTGATGCCCTCATTAGACAATAAATCGGTTAGAAAGAGCCCAGCTAAGACTTACTAATGTTCCTGGCAGAGTGAAGTCCCAGGAAACCCCACTACATGGCTTGTTCACTCTTTGTTTTGTTTGTTTTTAAATAGGCTCCATGTCCAGCAAGGAGCCCAGTGCAGGACTTGAATTCAGGACCCTAAGATCAAGACCTGAGCTGAGATCTAGAGCTGTTTGCTTGACCCACTGAGCCACCCAGGTGCCCCCTTATTCCGTCTTTGAATATTAGGGTGTCTGTCTCTTTCAGATTCCTAATCCTGTAGTCACTGTCCTTGTTCCCACTGGCCAGTAACTTTGTATAAGATCAGGAAGGAATCTTTTCTTTCTTTCTTTTTTTTTTTTTTTAAATTTATTCAGAGGCAGAGACACAGGCAGAGGGAGAAGCAGGCTCCATGCAGGGAGCCCGATGTGGGACTCGATCCCAGGTCTTCAGGATCACACCCCAGGCTGCAGGCGGTGCTAAACCGCTGCACCACCAGGGCTGCCCCTAGGGAGGAATCTTGATACCCCACTGGCTGCCCTAAGGAAGCAGAGCCTCAATAGAAGCA
This sequence comes from Canis lupus dingo, assembly GCF_003254725.2. Classification (NCBI taxonomy): domain Eukaryota; kingdom Metazoa; phylum Chordata; class Mammalia; order Carnivora; family Canidae; genus Canis; species Canis lupus. The sequence continues at coordinate 112,880,596 of NC_064281.1, read as the reverse complement.
GTTTTGTGCATGGTAGGAGAGAGTCACTTAATTCAGTAACCAAAGTTCTAAAATTGAAGTCAGTTGAGGTATAAATAGACTTAGCTCTATGTATTAGTTTCTTCAGATTGCTGTAACAAAGCACTGCACATTTAATGGGTTAAAACAAGAACACATTTATTCCATCACACATCTTGAGGCTACCTACTCCAAAAATCCAGGTGATTTTAGGGTCCTGCCTTCAAAGCCTCTGTGGGAAGATCCCTCCTTCCTTCTTGCACTTTCTGGCAGCCTCAGATGTTCCTTGGCTTGTGGCAGCATCATCCAGCCTCTGCCTCCGTCAGCACATGGCCTTCTCTGAGTGTCTCAGTGTCTGTGTCTCTTTTCCTCATAAAAACACCAGTTGTATTGGATCAGGGGCCTAGCCTAGTGACCTCTTCTTAACTTGATTATGTCTGCAAAGAGTGTTTCCAGACAAGGCCACACTCACAGGAACCAGGGTTAGGACTTCAACGTATCTTTTTTTGGGAACATGCATCAAGCCACAATGATCCTTCCTTTATTTAATTTAATTTTATAAAATATTTTATTTGTTTATTCATGAGAGACACAGAGAGAGAGAGGCAGAGACACAGGCAGAGGGAGAAGCAGGCTCCATGCAGGGAGCCTGACGCGGGACTTGATCCCGAGTCTCCAGGATCAGGCCCTGGGCTGAAGGTGGTGCTAAACCTCTGAGCCACCCGGGCTACCCTACCAGCATTCTTAATAAAATAATTCTATATGAAATACCCCATATCAAAAAATATAAAGAAATAGTCATCATTGCTGAGTAGAACAATTACTAAAAATTATAAAGTCTAATAATTCTATAAATACTGAATTACTTTCAATAATTCTAGAAGCTGCTTCTTGACTCAAGTATCTACTTTTTCTTGTTTTTTATTATTATTATTATTTATTTATTCATGAGAGACACGCACAGAGAGAGGCAGAGACGCAAGCAGAGGGAGAAACAGGCTCCATGCAATGAGCCTGATGTGGGACTGGATCCCAGGACCCCATGATCATGCCCTGGGCCAAAGGCAGGGCTCAACCCCTGAGCCACCCGGGCATCCCTAAGTACTTTTTCTTATCAGAGTGGTTCCCCAATCATTTTTTTTGAAATATGCAAAAGCATTTGCTTTGTATTTACACAAATTCTGACTCCTAAGAATTTTCTCTTTATTTTATTTTTTCTTTATTTTATTATTTTATTATTTATTTATTTATTATTTATTTATTTATTTATTTATTTATTTATTTATTGTATTTTTAAATGATTCAACCTTTGATGTTTCAGAAGAAACAGTGTTTTTTTTTTTTTTTTTTTTTAAGATTATATTTATTTATTTTAGAGAGAGGGAGAGAGAGAACCTGCCTGTGTAGGGGAGAGGGGCAGGGAGAGAGAAGCAGAAGCAGACTCCCGTCCGAGCAGGTAGCCCAACGTGGGGCTTGATCCTAGGACCCTGTGATCATACCTGAGCTGCAGGAAGATGCTTAACAGACTGAGCCACCTAGGCACCCCAAGAAACTGTTGATTTTTGACAGGCATTCTCCATCGTGAATGTCTACATCATCTGAATTAACTGAATTGAGACTGTTCAAGAATTCTGGAAGTTACTGCATCTCTGGGAAGTCCTAAAGCACTGACTGAAGACTAGAATGAGACCTTATTTGTCAGGAAATGAGGGCCTCTTGTTTTAAGTACTGAGATTACTGGTCCTTCAAAAAAGGTCTGTTTGAAGTGACCCCAACCAGGAAGATACTTAAAATGTGCTCTGTGTGTCTTGGAGCTTTGTTGTTAGGTGAATACTGCAAGATAGTTGTCTTCTTGATGAATTGACGCTTGCATTTTGTGGAATGCTGTTCTTTGTCATTGGTGATCCTCTTCATCTTGAGGTGCTGTGTCTGTCATTAATATACCCATACCCGCTTTCTTACGTGTAGTCTTTCCATGATAACAACTCCTTTCATCCTTTTATTTTCCACCTGTATGTTTCTTCACATTTAGTGTATGTGTTTTGTAGTCAGCGCATACATGCATTTTATTTTTTTAATTTATTTTTTATTGGTGTTCAATTTACCAACATACAGAATAACCCCCAGTGCCCGTCACCCATTCACTCCCACCCCCCGCCCTCCTCCCCTTCCACCACCCCTAGTTCGTTTCCCAGAGTTAGCAGTCTTTATTTTATTTTATTTTATTTTATTTATTTTATTTTATTTTTTATTTTTTATTTATTTTTTGTTTTTTTTATTTTTTTTATTTTTTATTTTTTTTTGAGTTAGCAGTCTTTACGTTCTGTCTCCCCCTCTGATATTTCCCACACATTTCTTCTCCCTTCCCTTATATTCCCTTTCACTATTATTCATATTACCCAAATGAATGAGAACATACAATGTTTGTCCTTCTCCGACTGACTTACTTCACTCAGCACATACATGCACTTTAGAAACACCATTCCTGGGTGCCCGGGGGGCTCAGTCGGTAAGCCTCTGCCTCCAGCTCAGGTCATGATTGAGTTCTGCGTCAGGCTCCCTGCTCAGCGGAAAGTCTGCTTCTCCCTCTCCCTCTCCCCCTCCTCCCTGCTCATGCTCTGTCTCTTGCTCTGTCAAACACATAAATCTCTTAAAAAAAAGAAAGAGAAACACCATTCCTCTTTTAATTAATTAATTAATTTTTATTTATTTATTCATGAGAGACAGAGACAGAGAGAGAGAGAGAGAGAGAGAGGCAGAGACACAGGCAGAGGGAGAAGCAGGCTCCATGCCAGGAACCTGATGTGGGACTTGATCCTGGGACTCCAGGATCATGCCCTGGGCTGAAGGCAGGCGCTAAACCGCTGAGCCACCCAGGCTGCCCAACACCATTCCTTCTGATAGGTGGATGATGACCTACAATTAAGATGTAGAGGGAAGAAGGTAACATTGGAGACGAGAGTAAGTTACGAGGATATGGAAATAGAGGAGGGGGGGTGGGTAAGATGAGAATGAATGGGGTCCAGAAATAAAAAGTAATGAAGGGAAAGAGGAATGTTTGGGCAAAAGGCATAGAAAATATCACTTTTAGGGGTAAGAGGAAGGTAACGCCATGATTGCATTATAATGACGGGAGGGAGACGTCAACAAGTTTCACAAGATTTACCAAAGCTTGAGGACAAAGCAACCGTTGTCAAATAAAAATAAAAACCACATTTTGAAGATAGGTACGTTCATTTTTGCGGCATTTGCAAAGGGAAGGCCACCAGCTAATCCTGCCAGCGATCACCTGCTAACCCTATTCCTTAAAAAAGGCTTAGAATTCATGTTCAGGTTGAAGAAGCCAGGGATTCACGTGTATCTGAAGAGAGTTGTGGATGTGCTTTGAGTGAGCAGAGGAGCAAGCTTCTATGTACCTCAAATCAAGTGAGGGGTGTTCAAGACCGTGACATGTGTTCCTGGAGTTTTAAGGGATGTGGGGATTGCTCTGTGACTCATATCTGAAAAGTTGGAAGTAAAAACAACCAAAAACAAAACAAAACAAAAAAAACACTGCAGCTTAAACTCTCTGCATTTCTGCAGATTATAGACACAGGGCTGCACAGTGGGTGGCCTGTACTTCCAGAGTTTGTTGCTGAAAAACATGGCCTTTAATCTCCTGTGGGCCAGATGCAGAGCCCACGGGAAGGGAGACAGACTAAGTCCTCTTCAGTAGGGACTCGGCCTGAATAGGCTATTGGGGAACCAGGTGATCCCAGAAGAAGAGGGGACGGCCACATAGCAAAGAGTTGAGAGAAAACACATGCGAAATAGCGGTGAGCAAATAAACAAAATGACAAAAGACTCCCATCTTCACTGGAATCTGAAAGTGGCTGCAAAACCAGTCGGAGCTGCCCAACTATGTTAGCTGTAGGTATTAAAACAAGCTGTAAGAGTGAAGTTTGAAGCAGAGAGTGGAAAGAAAGAATGAAATCATGGTCTGCTTGCATCCTGAATACACCTGCAGGTGTCTGACTTGGATACAGGTGAGGCGTTGAGAAGAACTGCGAAAGGGCTGCCGTTGACAAGACTGACGCTAGAGTGTAAAAGGACGTGAAGTTGAGTGTGTGTGTGTGTGTTTAGCTGCTAAGTTCAGTTTTCTCTGTCTTGAGTTTGAGAAGGCTGTGGACCATCCAGGTGAAGATTCCCAGTACACAGATGTAGACACAGATGTGGAGCTCAGGAGAGAGACTTGGCTCCGTAACTTAGAGTTTGTCATTACCATATCGGCAGTCACTGAAACTTCTGGAGCATATGAATTTACCCATGTCAAGGACCAAACATGATATAAATAAAAAAAACTAGACAAAAACTCTTACAAGTGGCAAAATTTGCTTTCTTCTTACAAGTGGCACTATTTATTTGCATGACAGTGGAATAAGAATTCCAGAAGATGAGTAAGGAAGAATGGCCAGAGAAGCAGAAGACAAGAGTTGATTTTTCAGTAGTTGGAAGAAAAAGTAAATTCTAGAAGAAGAAAATGAAAAACATTATCAACTACTCCAGAAGAGTCGATTGAGTTGCGGCCTCATAAGCTGTTAAACTGGGATGTTAGGAGATTGGCATCGCGTGTCTCTATCACAGTGTGTAGAGTGGAGGCAGGCAGGATGGGTAATGGCATATGACACAATTGTGATTCTCAGTCTAATATATGGACCATTTAAAAAATATTATTTGAGGGCAGACCCGGTGGCTCTGCGGTTTAGCGCCGCCTACGGCCGGGGGCATGATCCTGGAAACCCGGGATCGAGTCCCACGTCAGGCTCCCTGCATGGAGCCTGCTTCTCCCTCTGCCTGTGTCTCTGCACCTCTCTCTCTCTCTCCTCTCTTTGTATTCTCATGAATAAATAAATAAAATATTTAAAAAAATATTTAAAAAAATATAATATTTGAGAGCGAGAAAGAGTGAGCAAGAGAGAGTGCATGAGTGGAGCGAAGGGTAGAGGGAGAAGCAGGCTCCCCGTTGAGCGGGGAACCCAACCGCAGCACCCCAGGATCATGACCTGAGCCGAAGGCAGATGCTTAACTGACTGAGCCACCCAGACACCCCTGGACCTTTTTTTTTTTTTAAAGATCTATTTATTTACTTGAGAGAGAGAGCCTGGGGGGGAGGGGCAGAGGGAGAGGGAGTGAGAATCTTAGGCAGACTCCGAGCTGAGTGTGGAGCCCAACATGTGACTCTGTCAAGACGCTGAGACCTCCGCCTGAGCTGAAAACCTAGAGTTGGATGCTAAACCAACTGTGCCACCCAGGTGAGGCACCCCTAGACCTTTCTGTTTTTCTGTTTTTGGCCCCTGGAGCATTTTTAAAGGGATAATTATCGTGTAATTTAAATTATTTTTCAGTTTTAATGTTACTTAAGTATTTCCAAACCTAAGATCATGCATGTGCTATTGCCAAAACAATCTATTTAAACACGTAAATACACAATTAATGTAATGATGTTGTTTTCCTGAAATGAAAGTCTACCTCGGAGCTAAAATATAGTTAATACAAAGCACCTTGTCAAAATTTTTGAGCTTCGTAATGCTTCAGTTCTTCCGTGACTTTTCTGTTTTCACACTTCTGTTTGCGAGGCACACCATGCTATGGTTTGTTCTCTGCGGAGCCAGAACTCATTATCTGCATCATAAAGCTGTTCCTTTCATTTGTTCTGGACAACAAAAGGGGGTGGGGGGTACTCATTGGCATGAACCTGATTCAAAAACCACACAAACCTGGCACTGAGCTCCTTTAAAACGAAAACGTCAGTTTGGGTCTTGAAAGATCATGTGTTATAAGGAGGTAGACCTCCGAAATGATCCAAAATCGACTTGTATTACTTAGAAAGTTTCAAGAGTCCCACAAAGGCATGCTCATAATCTGATCCATTAACCTCTGAATCCCGAGGATATGTTCCCAGGGCCTAGTTTGAGAAGCAAGGCATTAGACGATTAAACTAATTATTATTAACTGTAATTTATGATAAACGTAGACTTTATGTTGTTAATCTTTAATCTTTCTATCCAGCTCTTAGTGATTACCACTTTTTTTTTTTTTTTGAAGATTTTTATTTACTCATGAGAGAGACAGAGGCAGAGACACAGGCAGAGGGAGAAGCAGGCCCCATGCAGGGAGCCCGACGTGGGACTCGATCCCAGGTCTCCAGGATCAGGCCCTGGGCTGAAGGCGACACTAAACTGCTGAGCCACCCGGGCTGCCCGCCCCCCCCTTTTTGATAGAGATTTTTTGGTAAATAAATGGGTGAATAAATAAATATCTTTTTCTCTGTTTCCTAATATGAAGCATAGAGATGAAAGCAAACGTGTTGGCGGGAGCCACTTACTTTTAGCAACATTTTTTTCCCAATCGTTTTGGTCCTGAATCAACTCATTAAGGCTTGTGCAATAAGAGGGCAATAGGGATGTGAAATGACAGTCGTAGACTGCAGACAGATCCCCACGAATCGGAGGCCCAGGGCTCTGCTGCTTCCAGTGGGCACTCGTGATGCAGGTAGCATCCCGGTGTGAGATGCCACGGTTGTTTGCTTCAGAACCTGGACTGCACTCTTCTTGCAACAGCCTGAAAACTAGTTGCCCGGTGGGTAAGCTTTTCCCAGCTGGAAGTCGCTTGCTCGTATATCAAGCCGCAACCTGTTTCCGCTTTCACAGATTCCTAGGAGTATGTAGCTAATTTAAAAACTTAGGCACAGGAGTGCTTGGGTGGCTGAGTTCAGCTTGCAACTCTTGATTTCAGCTAAGGTTTGGATCTCGGGATCATGAGTTCAATCCCCACATTGGGCTCCACGGTAGGCATAGAGCCTACTTAGAAAAAAAAAAAAGAGTAAATATAATAATAAAAATACTTGGGCAGGGATGGAAGTGGAAGAAATAAATAACCACCTGATGATGGCCCATCCTTGCTAAGGCTCTTAGAGGTTCACCGAAGTAGGGTCACCCTTCTGGAAATTAGAAGCCCTTTGTGTGTTTCAATATGGCGGCGGGTTCCAGATGGCCAGTTCTCTTTGGCGCGCTTCCCTGTGTGCTTGGTCCTCATTCAGGGCTTTTGCTGATACCTCCTGCCTTCGCTTTCCCTTTTTACCCCCCTGCCTTGGCTTCATATGTCAAGCAAGAAAGCAAGAAATCTTCATATTTCCAGGTTTCTTGCTTGCTTCTACACTCAGGGTTCATGTCTTCACAGAGCTTTTCTCAGACTGTCTTTGCCTCCCCAACTTTCCTTCCTCGGTTTCAGGTAGAAGTTTCCTGAGTGGTAAGCTGGAGTCAGAGCAGAAAATGGGCTTTGAAATGAAAGAGAGACAGGTTCGATTTCTAGCTGCAGTGATTACATTTTGTGACACTGAGGAAATGTCTTAGATTCACGTTTTATCTCCTCTAAAATTTTAGGGCAACAGTGTCGACGTCATATGATTGTTGTGAGGATTAAATGACGTGATAGATGGGAACTCCCCAGCTCCATGTGTGGCACACAATAGATGTTCAAGTATGGCTATCTGTAGTTTTTCTTAGTTTTTTGTGTGTCCATTCAGCCCTTCAGAAACAGGTAGTAAAGTTAATTGCTAAACTTATCGCACCTCGAAGCTTCTAGATTAACATCTCTTTAACCAGGGAGCCACCTGCCTGAGAGGAAGAAACTGTCTGATGTTTGCGTCCTTAGTACCTCCCCATAATATCTGAGGATATACGGGCACATAGTAAATATTTACTGCATTGAGTGGATGCAGGCATGCGTGAGCTGTGGAAAGTGATTCTGTGATTTAGATCTGTGTCTAACCAACCACCTAGGGGCATCTGGGTGGCTCAGTTGGTGGGACTCTTGACTTCGGCTCAGGTCATGATCTCAGGGTTGTGAGATTGAGCCCCACGTGGGGCTCTGTCCTGGGTGTGGGGCCTGCTTAAATTCTCTCTTTACCTCTCCCTCTGCCCCTCCGCCCTTCTCTAAACAAATAACCCACCAGCCAGCACTGTATGTTGGCTAGAATGTTCCTCAGCATCTGTTTCCTATGTGCATCCACAGCATTCTAGAGAAAGGCAGGCTCACTCTAGTATGCTGCTAGCTTGGGCTTCTTTCTCAGGGTAGGGGGGTAGCAGCTGAGCTTGATGAGCGGGGATATTTGCATGGTGGGTGGGTGGGTGGGGGGCACCATCTTGTCCATCTGTTAATTTTTCTTAGTTTCGTAGATTACCACCTTCTTGGAAAATCTCCCCATTCCCAGCTCCGCATACTACTAGGGGAAACAGAAGACACGTCCTCTTGCTGGAGAGTGGTATTGCTACATTTAATTAGCATAAAGCAATCTTAGCTCAGTGATCAGTAAAGCTGCCAACACCGACCTTGCCACCATGCTGTCACTGTTGCAACTTTAGGAGTATTGAACGTGATTCCGCCTGGCTGAGTACCCGGGGAGTCGTTCCATTTGGGCTGCCTCCGGGTCTCTGTAAGCCCTTCTGACATTTGACCCACCATTCCTCTAGGGTTATTCTACACTCCACCTACCTGGGTCTCAAAGACCCCACAGAAACCCGCCACCATCCCAGCTATGAGTCCGGCTCATCTGGCCAGAAACCAAGAGTCATGTGCTAGAAGCTGAACACTTCCTTATTTCTCCTGTTGACTATTATCCTTGCATTAGAAGTCACCATCTTTTACTTAAACGTGATTTTCAGATGTGTTTTCCTTTGTTTCTTTTCTAAGAGGGAGAATCACAGCCTCCAGCCTTTTTTCTTTCCATCCGTAAGTAGATTCTTGGGTAGGTGAGTATCTCTGATAACACCCATTACTGTAACTTGATTGTTCAGTGCCCTGGTCACCACTAGCACATCCCAGCCTCTAGTTACTGATGGTGGAACTTCAGATTTATTCTAGATTATTTCATATCCTTACTCCCTCACCCATCCAATTAGCTAAATCCTGTTGATCCTGTCTTTGAAATATCTTTCATGTCGGACTCCATTATCCCCTTCCTTTCTATTCAAATTGCCACTACCTTCCTTCAGCCAGGTTTTCCTTTTGGACTAACTAGCATCCCTTTCTTCAATCTTCTCTCTCTCTCTCTTTTTTTTAAAGATTTTATTTATTTATTCATGAGAGACACAGAGAGAGAGGCAGAGACACAGGCAGAGGGAGAAGCAGGCTCCCTGCGGGAAGCCTGACGTGGGAGTCGATCCCAGGTCCTTGGGATCATGACCTGAGCCAAAGGCAGAAGCTCAACCACTGAGCCACCCAGGTATCCCCAGTCTTTTATCTCTTTAGACCAATCGTCATGCTGTTTGTTTTTTGTTGTTGTTGTCTTTATTTTTTAAAGTTTTTAATTGATTAATTTATTTGAGGGAGCATGAGAGACAGAGAGAGATCACAAGCAGAGTGGAGGGATAGATGGAGAAGCCGACTCCCCGTGGAGCAGGGAGCACCATGTGGGACTTGATCCCAGGACCCTGGGATCCTGACCCGAGCTGAAGGCAGACTCCAAGGATGCCCAACTGACTGAGCCACCCAGGTGCCCTGGTTGTTTTTTTTTTTTTTTTAATATTTTATTTATTTATTCATGAGACACAGAGAGAGAGAGAGGCAGAGACACAGGCAGAGGGAGAAGCAGGCTCCATGCAGGGAGCCCGACGTGGGACTCGATCCCGGGTCTCCAGGATCAGGCCCTGGGCTGAAGGAGGCGCTAAACCCCTGAGCCACCCGGGCTGCCCTGGTTGTTTTTTTTTTTAAGATTTTTTTTAATTTATAGTGAGGGCAGGGAGAGGCAAAGGGAGAGGGTGAGAGATTCTCAAGCAGACTCCATGGTGAGTGCAGAGTCCAGGGTGGGGTTCGATTTCAAGACCCTGAGATCATGACCTGAGCTGAAACTACAAGTCGGATGCTTAACCGACTGTGCCACCCAAGTAGCCCTCCTCATGCTGTTTTTAGAATTGTCTTCATAAAGCCAAAGGTTTATAAAGCAGGCATCTCAAATTCTGTTTGTCAAAATTTGTCAGTGACTCCCAATTTCCTTCAAAATAAACCCCAAACTTCATAGCACGAGACTACCAATTGGATTCCAAACCGCTTTTTCGGTTTCAAATTCAAATTCACCCTTTGAATATTGAATTCAAGCCTCACAACATATTTAGTCTCTGTGGACCTTAAACACTTTTCTGCCTCAGCATTTCTGTTTAGACTGTTTCTGCCTGGATGGCTACATGCCCCATTTGGTTTCTGCCTACTAGAATCTTCTTGCAGGCTCAGATTTAGTGCTCTGGTCTCTATTCAGAAAGAATCATTTCCCTTTTTGTATCCAGAGTGCAATCCTTATACCTGGGTTTAACGTTTACTTCGTTATGTCTCATGTAACATTTATTTCATTATGTCTCATTTATCTACATGTCTTCTGGACGCATACGCCCTTAGAGGGCAAAGACCATCTCTGTACGCTCACAGCGCAGAGAACCACGACTGGTACATTAAATGAACACAAGACGTTTATTACATTTAATCAGATAACATGCAACATTTTCAACTCTATTTGAAAACGGAAAGGTTTCTTTTTTACATGCCTTGGTGCCAAAATCTGTTCAATTGTGTGAATTGCTAGTCCGTCTAGTATGAGAAGAGAGCTTCTGGCAAAATTGTTCTGCAAGATCAAATTTTCTTCTCGGTATCAAAAAGCTCTCTCTTGCTCTCACTGGATTCGAAGCACTTGGGGTCATATATAAGAATCTGTGTATTTTTTTACATTAATAATATCCTGACACCCTATGGCAGTGCTAGAGTGGGATCTCTTTTAGACTGATGGACTGTGAATGATTCAGTTAAGCTACTCCTGTGCCAGAAAATAACGAAAAGCAAATCCATTACCGAGCAGCATGCCCTGATTTCAGAAGTTTAAGAAATTGAAACAAAAAGGAATCTGGAGCAAGCAAACTGAACCGTAATGAAAGAAAACGCACCATCTCGGGCATCTCACCATATGATTGAGAGAGAGAATATATTTAACATCACATTCTTGAAGACACTGAAATAGATTTTTAAATTAAGTCAGGCATTTTAACCACAGGTGGGGATGTGCACTAATTCCTGTAGAGTAAGACTAAACAAAACCCAAAGCATAGATAAAGTGTTAAGCGTTTCCTCCTTATATATTTATGCAGATATAAATGGATCATATCAGAATTGCTGTGTTTTAGTTCTTCCAAGTGCACACCTGACTTTTGCCTTTAATAGATATACACAGTTGTTAACTGATACATTTAAAGAAACTTGACTCATATTTTTAGAAAAAAAAAATAGCAGAGTCTCTAAAGCATCTGAATAGATTAACTCGGTGCGTATTTATGGAGCTTTGTTTTAACAACACCTCACATTTCTATAGATTTCCAGTTGCCAGAGCTCTTGCATTTATCATTCCATTCGAACCTCAAAATAACCCCACGAGGAAGTATTATTATCCCCAGTTTCCAATGAGCTCATTGAAAATTAAAGAATCAAAATGATTCTTCTAAGCTATTAAATGGGAATGGAAGCGAGGTGTTGTAACTCATAGTCCTCTATATATTTTTTTTCTTTTTTAAAGATTTATTTATTTATTCATGAGAGACACAGAGAGAGAGGCAGAGACACAGGCGGAGGGAGAAGCAGGCTCCACGCAGGGAGCCCGATGTGGGACTCGATCCTGGGACCCCGGGATCACAACCTGAGCCAAAGGCAGATGGTCAACCGCTGAGCCATCCAGGCGTCCCCATAGTCCCCTGTGTTGTTTGTAGTTTGATCTATTCTCCTTAGCTTCATACAATGTATCTGGTTCTATGTTAAGCACTGAGAAGGGTATTGAGTTTGAGAACAGGGACACTTTCCTTCAAGTAGCTTATATTTCACTTGATCAAATATATTCAATTGATTAGTACTTGTGACTGTATAAAATGAGTAATTGTAGGTAGAAAGGAGTGCATTGGTAGGGATCTGGAGTCCCTATCCAGCTAATTTTAATTGACTTGTCTTAAATTTTCATGGCCTGCATGCATACAACCTGGATAATAATTTGGTTATTCAAAAAATAAGGCAAGGTAAATCAACATGGGCCTGGCCAAGAAGAAGGGTTATTTGAAAGTTATTAAAGGGTGAGTAGGCTTCTTACCCTCACCCTATTTCTTACTCATCTCTGATGTGCCCCCAATCCCTGGTCCATAGCCAAGCCTCACACCTCTCAACTGAGTCCTGAGCTTCCCTCTGGCTCTAGGTAGCAGCCCATCCCTTACCTCTTCTCCATGTCTAAGCATTTGGGTAAGTTGGAGCCGGCAATAGAGTTTGAATCTGTGTAATCAACATATTAGGTTCCTTTTCTTTCTTTTTTTTTTTTTTTTAAGATTTTATTTATTTATTCATGAAAGAGAGAGAGAGAGAGAGAGAGAGAGGCAGAGACACTGGCAGAGGGAGAAGCAGGCTCCATGCACCAGGAGCCCGACGTGGGATTCGATCCCGGGTCTCCAGGATCGCGCCCTGGGCCAAAGGCAGGCCCTAAACCGCTGCGCCACCCAGGGTTCCCCCCCTTTTATATTTTATAATAACAATTATAAGTAAAAAACTTAGCAACTTAGTCCCATGGATGTTTATTGCCTCACCGTTTCTGTGGGTGAAGAACTTGGGCATCTCTTAGCTGAGTGGTCCTGGCGCAGGGACCTCACGGGGGTGCAGTTAAGCTCTCCTGGGATGCAGTCATCTACAGGCTTGACTGAAGCTGGTAGATTCACTCCTACAGTGGCTCTCTCACACCGTGTTGGCGGGAGGCCTGTAGTTCCTTACCACCTGCACCACTTGCGGATCTTCACAGTAGGACACTTGCCTTCCGCAGAGCAAGTGATCTAAGAAGGAGAGTGAAAGCAAGGCCGGCAGCACAATGTCTTTTCTCATCTAGGCCCAGACAGCACAACCTTCTGCCACGTTCTATTGATCCCTCCTAACAATGCTGGTGCAGTGTGGGAGGGGACAACACCCAGCTGTGAATACCAGGAGGGGGGATCCTTGGTGCATCTTGGAAGCTGGCTATCACAAGGGACCGTGTACTCTCAAAAGCATAGAACAATGGGTCTGACCCTAGAGACCCTAACACTTGGAGATCAGAAAAGCATGGGCGAGGAGGCGTAGGAAGCCGTTTTGAGAACATCTAAACCTTGCCCTTCGGTTTGATGCTGAGTCCTGCAATGAACTTTGAAGCTTTGCCATAGACCAAGGGTCAGCAAACTAGAGCCTGTGGATCAGATTTGCTCTGCAGCTTGTTTTTGTGTGGTCACTGAGCTAAGAGGTGTGTGTGTGTGTGTGTGTGTGTGTTTACAGTTGGAAAGGGCTAGAAAATAAGTGTGTACATAGATGATCAGTAGATGCATGTGACAGAGACCATATGTAGCCTGCAGTTTTTTTTATAAATTTACTTTTTATTGGTGTTCAATTTGCCAACATATAGCATAACACCCAGTGCTCATCCCGTCAAGTGCCCCCCTCAGGGCCCGCCACCCAGTCACCCCCACCCCCCGCCCACCTCCCCTTCCATCACCCCTAGTTCATTTCCCAGAGTTAGGAGTCTCTCATGTTCTGTCTCCCTTTCTGATATTTCCCACTCATTTTTTCTCCTTACCTCTTTATTCCCTTTCACTAATTTTTATATTCCCCGAATGAATGAGACCGTATAATGTTTGTCCTTCTCCGATTGACTTACTTCACTCAGCATAACACCCTCCAGTTCCATCCACGTCAAAGCAAATGGTGGGTATTTGTTGTTTCTAATTAGCCCGCAGTTTAAAATATTTACTAAGTGGCCCTTCCAAAAAAAAAAAAAAAATGCCAATTCTGTCTCCGATCATCAAAATGCATATAAAACATCTAATAAAAAGTAGAAATGTAAATTTGGTTACATTGTGCAGAGGGGTAGGGGACATGTACAGGGACCAAGACGTTGTCTTTCTCCACAGCTGGAAGGTTAGATCATCACGGGATCCTAGACCCTTCATTTTTTCCACTTCAAGTTAATTATAACTAAAGGGAAGCATTTTTGCTCTCCTAATTCCAGCAAAGATCTCCAAGCACCGAACGTGAATCTCTGATGTGCAAAAGAAAGATTCCAGGGTGAGACAGGTTTCAGAAGCACTATCTGTTGTATCCTGGTTTTGGAGATTCAGAACTTGTTTGAATCATGCTCGGAGAATCCCTTCAGTCATTCATTTATGGCTACTTAATCCAGCATCTGCAAATCCAAGTTTTTGTGGACCACGTTGCTGTACACGTTAGCATCTACCGAGGCCGTGTGTGTACCTAGTGGCTACTTGCTCCACTTCCTCACTGCTGGGTACTCTGAAGAGGCTCAGTTTGAACCTTGCTTGTGCTGGCGTAGGCGTGGGAGTCCCTTCCCATCATCGTTCCAGATGTCCAGAAGTCCCCTTTGGGCTTGCAAGGATCCTGGAGGCATTGTCTTGAGATATCTTCACAGGGAAGGTGGATATCTGGGCTGAGCCAGGGCTCCTGGAACAGGCTCTGGAACAGGCTCTTCCTCCTTCTCCCTTGCAGCTGACGGGCTGCTGAGGACACAGAGTTATGTTCCCCATTCGTGGAACTAACCGATAGTTGACTGGCGTAGCTCTTAAAAAAAATGGGACAATGGGTTGACCAGACCTCTCATTCACCTGGCCTCCTGGACACTTGTAACGCTGCTTTGTTGCAATCCCATGTTCCCATTTTTAGGCCATTGGCCTTTTCTTGTGAATAGGAAAAGGGATCTATGTTTCTTTTTCTTTTTTTAAAAGATTTTATTTATTCATGACAGACTTAGAGAGAGAGAGAGAGAGGCAGAGACCCAAACAGAGGGAGAAGCAGGCCCATGCAGGGAGCCCGATGTGGGACTCGATCCCGGGTCTCCAGGATCACACCCTGGGCCAAAGACAGACGCTAAACTGCTGAGCCTCCCAGGGATCCCCAAGGGATCTATGTTTTAATAACATCTGATTCAGATGGGGGGTAGATTACTGACCGGCATATGAAAACACATAGTTTTCAACAAACTCCTTCATGAACAATGCCAATATTTGCTGATTTACAGCATTCAACTCAGTTTTGGGGCCTTTTTTTTTTTTTTTTCCCATTCTAATACACATAATAATGCCATTCACATGTATGGCACATTCTCCCAATAAAGGAAGTATATTTGACTGCAAGTGCATAAGTGTGCTGATATTTTAGGAATAACCGGAATCTACCGTAATTCGTGTAAAATTGGAAACCATTCCCCAAACTTGACCGCTATAGTGCTCCATCCAGTAGCATGTGGGACGTGGCCTGTGTAACCCAGGAAAGCCAGGTGTGAGCATCTCTTATCTCTTCCCAATTGCAAATTCCCTGATTTCACATGGGTAGCCCAAAATGGAACTTGGGAGGGGGGTATCTAGTACCCCCGAAGTAAGCAAATGCTATATGTCGGGAAATTTAAGAACGATGATCCGCGCCCCACTGTTTGAGATGCATATTAAAACGAATTGTGACTCGGTGGTATGTTAGGGCACTGAGGCTGGGAACGTACTCTTCGCTCTGTTTTGTCTTTGTTGTTGTTATTGCAGTCAAGTACTAAGCCGATCAAGAACACACCAACGTCGGTGCACGTTCTGCTGTTTGTCTTCGCTTTGTGATGCTTTGGAATTTATTCTGAGATTCAGATTGATAATATAAAATGTGCATCCGAACATGAAATCCCGGGCTACACATATGCGTACCATGGATCACTTACCGAAATGATATTCCGCAATATGTGACACATGGTGGGCGCTTAACCACACCGTAGTTATTGTTGGTCTTCTCTCTACCAAGGGAACAGTGTCGTCACCTGGAGCCTAAGCTGGGCTTCAGTATCTAGGTGTCTGCTGAAATGTCCCCACCGTTTCCTTCACTGTCCTGCATCCACCCTCACAGTCCACTCTAGGGCCTCCTCATTCAGACTCTAGGGCCTCTCTACATGATTTGATGCAACAAACATTCCTTTTTTTTTTTTTTCTTAAGATTTATTTAATCATGAAAGATACACAGAGAGAGGCAGAGGGAGAAGCAGGCTCCTAGCAAGGAGCCCAACGTGGGACTCGATCCCAGGACCCCGGGATCACGATCCCAGCCGAAGGCAGATGCTCAACCACTGAGCCACTCTACAAGTGCTGACTGCCAGGCACCATGTGCACATGTTCTGGGATCATCTGCAAGACATTCTGCTCCTTTGCAGTCTGGAATGAGGAGTGAAGTTCGGAATGAAAGTAATTTCAGGGGGAGCCCTGGGTGGCTCAGCGGTTTAGCGTGGCCTTCAGCCCAGGGTGTGATCCTGGAGACCCGGGATCGAGTCCCACGTTGGCTCCCTGCATGGAGCCTGCTTCTCCCTCTGCCTATGTCTCTGCCTCTCTCTCTCTCTGTGTCTCTTATGAATAAATAAATAAAATCTTTAAAAAAAAAAAAAAAGAAAGAAAGTAATTTCAGGGTAATAAGCTCCGTTGGCTTGGTCCCGCCTTCAGAATGCCATCCCGTTCCTGCCACACGCTGGTTGTCACAATAGCAAAGAACATTGGAGAACCGTAACAGGCAAGGCACTTTAAATATGCTGAAGAGGCATTTTTCAAACATCTCGAAGGCTCTCTTGGGAGGGTTTCAGACTACATATTTACAGATCCTCAGGTCAGGAGCTGACCTTGGACACCTTGACAATCCACGACAGAATTTCCTGTTGTTGTTTTTTCTTTTCTTTTCTCTCTTCTTAACTCCAAGCTGCATCCTTGACCCACCTCTCCTAGCTGACCCACAGGCATTTGTTGTTGACTGTAACAAGAATTAATTCTGTTCCATTCAGTAGGCATTTGCTAAGCGCCTGTGTGCATTTTTAACTTCAATTTCCTTTTTGGAAAATGCAAATAAATTATTTTAGGCTTCAGGGGGATTATTTGAGATGTAATTGTTATTTTCCAGCCTAGCTGTGCTGCTATTTATTTTTATGTAACTGTGCAAACACAGGTGTGTATTTGCTGATATTTTGCTTATTTGGATGAGAAAACCGGAACCATTTCCAAAATAGAGTTTTACAAGCTCTTGGGACCAGGAACTGGGTCGTAGTCACCTTTCTAGTTCCTCATAATGGAGTAGAGTGCCTTGTACAAGAAGGTGCTCAGGAAATGTTTGTTGAGGGGCTCCTGGGCGGCTCAGTGGTTGAGCATCTGCCTTCGGCTGGGATCGTGATCCCGGGGTCCTGGGCTCGAGTCCCACATTGGGCTCCCCGCAGGGAGCCTGCTTCTCCCTCTGCCTACATCTCTGCCTCTCTCTGTGTATCTTTCATGAATAAATAAATCTTAAGGAAAAAAAAAAAAGGAATGTTTGTTGCATCAAATCATTCTCTATCCCGCCGTGTCTTCGGTGAAGATGATGTCTTTGCATTGGAACCCATCATCCAATGTCCTAAATGTGTTGTCGTCATTTGAGACATGGTGAGGCTGCGTGTTGAGGTTCTTGAGTATTTATATCCCAGTGTTGTTAGTTGGGAAAGTATACATTGTTTGATGTTTTCACTGCTTGCCTGGATTCTCACTTCTCTACACCACTATTCTAGGCCGAGGGGCTCTCTCCTTCCTTACCTGATTCCGGCCCTGAACGTGAAGCAGATTAGGAACATCTGCTTTTTAAACATTTTTTTTTTTTAAATTTATTTATGATAGTCATACAGAGAGAGAGAGAGAGAGGCAGAGACACAACAGGCAGAGGGAGAAGCAGGCTCCATGCACCGGGAGCCTGATGTGGGATTCGATCCCGGGTCTCCAGGATCGCGCCCTGGGCCAAAGGCAGGCGCCAAACCGCTGCGCCACCCAGGGATCCCAGGAACATCTGCTTTAGTAAAAATTGGCTCAGTATCGGGGTGTGGGCATTATTGTCAATGCCTTCACTTTTCTGCCCATACTCCCTCCCTGGTTTATGATTTTAACTACTTTTTCTCTATGGATTCCTGTTAATCAGTTCCTCTGGGCATGGGCCCCGCTCTCCCTCTTTTCATTTCTCCCTCTCTCCCTTCCTTCCTCCCTTCCTTCCACAGACTATTCTGGGACACCCGTATGTGTCTAGGACTTGTGTGAAACCCTGGGAATTCGCTGACAAATAACACAGTATTGATGTCTTTGAGGAACAACCAGCCTAAACGAGAAAAACCTAACAAGTAACTGTGGTATAACATTTACAACTCACTGAAGTGATTTTGCAGGAAGGAAAATATGTCGGGAAAGTACTGGTGTTATGATGCTTTGGCACCTGTGTTAGTATCAGTTTTCTAGGGCCATCATGGCAAAGTACCACAACCTGGGTGCTTTAGACGGTAGAGAAATGCATTTCCTCATAGTTCTGGAAGCTAGAAGTCTAAGATCAAGGTGTTGGCAGGGTTGGCTTCTTCTAAGGCCTCTCTCCTTGGCTCGTAGGTTGCTTTCTTCTTCCACTATCTTTGGATGTTCATATCCAACTGTCTTTCTATGTCTTAAATCTGTGTTTTTTTTTTTAAAGATTTTATTTATTTATTCCTGAGAGACACAGAGAAAGAGGCAGAGACACAGGCAGAGGGAGAAGCAGGCTGTGCAGGGAGCCCGATCCAGGACCCCAGGATCATGACCTGAGCCAAAGGCAGATGCTCAACCACTGAGCCACCCAGGTGCCCCTGTCCTAATGTGTTTTTATAAAGAACCCAGTCCTATTGGATGAGGGCCCCTCTAGTGAGGTCATTTTCACTAATTACCTCTTGAGAGGCCCTGTCTCCAGGTGCAGTCACATTCTGAGATACTGGAACTCAGGACTTCAACGTAGGAATTTTGGAAAACCCAGTTCAGCCCATAACAGCGCACAGAAAATTCAGCATCTGCTAAGTTACGTAACCCGCCAGGGTATCCTGCTAATAAGTAAGGTGTAGAAGTAGGATAGCCTGTGATTCTAGAATGCAGAGTCTTTCAACACCGCTGTGCTACCTTGCCAGCTTCCTGTTCCAAAACTACTGAGACTGGATCTTGCTCCTCATACTCTCATTTTCTTTGTGATAGAGTAGTTAAAACTGCCCTAGTGTTTTCTAGGGCTTGATTTTCTGAACCCATCAGAATCTGACTTCGCTCCTCTGCTCATAGCTTAAATGTTTACCAACTTTGCTTTTCTTGTAATGATCATCCTCTGCTGCAGATCAGACTCTGGGTCGGAGATACTTACTGCTTTCAAGTATCCAGATACTTCACCTACTTCCGGCTTCATTGCAGTTAGGCAGGGCCACATGGTTGGCTCTAGGCTGTGGTCTGCCAGTGGAAATGTGTGCTCGTTCTGTGCCTGTTGTGAACCTACATTGCAGGCTCCCACTCTGCTTTCTCTTGCTCTAGAGACCTGTAAGCTGTGTATTGAAACGATAACCTTATGAGACCAGACCTGCCCGGATTGCTGAGTACCAGCATTGAGATTTGAGGAAGGAGAAAGCACACCTCCATCGTGTTAAAAGCCAGTGAGATTTTTCTGGATGAATTGGTTACCACAGTATGGACTCATCATCTATCCTAACGTAGGCCAGTCGGATGGGAATTGTGCTGTCTTCCTCTACTCCCTTTGAATCACTGACCCACAGAGTCTCCGAGGTTACTCTTCTTACCTCGAGAGAGAGCACTTATGTGCTTTCCCTGAAGGACTTGACCTTCTGAGCATTCATTTTTGTGCCACAGTACCCCATCAGATCACCCCGATTTCGTAGGGCTGCCACTGCCAGCCTTGCCTTGGTTGGCTGCCACCCAAGGTCCAGTTCCGAGAGCAGGACACCCCCTACTACCTGGATGCTCTGTCTCCCGAATCCTGCACCTTGATGGAGTTCTGTTTGCTTTTTAAAATCAGGCAAAAACCTGCCTGGAAAAAGCTTCAGAAAGAATATTCCCAGTTGTTAATTTAGTGAGAGTGAAGTTATGTTAGCTCATTGAAATTTAATTGCTAATGGGTTATAAGATCTTAGGAACTACAGGCCCAGCATCTGTCTCTTTTTAGTGTCTCAATTATCACCACAATAATTTAATGGCATCCTGTTGAAGAAGCATCGTTGACATGCTAATGAATGGCACCCTGCTCATTTCCATGAACTTCACATTCCCTAGGTGATCATTTAAGCCAGGCATTTTAGATTCCCATCATTACTTGGCCACACAAACTGGCTTCAAGGTTGACCAATATAGGTATATATAGAACGTACACACTTAACGGTAAATTGTAAATATCTTAAACTGTATGACTTAACCTTTTGTAAATATGCTCAAAACTGGGACAAGCCATGAGAATCTAACTACTTTATTACCTAATTTAATCCTGACCTATTGTACTTAAGTTCATCTACTTGGCGTGTTTTTCATCAGTGTTTAATGACTGGCCCCATCTGTATTATTTTGCTTTTCTGAATAATTATTTTCTCTTTTCTTTTCTTTTTTTGAATCATTATTTTCTTTGTGTTTCATTTTCAATTTTTCAGGAATGTACTAATTTTTTAAAAAAATTTTTATTCATTTTGCTTAATTTATTCCACATGCCGACTTTGTATTGAGCACTGAGTAGTAACAGTCAAAATTTCTAGCCACCTTACAGCCTTTTTAGGAGGGAAGATATAAATAAATAAATACCTAAATACATTTAATTTTCACTTCACTAATTCCAATAACACAGAAGCTGTTGCAATTTAAATTGAGATTTGTAACTGGCTTCACAATGCACAAAAGTAATCTTTTTGAGGTTTTTACTTGACATATTTAATGAACATAAAAAACGGAGATGATTTGCTTAGAAAGCGCTAAGCATTTTCTTCTTCTTCTTTTTTTTTTTTTTTAGCACAATTGTACATCTAAGTTGCCATTGGGATTAATTTAGCATGGATTTTGAAAGTCTTTGCAAGATAGAGATTTTGTGTGGTCAGAAGAGAACAAAAAAGAACAAGCCACAAACTGAGGGAGTTACTTAGGTTGGAAATAAAGAAGCATTTCTTGATAGTGAAGTTCACTTTGCTAAAGGTTTGGGAATTTCCTGCCCAGCAGACCTTGAAAAAAAAAAAGATAAATAGTAATTTGTCTGGAAATATTTCCATGACATCCTGTCTGAATTTGGTCAATTAGCTGATTAGATGTCTCCCCGTGATTGGGTGCACTTGCTGAAATGGTAAACAAGAGAACTGCATTCGCTGGGGATGTTTTCACCTTAATCAGCGAGCCTCATGTGAACTATGTGTGGAGCATGTTTTACCTTCACCCAGTGGCCTGAAGCCTGTGTAGCCTGGCAACTCAGGCTCATGATGGGAAGAACGTGAACCTTATTATGTGGAGTGCATCCAATCTGAGGAAAAGCCATTTCTTCGGACTCTCTGAGGCAATGTAAAGTAAGAACCAGGCAATTATCTAGAGAGTTTTGGAGAGTTCATGAAGAACCCCAAGCTGCTTCTCCTCCATGGGTGACAGAAATTAAAAGTAGAGGAGAAGGGGAGGAGTTCCTGTGTTCACAGCTCTCCTGGAACCCACAGATCACTGGTGTCAAAGTTGAATGTATCATAGCGCCACCCAAGTACCCGTTCCTGAGAGGCAGACCCAAGGGCAGGGGCTGCTCACACCCCAGGTAGCAGGCTACTCAGGTTATACTGCAGGCTTTCCCCATCTAGCTACCCCATCTTCCCTCTTTCTGGGGAGAACCAAAATTGAATTCCTTCTTCCTAGGCCTGGTGAAGAGAAGACGATGAGTCCCTCAGTTTCAATTGAGGAATTGAATGGAGAAAATGATATATGCAAAAGCATTTGTTATTCTTTTTATTTTTTTAAAATTATTTATTCATGAGAGACACAGAGAGAGAGACAGAGACATACGCAGAGGGAGAAGCAGGCTTCTTGCAGGGAGCCTGACGTGGGACTTGATCCCAGGACCCCCGGGATCACGACTTGAGCCAAAGACAGATGCTCAACCGCTGAGCCACCCAGGTGCCCCTGCAAAAGCACTTATACTGGCAATTCAAAATAAAAATCATAGACCATGAAAGTAGTTGTCAGTAAAACAGACTTTACCAAAAAAGTACCAGTTGGCTACAGAGGAATGATACAAATGTTAAGTACAAAGAGTTGTGTACGTAACTGAGCTTGCCTGACGTGCATAGGATTTGAGATCGCCGGTCACAGCAGTTAAGAACAAGTGCTTATGAAGTACTTAGTTGTATTTGAATAAATAAATACTATCCACCCTACTATTTATAAGGTGATGTGCGGTAAGGTGTCAGGGCTATGGAGATAATATTGTGAAGGGATTTATAATTTGGTGGGAGGAAGAAAGGAACTAACATGTATTGAAATTTAACTGTGTGCCACATATTGTGCTAGGCACCTTTCATCCATTATTTCATTTAATCCTTGTTGGTTTAAAAAAAAAAAAAATCCTTGTTGGTAAAGAATGTGGTCTTCATTTCCATAGCTCATGGTGGAGGGTACTGAGGCTCAGAGAGAGTAAACGATTTGCCCAACGTCATACTTCTAGTACGTGTTGCAGTCAAACTAGCATGCAGATTGCAGATAACTGTAAGGAATAATATGGCTGATATATTGGGAAAATAAATAAAACAGATTATGATGCATTCCATCTCCTTTAACATAGCTGTTTATTTAGCTAATTGATGCAGCCCTTTGCCCATTGAGGCATGGGATTCTCCTGGCCTTTGTGTCCGGGACTTGAGCTGGTCCTAATTTTCATCTCAAAGTCTTCTTCCAGTTTTCCTAATCTTGTTCAATGACGACTCCATTATTCCACACTGATCAATCGAAGATGCTTAGTTAATCCTGACTCTTCTGTTTCTTTGGCACCACATACTGAGTCAATTAACCACTCATATCAGTTGTATCCTCAAAATAAAATATATTTAAAATGTGAGGCCTCTTACCTACTGGCAGCAATGTTCTAAGCCACTGTCCTCTCATGTGTCTTTTCTCTATGATCACAGTGGTCTCTTTTCAACACAGCTGCCCGAGTAACCCTAACACATGTCGTGTGCGCCATGTGTATTCTCTGCTTGAAACATTCCATTGGTGCTTCATCTTATCAGACTCAGATGCAAAGTTCTTATGTTGTCCTTCCAGGCCACCCCGCCATCTGGCCTTGCACCCTCTATGACTTAATTTCTTACCACTTCCCTTTCACTCAGTCAGTTCAAACCTCGCCGCCTGCCATATTGTTCCTCTTCTACACCAAACATGCACTTACCGCCTGGCTGCAGGTTCTGTTTCCCAGGAACACTCTTTCGTCATGTATTTTCCTGGTTTCATTGTTCCTATCTGCATAAAATACAAATTGACAATCTATTTGGAGGGAAGGATGTATGAGATGCCTTAAAATATTCATATTATCTGAACCATCAAGTTTTCTTCTAAGAATTCCCCCAAGGGAGGAGCACATTATAAATGTAAAGATTTATAGGCAGAGATACATAAGTAGTACAATGCATTTATGGATACTATCGAGATAGAGGAAATACAAGTGCCAAAATAAGGAGATTCTTTAAGTAAATTATGACACCTTGATACCAGCATGCATTGAAAACTATGTTGTAGGACAGTATTTGTTGAAAACACTCCAGTGGATTACCATTTTGTAAAATAGCAAAAATCTGAGGCAAATGAAGGGGCAGACCAGCCACGTTGCTCCGTAGGTGTCAATATATACAGGATACTAAGCGTCACTGGAAATAAAATGAAACTGAGAAAAGCATGTTTATCAGGGCACCTTTCAGGATGAGGACTATTTTGAGAGGGTCGATACTTCAGTGTGGCAATTAGGGTGGGCCCGAGTGGTGAGATCCCCAAGGTCATGCTCCAGTACTGAAACATGGCCAAGCAATTCCCTTTTAGGTCGAACGGGCCCAATTAACTAGGCCTTTTGTGTGGGTCTGTGAGGTTTATAAGTTTAGGGCCCGAGTAGCGCAAAGAGTTGATGAAGCCTGATCTATGACACTGAGATCTCCTTGTCTGATCTTCTCTCACCTGATCCTTAGACCCTTCCATCTAAAGAAATCCTGACGTGAAGGGGTGGCCAAATGATTAGCTTGCCTGTGATGCCCAGGAGTCTTAGCCGTCTTCATAACAAAAAACGAACACATGAATTTCTACGCAATACTGAAGGCAAAATTGCCTTTTCTGAAACAGTAATGGATGGGTATTTTAGATCCAGGAAGCCGTAAGCAATAACTGACAGTTTATCCAACAAACATTGATTATACTTGCTGTGTGCCCGCATTGTATAAAGCCGTTTACAAATAATAATTAACTTAATCCGCATATCTCATAACAGCAACCATATGAGGTTAGGCATTATTATCCACATTTTACATGTGACAGGCCGAGACGGAGAGGCAGTAACCTGCCTAAGCTAACACAGTTAGTAAATGGCAAGGAGAAGATTTGACCGTAGGTACTTTAAACAGTGGAACTAGGGCCCTAACCACTACCCAGAATTGCTTCTCCAATATGGTCAAAATGAACAAGGATAATAGAGAAGAGAGTCTGGCTTTGGGAATTCTGTACACAGAGAAAACAGGATTGTCAGTAAAAGATCAAAAGATTGCAGATCCTGTGGGGATGAGACTGTAAAACAGGGTACAAAGGTCTTAATGCCCGAGCGACTTGTGAGAAAGGCATATTTTCAGAATGGGGTGTGCACTGGGCTGGGGCCACATCTAGGGAAGAGCAATAGAGTGGAGATTTCTAAGAAAAAAACACAAGGCAAATCCATAGGGTAATGGCTTTGCTGGCCAGGCAAGACAGAAGCAAAAGGTCATCTTGTGCAGAGATTGAGGGATGGAATTTTGTCAGACCGGGAACGTTCATTGAAAATGGGTGGAAAAGTATTTATTGATGGGCTTTTTACAAACTAGAAGGGAGAAGTAAAATAGATTTCCATTGTCATATGTTTTTTATATACCCTCAAAAATGAGATCTTGTATCTAAGGTTTTGTTTTTTTTTTTTTTTTAAGATTTTATTTATCTATTTGACAGAGCCAGTGAGAGCGAGAGAGAGAGCGAGCCAGAGAGAGAGAGAGAGAGAGAGAGCATGAACAGGGAGGGGTAAGGGCAGAGGGAGAAGCAGACTCTCCGCTGAGCAGGAAGCCCGATGTGGGACTCAATTCCTGGACCCCAGGATCATGACCTGAGCCGAAGGCAGACGCTTAACCTATTGAGCCACCCAGGCATCCCCATTTTTCTTAAGTTCTTTGCGTACCCACACAGAGATTGAAGACCATGCCTAGTTCTAGGGGTCCTTGTCTTCCATGCACAGCTCTGGATATACAGTATCAGGATCACTCAGAAACTTGTTAGAAATGCAAATTATTAGTCCTCACTGTCCCGCAAGACCTATGGAATCAGAACCTCTTGGAGTGGGACCCAAGAATCTCTGTTAGCAAGCCCTCCAGGTCATTCTTTTTTTTTTTTATAATAAATTTATTTTTTATTGGTGTTCAATTTGCCAACATACAGAATAACACCCAGTGCCCCCCTCAGTGCCCGTCACCCACTCACCCCCACCCCCCGCCCTCCTCCCCTTCCACCACCCCTAGTTCGTTTCCCAGAGTTAGGAGTCTTCATGTTCTGTCTCCTTTTCTGATATTTCCCACCCTCCAGGTCATTCTGATGAAAATTATGTTTGATACCCAAATCTTGCTTGATCCCAGTGATCTGGAAAAGCCATGAATCCATTAGCATGTAGGAAATCCTGGAGGAGAATAAGTCACCCATCCCCTCAAACCCTCGCAAAGCCTTCACGCAATCTAGACCTAGAAGGGAGACCTGCTGGGAGACCGGTGCCTGGCCTGGCCAGATCCCAATTCTGGAAAAGGACAGTGAAGAGATTTAAATGGATATAGGTGATGAGAGATGGGGAAAATTTCAGTGCAGCTGTGTTGAAAGAGCCACATCAAAACATGTCCTTTTTCCCCCTTTTCCACGCAAGTAATGTGCACTCCTTGTTTTCATCTTACTTCATTGACGATCCTCACAAAATGTCACAAATCTCTAGTACATAGGTAAAATAGGGAAAATTCAGGGATGAGAGGAGAGCTGAGGATGTACCTTGTTCGATGTTACTTGGGAAGAAAAAAGTTTTCACAACTTGGGTTGTTTTGACTCAGCTGCATCAAAATCCTCATGCCTCGGGATCCCTGGGTGGCTCAGCAGTTTAGCACCTGCCTTTGGCCCAGGGCGTGATCCTGGAGACCCGGGATCAAGTCCCACGTCGGGCTCCCTGCATGGAGCCTGCTTCTCCCTCTGCCTGTGTCTCTGCCTCTCTCTCTCTCTCTCTCTCTGTGTGTGACTATCATAAATAAATAAATAAATAAATCTTTAAAAAAAATCCTCATGCCTCATTGGCCTATTTCAAATCTCCATGGTTTGGAAGCAGGCTCTTCAAATCCAACTAATAAAAAAATACTCACTTCAGAAAGGTGATGTTGGCTCATCGCAAGAATTAAAGTAAAAGCGTTTTCAACATAGTTAAGCCCCAACCCCTTTTGGCAACCCGACCCAATTTGTGTTTTCTGGCGCTAGATTTAAAATAAAAGAATATCCTTCATTAACTGTTATCACAATTCTGAACATGCCAGAAGATATTCTAATAGACCCATCCAGACGTTTGAGATGAGAGTCTTCTCTCAGGGTCAGGGGTATAAATCTGGTGCAGGTTGATTGGAGAGGAGTGAAAATAATCACTAGTGGAGGCTCTCCCTCTGATGGATTGATTAGCTGTGAGTGAAGCAGCGGCTCGCAGTAAACTGTGTTTTATAAGCAGTTTCTGTTAGATGGCTGAGCAGTTGCATACAAAAATCACTTCTTCAGGTAGGAGCAATGCCCCCCCTCTATAGCAAGGTCAGGGGATCAAGTGGCGGAGTTTCTTAGGCTTTTCCCTTGCAGCTTCCTAAAGGCCTAGGGAAGTCCATGGGTCCCATTAGCTGGGGGTGCCTTGGAGGTTTTCTACATCAGTCTGCCATGAACAAAAAGCTTCTGTCCATCTTTTTGATTTCACAAATTTCAGGAGAGATTACCTTTCACTTGAAAATACATCCATGTTGGGCAGCCCGGGTGGCCCAGCTGTTGAGCATCTGCCTTCAGCCCAGGGCGTGATCCTGGAGACCCGGGATCGAGTCCCACGTTGGCTCCCTGCATGGAGTCTGCTTCTCCCTCTGCCTGTGTGTCTGCCTCCCTCTCTCTCTCTGTCTCTGTGTCTCTCATGAATAAATAAATAAAATCTTTAAAATATATAGATATATATCCATGTTTATTTTGATCTGAAAATAATGGTTTAACTCCGTACCATGGAGAAAAATGGATACTTCAGAAAGATCAATCACTTTTGTCCTAATGGCTCAGGATATGTTGCTATATTTCCTCGTAGACCCAGGGTCGAATAGTAGGAAGAAAAGTGAGTCTGAGCTTTAGTATTTGCTAATGATCTGGTGCAATTTTCCTGATCTGTCTCGATGTCTGTGAATAAGGAGATGCTAATAATTCCTTTGCCATCATCATAGTTACTATGAAATTTTAAAATAATATGCATAGGATCCCTGGGTGGCTCAGGGGTTTAGCAACTGCCTTCAGCCCAAGGCGTGATCCTGGAGACCGGGGATCGAGTCCTGAATCAGGCTCCCTGCATGGAGCCTGCTTCTCCCTCTGCCTGTGTCTCTGCCTTTCTCTCTCTCTCTGTGTCTCTCATGAATAAATAAATAAAATCTTAAAAATAAAATAATATTCATAAAACCTATTTTGTAAATTATGAGGTCCTGCAAAAATATCCAGAGCACTATAAGTCTGATCATTTATATCCAGGTACTGATCAACTTGCCCAGCTCTATTTTATATATGATGCACTATCAACTGTTGGGTTGTATAAGGAAACATACGGAACAGCAAGATGCATGTGGATAATTGCACATTACTGGTTATTTACCAAGATCTAAACTAAAGCAGGAGTGTAATTTAGCCTAACTTTTCTCCCAGTTAAAAGAATTTTCTGGGCAGCCCCGGTGGCGCAGCGGTTTAGTGCCGCCTGCAGCCCAGGGTGTGATCCTGGAGACCCGGGATCGAGTCCCACGTCAGGCTCAAAGAATTTTCTTCTTTAAAGAGATTTTATTTATTTTGGAGAGAGGGAGAGAGGACGTGAGCCTGAGTAGGGGGAGGGGTAGAGGGAGAGGGAGAAGGAGAAGCAGACTCCCCGCGGAGCAGGGACCCTGACGTGGAGCTTGATGTGGGGGCTCCATCCCAGGACCCTGGGATCATGACTTGAGCCGAAGGCAGACCCTTAACGGACTGAGCCACCCAGGAGCCCAGGAATTCCCTTTTCAACATCAGTTCCAGCTCTTGCTTGATCATTTCTAATTTCTAGTTAACAGGAAGCCCACCGCACCTCAGGACAGCCCATGCCAGCTTTGCTCATCTGCAGTTGCTAGAAAGTTCTTCATTTGTTGATTTGAGGCCACTCACTGTTAGGGCATGGATGGTGTCCTGCTCAAAATTCATATACTGAAGTCCTAATCCCCAGCATCTCAGGCTGTGGCTGTATTCCAATATAAGTAATTAAGTAAAAACAAGTTCATTGGATTTTGATTGGACAACAAGCAGCTACCGCCACACACGTGATGTCCGTTAATCCGCACGTGACCTTTTGATTGAGTACTAATATGATTTTTCCCATTCTCTACAAAGAGCTGATGTGTAAAGAAATTAAGGAACAAGTCCAAAGTCGTATGGATATATGAAGTGTTTGACCTAGCAATTCAGCCTCGTTCACAGAGTCCGGATGCCTCACTATTCCCACACTACCATCCCTGCCATTGCTACAGCTACTGCTACTACTACACACGTGAAAGTAAGCTCCTTGAAATCAAAGATTATGTTTTATTCACCCTTGAATGTCAGTGCTTGGTATAATACTAGGCCCTAAATTATGTCATTGAATGAATGAATGAATGAATGAGCAAATGATTGTTCATTAGCTCATTCAAGCAGTTAAAAATGCACTTTACTGTCATTTAGTTTTTCTATTTTGTTTAAATATATATGAAGAGGGCAGCCCGGGTGGCTCAGCGGTTTGGCGCCGCCTTCAGCCCAGGGCGTGATCCTGGAGACCCAGGATCGAGTCCACATCAGGCTCCCTGTGTGGAGCCTGCTTGTCCCTCTGCCTGTGTCTCTGTCTCTGTCTCTCTCTCTCTCTGGGTCTCTCATGAATAAATAAATAAAATATTAATAAATAAATAAATAAATAAATATGAAGAGAGAAGTCTCAAATCACTTGTTCACACTAAGGGAAGACTACATGCACACTTAGACTTTCAACTATATTAAGTAACCTAGCAATGCAGTATTGTTAATTGGACCTGGGATTATTTTATATTCTTAAAGATTTTATTTTTAAGTAGTCTCTACACCCAACATGCAGCTCGAGCTCACAACCCTGAGGTCAAGATTCACAGACTTCAGCAACTGAGCCAGCCAAGCACCCCATCATGGCCTGGTTTTATTATTAACCTATTCTAGCTGCTACTAATCTCTTTTTTAAAAAATAGATTTTATGTATTTATTCATGAGAGACAGAGAGAGAGGCAGAGACACAGGCAGAGGGAGAAGCAAGCTCCACGCAGGGAGCCCGAACCGGGACTCGATCCCGGGACTCTGGGATCACACCCTGAGCCAAAGGCAGATAGATGCTCAACTACTGAGCCACCCAGGCATCCGTACTAATCTTTATTATTATTTTTTAACTAATCTCTAACTTATAAGGGCTACAAAGTCACCTGTTTGGCAGTCTGCCTGAGATTTTTCTTTGCATTGATATTAAGGTCTGGAATTTCTGGATTTTAGCATTTTGGGGGAAGGAGAGATTAAATATTGTCTATCGTTAGTCTTTTGTCAGTGTATGCAGGTTTATTTATTGGGTAGACCAAGGACAGAGGCCACTAGTAAAGCAGAGATAACAAAATTCTTAGGAAAAAAAAATTTTTTTTTTTAATTTTTTAATTTTTTTAATTTTTTAATTTTTTTTTTTAATTTTTTTTAAAGGAAATACAGCATCATGATGGTTGCCACGAGAAACCTCAGGATTTTGTTTTGTATTTCTGTAGTAATTATTTAGTTGTCCAGTATTCCTTTTATTCTCATTACAGATGGGAGCAGTGGGCATCATAATCTCAGTGGCGCTTACAGCCTCTAAAAGTCGTACTCAGGTATCCTGCTCTTTCTTTTATTCCACACACATCTTTAAGTACTACTGATAAAGATTTGTGTTCACTTGTGAAAGCTCCTCTGAGGAGCTTGATTTAATTTCTCTGAATTAGGATACTTGAATGTATTTCAAGTTTTGACAGAAAGTACTTGCATTCCAAGATAAACTCTTTCTCTCTGGAAGTGTTTTAAATTTGTGTTTTAATGACATGTCCTAATTTTAACTTGTAATACCACGCTGCCTGCTTTGTTGTTTTGATCATCAATTTATAGCATTTATGCATTTGATCAAACTATGAGATTCAGTCATTAAATGAAGATAATTAACTTTGGACATTTTTTTCAAATTGTAATCCAAAATCCGTGATCGGTTTACTCAGTGTTCTCTCTAAAGTTCCTTCCAGTAAACATACATTTTTCAAACCAAGAATTAGGTTGAATTTGAAGTTCTGAAGATATTAACTAGAAAACAAATATAGGTTTTAAACTTTTTAAGTCTTTTTCTTTTTTTTTTAAATCTTTTTCTAATAAAGCCCATCACAAAGTTTACTTCTAACTTTAGTTTTGACATACAAATTATCAATATGAAAGAAAATAAATTGAAAGATGTAATAATAATCATCATGCTTTCTTGATAACACAAAATTAACCTTTGTGTTCCACAAAAACTTGAGCTCTACTTCATTTAAATTAAAAAAAATCTACGTTTCAATCTCATTTTATTGATCTTGAGATGATTGATGCTGCTCTATAAAAATGTAACCTTAACAATACTGATGCAGCGTCAGATTTTAGTTAGAATTTTTCAGAGACACATCTTACTGTTACAACTGACATTCAAAAACGTTATGTGGATATTCAAGATAAGAGTATGCGTAAAAGTGCACTACAATTCAAGTAGCAGCATGTCTCCTGCTGACCTCAATTTACAATATTAAATTGTAAAATCCGCAAATGTTGTACTTATAAAATTCCAAGTGTTTAACATTGTTAAAACAATAGAATGTGGTCAAGCAAGTATTATTGAGAATGGCATCATGGTAGCAGACCTTGGAAAGGTCAGTCATTTAAAGAAATAAGTCATTTAATCAGAGAGGATCAAGAAATATTGTATATTTTTATTTTTATTTCATTTTTTATTTTATTTAATTTTTAATTTTTATTTTATTTTTAAAAAATATTTTATTTATTTATTCATGAGAGACAGAGAGCAAGAGAGAGGCAGAGACACAGGCAGAGGGAGAAGCAGGCTCCTTGCAGGGAGCCTGATGTAGGACTCGATCCCGGGTCTCCAGGATCACGCCCTGGGCCCAATGTGGCTCTAAACCGCTGAGCCACCCGGGCTGCCCAATATTATATATTTTTAAATTACTCATTTACTTTTATAAGGCATCACGAAAGCTGTAACAACATTTGGAAAAGGATGAGATGTCCTAGAGTAAATAACATTTACATGGGACTTTTGACAGTCACATTAAGCTAAGAAATCCATTGTTTTTTTTTTGTTTTGTTTTGTTTTGTTTTTGGAGAAATCCATTGTTGAAAACAATTCTTAAATACCTATTAACAGTGTACACATAAAACACATCTGATAATGTATTCAGTTGCTATAATTCGCTAAATAAAGTAATAATATTTAGAGAAGTTTTAGTTGGCTATAGACATGTGCAAGTAGCTATCCTTGATTGTATGCTGGATCATCTCTGATGTGGCTTAAATGATTTGCAAGGCAGAAAGGGACTCCTATTCCGTCAGCATTCCAGGTAAACCATCCTCATCCTCACCAGACTCTCTCCCTGTTACAGTAATCCAAATTAAGGCGGAAGCCTTGCCTTAAAAAGAAGCAGGATGGGTTCATTTCCTGATTATTCTTTTGTTCTCTTGTCATTAACCATTCGACTTGTATTCTGTCACACACAGTCTTGGCTGGTTTCCTTTCTTAAAAGGCACGGAAATGCTCAGACTTTGCATTTGCGAAAGAGCCTGGAATATTCTATGAAGTCAGTCAGGGCGTTTTGGGATGACTCGACCACATCACCAGTGATTAATGATGAGTTAAAATGTTAAGGCCATTTAGATTAAAATGCAATTAACCTATGGCAGCATTCCCTCTGCTTTTTAGGTGATAGTTTAATTCTTACTCATATTCACAGCTGGAAGGGGGGGGATTCCTGGCCAAATGCAGCCACTATGATGGACTTTTTTTTTTTTTTTTCCCTATGATGGACTTTTGATTTCAGTTATGTATTCGATTTTCACAATATATTAGGCAAGACAGAGGTTTTTCCTAAGCTGGCAGCTTCTCTCCCCTCCCCTCCCCTCCGCACCTTACCCCACCCCACCCCACCCCACCCCACCCAAGTTGAGAGTTGCCCAAGGAATATAATGACCATATTTCTTTCCATCAAAATATTACAGATACAATTACTATCCTGTTTAACTTCCCATCCCCATTCTTATTTTCCTTCTCTCCCAATTCCTCCTACAGATAAATGCTAGTATGAACTAGAAAGGCATTCCTCTCCTCCTTAGTTTTTACAGAAACAGCCATAGAAATGATAAAGTACCATCTTTTTCTTTTTAAACATTTCATATAAATGACAAGCTTTATAAGTCCTTCTTCAGCTTACCTGTTCACGCTCATTAACAGGTCTGTGCGATTCATCTGCGCGGAGTACATTCTAGTTCTAGTTTCGTAGCTACATAGGGTTCTGTTGTATGAATATACTGCAAGTTGTTGATCTAGTGCCAAGCTGATGGGCATTCAGTCTATTTCCAGTTTTTAACTGTGGTTGAACGACTCTAAAATGAATAGTATTTGGGTTACGTTGCCCTGTGTGGGAGAGATTCTATGACGAGGAATTCCTGGGTTGTATACGTGCGGAGGGGTTCAGCTCTCCAAGGTATTGACTGCTAGCTGGCTCTCTGGAGTGGGTACACCAATGTACGGTTCCATCCACTCTATGTGACAGTCCCATTCCTTCTCACCCTTGCCAAATTGGATGTTATATTTAATTTTCCTTTAGATACTTCTCTATTATTTTAGTTATATAATAAGCATATAAGGGTTTTGGAATTCACATGTCCGAAATAAAATTTAGGGTAAAAAATGCTCATGGCATTTGGACAGAAATTTTGCATCTGAAATCTGTCTTAAGAGAATATTGTGGGGGCATCTGGGTGGCTCAGTCAGTTAAGGGGCTGCTCTGGCTCGGGTCATGATCCCAGGGTCCTGGGTCAGAACCCCCCATGGGGCTCCCTGCTTAGTGGGGAGTTGGCTTCTCCCTCTGCCCTTCTGCACCCCCGCCCCTGGCTTGTGCATGCATTTGTGTGCTTTCTCACTGTCAAATAAATAAATAAAATCTTTTAAAATAAATAAAGATTTATTTATTTGAGAGAGAGCAAGTGAGCGAGTACACATAAAGAGAGGGAGAAGCAGACTCCCCGCTGAGCAGGGAGCCTGACATAGGGGTCAAGCCTGGGACTTTGGGATCATGACCTGATCCGAAGGCAGATGCTTAACTGACTGAGCCCCCGGGTGCCCCCAAATGTCAGACTCTTGGTTTTGGCTCAGATCTTGATCTCATGGGTCAGGTCAGGTGATGATCTCATGGGTCCTGGTATCTAGCCATGCTTTGGGCTTTGCGCTCAGCAGGGAGTCTGCTTTAAGATTCTCTCCCTCTGCCTCTACCCCCACTCACACATGCAAGCATGCTCTCTCAACTAAATAAATATATCTTAAAAAAAAAAAAAGATTCCGTCTCCTTCTCTCTATGCCCCCCTCCATTTGCACGTGCATGCGCACACTCTCTTAAAAAAAGGGATGGTGGCAGGTGGCAGCCCGGGTGGCTCAGCAGTTTAGCACCGCTTTCAGCCCCCGGCCTGATCCTGAAGACCCCGGATTGAGTCCCGCGTCGGGCTCCCTGCATGGAGCCTGCTTCTCCCTCTGCCTGTGTCTCTGCCTCTGTCTCTCTCTCTGTGTCTCTCTCATGAATAAATAAATAAAATCTTTAAAAAAAATAAAAAAGGATCGGAAAATTGAGGTTGCAGTGTAGAGTTATGTGGATGGCAGAGGTGACACTAGAGGAAAGAGAAAGGGCACATCAAAGAAGGACAAATTATTAGGAATTGTATATATAATTTTTGAGATATTTTTATATGAGCAACATTTTACCAATACAAATTTAATTTTAGAGAATGATAAGCATTTCTTTAATTTGACAGTATCGAATAGAGACATGAGTCAGTGAGAAATAATACTTGGCTACCTTTTAAAACAGAGCAAGAGATTCACAAAGTAAACGGTAGAATTAAACAGAATTGTAATAATACCTCAACTTTTGAAAATGAGAAGCCTTGGTTCTCTTACATAATCAAGGGCATGACAAAGTCAACACAAAGCACAGGAAATTATTCTGGTAAAACTCAATATCTTTGCTCTCAAAGCAGATTATTCAGAAGGTAAAGAAATACCCTTTATAACCTCTCATTAAGAGTAGACCGTTAATCCACGAAAATGTCATTTCACAAAGAGAAAAAACAAAGTTTGTTTTACATCCGTATATTTGACACTAAAGGTCTTTTTTACATTATAAGATGTTTTATTAACAAAAACCCAAACTTTGAGAAATATGGTACATTATAAAAACTAAGAAACTTAGGAAACACTGCTTGTATGCACCACATAGTGCAGACTTTTCCCAAGTAATGTTCTATATTAATCAGTTTAGAAACATGGGACGTCTGGGTGGCTGAGCGGTCTGCGCCGCCTTCAGCCCAGGGTGTGATCCTGGAGCCCCGGGATTGAGTCCCACGTCGGGCTCCCAGCCTGGAGCCTGCTTCTCCCTCTGCCTGGGTCTCTGCCTCTCTCTCTCTCTCTCTCTCTCTCTCTCTCTCTCTTTCTCTGTGCCTTTCATGAATAAATAAATAAAATCTTAAAAAAAAAAAGCACTAAATTCAGAGGGTTCTTATTTTTCACTGCTTGCATTATTCTTTTAAGGAATGTGCACTGAAGCACATTGTAAACCACTAATATTTACAACAGCAAAGATAATAAACTTAAAAAAATTGCATTTTGTCCGTTTTTCAAATAATATTTAACAGTCAACATC
The DNA here is from genome assembly GCF_003254725.2 of Canis lupus dingo. NCBI lineage: Eukaryota > Metazoa > Chordata > Mammalia > Carnivora > Canidae > Canis > Canis lupus. The sequence goes on along the minus strand of NC_064281.1, from coordinate 112,845,204 downwards.
ATTCTGTGATACTATTGATCTTGTGTCTTGCACATAGTAGATGCCTAACAAACATCTAATAGCCATGAACTTCAAGTGAATTATGTAATCACTTTCTTCAGTTCAAAACATGTGCCAATTTTAGACAGAAACCCTAGATACTGATACAGAAATGACAGCATGATGTGACAGATGATATGATAACCCCTAAAAAAATCCCCAAGACTGGAAGTATTTGTTTTCCAGGTCTTTAAAAAGATCTGATAAATAATTAAATCCTAGCCAATTTTGGCCAAAACAAATGAAATTCCTTTTCTGTGACCTTTTTGAGACTTCTCATAGCCATTTCGTTTTTTTTTCTTTTTTTTTTTTTTTAAAGATTTTATTTATTTATTCATTAGAGACAGAGAGAGAGAGGCAGAGACACAGGCAGAGGGAGAGGCAGGCTCCACGCAGGGAGTCCGTTGTGGGACTCGATCCTGGGATCCCGGGGTCACCACCTGAGCAGAAGGCAGTTGCTAAACCCCTGAGCCACCCGAGCTGCCCTTTCTTAGGTATTTTTGAAAATATTTGCAGGCAAAACGACTCTCTCTTTGGTAACAAAAGTATATTTGGCATACCTTGCATAAAAATCATTCCCCTTTTCCACTCTTGTTTCTAATAGTCCCATTGATAAATATTAATTTAATTATGATTTTTTTGCCAATTAGTAACTTCTGTTTTACAGAGAAAACTCGGTCATTGTACACTATCCTGCTCCATCATTTTGTAGTGGATATCCAAAGTTTATGGATGAATTACTCCTAGTTTTTAATTTTTTATTTTTTAAAGATTTTGTTTTATGTATTTGTTGTAGAGAGAGCCCGCAAGTGTGTGCACGCCCACATGCGCAAAAGGGGAAGGAGGGGCAAAAGGGGAGGGAGGGGGATAAGCAGATTTTGCTACTGCAAGCTGACAGAGGCTTGATCTCACCATTCTGAGCTCATGACCTGAGCCTATTAAGAATCAGATGCTTAACTAATTGAGCCACCCAGGTGCCCCTTATTCCTAGTTTCTAAAAATATATAGTTCCTTATAGCATAATCTCTCAAAGAATATGTTTATTAACAGATCCAAATATATGTAGCCTTTCTATACAGTATAAAATAAGAAAAAGTCACAAATTTAAACTTATCCTGAGTAGTTAATGTTTCAGTGTGTTTTTTTTTTTTCCAAGATGTTATTTATTTATTCAGGAGAGACATAGGCAGAGGGAGAAGCAGGCTCCCCCAGGGAGCCCGAGACCCCAGGATCACAACCTGAGCCAAAGGTGGATGCTCAACCACTGAGCCACCGAGGTATCCCACGTTTCAGTGTTTTATCTTAGAAAAGGTCTAGGTATTTAAGAATACATACCATTTAACATAATTTAGCATGAATCTTAACTTATCAAAAGATAACTCAAACTTTTTTAAGATGACATTTTTATTTTTATTTTATTTTTTTTAGTTTTATTTATTTGAGAGCGTGTGAGTGAGAGAGAGCGAGCTTGAGCAGGAGGGGAGCAGAGGGAGAAGCAGAGTCCCTGCCAGGCAGGGAGCCCTACCTGGGGGTTCGATCCTAGGAGCCCAGGATCATGACCTGAACTGAAGAAAGACACTTAACTTACTGAGCCACCCAGGCCCACCCCCAAGCTGACATTTAGTAAACATAATTACTGTTGAGATAAATTTTGTCAGAAGGATTGGTCAGTTTATTTAAACATAAATTTACATTCTTCATTATCATATTAAATATCTAGTAGATGTAATGCTAATTTATTTGACCAGTAATCCTGAATTAAGTTCAGGAAGACTAAGCTCGAGCCTAAGTATAATAAAAATCTATAAAGTATAATATAATAGTATAGTATTAGTATAATAAAAATCTAACTTAATGTTGCTAACAGAAGACTTAACTGTTTTTATTAAAGTAACAGTATTAAACTAGTCTGATTTGCCAACAATTTACCTAAATTATGTGAACTTGAAATCTTAAAGCATTTGTGTTAATTTTTATAAGAATGCTTTCTTTTAAGTTTTTTTTTTAAAGTTATCTCTATACCCAATGTGGGGCTCAAACCTACAACCCCAAGAACGTGAGTCATAGTCTCTGCCGACTGAGTCAGCCAGACACCCAGAATGCTTGTTTTTAATATGTCGGAAATAATCAGTTTTATCAATTTTTGAGAGTTTGGGTATATATACACACAAACATAAATACACAGACAAATAGTTTATAGCTTTAACTCTGAAACTTCAGTTACGGGTCAGGCATGAACACAGAAATATAAAACTCATTGGTTTATATAAAAATATTGGTTCTCATTTTGGCTCTGCTTTTATAATTTAGTAGGATTGTGTTTCTGGCAGATGGGAGAGGTTGAGGTTACCTGCTCAATATGAAGGGTAAAGCGTTCATAGGCACATTTGTGGAGGACACCAGTATTTTTCCCCCCTGGGGTGTAACCATATGGATTCTGTGGTCTGATTTTGGGATGTCTCCAAGGCACATCTGAGGGGGTGCAATATACAGTCTCTTTCCAGTTAGCTTTAGGTGGTTTTATCCTTTTTTCTTTTTAAGAAGAAAGAGAGAGAGAGAGAGAGGCAGAGACATAGGCAAGGGGGAGAAGCAGGCTCCTTGAGGGGAGCCCGATGTGGGACTCAATCCCAGGACCCCTGGTCACGCCCTGAGCTGAAGGTAGATGCTCAACCACTGAGCCACCCCGGCCTCCCTAGGAGGTTTTATCTTTAGGTGGTCGCTTTTAGTGTCTCTAAGAACCTCAAGGCCCGCTGATGGGGGGGCCGAGGGACAAAGTTCTCATGACTTCAGACGTTAAGGGGCTGGAGTAGGAAAGGAAAGCAATGGTCAGAGTGGATATCTAATGAAGATGACCAAAAGGTTTGAGGGGGGTAATAGGAAGATTTGAGGGGGGTAGGGGGTGAATAGAGGGAGGAGGAGGGATGAAGAAAAGGGCTTAAATGAGCCATTTTGAGTAGAGCCCATTTCATAAAGAGGTGACCGAAGTTCCAAACTATGCTCAGTGAAATTTTGCCACTTTTGGTGATGTTGGACCAAATGAGTGTTCTAGTGGAAGAGCATACAGTCAGCAGAGGAGCATTAGGATTAGGTCAACACTCAGATAAACACAAGAGACCTCACAGAACAGCCCTAAAGAGTCTTGCCTAGTGACATACCCAATGGAAGGATCAGGTATTACCTTCTTCTAGGAAGAATCAGGTATTACAGCCCCCCTTACAAAGCTAAAACAAAACAATCAAAAACAACTTCAGTCCAGGAATTAAGCAGCAAAATACCACAAAGAACCCCATTTAATAAAATCCAAATCAAAATAACCCACTACTACACTGACCAACGTGTGGAGCACTGGATGAGGACTTGGAAGTTAACTCATCAACCCTATTTTCCCAACCAGGAAGGACACAAAGTGTCTGAGAACCTGGAGGTGATACCTGAGTGAAGACAACAGCATCCAGTGGGTGGTCAGCCCTCGATTTAAGTCATGGCACCAGAAAACTGTCAAACGAAACAAATCTACACTTAGATACTTAGAGCAGAAAAGACCTTCTTCAAAGGAACTATTGCATTAGGGAGAAGGTTCCAATTACAGAAATATCCAAGTATCTCAAACAAACATAGGAAGGCTTCTCTTTTACAGAGAGGGGCTAAGCAGTTAGGAAGGAGAAGCTGGGAGGTAGGGAGTGACGACGTTTGAGCGCAAGTGTGTGTCACTGTGTGGCCGCCAAGGCTCACTGAGCTAATAAAGGGGGATGACCTGCATTTTTGGGTTTGTTCAGACTTGGGGGAAAAGCCAAAGTTCAGGGGCTGTGGGGACGAGAGAAGCCTCAGTGGGCCAAGGCAGATCATGGAATAAGAAAGGGGTAATTGTGAACACTTGATCAGTATGAAATTGGTGTTGTTTTAAACAACTGTGCTTGTGGTAATTTGCTAGAATAACAATAGGAAACCAACACATGGATATATTAGGGAGGACAAAGGCTAAAAATTAAAGTATGTAAGTATCCATCTCAAGAAGTTAGGCAAGTGGCTGCAAGTTAAATCTAACGAAAGTAGAAAGTATTAAATACTAAAGGTAGGGGATCCCTGGGTGGCTCAGGGGTTGAGCGCCTGCCTTTGGCCTGGGGCATGATTCTGGAGTCCCGGGATCGAGTCTCACGTCGGGCTCCCTACATGGAGCCTGCTTCTCCCTCCGCCTGTGTCTCTGCCTCTGTCTCTCTCTCTGTGTCTCTTGAATAAATAAATAAATAAAATCTTTAAATAAATAAGTTAATAAATACTAAAGGTAAAGGAATATACAAGTGGATACAAAGATTATGACTAATATCTAATACTTTTGAACTTGTAGATAAAATGGACAGATTCTTAAACCATGCACACAATTTATTGAACAAGATGTAAGAAGAAATAAGAAATCTGATTTTCTATAGATGCTGGATTTGTTATTAAAACTATTCCCACAAACTAAAGCTCAATCCCATATGGCTTCATTAGTGAATTCTTTCAAATGTTTAGATAAGAAATAAAGAAGCTACTTTACAGAAACATTTCCAGAGGATATAGGCTGAGGGAATATTAACCAACTCTTTTTGTAAGTCTAGAATAACCTTAGTACCAACATTTGACAAGGATATTACTAGGAAAAATTGTGTCATTATATCTTATGAATATAGATTCAAATACCATAAGCAAAAATGTACCAGATTAGTCCTAGTAATAAAGAAGATAATACATAGTGGCCTACAGGTTTTATTCTAGACCTATGAATTGTTTACCTTTGCAAAATCAATCGGTTTAATTCACCATGTTAACGGGAAACAAGAAAAATCTGTGTAGATGCAGGAAAAACATTGATAAAAGTCAAAACCATTACATGTTAATAATTCTTAAAACTCTAGGACTATAAGGGAATTTCCTTAATCTGAAAAGGGTGTCTATAGAAAAATAAAAACCCCCAACAAACATATGCAAAGTCCCCATTGTGATATTAGGTTAAAACAAAAGGCTCTTTTTTTAATAATAAATTTTTTTATTGGTGTTCAGTTTGCCAACATATAGAATAACACCCAGTGCTCATCCCGTCAAGTGCCCCCCTCAGTGCCCGCCACCCAGTCACCCCTACCCTCCTCCCCTTCCACCACCCCTAGTTCGTTTCCCAGAGTTAGGAGTCTCTCATGTTCTGTCTCCCTCTCTGGTATTTCCCACTCATTTTTTCTTCTTTCCCCTCTATTCCCTTTCACTATTATTTATATTCCCCAAATGAATGAGACCATATAATGTTTGTCCTTCTCCGATTGACATATTTCACTCAGCATAATACCCTCCAGGTCCATCCACGTTGAAGCAAATGGTGGGTATTTGTCGTTTCTAATGGCTGAGGAATATTCCATTGTATACTCAGACCACAGCTTCTTTATCCATTCATCTTTCAATGGACACTGAGGCTCCTTCCACAGTGTGGCTATTCTGGACATTGCTGCTAGAAACTTCGGGGTGCAAGTGTCCCGGCGTTTCATTGCATCTGTATCTTTGGGGTAAATCCCCAGCAGTGCAATTGCTGGGTCATAGGGCAGATCTATTTTTAACTAAAAGGCTCTTAGCACTAGTTCTATTTAACACTTTACTGACGATCTTAGTGCAAAAAGCAAGGAAAATAAATAAACCTCATGAGCTTTGGAAAAAAGAAATAAATACTATTTTTTGCAGGTGATAGGATTATGTATGCAGGAAATCTGATAAAAAATCCTATCTTCAGACAAATTCTTAGAATTAAGAGAATTTGGAAGTGATCCTAAGTGCAAGGTCTATATTGATAATAAAGCAATGGTATTGTGTGTAGTAATAACAAATGATTAGGAAAAAATGTCATTAAGGAGATTATTTAAGAATATCCAGTAATGAGGGACACCTGGGGGGCTCAGTGGTTGAGTGTCTGCCTTCGGCCCAGGGTGTGATCCCAGGGTCGTGGGATCGAGTCCCTCATTGGGCTGCTGCAGGGAGCCTGCTTCTCCCTCTGCCTGTGTCTCTGCCTCTCTCTCTCTGTGTCTCTAATGAATAAATAAATAAAATCTTAAAAAAAAAACCTATTATATGAAAACTCTATCATCTGAGCAATACTACTCCTGGATAAAAGCCAACCCAAAAGTTGAGACTTTTGTACATGAATAGAATACATATGTATATTGTACCGTAAGGACAAAACAAAATAGCATACAGCAGTGCAAGTGAACCAACTACAAAAACCTGTGACCGCCTGTCGAGCAAAATAATTGAGACACAAAAGAGTATGTAATTTCTATAGTTTATGATTCCATATGGTGTCCACTGGGGACCATTACTGGGTTAAGTTGAGAGCACTGCATCATTGGATGTTGAGTAGCCTCACCAAGATGATATATTCTGATTTATTAGCTCCCTGGCTGTCTGCACTTGAGCTACGTTGCTCTTCCTTCTTTTTCTTAAAGGGGTGAAGGTTTATGTGTCCCAACACCTTCACACATGCTTTTCATTGTACTTGGAACACTTTTTTCCACTCCTCTTTCCTTGCCTGACTTCTGTCCTTTATATCATAGCATAAATAGAATTTCCTTAAGAAAGGCCTCAAGTAAAAAAAAAAAAAAAGTCCTCAAGAAATCCCAGTCTAAATTAAGTAAGCACTGTTATTGTCTCCTGACACCTTCTAGCATTTCTTTGTAGTATTTATCACTGGTTTTGAGTCTTCATTTTGATAATTATTTGTTCACTTCCATTTTATCCCCTGGACCGTGTTCCATCAGGGCAGGACCACTTACATTCTTACACTGTTCTATCTCAGAGCTTATTTTGGTGGATTCTAAATATATTTGGAAAGTGAATGATCGATTGACGAAACGAATGTAAGAGGGAAGGTCTTAAGTGGATAGTTTCTGGCATCATAGAGACCAAAGTTAATATCTTGCCTCCATCAATTACCAGCTGTCTAACGTTGGGCAAGTCCTTTTAACTCTGATTCTCTATTTCCTTATTTACACGATAGGGGAAGCAGACCTTTTCTCAATAACTTGCCCTATTTTCTATCTTATTTCCGGCTCATGTTCCACAATCCGTGTCTTTTAGTCATCACTGATCTTTGTCTTTTGCAACTACCCGCGACCTTGTTGGTGGTCAAACAATCCAGAACTTAATTTTACATGAACTCTGCAATAGTCTAAAATCGACAAGAGCAAAATGAAAAAATAAAATCAACAAATGTCAGAGCCCCAGCCCTACACTAAGCATCCATTTGATGCTTATAATAAGTACACTGTAGTACTCGTTATTAAAAAGCTGTTTACAGAGACCACAGAATCCCCTAATTTTAGAAAAAGAAAGGTTCTTAAAGATCATCTAGTTCACTTCCTTATCACACACATCAGGCAACTGTGTATTAAAAACAGGGGGGTAGGACTTCTCCTGGGCTTTAGTACTAGTCGTCACACAAATGCTCTGGGTCTGCTTAACATAGTCCTTCAACAGTCCTGGAATAAGCCAGCTTCCCTCAGCAGAGTAATCATTAAGGGATCAGGGGAAGGAAAAAGAGAAATCCAGCATGTAATGTGGATGCCACTTTCAAAGCAAGTAGCTCTGTCCAGTTAGCAACTTAGAGGGACAGTTTTATTTTTTTTTATTTCTTTTTATTGGTGTTCAATTTGCCAACATATAGCATAACACCCAGTGCTCATCCCATCAAATGCTCCCCTCAGTGCCTGTCACCCAGTCACCCCCACCCCCCGTCCTCCTCCCCTTCCACCACCCCTAGTTTCTTTCCCAGAGTTAGGAGTCTCTCATGTTCTGTCTCCCTTTCTGATATTTCCCACACCTTTCTTCTCCCTTCCCTTATATTCCCTTTCACTATTATTTATATTCCCCAAATGAATGAGACCATATAATGTTTGTCCTTCTCCGACTGACTTACTTCACTCAGCATAATACCCTCCAGTTCCATCCACGTTGAAGCCAATGGTGGGTATTTGTCGTTTCTAATGGCTGAGGAATATTCCATCGTATACATAGACCACAGCTTCTTTATCCATTCATCTTTCCATGGACACCGAGGCTCCTTCCACAGTTTGACTATTGTGGCCATTGCTGCTAGAAACATCGGGGTGCAGGTGTCCCGGCATTTCACTGCATTTGTATCTTGGGGGTAAATCCCCAGCAGTGCAATTGCTGGGTCGTAGGGCAGGTCTATTTGTAACTCTTTGAGGAACCTCCACACAGTTTTCCAGAGTGGCCGCACCAGTTCACACTCACACCAACAGTGCAAGAGGGTTCCCCCTTCTCCACATCCTCTCCAATATTTGTGGTTTCCTGCCTTGTTAATTTTCCCCATTCTCACTGGTGTGAGGTGGTATCTCACTGTGGTTTTGATTTGTATTTCCCTGATGGCAAGTGATGCAGAGCATTTTCTCATGTGCATGTTGGCCATGTCTATGTCTTCCTCTGTGAGATTTCTCTTCATGTCTTTTGCCCATTTCATGATTGGATTCTTTGTTTCTTTGGTGTTGAGTTTAATAAGTTCTTTATAGATCTTGGAAACTAGCCCTTTATCTGATACGTCATTTGCAAATATCTTCTCCCATTCTGTAGGTTGTCTTTGAGTTTTGTTGACTGCGTCCTTTGCTGTGCAAAAGCTTCTTATCTTGATGAAGTCCCAATAGTTCATTTTTGCTTTTGTTTCTCTTGCCTTCATGGATGTATCTTGCCAGAAGTTGCTGTGGCCAAGTTCAAAAAGGGTGTTGCCTGTGTTCTCCTCTAGGATTTTGATGGGACAGTTTTCAATTTTGCTCTTATAGACAGACATTCAAGAGGGCCAGATGTAGCTTCCCAACGGACCAAAGGAATGATGATAACTTTACACTTAATTGAGACACTTCATTCAGAACTGCAAAACATTAACCTCATCAGACTCCAAGAAGACAAAAAACGATGAACTTATTAAAAACACCCATTTACACATTTTTGTTATTTATCACTTTTTATTAAGGTGTAACATTAATGCACCATTTTAAAGTTTACACTCCAGGGACATTTAGACCATCCACAAGGTCGTGCAACCACCGACTTTACCTAGTTCTAAAACATGTCATCACTTCAAGAGGAAACCCTGCACCCACTAAGCAGTTACTCCCTACATGTATTTTAACGTAAGAATAAATTTAAATATGTGCTTAGTGCGTATCCTCTGGTGTGCATTTAGGAGGAGACAAAACTAGCTTGAGATCTTTGAAATGGTTGCAACAGAATCCCTTTTACTGTTGCCGTTGCCCATGACCCTTTTATGAACTCTTTTATATGTGTCTTTAGAGTTGGGTTTCCTTTTTTTTGTTTTTGTTTTTTTTAAGATTTTATTTATTTATTCATGAGAGACGCAGAGAGGGAGGCAGAGACACAGGCAGAGGGAGAAGCAGGCTCCATGCAGGGAGCCTAGAGTTGGGTTTCATTTGGACAAGATAACTAATCAAGGAGTGACTAAATGAAAAAGAATAGCGCCTCAAAGCATTGAGTTTCTCACAATGAACACATTTTAGGAAATTCAAATATTTTCAGAGCTCTCTAGTTTGCAGTGCTTTAGAAAACACTCAGTATACAGCTATCCACACAGACACGGGCATACACATCCCTCCAACCCCTACCTAGATGGGCACTTTGATTTCCCTGTGAATGTCCGAGTTTTAGCAGGAGAAAGGAGCCTCTATTAGCTTTAGCTAGTGAAGCATCTCCTTTTGTTAACTGGCAAAGCCTTGGATCTGGAAGCTCAGAAAATCCCACCACAGTGGGGACTAAACAGCTTAGTAATTGGTAATGGCCCTTGGTGTTGTATGTATAGCAAGAGGACGTGTTAGCCATAAGGGACGTTTCCCTTTTGGGAACAAAAGGGTGCAAAGTGAAAAATGCAGTCACGTTTATTTACACTCAGCCCTCTCTACTGATCTCAGCAGTTTGTGGAATAATCACCACATGGCCGGATCCTGCTCTCCTGGTAGAGACTGAAGCAGGCTGTGCAGATCATTCATTCTTAATTCCTCCCTCACTCTTGCGGACGCCCCCTTTCCATTTCCATTCTTCCAGCCAGTCCCCACCTAGACTGCTTCCGTTTCGAAGCAAATGCATATGTATCGTGGGGTGTATTTGGAGCACCAGATCAATGCCTTCTGTTTTCGAGCCTTACAGAAATGTAGCTAATTTTAACATCCTCCCCCTGAGAGTAGGGTACAGGAGTGGAGAACTTGAGAATGTATTTTTATCTTACGTGATTTAGATTTACCTTTACTCTTGGAACTGAGCTATTGGAACATATTACTTATAAAGGGACTCCATTGTACTAGTCATCAGTGGGATTGTACTAGTCATCAGTGGGATTGAATGTATGTCTGAGTTTGTCAAATACGAGGGAGCCATTCCAGAGAAGCCCAGAATCCTAGCACTAGCAGGGATCTCTTCAGTGCTTCAAATCCAACCTTGTCATTTGCTATTTGAGGAAACCAAAATGCCTAGCAAGGGAGGGAGTGGGTCAAGCTCATATAGGAAGTTCAGGGTCAGAGCTGAACAAATAATCTCTTCTTTGGGAAATTAGAATTGGCTAAAGAACCTGAGCGGATTATCTGTGGGGAGCCCAACTGACTAAATGATGGTATAAAATGCTTGCAAAGCACCTATGAGAAGGCAGGCACTCTTTTTTTTTTTTTTTTTTTTAAGTGTTTTTGCATAAATGAATGTGATTCCTCTTCACCTCAACCTGGTAAAAGTTAAGTGTCTTTAGGGACGCAGATAGAAGCAACAGATATAGGATTTCAGCCCAGGGATCCTGGCTCCAGAGTCCAGGCTCTTCATTACTGGGAAAAGCCCAGTTAGACTTGGGAGCAGGCATGTGCGAACGGGTACAGCAGTCCACAGAGACCAGAACAAGGCCCACATGGAGAGACAAGAGCAGAGGAGAGACAGTGTGGCCTCAGCAAAAGAAGATGAAAGGGTATATCATTGGGGTGGAGCGAGGGAGAAAAGGATGGTGTGTGGGAAGGAAAGATGGACTCAAGTGGCCTGATCCTTTTCTACTTCCTGTGAAGTCTCGGTTTATTTCCTGTAGTGATTTCTAGGAGATTGTCCTGTATCCTTATAATAAATCTGGTTTTTTCCTGTGATCTTCTTGGATAGACTTCTGTTACTAGCTCTTGGCAACTGAATAATCTTTAAACAGTGTGTCTTTTCACCAGAAGGCTGATTTCCATATGTCTTTGAGGAAGGCTGAAGAGTAAAAGCTGTGTCTCCGCGCCCCCCCCCACCTCGCACTCTTGTGCTTCACTCCAACCACTTTCCCTTTCACTCCCAGCTCCCCACCCCCGCTCTGAGGCCACCCTCCTGTCCACCACAGCTGTCCCCTCCTAGACTTCAACCTGATGCCCTGTGCCACCCCCCTCATCTTCTCCCCTCCATTGGCCCTTACGCTACATCTGTAGTCGTCCCTTCCTTTGCCCACCTCACTGTCGCCAAGTAGTGCAAATGACACTAACAAAGTGGCCACGTAAGGAGAAAAATATTTCCTGTGTCGATACAGCAGTGTCAGTGCCTCTGTATTTTTTGTACAGGGTCTCACGTTAATACCTGTGTATGCGCTCAGCAGTTGAGGATTCGCGCAACACTTTCACATAAGCCCTTGATCAGATTCTCACAGTACATGGATAAGGTAAAGAGGGCTGGTTTTTAAAGTTCCAAAAAAAAAATTTTTTTTGGAATTTTATCCACTTCACTGAAAGCACTTTTGGGGGAAGTGACTATCTTTTACCAATTTCCATAGCTCCCGAAGTGACTGGAGCCTAGTGAGCTTTTCATGTTGTTTAAAAAATGGGAGGTAGGGAAGTAAATGAATGAAGAATGAGTGAACGGATGGCATTATCGAGTGGTTTATTCACATTTCCTGGATGTTGCAAAGCCAAACCAATTGTAGAACCAAAGTGTCTGAGTCCTAGTATAGACTTTTGCCCTATTGTACTGGGCGATCAACACTCAGCATGAATCCTATTTATACAGCTCAAACAAGAAGGAACTTTTAATGCTATCTTAGCTCCATTAATTGGGAAAGACTATCTCCAACTTGATATTTCAAAGGCATTTTTTTCTCAACACTACATATATTTTTAAGGATAATCTGCAGATAGGCATTACAAAGACACAAAAGAGCATAGAGCAGGCATGAATAAAAATAATTGGACATTTTAAAAGCAAACAAACCAGAATTTATACATCTAAATGAGTGCTGTCCTTCTGAGTAGTCCCCCTGGGAAAATACCAACATATTCCAGTGACGGCGCCATTGCTCGAAATGCAGTTGGAACTCTTGTATGGGAAATGACTCTTGAGACTGATGGGAACAACAAACTCAAGGAATTCCATTTTATTTGTTTATATACCCACTTTACATAAAAACGAGTCCCTTTAGACCCATCATCCTACAGAATGCCAGGTAAAATTCTAAGTAGATACATATTAATTTCTCTTAACACATCATGACTTTTCCCTTAATTATAAAATACAGGCTGAAAAATTAATATTTTACATAGGTGGTGCCCATTGTCAGAGGTACTATCATCTAAATTAAAAGTCGGCATTTCAGACACAAGTTAAATATTTTTTATCCTTTTCAACTTATTGTGGTTCCTGTAACCATCTCATCTACGTGACAAGAACACCCAAATGCTAGTTTAGGAACCATGTGCCTTTCCAATGGCTTCCCAGAAATTAACTGTGTCTGCTGTGCTCTTCCAATCTGTTGATAACAGCTGCTTTTAGCTGCTGTGATCTTTAAAATGGGAATAGCTGCAGGAACCATCAAGAATTGTGATCTCCATCATACTTTCTCAAGCGGATTTTAGTCGCATTTGTATTGGAAAGACACCTGGCGCTATGTTCCCTTATATATTTGGTTCCGTATTTTTTTTTTGATCCATTTATTCTAGATTTTTCCTGGCATTTCTATAAGACTTAGAGATTCCTTGGCATTAGGAAGTTCCAACAGTGAAAATCTGCCTGTGAAATATGGTAACAGCGCTGAAGGATGAACACTCAGGCAGCTGTCGAATAGTGGAGAGAAGACATTTAGAACCAGGCAAGTAGTCTGTGAGAACTTGGGCTGATAATTTTCTTTCCTGGAGTCTTCTTCTTAATTTATGGAAGGAGAGGTGTTATATATATTGACCTGGAAGATTTTGTCTGTGAAGATGAGATATCTTTTGCACGATTCCCAGACATATTACGTGGTCCACACGTGGTAGCTGCTACTGTCATCACCATCATCATCATCATCATCATCATCGTCGTCCTCATTATTATTTAAAGGTATTGTGTTGTCCAGGATATACTGAGATAAAGAAAAATAGCCCCCCAAACATCAGTGACTCAAAACATGCATTTCCCACACCACAATCCAATTAGTCACTTGTACTGAGTGACTCAGGGATCTCTGTCACGGCCAAGTTGCCCCACTGCCATCACTGACTGTCCTGTGTCCATATTTGCCCAAAGCTGTGAGACAGGCAGCTTAGAGCAGACACTGCATCACAGTAGAGGTATCAGCATCCCTTCTGCTCCCATTTCCACTAACCAGAACTCCATCATGTGGTCCCCATAGAAACTCTGGAGCCTGGGGAAATGTGCTCTTCCTGCGTGCATAGGAAGAGGCAATGGGGGGGCCGGCTCACAGCATAGTAGTTTCTTTGTCACCCACAGTTTCTTTATATTGATAATAAGTACCTGCTACCATCATAACAACAACCTCACAAGTGTGTTTCCCTGTGTTTGTCCTCTAGACCTTCTGTGGCCTTGCTGTGTAGGGCATCTCTAAGAACACCTTTGCAATCAGGAACCCAGCCCGGATGGCTGAGACTTTGTGAACTGAAAATACTCAGTTTGGTGCTCTAGCTGCCTGAGGTGGACGGAGCACGGAATGTGGGAGTCTGCCCATTGGACAGTCAGACCCCTGCTGTTGGGGCACCTCCAAACATTCCAGCGCAGATGACAGCTTCATCTGGGCCCGTTTGCGCGCCAACTGGGGATCCCTATTCCAGGACAAAGCTCCAAGTGGTATCGTTAGCATTTCTGACTAGAAATAATTAATAACAGGTCAGTTTGTCATAATGAGAAGGAATCCGTGCCACAGCAACAGCTGATACCAGGGAAGAATCATTCACAGAGAAATTCATTAGGAACATTTCCATTCAAAGAAACAATTTATCAAGAACTCCCACCAAAAAGTGAATCCTGCCAAATTAACAATCACTATAAAAAGCACTCTGCTCAAATGGAAGCTGGAGCTCACTTTGAATCTCAATTTATATATAAATTGTCAGGAATGACAGACTGTATCTATTCAAATATAACTGCAACATTAATAGGAATGTCCTAAGCCCTATTCTTTTGTTGCGTGAACCACTGGATTGAAATCGCTCGCTGCTCACCACTGTGTATAAATAAGTATATTAATCATGCAAACCCATAGTTTATGCAGCTCAGCCATTCTCTCGGGTTTACCTTTTTGTTAAATTAGCTAAACAGCAAAATAACTTGCATTTTGGTACGATACTACCCGTGTAGATTGAGGGACGTATAAGAGACGGTGCTGTAAATGTTAAGCTGTGTTAACACTTAGTTTTATTTCCTCTGTATCTCTTAATTCTGCTTGTCGTCCTTTGTCTCTATTGCCACTGACCCAGCTGCTATCATCCTTTACCTGGGCAATAGCAACAACAACAGGTGCACCTGGCTCCCCCTCTATTTTGGCCAGAGCATAAAAGTAATACAGGGTGTGTCACTCTTCTGCTTAAAACCAATAGCTTTTCTTTCATTTAGAATAAATCTAAATTCCCTACCATGACCTCGGGTAGGGATTTGGCTCCTCTGATTTCCCCAACGGGGCCTACTACTTGCACAAATTTGTATCTGTACAAATGTGTGTTCTCCCAGTGTGAGCAGAGGTTCCTTGGGACGCTTTACATTTATACGATCTATACTGCTTTTGCCCAAGCCTTTCTCCACTGTCCCTTTAGAAAGTCCCATCAGAGCTAATTCTTTGGCCATGGAATAAATAGTTTTCATTACTTTATAGTCTTAAATCATTTTCCCTTCTAAAGTATTATTAATTAGCTCAGCTGATTACTGAAAATGCTGACTAATTTGTTGAACATTTGGCTGCGGCAAATAACCTAATTGCAAGTTAAGAATGACCTATGTCGGGATGCCTGGGTGGCTCCGTGGTTGAGCAGCTGCCTTCAGCTCAGGTCGTGAACCCGGGATCCGGGATCAAGTCCCACATCGGGCTCCCTGCGGGGAGCCTGCTTCTCCCTTTGCCTGTGTCTCTGCCTCTCTCTCTCAGTCTGTGTCTCTCATGAATAAATAAATAAATCTTTAAAAAAAAAAAAAAAAGAATGACCTATGTCTGGGTAGCCTGGGTGGCTCAGTGGTTTAGCACCGCCTTCAGCCCAGGGCCTGATCCTGGAGACCCGGGATCGAGTCCCATGTCAGGCTCCCTGATGAGGAACCTGCTTCTCCCTCTGCCTATGTCTCTGCCTCTCTCTCTCAAAAAAAAAAAAAAAAAATGATGGAGAATATTAGTAGAATGTAAATTAATCCCCAAAAGGGATCTCAGACATGACCTGTGCACTTCCAACATTGGTGGAAGAAGTCTACATTTCCAGAGAGGACTGTTTTTTGAAAAGGAGATACCTCTTATGGGCAAATCATTTCTCATCTTTCTGACAAGCACTCTGTTATTACCTTACCACCAGGCCTTCTACTTCCACCTTCAACTTTGGATTTCCTCAGGAGTTTGGGGACAAAAATCATAAAGCCAAGTGGAGGTCACAGTTAGAACTTTTTTTTTTTTTTTTTTTTTTTTAAGATTTTGTTTATTTATTAATGAGAAACAGAAAGAGGCAGAGACATAGGCAGAGACGGAAGCAGGCTCCCTGTGGGGAGCCCGATGTGGGACTCGATCCTAGGACCCCGGGATCACTACCTGAGCCAAAAGCAGACGCTCAACCACTAAGCCACCCAGGCGTCCCACAGTTAGGACTTCTAAATGTCATCCTATCGTCATCCCTCAGCGTTGGCCAGGGCAATGAGTCTCCAGTTCGTACCCCAAAGAGCATAGACAGACATAGGAAATCTGGGTTTCTATTGTCATCAAAACTGGTGCCCATGTCCCATCAGTCTAGTGACGAAATGGTGTGCCAGGAGGACCTTGGAGTGCAATGACTTTCTACCAAGCGCTTTTCAGATCATAGAAAAAAACCACATCTCCTGCTTATTCAGATCTAGCAGAATGTTTCTTTAGTTTTAATGTAGGCAACACTTAGAGGGCCCACACTGCTTATCAAAGACTCCCCAAGAGTATTATTAAATGGATCATTCACAGCAGCTCTAATGTCAAGACAAGCAAGATGCTATGCACACTTACCAATCTGTCTTTGACAGCTCTCAGTCCTCACGGCATCTCTGTGTGACTTCTGGGCTCTTAACAAGCTCTTCTGCTACATTCATCTACTTAGCTTTCAGCTCTGCTAGTTTCTCCGTCGGAGTCAGCAGTCGCACATGTGCCTTGCCTGTTCATTATGTCACCTTCCCCAAAGACTCACATGGGCCTAAAAAAGAAAGACACATTGGACAGGCAGTAGGTTTAAGGGTGACTTCCTTGACTGAGAATCCATCCCACTACGTCAGAATGAGTAATGGTGATCTCTTGAAATAGCATCTGCTGCTTTTTACACACTGGGTTTACAAGCTCCCCTCAAATGCTAGGGCACTAGTAGGAAGTTAGAAACCATTAGGATTAATTGAGTGACTCCGTGAGAAAATAAAAACAGTAGAGCAGCCCGGGTGGCTCAGTGGTTTAGCACCGCCTTCCGCCCAGGGCGTGATCCTGGAGACCCGGGATCGAGTCCCACATCGGGTTCTCTGCATGGCGCCTGCTGTGTCTCTGCCTTTCTCTCTCTCTCTCATAAATAAATAAAATCTTAAAAAAAATGTCTTTAGAAAAAAACAACAACAAGTGCTGTCTTGTAGGGAATTTGTGATGTCCAGGAAGCAGCTGGGGGAGAAGACTTATGAAAGGCCAAAGATCGACTTTGATAGTACACTATGACCAAATGCCAGCTCAGCTCTCCTCGGAGGAGTGTGTGTCTTAGTCTTCTTGGGTTCCTGTTACAGAATACCATGGATTGGTTGGCTTAAACAACAGATATTTATTTTCTCAGTTCTGGAAGAAGGAGGTCTCAGGTTCAGGTGCCAACGTGGTCAGTTTCCGGGGAGAGCTCTTTCCTGGTTTATAGGTGATGAGCTGTCTTCCTGCTGTGTGCTCACATGGCCTTTTGGGGGTGAAATGTGCAGAAAGAATGAGGTCCTTCCTGTCTCTTCTTCTAAGGACACTAATCCTATTGGATCAGGGCCCCACCCTTAGGACCTTAATTATCTCCTTATAGATCCTCTTCAAAATATAGTCACACTGGGGGTTAGGGGTACAACTCATGAATTTTAGGAGGACACAATTTAAGCCATAGAGATAGACTTAAGAATTTCCTGGGTAAGTTGGGCTAGGTTACTGTTTCTAAACATCAGTAGGTTTGATTATGTCAATGAGACTGACTCATTGGCCTCAACTACTAATGGAAGTAGATGAGAAGGAAGCCAGGTAAGAAAAGGAATGAAGTGGATGATTTTTTTTAAGACCTAATTTATTTATTTATGAGAGACATAGAGAGAGAGAGAGAGGCAGAGACATAGGCAGAGGGAGAAGCAGGCTCCCTGGGGGAGCCCGATCCTAGGAACCTGTGATCGCACCCTGAGCCACACCCTCAGTTGACTGACGCTCAACTGCTGAGCCACCCAGGTGTCCCGAAGTGGATGAATCTTAGCCTGCAGATGGGAGTCCACTCTTATTTCCCTATTCATTTGGAACCAGGGATATAAAGGTCTCTAAACTCCCACCTCAGTTTCAACCAAGGCCATTCTCATTTGTTTCATTAGATATACGCATGACACAAAATTTGTAGGAACAAAGGGTTCTTCTGTTACTTAAAAAGGTAGTTTGAAATCCATGGGTTCAGAACAGGAGTCTGCAAAATGCTGTTTGTGTTGCCACCTGTTTTTTGCAATTATAATTTTATTGGCAAAGAGCCACACCCATTTGTTCCTGCAGTGTGTATGGCTGCTTTCGTTAGGAGGGCAAATGTGAGTAGATGTGACAGGGACCATATGTGACCCATAAGCTTAAAATATGTACTATCTGGCTCTTCAGAGAAAAATTTTGCTGACCTCTAGTTCAGACGATCTGCTTTAGAAATCCACATTATTAGCTCCTTCATTAACTTCAGGTCTCAGATGTATCTCCTGTCCCCACAGGCTAGATCAAATGTTCCTCTAACGTGCCTCCACATTTACTTGTGCCTATTCCTACCTATCCTATTCTCATGTTGCCTGTTCTTGTAAATGTTCATTTACTTGGTTCATTTGTATGCGTAAATATAACTGGCTTGCACGCAGTGATGATGTCAAGTCTTCTCCACCGTGTCCCCAGTACCTAGCATAGTGTCTGGAACATAAAGTGTTTAATAAATGTTGAATAAATGAATGAATGAGAAATGCATTCAGTATCCATTTCGAACAAGTATTTATTAGTATTTATTACATACCAGGCACTTTTGAAGCCCTAAGGATACAGTAGAAACAAAAGAAACAGAAAACATTGCCCTCATGGAGTTCATATGAGAGTGGGTGTTGAGGGGGAAGCAAATCACAAACGAGTTGACAAAGATTTAAAAACTATGTGTTTGTATATGTTAATTACTAAGGACAGAAACAGAAAACCAGGAAGGGCCAGATGAAATGTTGATGTTGGTGGCATCGGAGGAGTTGGATTACAACTTGAGATCAGGTCAGCTGTGAAGAATTCAACCAGAAAGGAAGGTAACCTTTGAATAAAACCTGATGTTAGTGGACAGTACAGTTTATAAGAATGTATTTATTTTTTTTAAGATTTTATTTATTTATTTGACAGAGAGCAAGTGAGCACAAGCAGGGGGCAGGGCAGAAGGAGAGGGAGAAGGAGCTTCTCCGGCTCAGGAGCCTGAAGCAGGGCTCAACCCAGGACTCCGGGATCATGACCTGAGCCAAAGGCTGATGCTTTAGGGACTGACCCACCCAGGTGTCCTGCTAATAAGACTTTAAGTTGGAGCTAACCCTGTGAGTGAGAGAGAATTCCAGAATCA
The DNA here is from genome assembly GCF_003254725.2 of Canis lupus dingo. NCBI lineage: Eukaryota > Metazoa > Chordata > Mammalia > Carnivora > Canidae > Canis > Canis lupus. The sequence goes on along the minus strand of NC_064281.1, from coordinate 112,825,897 downwards.
CTGAAGTAGTGCTTGGTAAAACTATATTGTGCACACACCCAAAAGACAGTTGGTTTGCTAACCAGGACCACTCCAACCAAAACATGGAGTGATGCTCAGGGATGCATTGTTATAAAGCAGCTGATATAGTGAGAAGGCAGTGATTGTTTCTTATTTACAGTGATTGGTTATATTAGAATTTTCTTTCTTTTTTTTTAAGATTTTATTTATTTAAGAGAGAGCCTGTGTGCGAGTCAGGGGAGGGGCAGAAGGAGAAGCAGACTAGATTAGAACTAGTGATGTCATTAAGACTGTAAGGAGAGAGCAGCCCCGGTGGCTCAGCGGTTTAGCACCACCTTCAGCCCAGGGTGTGATCCTGGAGACCTGGGATCAAGTCCCACATCGGGCTCCCTGCACGGAGCCTGCTTCTCCCTCTCCCTCTGCCTCTGTCTCTGCCTTTCTCTCTCTGTGTCTCTCGTGAATAAATAAATAAAATCTTTAAAAAAGAAAAATAAAAAAAATAAAAAAAAAAAACTGTAAGGAGAACAGTAGCCAAAGATTGAAAAATTTCCCAGAGCAGAGATTCCCAGGAGCCAAGATTTAGCCAATTAAATAACTCAAATGCATTATAATTTTTTAAAAGTTATTTATATGGGTCCCGCATGATGTATTAGCAAACACATGTCCTCATGATTACTTAGGACAAGACGAACATGAGGATGTTTTATTTCAGGACGCAGTGTTGCAGGTGTTTCCACCTAAATTAGGCCTCCATATGATGTGAGGAATCAGGTCATTTAATTAGAGGTATTTCTATAGAAACAAAAGAAAAACAGGTGCCTGGGAGCATCTAACTCTTGCTTTCCCTTAAGGTGGTGATCTTAGGGTCTTGAGATTGAGCCCTCAGGTCCCCAAGCTCAGTGTGGAGTCTGCTTGAGAGTCTGTCTCACTCCCCTCTGCCCCTTCGCCCCTCTAAAATAAAGAAATAACTCTTAAAAAATAAATTAAAAACCCAAGGTTAATAGTTCAAGCAAATTATAGGTGACATTTCTGAGTCTGGAGTGCAGCCAGTTGCAAAAATTTGTAGATGCTGGGTTCAAAGCATCTCAAGATGGAGTCAGGGCACATTTTCCTGCTTTGCAGAGTGAATGTCTCTGGTGACCATTCTAAGTGCCCATGTAGCGGAAGGCATGAAGATTGTCCACACGTGAGCTGCTGTGACTCCTCTGAGGTTTATATCATGTTGTCCAGCTTTAGCATGCCTGGCGTCAGGGAAAGGGCGGTTAGTTTTAGTTTCATAGCGATTACAAGTCAAAATAGTGGGAGAAAATTGGAAATGTTAGTTTGAAGGGTTCTAGCCAACTATTAAAGGAAACTAGAATTCAGGATCCGGTCCAGCCTATAGGTGGAAAACTCAACCTCAAAGACAATAAACAGCACTAGAACCTGATATCCAGAAAGGTGTATTAGTGAAACAACATTTTTCTCTCTGTAATCATCCACATTTGTGGCAACGATAACCACCGTAAAACTAAATTTGTTTTCAAATCCGATCTACTTTCTTTTTTTTTTTTAAAGATTTTTTATTTATTTATGATAAGTCACACAGAGAGAGAGGCAGAGAGGCAGAGACACAGGCAGAGGGAGAAGCAGGCTCCATGCAGGGAGCCCAACGTGGGACTCGATCCTGGGTCTCCAGGATCACGCCCTGGGCCAAAGGCAGGCACAAAACCACTGCGCCACCCAGGGATCCCCCCCCCCCCCCCAATCTACTTTCAATAAACTTGGCCTGTAGCAAGAATAGTGATTGACCATACAGGCTTTTTGAAGTCTTCTTTGCTAGAACTTTGCCTAAGGGAGCTCAGATTGGACTTTGAAAAGCCTCTGTAGGCTAGGAAGCCAGGCAAAGGACTTGTCCTATTGTGTCCTTTACAAGAAAAGATTCTTATTTATGCAAATACATATATTGTCATGAAAAAATAAGAATGTTTATCTATTTATTTATTTATTTATTTAAAATGAGAATGTTTAATATGAGTTTCTGAATTGGGTAGGGATCAGGGAGGAAGACGAAGATGAATGTTTCAACCTTTGTTGCGAAGATATACTTGACCAAATTGCTGTGAGTTATAGGTTGTATAAAAGAGGAGAGAAAGGGCTTTCTGGGCTTGGGCCTAGTTTGTGCTAAATACACCAAGAAGGTCAGAATGGTTTCTAAACATGGGACCCATTATGCCTCCCTCAGGAAAATAAGAAGAAAATTGAAAAAAATATGTATGATTTCTCCTGTGGCAAAGCTGAGATGGAAAAATGGGTGACCTGACACTGTGGTTCCTATAGGAAAAATGGTAGCAGGTGGTGCCTGGAGCTGTAGCACCACTTCTGGTGTCTCTGTCGAGTTGGCCATCAGGCAACTGAAGGAATTGAAAGACCGGTAGATGCTCCACCATTTGAAACATTGCTGGCCTATAATAAATGGGTTGGTGTTATGTAACAAAATTCCTTTGGTTTGTTGTTAAGTTTATTAATGACACGTCCTGATTTACATTGTGTTAATTTTACTTTCTTGCAAAACACTTGGAAATTAAAATCCTTCTAATTTTTATTGGAAAAGAAAAGAAGTAGAAAAAGGGGTCCTTTAAAGCTGTAAGATAAGACATTAAGGAATTAGCAGTGTTTTAAATGAAGCCATAAAAATTATAGTCCTTTTCATTGTTTCATTCCGTCTCATGTGATTAATTCTTGTTTTTCTTGATCTTGGATTAGCAGCTTTATGAATCAACCGATTTTCCATACAAATTTGAGAATTTTTTTTTTTTCAGTAGCCTCCAACATGTGTCTCGAGCTCACAACCCTGAGATCAAGAGTTGCATGCCGGAGGGGGCACCTGGGTGGCACAGTTGGTTGGGCACCTGATTCAGATTGGCTCAGGTCCTGATCTCAAGGTCCTGAGTTGGAGCCCTGGGTTGAGCTCTGCACTCAGCGGGGAGTCTGCTTGTCCCTCTCCCTTGGTCCCTCCCCTCACTTGTGCTCTCTCACTATCTTTTGATCTCTCTCAAATGGGTGGATAAAATCTTTAATAAAATAAAATAGGGTTCCTGGGTGGCTTCGTCGGTTAAGTGTCTCCTTTAAGCTCAGGTCATGATCCCAGAGTCCTGGGATCAGCCCCCCATTGGGTTCCCTGTTCCATGGGGAATCTGCTTCTAAGCCTCCCCTCTGCTTGTGCTCTCTCTCTCTCTTAACCTCCCTCTCTCTTTAAAAAAACAAAACAAAACAAAACAAAAAAAAAACAGGGCAGCCTGGGTGGCTCAGCAGTTTAGCACCATCTTCAGTCCAGGGTGTGATCCTGGAGACCCAGGAACGAGTCCCACATCAGGCTCCCTGAATGGAGCCTGCTTCTCCTTCTGCCTGTGTCTCTGCTTCTCTCTCTCTCTCTCTCTCTCTCTCTCTCTATGTGTCTCTCATGAATAAATAAATAAAATCTTAAAAAAAAAGAAAGCTTAAAAAAAAAAACTACAAAAAAACCCAACAAAAACCAAAACCTAAAACTTTTATAAAAAACAAATGGCCATGATCAAAGGTCTGGTACAAGTTGATACACATACAAAAAAATGATGCAGTTGACTTAATCATCCATTTACCCAAAGTGGCAAAAGATTTCAAAGAAAAATAGAAAGTTACATAGTTGTGAAAGAAACAAAAACTGAAAACCCTTAGCTCTTTTAATATTGAAAAGACTCGGGTTGCTTTGCTAAGTAATGAAAGACCTCGTAAGGACAATGTGAAGCACAGGAAATTATTTTCCTAAGACACAGAATCTTTGTTTCCTAGGCAGCTTACATTAAAGGTAAAGAAAAGCCTTTGCTTGCAATTTCTTATTCAGAGCAGACTAAGGGCAGCCCGGGTGGCTCAGTGGTCTAGCGCCGACTTCAGCCCAGGGCCTGATCCTGGAGACCCAGAATCAAGTCCCACATCAGGCTCCCTCTGCCTGTGTCTTGGCCTCTCTCTCTCTGTCTCTCATGAATAAATAAAATCTTAAAAAAAAAAAAAAAAAAAAAGAACAGACTAATAGGGGCACCTGGGTGGCTCACTTGGTCAAGTGTCAGACTCTTGATTTCTTCAACTCAGGTCATGAGTTCAGAGTCCTGAGATCAAGCCTTGCTTTGGGGCTCTGCACTGTGGCCTGGAGCCTGCTTGGGATACTCTCTCTCCCTCTGCCTCTACTCCCCTGCCATCTCCCTACTCACCTGCTCTTTCTCCCTAAAAAAAAAAAAAAAAAAAAAAAAAACAGGAGCAGACTAAAAAAACATGTGATTTAAACAGAGAGAAAACTATATTCTAATTCTGTACCCATAATAATACTTTTGATATTAAAGCTTTTTTTATTTTTGATATTAAAGCTTTTTTTTATTTTTTAAACTTAAATGCATTCCAATCTTAGCTTAACCACACATAAAATCCCTTTCTCAATATTCCTTTTCAAAAACCTTCTACAACCTTCTATATCCATTTATGTTTTGTCTTTTTTTCCTTTCTCATTCTGGAATAATTTTACTTCAGGGCAAATTACTTTCTTTTTTGCCTTACCAAACTACAAGAACACCAAAAAACCCTTCGTGTCCTTAATACTTTTTCTTACTCAAAAAACAGATTCTATTTTCCAGGTCTTCTTTAGTCATTTTCTTTCACTCTTATTTCTAGTGGTTTCAATTATATGTATTAATTAGAACTTTTAACCCTTAGAATGCTTCATTCCTGGTGAAAGCTAAAGTAAGCAATTGTGGAGTGGTAAAATTATGAATATGTTTCACAATTTATGTAATATATTCTTCATAGCCAAAGTTTCAGAGGTACAAAATGTGTTTATTAATAGACCCACATATCTTCTTCACTCAGCAAAAATTTTAACAGCCAAGTAGATAGATAAACTCGTGTCTACAATTTATTGTTTAACTAATTTGGATATGATATAGGTATTCAGTGAATATCCATATTTAATTTAACTTGGTATAGACATTTATTTACATTTATTTAAATTACTTTTTTTTTAAATTACTTTTTTTATAAATTTATTTTTATTGGTGTTCAATTTGCCAACATATGGAATAACACCCAGTGCTCATCCCATCAAGTGCCCCCCTCAGTACCCGTCACCCATTCACCCCCACCCCCTGCCCACCTCCCCTTCCATCACCCCTAGTTTATTTCCCAGAGTTAGGAGTCTCTCATGTTCTGTCTCCCTCTCTGATATGTCCCACTCATTTTTTCTCCTTTCCCTTTTATTCCCGTTCACTATTTTTTATATTCCCCAAATGAATGAGACCACATAATGTTTGTCCTTCTCCGATTGACTTACTTCACTCAGCATAATACCCTCCAGTTCCATCCACGTTGAAGCAAATGGTGGGTATTTGTCGTTTCTAATGGCTGAGGAATATTCCATTGTGTACATAGACCACAGCTTCTTATAACAATCATGCTTGGATTAGACATTAAACAGCTAACCGACATCTTAAGTTATTTTTCTTGAAAAATTTTGAAGATGAGAAGGTGGCATAAATTTGTTTGATTAGTAAACCCAGGTAGAAAAAGTCCTATGTCTGGATTACATTTCGCATTGACAACTCTGAATACATGTCTGTTGTTAGTAAACCAACAAACTTAAACTACCTTTACTTATCAAAGATTATGATTATTAGGTGAACTTGAAAAATATTTGGGCTTCTAGATTTCTGAGAGTATACTTGATTAATAGAAATGCTTAATCTTCTTTAACCCAATTAAATAGAGCTCTTTACAATTGACTCTGGCAACACTATCCAGAGGTAGAAAAATGTCACATATCTATAACATACATATGTAGACATACAAAAATATACAGCAGCCACAGAGATCTTAAAGCTTTTCTTTGAAAATTTTGCCATATCTCAGGGGTACAAAACTCAAAAGAACAGTTGGTTCCAAACTGTGTTTCTGACAGATGGACTAAGTGTACCTGTTCAGATGACTAACATTTTTTACCAAATATTTTCTTTTTTCTTTTTATTTGCATGCTCTAAGGATTCTTTTAGAGCTATTTTTGGAGTCAGTTTGTCTTTTAGAAGCTTCTACACATCAAACAGAGGTAGCATTCTATTGTCTCAGAGATGTTTGGAATTCTTTCTTTTAAGGATGTTGCTTAAGTTGGACTTGCCTACGTATAAAGGTTCCCCAAAGTTGCCACTATAATTCCAAAAGTTCACCCATTTTCCAAAAATACAAGGTATCCAGGTCAACAGTCCAAGTGGAGCCCATCTTTGCCTTTAGATTACCCAAGACCTCTTTGTTATGAGGGGCCCTATTTTCCAACAGCTGTTCCAAAACACAAGGAATCACGTTTTCCCCTCTTTGAAAAGAATGGAGTGACTTCGCCATCATGAAGCTTCACCAAGCAAAAGATGCACAATCAAGTCAGCTCAAAATGCAAAGAGAATGGAGTTCAGATCCAAGAGAGACTTAGTCTCAAATTCCAAGGTCAACAAGAAAGCAGTGAGCTCATTGAGCTCTGGGTATCAGCACTTGTTTGTTCGCTGGCTTCAGAGTCATTGAGGATGTTCTTTGGATCCCACTTCTGATACCATGAAATGTAGCAAAAGTTAATAAATAACAGAAGTGAAACCGATGAATCACTGAAGTCGTCATTAGTAAAAGGTTATTGTGCACACATCAAAAAGACAATTTGCAAACCAGGAGAGCTCAAACCAAAATGTGGAATGAGGCTCCAAGGTATATTGGCATGAAGTAACTCATATACTGAGAGGGCAACGACGCTTCGTTTAATATTAGAATTGTCTTCAGATGCTAGAATTGTCTTCAGATGCTAGGGAACTGGTCAGGGTTACTTCACAGCAACCTTGGGCAAGTTTAAGTTCGCTTCTGATTTCCAGAAGCATAAGGAAGAAATGACTCAGGTCAAATTGCTCTGGCAAAAGGAGCTAAATTAAGCTTTGTTTGTATGACTAAATGGGTTTTTATTTCTCTGCCCAGGGAATTTTTAAGGCAGGTCCCCGTTGTTTTTTATTTTAACGTTGCAAAACAACTTCCAGGTGGGAGAGATCTTGGCACATATATGGAATTGAAAGACATCCAGAAAGCCTGCAGTTATATGATGCTATAATTCTTTAAAAGGAAGAGTGATAGAGAAAGGGACTCAAATGTATCTAGTTTTCAGTGCTTTCAACAAAGAAAATGGATTACAGGGTAAATGGTTACAGATAACAAATGAAACCTGAACTCAAGCATTGCACCTGAGAATCTACTGGGAATCAGTATACATTGAAATGGTGTTCCAAAGACTTTTGTATATTGTTTTCTTTAAGATTTTATGGGTCTGTAGAAAAGGCATGAAGGAAAAGAGCAGAAATCGGTAAACAGTAGTTCCTAATGATGAACTACATTAACACTGCCCCATATGAACTTCCGTAAGATAACTCAACCTTATGGTTTAAGAGCCAAGTCGAGAGCTGTGGGAGCCAGAAAAGGTAGGCATTCATTCTTAAATTCTTATATTTGTATCATTTACGTTGTGAAGAGGGCTGGAGGGGAGAATAGGCCCTCATGAAGTTTCTCCTCTAATATAACGGAGAACATATGTCCATAGATAATGAAAACATAGGCTTTGATTGAAGAGGTAACGTGAAGTTTCTGAAGACCAGCATTCCTGGCTTCAGAACTGGAGGCTGAAACTCTCTATATGAACTTGGTCATTAATATAGCCAGTCTTTGCCTCAGTGTTTTCAAATGGTAAAATGGCAAAAATGCTGCTTCCTAAGTTTATGTAGGATCTTAGAAGGGTGTCTGACACGTGGTAAGCACAATATTAGTGTTGTTTTCTAACTCCTCATTGACAATATTACTACCGCAGTCTTTATTAAATACCCTGATGGAGGGGCACCCGAATGGCTCAGTGGTTGAGAGTCTGCCTTTGGCTCAGGTCGTGATCCCTGGGTTCTGGGATGGAGTCCCTCATGGGGCTCCCTGGAGGGAGCCTGCTTCTCCCTCTCCCTCTGCCTCTCTTTCTGTGTCTCTCATTAATAAATTAATAAACTCTAAAAAAAAAATAGTAAAAGCTCAAGATCAATTTATCAGCAGGTTTGTTTTGCCCAAGGTCTCCCTCTTTCTTGGCTTGCAAATTGCCATCTTCTGGTTGCATCCTCAGCTTCTCACTGTATTGGACTAGGGCCCAACCTAACAGCCTCATTTTAACGTAATCACATCCATAAATTCCTTATGTCCAAATTCAGTCATATTCTGAGGTACTGGGGGTTAGGGCTTCAACATACAAGTTCGGGGGGGTTGACCATTTAGCTCATGACAGAGAAGCTTCATTTCTCAATCTTTTTTGGTGCCTTCCATTCATCTTTCAGACATATAAATGCTACAGCGCTCCAGAGTTCCATCCTTAGATAAAGCCTCTTGTCCATCCACCCTTATTCTGTAGGTGACCTCATCCATCTAGTCCAGTTTTATATTTTTTATTTTTTTTAAGATTTTATTTACTTATTCATGAGAGATACAGAGAGAGCGGCAGAGACACAGGCAGAGAGAGAGGCAGAGAGAGAGAAACAGGCTCCATGCAGGGAGCCTGATACGGGACTCGATCCCGGGTCTCCAGGATCACGCCTTGTGCCGAAGGCAGGCGCCAAACTGCTGAGCCACCCAGGCGTCCCTAGTCCAACTTTTTAAAAGGGCAACTATGTCCATATGACAACCCAAATTACATCTGTACCCTGCACCTCTCCCTGGAACTCTAAGTACCTAATTTTCATATCTATCAGGGTAATTAAATTTATTTTTATTTTTTTTTTATATTTTAATTATTCTTGAGAGACACACAGAGAGAAGCAGAGACACAGGCAGAGGGAGATGCAGGCTCCCTGCAGGGACCCCGTTGCCAGGACTCAATCCCAGGACCCTGGGATCATGACCCTGTGCCAAAGGCAGACGCTCAGTCACTGAACTACCCAGTCGTCCCTATTTTTTTTTTTTAAGATTTATTTATTTATTAGAGAGAGAGAATGCGGGGGAGGAGCAGAAGGAGAGGGAGAGAATGTCAAGCAGACTCCCTGCCAAGCGTGGAGCCAGACACAGGATCCTGAGATCATGAGCCAGGCGCTCAACTGACTGTGCCACCCAGGCAGCCCCGATCTTGGGCTTTTAGCTTTCGGAGGGTGAAAAAAAATCTATACTGTGTCAGCTACCTACTCTGGTGTCTTACACGGCAGCTCAAGCAAACAGACATAATCAGATGTATTTGTTGTCTCAGAGCCAAAGAGAAAGGAGCTATAGAAATTCAGTGATTATCTGGAAAAAGGCACTACTGATAGGATTGTATAACTCAGACACTGAGAAAAGCGTGTTGCGATATGGCAGTAGGGAAGTTTTATTTTTTTAAATTTTTAAAAAAGATTTTATTTATTTATTCATTCATGAGAGACAGAGAGAGAGAGGCAGAGACACAGGAAGAGGGAGAAGCAGGCTCCATGCAGGGAGCCCAACGTGGGACTCGATCCCGGGTCTCCAGGATCACGCCCTGGGCTGAGGCAGCGCTAGACCACTGAGCCACCCCTGCTGCCCAGTAGGGAAGTTTTAAGGCAGAATTCTGATTGGAATCCTTGAAGGAGAAAAGCAGAGGTGAGGATTTTGTAGCAGCGAGCGTAGAAGTTTTGCTGTGCATGGAGTTGAGGAACGGGGCTGGAACTGGAACTGGCTGTGGCCTCGCGGGAGGGCTTGGCCACCTGTATGCTGACAGGTACAGTTCCGCGTGTGGAGTAGGTCCCCAGCATGGCTCGTTTCTGGCTGAGCCACCAGCGAGGTTAAGACAGTTACTGAGATAGAGAACCCTGGAATAGGAATGCATCTCGGAGTCAGGTGATCCCAGGTCCTTCCTCCTGTCCTCCAAAAACGCGCCACTAAATGGGGCTCTGCATATGTGTCTTTTAAGTATAAGAGGATAGGAGTCAGGCCAAGGTAGCTTCTTCATGTTTCCGTGACCGAGTGGAGCCTGGAGGTACTGCACAAATTGTTACCCAGTGCAGAACTCAACTGTCTGGAGATCAAACACAAATCTGGCAAATGTTAATGCCATAATTTATTCTTCTCGTACAAATGGGTATACCATCAAGTCCTGTGCACAGAAATTTTAAGACTCCCCCCACCATCCTGCAGAAGGGCCAGTACGATAAACTTAAGTCTCTCCTCCTTGTGTGCAAAGTGCTGTTGTCTTTATGAAAAGGAACCCTGGAATGGAGTTAGGTAATAATAAAAAGTATTTACTTTGTTCAGCTTTATTCTGGAGTCACACGATGCACACTGATCCGTGTTTGCGTTCTGCTTCCCCCCTTCTTTGGATAGGGGACCAGTCTCACGTCCCCTGGTATCTACCCAGGCAGGCGCTGTCCAAAAACCTGATTGACAAATGGTGAAGGAAATGGGAGATGTGCATATTATTTTACCTGGTAATTCCACTCACCCACTTATAAAAATATACACCAATAGTGTAATGAAAAATGTATTAGATTTGTATAGACTATATCTATCTAATATCCATTATGTCCAAAAATTTTTGTTAAGTCCTATTTCTTCAATAACAAAGAAATTCTAGGGGCACCTGGGTGGCTCAGTGGTTGAGCATCTGCCTTTGGCTCAGGTGGTGATCCAGGGGTCCTGGGATCGAGTCCCGCATTGTGCTCCGCACAGGGAGCCTGCTTCTCCCTCTGCCTGTGTCTCTGCCTCTCTCTGTGTGTCTCATGAATAAATAAACTCTTAAAAAAAAAAAAAAAGAAATGATTAAATAAATTATGGGATAGTATCTATGTATTGAAATGGCATTTTAAGAGATTTATGTATATGAAAATAATCAAATAGACTGCTGTTTTTATTATTTGCTTAATAATGCACTAATTTATATTTCATTTTACGTTATTTCTTAGGTTTATTTATTTGAGAGAGCGAGCTTGGGTGAACAGAGGGGGAGGGTCAAAGGAGAGGGAGTGGGAGAGGGAAAGAATCTCAAGCAGGCACCCTGCCGAGCTCAGAGCTTGAGATAGAGTCTGAGATAGTGACCTGAGCCGACTCAAGAGTCAGATGCTTTACTGACCCGCTCAGGTGCCTGCCCCATTTCCTTTTATTTTTTGATGAAAGTAAAATTTACATTTGGTGAAATGCAGATCGGAAGGGTATGATTTGATGAGATATGAAAAGCTTATAAACCCAAGCAGTGATCACCTAAATCAAGACCTATCCCTATCACCATAGAAGTTTTCCTCAGGTTCCCTTCTGGTAACTCTTACAGGCAACCACTTCTATAGTTTCCTTCATCATCAGTTTTTTTTTTTTTCTTCTGGAACTGCATTTGAATAGAATCATGCAGCATCTGTTTTGTTTTTATTTGCTTCAAACTTCCTTGTACAACTTTTTAAAAAAGGCTTACCCAGTTCCTGGTGTACACACCGGTTTTCAGAGGGAGAGGGAGAAAAGGGGTATTGAAGTGGGGATTCGAGATTCTGTTTTCTTTGTATGTATGTACATACATACATATGTACATGAAACAGTATGTAACTGTTTCAGAAGCATTTGATGAAAGAAAAAGTCATTTATTTCTCCATTGAACTGTCTTGTCACTATTGTTCAAAATCAGTTGACCACGTATGTCGCTCTATTTCTGAATTCCCTATTCTGTTTCATTGATCTGTGTGTCTAACTTTATGCTACTGTAGCACCTTCTTGATTACTGTAGCTTTATAATAAGTCTTGAAATGAGAGTAGTTATTCCTCCAAATTTGTTGTTCTTTTCAGAATTGTCCTACCCATATTATTTGGGTTTTCCATATAAGTTTTAGGGTTACTTTATCAATTTCTACACAGCCCACAGTGTTGGAATTGACATCTTAAAGCTGAATGTTGGATCTTGGTGGGCCTTTCCATTTATTTTCATCTACTCCATTTCTTTCAGTAATGCTTTGTAGTTTTCTTTTAGAGATCTTTCACATCGTTTGTTAAATCTTTTTCTAATTATTTTTTTTAATGTTATTGTAGATGGGTTTTCAAATTTTTACTTTACAATTGTTTGGCTCTAGGATAGAGAAATACAATTGATTGGTTTTTTTTTTTTTTGTCTTGTTTTGGTATTTGCTTTGCATCCGGTAATCTTGCTAATTTCACTTATTTTTAGTGACCATTTTATATTCAGTAGAATTTTCATTTTTATTTACTTATTTATTTTTTAGATTTTGTTTTATTTATTCACGAGAGATCCGCAGAGAGAGAGAGAGAGGCAGAAACATAGGTAGAGGGAGAAGCAGGCCCCCCGTGGGGAGCCCGATTCGGGACTCCATCCCAGGGCCCCAGGATCACCACCTGAGCCAAAGACAGACGATCAACCACTGGAGCCACCCAGGTGCCCCTCATTAGAATTTTCTTTTTTTTTTAAATTAATTTATTTTTTTATTGGTGTTCAATTTGCCAACATATAGAATAACACCCAGTGCTCATCCCATCAAGTGTCCTCCTCAGTGCCCATCACCCAGTCACCCCCACCCCCGCCCACCTCCCTTTCTACCACCCCTGGTTCATTTCCCAGAGTTAGGAGTCTTTCATGTTCGTTAGAATTTTCTACATAAACAATCATGGCTGTCAATAATGACACTGTGATCACCTTTTTTATTACTTTAATTTCTTTCCTCTTTTTGGCTTTAAAATTATTTTAAGTTTAAGCTCAGTTCATTAACATATATTATTGTTTTCAGAAGTAGTGATCAGTGATTCACCAGCCCCCCCCCCTTTTTTTTACTAGTCTTATACGCAGTGCTTCTTAGATGCTATGCCCTCTAAAAAAAATAAATAAATAAAATAACATTTTCAGGGATTAAGGTTACTGTAATTTAAATTTGTATTTATTTATAGTTTTATTCCATTTTGGTCTATTGTGATCAGAAATTGTGCTTTCGTATTTATGCATTTTATACTTTATAGAGGTATAGAGGTTTTCCATGTGCTCTAACAGGTGATCTTAAAAAACAAAGTCTATTCTTGGCCTTTGTTAGTGTTATTTGGTAATGTGTACTAAGATTATTTTATTGTTTTATATCATATATGATCAAGAATAGTGTTTAAGATTTTTTAAACACCACTTTTTAAAAAATTTACATCAATTAAATTTTTTTTAATTAAAAAATTTCGTCAATCTAGATCTTTCTCTTTATTTACCAACTTTGGAGCTCACTGCCATCCCTTTTAAAGTCCTTATTTTCCAGTATTTGAGCTTTTAATTTTTTTTAAAGATTTTATTTATTTATTCATGAGAGACACAGAGGGAGAGAGAGAGGCAGAGGGAGAAGCAGGCTCCATGCAGGGAGCCCGACGTGGGACTTGATCCCAGGTCTCCAGGATCCTGCCCTGGGCTGAAGGCGGTGCTAAACCGCTGAACCACCGGGGCTGCCCTTAATTTTGTTTTTTGCCTTTGAGTCAGGTATAGCACATCTCTGACTTTTTTGTTTGTCTCTTTTCTCCAGTGTGTATATGAGGAGCATGATTTCTGCACACTTCTATCTCTGAATATAATCTTTTTCCCTCAGTAATGGAATACAACTTGTATATTTAATTCATGGATCACAAAGTTTTATCTTGAAACTGTATAGAAATACCCCTAGCTGCTTCTGGTCGTTTAATATTGTTGAGGCAGAGAGTCAGGCCAGCATAATTTAGGTCCAATTGGGGGCAAACTTTTTTTTTTTTTTTTTTTTTTTTTACCTCAAGCATTTCAATTTCAACTTCATGTCAAGATTTGTTTAGGTGTAGACCTTCTTACACTGATCTTGCCCGAAACTTGATTAAATATTTTCAATCTCTGTACTCTGCTTTTATTGCTTTTATGTTGCTTAGTTTTGTGACGTCAAGAAGTTTTCTATCTAGCTTGTGTTTATTTCATTTATTGTTTGTTTATTAATTCCCATTTCAACTCATCCTTTTTTATTTTTTTAAAGATTTATTTATTTATTTGAGAGATAGATATGGGGGAAAGGGCAGAAGTAGAAGAGAATCTTTTTTTTTTAATTTAAATTTATTTTTTATTGGTGTTCAATTTGCCAACATATAGAATAACACCCAGTGCTCATCCCGTCAAGTGCCCCCCTCAGTGCCCATCACCCAGTCACCCCCACCCCCTTCCCCACCTCCCCTTCCCCTACCCCTAGTTCGTTTCCCAGAGTTAGGAGTCTCTCATGTTCTGTCTCCCTTTCTGATATTTCCCACTCATTTTTTCTCCTTTCCCCTTTATGCCCTTTCACTATTTTTTATATTCCCCAAATGAATGAGACCGTATAATGATTGTCCTTCTCCGATTGACTTATTTCACTCAGCATAACACCCTCCAGGTCCCTCCACTTCGAAGCAAATGGTGGGTATTTGTTGTTTCTAATGGCTGAGGAATATTCCATTGTATACATAGACCACATCTTCTTTATCCATCATCTGTCGATGGACACCGAGGCTCCTTCCACAGTTTGGCTATTGTGGACATTGTGCTAGAAACATCGGGGTGCAGGTGTCCCGGCGTTTCATTGCATCTGAATCTTTGGGGTAAATCCCCAGCAGTGCAATTGCTGGGTCGTAGGGCAGGTCTATTTTTAACTCTTTGAGGAACCTGCACACAGTTTTCCACAGTGGCTGCACCAGTTCACATTCCCACCAACAGTGCAAGAGGGTTCCCCTTTCTCCACATTCTCCAACATGTGTTGTTTCCTGCCTTGTTAATTTTCCCCATTCTCACCAGTGTGAGGTGGTATCTCATTGTGGTTTTGATTTGTATTTCCCTGATGGCAAGTGATGCGGAGCATCTTCTCCTGTGCTTGTTGGCCATGTCTATGTGGTAGAAGAGAATCTTAATTGGCCTCCAAGCTGAGCGTTGAGCCCATGCAGGGCTCCATCTCATGACCCTGAGATCATGACCTGAGCCTTAACCAAGGGTCTGACAGCTAACCGACTGCACCCCTCAGGTGCCCTCTTCACCTTATCCTTTAAAAAAATAAATAAATAACGTCGAGAATCTGTATAATAGATCAATGTCCTCTGGTCTACATGTCTATTATCTACTCTATCATTTTTTGCCTCTGACCTTTTCTTCTGCATTCAGACTTGAGTATCTCAACCCTGTGTTTGACTGCTATATTTACATGATTGATTCATTCTATTCTTTATTGCCTCAAAAAATTTTCCTGTGTGATAAAGTGATTGTGGCCCAACGTGCTGCTTGTACAGACTCCGTGATTCTGACCAAAGGTCAGTCATTGACAGAGGGAAGAAGAGTCTTTTAGTAGTAAGCACATTTAAGCAGACTCCATTTCATGAGGTAAAACTTGAATAGGTTTTATGGTTTTTAAGTATGAGTCCATCTGGCTTATACATGGTGAAAAATCCTATAAGTGTGATCATTCTTTGCCCATTAATCTTACGTTTTAGTGTTGTTTTGACTTTTTAGGAATTTTAAAAAGCCTTTTCATATACATTTGAGTAAGGTGCCTTAAGAGGCAGCCTCAAATCTGCTAGACAAGTTCCCTGTTTTGAATGCAACTTTAATTATTTCTTTGTATATTATTGAAGTATAGTTAACAGACAATGCTATTTTTATATTAGTTTCAAATGCAGAAAATAGTGATTGGATAACACTATAAATTAAGCTACGCTTAGTGCGGTAAGTGCAGTCACCGTTACCATGCCATGCCATTGCAATATTGTTGATTCTTCCCTAAGTTGCACATTTTATATCTGTGACTTATGCATTCTGTAAGTGGTAATTAGCACTTCTTAATCCCCTTCACCTATTTCAGCCATCTCCCCCAACCCCCTCCCTCTGGCAAAGACCAGTTTGTTGTGTGAATTTATGTTGTTTATATTATGTATTATATTGTCTGTTTCCAGTTGTTGGTTTGCAGGTACCATTACAAACCAGAGGTTCTTTCCCTATCTTTGAATCCTCCCTGCATCATCTAATTCCATTTTTTCTTCTTTCTTAAACTTCATCTTTCACTTCCGTGATTTACTAAAATGTGAATTTACTAAAAGCTGTCTAAAATCTCTCCCTCTATAATTTGCACTTTGAAATTTAAATAAAAAATTTCCATCCTTCTTGCTTCAGAATTTTCACAGGCCCATGCAATGATTATTCATTTTTTCTGTTCCCATATTTTAAGTTTCATGAGGATAAGGATGCTGTCTTTTTAACTGAAGAATAATTGACATATAATATTGTGTGAGTCTCAGGTGTACAGCATAGTGATCTGATATTTATATGCATTATGAAATAAATGATTGCAATAAGTCTAGTTACCATTTTGTCACCATACAAAGTTGTTACACGATATTACGGATTATAAGTACTGTGTTTTGTTCACTACTGTATCCCCATCACCCAGCACCATAGTACATAGCAAACATAGAAGAGCAGGTATAAAATTGCCAGCGCTGGGACACCTGGGTGGCTCTGTGCTTGAGTGTCTGCCTTTGGCTCAGAGCATGATCCTGGGTCCAGGGATCGAGTCCCGCATCGGCCTTCCTGTGAGGAGCCTGTTTCTCCCTCTGTCTATGTCTCTGCCTCTCTCTGTGTGTCTCTCATGAATAAATAAATAAAACCTTTAAAAAAAAAATTGCCAGCACTATCTTTCCCCGTTGCAGTGGTAAGTGACACTACAGGTATCTAACTATGTCCAATATACATTTGATATATACCAACAGTGAGAAATAAAACACAGGTACAATAAGCTCGTGAAATATATTTATGAAAGAGAAATAATTACAATAGCCATCTAGATAAGTAGTTAATCCCATTATGGCTAATTCTACAGCATGCTATTCTCACTAGTAGATTTTTATCAACACATTTTGTAAAGTTAACTAGAACTAACTTTATAAATAACAGGTTTGTGTCTGGAAAATTTCCTTCCCCAGCATTCCTACATGTTAATTGTACCACCAGTAAAAATAAATAAAACTGATCTAAGTGAGGAACTATTGGTATATACGCCTTTTTGAACTTGGTTCAGAGGAAGATGTTATTTTAACTGATTAGGGAACTAATGAAGCATTCTTCCTGAAAAGCGGTGTTAATTGGTGATAATCCTCAGAAAGCGCTCTAAAATTTAACAGCTTAAAACCCAATTTTACCGTGCATCATCAAGTATTTTTCACAGTCTTATGTGATACCAAAATAAGGATTACAGGGGCAGAAGAACCCAAATTGTTACGGCATGAGTAATAATGGTATAAGAAAATACTTTAATGAGACCTGCTCCCTTGAGAGCAATGACATTCCTCCCACCAGATTTTACACCATTCATTAGAAATGATTGAAATTTAGAGAGGCTATGATTTACTTGATACTCTGTATTAGAACTCTACACGGGACTCAAGATTTCCCATTTCTATTCAGAGTTCTATCATTAAATCACAAAATTACCTAAAAAATGAGAAATAATAGCTAAATTACAACGTAGTGGTTATAATTTTTGCTACTTAGATGAATAAAATAAATGCACTGTAAATATAACTTGTATCTGATTCTTCATAGAACCCCCAGTGGCTATTAATTCGGTAGGATTCATTTTGACCTTTTTTCATCCAGCCTCATAAGTATTTCCTTCTGTTTTTCAGATACCACCATAAATTTCATTCCACCGCTAGTGAAGGACATTATATTGAAAATTGATAGTAGAACTAAGGGTGATACAGTTGTTTTTTTCTTAAGATATAACTGGCAAGGAAGCCCTAGGAATCGATCCATATTATTATATGATTTAAGTACACTTATAGAAGGGTTCTGGAATTGTAAGATTTTATTGAAATGCAAAGAAAATGGGCCATGTTAGATTTTGTTTCAAGTCACACTTTACCATCTAGAATGTGTGGTGTTGGTTAAGTTACTTAATCTGTCTGAGTCTTAGAGTTTTTCATCCATAGCATGTTAATAGCAGTACCTATTTCATAAAATTGTTGTAGAGCATTATATGTTATAATAAAGGAAGAGCACTTAGCACATACCTGGTATGTAGTCCTATATAAGTGGTAGCTAGGGAAGCCTGGGTAGCTCTGTGGTTCAGCGTCTGCCTTTGGCTCAGGTCATGATCCCAGGGTTCCACACTGGGCTTCCCGCAGGGAGCCTGCTTCTCCCTCTGCCTGTCTCTGCCTCTCTCTCTCTGTGTCTCTCATGAATAAATAAATAAAATCTAAAAAAAAAAAAAAAAATAGTGGTAGCTATTATTACATGCAAAAGGAGAATTTTTCCCATTTCTGTCTAAAACTTCCAATAGTATTAAGACCCTGGCTAGTAGGAGGGACAGAGGCACTCAGGCTTCTGTAAAGGTGAGAGTTTTTATGCATTTTCCTAGAATAACTTCAGAATGAACCTACATATTGAATTTTATCTGAATTGCAAAAACAATAGAATCTTTGTTCTATTGTCAAATCCAATGATAGGAATTTAAGTGGTCTTTCACAAAGATGACACTGGAATTGAAGAAGGATGCTCTTGCCACCCCCCAATGCCAAAGCAAAGAATGTGAAGGCCAAGAAAGTGCTACTGAAAGGCATCCAGTCGTACAAAAAAGATCTGCATATCACCTTACATTCCTTTTGTAATTTTTGTAATTTTTTAATTTTTTTTCTTCATTGTCACTTTATATTCCGATGGTCCAAGACACTGCATCTCCAAAGGCAGCCCTAATATCCTTGAAAGCACCCCCAGGAAAAACAAGCTTGTCTACTATACCATCATCAAGTTGCCCCCACTCCTCATTTAGCCATGAAGAAAAGGTAAGACAGCAGCATACTTGTGTTCATTGTGTATATCAAGGACAACAAGCTCCAGTGCAAACCGACTGTGAAGAAGCTCTATGATGTTGCCATAGCCAAGGTCAACAATCTGGTTAGGCCCGAAGGAGAGAGGAAGATACATGTTTGAGTGGCTCCTGACTATGATGCTTTGGATATTACCAACAAAATTGGGATCATCTAAACTAAGACCAGCTGGCTAAATCTAAATATAAGTGTTTTCACCATAAAAATTAAAAATGGGGGGAACCCTGGGTGGCTCAGCAGTTTAGCGCCTGCCTTCAGCCCGGGGCATGATCCTGGAGTCCCGGGATTGAATCCCATGTCAGGCTCCCTGCATGGAGCCTGCTTCTCTCTCTGCCTGTGTCTCTGCGTTTCTCTCTCTCTCTCTCTCTTTCTCTCTCAAATAAATAAATAAAATCTTAAAAAAATAAAATAAAAAACTGATTTGTTGGGACTGGAATAAACTCCATTAATCTCTGAGACCCAATTAAGAGAAATTTTGAATTATGGAAGCCAGAAAACCCTATGTTGTTTATGGAGTACTCTTTCAAATAGCCTTGTGAATTTCCTTTTAAATCTGTAGGACGTTTCCAGAATGTAGATTATATAATTTTGATACTCCAGAATCATTACTTTGACTTATCTCTTTCATGGCAAACTTCAAAGTAGAAAAAACGTACTTCAGTGTTTTTATTGTGACAAGTTTTTGAAGTTCTTAATAATTAGTTTGCAAGTATAACTCAGGACCTCATGGTTCAAAATGAATTTTATTTGGGCAATTCAAAAAAAATTGCCTAGACTCATATACTTTGTTCCACTTCCAGTAGTTACATCTTAATAATCTAAGCTATCAAACTCCCTCATTTGGGTCATTGTAATAAGCTCATAACTCACCTTCCTGCTTTGGCCTTATCAACCTATAGTCAAATCTCCATCAAACTGTCAGTGTGATCCTTATTAAATATAAATGGAAACATTTACATTTCATTGAAATATCTTCAGTATCTTTCCATCACACTTAAAATATAAACTCCATAACCCTGACTATGGCCTACAGGCCCTGAGTGATGAAAATCCTAATAACTACAACTTTGTCTCCTTTCACTTGACCTTTTGAATATGCCAAGCTCTTTTCTGGCTTTAGACACTTTCTGGATGTCATTTCTTTTTTTTTTAATTTTTATTTTCATTTTTAAAATTTTGTTTATTTGAGTGAGAGAGAGAGAGAGAGAGAGAGAGAGAACAAGAAAGAAGGGAGTGGCAGGCAGAGGGAGAGGCAGAAGCAGATTCCCTGCTGAGCAGGGAGCCCAATGCGGGACTCAATCCCAGGACCCCCGGGATCATGACCTGAGCTGAAGGCAGATGCTCAACCACTGAGCCACCCAGGCACACCTGTTGTTTCTTTTTAAGTCAAAAACCATTTTCATTCATTTACATATGCAACTATATTTATTGAGTGCCTATGTGTGTATTAGGTTTGATGGTAGTTGATTGAGATATGCTGGAACAAAGGCCTGAGAGTAGGAGAATACATGGCATTTTGGGGGAACCATTTGGGGGCCAGTGCAGCTAGAACAGAGTGAGAAAGGAACAGAGTAGTAGGAAATGTAATAAGAGACCTAACTAATGGAGATAGAAAAGTACTAGGCCGTGTAGGACCTCATTAGGTCATTTTAAGAATTTGAGTTTTTTGTGGCACTGGGTGGCTCAGTCTAGTAAGCAGCTGACTCTTGGTTTTGGCTCAGGTCATGATCTCAGGGTTGTGAAATTGAGCCCTGCATTGGGGTCTAGATAGGGTGTGGAATGGTGTGTGGAGCCTACTTATGATTCTCCTTCCTCCTCTCCCCCCACTGCTTGCTCTCCCTAGCTCTCTCTCAAAAAAAAAAAAAAGAATTTTGGGTTTCACTCTGAATGAAGAGGAAGCCACTGGAGGATTTGGAGCAGAGAAGTTACATAATACTATGGATTTCATTCAAGTTTTAGTCTGGCTTCTCTGTAGAGAATGGACTACATGGAGGCAAAGTGCAGACAGGGGAACTGGTTACTAGGCTAGCGCAATAATACAGGCAAAATATGAAGGTGGTTTTGTCCAATATAAGGACAGTGGAGGTGTAAGAACTAGTCAGCTTGTGGATGTATTTTGAAAGTAAAAGCAATAGAATTTCTTGTAAGATAGGATGTGAGATGTAAGATTTCTTTTCTTTTTTAAGATTTTCTTTATTCGTGAGAGACAGAGAGAGAGGCAGAGACATAGGCAGAGGTAGAAGCAAGCTCCCCATGGGGAGCCTGATGTGGGACTCGATCCCAGGACCCCGGGATCATGACCTGAGCCGAAGGCAGATGCTCAGCTGCTGAGCCACGCAGGTGCCCCGAGATGTAAGATTTCAAACAAGATTCAAGGATGATCCATGCTTTTCGGTCTGAGCAATTTGAAGGATGGCATGCATCATCATTAACTCCCCATGTTAAGACAGTAGTAGGACTGGGTGCTGAATGAGGGAAGATAATGAGATCAGTTTAGGACCTTTTGAGTTTGAGATGTTTGGTATATAGATAGAGCAGAAAAGAAGTCCAAGAATTGTACCTGTGACACTTCACTGTTGCAACCTTAGGAGAAACCTGGAACTAACAGGACAGAAACAGAGGTATGAGTGAGGTGGGAGGAAAACCAAGAAAGTTTTGTGTCTATCCTGAATGAGAATTCCAGAATGGATATCAAAACGCCAGGAAATGAATTTCAGAGTCAAATGATTTTAGAGACAGAGGAGAGAGGAGGAAAAGGTTGATCGGAGTAGGTTTAAGAGTAATTGGAGAAAAAAGAAATTGGAGACTGGCTACAAGCAATCATTTTGCATACTCTTCTATAAGTGGGAACAGAGACCTGAAACAGGGTGGCGAAAAAGGGGGAAAGAGTGAGGCACTAATTCTAATACATGAGAATGAGCACATCTGTGGGCTACTGGGGAAAGAAGGAACCCTTGTTGATGTATGCAAGGAAGGGACAATTGCTGGAACCATGCACTGAGGGATGAGAAGAAATAGAATTACTTCCCATGGGAAAGAACTGGTTTTAAGGCACAGAGAAAATTCATTTGTTAACACAGACTGAAAGAGGGAGTATATGGGTACAGCAGGAGGGAGGAAGATGGAGTTTCTTTTTTTTTTTTTTTTAAGATTTTATTAGATAGAGAATGCACATAAGCAAGCGAGCAAGGGGAAAGGAGAAGGGGGAAGAAGAAAGAATCTGAAGTAGACTCCAATGCTGAGCCCGGAGCTTCACCCAGGGTTTGATCTCTCAACCCTGAGATCATGACCTGAGCCAAAACCAAGAGTCGGACCCTTAACCCGGCAAGCCACCCAGGCACCTCAGGTGGAATGGTTTTGATTGAATGTTCTCTTCTAATTTTGGTTTTCATATTTCTCAGTGAAGTAGAAGCAAAGATATCAGCTAGAGTGAGGAAGAGAGTGAATTTGTTGAAGGTTTGGAGGGATAAAAGAAGATATAAATTATTTAGAAGAATGGGAGAGTGAATGGATGAGGGAAATACAGTATGTTGGCTGGGTAGCATGAAGGGCCTGCTTGAGCCGTGGTTCTCAGTGTGTGGTTCCATGACCAGCAGGGTCAGCTTTACCTGAGAATGTGTTAAAAATGCAAATTCTTGGGCCATCTGCCAGACCTAGCAAATATATAATCCTGGGAGTGGGGCCCAGAAATTTGTGTTTTAATAGCCCGCCAGGAGATTCTATTACCTACTAAAGCTTGAGAACCACTGGATTAGAAGAGTAAGTCCTTAAAGTTAAAATGAGACCAATCCATGTGGGTTGTACATTTTTCTCCAAACATGTTCATCGGCATGGTGTAGGAGAGCACAGGCCAAGAGTTGTTTTAACCAAGGCTAAGGTTTCACCAAGCAACACAGTTAAAATGAAAGAAGTACAAGAGAATTAAGAGTGGACGGAAGAAGACACAATGATGTCTTATAAAATTTAAATTGGAAAAGTAATCAAGGGAAACATCAAAGGCGTGAGGAAGAGTGGAAAAGGAAAAGGATCAGAGAGTTGTAGTGGGGCACTGGAGGGGGACAGCTGGAAAGGTAGGAGGAGGTGGCTGTCAGAGAGGGTAAGGTATTTGAGACTATGGAGTTATTAGTCATTGGGTAGGAATATAATGGGGTTCATAAAACCTAATTGTAACTTTTCTAGTACCTGACATTTAAGCAGTACTTATGATCATTGTAACATTAACAGATATAAAAATATTCATTAATTTACTTCTTTTCATATTAAATGTTGAAAATCCAGTGTGTATTTTATACTTTCAGTACATCTCCATGGGGATGAGCGGCATTTGAAACCGTCGCCGCATGTGGCAAGTGATTATCATATAAGGCACTGTGGGCCACAAGTATGATCGTCAGGGCGAGTACTGCAGTAGGTTGGGGGAGGACACCTTTGAAGAAAAGGAGGTTAAAGCTAGGGTGTTGGAAAAGGAGGTTAAAGCTAGGGTGTTGGAAGAATTGTCTAGCACATATTCAAATTGCCCTAGATTGACGCAGGAGTAGTGCTTACAGAGTGTCAGTGAATCACTGTCTAAGGTGAATAGGTTAGGAGATGGCAGCAACCCTGGAGAGGTTGTGGGCACTGTGACACGATCATGTTAGGTTCAAAGCTGCCTTATGGGAGACTGAGAGAGGGAGAATGATCTGGAAGCAGAGATGTGGAACAAGGAGGACAC
Organism: Canis lupus dingo; assembly: GCF_003254725.2. NCBI lineage: Eukaryota > Metazoa > Chordata > Mammalia > Carnivora > Canidae > Canis > Canis lupus. Next base: position 112,802,322 of record NC_064281.1, on the reverse strand, counting down.
CTACTGCACTTCCAGGCCCAGTGGTAGGATAGGTTTGGAAGAGGAAACAGCCATCACCCGGAAAGTCTGCAGCAGTGTCCTCAGAGGAAGGAAAAAGAAGAGACCGAGTATACACACACCTAGGACAGTTTGGTACCGATGGGCCCGGGAGGCTCAGCAGATGGGTTTTGGGAAGCGAAACGGGGGTGTTAACAAGACCTCCCCAAAATGTAGGGGATGTACAGAGGCTTCATGGGGATTGGTGTGTGCAAGACTAGGGGAGATGGAAGCCTAGGGTTTCTGACATAAATGAGGGAAGGGACTCCATGAGATTGAGGGGATTCAAGGCAGGTGAGCGTGAGTTCCATGGTATAGGGAAGCAGGAGGATCTGGGGTTACGTCTGGGTCTCGGAAGGTAAGAAAGTTATTTTGTGCAAGGCCCACCGTGTACCCCTGTCAGGGGATGAAGCAGAGTTATTCCAAGGGTGTATAACACTGTCTTTGAAACCCATTGATGGAATTGAGGCCATCCAGGAAAGTGAGCTGTTAGTTCCATTGTGGGGGCCCCAACCTGAACTTGACCTTTGGTAATGAGGAGGTCCAAGGCCCAGGATAACATAATTTTATTCACAGTAAAGAGCTACAGATATAGACGTATCTGGAGCAAATGAGGGAATTAAAGAATTCGAAAAATGGAATGCCCATAAATTGAGTTAGGGATATAGATAAAGAACTAAAATCTGGGTCCCGATATTAAACAATGGCAACATGTTAATTTAGATTTCTTCTGGAGTTTAATTTTGTTGGCAGCAGAGTTCCAGATTTTATTTATTTTATTTTTTTAATTATTTTTATTATTTTTTTAGAGCTCCAGATTTTAAAGGGTGATACTGGCCTCGTTCATTTGACGTTGTGTATCCGTGTTAATTAGAACGGCAGCTTACCCAAGAATGCTCGAAATCATTATTCAGCGCAAGTGGCGGCTGCTGCTGCATTGTGAAAAGTAGTTTGCAGTTGTTCGAATACCCCAAGGGTTCATTCTAGGTTTTCTTCACATATGGCCTTAATCCATAGCTCTGTTCTGACTTCTGAGGGGATGCAAAACACTGTCATTCTTCCACTGCTCTGTGCTTTGAAGGGATTACTGCTTGGTTGATACGCATGAGGCTTAATGACTACAGGGAGTACCAGTGATAGGAGAACATTCTAAGGGCAAAAATAATGATAGTCCTGGACATTCTCCTGATTTTCTGACCTCTTAATTACCAGTTTGACAGAAAATCGGGCCTATGTCAACTGGAATACAATATCGGAGTACAGTAATTTTATTTAAGGATTAGCTTAGGTCCTCACTAAACTTGAAACATAGATTACTTAGGAGAATTTTTAATTGATTACTGTGGGGTTCTTACACGAAAAAGGTTCATAAATTGATCACACAAAATTTAGGCAGTTCTGGATTTTGAAATTCCCATGAACAAAGTCAGATGACCAAATGCAACGTGGGGGATGCTCTTTGAAACTCCTGGTGGAGTATGTTTCTTTTACTTAAAAAAAAATTATTTAGTTAGTTTTTTTAAAAGATTATTTACTTATTTATTCATTCACAAGAGACAGACAGAGAGAGAGAGAAAGAGAGGCAGAGACATAGGCAGAGGGAGAAGCAGGCTCTATGCAGGGAGCCCGATGTGGGACTCAATCCCGTGACCCTAGGATCACGCCCTGAGCTAAAGGCGGACACTCAACCCTTGAGCCACCCAGGTGCCCCGACTTAATTTTATTTAAATTCAAATAACATATAGTGTAATGTTAGTTTCAGAGGTAGAGGTCAGTGATTCCTCAGTTACACAGAATACCCAGTGCTCATGACATCCCGCGCCCTCCTTAACATCCTACACCCAGTTACATCATCCACCCACCCATGAAGCTGTAATTTTTTTTTTTTAAGATTTATTTATTTACTTATGATAGAGAGAGAGAAAGGCAGAGACACAGGCAGAAGGAGAAGCAGACCCCATGTAGGGAGTCGGACATGGGACTCGATCCCAGGACTCCAGGATCAGGCCTCTGGCCAAAGGCGGCGCTAAACCACTGAGCCACCCGGGCTGCCCAGTATTTTGTTTTTAAAAATAATTGAGGGATGCCTGAGTGGCTCAGCGGTTGAGTGTCTGGCTTCAGCCCATGGCGGGATCCCGGGGTCCTGGGATCGAGTCCCACAGTGGGCCCCCTGCATGGATTCTGCTTATCCCTCTGCCTGTGTCTCTGCCTCTCTATGTCTCTCATGAACAAATAAATAAAATCTTAAAAAAAACAAAATAAAATAAAGAACTGAGAAAGCACCCATAATAGGAGAAACATAAGGGTTCCACTTTTCTCATCAGTAAATTTTCATGGGCAAAACAAGCCTTGTGTAATATTTGGGATATATAATATGTTCCAAATATTTTTACGTACTCGTGATTTATATTTTATCTTTTCTTTTTTTTTTATTTTTTTTAATTTATTTTTTATTGGTGTTCAATTTACTAACATACAGAATAACCCCCAGTGCCCGTCACCCATTCACTCCCACCCCCCGCCCTCCTCCCCTTCCACCACCCCTAGTTCGTTTCCCAGAGTTAGCAGTCTTTACGTTCTGTCTCCCTTTCTGATATTTCCCACACATTTCTTCCCCCTTCCCTTATATTCCCTTTCACTATTATTATATTCCCCAAATGAATGAGAACATATAATGTTTGTCCTTCTCCGACTGACTTACTTCACTCAGCATGATACCCTCCAGTTCCATCCACGTTGAAGCAAATGGTGGGTATTTGTCATTTCTAATAGCTGAATAATATTCCATTGTATACATAAACCACATCTTCTTTATCCATTCCTCTTTCGTTGGACACCGAGGCTCCTTCCACAGTTTGGCTATCGTGGCCATTGCTGCTAGAAACATCGGGGTGCAGGTGTCCCGGCGTTTCATTGCATTTGTATCTTTGGGGTAAATCCCCAACAGTGCAATTGCTGGGTCGTAGGGCAGGTCTATTTTTAACTGTTTGAGGAACCTCCACACAGTTTTCCAGAGTGGCTGCACCAGTTCACATTCCCACCAACAGTGTAAGAGGGTTCCCTTTTCTCTGCATCCTCTCCAACATTTGTTGTTTCCTGCCTTGTTAATTTTCCCCATTCTCACTGGGGTGAGGTGGTATCTCATTGTGGTTTTGATTTGTATTTCCCTGATGGCAAGTGATGCAGAGCATTTTCTCATGTGCATGTTGGCCATGTCTATGTCTTCCTCTGTGAGATTTCTGTTCATGTCTTTTGCCCATTTCATGATTGGATTGTTTGTTTCTTTGGTGTTGAGTTTAAGAAGTTCTTTATAGATCTTGGAAACTAGTCCTTTATCTGATATGTCATTTGCAAATATCTTCTCCCATTCTGTAGGTTGTCTTTGAGTTTTGTTGACTGTATCCTTTGCTGTGCAAAAGCTTCTTATCTTGATGAAGTCCCAATAGTTCATTTTTGCTTTTGTTTCTTTTGCCTTCGTGGATGTATCTTGCAAGAAGTTACTATGGCCGAGTTCAAAAAGGGTGTTGCCTGTGTTCTTCTTCTTAGGATTTTGATGGAATCTTGTCTCACATTTAGATCTTTCATCCATTTTGAGTTTATCTTTGTGTATGGTGAAAGAGAGTGGTCTAGTTTCATTCTTCTGCATGTGGATGTCCAATTTTCCCAGCACCATTTATTGAAGAGACTGTCTTTCTTCCAATGGATAGTCTTTCCTCCTTTATCGAATATTAGTTGCCCATAAAGTTCAGGGTCCACTTCTGGATTCTCTATTCTGTTCCACTGATCTATGTGTCTGTTTTTGTGCCAGTACCACACTGTCTTGATGACCACAGCTTTGTAGTACAACCTGAAATCTGGCATTGTGATGCCCCCAGATATGGTTTTCTTTTTTAAAATTCCCCTGGCTATTCGGGGTCTTTTCTGATTCCACACAAATCTTAAAATAATTTGTTCCAACTCTCTGAAGAAAGTCCATGGTATTTTGATAGGGATTGCATTAAATGTGTAAATTGCCCTGGGTAACATTGACATTTTCACTATATTAATTCTGCCAATCCATGAGCATGGAATATTTTTCCATCTCTTTGTGTCTTCCTCAATTTCTTTCAGAAGTGTTCTGTAGTTTTGAGGGTATAGATCCTTTACCTCCTTGGTTAGGTTTATTCCTAGGTATCTTATGCTTTTGGGTGCAATTGTAAATGGGATTGACTCCTTAATTTCTCTTTCTTCAGTCTGTTAGTGTATAGAAATGCCACTGACTTCTGGGTATTGATTTTGTATCCTGCCACGCTACCGAATTGCTGTATGAGTTCTAGCAATCTTGGGGTGGAGACTTTTGGGTTTTCTATGTAGAGTATCATGTCATCGGCGAAGAGGGAGAGTTTGACTTCTTCTTTGCCAATTTGAATGCCTTTAATGTCTTTTTGTTGTCTGATTGCTGAGGCTAGGACTTCCAGTACTATGTTGAACAGCAGTGGTGAGAGTGGACATCCCTGTTTTGTTCCTGATCTTAGGGGAAAGCCTCCCAGTGCTTCCCCATTGAGAATGATATTTGCTGTGGGCTTTTCATAGATGGCTTTTAAGATGTCGAGGAATGTTCCCTCTATCCCTACACTCTGAAGAGTTTTGATCAGGAATGGATGCTGTATTTTGTCAAATGCTTTCTCTGCATCCAATGAGAGGATCATATGGTTCTTGGTTTTTCTCTTGCTGATATGATGAATCACATTGATTGTTTTACGGGTGTTGAACCAGCCTTGTGTCCCAGGGATAAATCCTACTTGGTCATGGTGAATAATTTTCTTAATGTACTGTTGGATCCTATTGGCCAGTATCTTGTTGAGAATTTTTGCATCCATGTTCATCAGGGATATTGGTCTGTAATTCTCCTTTTTGGTGGGGTCTTTGTCTGGTTTTGGAATTAAGGTGATGCTGGCCTCATAGAACGAATTTGGAAGTACTCCATCTCTTTCTATCTTTCCAGACAGCTTTAGGAGAATAGGTATGGTTTCTTCTTTAAACGTTTGATAAAATTCCCCTGGGAAGCCATCTGGCCCTGGACTCTTGTGTCTTGGGAGGTTTTTGATGACTGCTTCAATTTCCTCCCTGGTTATTGGCCTGTTCAGGTTTTCTAGTTCTTCCTGTTCCAGTTTTGGTAGTTTGTGGCTTTCCAGGAATGCGTCCATTTCTTCTAGATTGCCTAATTTATTGGCGTATACCTGTTCATAATATGGTTTTAAAATCGTTTGTATTTCCTTGGTGTTGGTAGTGATCTCTCCTTTCTCATTCATGATTTTATTAATTTGAGTCTTCTCTCTCTTCTTTTTAATAAGGCTGGCTAATGGTTTATCTATCTTGTTAATTCTTTCAAAGAACCAACTCCTGGTTTTGTTGATCTGTTCCACAGTTCTTCTGGTCTCGATTTCGTTGAGTTCTGCTCGAATCTTTATTAACTCTCTTCTTCTCTTGGGTGTAGGATCTATTTGCTGTTTTTTCTCTAGCTCCTTTATGTGTAAGGTTAGCTTTTGTATTTGAGTTCTTTCCAGTTTTTGAATGGATGCTTGTATTGCGATGTATTTCCCCCTTAGGACTGCTTTTGCTGCATCCCAAAGATGTTGAAGGGTTGTATCTTCATTCTCATTAGTTTCCATGAATCTTTTTAATTCTTCCTTAATTTCCTGGTTGACCCTTTTATCTTTTAGCAGGATGGTCCTTAACCTCCACGTGTTTGAGGTCCTTCCAAACTTCTTGTTGTGATTTAGTTCTAATTTCAAGGCATTATGGTCTGAGAATATGCAGGGGACAATCCCAATCTTTTGGTATCGGTTCAAACCCGATTTGTGACCCAAGATGTGGTCTATTCTGGAGAAAGTTCCATGTGCGCTTGAGAAGAATGTGTATTCAGTTGAGTTTGGATGTAAAGTTCTGTAGATATCTGTGAAATCCATCTGGTCCAGTGTATCATTTAAAGCTCTCGTTTCTTTGGAGATGTTGTGCTTAGAAGACCTATCGAGTATAGAAAGAGCTAGATTGAAGTCACCAAGTATAAGTGTAATATGATCTAAGTATTTCTTCACTTTGGTTAATAATTGATTGATATATTTGGCAGCTCCCACATTCGGGGCATATATATTGAGGATTGTTAAGTCCTCTTGTTGAATAGATCCTTTAAGTATGATATAGTGTCCCTCTTCATCTCTCACTACAGTCTTTGGGGTAAATTTTAGTTTATCTGATATAAGGATGGCTACCCCTGCTTTCTTTTGAGGACCATTCGAATGGTAAATGGTTCTCCAACCTTTTATTTTCAGGCTGTAGGTGTCCTTCTGTCTAAAATGAGTCTCTTGTAGACAGCAAATAGATGGGTCCTGCTTTTTTATCCAGTCTGAAACCCTGCGCCTTTTGATGGGGTCATTAAGCCCGTTCACATTCAGAGTTACTATTGAGAGATATGAGTTTAGTGTCATCATGATATCTATTCAGTCCTTGTTTTTGTGGACTGTTCCACTGAACTTCTTCTTAAAGGGGAATTTTAAGAGTCCCCCTTAAAATTTCTTGCAGAGCTGGTTTGGAGGTCACATAATCTTTTAGTTGCTGCCTGTCTTGGAAGCTCTTTATCTCTCCTTCCATTTTGAATGAGAGCCTTGCTGGATAAAGTATTCTTGGTTGCATGTTCTTCTCCTTTAGGACCCTGAATATATCCTGCCAGCCCTTTCTGGTCTGCCAGGTCTCTGTGGAGAGGTCTGCTGTTACCCTAATACTCCTCCCCATAAAAGTCAGGGATTTCTTGTCTCTTGCTGCTTTAAGGATCTTCTCTTTATGTTTGGAATTTGCAAGCTTCACTATTAAATGTCGAGGTGTTGAACGGTTTTTATTGATTTTAGGAGGGGATCTCTCTATTTCCTGGATCTGAATGCCTGTTTCTCTTCCCAGATTAGGAAAGTTTTCAGCTAGAATTTGTTCAAATACATATTCTGGCCCTCTGTCCCTTTCGGCGCCCTCGGGAACCCCAATTAAACGTAGGTTTTTCTTCCTCAGGCTGTCGTTTATTTCCCTTAATCTATCTTCATGGTCTTTTAATTGTTTGTCTCTTTTTTCCTCAGTTTCCCTCTTTGCTATCAACTTGTCTTCTATGTCACTCACTCGTTCTTCCACCTCGTTAACCCTCGTCGTTAGGACTTCTAGTTTGGATTGCATCTCATTCAATTGATTTTTAATTTCTGCCTGATTAGCTCTAAATTCTGCAGTCATGAAGTCTCTTGAGTCCTTTATACTTTTTTCTAGAGCCACCAGTAGCTGTATAATAGTGCTTCTGAATTGGCTTTCTGACATTGAATTGTAATCCAGATTTTGTAACTCTGTGGGAGAGAGGACTGTTTCTGATTCTTTCTTTTGAGGTGAGGTTTTCCTTCTAGTCATTTTGCTCAGTACAGAGTGGCCAAAAGCAAGTTGTATTGGGAAAAAGAGAAAAAGAGAGGAGAGAAAGAAGGAAAGAAAAGAGAAAGAGAAAAAAAAGGGAAGAAAAAAAAGGAAAAAAAAAAGAAGAAAAAGAGAAAGAAAAAGAAAGGAGAAAAAAACGGGGTGGGGGAAGGAAACAAATCAAAAAGCAAAACAAAACAAAAACAAAAACAAACAAACAAAAAAAGAACCCCCGGGGAGTATCTTCTGATTCTGTGTACTTTAAGTCCCTTGGCTTCTCCTGGAAGTTGTCCGTCTAGCTGGTGTTCTGGGGGAGGGGCCTGTTGTGCTGATTTTCAGGTGTGAGCAGTTGGGGGAGCTGCTGTGCCCCTGCCTGGTGCAGGGCTCGGTGGGGGTTGTTTACCCCGTGAGGCCGCAGGAGGAACAGCCCCAGTGGCGGGGCAGCTCTGGAAACCTGGATTCAGCTCCGGCAGGAACTCCGTCTGCAGGGCCTGGAGGCTCCGGGGCGGGGCCGCTGATCTGCTCAGCTGGGGCAGGAGCGTCCTCGCTGTCCTGGGCCCTCCCGGCCTCTGCCTGTCCCGGGGGAGGCGGGATCCTGGGCTGTGTCCCGGCGCCCTGTGCTCCGGAGCCTGCGCTGTTGGATTCGCGCTCCCGGGCCGCGCAGCCCCCTCCGCGGAGCCGCCGCCCGAGCCCCTCCGAGCTGCTCCTGGAACCGCGCAGGCCCCTCCGCACGGAGCCTCTTCCTCTGCCCGAGCCCCTCCGAGCTGCTCCCGGGGCCGCGCAGCCCCCTCCGCGGAGCCGCCCCCGAGCCCCCCGAGCTGCTCCGGGTCCCGCCGTGTGCGCTGCAGCCCTTAGGGAGCTCGGCGCACTCTCCTGGGCGCGCAGTTGCTGTTACTGTCCCCGGGAGCCCGAGGGCATCCCCGCCCTCCTGGGTCCTGCTCCAGCTCCCTGTGAGCCCCTTTCCGCCCGGGAAGGCTGGTGCAGCTCCTGCGTCTCCGGGACGGGGCTCTCCTGTCCTGGGGACACTCGCCCCGGCCTCAGCCCGGCTCCTCGCGGGGCCCCTCCCCCTTGGAGGCCTTTGTTCCTTTATTTCTTTTTCCCCGTCTTCCTACCTTGATAGATGCGCGACCTCTTCTCACTGTAGCATTCCAGCTGGTCTCTCTTTAAATCTCAGGCCGAATTCATAGATTTTCAGGATGATTGGAAGGTTTTCTAGGTAGTTTGGTGGAGACAGGTGATTTGGGGACCCTACTCTTCCGCCATCTTGCTCCTCCCCCCTTTTTTTATCTTTTCTTACAGCACCTTTTACCCTACAGAAATTTTTAATTTGTACATAATCAAATCCCTTACAGTGTTTTCATTTTGTGTCCTGCTTAATTAAGATCATCCCTAATTAGTAAACTCCCACACACTGTATTTTAAACGATATTATGAGAATATACTATCTTTTCTTCTAGTATTGTTATGATTTTCTTTTTGGACATTATAGTTCTATAACTCTCTTGGAATTATTTTTTCTGTGTGATGTGACATGAGAGTTTCTTTTCCTTTTTCCCAAATCAGTGATTCTCAACTAGGGCAGATTTGGTTCCCCATGGATATGTGGCAATGTCTGGAGACAGTTCTGGTATAACAGCTGGAAGGGGAAATAATAGTGGCATCTAGTAGGTGGGGGCCAGGAATGTTGTTAAATGCATAGTACAAGGCATAATACAGCCTCACACAGCACAAAACTATTCGGTTCAGTGTGTCGACCATGATGAGGTTGAAAATTCCTTTCCTAAATGAATGTCATTGGAGAAAAAAATACTGGATTTTGGACAAAGCAGCTCAGTCTCTTGCTGAAGTAGCTGACAGACCTTCAGATACACTGACTGGCTAAAACCAGGATTCGGCATTTTGACTTTCATCTCTATGACCTAATATGAATAGCTCATATTTTTGTATTTGGGGAAATACGTATTTTCCTATGAAAAGTTGAAAAACGGTGGACTCCTGTGGATGTGTGTAGGGTGCCAGCTTTCTGCAAGAGTTCAGATGCACCCCTCTGAAACCATGCCGTAAGGCCCCTCTGTCCTATCATTGTTGCTGGCTCTATACTATCTTCCCGGTAGCATGTATGATGGGGAAATTGAACAACATATGTTCAAGTTGTTTTGGTTTCTTCTTTTTTTCTTGTTATTCTGAGTCATTTTCCAGTTTCATACTCTATGTCAAAAATCAACTACACTGGAAATCATTTAGACTCCAAAGCCAGGATAAAATAAAAACAATATTCCGGAATGAGGCATTCGTTGACTTTATTGTACAAAGGAGGTGTTATAGACTGTAACCATTTATCTTCTTCTGGGGTGATCTTGTCCTTCATTTTGGACCTGGATCAATGTTGTTTCCTGTTGTTGCTAGTGACCTTTCTTAAGTACACATTCTAGTAAATCTGTAAAACATAACAGGAGTCTCCTGTTAACATATCATTCCCCATGGCTATGACCCATAAGACATTTTAGTTTTTAACAAAGGAAAAACATTAAATGAACTATAAAGTTAGGGTGTTTTATTTATTCTACCAAAACTCAACAGATTAAAAGTTCTGTTATCAGTTTTGGCTATTAGCTATATACATGAGTGACCTTAGAATATTACATTAAAAAAAAAAGAATACTACATAAACTATGGCCTGATATATCTGGGAAAAATACACTGTAGTCATTGTTTCTCAATGTCAAAATGTAGTAGTCTTTCTAAATCTGAACTCTTAAATGATAGAAACAGAATTTGTTACGAGGATTGGTGAAGACCTACTGTCCTTGAAAACTTCACTGAAGCAAATTTGACTAAACTGCATTTCTGAGGTAGTACTGGATACTGTTAATGCCTAAAGCCTGCCGTACCTGTGGACTTCACCGTCACCTTTGTCAAATGCATTGGCAGTGAGGGCTTCCGTGTGGTATTCTTTGGATATGAGGGGAAAATGGGAGGGCAGTTCTGGGACTCTTTAGGCTGCCTGACCAGAACATTCTGTGGTGGGTGGCTAGCTCCCATATAGGTAATAGGTTTCTTCTGTGTATAAACTTGATTTTGCAATATATCCAATACAGTGATGTGCTGATAAATGTTTAATGATACTCTCCAAAGAAACCCCACATCAAACCAAAACCGAAAACCTTGATTTGATTTGCAGCATTTGCTTATTTCCATAGCGTAAATACTATAGACATGGTTGATGTCAAATCACCAAGTTGACTTAACTGAACACAGAGTTGGCAAGAGCTGTACAACAGCTCTCACGAGCTCTTTCACGTTTATTCTAGAATGCTCTTTTTGTCTTCAAAGTATCTGCAGCACTTATCTATGCAAACGTATAGGATAGAGATAGTATTTTGAAGCCTGTTAATGATAGGACCTTTTTGGGATCCCTGGGTGGCGCAGCGGTTTAGCGCCTGCCTTTGGCCCAGGGCGCGATCCTGGAGACCCGTGATCAAATCCCACGTCGGGCTCCCAGTGCATGGGGCCTGCTTCTCCCTCTGCCTCTCTCTCTCTCTCTCTATCATAAATAAATAAATAAAATTAAAAAAAAAAGAATCTTTAAAAAAAAAATGATAGGACCTTTTTCCTTCTCATCCTAAGATGCGCATTTATTCTTAATGCTTTGGGAAGGAGGTTAGAATTGTTGAGAAATAGGAAGCGAAAGAAAATTTTGATATTCAGATTTTAATAAAGCAGGAAGCCTAATAGCTTGGAAACCAGTGTTTGTTAAGAAAGAGAACAATTTTATGAATTCCTTCTTTTCTGTCTTTATCATCAAAGGTCATCAGTCCTGACTAAACTAGATTATAAAGTTTTCTGTGTGTTAGTCAAGGTAGGGCAAAGAGGGACATGACAAGGAAGTGGGAAACGCAAAGCCCGAACCCTTCTAGTCCTGTGGAATTATAGGAGAAACGGAGAGGATAGAATCTGAACAGAGAGTAGTCATCATGGTCTTTCCCCCTCATTCTTTAGGCCACAGGTGAGGATGGAGAGGATGTGATTCAGAAATATCTAGATAATTTCAAAGGAATACTAAAGTCAGAGAAGTTTAGCCCTATGTTCTTCCCTGAAAATCAGTTTTTCTGTAGACTGGCACTGGCCTCATTTAGAGGGAGGTTGCAAGGGAAAAAAAGCTTGTGATGTAATATGGTTAGGAATTGGAGTCCTCCTGATGGAGAAGGCATGTGGAACTGAATTTCCCTGGAGAGTATCAAAGTGATAAGTAAGGATGCTTCCTAGAGAGTGTGCAAGAGAAGGCCCCAAAGGTGGGGGCGAGGTGGCCCAAAGCTGAGTGCTGCAGGGCTGACTGGGCCAGAGTGCCAACCCTAACTCAGGGTCTGAGCCCTCTGTACAAACAGAGATGCGGACCAGTTACGAAAGTAGAAATGGTCACTGAGAACCAAAATACCAGCCAACAGGACGCAGGTTTTGAAATTGGAGGACAGCAAGATACTACCTGTTAAAGGAAGCAAGACTTGTGGTTGGGGGTAAACAGAGAAGTTACAGAACAGTGTAAGGCTTTGCCCATGACAGTGTGAGGCTCACCTGTTTGCATTCCCCAAGTTATGGACGATTTCCTTCCTTTTTTTTGGCTACCCAGGCACTGTAATTGGGTGATTCAATCCATATAAAATTGCCTCTTTGGCAAGATCAGGGAAAGGGACTGGTTACCCTGAATGTCGCGGGCCAAAGGAAACACACAAATATGCTACTTTGCACAGAAAAGGTGATAGATGAAGCTGGCCTAGGGTCATGGATGACAAACCAGAGGCCTACAGAAGCCAGTGCCTTAGGAAATATCAAAAGATGTGTTATCTCTAAAATCTGCTTTGGAGTTAGGGGAATGTTATGTAAGAGGCCTTGTCACAAGTGCTCTAAGGCCACAATCAAAGCCACCATGCTCACACCACCATGCCATTTGCCATAGGAAGGCAGGATTTTGATATAAAACTGCTCTCCCTGAATCAGCCTATCTGGTCCTCTAGTCTCTTGGTCGTTTTCTGTTCTTCCTCTCCCCCATTGTTTTATTCCGCTCTCTCCCCCACCCAGGGGGTCGGTTCCCCTGACCCACAAAGCCCAGTGGGTGGTGACCACTATTTATATATGTGTACATACCACGGCGAGATCTGCTAGCATAAAGGCTCAGTTATCGCAACATTAGACAAAGAGCAAAGGCAGCCCTTGCTGAGAAGGAGTGAGGCACTGCCTAGAGTTTCAAAGCAGCTGAGATCAGAGGGACAGGAGGGGAGGGGCAAAGAAAAGAGAAAGATTGCCAGGCAGAAAGAAATTCTAGGTCTAGTAAGAGAACAAATGCTCAAGAGAAGCCTAGTAGCTAGTACCCAAAGGGGGCAAGCATGACACTGCCCGTCGCCTCCAGTCCCGCACGTTGCCCATGTGTCAGTGTCATGCCAGCTGTTGCTTCTTGGGTTTTAAAACCTTTTCCTTGTCCCTTGCCAGGGGTGCTAAACCAACTGTCCTCATTTACTCTGCCGCCCCCACCCCTTGTTCCAGTCCATCGTTCCCAGTAGCCTCACACTTGGCTCTTGTGTCTGTCCCCAGATGCTCCACTTGCTGCTCCCACTCCAATCCTGACCTCTATTCTAAAGGTTACCTCTTTAACTCCTCATGGTTCTAGATTTGCTTGATAGAACACTGAGAATAAGGTGCTACTTCGAGGCAAATCATCCGCATGGTCATCCGCAGCGTGATGTAATCTAATTTTCCCCTGCAACGCTGAGAGAGTCCAGCGTGCGATAACACACCAACCCAGCATTAGGGAAAGATCAAGAAATACTTGCTGTGTATTAAGAATTAAACAGTGGGCTCGTTCCCGTGCAAAAACCAAGAGAATTCACTTCCACCGAGCTATCAGTTTAATTGCACAAGCACCTGCATTCAGTTCTCTGTAACGATTACAACTGTGGAGGGTGTTACAGAGCATGGGGGTGGCGAATAGAACATATAGATTAACCTTGTTCAGAAAGGTCAGAGAATACTTCCTGAAGAAAGGGATGTTTTGGATGAGTTTGGGTTGTGTTTTTTTTTTTTAGGTTTTATCTATCATCCATCTATCTCTATCTATCTATCTATCTATCTATCTATCTATCTATCTATCTATCATGTCAGCACATGTACAGGTGGGGGGTGTGCGTCAAGGGAGAGGAGAGGTGGAGAGGGAGGAGAGAGAGGGGCAAGCAGACTCCTCTTGCAGAGCACAGAGCCCTCAGGACCTTGAGATCATGACCTGAACCCAAATCAAGAGTCCGAGTCAGACACTTTACTGACCAAGGCACCCAAGTGCCCTTGGGTGAATCTTAAATGAGTGAGTTTTCTCTGCAAGGCTTTTCTACATTCTGTTGTCCTGGGAAATTTTTCCTTCCAGGTCGTTGAGTAGCTGGTCTCTTCCCAGTTTTCATCTTTTAGTTAACATGTTGCATTTCTAGGGGGGCCTATTGCGATTACTTTTCCTAAATTAGGTCCCCCCTAGTGTACTTGCCTTCACAACATTTGCTTGTTTATTTGTTCGCTATTACCTCCCCAACTCTAATGTAGGCTCCATGAGGACACGGATCTAGTTTCTCCTCTTCACCAGTGTTTGTGCCATACCTTAGGCACTTGATAAGTGCTTGCTCTGTAAATGCATAAAGCATCACTGAAACAGGGCGTGCAACGCAGGAGATGGTCATGAGCTTGGCATCTGGGACAGGAAGAGGGCAGAATATAAGGGATGTCCATGTCAGACTAAATAATTTCTCCTGTAGATTATAAAGAATCCCTGAGTGCTTTTAAGCTGCTGATAAAATGAGAATCATACTTAAGGAAGGGCACTTTGTTTTTGTCTTTTTGTTTTGTTTTGTTTTTGGTTTATTTTATTTTATTTATTCATGAGAGACACAGAGAGAGGCAGAGGGAGAAGCAGGCTCCCTGCAGGGAGCCTGATGCAGGACTCGATCCCAGGACCCAGGGATCATGCCCTGAGCCAAAGGCAGGCGCTCAACCACTGAGCCACCCAGGTCCCCAAAGAAAAGGCACTTTTGGCAGCAGGAAGGGGCATATGATAAAGGCTGGGTCTGGAGGAACAAGATGCAGTTTATTTATTTCTCTGGACTAGGCTTTGAATCTCCCTTTGGAAGCTCCTCCAGGGAAATTGGGCAATCAATCCCTCTTTTCCAGTGGCTTCTTAAGCACTCACTGACTTTGTTGTTGACTATATGTATTTCAATTATGACTGAAGCATTATTATTACAGTTTATTAATTTTTTGAAATTTCTCCTAGTTATACATTCAGAAATAAGTGTGTATGTATATATGTGTGTGTGTGTCTATATCATATATAGACACACATATGTAATAAAACATTATCTTCATAAATTTATATATATTTATATAGAGAGAGACACACATATATGAAATAAAACTATCTTCATAAATTTATATATATTTATATAGAGAGACACATATATGTAATGAAACTATCTTCATAAATTTATATATATTTATATATACATATATAGACATACATATGTAGTAAAACATTATCCCCATAAATTATTTTATTTTATTTATTTATTTATTTATTTATTTATTTATTTGTTTGTTTATAATAATCAATTTATTTTTTATTGGTGTTCAATTTGCCAACATTCAGAATAACACCCAGTGCTCATCCTGTCAAGGGCCCACCTCAGTGCCTGCCACACAGTCACCCCCACCCTAAATTTTTTTTTTAAGATTTTATTTATTTATTCATGAGAGACACACAGAGAGAGAGAGAGAGAGAGAGAGAGAGAGAGAGGCAGAGACACAGGCAGAGGGAGAAGCAGGCTCCATGCAGGGTGCCCGACATGGGACTCGATCCCGGGTCTCCAGGATCAGGCCCTGGGCTGAAGGCGGCGCCAAACCGCTGAGCCACCCGGGCTGCCCTATCCCCATAAATTTAAACTCCTTCATTGGAGGGACAATCATGAAACAGAAAAAAGCATTGGAGATCATCTAGTAAATTGCTCGCCAATAGAAATTTACTATAATCCTCATATATAATTTCAAGTTTTCTAGTAGCTACATTAAATGATACAAATAAACAGGTAAAATTAATTTTAGCAATACATCGAAAACACTGCCATTTCAACCAGTAATCAATACAGAGATGCAATGAGATATTTTATATTCTTGTGTGTGTGTCTTCAAAACCTGGTGCGCGTTTCAGAGTTAAGCCCATACCCATTTGCACCAGCCCCATTTCATGGGCTCAGAAGCCACTTGTGGCTTGGGGTTGCCCTAATGGGCGGTACAGAGAAGGCCAAGCCCTCATTGTGGTGATGGGGAAGTAAAGGACTCAGAGTCGGTAGTGAAAGCCCAAAGACACAGTTTTTTTCTCTGCTAATCCTAGCAGCCAGAAGCGTGAGGACAAAGAACCCACGCTGGGCAGTATGTTTCATATTCATAAGGGCATTTCATCTGGCCTTTGACTTTGGCAGGTTCTGAAATGCCCCTGGAGCTTCCTGGCTGACTTCCTTTGAGGCACTCTTTCCAGTGTGACCCCTGATCTTGGATACTGGCTCTCCATCCTGGACGGCTTGGCTAAAGCAGAGCCATCTGTCTGGCAGGTGGTTACTTCTTTGGGTGGCTGCATATCAGCAAGGAAAAGGCAATTCCTTTGGCACTTACTGTCACTCAGGATTTGTAGAAACTATGATTTGCTGGAAAGAATATGCTCTGGGGGACTGACAGGGCTTTCTGTCTTAGGCTTTGGTTTCACAAACAGGAAGTGTCAATTGCAGACAACTGGGCTACCCATTTCAGAATTTAAAATCATTCTACAGCTTTTAGGCAGGGATGTTTTTGAACACCAGTTCAGCGAGTGCGCATACACGGCCACCCCCGCCGCACACCCACACACCCGCACAGACTTTCTTCTCTTCACAGGCACAGAGCATTTGTTGCAGTGAAGTTATTCTTGCCTTCAAATGACTGGCTGGGGCTCCTTTCTCGCAGTTGCTGCTCAGCCTCTCCTTGGTTTCTATCTGGGTGGGTGAAGGCATTTATGCTTTAAAGCAAAAAAAAAAAAAAAAATCAAGGAATAAGAATAAGATAATATATTTCTACCTAGTTTCCTTACTTGACTATCATGCCATGCATAGATATTGTTGGTACAATTTACTAGGGAAATGCATGAGGCTGGCCTCTAGGATGGGGAGGGGCATCACTGAAAGGATCAGTAGATCGGAGCCACCTGTAACTGGCATTCTCTGTCACTCTGGTTAGGAAACTCTGCTTCAAATATATATTAATATGATGACTGATTGATTGATTTACTGATTCCCTTATCCATTCACTCACTTAGCAAATATTTATTGAATGCTTGTGGTGTGTCAGACACTTTCGTAAGCATGAGGGACACAATATTGAGCAAGGCAGAGAAGGTATCACCTCCCACTGATCTTAAGAGTCTAGCAATGGAGTAGAAAGGTGATTGAAAAAACTAGACACAGTGATTCTAAATATTAGTAAATGGGGATCCCTGGGTGGCTCAGCGGTTTGGTGCCTGCCTTTGGCCCAGGGCCTGATCCTGGAGACCCGGGATCAAGTCCCCCATCGGGCTCCCTGCATAGAGCTTGCTTCTCTCTCTGTCTGTGTCTCTGCCTCTCTCTCTCTCTGTCTGTCATGAATGAATAAATAAAATCTTAAAATAAATAAATAAATAAATAAATAAATAAATAAATAAATACTAGTAAATGCTATGAAGCTTAAAAAAGCTTTGGATAATGGAATAAACAGTGAGTAGAGTTTGGATAGGGACAGCAAACTTTTTTAGAAATGGCGAAGTCCCGAGTAGGAAAATTTGAGCTCATACCTGAAAGATCTGAAGGGGGGTAGTGCTACAAAATCCCACAGGAGAAATGTTACCCGAGAAGGAACAGCAGACAGTAAGGCTCTGAGCCCACCTGAAAAGAGGAACAAAACAAGAATGTACGTTCTTACAACTTCTACTCAACATTGTACTTGTACGAGTGAAGACATTCAGGTAAGACAAAGTAACAAAGTAATAAAAGGCGTCCAGGTAGGAAAGTCTGAACTGTTCCAACCCACAACATTTCTTACTCCAAATATGTGGTCCTCCCCACACCCCCCTCCACCCCGCCAATTCTCCAAATCTCTAGACACCAATGGGAATGTCCTACAATTCAATTCAATTCTGACACTATCTACCCAGAGCTTGCGCAGACCCCACAGTTTAAGGGCTTAGACCCACAAGACTACTCCCACTTTAGACTCCAGTCTCACATCCCCAGTTACTACCTGTGCTTCTGACTGACCACACAAGGGGTTCCCATGACCCCTCCTTGGATTCCCTGATTTACTAGAACAACTCACAGAATTCAGGAAACTCTTTTCCTTGCTATAACTGGTTTATTATGAAAGATACTGCTCAGAAGCAGCCGAGTGGAACAGATACATGGGGCAAGTTATGGGGGAATGGGTGTGGAACATCCAGGCCCTCTCTGAGCATGTCGCCCTCCACATCTTGATGTGCTCACCAACTCAGAAGCTCCTGAACTCCCATCATGTAGGGGTTGTTTGAGGGTTTCATTTCATAGTTAGAATGAAGTCATTGGCCAATGGTGATTGACTACATTTCCAACCCCTCTCCCCTCCGAGATAGGGGGGTGGGGCTGAAATTGCCAACTGTCTAATCATGCCTTGATTTTTATGGCAGCCAGCGCCGGTTCTGAATCTATCTGGGGGCCATAAGCCACCAGTCGTGTAAAAGACATTCTTATCACTCCAGAGATTCCAAAGGTTTTAGGAGCTCTGTGACAGGATGTAGAACAAAGGCCAAATATATTTATTTGTATTACGTCACAGAAAGGGTGAAATAAAACTGTATTTCAGTATGACATGATTTTGCACGTAGAAAATAACTTGGAATCCCCATAAAGCTGTTAGAACTAATGAACAAGTTCAGCAAGGTTGTGGGATACAAATCAGTATACAGAGAGCTGTGGTGTTTCTGTACACTAGCAATGAACAGTCAAAAAAAATTAATACATTAGCTCAATGTACAAAAGTATGAAAAGGAGGAAAATGCTGAGGAATACATTAAAAGAAGTCCAAAACCTCACAGGATATTGTTGAGAGAAATTAATACCAAAATAAATGAAAAGTGACCCCACGTTCGTGGATCGGAATACTCCCCAAAATGATCTCCACATTCAATGCAACCCACTCAGCCCAGCTGCCTTGTTTTGCAGATATGGACAAGCTTGTATGGCGTCCCTCAGGTGATGGTTCTGAGGACTAAAATTTGAAAAACACTACTCTGTAAAAAAGTAACAGGGTGTTTCAGTCCTTATAAGTCAATTTCGGCAAGTGTCAAAGTCTATTGTAAAATCCAATTGTGAGAACCACAGGGGTTTTGTGATTAAGGTGTTAAGGCAATGGCTTTTTCTAGGACTTTCAGTAAATCATCTCTTGTAGTTCTCCATCTGCAATAAGCTCGGCCTTGACCATGCTTGTCAGTTGGTGTATGCCCTTGAGTCCTCCCACATCAAGTAGCATTACATATTAGATGTCCTCCCTTCAGAATTCTCTTTAGAATCTTTGTTGTTCTTGGTCTTTTCTGAAGTTCCTTTCTAATATTCTGTGTTCATACTACAGAAGATACACTGGCTATGGTTTTGTCTAATAAGCAGGTTTTAACATCATTCTTTGTTTCCTTTGGGAACCTGCTGTCTGAATCCATGTGGAACTTACAGGGCATTGGATCATGGGAATCGTCCCCTCCAGCCACAGAGAAGGGCATCACAGAGGTTAGACTGATCATCCTACTGCTATCCCTGGTTATTGTTGAGTAATGAGTGTGCATCACAAATTGGGACAATTAGCATCCATACCAGCATTTTCCTTCCTGAGATAACTGAACTAATGGCCTCTTTCATCTGAGGGCACCAAGCTTTGAAAGTATGAGTCTGAGGTTAGCTGTGGCCTTCTTGACACCTGAGCAGTTTTAGAGGTGAGGAGTACTTGCCCCTCACCTGTCTCTGGAAATGAGTTTTAAGGGGACCGCATAGCTGTCTTAATTTGTGTCCCTTATAGTCTGGTCTAATTCTCATGAACACCAGGGAACCCATGAGGCAAGGTCACTGTCCATTGGTGAGCCAAAATAAAGGCATTTTTATAGGGCTATTTATATGTCCTGAGCTTGTTGTGAGGATCCATAAGAGTTCCTTGTAGACTTGAAGGATCCTATCTATGTTATCTTTGGTTTTACGTATAGGTGTCCCTATAGTCATAATGGAGTTTAGGAGAGAGAAATTATAGGCATTAGAAGATGCCTCAGGGCAAATGACAGTGTTAGACTGGATCCAGAAGAAAGACTAATCTGCCTTTGTTCTGACCACCACCTACCTGCTTTTCAACATTTTCTCCCTACCTTTCTACATTTACACTTTGCCCTGGAAGGCAGCCCTTGATGCTGTATGTCATGGGTTCCCTTTTTTTTTTTTTTAAGATTTTATTTATTTATTCATGAGAGACACACACAGAGAGAGAGGCAGAGACACAGGCAGAGGGAGAAGCAGGCCCCATGCAGGGAGCCCGATGTGGGACTCCATCCTGGGACTCCAGGATCACGCCTTGAGCCGAAGGCAGATGCTCAACCACTGAGCCACGCAGGCATCCCCATGGGTTCCCTTTTGCCCTTGACTTCAGTTGAATGTCCCACTGAGGATCCACCGCAGGAGATATAAAGGAAGAAGATGAGATCAGTTTATTTATTTCCTGGATCCTTTCCTCTGAGGCCCCTCAATCTATCAGATCCCTTTACCAAAGGTCTCTGTTCCTTATGTTGACCCTTCCTGCACAGTACTCT
Source organism: Canis lupus dingo (assembly GCF_003254725.2). Classification (NCBI taxonomy): domain Eukaryota; kingdom Metazoa; phylum Chordata; class Mammalia; order Carnivora; family Canidae; genus Canis; species Canis lupus. Next base: position 112,781,969 of record NC_064281.1, on the reverse strand, counting down.
CCTTTTGAGTACCGGTGACCATTCCCCTCCACACCTTGCCAATCTGTTGAGCTCTAGTGATCACTCCCACTGTTACTTTACCCCGGGTTACTTCACTTTCCTTTATGATCTGCCTCTGTTCCACCTACAATTTTGTAAGCCCTTCTTTTTAAAGTAAACCTTCTTCAGATTATCTGGATTTGAGCGTGTCATCTGTATTCTGTGGGACTCTGATGGACACAGTCCTCATAAAGAAAGGTGCAGATAAGGATCTTCAGAAATGTGGCATGCCTGAGGCACTCATGGAATCACACTGCCATAAAGGCAGCCCCTAGTACAGAGAATGGGAGACTGGGATCACCATCACAGGCTTAGTGTTAGTCATGCAGAGAGATTCCGACTCCACTACCTTGCTTCCCTGGCCCTACTCTAATCCCAGTTGGAATATAAACCTTAATTAACAAATTGGGGAAGAGGTATAGAAAGACAAGGTGGGGAAGGAATATACCCCTTTCACTGACTTCAGGGGGAGGACAGGTGTGTTAACGTTATATCAAATTTGGAGTTTTTTTTTTAAAGATTTTATTTATTCATGAGAGACACAGACAGAGAGAGAGGGAAAGAGAGAGAGAGAGGCAGAGACATAGGCAGAGGGAGAAGCAGGCTCCTTGAAGGGAGCCCAATGTGTGACTCGATCCCGGGACTCTGGGACCAAGCTCTGAGCCAAAGGCCAACGCTCAAACACTGAGTCATCTAGGCGTCCCAAATTTGGAGTTTTAATTATTACATGGAGGCCAATGTTTTCATTTTTCTCAGGGGACCTGTTGGACATAATGATTAAAAAAAAAAAAAAAGTCTATGAGGACTGCACCATTTTTTTTTTCTTCCGAGTTAGAAGAAGAAATAACCAAGCTAAATAAATATAAAGGTTCCATGAAAATATAAAAGAATAACAAATGGGCTTTGTGATGAGTTTATGCTCATTTAAGGTGATGGTTACATAAGTTACATAAAGCTGTACCTGCTTGTCAGATGAAAAAAGAGTTTCATATCCTCTTTGGGCAGTAATGCGATGCTTTTCTTTTACCAAGAGTTGACACTGCTGAACCACTTCGATGCTTACTAGACAGAGATGTTTTTGAGATTGCCAAGCAATTATTACTTGTAAACCTGGGCTAATGCATCATGAGGGGCATGAACATGATTTTCTTACCATGATGATTCAGTGCCATTGTCGGAAGTGACTGAGTTACAAAGACCACATGGTAGTTGGCCTCATTCTGTTCCTTGGCCATAAATAGTTAGGTGGGTATATCCCAACCTGTGGGTTCCCCAGGGTTGCAGCCCTGGGGCGTGGGATATGGAACATACCAGAGAAGAGCCAAAGTCAAGATGGAGTACATGATACCTCATGCCGCATTTCAGGGGCAGGGGTAGGGTAAGGATTATGTGAAAGAACAAAATTTGAGATTGGTGACTTGGACAGTTCATCTTAGGCAAGTGTAAAGTGTGAGTCTGGTTAGGTGGTCTAGGAAGCTGTTTTGTGAGTAGGGCAGGAGCACTGCCTTTTACGTGACACGCTTACCTAGAGTGGCAAAAAGAAACACGACTCCTAAAAGGAGCTATTGGTGGATGAACAGCAAGAGATTGCAGATTAATCTATGAGTGACATTTCTTCATCCACCATACGTGGCTTGACGAACTTTGTCTCATTCTATACAATTTAGGATAACCATTGATTTGTTGTTTTATTATTGATGTCTTCTAGCCTGACCTATTCCCCAGAGTCCTTCAGGCAGCTGGCTTCACAGTTTTCCATATGGCAGAGTCTTGGTGAGCTACAGATCTCCTTGGGGACTAAGATTAAGCAGACATTTCATTATATGACAGGTATGCACCCGCTGAGATCCTTGCTTCACGATTATAATTAATATAATTGGTCCGTCAGAGGTTGCTGAAGTGAAGGAAAATGATGCTATGCACATGCGGGGGTGCTTCTTTAAAGGCTTTTTCTCCTTTGACACTTGAACCTACTCGTTGCATGGGTCTTCTCTGGGTTTGAATTCTTCTATTTTCTCTGTGTCCCACGTTCTGGCAACTATTGATTGGCCCTCTGGTTCTGTTGCTGCTGCTCATCCCTAATTGATTTCACATAGAATATGAATTTGAGTTCATTCACTTGTCCATTTTCAAGCGTGGAACGCCTGCCTGTAGATAGCATGACCTTCGGACGAGCAACTCTCAAGGTAATCACTCAGCACACTGGTAATAGGCCAGTCAACCAATACATTCATTCAAACTACTGCATTATTTTGTAAATATTTGCCTCTAATTTTAAAAATTGGCATTATAATTAATAGTACTGATTTACTCATTCCAATGGAATTTATTGTGTTGGTTAATTATTAGCAGCTGTTATATCCAGTGATACACAGGAAAGGGGCACAGCTGACATTTATCTTTATTAAATATCAATTATACACAAACACACACACAAAGTAACACACACATATGTATATATCAATATGTAAGTACACATATATATTTTTCATCAAGTATATTTTAATCAGTTTCATTGAGATATAAATTTCCATAAAATGAATCCATATATTTAAACTTTACAATTTGAGGACTTTGACAAATGTATACAGTCCATTTGGCTGTCATCATACTAAAAATATAGTTCCATTTTCTCCCGAGGTTCCCTCCTCAACTTTCTGCTGTCATCCAACTTTCTAGGCTCTGGTGATCCTAGATTTGCTTTCAGCAACCATAGTTTTGCCTTTTCTTCAATTTCACGTGAATGAAATCATACAGTGGTTAGAGTTTTGTGTTTGGCTTCTTTCACTTATATTCCTTTTGAGCTTCAACCATATGGCTACATACGTCAGTTCCTTTTCATTTCTGAATTGTATTCCATACAGTAGAGTACACAACGTGGTTTACCTATTCATTACTTGGTGAACATTTGAGTTCTTCTCTGTCAGTGGTTTACCTATTCATTTTTTAGGTTTCCTTTCAAAAAGAAATTTTTAATTCGGATAAAGTCATATGTATCATTTAAAAATGTTTCTTACTTTTGTATACCCTTTCTAAGGAGTGTTTTTCCTATACAAAATCACAGAGGTTTTTATCCAATATTTTCCCTAGAAGTTTTGTAGTTCTAGTTCTTCTATTTAGGTCAATAATACATTTCAATTTCATTTTTATATATGGCTTGGGGTAAACATACATTAATATTATATATATGCATATATGTGTATCTATACATATCTATATTCCACTTATCTATACATACATATATTTATAAATATTTGCATACAGATATCCAATTTTCCAGCCACTTTTTTGAAAATAATCCTTTCCCTGTTTATATTTTTAATTTTTTTAAAAAATATTTTATTTATTTATTCCTGAGAGACACACAGAGAGAGGCAGAGATATAGGCAGAGGGAGAAGCAGGCTCCCTGTGGGGAACCTGATGGCAGGATTCAGTCCCAGGACTCTGAGATCACAACCCAAGCGAAAGGTAGACACTCGACCACTGAGCCACCCGGGTGCCCCTCCTTTCCCTGTTTAATTGTCTTAACACCTTTATCAAAAATAAACTGACCATCTATGTGTAGTTCTTTATCTAAAACTTTTCTTCTGCTCCATTGATCTGTACATACATACTTATGCCAACACTATACTATTTGGATTACTGTGTTTTGTTTTTTTTTAAGAGAGGGAGGCGGGGAAGAGTAGAGGGAGAGGGAGAGAGAAAATTTTAATTAGGCTCCAAACCCAGCATGGAGCCTGATGTGGGGCTGGATCTGACGACTCTGGTACAAAATCAAGAGTTGGACGGATGCTTAACTGACTGAGCCACCCAGGCACCCCTGGATTACTGTGGTTTTTAAAGTAGATCATGAAATTGGACAATATGAGTTATTCTTTTTTTTTCTTTTAGTTATTCTATTTTATTCTTTATTTTCCCTATCATTTTGGTTATTCTAGATCTTTTGCATTTCAACAATCATTTTATAATTAGCTTGTCAAATTCTAAAACAAAGCTACCTGGGATTCTGTTTGGTTGTTGGAATCTATTGTTCAATTTGGGGACAAGCTGACATTGGACACAAAATCTGAATGATGCAATGGAAACAGTGAATTCCTGGTTGTTGCAAGGGAATATGAGAAAAGGGAGATTTGGTGATATCCTGAGTTGTATGTGGGGGTAACATCTGGATGATAAGGAATATCCTGCGATAAATAGACTCTGTAAAACCTGAACGTTGATGTAGGCTGGTTTACTTTTGATAGTCTTTTATTCTGAGTTGAATATTCAGTGCTAATAGTAGTTTCCTTCTCTTAGGCATTTGGGAACGGTAAAGCAAGTGAATCTGTTTCATGGTGATGTTACAAATGTGGGTTAGAGTATAAGCCATACTGATAGCCATGTCTACAGGCACATAGTTCTGTGAGCCTCACTTAAATTCTGCTTCTCTTCAAAGGCAAGAAGCCTAACACTATGGTAAGAGCCAAGGGCCTAACATCCCAAGCCTTGGTTCACAATCACTGTGGAATAGATAGTGGCTGAAGGAAAGCATTGGATCTCTTAGTCTGGTGCATTGGCATGGATCATCTGCTACTGTATATTTCCTAGGGTCTGCATCTATTAGAAGGTAAAGTTTTAGACTTTCTTTTTTTTAATATTTTATTTGACAGAGAGAGAAAGAGGAGGTAGAGTGGCAGGCACAGGGAGAGGCAGAAGCAGGGAGCTGTGGGGCTAGAGCCCAGGACCCAAGTTCATGACCTGAGTCGAAGACAGATGCTTAACCAATGAGCTACCTTGGTGCCCCAAGACTGTACTTCCTTAAACAGATATTCACAAAGGGGAAGTGCGTCATGTGTCACTGTAGATCCAAGCTAAAGCTCTGTCCAACTGGAGTATAGAAATGGAAATGAAGGGATACTATATATCTGTTACACACATTCTTCTCAAGTAAAAGAGAGATGAGGTGGATGACCAAGTTCTTGTTGTATCCTGATGAGCCATACTGGAACCAGTCAAGAATTGGGGCTCAAATAAGATTTTTCTCAGGCTGCTTCGGGCTAGATATTAGTGTTCCTAATAGAACTTTGGTTTTATGAAGGACATGGGTTGTGGAATGTAATATAAATTTAAAACAAATGGGCTTCCACCAGCAGATTTGGTATTTCTTAAACTTTTGAGCCCTGTAGACATGTTGCAGAGTGAAGGAGTTTGTGTATATTTCAACAGGCAAAAACTAAATCCCTCCAGGTAGAGCTTCCTGGTTTCGAGTTTGCCTTTGGAGGTTCAGAGCACTGCTTCACAAACAATATAGCCCTGATCAGCACATATAAGCTCGTAGGAACTTATAGGAAGGCACTAGGTTGATTCTATGACTGATTGAATCACATCAGCTTATGCCACAGAAATCTGGCCAATGAGATGATGAGAAAGGCACTAGGTTGATTCTATGACTGATTGAATCACATCAGCTTATGCCACAGAAATTTGGCCAATGAGATGATGACAAACTAGGGGGAAAGTGGAGGTATATTGTTGCTTTTGATTCTCAAAGGCATAGTAGGTCATAGATTCTCACTATAGGGGCATAACTTACTCATATACAAGCATTCAAAAGCTGCTGCTGAAGACCATACTAAGGACAAAACTTCCACCATTACTATGATTCAGAGCCAACAGAAAGTACCAAATTCATTGGCATGATCACATTCAAATTGGAGTTTGATTTCAATCAATCCTACTGGAATATGAGGAGAAATTGCTCCTTGATATAAGCTGGTCATCATTAGGGATAGATAATGATCAGAGGGCCACAGGCTCCACCTCCAGTATGTGATTTGGGCCTACATGGTGGTCTCTGCAGGGCAGCCTGGCACTGAACAGTCATTGAACCTGAACTCTTCTTTCATCATTAGAATTTGTAAGAAACATTTGGAGATACTCCGCAAGCTAATGTGCCAATTCCAGTTTGTTGCCGGCCATTGGAAATCCAAATGGTTACAAGTGGTGCCCTTTTGTGCAATGAATCCATCTTGTTCAAAACTCCAAAGGGCAAAATTAATATTGTTGGGCTGAGGCCATTTTTGAAATAATGTTTCCTCAGCCTCGTGTCTTACTCCATTCCATAACAAAATGCCACAGACTTGATAGCTTTCAAACAACAAATTTATTTTCCACAGCTCCGTAGGCTGGGAAGTTCAAGATCAAGGCACGTGTATGGGAACAATCCAGTGAGGGCTCTCTAGCTCATAGCTGTGCCTTCTTGCTGTGTCCTTCTGTGTAGAAGGCGAATGGGAATCACATTGGGCAGTAGGATTTCAGCATATGAATTTGGGGGGTCATATTCAGACAATAGCACCTCAGTAATCTGTGATATCTTCCAAATATTTGCCTGTGAACTTCAGTCCTCTCAAAATAGCATATGATATAAACAGGTTAGCCTTATTAAAGCACAGTCCATATTTTAATGATTAAATATGGTTTATTTCTAAAAGCTCCCTTAGGCCCAGCACTACTCTGTGGAAAAAAGATTCGAAAATCCTTCTGATAAGAGACCTTAAAAGAAGATAATTTTCCATTCCTTCTTTCCTTCCCCCCTTCCTTTATTTTTTCCTTCCTTCCTTCCTTCCTTCCTTCCTTCCTTCCTTCCTTCCTTCCTTCCTTCCTTCCTTCCTTCCTTCCTTTTTCTCTTTTCTTTTTTCTTTCCTTTTTTCTCTTTTCTTTCTACTTTAACAAAAGTAGCTATTAGAGTATTAAGCATTTACTATACTCTAAGACTTATAATACATTTTTGTCTTTAATGATGACTTTGTAAGAAATATATTATTGTTATTATTTCTATTTTTATAGATGAAAAATGCAGTTTCAAAGAGGCTAAGACACTTGCCCCAGGTCACAGAGCTAATACAGGCGCATTTACAGATCGCACTATACAATGTAACTATTATCCTTTTGGTACCTGATTACTTGGCTCTTGGATACCTACTACCCATAAGGCCTTACACTGAGCAATAGAGGACACAGAGATTTATCAAAAACAGACTCAGTCCTCTAGAGGCTCAGAGCCTGGTGAGTGAGAACGGATGTGGTCAAAAATAACAAAAAAAAAAAAAAAGAATTAAGTTAGAAGTGTCAAGTGAACTATAAGAAGGACGTAACACCATGGGAGGCTAGATATTTTTCATGAAAGGCTTTGTGGGATACAGGGATTTGAACTTAATCTTGAATGAGGTTAAGGGCTTAGATGTGCAGTGGTGGGGGTGTGTAGAAGGCATTCAGAAAAGAAGATAAATAATAGGATTTGATATCTTTTCACTCTAGTGAATAGGGATTCTTGGTTTCTGGTTGAGATGTGCTTCTTTTGCTTCCCCAGATCCAGTCTTAGCCCTTCTCTATTGGCCTGTGCCGCAGAAGTCTGACCTGTGTTGCCAGCATCCCTAGAATCTTGTGAATTCCTGTTGGGTTGGGCCATTGGGCAGCTCTGATAGTAGATCTGAGGAAAAGAGGGGAGTTAACTTACTAATTCCCCTGGGAGTATCTCCTGCCAAAAGGAGTCGCTTTGAATCAGTATATCCAAAACCAAAGGTCACAATGCCTCCCAAAGAAATTAAACAAGATTTTGTGTTCCCCTCTACCTACAAATTCGTAAAGTATCACTTTGAAGTGATTTTAATCATCCCATTTTGAGTGTATCCTCTCTTCTCTGTTACGACCCTATCTAAAAACCTTCCTGCTACTGTTCACCCTTTTTGCCTATAAGAAAGGTTGCATCCTTGCTATTAAGGAAACTGTAGTATTCGATTTCTTTTATTTATTTCTGAGCTTTACTTATTGATTTATTGTCGGTGTTTTTCTACAATGTAGATGCCAGACCAGGGCAGCTGATGCATTGCTGTGACTCTATGGACCATGGGGATACCACGAGCAATGTCTAGCATGAAAAAGTACTGTCAAAAAGTGGTTTCTTCAACATAAACTTGGTGCCATTTTTTTTTTTAAGATTTTATTTATTCATTCATGAGAGACACAGAGAGAGAGGCAGAGGCACAGGCAGAGGGAGGAGAAGCAGGCTCAAGGCAGGGAGCCTGATGCGGGAATCGATCCTGGGGCTCCGGGATCACGCCCTGGTCCAAAGGCAGGCGCTAAACAGCTGAGCCACCCAGGGATCCCAATTGGTGCCATTTCTTAACAACACTGCCAATTTCATGAGTGTCTGTGTATAGTATGGGCATTCTGCATCCCTCTCTATAGATAGGAAATACAGAGGGAGGCTGATTGTATTTTCCTTCTTTTCTCTTGCATTACCCTGGATCCAGAAGATGAGTTTTATGGAGATCCAACATCAGCATATACTTATCTGTTCCTGAATCCCGAGCGAACAGGAGATTGACACTCCCTCCAAGTCCCATTGGGTAGCCATGATGGTTTCTCCTCTCCATGCCACCATATGAAGGCCTAGCAAGGAAGCTGGTAGAATATCAAAACAGAGAGGCTCTGTCCCTGCTTCGTGACCCCTAACGCTTTCCTACAGTGGGGTCACGAAGCAGGGTAGCGGATGTGGCATAAGCTCAATTCCTCAGCTCCTCTCAGTGTCTGTGGGAGCTACATGGTAGCATTCATGGTACCAACTAAAGAGAGAGGAGTATCATCTGGTTTTGGTAAACTCCATCTCTTTGCCAAAATGATCAGCGTGAGAAACACTTGTCACTCTCCACAGACTCCATGAACCTCATCTCTACTTAGCCATATGCATTTCTCCTGTTCAAATGACTACAGAAAGGAAGCTTTCTGGTTGTACACAGGTGTGTGTGCAGTGAAAGCAGGAGCATATACAGGACTTTACCAGGGCCCTTTTGTTACTAGTTCTGCTGCTGGCTTGGCTCTATCTCCTGCTTCTCTCCCTATTAGCTCATTCTTTGGCTTCTACCTCAACGGCCTTTCACTATGAGCTAATTACCTAGTCCTTCTTTTTATCATTAATGCCCACTCATTATATTCCTCCATTTATAGGAGCCCCAACCCGTGTGAGAAATGTCTCCATTGAAAATCCCTGCTTTGAGAATTGATAAAGCTGCCTTGGATTTGAAGTTTAATAGATCTCTTTTGAGTGAATACATTGCAAGTGGTCTTCAGTCTCTGAACCTTTCCTCAGTTTCCTTATAGCTAAAGTGGGGGTTAATCCCATCTTCCTCAAGAGTTATTACTCTAAATCTGGAAAGAATCACACAAGTGTAAGCCATGACTATTTTTCTACTCTATTACTTGCCCCGTCCATGGTTTTATCACAGTTTTTGGTAATTGGCTTGTTTTTTCTGTCTCTTCCTCTAGAGTCTAATGTCCATGAGGACAGAAACTTTGTTCATTTGAGTTCATGTCTGTCTACCCAGCATCTAACGTGTAATTGTTCCAGATCTGCTGCTCCTTAAATATTTGAATTAAGCTATAATTGCCTGAGACAGCAACTGCATTTTCATACCCAACAGCACAATTCTCTATTTCATAGTTGTAAAACTTGACACCGACCAGTGTTTGAGAAAATATAACCCTTCGTCACCCTCACTCAAGCACCTCCCTTTTCCTTTAGAGACATTTCATAAACATCCTGGTAACTGAGCCTGAGATAGGCAGGAAAATGTGTGAATCTGTGATAAATCTGTGCTTGCAGGAAGATGGTAATAATAGGCTCCATTCCTTTAACTGCCCATCTCCAGTATCAGTGGATAGAAATGCATCAGAGAAGAAATATCTACTCTATTCCTGCTACAACTAAGCTATTATGTTTAGAAAATTCAATCTGGCAGTCCAAACCTGCAGCTGATTTTTGTATGGTGTCCTAAGATATACTTATCTAGAAATTAGCTATTGTACTGCTTCCTGCAGCTTGCCAGGTAAGATCGCAGTAGAGGACAAATGGAGGGCATTGGCACCAGAATTCCTCCATTATGCTGGCTATTAAAACAAATGGGAGACAGAATTTCGGTGCACAATGCTCGCTGAGATGCTTTTTACCAGCAAGGAAATCCCAGATAAAACATGGTGAATGTTCAAACTTGTGAATGCTATGCTGGGCAGAGATCTGTCATAAAAGAAAGACCACAGATGCATTACATTTTGGGCAATGTACTATACTGATTTTTACATATGTCATTTTGTTGTTTCTGTTGTTCATTTCTCTGCCTCCGCATACCACCCCACTTGTCATTTTCCTTAAGGTTAGTTCCTTGGCTGACTTTTGTCAAATGAGTGGCTTGTCGAAGAACAAGTGTCAATGAAGCCTCCATAGTGGGAACCCACGAAGTGTAACACGAAGTAGGCATTTGATAGGCATTTGATAAGGCATTTGTCTTTATTCAGTTGAGGATCAATGATGCACAAGGCTCTTTCTGGGGGAGGGGGAAACTACTTTAGAAACCTGACTTGGTAGCACCCAAAATGGCTGGTCTCCCATGGGTTGACTCACAGACCGTGAGGTCGAAACCAGTATGCCAGTTAGTCCCTTATTACATTTTATGACATTGTCAAAGGGCCAAAGCTCTCTTGTCCCTTAGTTAACACATATTTTAGGTACACCTGTGGGAGAAGTCAAATGAAATTCAGAAGTTCGCATCGTTGGCAAGAAATTAGAAGAAGATGTATAAGGGGATCCCTGGGTGGCTCAGTGGTTTAGCGTCACCTTCGGCCCAGGGCGTGATCCTGGAGTCCTGGGATTGAGTCCCACATTGGGCTCCCTGCATGGAGCCTGCTTCTCCCTCTGCCTGTGTCTCCGCCTCTCTCTCTCTCTCTGTCTTTCATGAGTGAATAAATAAAAATCTCTTAAAAAAAAAAAAAAGAAGGGGTATAGCAAAATAGCTACATCAGGTACGAGCTTACCACCGCAGTACAAATGAAGCATCCATGGTAGCCATCTTGGAGCCATCTTGAAGGAGCCCATTCTCCTTCCTGGGCTGTGCTCCAATGGACATAGAGGATTTTTTCTTGATAACTGTATTAATTATCTATCCTTGATTAACCAACCATATAAACTTAGTGCCTTAAAAACAATACACTACTTCACTGTGCCTGTGAGCCAGGAATCTGAGCACAGCTTAACTAGGTCCTCCAATCAGGGTCTCAGGAGGCTGCAAACCATGTGCTGACTGCGCTGGGTTCCTTTCTGGAACGTAGGGTCCTCTTCTAAACTAACGTGGTTGTGGCAAAATCAGTTCTTTGAGGTTGTGGGAGTGAGTTCCCCTTTTCTTCATCGCTGTCAGCAGGGGGACTGTTTCCAGCTCTTCGAAGCCTCCCACAGTTCCTCACCACGTGTCCCTCGCACAGCGTGGCCCTTTGCTTCTTCAAGGCCAGCAGAAGAAACTCTCCTCCAACCTGCTAAGGCAGAGCCTTATGTAAAGTAGCAAATGCAGGAATGACAATCTCATCACTGTTGGTTAAGTCAATTAACCAAGTGAAGCACTTGTCTTATCCTGTTCCCAGGCCCTATCCCTACTCAAGGGGAGGGCTTCTACAGCGTGTGTCCACCAGCGGGCTAGAATCTTGGGGACCAGCTCAGTGATCTTCCGCCTACAGCCCTTCTCCCTTCCCTGTGTAGGAGAGCTTAGTGCAGTGGTTCTTTCCTCTGACTGTAGCCTGGACTCCTTTTGAAGATTTTTTTTTTCCAAGTGCCAAAGCTCAGAGTCGACCTTAGGATTCAGATCCAGTATATTTGGGGCAGAACAGAGGCATTTGTATTTTCCAGCCCCGTAGGTGATTCCGATGACAGGCTGGTGACAAGCCACTTGAGTTTCCTGTTCAAGTTAAAAATCCGATCCACATGTATCTGAGTTGTGATTTTTGACTCCACAATTCACTAGCTGTGTGACCTTGGGGAAAAAAAAAAAAATCACTCGATCATCCGAAGCCTTGATTGCCTAATCTGTAAAATGGGAGTGATAAGAAGAGGGCCTTGACCGATAGTTGTCACACAAAGATTTTAATTAAACCTGTGCAGAGCACATACCGCGTATGCTTGGTGCATTGCAGGTGGTCCATTAACACAGTTATTATCATTTGGTTCAGTGGCTGACATACCCGCCTCCTGACCCCGAAAGCTCTCCAGCCTTGTCTTAGTCACCTATTCTGTTTCTTTAGGGAGTCTTTGCAGACTGCTGATCTTTCCTGTCCTGGGTTGTTCTAGAGTTGTGTTAGCTTAATTCACAGTAGGTAATCTTGTATCCGTCCATGTCCTGGACATAGAGGCAGAGAGAGTAGGCGATGGTAGCCCAAGAGCGTGGTAGTCGGGCATGGCTGACAGCCTCTAGCTGTTTTCACCTAGTTGTTCACAACACGTGGGCCTGCCTTTCTATGTTCATCTCCGCCTAGTATAAGGGTATTGAGCATTTGTGTGGACAGTAGAAGAAATTTCCTCTTCACATACTAATTGATTTTTTTTTTCCCTCTCATCGCTGTCTCCAGGTCAGACCAAGAGAAAGCCTGCCCTGACTTATCAACAATATAAAATCTTGCTGTATTGAAATAATCCAAAATGCAGTTGCGCTTAGATCAATATTCCGCTCAGATGTAAGGCAAAAGATTTTCACCCTGTGAAAGTCAATTTTCAAACACTTAACAAAGTATAAATTCCTTTCAAAGGCATTGCCTAACAGTGCTATTCCCTTGTGTGGGGTCTCAATAAATACTTATTGACTGACAGAGTTTTTGACTGTGTGATGGAGCCCATACTAAAAAAAAAAAAAACAAAAAAGAAAAAAAAAAAAAGAAATCTCTCTCAATCCCTATATTCCAGTGTTCTCTTCTGGCTAGAATTTATGTTGGGATCTCTCTACCGATGTTGGAAGTGTGAGACGTTAAGTCAGTATAACAGGAATGGTACCATACTAGACACCAGGGAGCGGAGACCTAGGTTGTAGCATCTCCTAGGTGGCTCAAAATAGGGGATGTTCCTTAACCTCTCAGAACTATTTGTTCTGACAAATAGTTTGTTTTAAGATTTAATTTATTTGAGGGGATCCCTGGGTGGCTGAGCAGTTTAGTGCCTGCCTTTGGCCCAGGGCATGATCAAGTCCCACGTCGGGCTCCCTGCGTGGAGCCTGTGTCTCTGCCTCTCTCTCTCTGTGTCTCTCATGAATAAATAAATAAAATCTTAAAAAATATTAATAATAATCTATTTGAGAGAGAGTAAGAGCCAGAGAGATCATAGACGGAGATGGAGAGGGAGAAACCGACTCACTGCTGAGCAGAGAGCAGGATGTTTGGCTCGATCCCAGCACCCTGGGATCATGAACTGGGGTCAAGGCAGACGCTTAACCAACTGAGACACTCAGGTGCCCCATGTTTTTTGTCGTATAAAACGAGAGAAATGCTTCCTGCCTAACTAGTGCAGAAGAGTAATGGGAAACTTAAATGATAGCAAGTTTGTGTAGTTCTTGGGGAGATTTTTGTTGTGGTGGTTTTTTAAGGTTTTATTTATTTATTTGAGAGAAAGAGAGAATGAGCATAAGCTGCAGGGAGGGACAGAGGGAGAAACAGGCTCCCCAGTGAGCATGGAGCCTGATGCCAATGCTGGGCTCAGATCCCCGGGCCCTGGGATCATGATCTGCAAGGAAGGGAGACACTTAATTGACTGAGCAACCCAGGCCCCCATCCTTTTGGACTGTCAAACACTCTAAGCATCTTCCCCAAGCTGCTTCTGATGGAGATAATTGATTGAAGAGGGCGCAGTAATCTTGCTGATTTTAGGGGAGCTTTCAGTATATGCTATAAATACCCTATGGCTGATTTTTTTTTCTAGCGAGTCAAACTGAGGCTAGAGGGAGTCGAGATCATTTCAAACACGTATCAACCACACATGAGCATATGCTCTTCTTCGACCATGTTTGACTCTAAGATGGTAATTTGCCATCATACACAAAAGGCTGGTTGGGGGTATATTTGGGACCTGTAGAACCCTTGATGGGCCTCTCTTATGTCAGAGAGAACGCTGTACTTCCACAAATACGTCTTTTATTCCTTGGGACCCAGAAAGACAATGCTATCCTGAATGCCCACCTTGTTCTAGGAGGGACCATGTGACTAAACTCCGGCTAATAAAATATGCATGTATACTGCTTCCATTTCTGGCTTCTCAAATCCTCTGTGTCCTCCCCCACGCATTTGCTTTCCACCACCTCTCCTGGTGACTAGAAGTAGAGGATTCTCAATGGGCAGAGCTAGAAGTTACCACATGGAGAAAAGCTGCCCACTTAGGAACACCCTTGGACTTGTCCTACGGGAAAGATAAATATTTGTTCTATTAGAATACTTAGGTTTTTAGATTATTTGTTACGCCAGGTACCATTTATTATTACTCTCGTTAACATAAATCCTCGCGCTTCTGAATCTGTACTACACTTTGGTTGCTGTGTCATTGACAATCCAGACTGATAGAGCGTCAATAATATTTTCCCCACGGTAAACCCCAAGGTCAATTTAGCTTGTGGAAAAATATAGCTCGTGTTATCTATTAATGTGTTCAATCAGGTCACGTCCTCAGAGAGTAGAAAATCACAGAACTGTAGGCATGGACTTTTATTTTATTTTATATATTTTTTTATTTTTTTGACATGGACTTTTAGAATCATCTAGTCATTTATCTACCTTCAAAACATACCCCCTCCCCAAATTTGGGGCTGCAGCTGCCACTCTAAAGCTCAGGACTTAAAGAGTGGACTAAAAGAATATATTTTTCATGGACTAAAAGAATAAGACTGTGTAAGAGTTTGTATGGGAGAATTTCCATGGAGATACTAAGAGGCATAACCAGTATTTACTTAATTTCCAGAGAGGCCAGTTCTGTCTATTATGTGACCTTGAACAAATCCCTGACATTTTCTGAGTCTCAGTCACTCATTTTAAAAATGCGTGTACTGTTCCATTAACATGTGGTTATGAGAGAGGACTAAGGTATTGTCCATGGGGATAGAAAATTATAGAAGCCTTGTAAATAAATCATACAAATAAATTACATAAATCTTTATAAATGCCACATATTTCCATCATAAACTAATAGTCGTCCTTATAACGTAAATTGGTTTAATCAGATCCGTGGTCAAAAGTAGTTTTAATTCTGTATCTGATGCCCACAACAACCCACGTACTGAATCCACCCCATTTTGTTTATTGCGATTTGCACAAATCAACCGGAAATCAAATATCCAAAGCAAGCAATAAAACTGATCGCAAAACAAATCCACTGTAGCGGATACCGACACCCGGTCTGAATCCAGAATGCTCTGGTTTACTTGCCGTGTCTACTAAGACAAGGGCCTTAACCTCTGTGCTGTGGTTCTGTCATATGCAAAGTGCAGAGAACAGTCGCTGGGAGGATTAAATTTGTTCAAACGTGTCACACGCCTCCAGTATTGTGTGGTGTGCGTTACCTCCACATCCCGGCCCTGCGTGGCATTTGTTGTACTTGGGTAGGGTTTACTCTTCTCCCGTCCGCCTTTCAAATTCCAGACTAGAAATGGCCTTCCATGTGGATATGGGTACAAGACTTGCTTCACCTACCATAGCGTGGGGAGCCCCTCTTTACCTCACCATTTAATTTTCATTGACCTTATGGGAGGAAGCAGAATTGAGTCCAGTCCTTCAAATCATGCCATGGTATTCATTGACCTCTACAGCGTAACCTCATACACGAGATGCCTTCACATGCGTAGGGATTCTGAATGACGGCTGCTGGCCCAGTGAGTGATATTGCAGGTACTGACATTGACCCGAAGCACATATCAAGGCAACACTGCTGTCCCAGTGTTAACACCTGCCATCACCCGCCGAGCATTCGTGTCTGAGTCAAACAGAACATGGGCTACAGCTGCCTTCACACCTGGCACACCCCGAGCTCCCTCCTCTCCGTTTTTAGACCTGCACACTCAGGTGTCTGACCGTCCCTTCACGGAGGCAAAGATGTCATAAATGCCTAGGTGTCACTACATGTTCTCTTTTAAATAGCCCTATAACAATGACCTTCTTCTGTTCTAATAATATGGAAAAAAAAATTGAAGACCGTAGACGTGATTTCTATTCCCAGCAAGAGGAAAGTAACTGGAGAAAAGGGTAGATATTTGAAAATTGTACAATTCGAAAAAAAAACCAAAAACCCCAAAACCAATTTCCAAATAAGAAAGGTCATTTTTATTCTGCATTGAGATGTCTTTCTTAAAATTGGTAAGTGTGGCTGAATAATGTCCCTCCAAGGGTGTGCACAGCCTGACTCCCGGAACCTGTGTTATCCGACCTGGCAAATGGTTCTTGGCAGAAGTGATTAGCTAAGAAGCTCATGATGTGGAGATTTTCCTGGATTATCCAGATGGGCCCGACTGAATCATAATTTTGTCTGTATGCAAGGAACTCTGGAAGGTCAGACTGAGAAGGCGCTGTGATGAGGGAGGCAGAGATTGCAGAGCAATGTAGCCACAAGCCAAGGAACGATGGCAGCTTCCAGAAGCTTCTCCCCTGGAGCTTTCAGAAGGAACCAGGCCTTCCTACACCTTGATTTCAACCTTGTAAATCTTATTTCAGACTTCTGACCTCCAGAACTGTGAGAGAATGAATCACCATTGTTTTAGGCATCTAAATGTGTGGTCATTTGTTGCGAAGGCAACAGGAAACTACTAGAATAGATAACATCTCCATGAAAGGAATACATAATGTAACCATAATGGAAAATACTAAGATGTGTCTCTAAGATAAAATTTGTCTTAATTCTGCATTTCCAAATTTCTACTCCTGTGCCTCCTGTTGTCCCCTTCAGAGCATTCGTGTTGGACTCCAATGGAACGAGTACCACCTCCTCTACACCTTGTACACATCCATCTCCCTCTTCTCTCTTTTTAAAAAGATTTTATTTATTTGTTGGAGAGAAAGTGAGAGAGCACAAGAAGGGGGAGCAGCAAGCAGAGGGAGAGGGAGAAGCAGATTCCCCACTGAGCAGGGAGCCCGACATGGGGCTCGATCCCAGGACCTTGGGACTATGACCTGAGCCGAAAGCAGACGCTTAACCGACCAAGCCACCCAGGTGTCCCCCCTTCCCTTTTAGCTCACATCACACCACCACACTAGATCTTACCAAGGTGAGCAAGACTTTCCACCATTCTAATACCAGTATGGCCACTTTTTCGGTTTCATCTTACTTGAATCCTTAGCAGAATTTTATATAGTTGGTTACTTGGGGACTTCTGCTCTAGACGCTTTCTTTTCTTGGCTTCCAGGTCATTCCATTTTTTCTTTTTTTTTTTTTTTTAATTCTTTCTCACTGTTTCTTTTTGCTAATTCCTTGCTGCTTCCCCTTTATCTCTGACCTGTATTTATTGGCGTTGTCCTGTGCTCAGTCCTTAGACTGCTCTTCTTTTCTGCTCATATGAGTTCCCTAGATGATCTCATTTCATCCTTCGTATTGAAATACATTTTTGTTGTAGACTTTCTCTATTCTATCTCAGGCAGCATATGCCTTGAGCTCCATACTCCCATGGTTCAATTCCCTATTCAATAGGTTCTATTTTACAAAAATGGTAACAAGCAATATTTCCAATCTCCTGTACTCCCGCTGTGTTGGGAGGATGTCTAAGCCACATGAAGAGATCACTTACATTGCTCTAGCCAACAATCACAGGCAAGGTTCCTATTGACAGATATTATAAAATATCAGACATGGAAGTAAGGGAGTGTAGATCATTCCATGCCCCAACTTTTTTTTTTTTTAAACCTGAACTTTTATTTTTTTTTAATTTTTATTTATTTATGATAGTAACACACAGAGAGAGAGAGAGAGAGAGAGAGAGAGAGGCAGAGACATAAGCAGAAGGAGAAGCAGGCTCCATGCACCGGGAGCCCGACGTGGGACTCAATCCCGGGTCCCCAGGATTGCGCCCTGGGCCAAAGGCAGGCACCAAACCGCTGCGCCACCCAGGGATCCCCTCCATGCCCCAACTTTGAGCATTACTCAACCCCAGTCAACACACTGAAATAGAGATGGAACTGTTCCCTCCAGGCCATATCAAATAGCAGAATTTGAGCAAAAGAAATTTTGTTCTAAGACACTATGTGATGGGGCAGTTTGTTGGCTAGAAGTAAATAACTGAAACAAGTAGGTCTTAATCATCACAAAGTTAATTTGTATCAAACTGAATTCCTAGTTTACCTTGCATCCTATACATGTGGCTTTCCATAATCTTTCTCATCTTAGTGGTATCTCGATCCTTTTAGCTGCTCAGGCAAAACCAATCCAGTCACCCTTGATTCTCCTTTTTTTCATATCCCACGCCCAATGTGTAAGCAAATCCTGTTAGCACCACCATGAGGATATATCCAATATTTCAATCTCTTCTCATTACCTCTGGTGATACCAACCAGTCCCAACCACCTTCACCTCTCACATTGTCCCAACTTTGTAACTGCTTTCTCCTTTGTCCCTCCATAAGCTTTTCACAACACAAAACATGGAAAGTTGAGTCTGATCCCGTCATCGCTCTGTGCAGAACTGTTCAATGGTTCAATATTTCACTGACAGTAACCACCAAGGTCCTTCCCATCACAGACAAAAGTCCTGCATGATTTCTAGTCTTGTCTCACTCTCATCTACCTCCCCTACCTCATGTCCCACCATGCTTTCTCTTATTCACACCGCCTCACCACATAGGTCTGGTTGATGTTCTTTGAACATATTAGGAATTCTCTGTCCTCTGGGTTTTTGCATGTGCTCTTTCCTTTACCTGGAAAACTTTTCATTCATTCCCAGTTTCTGCATGCTTATTGTTGTATTAATGGCGATCATATAGAAAATAATCCCAGGGCACCTGGGTGGCCTGGTCCATTTAGCAACCGGCCCTTAATTTCTTCTCTGGTCATTAGGTCAAATCCACATCAGGCTCCCACTCAACAGGGTGTCTGCTTGAGAGTCTCTCCATCTGCCCTTCCTTCCACTTACACCTTTTCTCTCTTTATCTCTCTCTAAAATAAATGTTAAAAAAAAAAAAAAAAAAAGGAAAATCATGTTTGCCCATCCAGCCCTCCATCCTCTTGAGATTCACCTTACTCTGCTTTAATTTTCTCTGGGGGCACTTAAACATGACATATTTTACATGTTCATTTATATTTATATTCACTCCCCCTTTCCTACTAGAAGAGAAGCTGTATACAGAAACAACTTTGTATTACATGCTACTGTATCCCTAGAACCTTAGATAGTGCCTGGCACCCAAGTAGCTACTCAAAAAGTATTTGCTAAACATACAAATTGAGAAACATACTATGTATCTGTGTGTGTGTGTGTGTGTGTGTGTGTGTGTGTGTGAAACCTGGATGGTTGTATACAATTCATTTTATTTAAATCTGATAATAACACTGTCAAGTAAATGAGGCTGTCGTCATTTTACAGACGTGAGAACTGAAGGAAAAAAATGATCATTGAAAAATGTACTAGAGTGGATGGGGCCATGGAAGAGCATTCTGATGGTGTGCTAGTCCTTGCTCCATCCGTCACCACCTACGTGATGCTTGCCAAGTGCAATTAGCCTTTCAGAATCTGCAATTTCATTAGTTATCTGTCCATAAGAACTTTGCTGTCTACATAGTGTATCTTGAGGAGCAAACTAAATAAATAGATGTTAAAATGTTTTGCCAATTTGAACAATAGTGTACAAATGTGTGTGCCCATTATTCTTAAAACTTAACAAAAATAAATCTTTATACAAATGAACCCTCTCTGCCAATTGTGGACCTTCTCCCTCTGCCTTCTCTTCTTGCTGTCCTCTGGGCCCCTTCTATACAATGGTGCTCACTATCTGTCCCTGCCTACTTGTTTTCTTATCACCCAAGTGCAAATCTTTCCTTGAAGCACAATTTTTAATCGAGTCCTCCCTGACCATCAATTTCCCTGCCCTCTGAATGAATAGTCTGTGCTCTGCAGGATGTGGGTAATTACAATAACACCAGTTGCCAAATATATCTCCCCAGTGCCAGTCACCTATCATCACCTGGTGATTTATATTTTAATTACTTTATCTTAGATTGTCAGCCCAATGGGGAGATATTTTTTCCAACTCCTTTGTCTAGGAATGGTCCTAGGACTTTTGTGTTTTAGTAAAAATTAAATCATAAGAGTCTTCCTGATGGAAAGAGCAGATAAATGAAAGAACTCAATATACTCATCTGAAAAATGGAAACATACATAACCCCTGCCCTGAAAACGTTGTAGGATTTTTGTAAGGTTCAAGAGTGTTAAGGCAACTGGGCAACTGAAATTACTTTGAAAATTTCATAAGCCATATAAATGTAAATGCAAGTAATTGATAATAATAATAATAATAATAATAATAATAGTGAAATACGTGCATAATCATTACACATTGATGTCTAACCAGACAAGCCAAAAAAATTATTTTGTTTCCCTTTTAGGGAAATTTTTCTTTCGATGTGTCCTGAGACATCTATATTCCAGCTGCTAATCTTGATCTGGTGAGTTCTCTGCTAGAAGCCACGGTTTGTTTCGTGATTTTTTTAAAACCGAAATAGCCTGAGGGATATTACAGGGGGTTAATAGATACATTTTCTTTATTTTTGTTGGAGTAAAGAATCTGCTTGATATAAAACTTCAATCACAAAACCTTTGGGCTGGAGTAGCCCTCTAGAGACAATTCAGCCCATTACCCCACTTGGCAGGAGAATTTCAGTTCGGGTTGTGCCTAAAATAAAGAGCAATCAGATGGTTTGGGCCGTTGAAAAAGCATGTCTCACATAATTGTGTGATAAATCAGATTATGTCAATGAGGTGGTAGAGAAGTGTTACCGGAAGTGGTTCACTCACTGCTCAGGCATCATTATGGTTAAGACCATCTTGACTAACTTTGCAATTCTCTCCCACTCTGGTGAGTTATCATTCTCAGAAAGTTCTCTTTTCTTTTCTTTTTTTTTTTTTTTTTTTTTGAGGAAGTTCTCTTTTAGAACTTGGGACTCTGGAATCCAACTCCTGGAGTGGAATCATAGCTATTCTACTTAATAGCTGTGACTTTGAGCGAGTTATTTAACTTCTCTTGTGCTTCATTTTCCCCATCTATAATATGGTGATGTTTTTCCTATTTACATCTTAGGATTGTTGTGAGGATTGAAGCAATTAATACCTTTGAAATGCCTAGCAGATATGCAGTATGTAACCAATAAAGATTTGTTGAAGAAAGGAAATAGTACAGTCTGTGTTGTTTTTGTGGTTTTTGTTAGCTTTTAACAGAAAAAAAGAAGGATATATGCTATCTTATACTTGTTACTGGGTACAAGTGTTTACCCAGGACATATACCTAGAAGTGGAATTTTGTAGGGCTCTCTGGTATGTTTATCTCCTCCTTTTCCAGATAATGCCAACATGTTTCCCAAAGTTGTTGTACCAGTTTAAGCCCCTATAAGTAGTGTATGAGTTTGCTTCGCATCACATCTTGGGAAATTTTAATTTTTTTTTAGATCCAGGAAGGTGCCTTGTAGTTTTTAATTTGTATTTTTTGAGGCTTAATAATGTTGAACATTTTATAAAAATAGTGTTTACTGACGTCTTCTGCAAAATACCCTTTTGTCTTTTATACATTAAATGAATTTATACAGGGAAGAATTTCATTCTGAGTTTGATGATACTTGATATTTAATATTCCTTGAGTTTCAGCAATGGACCATGTATATCATGTTGATACAATAGTGAAACAAACAACAAAAAATAACTTCCTGGGGAGCTTACATTCATGTGGGGGGAAAAGACAGTAAGTAATAATGATTATTAATTAATAATTTTCCCAAAATAAACACATAGCATATTAACACAGTGGGATATTTTACAGCAGTGGGAAAACACTGTATATATTTAATGAAGAAATAAAGTCCAGAGGAGTGTATGCAATTCATTTTATTTAAATGTTAATTTATTAAATATTACATTTATTACTATTAATATGAGTATCATTAAAATATAATAAACATAAAATATATAAATATAAGAATATTAAAATATAAAATAAATATAAAGTGATGTAAAATGCAAAGGTACAAAATATAAATTTATTAATATTGAAGTCTTAAATATATATATATTTTGAAATCTTAAATATATATTTATATTAAAGGCAAAATCAATCAGCATGTATCTTTTTGGGGTAGGTAATACACATGTACTCAGACCTTAAAGTTAGCAAGGGTCTGCTTGACAGAAACTCAGGACAGTGGATCCTTCTGTATTGGAAGGAAGAGGTTGTGGTTGAGAAGGGACACATGAGGTTTTCAAATGTGCTGTGAATACACTATTTCTTAAGTTGATTGTGGGCACGTAAATGCCCATGTATTCAGGTTATTTTAAAACTGTATGCTGTATGTATCTATTATGTCTTTGGTATAATTCATAAAAAATAATAAATATTGAAATTACAGTCAAGAATGGATCTCCCAAATGTGGCAAATATATGACTTGTTTTTAAAAGTGCTGTTGGGCTATTGACTGGATCTCAAAACAAAAATCAATGTGTATCTTTCCCTCATACAGAACACCAAAATAAGTTTCAGATGTTTTAAAATCAAATCATAAGAAAGTTATAACTTTGAAGTTATTACATTTAGACTTTTTATGCTCCCAAGTTCCAAATAGTATAAGAGGGAATCAATAGGTATTGATGGATTTAAGGTCCAGATAGATAGGTTTGCTATTCTAAAAGGTAACATGGTGGATGGACCAGACAGCAGGCTGAACTGTTACCTCATGGGAACAGGAGCTCATGCCTCTTGACGAGGAAATGTCCTCGTACCTAAGGCAGGTCAGCTGCATGGACTCACATCAAGTGTGCCATGTATCTTAAACTTAGAGGCATTTTACTGCGCTGGATCCTTCCTTACCACTCAAAGAGAGGTAACAAATGAGAGCTAGCTATACAGACTAACTACTGAGATTCTCTGTTGACCAGACCAAAAACATCATGAATAGAACCTCTTTCAGGTTGTTTATTTAAAATATTTATCCTTAAGGGATTGTGAGTTTTCATATAACTAGATAGGACAGCCTATCAATTGAAGGCAGCAGAAGGAAATTTAGATAAGTCTGGGTATAACTATCCCAGTTAGAATATTGAACTTGAAGGTGTGTTATCCTCTATATGTAACATTACTGTGAGTTATATACCTTCACTGAGAACGATGCAGAGCTCTTATCCATGGCTCCTTTTAGAGGGGACTATATTACAGATTTATGCCTTCAGATGACTCAGCAGAAGGCAAATCTTTTCCTAGTCCTAACCCAAGAGGCAGTGCCTGAGGTAATGGGAAATGTGCACTTAACGAAAATACAGGTTGATTATAGACAGGACACGTCAGAATGCTCCTAACCTTTAACTCTGTTAAAACCACTTTTCTTTAGTCATTCTTTACATTTTCTAAAAATCTTCTGATTAATCTAGAAATGTTCAAATTCCTTTCAAAGTCAGTATTGGACTTTATTTATCACACGCAATACAAGTTTGAAATGTTCCCTCATGGGCTCATTAAATTCATCTGCAACTGCTTTCCGAATCTTTTTGTTGAAATATGTACAACATTTCAAAGCAAAGTAAAACTAGCAGAAATAGCAAAGTATAGCGTACTAGTGAAGTCCAGTTTTCTATAATAGAGCGAAGGTCAGGAAATTGCGGTTTCCTTCAAGTGAACTTTGTGACTTTATAAATGTGATGACATAATGCAAGACAACCAATCGTTGCAGGAATGTCCAGCAGCAAGGTGTTCCAGGTAGACATTGGGTGGTTTCCTCAGTAGAATTTCTGGAAAGTGGAACTTGAGGAGGTTGCCAATATGGAATGCTGTGTTATTTTGGGCAGTGATCACTTGATATGTTAAGAATATTGGCCAGTTTTAAGGATACAAAAAAATGTTTCAATTCTCGAATTTCATGCAAGATTGTATTCTATGGAATGGAATGAAAAGTAGTATGGATTATGTCATAGGTCAACAAATTTTTCTGTAAAGGTCCTGATAATAAATATATTCAACTGTATACTCCATAATGTAGGTGTCACAACCACTTGACTGTCAGTGTAGCACAAAAGCTGCCATAGAAAATATGTAAATGATGGATATGTCTGTGGTTCAGTAAAACTGTATTTAATAAAACAGGTGGCAGGCCACATTTGGCCCATGTTCCATAATGTGCCAACCCCCAGATTAAACCATAAGAGTAGAATAAATGCAGACTCAGGAAAAGGTGGAATTGAATAAAGATGACGGTCAGCAGTAAAAGTCGTTAATAACCATAGTCAGATCTCATGAGTGGGAAAGAAGCTTTTTTACAAATCTACAGAATTGCCACTCTTCCATGCAGAATTCAAGCACTCCTGTAAGTACAGTGTTTAAAAAGGCATTCGCTCTTATTTATGACGTAAATGAAAAGGAAAATAATATCCTGGGTCAAAGCTTTGGCAGCTATATGACTATGTATTGTCTGTTACTAAGTGTTCATAATAAAAAGCTGCAGAGATTGAGAGGGCACCAGTCAAAACAAAGAACAGAAAAGACTGAGGCTAATTAAATCATAAAGAAAAGTAAAAATTATGCAGAGACTCATTATGTCATGTAAATGTATTCCACTAAAATGTAGAAAAAGAGTTCCAACACATGGATGGCTCATGCTTTATAATAGGCTCTATTTAGAGAGATAAACCATGATCCTTATAATACCCTTTGTTACTTGTGAAAAGATCACATTTCAAAGCACAGAAGGGGACCTCAAAGGGCTGTATTGTTCAGCCTTTTATCTCCAGGCAGGATTAATTAGAGTAATAGCTAGCGCGAACCTAGTGCCTACTGTGTGCCAGACATTTGCCATATATCTCCAAAGCTCCAATCCTTTGAATCACAATTGTGCTACTTACTACCTTTGCGAGTGTGTCGAATGAAATCTGTCTCTTTGGACGTCTGTTTCTGAAGGGGATCCTCTGGAGTCAGCCAGTCCCCGTGCCATGGAAGTCTGGGTAAAAAAGTCCTCCCTTTTGAAAGGTCTTTTTTTCAGGCACTTGGAAACCGTATTAAGTATCTAAGATTAAAATATAGGGAAATATGTTGAAGCCAGAACAACTGTTGAAATGCTGAACGCATGTGGTCAATGGATAGATGCCTCTCTCGGAATGTCATGTGATCTGGGGCCGGTCTTGGAGACCTGGCTCCTCTTCCTTGCAGTGGCTACCAGAGAGTGTGGGGATAGAGGAAAGAAGATAGATTGTGGCATAACTGGCTATAGAGTGCAGTGGGCATTTTGTTGCTCTTAACCTTTAAAAGCTGTCACTATCTTCTGGGCTTTTAAATGCTCAGGACGTGCTAATTCATGCCTTTAACGTGCTAATTCATGCTAATTCTCTGCTCTTTCAAAATCTCTTCCCTAGCCTCTTGCAGGTTATCACCTTTATTTTGTATTCCCCTCTCCTCTCACCTATAATGAGGCATTGGGCATGTTGTTATTTAGCACTTAAGACATTTGCTTTACTTTATGGTACTACTAGTTTAAGGTCCCCAGCTTTAAGTCTCACAAGGCTGGGATGATGACCTTTCCTTCTTCTGGGTTCCCAGTGTTTAACTCCCTACTTGGCAAAAAGTTGGTATGTGACTGCAGTTTTCATTATGTCCTTCATCTTTTCTTTGCCAGGCACTGAATTAGGTGCTAGGAACACAGTGTGGTGCAACAATAGACCTGTTTCTTGCTGCCATGGATAGCCCTTACATTGCAGTAGGGAGATAGACATCAATTCAGTAATTGGGCCAATGAATTTAAAACTGCAGTGTGATAGTTATATGAGGGGGGGGGAACGTTGAGAATGGAAAGTGATATGTCTGATCTTTAGGAGCTTCTAGTTTAAGGCAAATCAGTAGACAATCACGAGACACTGTGACAAGTGCAGTACTGAGGAAAGCACCAGGTACTGTGGGATCCCAAAGGGAAGGCTGTCAGAAGGGAATGCTTCCACTGACTTTGGAAAATATAAGCAGAAATGAACTTGATGGAGTCGGAGAAAGGAATTTCAGATAGAAGGGAGACCATGGGTGGAAGTGTGGACATTGGATGCGACATGACACACGTGGGGGATAATAGTCATTTCGGAGCTTCCAGTGAATGACCTAAGAGGATGGAGCCCAGAGGAAGATGCTGCCAGGGAGAGAGGCAGAGACCAGATCATGAAGGGTTCCCTCTAGAGTCTCAGGTTTTGCAGAGAAGTGGAGTGGAATATTAAAGGATTTTAAACAAATGAGCCATATGGTCATCTTTGACTTTTTCGATACATTATGATGGAAGCATTATGAAAGTTGAATGGGAAGTGAGAAATGCTTAAAGGTGAAATATCTATGAACAGGTAATTGCAGCGTCCCAGACAAAAGATGATGAGAGCTGCTCAAGTGGCAGGTGTAGTAGAATATATAGGGAGGCTGGGCAACCATGGACTGAGGCTTAAACTTAAAGGATTTTGTGATTGATTGCTTGGGTGACAGGTGTTGGGGGAGCAGTGCTAGGGAGAAGGAAAACGAGAGGAGAGAGGGTAAGGATAAGTAAAAGAGAGAGAGAGTTCAAGAACAATCGGTTCAAGAAAAAAAAAAAAAGAACAATCAGTTGGATAGTGGCGTCCCTGAGAAGGAACGCTGGATGAGGTTCCAGAAGAGAGAGAACACAGCAGACTTACGTTCAGACATTGGAAAAAGGCCACCTTGATTTATAGCCCAGCTGTGCCAATTATTTTCTGTGTGAACCTGGAGAAGGCATTTCATACTCCTTTGCCTCAGTTTCCTCATTTGTAAAAGAGAGATAAAATAGTGCCTATCTCATAGATTGGCTATTGAGATTGATTAGGTTAATGGATATAAAATTCTCAGAACTTTGGTTCTCAATAAGTACTCCATCACTGTTAACTTATGATTCCTTTAGGAGAAAAAATGCACTTGTTCAGGTTTGAGTATGCTGATGTTTAGATAAGCCTGTGGGAGGTCCAAGTGTTGATGACCACATCTGTGTTTGCTCACCACTACATCCCTCCGTAGCTGGCAACGTGCCTGATTCATAGTAGGCGCTTACTTGAGATACGTAAATTCAGATGAGTAGATACATGGATGAAAGGATAAGGTATAAAAGAGGGAATTAGTTATACATCTGAAACCTATGGAGAAGGTAAAGATGGAGTTAACAGATGTGGTAACGTGGGCCATGGGACAGGCTGAGACTTTTCCTTTTGGATGGAGAGAGCACAAGACAAAGGATGGGACACTAAATCGCTCATTTCAGGCTTCTATAACAGGTTACCATAGACTATGTGACTTATAAACAACAGACCTTTATTTAGCATAGTTCTGGAGGCTGGAAGGCCGAGATCCAGGTCAGACTCTGGTGAGGGTCCTTTTCTGGGTTGCAGACTGCAGACCTCACATTATTGTCACATGTCAGAAAGACAGTGGGAGTTCTCTGGGGCTTTTTTTTTTTTTTTTATAAGGGCACTAATCCCATTCATAAGGGCTCCACCCTCATGACTTAATCATCCCAAAGGCCCCACCTCCTAATAACATCACATTGTGGGGGATAGGATTTCAATGTAGGAACTCTGGAGCGACACAAACTTTCACTCCATGACACTAAGGGACATTTAAGGGTCAGAGACAGCAAGGGAAAAGGAGAATAGAGAGAGGGTCTCCAAAGATCTGGTGAATGTGTTATTCTGAAGCTACAAGAAAGTTTCTGTGAGAGATTCACAATGCCAAGTGCTGTAACAGCTTTTAGTATGTTAGACTATATTTTTTTTTTTTAAGAAATTTATATTTTTGAGAGAGAGCGTGCATGCACGTGTGTGATTGGGGTGAGTGAGGGAGGGGCAGGGATATCCTAAGCAGACTGGGGGAGAGCCCGACTCAAGGTGCCATCCCATGACCCTGAGATCATAACCTCATGTGAAATAGTTGGTCACATAACTAACTGAGCTGCCCACGCACCCCTAGAGTGTAAATTTTCAAATCCTGCTTTGCCCCCCCCACCCAACAGATTTTATCCCAGCCTGCTCTGTGCTACCTCTATATGTCATTCATAAGCGTACTCCTTCCCTGTTGGTTGCATGTGTGTCCAACTTTCTCCAGTAGATTTTGAGCCACTTGAAGGTAATCCTTCATCTTCTTCATCTGTATGTCCCTTGTATCAAGTGTGATGTTTGGAATATAACGGTGGGCTGCTTGAATGCATCTTAAATGAACTACGTTTATTTTATGTCAAGAGACTAAATTGTCTCAGGGACATGATTTTCTAAGGGAAAAATAAATGGCATTGTTATTCATGCATAACTTAATTCCAACAAAACTAAATGGGTGGAAGGAGTAGTCCAAAACTGAAGGGATGTATGTCATCCACTATATTGACATTTTGTTTTCTCTTGCTCATCCTACTGGGCTTTGGAGGAAGCACTGTCCTGGTGTAGTAAGCTTTGGAAGGATTTGATTTAAAAATCATGGATCTGGTGAAACCTAGCATGTGAATAACTTACTTGAATTTGACAGACACTTCATCAAGGAGCTTTTAATAGGTACACTCGCCAGTGACCTTTCAGACTCGAAGAAGGTAATATTTCTTCCCTTAGTGACAAAATTATACCCCAAGAATAGCTTACTCACTGGTGGTTTCTGTTCAGATTGATATTTTTCATACCCTCTATCAGATTATGATATCCCTATGGTTAGGATCCACATCTTGTTCGTCTTTATATCCCCAGCAGCCAACACAGGAACTGACAGCTTGTAGGTTATTGGTAAATGCTCACTGAATTAATCATTAGCTCTAAATCACTTATTATGTGTGTGAATTCAATTCAAAGGTAAGAAATAGTACAATTTTAAATGTTGGTCCTGGTTTAGAATACCCCCTTCTTAGAGTGTAGAAGAGAACAAAGCCATGGGGTTGTTCACTTCAATTTCATGGAAAGACCAAGAAACTTGTTCACTGTAGTGCTTGTGTGGATGAGCTCATAGCAAGATGAAGGAATGAAAGAATTACTGGTAAACAAAACAAAATAAAACAAACCATGGTTAAAAAAGACATGATGGAGGGGCAGCCCGGGTGGCTCAGTGGTTCAGCGCCACCTTCAATCCAGTGCGTGATCCCCCAGGATCGAGTCCCATGTCAGGCTCCCTGCATGGAGCCTGCTTCTCCCTCTGCCTGTGTCTCTGCCTCTCTCTCTCTCTGTGTCTCTCATGAATAAATAACAAAATCTTAAAAAAAAAAAAAAAAAACCATGATGGAATATCTATGCACCATTCAGAGGGATTGTTGAGATGACTCAGAAATTTTCAAAAGGAAGCTTATATAATTAGTTGATTTTATTTTTTTAAAAAAATCCCTCAGAATGAATATAGCTAATAATTACCTAAATGAATCCTGCATGAGTTTTACTGATTTTACCTGAATTCATGAAAAAAAAAGTCATGCTAAATAATTGGTGTTTAAATCTCAATTACACAGGTTGAATGAGGGAGGCCAGTAATTCATTTTTAACATTTTACATTTAGTATCAAGAAACATTTTTAATATACAGTTCTATGGATTTTTAAAAAGGCTTATTTATTTATTTGAGAGTAAGGGGTGGGAGAAGGGCAGAGGGAGAGAATTTTTCAAGCAGACTCTCCCTCTGAGCATAAAGCCCAGTGAGGCGCTTCATCTCAGAACCCACGAGACTATGACCTGAGCTGAAACCAAGAGCCAGTTAGCCAATTGAACAACCGACCCAGGCACCCCTACAGTTCTATGGATTTTTTTAAAGATTTTATTTATTTATTCATGAGAGACACACAGAGAGAGGCAGAGGGAGAAGCAGGCTCCCTGTGCGGAGCCCGATGCGGGACTCGATCCCAGGTCCCCGGGATCACGATCTGAGCCGAAGGCAGTTGCTCAACCACTGAGCCACCCAGGTGCCCCTCCAGTTCTGTGGATTTAAACACATATAGATTTGTGCAGCCACCACCATAATCAGGATACAGAACTATTCTCTTACCCCCATAACTCCTTTGTGCTACCTTTGAGATTACATTCTCCTCTCACCCTGGCAACTATTGATCTGTTCTCTATTGCTATAGCTTTATCTATCAAGAAAGCCATATATTGGAATCATACGTGTGCTTTTTTTCTTGAGATTGGCTTTTGTTCAGTCCACGTGATTCCTTTGATATTCATCCAAATTGTTGTCTGTGTTGTATATGTGTGTATTCATAGTTTGTTTTGTTTTTTTTTGGTGCTGTGTAGTATTCCAGTGTAAAGATATATATTGCAATTCATTTATCCATTTACTGCTTGACGGTCATCTGAAGTATTTCCAGTATTCAGAGATTATCAATAGGGCTTCCATAAGTATTTGTTTTTTAGGAATTTATGTTAACAGAAGTTTTTATTTCTTTGGCGTAACTATCTTGCATTGGAATTTCTGGATTATATGATATATGCATGTTCACCTTTAATTCATTTTTAAAAGCTTTTATCTATATATTTTATATTTTTATTTTCATTTTAAGCAGTTTATTTATCTATTTGAGAGAGTGAGCACGAGCAGCGGGAAGAGGTAGAAACAGGCGCCCCGCTAAGCAGGGAGCCTGACACAGGGCTCTATCCCAAGATGCCAGGATCATGACCTGGCCTAAAGGCAGACACTTGACAGACTGAGCCACCCAGGAGCCCCTATCTATCCATTTTAGGGAGAGAGTGAAAGTGAGTGGGGGGGTATAGCAGAGGGAAAGAGACAAGTAGACTCTGTGATGTGCATGGAGCCCAACATTGGCCCAGTCCCACAACCCCGAGATTAGGACTTGAGCTGAAATTCATTGTCAGCTGCCTAACTGACCGAGCCACCCAGGTCCTCCTTATTTTATTTTTTTAAAACTATTTATTTATTTATTTGAGACAGAGTGCTTGGAGCTGGGGGGAGAGGGTCAGATAGAGACGGAGAGAGAATCTCCAGCAGATTCCCCACTGAGTGAAGAGCCTGACATGTGGCTTGATCCCACGAGCCTGAGATCATGACTCCGGCCAGAATCAAGAGTTGGGGGGATCCCTGGGTGGCGCAGCGGTTTAGCGTCTGCCTTTGGCCCAGGGCGCGATCCTGGAGACCCGGGATTGAATCCCACGTCGGGCTCCCCATGCATGGTGCCTGCTTCTCCCTCTGCCTGTGTCTCTGCCTCTCTCTCTCTCTCTCTCTCTCTGTGTGTGACTATCATAAAAAAAAAAAAAAAAGAGTTGGGTGCCCAACCAACTGATCCACCCAGGTCTCCAAATATTCACCTTTATATAAGATGTCACATTGTTTTCTTGAGTGGCTCTACCATTTTGCCTTCCTATGAACAATGAATGGAAGGTCCATTTTCTCCCCACCCTCACCAGCATTTGGTATTGCCATAATTTTTAATTGTAGGTATTCTAATGTGTGTGTAGGACTATCCCATCATGTTTTTTGTTTTTTTTTTTTTTTTTTTTTTTAAGATTTATTTATTTATTTGAGAATGAGAGGGAGAAGGAAAGAATTTCAAGCAGACCCCCAGGTGAACAGGCATCCTGAGGCAGGGCTGGATCTCACAACTATGAGATCATGCCTTGAGCTTAAATCAAGAGTTTGAAGCCCAACCAACTGAGCCATCCTCTCAGTATGCTTTTAATTTACATTTCCCTAATGACTAATGTTGACCATATTTAATTAGCTTATGTGTCAGCCATATTTCCTCTTGGTTGAATTGTCCCTTCACATGTTTTGCTCATTTGTCAATTGGTCTTTTGTTTTCTTGCTGTTGAGTATAGTGAGTTCTTTGTATATTCTGGATACAAGTCCTTTGTCATATATGTGATATATTTTCTGTAAATTGCCATTTCATATCCATATGTCATGAAGATTTTTCTCTTATGTTTTAGAGATTTCTTTTTAAGATTTTATTTATTTATTCATGAGAGACACAGAAAGAGAGAGAGAGAGAGAGAGAGAGAGGCAGGGACACAGGCAGATGGAGAAACAGGCTCCATGCAGGGAGCCTGATGTGGGACTCCATCCCGGGTCCCCGGGATCACACCCTGGGCTGAAGGCGGCACTAAACCCCTGAGCCACCCAGGCTGCTCTGTTTTAGAGATTCTACAGGCCTACATTTTATATTTAAATATATGAGTTAATTTTTTTTTTTAAAGATTTTTTTTTTATTTATTTATGATAGTCAGAGAGAGAGAGAGAGAGGCAGAGACAGAAGCAGGCTCCATGCACCGGGAGCCCGATGTGGGATTCGATCCCGGGTCTCCAGGATCGCGCCCTGGGCCAAAGGCAGGCGCCAAACCGCTGTGCCACCCAGGGATCCCTATGAGTTAATTTTTTAAAAAGATTTATTTATTTATGAGAGACACAGACACAGAAAGAGAGGCAGAGACATAGGCAGAGGGAGAAGCAGGCTCCTCACAGGGAGCCTGATGTGGGACTCGATCCCGGATCCTGGGATCATGTCTTGAGATGAAGTCAGGTGCCCAACCGCTGAGCCACCCAGGCGTCCTGATATATCAGTTAATTTTTATATCAAGTCTAGGGTTCATTCCTTGCATATGGATGTCCAATATTTCCAACCCCATTTTTGAAAAGTATCTTTTCTCCATTGAAATTCTTTTGTATCATTGTACAAAATCATTTGTCATATATATTTTTTAAAGATTTTATTTATTTATTCATGAGCAACACAGAGAGAGGCAGAGACATAGAGGGGGAAGTAGGCTCCCCGTGGGGAGCCCAATGTGGGACTCGATCCCAGGACCCCAGGATCACAACCTGAGCTGAAGGCAGACGCTCAACCGCTGAGCCACCAAGGTGCCCCTCATTTGTCATAGGTTTGTTGGGTTATAGTGTCAAAAAGAAACAAAACTGGACATTATTTAAGTGGTAAGGACAGATTTGAATCAGTAACATACTATTACAGTATGGAACAGATACCAGTGCTTATTTAACTTCCTCTGTGTAGACGTGATGAGGCATTTTAAAGGGAGAATGAGGGAATATGGAGGACGGAAGTGAGGGCTCAGTAGAGTGAAGGAATTGAAACCTGACAACAAGTGTGAAAGGGGTGTTGGTCCCTGTGCAAACCATCTGGGTTTGTTAACTGATGCTTATCAAAGTTCGGCTCCTCCCCTCCTACAGAAGCTGGGAGGCGGGCTGGATCTTTAGTTGTTGCCTGGCACAAATGGTTAAGTTTTGGCTACCCTGAGGTTTCTTGGACAGGCGTTTTAAGGGGGCTAGGATCTTCCTAGGGGTGCGGCCTGGAGCTGTTAGACAGTGTGTTCCTGTTTGTTCAAGTCTTCCAGACCAAGGTTGAGTCCTCATGGAGAAGAGGGCTCAGAGCCTGCCTAGAGTTCAGTTGAAGGAGATGTAAGCGTCGTCAGTAGTGAACACTTCCTTCTGTTCCTTTGATCTTTGTGTCTCTCCCTTCACCAGTATCACATTGTGTCAGTTACTGTGGCCTTCGAGTGAGTCATGAATGGAGTAATATGCATCCTACCATCGTAGTCTTCATTTTAAACATATTTTGTTTCTCCCGCTTACCTTGTCTTCCATCTAATGTTATTGTTAGGAAGTCAACTGAACTGGAGAGGGACAAATTACCAGCAGTTTGAGTAAAACAAAAACCAATTGCTCAATCTCTTTCTCTCAAATAAATAAAATCTTTAAAGAAAAAAAAAAAAAGAAAAGACAGGGGGTAGTACCTGGGTGCTTCCGTCGGTTAAAACGACAACCAAAGCTGCAGTAACAGGCCAATTTTTTATCACTTGCTGTGATAATATAGGCAAGAAGCTACGCCGGAGAAGGCACTGACTTCCCCATGTTTGATTTTCATCCATGGAGTAGCATGGCATGGAGTAGACTGAGGGTTAGACGGAGCAGCACACAGACATGGGGTTCATCTCACTGTAAAGAGATCTTGAGAGAGAATGAATATCAATGAATGATGCATGACAACAGAGATACGATCTTTGAGGAGGCAAGAGGGGCTGGACTCCAGTGCGCCGGTGGTGAGGATGGGCCTTGTCTCAGTAGGAGCACTT
The DNA here is from genome assembly GCF_003254725.2 of Canis lupus dingo. NCBI lineage: Eukaryota > Metazoa > Chordata > Mammalia > Carnivora > Canidae > Canis > Canis lupus. Next base: position 112,747,854 of record NC_064281.1, on the reverse strand, counting down.
GTAACAGACAAGAGGGAAGGCAGATAAAATTGGCCCAGAAAGCACAGAGGTAGCTTGATGGTTGATAAGATCACATCTCTGGGCTTTTATCTTCTTAATAAAATATGAAGCCAAGTCATTAGCTCAGTGAGGTATCATGGGATACTTGGGAGAGCCAATTTCAGAACAGTGGTTTGCAGATTAAGAAAATAAACCCACAGGGGAAATAGATAGAGTAGGATGGCCAGCCAGTGTTGGGTTGGGTGCCCATTTAAATTATATGCGTATGCTGCACAACATGTTCTAGCCAGAAAATGAATGTGGATTCTTTAAAAATGCAAAAGGCTCACACTAAGCACGCTCTTGGAAATTTACTTTTATTTTGTGACTTAATGTATTTTACACATTTCTTTTCGCAGCACATTGCACATGGCTTCACTACATTCCTTTAGTAGCTACATTGTATTTTGAAGAGTGGACATCTTCTAATTTTTTTTAGTCCATGCGAACATTGGAAAATCTAAGGTTGACTTCATAGCCATGTCCTGGAGGCAGGTTAACAGGGAACGATTTGAGAACACAGGCATTTGGGGATGTGGATGATTTGGGAATAACGAAAATGATTCATTTATTCAGTTTTTCAAATATTCTTTGATTTCCTGAAAACTGTTTAATGAGTGTATACAGTGGGCCACTTGACCACGAGTGAGCTCGTGAATGTGACATAGTTGCTGTACGTGAAAAAGAGTCACAAGTATGCGAGACCACATTAAAATACCTCCACACCCCTCCTTTTTTATTTTTTATTTTTACTTTTTATTTATTAATTTTTTTACCCCCTCTTTAAAAAAAAAAATAACCTCTTAAAGAGGATTACAATCTTTCTTCGTGGTCGCTCATTTAGTATTATCTACTTGTGGTGAGGTTTGTTCCCTACTGAATAGACTCTCATAATCTTTTTTTTTTTTTTTTTCCTCCTTCTTACATGATGTATCTTTTTCATTTAGTTTTTCTTTAAAAGTTCCTGGAACATCTCCAGTGGTGATGAGCAACAAGGCACTTGAGTCAAAGTTCTGAAAGCCCACATCTGTCTCTTTTCACATAGTCCTCCCTTTTTATGCTTAAGTCGGCTGCGGAGCAGCACCTGTGGTGGGAAGAAAATTCTGGACTGCTGGCCTGTTTAGCTTGAGCTTTCCCTTCTTCCTGACAAAGCTCCCCATTGCCCCCCACGAGGAATATGACAGTTCATTCCCTTTATTCAAACACTGTCTCTCTGCCCCTGTCTCTCTGCTCCTCTCTCCTGGTCTCCCCTATCTCTAACAAACATGCCTTCCTCTGAGTGATGGGCAGACTAATAGCTCAACGTTGTTAGCAGCACTGCCCTCCTTACACCAGAAAATTAGAAAGTCAATGTCTAAATATAGAGTTGAAATTAGGAAGTATGCTTTCCAATTCTTGACTGCTCCATCATTGGCTTGCTGTGGGGACCGCAGGGAACTGCTTGACCTCTTGGTTTCCTTTGGTTCAATGAAGGCAATAATTCCTGCCTTGCCTTCCAGATGTAGGTGAGTAATTAATGGTTGTGGAGGCCTTTGGAACTCGAAAAGGAAGCTGCGAAGGCTAATCACTCGCAGTATTCACCTATGTTTTTGGATTAATTGACACAGGAAAACAAGTGGCTGGGTTGTGAAATAGGAAACCATGAAAGTCAATACAAACTCACCTGCCAATTCACAAGAAGTTCCTCAAGGAAGCAGAAAGCTATTTTTTTCCTGCCTTTGCCTCGTCTTCCTCTCCTGAACTTTGGTTTGTGTACTTCCTCCTGGACTTCCTCTCCTAAATTATGGATTAGCAAGATGCACTTGAAAAGCAGCATCACTTTGGAGCTGGAAAGACCCAGTTACATACCTGATTCCACCACTTTCCAGCTGTGAGAACTCGGGCAAGTGACTGGTTACATGTTTCACCTCTCCGTGCCTCAGTTTCCTTCTTTTGTACAAGCGCAATAACCTTTACAACACAGAGCTACCACTGAGGATTGCATGCATGCCTCTCAGCATGCGTGTGTTGATGCTAGGACATCAGTGAGTTTCGAGGATGTTCATTCCCTTTCAGTGTTTCGAAAGGAGGTCGACGGAGAGGTCTTCCAGCAAAGCTGCAGACACTCGAGAGCCAGCTCCCATGGTCAGGAGTTGGGTCAGGCTCGGTACAGGCCTCAATGTTCCACTATGACTTTTAACCACATGGAAAGAAGCATCTCACATCAGACCAAACTCCCTCCTTCTGCAACCACAAACATGATCAGCTATGTGCTAAACAGAGGAAAGCAATGGACATTTTTTAAAATGAAGATGTTCTTTGTTGAGCTCTAGAAACTAAGGCAGTAAATGTGACAATCCCATGAAGGACAGGTATCCGAGTACATGGTTTCTGAGAAGATCCCTTTTTTAGGGAGGAAAAGATGCATGTAAGTGGACAACGTTTCCAACGTGCCAACACCATACATGACGATGTTGCACATTTTAAGGACTTTTTTTTAAAGATTTTATTTATTTATTCATAGAGACACAGAGAGAGAATGAGAGGCAGAGACACAGGCAGAGGGAGAAGCAGGCTCCATGCGGGGAACCCGATGCAGGACTCGATCCTGAGACCCCAGGATCATGCCCTGCGCCGAAGGCTGGCGCTAAACCGCTGAGCCACCCAGGGATCCCCATTTTAAGGACTTTTTAAAGGCTTTTGTATAGGATCCTCAGGGTAACTAATTTTTTCTTCAATGTATAATCTGAATTTTTTGAAAGAAGTGAGTGTTTGACCTGGGCCTCTGAATCCTGCTCTGTTGTCAGATCAGTGCTGCATTTGGGAAAGTCATTTTTTTTGGGGGGGGGGGGGGGATGGCTTTGATAATGTCACATGTAGCAGAGAAACATTTCATCTTATAATCACATTACATAAGAAGACAAATATATAATATCAGCCCAACAGAGGAAAGGATTCCTTTAGTCATTAGCAAAGGGACTAATAAAATATGGAAACCTCGAGGTATTGCTCATTCCTAACTCTTGTAAATTAAGAATATTTTAGGGGCACCTGGGTGGCTCAGTGTCTACCTTCCCCTCAGGTCATGATCCCAGGGTCTTGAGATCCAGCCCTGCATCTCTGCTCAGCGGGGAGCCTGCTTCTCGTCCTCCCTCTGCCTGCTGCTCCCTCTGCTTGTACCCTCTCTCTGTGTCAGGTAGGTAAATAAAATCTTAAAAAAAAAAAAAACTTTGTATTACAAAACATGCCAAAAATAGTAAAATGCTGAGTCCAATACTAATGCAGATTTTAGTGCTATAGTATAGATATTTATGCATGTGGCAGTTTTCTTCCCTAGAAGTTGGCATCAGAATATTATTTATTTCTCTGTTCCTCCATTACATCTCATGGTACTAAATGTTAGAATGTCTCAAATTCTAGTACAAAAAAAAAATTATGTTTTGAAGACATGTAACAAGAATGATCATTAGAAAAAAAAAAATTTAAGTATCACAGATATAACACTCAATGAGGGACACCTGGGTGGCTCAGTGGTTGATCGTCTGCCTTCAGCTCAGGGTGTGATCCCGAGCCCAAGAATCGAGTCCTGTATCCGGCTCCCTGCATGGAGCCTGCTTCTCTCCCTGCCTATGTCTCTGCCTCTCTCTGTGTGTCTCTCATGAATAAATAAAAAATAAAAATCTTTAAAAAAATTAATAAAACTCAATGATTGTTAAATGTTACTATTTCTTTTTTTTTTTTTTGTAAAATTTAAAAATTTATTTACAAGCGTTCCTGATCATGCAGATAGAGGCTCATGACAGAGAGAAAATGTGCTTGTGAATGATTTTTTTTATTGAAATATAATTGGCATACAATGTTGCATTAGTTTTAGGTGTATAACATAGTGATTTGACAAGTTTACACTATAGTCGTAGCGTAGCTTCCATCCGTCACATACAACACTATTACAAGATGACATTGACTTCATGAGTCCCTTTCTGCCTTTTATTTGTCCATTTGTTTTGTGTTTTAGATTCCATATATAAATGAAATCTTATAGTATTTGTCTTTGTCTAACTTGTTTCAGTCAACATAATATCTTCTGGGTCAACCCCTATTTGTTTTCAACCCCTATTTTTGCAAATGGCAAGATGTCATTCTTTTTTGATGGCTGAGTAATATTACATTGTATGTATATGTACACACACACACACACACACATACACACAGTCATAGTTTAATGATTTTTTTAAAAATCAGGGGCACCTGGGTGTCTCAGTTGATTAAGCATTCAACTCTTGATTTTGGCTCAGGTCATGATCTCAGGGTTGTGAGTTCGAGCTCCACGGTGGGCTCTGCATTGGACGTGGAGCCTGTTTAAATTTTTCTCTCCCTCTCTCTCTGTCTTTCCCCACTCCTCTAAAGAATTTAAATGATTTTTTTAAATCAGTTTTTTATCATTTTTACATAGGGATGATTTGTAACTATGGACTTTATGATTTTATATTTTGTTTTATGTGTAAAAATTCGGGAATTTAGTTGTGACTTAGTAATAAAATTTTTAATAATTTATTGACTAATTCTTCTATGGATTAGACATTACTACCTGTATCATCATACCATAAATTTGAATATATGCTATGGTTAGTTTCTGAAATAGGACTAGTAAATTGTTTTGCTGTTAAGGGCTTTATATTCATAGAGCAGTTTTAAAGGGTCACAGCAAAATTGAGAGGAAGTTACAGATATTTCTCATATGGCCCCTGTCCTCACCTATGCATAGCTTCTCTCATTATCAACATCCCCCACCAGGCTGGGATATTTGTTACAGTTGATCAACCTGTGTTGACATGTTATCAATGTCTATAGTTTCCATTAGGGTTCAGTCTTGGTGCTGTACACTCAATGGGTTTGGATAAATGTATAATGACACATTTCTATGTTTATAGTATCATATAGAATTTTTTCAGTGCCCCAGATATCTTCTGTGTGTCCTCACCTATTCATCCCTCCCAGCTATTCTTACCCTGCCAACCACCAATCTTTTTATTGTCTTCATAGTTTTGTCTTTTTCCGAATGTCATATGGTTGGAATCTTACAGTATGTAGCCTTTTCACATTGGCTTCTTTCACTTAATAATAATGCATCCAGGGCCCTTCTTTGTCTTTTCATATTTTGAAGGGCCATTTCTTGTTTGGACTGAAATATATTCTATTGTCTGGCGTATCAATGCTTATTTGTTTATTCAGCTACTAACGGACATCTTAGTTGCTTCCCAGTTTGGACTATTATTAATAAAGCAGATATAAACATCCATGTGCAGGTTTTTGTGCGTGGACATTGCTCTCAACTCCTTTGGGCAGCTTCCAGGGAGCATGGTTGCTCAATCATATGTAAGAGTATGTGTACTTTACAGAAACACTAACCTGGCTTCCAAACTAGCTGTACTATTTTGCCTTCCCGTCAGTAATTAATGAGTTTCTGTTGCTCCACATACTTGCCAGTTTGGTGTTACAGTGGCCTGGGTTTTCGCCATTTTGATAGGTATGTAGTTGTGTCACATTGTTGTTTTTAATTTGTATTCCCCTAACGACCTACAATGTGGAGCATCTTTTCATATGTTGATTTGCCATTTTCTATCTGTATATCATCTATTAAGATCTTTGTCCTATTTTTTAAAAAAAGATTTTATTTATTTATTTGAGAGAGGGAGCGTGAGAGAGAGCACAAGAGGGTGGAGGTTCAGAGGGAGAAGCAGACTCCCTGCTGAGCAGGGAGCCTGATGTGGGATTTGATCCTGGGACCCAGATCCTGACCTGAGGAGAAGGCAGTCACTTATCTGACTGAGTCACCCAGGCACCCCCTCTCCCAATTTTTTTTTTTAAGGTTTTATTTATTTATTCATTAGAGACACAGAGAGAGAGAGAAAGAAGCAGAGACATAGGCAGAGAGAGAGGCAGGCCCCATGCAGGGAGCCTGATGCGGGACTCGATCCCAGGACTCCAGGACCACACCGTGGGCCAAAGACCAATTTTTTAATCAAGTGGTTTTCCTGTTGAGTTTCTTTGTATATTTTGGATAAAAGCCCTTTATCCGGTGTGTCTTTTGTGTTTTTTGTTGTTGTTTGTTGGTGGAGAGGGGCAGAGAGAAAGAGAATCTTAAGCAGGCTGTTTGCCTGATGCTGGGCTCGATCTCACTACCCTGAAACCGTGACCTGACCCGAAATCAAGATCTGGACATTTAACCAACTGAGCCACCCAGGCACCCTTGGCTGTCTTTTGTAAGACATATTTTCTTCCAGTCTGTAGCTTGTCTCTTAATTCGCTGGGCATTGTTTTTCACAGCAGAAGATTTTAATTTTAATGAAATCCAGCTTATCAATTATTTATCTTATGGATCATATCTTTGGTGTTGTATCTCAAGTCATTGCCATACTCAAGGTCATCTAGGTGTTCTTCTACATTTTGTTCTCGGAGTTTTCTAATTTTGCATTTTAAATTTAGGTCAGTGATCCATGTCGAGTAACTTTGTGTTAAGGTTATAATGTCGGTGTTTAATGTCTGGGTTAAATGAATCTTTGTTCCACCTTCGGCCTTTTGACCATATCTCTGCTGCTGTAGTTTCCATATAGGCCCTATTCCCCATCTACAATTCTCATTCTATTTGACTTATTTCCATAACCGATTCCTACCTGCTACTTACCCATTCACACTCTCCCAAGTGCTAGCTTGACACAGCATTCATGAACAGCTATAATTTATGTCACATCTTTTTATTACTTCATTAGTAGTTACCTGTGATGCTGGAGACATCTTGATAAATAAGATATATTTCCTGTCACCAAAGTGATAAATACACAAATGTACAGTTTCAAATTGTTTATAAGGGCCATTTTATAGAAGTGTACATAATGTATTAGAGCACTGAAGTTGTGCACACAACTTCCTAGGGCAACCATGGGGAAAACAGCAGAGTGGGGGCTATTTCAAGAAAAGGGATCAACATGGGATGCCTGGGTTGCTGAGCATCCACCTGTGGTGATCCTGGGGTCCTGAGAACGAGTCCCTGTAGGCAGCCTGCTTCTCCCTCTGCCTATGTCTCTGCCTCTCTCTGTGTGTCTCTCATGAATAAATAAAATCTTTACAAAGAGAAAAGGGAACAACATATTCAAAGGTATTGGGATACTGTGTAGGTAGGGCTTAGAGATTTGCTGCAAAGATGAGGTTAGAATGTAGGTTGGGAGAGATTTTTAGATTAATACTAATCTAAAAATTAGATTAGTATTCTATTTTGCACGAAATAGTTGGAATGATTGTATTGGAGCTGGGGGCAGAGGTGGAAGGATTGTGATGTTTTAGCAGGTAATGGCACAGTTAGATGTGTATTTTAGGAAATCAAATGGATGGATGAATGAATGAATAAATAAACAAGTCTTCCAAAAAACAAAAATTCAAACCCTATGTCCCCACAGAATTTTCTGTAGATTGGGGCAGTGTCTTTGATTATTCTCCAATCTTGTATAATAACCTGTGTATGTGGCCCAAGTCTTTGAATGATGTGGTCATTTTACCCACTGACAGACATCATGGACCTGTGTAAGTTGCATGCATGAGGTTTTAACAAAACTGCCCAGATGCGACTGTTTTGATATAAAGACCTGATATTTCATACAGCAACAAGTCTATTGAAAGCAAACGATGGGAATTTTTAAAAAATTATATTTCAAGGAAAGTGTGAGCATCAGATGGCCTTCACTGTGAAGAGCTACAGAGAGACTCAGTTGGACTCCTAAGAGGAAGATGCAACATATTATTACCAACAGCTCCTCAGGCATAGGCTTAGATGATTGCTGACTGCTGATCCTTTAAAAAAAAATGAGCTGGACTGAATCTGGGAATTGTAGATTAGGCATCTGACTTTGATATCAGTAAGACCAGATAAGGAAAATCTCTAAAGAGCACCTTGTTGAGTGTAAATTTCAGAACCTGCCACTACCTTTTCCACCAGAGTAAATCATGTCTCACACGAAAGCGCTCTTGAAACAAAGAAAAATAAAACTATGGTCCAAAGAAAATCAGTGAGTAAATTTTCTGTAAAACATTACACAACTTTTGAAAATGTATTTCTAAGAGCTTTCAGCGAAATGTGGCAATAATGCTCGTTTCTGCCTTTTGCTTGGTATTCACATGACAAATCACCGGGAGAGGCAAAGTATTGCACTTTTTTTTTTTTTGGAAGAATTAAAATGGAGAACATGATCCAATGTTAGGAATATTCCTCAATCTCTGAAACAATATTGCTTGCAGGATCCCCTGACCCTCAGCTTACAGATAAAGTAATTAAGGGCCAGAGTGGGGAAATGGCTTACGCAGAGTCATATATTGACAGAGACAGTTCTTAATATCATATGCCATTTACTGTATCCTGATCAGTTTCCAGGCACTGTGGCGAGACACTGTAAAGTGTATTATGTCTTTGTTAACTCCATCACATCCAGAGAATGAAGACCGGAAAAAGACTTACCTTGCCCAAGGTAACATAGATATTTAAGATATAGACCTGGGATTCAAGCTTGGTTTTGTCTTATTCCAGGGCCTTTGCTCTTCCCGGTGAGGACATGTGTCTTGCCTAGATCAGACTAGTATTACCGCCTCTGCTGGACTCTTCCCCCATTACCACTAAATGATTTCAGTTCTTGGAATTCTGAGAAACACAGTAAGCAGTGAGATTTGTGCACTTTTCCCCCAAAATGGCATATATAGTATATGAAGGAAGTAACACAGATCGATAGGCTGTGTTGGAAAATTAAAAAAAAAAAAAAATCAACCATTTTCCTTTTTCTGGTCATGAGGTATCTCTACCAAGAATAGTGCTTTTATCTTGTCTTTGCAGATATGGAAAGGAGATGGAGAACACTTCCCATCACCGTCCTACCCGTATAGGTAGCTAAATGGCCTAACTGGAGGGAAGGTGTAACCAGTTTATTAAATGGGCTCGATGTACTCTTTCTGGCCTCCTTCAACATTATGGACCCATCCCATAGTTTTCCAGGTGTTTTGAGGAATAAGAACACTTGATCTTACATTATACAATCACAAGTAAATGACATACTCGGTAGCCCTGATTCCAGGCCTAATATCTGCATAAATTTGCTTATCCCTCTGCCTATTTTCCCGTCCAATTTTTCTTCCATAGTCTAGCTAGAGTAGTCTTTTAAGGAAAAGGTGCTAATTAGCTGGAGTAAGAGAAAGAATTTGTGCGTATGTGCACACGTTTGTTGGGGTGTGTGGGGGGTCCAGGAGCACGTGGTAAGACAGGAGCTTCAACACACCATCACTGTTAACACCAGATCCCTCGAATGGAACCACTCTGCTAATAAACATGGAAGCCAGAAACCTGCCTCAGAGCTTACCCAATATCCCTTGGTGGCGGCCTCCCTGAGGAAACTCAGTTTATTTAAATAATTTATGCCACTATAGTTACCAGTTACTCACTTCATCTCTTTCCATTTCAGGAGTGGGGTGTCATTCCCCAGGATGCTCGTTGGCTTCATTTTTGGCATGAAAGGTGACAAAGCAAACTAGTTTCACATGTCAGTGGATGTTTAAAATCTTTCATTTCAGCAAGAATTTCTTTCCCCTGATCTTAACTTCTCAGATCCTGAACTTTGTAAAAGCGGACTTTTTGGCTGTGTGCTGAAGGCTCAGTAACTCCCCTGGGCTCTTACACTCATTGATCAGAGTTTGGTAGATCCTGCTATTATAGTAGAATTAATGAATGAATTAAGAGCTGCTCGGAGAAACAGCCACAGATTGTGCACTTAGCGACTGGTGGTATCGTGGGTGTGAACAGGGTTAATTGTAAATCTAGGTGCACCTTTGCCAACTATGGGGATCATTAAATATATCTGGGACTCTTTTCCAAAGACTTGGGGCTTTAAATTCCAATGCCTTCCTCTTTAATATTCACAGCCGCACCAAGGCTTGATGGGTAAGGAAATGCATGTTTGTCCTTTTCCCTGGTAAGAACTGTTTCTACCTTAATCTTTATTTTTCCCCTCTGCGATTCGACATAGACACCATTATGAGTTTAATCGGGGATGCTTATTAATTGGCAACTCTATTTTTGTCATCACTGACTTTAAAACACGTTTTCCTACAAAATGGGTTTGAAGATAAGGTTGCAAAGCCTGCTCTTGTGTCAATTTTCTGTCATTCAATTATGATCTAAAATGTAAAATCCCTTCTCGCTTTTATGTCATTCAAGACAGCTGAGATCCTTCTTGCTTAGTATTCTGGCCAGGTGATTTCTTTTAGCTGTCATTTTAAAAATGCATGAGGCTAAATTAAAAGTTGCAAAGACTTTGGGGATGATAATTAGGTAATCATCTTCTTGAGATGTGATTAAAACCTTTAACCATAACACATTTTCATCACCACTTTTGCTAGGTGTGTTATGAACAACGTCCCTAATACTATGCTCTGTGATTCGTATGGATCTTTACCACTTAATTGTATGCAAATTATATGTCACCAAGCAATCACGTAGCCAGACAGTATAGATGGCAAAGAAATAATTCCTATTCAGTATCACAGATCACAGTTAAAGATGAGAGACCTTGGGAGACCTGGAATCGCCAAGAAGATTCTGAATCATAAATTTCACTTGCCCACTCAAAAAGTGGTCTTGTTCTCCAACAGTCATCAAGTCTTCTTTTTTTTTTTTTTCAAACAATTAACACCTATTTCGATAGCTTTGCCAGATACATCCATAGTTCGAAATGCTTTAACATCATCAGTTACGTCTTGATTAGGAGGAAAAAAGGAAAAAAACAAACTGATCAACAAGCTAGCTAATTGGCAGTGGGCACTTCTGATAAGCATGAAGTAGCCTCCCTAAGCGTCCATCCCTGGAAGACTAAGAGCCATCGTGCAGTGGAAAGAGCCAGGTTGGGGGACCACAGAGCCCTGCGTTCAGTTCTTTGTTCTTACACGTGCATACACAGATGTGTGATTTTAGGCAGGTTGCCTTGATTCTGAGCTTCCGTTCCTTTTTCTGTAATATGACAATAGCAATTTCTTTGTCCTACGTGTCTTAGGAGAATTGCACTTAGCTTAGGACATGGCACATAAGCCCTAAACGACTGGAACTATTGTCTTTTTTATCAATTTAAGCAAACGTTTACTTTTTTCTGAGCATCCTGTTATTCTCCTTTAATATTAAATTCATAACTCCTCCCCACCCTTGCAGGGTAGTTAGGAAGATTAGTCATGCCTTATGAAAATAATCCCCTTTATTCTTGGCACATATTAGGTACTCATTAATGATTGCAACCATGTTATTTTACTGCTAGTATTTTAGTTGAATTTCATTTATTGAAGAAATATTTATTCGCTCTCTGCTCCATGTCATGATTTAGGTGCTGATAATGTGGTGAATGAGCCACACTCGATCCCTGCCTCGAGATTAGAACTGAGTGGGGGGCACAGTGCTGGTGGCTGAGGGGGTGCTGGAGGGTGTGTGCAAAAGAGGAAGAGATCTGAGGTCCCTCTCAGCATTCTCAGGTCATCCTTAGAGTCATCTTTAGTGCTAGAGCTACAGTGAACCGCAGGGGGTCAGGTTTGGGAACCTGGCTCCCCACCCCTCCCCATTCGCAGGCAGCCTAATTTGGGATAATTACCTAAAAAAAATATATATATATACTTTGTTAGACACAGAAACAATAAAATGTCCCTCATGCCTACATTTAGAATCTTCATGAAATTTTCATGTTTACTATATTAAAGAATTACTTATTCTGCCAAAAATAAAAAATTACCTGATGTCTCTGTGCCTCAGTTTATTCATCCGCAAATGGGGCTGAGAAAGTGACTCATATGCTGTTGTGGCAACGCAGTTTAATATACTGAAAACTTTTAGGATTGCACGTGGTACATAGCAAGTATTCAAGAAATGTTCATGGTCATTACAATTAATTTATTTCCTTGGATATACCTTGTCCCCACACGCGGTTCCTTCTTGGAAGGCTCTTTCCTTTCCTTCTTAACTGACCTCTCCATTACCCACACTTTACATCTCAGCTGGACACTGAAGCCCTGGTGGTGGGGGGGTGGGGGGAGTGCCTGACAGGACCTAGCAAGAATGTGCAGAGAGAGACCTGATGGGACTTGACAAAGCATTGAGAGACCCCAACATTTTAGATTTGGGGTCAGGAAGAGAAACCATGTACAGAGCCTGAAATGCAGCCCTGGAAAGGCTGGAGAAAAATCAAAAGACCATGGTATCACGGAGCACACCCGGAAGAGAGCCTTGTAAGGAGGAGTTGTTGTCGCCAGTGTCCACTGCTGCCTAGAGCCAAGTTCTACAAAGTTCCAAATACATCACCCATGGACTCTAGGGACTAAGAAGTCATTCCCGACCTTAACAAGATCAGCTTCTGGGGCCTCTCTTCTGGGTGGTAATGGAAGAGATAGTCTAGTAAATAAAAGAATACTTGAAGGCTGAGGGGATAGAAATAAGCTTATAAAATCATTTTCATTTCTGATATGAGGGAGATTCCATAATTTCATTATTTTTTTAATTTTTTGCTTTTAAGGTAATTGTTGGGAATTGAGAGAGTCGGGCCTCTGCTGGGATGATTCATCATCATTATGCCCTTGAGCATTCCTAGCGATGATCCTGTCCCCTTTCCTGATAATGAAAGAAAGGCAAACACGGGTGAAACCTGTGGGTTGGGCCACCATTTTGCTTTGTTTGTCTTGAAGTGGGGGGAACAGGACTTCAGCCAGCCTTCCCCAGGTCTTATCTCCACACCTCCTGGTTCCTTGGGAGATCTTTAATTTTTCATCTCCTTTACTTAACCCTCGTTCATTGAAGGTAACAAACTCCTGGTGTTTACCATCATTTGACCTTCCCTCTCTAGCTTGTCCTCCTCGCTGGCAAAAAAAGGTTAAAACTTTGTTGTTTTCTTTTCTGCCTCCTGTCAAATACCAGCACAGTTGGATTTTGTCTGAAGTGGAAGACGTCACTGAGCCACTTTTGGTCTCCAAGAAGTGTTCCACTTTTATTTTCCATAATAGTGCTTCCCCATCCGAGGGGGGAAGGTGACCAGGGAGGCTTATAAGCTCAGCTGATTCCTTAAATCTTCTGTTGCTGTCATTCGCCCACTGGGTTTGAAATTATGTTGAACTTCTTCATTCCTGCTAATGGGGCCTTCCTGTTGATGTTGGGGAAGAGATACTCTGTAATCTGGCTTCATTCCATGACATTATTTTTAAAGCCATAGTCCACACTTACTAGCTTGGTGTAATAGGCAGATGATCACAATAAAATGTAGAGGAGGCTTTCAGGGTCCTGCCAGATGTCCTGTCAAGGGCGGGAATGGTCTTTCCTCCAGCTTCTGTGAGTGCTTACTGCTCCCAGCTGACCCCTTCCTCCAGGGAATGCTTGTCTGCCACGCAGAAGCCCCCCACTCACACTCCCAGGTAACCCCCCGCTAAGGATGGACTCACTGCATACAAGAACCTCACTCCCTTTCCTTAATGTGGGGCTATTGCTCTGATGCTCCCTTTGGGATCATGCTTAATCTACTCTGAATGAGAGACCATATTCTTGTTTAGCAACTTCCTCTGCCCTACCCTACTTCTCTTATCCCCCTCCCTTTTCTGAGACCTCCTTATCAATAATCTCTCATTGATAATCAATAATCTCTCACAAGAATGTCCACAGTAGGGTCTATCTCCAGGGCACCTAACCTCAGCCCGTTGGCTAACATTTAAGGGTCTTAGCAATATGCCATTAACTCTGCTGATTGCATTACGTACGTGATGTCATTTAATCTGCCACACAGTCTCACTGGGCATGTAGTATTATCTCCATTTTACAGGAGAGGAAACAGAGAAGTCTCCCTCCCCAGGTTCATGTCCTTCTCCCCAGGTTGCAGAACTGGAAATTGAGGAATTAACTGTAGCTTTAGGACGGAGGAGAATAATAATGAACAAAAAAACAGTCCCTGCCTTCAAAAGGATGTGTGCCCACAAATAGATCAAGAACCACAGTTTTAGGGAGAGTCTTGATCCCAGTATTAGAAATACTTGTACCATATAGAAGATAAATAGTCTATGAACTTCTTTTTCTTTCTTTCTCTTTCTTTCTTTCTTTCTTCTTTCTTTCTTTCTTTCTTTCTTTCTTTCTTTCTTTCTTTCTTTCTTTCTTTCTTCTTTTTATGAACTTATTTCTTACTGTTAATTTTGTGTGTCGATTTCTGGGTTCCCTATTCTATTCCATTGATTTCTGAGCGTATCCTTTCACCAGGCCCACCCCGTTTTAATCGCTGTAGCTTTGTAGTAAGTCCTGAACTCTGGGTCTTGTAAGAATTCCAGCTGCGTTCTTTTTTTGAACTCTTTTTGACTTTTCAAATTCCTTTGCCTTTCCGCAGGAATTTCAGAATCACCTTATTGATAAGTATTTTGAAAAGCGCCCTGAGATTTTGATAGGGGCCGCAGGAAATAAATAGCTCTGATTGGGGAGAATTGATGTCTTCTTTGGTTTTTCTTTTGAATCGATACATAGTCGTTTTCAGCATACAGAGCCTGCTCTTTTGTAAGGTGCCAACCTGAGTGGTTTTTCTTTTTTTGTGCTATTGCCATGTTTTTGTTTGTTTTTAATATTGAGTCCCTATTGTTCATTGCTGGTAATAGAAACATGGTTGATTTTTGTACATTGATTTTATATTAAATGCCCTTGAAAAAAGTTACTACTTCTAGAAGCTTTCGGTAGAATCCTTAAGATTATCTATTTATACAAGCATGTCCTCTGCAAAGAGAGACAGTTTTTCTTCCTTTCCATTCTGTATTCCTTTTACCTTTTTTTTTTTTTTTTTTGACATGGCACTACCTAAGATGTCTAGTAAATTCTTGCATAGAAGCGATGAAAGAGGATATCCTGGTATTGTTCGTAAATTTAGAGAGACATATTCGGTCTTTTGCCATTAACTTATTTGTTTATACTAGGATTTTGTAGATACCCTTTATCAGATTGAAAAAGCTTCCCTCTGCTCCTAGTTTGCTGATTGTCTTTACCTCGATAATCTATTGATATGATCATATGGATTTTCTTGAGTCTATTAATATGACTAATTATATTTGGTGTATTTTCCAATATTGAACCAAACTTATATTCTTGGGATAGATCACACTTGCTCATGATGCATTGTCTTTTCTGTATTGTTGAATTTGATTGTCAATATTTTGTAGATTTTTGTAACTATCATTATAAAGGGTATTGTCCTATGGCCTTTTTTTTTTTTTTTAATTTTTTTTATTTTTAAGTGATCTCCACACGCAGCATGGGGCTTGGACTCAAAGCCCACTCCACTGACGGAGCCAGCCAGGCACCCCTGTATTATACATTTTCTTTTCTTGAAAGGTCTTTGTCTGGATTTATTAGTGGAATTCTTGCCTCATAGAACAAGTATAAAAGTTCTCCCCCTATTCTGTTTTCTGGAGGAGATTATATAGAATTGGTTTTATGCCTTCCTTAAATGTTTAGTAGAATTTGTCAGAGAAACTATGTGTGCTTGAGATTTCCTCTGTTGGAAGGTTTTAAACTAATAATTTCTAAAATAAATGTAGAAGTATTCAGGTTATCTATCATCCACAGAGTGGAATTTGGTGGCTTATGTCTTTCAAGGAATTGAACTATTTCATATAAGTTGTCAATTTTTTTATTAAAGATTTTATTTATTTATTCATGAATGACACATGGAGAGGCAGAGACATAGGCAGAGGGAGAAGCAGGCTCCTTGCAGGGAGCCAGATGTGGGACTCGATCCCGGGACCCCAGGATCACGACCTGAGCTAAAGACAGACACTCAACCACTGAGCCACCCAGGGGTCCCTAAGGTGTCAAATTTATGGGCGTAGAATTGTTCCGAGTATTTTCTTGTTATCCTTTTCGTATCTGTGGTATCTATGGTAATGTTTTCATTTGTGTCTTTTCCTATTGTATTTCATTGTCGATCTGGCTAAAGCCACCACATTTTTATTTTTAAGAACTGGTTATTACTTTTGCTTGCTTTGCTTTTTTTCATATTTTTTTAAAGATTTTTTTTTTTTTATTTATTCATTTGAGAGAGGGAGAGTGTGAACAGGGGCAGAGGGAGAAACAAACTCCCCATTGAGCAGGGAGCTGGACTTGGGGCTTAATCCCAAGACCCAGAGATCACAGCCTGAGCTGAAGGCAGACACTTAATCGACCAAGCAACCCAGGTGCCCCCTGATTTTTTTATATTTTATATTTCAATGTCACTGATACTTACTCCCATCTTCTATTGTTTCCGTCTTTCTATTCTTTTTTTTTTTTTTTAAGTAGGCTCCATGCTGGGTATGGAGCCCAGTGTAGGACTTGAACTCAGGACTCTGAGATCCTAAGACCTGAGCTGTGATTAAGAGTCTGACATTTAACCAACTGAACTACCCAGGCACCCCTCACCCTTCTTTTTACTTCTTAAAGGACAATTTTCCTTCCTCTAATTACCTAAAATAGCTTAGATTCTAAATCTAAATGCCACATTAATATATCAACAAATTGTCATATGTTGTATTTTCAATTTCCTTTAGTTCACGTATTTTAGAATTTCCATTAAGACACCGTCTTTAGGGATCCCTGGGTGGCGCAGCGGTTTGGCGCCTGCCTTTGGCCCAGGGCGCGATCCTGGAGACCCAGGATTGAATCCCACGTCAGGCTCCCGGTGCATGGAGCCTGCTTCTCCCTCTGCCTGTGTCTCTGCCTCTCTCTCTCTCTCTCTCTCTGTGACTATCATAAATAAATAAAAATTAAAAAAAAAAAAAAAGACACCGTCTTTAAAGCATATATTATTTGGATGTGTTTTTCAAAAAAATTTCCATGGGTTCCAGGCCCCTAGCCAGTCTCACTTTTTCTTTCTATCCTTCAAAGAGTTCATACATTTGTTTTATAGGTACTACCCAGCATTTTTAGTTGTATTTAGCAGTTGAAAGAGGCAAAATTATATCTATTTTATCTTCCAGAGGAAGGAGTGACTTTCACATGCATTTTTAAAATTTAATTTTGACAATTACTTCAAGTCCACAATTCATATGACAATTGTTTAAATGAGAAACTTAATACTCAGAGCATTTCAGTAAGTTAGTTTTACTTGCCGAATCACTAACACTTATATATATGTTTTTGCCAAGACACCTAGCATTCTTGTATTTTATGATGTTAACTTGTACAATATCATTTGTTTTTCCTCCATTTCTTCAGATTCAGACTGTGTCTCAGAGCCATGGTGTCTCTCACACCTGGTTTAGTGGGCCTATGGGTATATTAAGTATTGAGTAAAATAGTTGCTGAAAAATCCCAATGATGCATGCATTCTTATACGTTTGTTGTTACTTTTTTTTTTTTTAATTTCATGAATAATTACATCTGTAACCCTTTGCTTTTGCAGCTTGTACATAGCCTGATTCTAATAGGTGGTTTAGGAGGCTATACCGCGAGGCACCCCTGCAGCCACACAGGGGAAAGAACCACCGATTTCAAAATTGGCTGTCGCTGCAATTCAGAGTCCCTTTGAAATTTTGTATATCTGCAGATCAGGGTTGGCCTGTAATGGCATTTTTGGAAGTAAAGATTTGTGAGCCTCTTCTTGGTTCACAGCAACTCGATTCAGCGTCACCCATCACCTTGAAGTCAGCCCTTTCACAATCACATGCGCTAATAGCATTTTTTTCCTTTCATTGATTTTTCAAACTGAATGCACAGCCTTCCTCTGACTGGCACATGCTTTTGTACCATGCTGCAGTTCATCCTGGCCCCCTCTATTACTCTGTGTGATGCTGCTCAAATCCCTAATTACCCTTCTAGATACTGCTATGGCAGCTAATAAAAGGATTTTGCAGGCTGGGACTGCCATGATTTTTCAGCAGCTACGTACTCTTCGACTGTTGTTGTATTAGTTTCAACGTATGTTCACTGCTCCACCTGTTGTTTCCAGCACCGGCGTGTTTCGGTTTTTCTCCGTTATGCTTTGCAGTGTCTTAGTTGAACTTCTTTCAGAATGAGGATTCAATCAGTAGGACACAGTAACATGCTTTGAGCTCGCAACTTTTTGGGTGTATGCTTATAAGTACATCTCAATTCAGATTGAACGAGCATCCTCTGTTCTCTTAAACTATGGAAAGCAGGTATGTTGATGCTTTGTGAGTCACAAGGAGCAAAGTCTGCAGAATCATACAATTATGTTGACAGTGGTAGAGCAGGATAATATGGGGCTTTGACTTTTTGTGACAGGTGGTCCTGGAGGTGGCCTAACCTTGACATCTTAAATATGCTGCTATCTCATGTGAATGCAACCCCAAATGCACTCCCTCCTGCCCCACTGAGATCTTAACCATAGTTAATAATAAATGTTAATGTAAGAGGCAGTGTATAGAGTGGAAAAAGTGTGTCCTTTGCGGGTAAAACAGACTTGTAGTCGATGCTTGATCCTCTCACTTGTGGCTATGTGATTCAGGTGAGTTACCTAAAATACCTGGGCCTCAGTTTTCTTATCTGTGAAATAAAGATAATAAATACAGATTTTAAAAATAATGTATATACAGTTCCTGGAGATGTTTTTAAAAAAATTTTATTTATTTATTCATGAGAGACAGAGAGAGAGAGAGAGGCAGAGACAGAGTCTGAGGGTGAAGCAGGCCCCAGACAGGAAGCCCGATGTGGGACTTGATCTCGGGTCTCCAGGATCATGCCCTGGACTGAAGGCCGCGCTAAACCGCTGAGCTACCCAGGATGCCCCAGTTCCTGGAGATTTGAGTTTAATGTAGTGTAGACTGATATGCTCAATTACATAAAGTCTTGATTGGTTATAATAACTATATATAAACTTTATTGAACACTTACTCTATGTCAGATACTGTATAAATGCTTTACATGGGTTATTATATTTAATCCTCATACAACCTCTATGATATAAATGCTATCAGTACTCCACTCCCAGTTAAAGAAAGTCATAGAGTGGGCAGCCCCGGTGGCACAGCGGTTTAGCACAGCCTGCAGCCCAGGGCGTGATCCTGGAGACCCTGGATCGAGTCCCACGTCAGGCTCTCTGCATGGAGCCTGCTCCTCCCTCTGCCTGTGTCTCTGCCTCTCATTCTCTCTCTGTGTTTCTATGAATAAATAAATAAAATCTTAAAAAAAAGAGAAAGTCATAGAGTAACTATGATGTAAGAAGTTATATAGATAGTAAGAGACAGATCCAGGATTTAAGTCCAGGTGCATATAACCTAGCCTGTACGCCCATAGTATTCAAGTATATATTGTACTACCTCTCATCAACCTCGGTACATTGTTATTTGATTGGTCTCAGTCACAATGTGCTTAGAACTGTCCTGAAATCAAAGCATGAATAGAATTTAAGCAGTACTAGGAAGATCATAGCAACAGCTTTACTTACTTGTTATAAAAAATAAAAATAAATATTGAAATATTAAAAATGAGTATATAAAGGAATTCTCCTGGTATTCTAAATATTAGTAATTTAGTGTTCAGGAGTTTAAATCACTATATTCATTGCACTGGTGCCTATTGTTGTAATAGTAGGAAGTCCTTCTTTAACAGCCTACCAATAGTCTGGCTATGAGAAATTAAAACAGGGGTGTCTGTGTTTGAAAACATGCCCTATTGAACTAAGTACATGTATATTCTCATAAGCTTAAGACTCTTTATATTCACTTTATCTTCTTCAACAAAAGCCCTAGTTATCCTCTGCTTTTGCTTTTCAACATGACAGCTAACTAATCTAACAGATTACTTGCTTTGTGTGGATCGATGGTACTTGCATTCTAATGGATGAGGGCCGTCCTTATGCAAGTATCATTTTACCAATTTCAGTTGCATAGAAAGCTAATGTGGAAAAGATTTTGGGCAGAACCCAAGAATTATGTCCTTTATATTACTGTTGATCTTTTTTTTTTTTAATTATTTTTTTAATAGGTCCTGTTGATAGTTCAGAACCTTTTGGGCAATATTTGAATTTCTAGTTTGAAAATGAACATTCATTTAAGGGCTTTGGCGGGGAGAGGTGAATAATGTGCAAATTACCTGGCCAACAGTCCTTCTCTGCTTTATGTGGACTCTCAGACATAACGTATGACCAGCATAAGTGTAAAGTACTGTATATACTACTAATTTTGGATTATTAGTGGGAATCTGGTAAATGAACAAAAAGAATATGGGTGTTGTACAGACCTTCTTTGGAAATGAAGGTTCAGTTTCCTCTACCTCTATTCTTTATCAAAGTCATTAAAATTCCTCTGAATGGACAGAGACATTCTGCTCTTTTTTTTTTTTTTTTTTAAGATTTTATTTATTTTTTTTGAAGGAGACAGAGAGCGAGCTAGAGTGGAGGAGGAGCAGAGGGAAAGGGACAAGCAGACTCTACAATGAATGTGGAGCCTCACGTGGGGCTCAATCCCAAGACCCTGAAGTCATGACTGGAGCTGAAATAAGAGTCAGATGCTTAACCGACTGCACCACCCAGGTGCCCCTTAGACGTTCTACTCTTTAATTTTCTCTTTCCAGCCACTGGTGAAGATCGTAATGAATCTTCAGCTAAAAGGCAGCCGAGAATAAAGAGGGAACATGCAATCTGAATTATTGGTCTTCAGGGGATCCCTGGGTGGTTCAGCGGTTTAGCACTTGCCTTTGGGCCAGGGTGTGCTCCTGGAGTCCTGGGATCGAGTTCTGCTTTGGGCTCCTGGCATGGAGCGTGCTTCTCCCTCTGCCTGTCTCTGCATTCCCCCCTCTCTCTATCATGAATATAGAAATTTAAAAAATCTTAAAAAAATGAATTATTTGTCTTCAGATAATTAAGCATTGACTATGTATTTTTCTCTGATCTTTTAATTACCACTTTTATTTCAGACTTTGTTTCTTATAATTTTTATTTTCTTGAATCATCAAATAATCATCATGGGAGATTTGGTCGGTATCCCCAGTAAGGTCCTATTATATATGATGCCAGTACTAATAAATGTGATACCGGTCTACTTAATCTAGCTTTTTAAATTCCACATTTAAAAAAAACTTAGTATTTTGCATGTGTGTGGGGTTGTTTTTTTGTTTTGTTTTGTTTTGTTTTTTTACCTGTTTTATTTTTTAGGGTATGTCATAAGATGGTATTGATGCTTTTGATCTTTTTGCTGTCTGGGGATGTGGTACAAAGGCAAAGAAGTAAAGTGTGGGGAAAAAAGGCATAAACGTTAGACTCTGAATTTCAAAAAGGGGAAGATTAACTTTCCATCTTTGTAAATAGATCTATAAGTTCACATATGGGGATTCTTACCTTTTACTTTTCAGAGCATCTACTAGATAATTTGCACTCTTAGTTTTC
Source organism: Canis lupus dingo (assembly GCF_003254725.2). NCBI lineage: Eukaryota > Metazoa > Chordata > Mammalia > Carnivora > Canidae > Canis > Canis lupus. The sequence continues at coordinate 112,726,438 of NC_064281.1, read as the reverse complement.
ACCCTAGCTTCTGTTCATAAGAATTAAAACACATGGAAGGGGTTTTGGGGTATATATTAAACAGTATATTTTTACTGCAGACAGTGTATTTTGGGTGCTATGGGACTACCATTGAAGTAGACTACAAGTTTTCTGCTTAGAGTAAGCTCAAAAACCAGGAAGGGAGGCAAATTTACACATATAAAGAAACTGAAAAAATATACAAATAAATATACAAAGCCAACCACTATATACATACACTAATGAAAATTTTATGTAATCAATAATAGCCTTCCACTTCAAGTATGGCAGAAAATGTTCTCTGAAGGTTCCTGTCACTGCAAAACAACTAATTTTATATGAAACTGTCTTCAGGAAAAATTGTAGTTCTTAGGTGTGGGGATTCTCTTAGGTCTCTTTCCCATCAACAAATATGAACTGAGCTCAGTACGCACAGTAAGTAAAAGAGGAAAGTTGCCTTGAGTTAATATGCTCATATCAGGGACACCTGGGCACCTCAGTGGTTGAGCATCTGCCTGCAGCTCAGGTCTTGATCCTGGGGTCTTGGGATCAAGTTTGACATTGGGCTCCCTGGAGGGAGCCTGCTTCTCCCACTGCCTATGTCTCTGTGGATCTCTCATGAGTAAATAAATAAAATCTTTTTTTTTTTTTTTAAGCGCCCAACACAAAAGAAAACAATAAATGGTGGATGAGTCTAGGAATACTAATACTGCATTTAAATTTCAAGGGAATTATATATTAAAATTATTTGACAAAAAGTATAAAATGACTGCAGAAAATATTTAAGGAAATCAAAAAATGAAAGGCTGTTAAAAATAACCATAAATATTTGAAAAGGAATGCAATTGAAATCCTAGAAGAAAATGTGTAATTGCAGACGTAAAAATAACAAAGAACGACTGACTTGCAGACTAGACACAGAAGAACAGTGAGTTGATTTTTTGGGAAGATTGTTGTGAAGAAATTTTATAGGATGCAGCGCACAGAGACCAATGAAATATGTCAGGTTAAGCAGTATGGAGGATAGAAGATCTGATGTGTAACAAGTAAGAAGTAGGAAAGTGGAGATTCTGGCACATAAATATTATAAATAATGACTTGGTATTTTTCAGAACTGACAAAATACATAAAGCCAAAGACTCTAAGCACAGAAAATTCCCAGTTAAATTATTTAAAGCAATGAACATTGGCAGCTCTTCCTGCCTCTGGGTTCTGTCCCCATGCTTTATTTTGTTTTCAAGATTTTATGAATTTGTTCATGCGACACACAGAGAGAGGCAGAGACATAGGCAGAGGGAGAAGCAGGCTCCATGCACGGAGCCCAACTCGGGATTCAATCCCAGGACTCCAAGATCACATCCTGGGCCGAAGGCAGACGCCCAACCACTGAGCCACCCGGGTGTCCCATTTTATCTGTATCTTAAACACTAAACTAAGGACAGAGTCCCCAGAACGACTTCAAATTTCTTTCCTTCTTTTATTCATTTTCCTCACATTTTAAAGCTATTTCCATGACTATGTCCTCAGAAAATCCTGAGATGTGAGGGGCACCTGGGTGGCTCAGTAGGTTAAGTATCCAACTTTTTTTTTTAAAAAGAGTTTCTTTATTCATGAGAGACCCACAAAGAGAGGCAGAGACACAGGCAGAGGGAGAAGCAGGCTCCCCACAGAGAGCCCCATGCGGGACTCAATCCTAGGACCCGGGGATCTCGCCCTGAGTGGAAGGCAGATGCTCAACCAATGAGCAACCCAGACGCCCCTGTCCCCATGCTTTAATACAAACACCTTTTGGCCCTGGAGGGGAAAAAAAGCAACATACTTGTATTTTTTTAAAGATTTTATTTATTTATTTATTTATTTATTTGAGAGAGGCAAAACAAGCGGGGAGCAAAGCGGAGGGAGAGAGAAAAACAGACTCCGTGCTGAATACGAGCCTGAACACAGAGCTTTATCCCTTGACCCTGAGATCATGACCTGAGCCAAAATCAAGAGTTGTCCACTTCACTGGCATCCCACGGTATACATTTAGACACAAGATAGTGAAATGGCTAAACGTAAAAGTCAAATAAAGTTATTTAACAGCAGCCAGGGAGAGGAAAAAGACAGAAAACCTATCAAGAAACCAAATTTGACCGATAGCAGATCTTTTAACAGCAACACTGTATGCCAGAGAACACTGTATTTATATTGTCAAAGTGCTGAGAGACCATAACTATGAATTAGTAGTGCATCCAGTATTGTGTTTAAAAGTACACGAGTTATACAATGTAAGACTTGTGATGACCCTGGTGACAGATAATATTAATCTGTCTGAGAACTGGCTGGTTACTGAAATAAATACTCTAATTTGCCCAGGCCAATGTTCTAGTTAATAGTGGAGCTGGTGTCGAACCCAGATCTGTCTCCACCCCATGCTCTTCTATGCAATGCTATTTCCCATTCTAAAGATGTATAATTTATTTTGTGCTGATTAGAGATTCCCATTCTATTTTTCCCCCAATTCTATCTTTAGGAACATTAGCAATACTGATTATTCATTCTTGTAGTAACTCTTTATGAAGGATTTTTTTTTTTTTTTTTGGGGGGGCAACGTGCAGGTTATCGCACCAGCTATTCTGGGGGACAGTGAAATGAACAGTTCCACAGTCACTTTAACAAGACTTTAGCAGAATAGAGAAAATAAGATATTTAAATTAATATATTACCTAGAACACAGAAAGAAGTAAAAGATGATTAATTCCATAAAATACAGTTAGATAAGGGGCTATCAGAGATCATAAAAGAGATAAGATACTTCCAGTTGGGAAGGTAGATGGAAAGAGGGTGAGGAATTCCCAAAAAATGAGTTTTAGAATATGGCATTTGAACTGAATGTTGAACAAGGAATAGAATTTAGTTAGGAGCTCCTGGGTAGCTCAATTGCTTAAGCATCTGCCTTTGGCTGCTGTCAGGATCCCAGGGTCCAGGGTTGGAGCTGTGCATTGGGCTCCCTGCTGAGCGGTGAGCTTGCTTCTTCCTCTCCTCCCAGCTTGTGTTCTTTGTCGCTATTTCTGTCTCTCTCTCAAATAAATATATAAAATCTTAAATAGAATTTAGTTATGAAGTAATGGGAGAAAAGATCATCCTTAGGATAATTAGTAGAGGCACAGAGAGAAAGCATTATGCCATGTGTTAGACTTTGAATAGTAGATACGGTATGGGAAGGGGAGGCACCAAAGAAGAGTCCAAGAAGGTGGAGGTGGCAGGTGGAGGTACTTGCATAAGAACACACTGTAGGATTTTGAACAGGGGAATGGCATGATCAGTCATAGGGGCAGGGAATATTGGCAAGGTTAATAACTAAAAACATTGCTGAGATATTAAAAGGGAATGAATTAAGTTTTCTGCAATGGCAAAATTAAATAGGTAGGGGTATTGGTCAGGATTCTCCAGAGAAGCAGAGCCAATGGGATAGATAATAGGAGATACACACACACACAACACACACACATGCACACATGTGACCCTTGAACAACATGGATTTTTTTTTCAGTAAATACTACAGTATTGTAAATGCATTTTCTCTTTATGATTTATCTAATAACTTTCTTTTCTCTAATTTTATTGTAAAGATGCAGTATATAATACATATACAAAATATGTGTTAATTGACTTTTCATGTTATCAGTGAGGCTTCCAGTCAACAGCAGGCTCTTAGTAGTTAAGTTTTGAGGAGCCAGAGTTCTATAGGAGATTTTCAAATGTGCAGGAGAGGATAGGTGCCTCTAAATCTAACATTTTTCAAGGTTCAACTATATATGTTTTTACAGAGAGAGAGAGAGAGAGAGAGATTTTTTAGGAATTGGCTCACACAGTTATGGAGGTTGAGAAGTCCTACAGTCTGCAGCATGCAAGCTGGAGAACCAGGAAAGGTGATGGTAAAATCCACTTTCCACCTAAAGGCCTGAGAACAAGGGGGCTACTGGTGTAATTCTTGGAGTCAAAAGGCCCAAAACCCAGGAGCTCTGATTTCTGAAGACATGAAATCATGATAAAATTAAAGGAGCTGCTACTCAGTTATTCTGTTGTAGCTCAAAGGTAAACCTCTGGTCATGAACAGGGTGGCTTAGGTCCTGGCTTAAATATATAAATATAATTAAATAAATATATAACCATATTTCCACATATCATGTACATCTTTGTAGTGGGAGGTAAACTGGCATTTGTGCTCCAGAGAGAACCAAATGGGTTACTCTTCTTGCCCAAGGGATGATGGGATAAGGACTGATGGTGAACATTGAAGGAGATTTGTCTTTCCATGGAGCCTAGATAATCTTACCATTAGTATTTTCCTGGACTCCTCCATCTTCCATCCACATATAAAAAAGAAATCAAGTGTAAATGGGTCATTTATATTAAGGAAAAGAATTAATTGCTAGAAAATTGCCAGAAAAATAGTGGGGGAAACGGGCGTACTTCTAATCAAAGTGTATCATATAACACAATAATAATATCACTAAGATAAGTCCATTTCCAAGAGAAAAAGCATCCCTTTCTCTCTTAATCCATTCAGGTTGCTATAACAAAATCACCATAAACTGGGTGTCTTACACAACAGGAATCTATTTCTTGTAGTTCTGGAGGCTGCGATTTCCAAGATGGCACAGTTAGATTTGATGTCTGGTGAGGGTCTGCTTCCTAGGTCATAGTTGGCCATCATTTTCTGTGTCTTTGTGTGGTGAAAGGGGCAAGGGAGCTCTCTAAGGTCTCTCTCTTTTTTTTTTTTATAAGGGCTCTAACCCCATTTAACAGTGTCAGAGCCCTTATGACCAACTCCATTCCCAAGGCTTCATCTCCAAATCCCAACACACTTGGAAGTAGGATTCAGCATAGGAATTTGGAGGGGACACACACACTCAGTCGATAGTACTTTCAAATTATCTGTTGAGAAGAATGAATAAACAGTAAAGTCAACCCAATAAGTTTGGAAACTTCAAATACTTTAGTCAGATCCTCCAAATTCGATCTAACAAACTTTTTGACACACAGACATAAACACAAGAGGGAGTTTAAGCAATTATGGGGAGCTGGGGATAACTAAAGGTGGCTTATTTTACAGCTGTCCTTAGATAAACATAAAAGTTATGGGCAACTTGCATGGATCATTTTTTGTTTAATTCTCTTCTATAATCTTTAAATCAACATTTATCTTGAAGACAAGGGAGCGAGATTTACAGCAAGATCGCAGTCTTATAATTGGACTAGCTTTGAATGTAAAGTAACAGTTTTATATTCATACGGTTCAAGTTCCAGTGTGCAGTTTAATAAGACTGTATTTTTTAAGGAAAAAATATCTATGTTGTTTTATTGCCAAAATGAGAAAAATTACAGAAAATGGTTTGTCTTATTTGCTTAGGGGGCTGGGGAAACTATCAAATTCTTTACCTTCTTGTACAGGCAAATATATAATCTATGTCTTTATTTTTAAAAATGCATAAAGATAATTTATCTTCCAGATGTTGGGGTGAATATAATATTTTAATCTTCCTTGAAAGCAACATTAATTTTCCAGGGATATTTTTATGAACCCACCTTATTCATTGGCTTGAATCTCCAATGTTTAATTATTTCTTGCTTTTTCAACCAAGATAATACTTTTAAGCTACTTTTTCTTTGTTTCTAATAACAATGCCATGTGGAGTTCTGAGTACATTTTTTTGTTTTACTGATACCGCTTAGAAGATTGTGAGCATTATTCTTTGGGTAATGCAGAGAACCACTAAAGTGCACTCTTTCAGTTTTCCCCCCAATTTGAGCTCCAAAAGTGAGGAAAGGCAGATCCAATCCTTTTTGAACCTGTACACTGTACATTTCCATAATAGTCAATGTCTATTTACATTGAAAATAACTGAAGACATGATCCCTGGTGCAAGTTTTTTCTCTTCCTTCACCTCAAATGTGCTGAAATTCTCGCTGTCAAATATCTCATTAAGGAGTTAACAGAAAAAAAAATCTGCTTTTAGTTTTGCTGAGAGGTCCTTCTGCCTTTCCTTAGAAGATAAGCTCCTTGATGACAACAGTGGCTTATCTAGTTTTCCTAAGGGACTAGCCTAGGACTGACAGGATTGCAGTAAGAGGTAAAGGTAATCAGAGGTAAAAATTAATTAAATGTATTGTTGCTATTGAGGCTTTTTATTTCCACCTCAAAACATTTAGAGGATTTGAAAAGATCAAATTTCTTTTATCGCATATGTATTCAGATTTAATTCGCTATCTACCTAATTGGGTTAACCAGTTTGTTCAAAAGAACAAACATGTAGTTAATCTAACGTCACTCATGAAAGAGAATATATATACATACATAATAGTGTTAGCTATCACATATCACATCACTCCAAGATAAACCCCCAGTTATTTTTTTTCAATTTATTATTTTTTTAAAAATTTTATTTATTTCTTTGACAAAGAGCACAAGTAGGCAGTAGGCAGAGTGGCAGGCAGAGAGAGGGAGAGAAACAGACTCCCTGCTGAGCAGAGAGCCCAATGCGGGGCTTCATCCCAGGACCCTGGGATCATGACCTGAGCCCAAGACGGATGCTTGACCGACTGAGCAGCCCAGGCACCCCAATAAATCCCCAGTTGTAATTAATAGCCTCAATCCTCTAGAATTTTCTTTTTGTCTCTATTCTTCTGATTTGCATTTATTCCCACTCCCTTCGTTTACCCTCAGTTACCATTTCTCTTTGGTTGAGCAAAGCTGTGATGTAGACCTTCCTACATGTGTGTTTGTCTCTGATTTCTAATTGCCTACTAGACATTTCTACCGCCAAAATCCTGACAGCTTCCCTGTATCATGTATACGGCTAAATTTTATTCTCTGACCTGTCCTTTTCAGCCCTTTTTTATTTTGTTAGGTTCATTCAGGCCACTATGAGCTTTCCTATCAGATTTTAAAATTAAGAATCATCTTTGATTTCTCTTTCTCTTGATCGCCTTTATTGCAGTCTTCCATCCAAACCCTCCCTTTCTTCCTTCCAAATCTCCATGGTATTAGCCATGCTCTTTGCTTTTCTACTACCAACACCCCAGTGTAGACCCTTCTTACCTTTCTGCCTGGATTATTGGAATTGCTGCCGCCTTCTTCTTCTTTTTCTTTTTGAGAGAGACAGAGCGCATGATTGAGTGGTTGGGGGGAAGGGTGAGCAGAGCGGGGAGAGAGAATCTGAAGCAGGCTCTAAGCCCAGTGCAGAGCCCAGGGTCTTGACTCTGAGATCATAACCTGAGCAGAAATCAAGAGCCCGATTGATACTTATCCCACTGAACCGCGCAGGTGCACCTGGAATTGCACGCCTTAATGGAGTACCTTCCTTGATTTTATTTATTCATGAGAGACACAGAGAGAGAGGCAGAGACCTAGGCAGAAGGAGGAGCAAGCTCCTCATAGGGAGCCTGATACGGGACTCGATCCCAGGATCCTGGGATTATGACCTGAGCCGAAGGCAGACACTCAAACCACTGAGCGACCCAGGTGCCCCGGAATAACTTCCTTTATTTAGCCTCTTCCTCTCTGAACCTGTAGCAGCATTTTAATTGCTGACAGCGTTATTGATCATGCAGTTGCTGCATTAGTCAGGGTTCTCCAGAGAAATGGAGCCAATAGCATATATATAGAGAGATATTAAATGGGATTTATTATGAGGAATTGGCTCATACTGTTGTGGAGACTGTGTCCTCCCATTTTCTGCCATCTGCAAGCTGGAGGCCTACCAAAGCCTGTGGTGTAGATCCAGTTCAATCCTGAAGGCCTGAGAACCATGAACCGTGTAAGTCCCAGTCCTGAGCCAAGTTGGAAGACCCGAGAACCAGGAGTCCTGATGTCAGAGAGCAGTTCAAGCAGGGAAAACAAATTTGCCCTTTTTCCAACCTTTTGTTCTATTCAGTCCCTCAGTAGATTGCAGGATTCACACCCACACTAATGAGGACCATCTTCTTTACTTTGTCTAATGGGTCAAATGCTAATCTCTTCCCCAAACATCCTTGTAGACACAGTCAGAAAAATGTTTTCCAGGCTATCTGGGCATCCCTTAGCCCCATGTAGTCAACACATGAAATTAATGATCACATTTGCCTTTAGCAGAAGAGGCTGTTCGTATTGAAGATTTTTGTTCCTGAAGACTGAGCACCAAGTGCAGCTCCCTCCACATAATCTTCACCTTATTATCCTTGGCAGAATGGCATTTCTGCATTCTGCTGTCTTATGGCTGTTTATCAATACCATTAACATGTGCTCCTTTGTGTTGTGGTGGATTACAGCCACATTCTCTTTCTGGATGGCATCCTAATTGAGGATAGAAACATTAATATATGAGATGATTAATAGATGAATAATAGATGAATAATTGTAGATGGATTTTTTTCAATGATTAATGGGCCCTGTTTTATTTACCAATAGCTAGGGAAGGTCTGAGTTAATAGATTTTCTTTTCCCAAGATTAAAGGGACTCATAGGATATTAGAGCTACAGGGGTCATTAAAATTTACACATTAAAGATTTTCTCAACATTACAGGGGAGAAAACTGAAGCCCAGAGAGGTTAAGTGACTTATGTGCAAGTTCAGGCAGCAAGTTAAATGCCTCCTCACTTGTACTCCAGTCATTCCAGTTCCCAGTGAATTGCCTTCCAGTAGAGGCCTTACTTCCAGTCGTAGCAATGGTGATACAAAAATCAAGTGCCGTTACTTACTCCTCTAAACATTCATTTTTAATAGTCTTCATTCAGAATATATATTAAGAGGTTTCATATCTGCAGTTGATAATGAATTCAAAATGAATCTGCATTTAGGAGACAGAATTTTGTATACCATGAAGAGAAATATTCTGCTGAATGTTAGATGTTTATTTTTTTATTTTTTTATTATTATTTTTTTTATGTTAAATGTTTAAAGGTAAATAATGACAAACGAAAAGCCCCCATGGTGTTAATTGGCATAGTGTACTTTGGGGGGAGTAATATTTAATACACTGGGGAAAGATATCTTTTCCTGTGATGAGATTCCATGCACTATTATGCAAATTTTTTATAGCATTTCAGGAAAGATACAATTTCATGAACAATACAGTATGTTGTAAAAAAGTAGTAAAAATAAACAAATCTACCTCTAAGCCAAGGACATAAATCATATGAAATATTTATGAATCACATTTTGTAACCTTTAATAATATCAAACCGAATCCAGTGGTTTTAAATTAGATTTCAATCCAGCGCTCTGCTCTTCAAACAATGCTAGATATAGCAAGTCTTCACTATCAAGTGTACTTTTAAATAACTAGGTGTCTCATAAAATGCCTTCTTCACAGAGGAACCTTGTTTCGTGTTGTCTGTCGTAAACAAGATGAACTGCATTGCTATTTTCTTCCTTTTAACAACATCATCAGATTGTTTTGATTTATATCTCTCTCATAAAATATTATTATCAAGCAAAATAAAGCACAAAACCCTTGTTCTTGTTTTACAAGCAAGAGAGAGTCTTGCTTTTAGGCTGTGGTTGGTTAAGCAGTCTGGCTTCTTTTGCCTTCTATTTTTCTTTCTTTTCTTTCTTTTTTTTTTTTTTTTTTCCTTCTGTATATCAGAATATTCTGAAATAGATATTCAGTCTGCCTCTTTTCAGGTGGTCTCTTTCCTTGACATTCTGAAGCAGGCTGTGTTCTGCACACTGCGTTATGGCAAAATTTCCAGAGTCTTCGCCCCAGTGAAGGCACCTTAATAGTCCGACTCTTTCTTTTCAATTAAAATAAAAAAATAAAAATTACAGGGTGACCTTGCAGGACAAAATCATCATGCATATTCTGAGCTATGTTTTGGATTTCAAATCCAAAGATGTTCCTGAAGTCCTTTGTATTTAATTTTATTTAAGTACTTGCAATTTTAGATAGATTGGCAACGAAGACGTGCCAACAAAGGAACAGCTTCTTCCCTTAGTAGTTAGCAGCAAATTATTAGCTTTTAAAGAAAATTGCCTCCTTCACCCTGCTTTAAAATATGCAGTCTTTGTTTATAGCACATTTTGTCTTTAATGCTGTGTGGCACCATATATGTTATTTGTTTGCTTCCCTTCGTATTGATTCCAAAGCACAGCAACCAAGGTAACATTAAAGGGAATGATGCTTACATTAGCGTATTCTCTATTTACTCATAGACCCAAATTACCATTCTATGCCTCAGATAAGCCACATTGGTATTACCAAGTGCGGTTGCTGGCACTATTTTTGCAAAGTAAATATTATGTTTCATGGAAATCACGAAATATAGAGTCAAATATATTTATATCTGCACATAGATAAATAGTCACAGTGGATCATGGCCAGGGAAGAGCAACTGAATAGGGATCCTACCAGATCCTACCCTTTTGCATGATAGGTAGTTGAAGTGACTGAAGTAGCTTAATTTGAAGGACAAGATAACATGATTAGAATCTTTAAAATCTGAAGAGCTTGCATGATTAAGAAAACCCCCAAAGTAAGGCAGCGTTGTGAATTGGAGGGAGTCCAGCTTTGGAGTGTGGCAAACCTTCTTATTCATTGTGAGACTGGGCGGATGCTTAACGTGCCTCTCCGAATCTTTGTTTTTTTTTTTTTTTTTTTAAGCTTTTATTTATTTATTTGAGAGAGAGAGAGTGAGGGATAGTAAGTATGAGTCGGGTGAAGGGGCAGAGAGAGAGGGAAAAGCAGACTCCACGCTGAGCAGGACCCCGGGATCATGACCTGAGCTGAAGGCAGATGCTTAACCGACTGAGCCATCCAGGTGCCCTCCCTCTTGGAATCCTGATTCGGTGATAAAATTGATTGTCACTTGACTGTGGTGAAGATTAATGCCGATCACTTGCATAGAGCACCTCAGTGGAGGGCCTTATATTCAGGAGGGAAGTCAACCATATCTGAAAGTCCTTCTTGGGTAAAGGGGGACCCTAGGGGCTGTGCCTGGGCTGAGAGTAGGAACGAGGGCTGGGGCATGTATGGAGCGGGCCTCGACTTCTGAGCATGGACCATAAATCATAAGTCATTATGATACCTTTGGTGAAGCCAGGTGGGAGACCTAGGAACTAATTCATATCGTCAAATCAAAAGCAAAGAGCCAAGGAAGCTCCATCAGTAAGTAAAGGTCCTGCAAAGGGGATGGGCAGGATGGATCTCATAGTTGGAGGGTACAAGAAGGCAGAGCCAGGTGACATCTACCTTGGGAGATTAGGGACATGATTATTCTTAGGGATTGAGTGATCACATCCAACCCTCAAAGCCTACTCAAACCTACTTATTATTAGCAGGGTCTTCATCACGTGAAACCCTACTCTGCTGCAACTGATCTTCTCGAACTCTGGGAGAATTATTTGGGTTTGGGTCTGAATTCAATTAACAATGGGCTCACCTTCCCTAAGCTACCTTTTGAAAGTTATACCTAATGATTTTCTTCTGAAGCCTGTGCTCCATTCCGGCTGGTTTCCAAATTCACTTGGCATATTTCTGTCTCTGTGATTTTTTTTTTTTTTTGAATGCCATTTGTTATTTTTACTCTCCATTAAATCCTACCCCAAGCATCAAGAACAAGCTCAAATCCTAGTTTAGATACAGTCCCTTCTGGGCTGTTTGGAAAATTGGCAGTTAAAATTATTTTTACTAATATATAATAAAATATTTTTATTAAAATATTCATATGCTATATTTTGATACATGTAACATGACTTTCTTGAAATACTGTGCGCAATTTCTTATGTTCAGAGACCCAGAATCTATGTATCCCCCCATTCCTCCATGTTTTAGTCGCATAGGATACATTCTCAAGAAATATATATCACGCTGAATTTACTTAAGTTACTTTAAACAGGTTATGTATTCTCTTTTCTAATTTAAAGATCAGAGATAAAAGGCTTAGGACGCCTGGGTGGCTCAGCGATTGAGCATCTGCCTTCAGCCCAGGGCGTGATCCTGGAGTCCCTGGATCGAGTCCCACGTTGGGCTCCCTGTGTGGAGCCTGCTTCTCCCTCTGCCTGTGTCTCTGCTCCCCCTTCTGTGTGTGTGTGTGTGTGTGTGTGTGTGTGTGTGTGTGTCTCATGAATAAATAAGTAAAATCTTAAAAAAAAACAAAAAAGGAAAGAAAGAAAAGACTTGGCAAGGTTTAGTGGCATTCGGGGTAAACTTGCCTGTGGGCTGCACACTTGACTGTAGGCATTGCAGAAGCCAAATAGAATCATGTTAGGAGACCAGCTCTTTCTTATGCAGACTTTGACTGCATCCCCAAGTTTTCTGCCCTGTGACTCTTTCTTTCTGTACCTGGGTAGGGCTTTGTGAATATTCGATTATTAAATCGGGAGACACATTCCTGCTAGAAGAAAGAGAAGCTTGCTCTCGGGCCATTTGGTTTATTTAGAGACAGAGCCCTTGCTTTTTTTTTTTTTTTTTTTTTTTTTTTCCCTGCCTGTGTATGTGCTTGGCTACTGTGAATATCATAATTTCAGGAAAAGGTATGAGAATGTTTGAGCGAGTGGCATGTTTCCTATGAATCCCCCAGGCTTTCAACCTTTGATAATGAGCTTCTCTTCTACTGGACGAGATCCTTCTGTATGTGGGTTTCTATGCTTCAGTTCTCTGGTCACCAGACCCCGCCCTCCAGCACTTTCCATATATGATGAATTTGTTAGTGCCCCTTGCCTACTAATGTTTTTAAATGTTCATCACTGTTTTAATGTGGTCATTTTTGGCAAACGAGTTAAGGGTGTTTTTTATTCTTTCATCTTTAACTGTCCACTGATTGACGACACTGACCCCAGACAGTTTTTTTTGAAGCCAGTCTTAAAAACACCGTGCTTGACCTTTGCTCAAAACTTTTCACCCTGTCCTCAGTGCCTTTCCCCAGTTTATTCAAGCAATATTTATTTATTTATTTTAAAGATTTTATTTATTTTTTCATAAGAGATGCACAGAGACAGAGGTAGAGACACAGGCAGAGGGAGAAGCAGGCTCCCCATGGGGAGCCCAATGCGGGACTCGATCCCAGGTCTCCAGGATCACGACCTGAGTCGAAGGCAGACGCCCAGCCACTGAGCTGCCCAGGTGCCCTTAGCAATATTTATTTTTAAAAAATCCATATTCAATCCAATACCTTTCAAAACATTTAATTTAATTGTCCCTGTGGAGACCAAATGTCTCTATTCCTTCAAACCCCACAGGATGTTTTCTCAACCTCTCTTATAGCTTTTATAATCAATGGCTTTATGACTGGAATAATTTCTGTATCTCTGACTTTCCAGTTAGACTCCAAGCTCCAGGACATAGGGTCTATCTGTTTTTAATCTCAATATTCTCAAATGGTGCTTTGCCCATTGGAGGTAATAAATGTTGGTTCAATTGAATTAAATTAGTGTATTCTACTTGTCATTGTTTATTTCATTTATTCATGTCTAATAAGTGATTTAATTTGTTTTATGATTAAAAACACTAATATATTCTTTTCTCAAGAGTTCTTGATTTTCCAAATCTAACATTCTGTGCCTCCTAAACTCATATCTGTTAGGTTACCAAAGTAAAATGAAAACACATAGCAGAAAGGGAAATAAAGGCCATGGCTGGTGTATCATGTCAGCAAAGACATCAGAATCAGAAGGACCAGCACTCTAATCCGGCTCCATCTCTTGCTGTGTGATCTAGGGCCAGTCATGAAACTTATCTTTAGTTTCTTCATCATTAAATTGAGCGTGACAATCTCTCCTTCTTGTGGTTATCAGAATGAGATGATTTTGCTAAATCTAACCTTTCAAGTCCCAGTTGTTGTTCTTCCCATGAAACTTGGCCATGGTAGGTGCTCCTCAGTGGCTCACTAGGTTGAGTGTCTGCCTTTGGCTCCCGTCACGATCCTGGGGTCCCTGGATTGGACCCCGCGTTGGGCTCCGTGTTCGGTGAGAGGGATCTGCCTCTCTCTCTCTCTCTGCCTCCTCTGCCCGGTTCATGCTCTGTCTCTCTTTCAAATAAATAAATAAACAAACAAACAAACAAACAAATAAATAAATAAATAAAATCTTAAAAAAAAGGAAACCTTGGAAATGGTAAATGTCCTTTCTCAGACATGCTCCTGTTCTCCCCACCCCTGGCACAGGGCCTGCCACATAGTAGGTGCTTTCTATATATTTGCACAACAAAGAAATATGGAGGAAAGAAAAAGAGGAGACAGAGAAATAGAAGAAGAACTAGGTTATATAATACCTTTGATCCTGATCTCCAACAATTAGGATGGAAATCCTGCTCTTTGGAAGAAGGAAATTTTCTCCATGACCTAGCAGGGTCTACGTCTGTCCTGATACGCGAGTTTATATTCATCAAACAGTAGGAACTATTTTTGCAATGCACATCAATTGCACGGAAAGTGGAACTAGTTTTCCTTGCCTTTTGTGAGACATAAAGATTCAGACGTGTGTTCCCAGTCTATGAGCTCAACTCACATCTGAGAGATAAAAAAGATTTTAAAAAAAGAAAAAAGCAGTTTTTTCCCCTTCCTTTCCACTTTCTTAACAACAGTAGTTCTAGGGAGAAGAAGCAAGAAAAATGATTAGAATCCCACCTTGTTCTTTATCTCACTGCTGTGCTGTAACCACTTGTCTTACTGGTCTTGAAGCTCCACTGAATCAAGACCAGAATCAGATGAAGGGAATACCAGTTTGGAGCATCTCACTTGGGCGAGTAGTAGACAATGTAGAGCCGCATGCAATCCTTCTGTTTCTGGTGCAGAGGCCTCCAAAGGGACAGGGCTTGAGAATAGAGAAGAAAAACTAGTCTGAGGAACTTAAAGGCATCTTGGAGTCATGCATCGAAAAATAGCTCGGGGAGCCAGACTGATTCTGTTGCTTCGTATCTGAATATCTTTGCAGAGGGTACTTCGAAAACTAAACTCGTCAGTTTCTTCCTCTCATGAAAGTACTCATAATCTTGACTTTTTTAGGGGATTTTTTTTTTAATAATACATTTATTTTTTATTGGTCTTCAATTTGCCAACATACAGAATAACACCCAGTGCTCATCCCATCAAGTGCCCCCCTCAGTGCCCGTCATCCATTCACCCCCCCCCCCCCGCGCCCTCCTTCCCTTCCACCACCCCTTGTTCGTTTCCCAGAGTTAGGAGTCTCTCATGGTCTGTCACCCTCTCTGATATTTCCCACTCAGTTCCCCTCCTTTCCCTTATAATCCCTTTCACTATTATTTATATTCCCCAAATGAATGAGACCTTATAATGTGTGTCCTTCTCCGACTGACTTACTTAACTCAGCATAATACCCTCCAGTTCCATCCACGTTGAAGCAAATGGTGGGTATTTGTCGTTTCTAATGACAAATTAGAAATGAGGAATATTTTTTAGGGGAATCTTAACGATGAAGTAATATATGAGAGATTGGTGCATAATTAATGCATATTACTTTACTTTCTTTTCCTTTTTTAGTTGGAAAGACCCTTAGGAAAGACACAACTAATGGCCACAACTGGGTCTATAAGCAGGTTTTATTTGCAAGACAGCTGAATACGTAGTGTTTGGTTCTAGAGGAGAAAGGGCTGGAGAAATTCACATAGGGAAGCAGCAGAAATTCTAGGATTTAATTATGCTTCTGGAAGTTCTTTTTTTTTTTTTTTTGTAAAGATTTATTTATTTATTCATGAGAGACACAGAGGGAAAGGCAGAGACATAGGCTGAGGGAGAAGTAGGCTCCTTGCAGGGAGTCTGATATGGGACTCGATCCCGGATCCCAGGATCATGCCCTGAGCCGAAGGCAGATGCTCAACTATTGAGTCACCCAGGCGTCCCCTCTGGAAGTTCTTCTAAACATAAGGAGATTTGAAGTGTGTTAGAAAGAAGCCTCCTGCTCATGTCTTGATAAAATCAGACTTAAAACAAGCTACATTAACTCAGTCATTCAGTAAAATTTGAGGATGTCAAGACCAAGCCTAAATTTAATACTTGGACCAGTCTTTTGTATTTGAACACAAAATACTAAATTATGATCCATTGTCAAGAAGTGGGAAGAAAAGCATGATACTTGCCATGAACTCCTTCCTTTAAGATATGCTTGAGTTGGGCAGCATCCTTTGGAATATGGTATTTCTTCATGCATTTTGTATAGTTAATTGTTAGGGAAATATTGTCAGTCTAAAAACACTGTTATTACTAAAAAATTCAAGCAGTCAACCACTTGGATGGCTAAAACCTGAGTCTTTCACCCATAAGAGCCTGAGCGGACCTAGTGGCAACCTACTGAAAATGCAAGGATATTATTTACTCCTCAGCTCCCTATCTGAGCCACAAAACCAAAACCAGTTGAAACTTCACAAACACTATCAACACTTTGGGAAAAGGAAACTGGCCATACGTGTGAAGAGGCCCAAGTTTTGGATACCATTTGATTAAATGATTCTATATCTAGGAAGCTATGCTGAAGAAATGATCAGAAACACAAAAATTAACCAAGCCACCAAAATCTTCGCTACAACTTTGTCCCCCAAAGCACATTTGGATTACTTCAATATTTAGCAAAAGAATAAAGAATTTGTGATCTCCATATTATAGTCTTGTACATAGGCATCACAGTGTTATTTCGAACGAATTCTCAATGACCTGGAGAATACTCATTGTATGCTGTGAGGCTAAATACAAGCAAGCTTTGAAATTTTCATGAAACATCAATGTTGTGTGTTTATGGGTGTATGCCTGTATGTGTATACCCCGATGTATACGTTATTTTAAAAACTGAAATAAAGTCTCCAAAATATTACTGTACTAAACTAAATTCTGTTACCAAGAGTATATTTTAAATTTTACAATAAACATTTATTACACTTGTAGTAAGAAAAACACAAAATTGTTTAGAACAGTTCCTATAATGAAGATCGCCTGTTATTTAAAAGTTTATGTGAAGCATAAACTTAAAATAGCTTTTGATGAATAAATATTCATGTAGGTCCCACTGAAATGGAAAATTTCTTTGTTAACCTGTGCCCACATTGAAGTGACTTACCTAATACTTATCTACTACTAATAGGTAAAGAGCTGGAGCACTAGAAGCTGCCTCGTAAATAATCCTTCTCCTTTTGATGAATCCTCCTTGGTCTGATGCAATTCAGTAATTCTTGTCATGTGTCTTACTTGCCAGCTGCTCCTCTCTCTCATGCCACAGAGGTCACTGACATTCATGCTTCTTGTGGTACAGCATGAACAGGAAAGAATATTATAAGTCTGGGTCACAATTTTAGCGCAAACCTCAAATATACACACACTGACAAAATAAGATCTGCACTATATTTTACAAAGCAGTGTTTTCTTATTTTTTTTAAGTTTTTGATTCCATGATAGTTAACATACAGTCTTATATTAGTTTCCGTTGTACCATCACCTATTTAAGCCGTCCCTCCCCTACCTCCCCTCTGGTAACCATCAGTTTGTTGTCTGTAGTTTAGAGTGTGTTTCTTGGTTTGTCTATCATTCACTCGCTCGCTCATTTTTTTTTCCTTTGCTTGTTTTGTTTCTTAAATTCCATATGAGAGAAATCATATGGTATTTGTCTTTCTCTGACTTGTTTCACTCAGCATTATATTCTTTAACTTCATCCATGTTGTTTCAAATGGCAAGATTTCATTCTTTATGGCTAAGTAATATTCCATTCATTCTTTATCCTTTCATCTATGGATGGGCACTTGGGCTACTTCCACAGTTTGGCTGTTGTAAATAATGCTGCTGTAAACATAGGGGTGCATGTATCCCTTTCAATTAATGTTATTTTATTTTTAGCGTAAATAGTGGTATGATTGCTGGATCATAAGGAAGTTCTATTTTTAACCTTTTTGGAGCTCTCTGTACTGTTTTCATGGTGGCTGCACCCATTTGCATTCCCACCAACAGTGCGCAAGGGTTCTTTTTTCTCCACATCCTCGCCGACACCTCTTTTCTCTGTTGTAGATTTTAGCTATTCTGACGAGGTGAGTGTTTTCTTATTTTATTTATTCATTTGTTGTTGTTGTTATGTTAAACAGGACATCTGAAATCAGTCTTACTCTGACTGATCACTTTATTAAAATAAACATTTTTAACAGGTTTCAAAAGATTGTTTGAGCAGACTTGGAATAAACTGAGAATGAGTTGGGAAACATGCGTTCTATTTGTGGTACGGATTAGCTACATGTTCTTAGACTGTCACTTCTCTTTGAGCAAGTGTCCCAATCTGGAAAGGTACGTATTGGGGACCATGAATACTCTCCTCCTAATCCACATTCCCTTTGGGTATTAAAAAGTATTCGAGGCCCAGAAATCTGAGATCATGGAATCCAATGTTTTCCGTGTCATAAGATTTTCATACATTGAAATTTTCATTGCTCCTAAAAACAGGCTGATTACTATGCTGTTATTCAAGGCTCAAGATGTCTTGTGAACAAAGAGTTTGACTCAGTGGCACTTCATCTAGATGACTTATAAGCCTAAAAGAACTTAATTGTAGCAAATTAATCAAGAAGCATATTTATTGTTTATTTATGCCCTTTTGAGACTGAGTTTCTGTAGTGCACTTGAAAGACATGATCATTGCTCACTTGTGAAACTGACATGTTTGTTCTTGGGTAGAAAATGCATTTTGGATGTAGGCCAAGTTTAATTATGCCTCCTAGAAAACACCCCCTTTACCACAAATGACAAATTCTCTCCTAAAACAAATTGCTGTATTCACAAACCTGCTCATTGCAAATTGTTTCAGTATTGCCCCCCAGTCCATCATTTACTTTCAGTTTAAAAAATGAAATATTTTTTAGTCAAGGAGAAAAATACTTAGAAGTGAAGACAAATGTCTCTCTGTGATTAGGCTGGGCTGTCTTCTGGGTATTTCTTATCTAGTTTAGGGCACAACTTTAAAAAGTTTACAAAGCAAAATACTAGTTATTGTGAAATCATAACATTAAAACCAAGGAGAAAAGAAGAACTGGGTTGTGACAATCCCAGGAATCCATAGAGGGCTTCATAATACAGATGGACACAACATATCTTTGAGGAAAAACTGTGACACAGCCACTTCTACAAGGTCATAGAGGTTATTCATCAAAAATTCTACCCTGTATATGGCAAGATTTCATTCTTTTTTGTTGGTAATATTCTATTGTTTATATGTACCACATCATCTTTATCCATTCATCAGTTGATGGACATTTGGGCTGCTTCCATATCTTGGCTATTGTAAATAATGCTGCAATAAATGTAGGGGTGCATAAGTCTTTTTAAATTCATGTTTTCATTTTCTTTGGGTAAATACTCAGTAGTGGAATTAATGGATCATGTGGCAATTCTATTTTTATTTTTTTGAGGATGCTCCATGATTTTTTTCCTTAGTGGCTCTTCCAGCCTGCTTTCCCACCAACAGTGTGTGATGATTCCTTTTTTTCCCACATCCTTGCCAACACTTGTTATTTCTTGTGTTTTTTATTTTAGCCATTCTGACAGGTGTGAGGTGCCATTTGTACCAATATGGATGGATGTGGAGGGTATATTGCTAAATGAAATTAGTCAATTCAAAGAAAGACAAATACCATATGATTTCATTCATATGTGGAATTTTTTTAAAGATTTCATTCGTTTATTCATCAGAGACACACAGAGAGAGGCAGAGACATAGGCAGAGCGAGAAGCAGGCTCCCCGGGGAGAGGCTGATGTGGGACTCAATCCCATGATTCCGAGCTCAATCCCAAGACCTTCTGGGAGCATGACCTGAGCCAAAGACAGACGCTCAGCCACTGAGCCACCCAGGTGCCCCCATATGTGGAATTTAAGAAACAAAGGAACAATGAAAAAAAGAGATAAACAGAAAAAAAAGTCTCTTAACTATGAAGAACAAACTAATGGTTACCAGAGGGGAAGTGGGTGGGTGTATGGGTGAAATAGATTATGGGAAATAGAGACCTTGCGATGAGCACTCAGTAATGTATAGAATTGCTGAATCATGCTGTATGTTAATTATACTTGAATAAAGAATTCTCCGTTGTAAATGAATTCCTGCCTAGATTTAATCCTTGGACTCTGTATATATAGGTATTAAATCATTTTCCACTTTCTAGAATTAAAATTCCTTTTATGTTCATAATTGTATGGAAATATCAATCAAGACTAGCCAACTAATTTCTAAAACCTAACTAAACATAGCTATGATAAATCGATTAGAATACACATTTCTATGATATTTTATATAGAAGGTGAAAATGATGTACTTTATATACTTCCCCCCATTTAATATTCATGTATTCATTCATCCACTCATTTCACCAATATGTATTGAGTACCTACCATGCTAATATCTGAGTGAGTACAACAATGACCCTCACCCCCCCAAAAAAATAAAAACCCCAACAAGCAAACAAGCAATAGCCAATGTGCTGCTCTTGTGCAGGTTTGATCTTAATGTATAGTGTATGTGTCTGTGTTAGTCACTGTATATGTCTATGCCTGTGTCCGTGGTTACACACTTGCATATATATGAAGCAGAGATTTAAGAATTAGCAAAATCCCCCCCCTCCCAAAAAAAAAAAAAAGAATTAGCAAAATCCAGGGGTCATGAGGTCCTAGTTTTTAGTCTTGACACTTCTGGCATGTTGTATTTCCTAAAGAAGCCACCCCCCGCCCCCACCGCCCAATTTCTCTTTTACAGTATGACTTTGACACATTCCAATCAAAGAGGTGGAATCTAGTTTGCTTCCCTTTCAAACTGGGTAGGTGATAGGACTTGCTTGTAATTGCTAGAAATGCAGCAGCATGGAGGCTCTGGGACTTCTAAGGCTAAGTTTGAAAAGGTGAATCACCTGCCTGGTTGTCTTCAGATACTTTCTCTAGGGGAAGCCAACCACAGTATCAGAAATGTGATTTTCCTGAGACCACCATGGGGGGAGGGGGGGCACATGTAGATACTTTGGTCAGAAGTCCCCAGCTGGCATACAGGTTGATAGCTATGATGTAACTGTCATAAAGTTACTGTCTCTGAACTTTATTGTTCTCATTGGTAAAAGGAAAGTATCAATCTCTCCTTCCCATCCAACATAAAATAAGAAGAGATCGTAGAGGGTAATGGCCGTGCAACTGCACAGTGAATCGTATGATGGGACATAATGGTAAAGCATTATCTGTAGCTCTGTGTATCTATCTAACTTACAAGTCGGCCTGCTTTTTCCAACACCGAAGATACTCTAACCCTCTGCATTAAATGATGAAGGTCAGATGATTTTAAGGCAGGTGCCCTGTTACCTGAGCTTCAAGCTCAGTCCCAATTGGAGGCTACACTTTGCAGACTTTCCTTCTTCCGAAGAAACATGTTCATTATCTCCCTAGTTCAGGTGCTTCTGGTCTCTGGGAGTCACAGGGACTCAGTCCTGAAATCTCCTTGATTTGAATGCTAATAAAGTACAATTAGAGATGTCATTTTAGCACCTGTTTTCCTCCCGCCCACATTTCTCTTTTCATTGTCTTCAGCAAATTAAATACCGAGTTAGTGTCTCTTCGCCCTTCCCTCACCCAAGCCCTTTCCAGTCCACAGTCAAGTTGCAAACAAGGTCAGAGGGTTGTGCCACCATGTTTAATTCTCAGAGCTAATTGGTGGTTCTATGCAGCCTCTGCTCCACTGCTTCTAAGTTTCAAGCTGCCAGAGTTGCAGCAACTTAATTTGGGTTATTTTCCTGAGCCTTCTTTCCACAGCTAATCTAAGGGACACGTTAGACATGTTTTCAGAAACGATTTTCCAATCTGAATCCCAGGCAGGTTACTAGGTTCTTTGGCCTTAGTTCTTCTAGTTTGCAAATGTCAAAATTGACTTTTCCATTACAAGAAAAAACTGAACACATACTACACCATGTCTGCTAACCCGACCTGCCCTTTCTCATGCCAATAATATGGATATATAGAAATTCACACTATTTTGTGTCTTTTATGTCTCTCTCATAGTCAATGAAGTATTCCTGGTGGTGGCTACGATCTGACCCATTAGTCACACATCTCTGATAAGGAAGCAAATTCTAGGCTATGAGACTGATTTGCATATACCTCGGGTGGGGGGGTGTCAAAGATTGAAAGACAAGTTCCTCATTGAAAAAAACATAATATTGGGATCCCTGGGTGGCGCAGCGGTTTGGCGCCTGCCTTTGGCCCAGGGCGCGATCTTGGAGACCCGGGATCGAATCCCATGTTGGGCTCCCGGTACATGGAGCCTGCTTCTCCCTCTGCCTATGTCTCTGCCCCTCTCTCTCTCTCTGTGTGACTATCATAAATAAAAATAAAAAAAAAAACATAATATTTTGGGTTGTGTGGGTGTTCCAGTTGTTTAGGTGTCAGGCTCTTGATCTTGGCTCAGGTCTTGATCTTGGGGTTGTGAGTTTTGGTCCCATATTGGGCTCCGTGCTGGGCATGGAACTACATAAAAAAAAAAAAAAAGAATACATGATGTTTGAAAATCTGGATTTAGGAAAGGAGAACATTGAGGAAATTGGGTGAAATTATTCTCTTTTCTGAAGTTTTATCTATAGCATTTCTTTAAATACTGATCCATAGAGACACATTCAAATGCAACATTAGGTACAAAATATGTCTGCGTTCATAAGGAGATTTAGCATTACATATATTATGCAGAGTAGGTTGTATTTGTATAAATTATAAATATATACAATAATGTTTCAGGACAGAAAGCTAAGGAAGTGGGTATTCTCTTATTATTTGTCTATGAATAACAAATAGGCTAGGATGCTCTTTATGTAAATATTCTTTAAAATCTTGTTATCCCCATTTTAAAAAGACAGAGAAATGGGCTCAGATCACTTAAGTAAATTATTCAATGTCACTCAATTGGTAAAGGGGGGGGCACTTGATTTAAATTATAATTCAACTTTAGGAGCACCTGGCTGGATCAATTGGAAAAGGATGCGGTTCTTGATCTTGGGATTGTAAGTTTGAGCCCCACATTGGGTGCAGAGATTACTTAAAAAATGAAATCCTTAAGGATCGCCTGCATGGCTCAGTCGGCTGAGTGAGTGACTCTTGGTTTCAGCTCAGATCATGATGTCAAGGTGGTGAGATTGAGCCGTGTGTTAGGTTCCATGTACAGCTAGGAGACTGCTTGAGATTTTCTCCCCCTCCATCTGTTCCTCCCTCCACTTGTGCTCTCTCTCTCTCTTTCTCTCTCAAATAAATAAATCTTTAAAACAATATTTTAGGGAAGCCTGGGTGGCTCCACGGTTGAGCGTCTGCCTTCAGCTCAGGGCGTGATCCTGGAGTCCCGGGGTCAAGTCCCACATCAGGCTCCCTGTGGGGAGCCTGCTTCTCCCTCTGCCTGTGTGTCTGCCTCTCTCTCAATCTGTGTCTCTCATGAATAAATAAATAAAGTCTTCATAAAAAATAAATTAAAAAATCTTTAAGGGACGCCTGGATGGCTCAGTGGTTGAGTATCCTTCATCACAAACCTGCCTCACTTTCCTGACTTATCATGGCATTTTGTGGAACCTTTCTCATAATGCCTGATCATATCTTGCCTTTATATGTTATTTTTGTCCATGTCTTAGCTTCCCAACCAAACAGCCTGTAATAATAATCATCAGATCTGTTTGTGCATTAAAGCTACATCATACTTTCACATTTTTCTTTTTCTTTCTTTCATTCACTTTCTTTTTTTCTTTTTCCAAGTAGGTTCCAAGCCCAGTGTGGGAGCCCAAGGCAGTGCTTGAACTTACCACCCTGAGATCAAGACCTGAGCTCAGATCAAGTGTCCAATGCTTGGGGTTCCTGGGTGACTCAGTCAGTTAAGCGTCAGCTCCGCTCTGATCTCAGGGTCATAAGATGGAGTCCTGGGTTGGGCTCTCCACTCAGCCTGGAGCTGCCTAGGATTATCCTTCCCTCTCCTACTCACTCCTTTTATCCCTCTCCCTGCTCTTGTGTGATAACACACTCTTTCTCTCTAAATAATTAATGAAAATTTGTTTTTTTGTTTTTGTTGGAGAGGGGTAGAGGAGAAGGAGAAAGAACCCCAAGCAGGCTCCATGCCCTGCACAGAGCCCGATGTGGAGCTCGAGTCCACAACCCCAAGTTCACCACTGGAGTTGAAATCCAGAGTCTGGTGTGCAACCAACCGTGCTACCCAGGCACCTCAGTGTCATTTTAAAACCAAGATTAGGGTAGATTTTAAAAATTCAAATTACCATTGAGTATATTCTTTTCTAGAGAGTTGTAAGTATTCAAAAATCATAACAAAAATTCTCTCTATGGATTATCTATTTGTACCTGTCAGTTGATCTGTCTCTCTTCCAGAATGTCAATCAGAATTGGCCTTCTGGAACTTTACTTTATAATATTAATTTGAAGTTAGCAATTTGAGGGCACCTACAATTTTCACGATAGGCCACGATGGACACTTTTAAATTATGGTTTGTGAACGTGGGCAACCAATCTTAGCATCTGCATCTCTTCTTGGCTTTGCTATTCTCTGCTCCTTTTCTGAACACCTATGCTAGAATTCTCATAAATGAGTTAAAGCGTTATTTCTTTGTGGGGAAAAATGAGTCCAAAAATAAAAGCTAGCTGATGTTTCTCTTGTTTTTCTCTTGATGAAAGGAGTGAAGGAGCCTACAGTGGAGCTTAGGAAAATGACAGTCCTTAGAAAGAAAACAAAAGCAACACACTGTGCCTAAATTAAAGAGGAAGAATGAATTTCATGGTAGCTCACATCTTTGGCATCGACAAGCCAGCCAACCATATGGTCTCTATAGAAATGAGAAAAATATAATTTCCCTATTTAATTTGATGAGAAACACTGCTCATGGAGTGCTAGATAAAACATTATGTGTCTAAAAGAGTTGTTAACTTTTTGAAGATCTATTGCATTGCATTTGATGGGGAAAAACATATATTATAGTGGTATGTGTCAAGCGAGAGCTTCATGAAGGTCTTATGACAGCTATTATTCCTTAAAAGTTGTCAGATACAGTCATTATTATGCCCTGTTTACTTATCATCAAACTACATTTAAGTAGGGTAAAGTGACAAGGTCTGGATTCCATGAAACCTTCATAGTTCAGTGCAGAAAAACTCAGTTTATTTGGACCTTTCAAGGCTTATTCTTTCACTTCCGTGTGAGCTGTTGATCTGAAAGCTTTACTTGCCTCCTCTAAAACTCTGTACATTAGGAGTTAACATTTTTTGTATGCTGTGATCATTTTTCCTTCACATTTTTTGAGATATACAAACGATATCTATTGGACCTCCTTTTTCAACTATGTAAAGGAAACACAACTAATTAAGGCACATTTCTAGCTTAGCTGTCTCTTATTTATTTATTTAAACTCATCAGGGATTTTATTTTAAAGATTTTATTTATTTATTTGAGAGAGAGAGAGACAGAGAGCACAAGCAGGGGGATTGGCAGGCAGAGGGAGAGAGAGAGAGAGAGAGAAGGAGATTCCCCACTGAGCAGGGAGCCCAACATGGGGCTCCATCCCAGGACCCCAGGTCTTGACCTGAGCTGAAAGCAGATGCTTAATAGACTGAGCCACCCAGGCACCCCTCATCAGGAATTATTTTTAAGTGAATTTTCATGAGCATATGTATTGACCTGAGAAATATTTTCAATGAAAGACCTAAGCAAGAATCTTTTTTTTTAAAGTTCTTCATTGTTTAACTTCCCGGCAGTCACTGCTCAGTAACCTACATCTATTTTACAGTTAAGTAATACAAGTGTCCTCCAGACTGTATAACTTTAGGAGAAACTGTTGATTTCTAATTACATATTGAATTTTGCCACCATACAAGTTAGAGAAAATAAGAAGGAATTATGTTTACAGAAGGCTTGTATTGGAAGTGATATTTTTTTGTTTGCTATAGTGAGTTACTTCATTGATTTTATAGCACTGTTTGCTTTATTCCTTACAATATGTATTCTGTGATTTGGTTAAATCTTAATGGTTAACTCAAGAATCTGTAGACCGTCTATTTAAATATCCTGAGTAAGAGGGGAAGGAGACACAATGCTATAGCTTCCTATTCCTAGGGATAGTCTGTGACTGGGAGTGTGTGAGCGCATGTGTGTGCATGTGTGCTCATGACCAGTAAATAAGTCAATTCCTTAGCTCACAGTAGATTTAACATCTACCACCTTTTTATAATTATTCTGTTTTTTGATAAAATGATGACTAAGAGTCTTGGTCCAAAAAGCCTTCACAGTCTGTTTTTCGTCCCAGCTCAGCTATCTCATCTGAGCTCAAGACTGTTTTTCGTCCCAGCTCAGCTATCTCATCTGAGCTCAAGACACGTGGACTGGCCAACACCTAACACAATGCTTGACACATAATAGACACGGACTAAATCTTTTTTTTTTATGAATACTTGTCCTTTTCAGGGGCCTTGAATAGCGAAGTTCCTTTGAACATTGACCTTATTCCCTCTTTGATCTCTTATATTCTCATATGCCAGCTGCCAATATACGCTGACAGCCTTTTCAATTTACTTCTCCAGCCTGAAATTCTGTTCCAAATTTCAGATCTGTATTTTCTACTCTATGCATCTGTAAATAGATGCCTCAAGGGCTCTTTCAATTCGATATACCTTTTAGGGACCTCGTGATCTTCGAGCTCGCTCTTTTGTAGTCCCACTAGAAACTTGTTCTTATTCTTAGTAAATGGCATCACCCTCCGCCTGGCTGCAATGCGAGCATTGCAAACAAGACTCTGACCTCTTGGGAGGTGGTCTGATCCCTAGCTCTGGATATTCACACCTTCTTATTATTCCCTCTTCCTTGAATATGGGCAGGATCTGGGACTTACTTCTAAGTCATGCAATGTGACTGAGGTGATGGATGTCACTCCCGTGATAATGTCATGTCATATAAGACTCCATCTTGCTAGCTAACTCACTGTACAAACCCCCCTTCTTGCCTTGATGAAGTACATGCCTGTGTTGGAAAGACCCATGTGGCAAGGAACTGTGGGCGGCCTCTGGGAACATGGTGGGTTCTTGATGCCACAAGATTAAATTAGAGCATAGAGATTATGGGCAACGTGCCTGGAAAGGTGGTTTAGTGCTAGGTTGTGAAAGACACTTTCCTGCCTGAGAAGGATAATTTGCTACCATGACAACAAATTAGTTTATTAGTTCAATAGTTGTCCGATGCCTAATTAAAGTGGAAACACTTTTCTAATCGCTGGAGATATAGTTGAGAACAAAACAAATGAAAATTCCTGGCTTCTCAAGTTTACGTTTTTAGATGTATTGCCTCTGAATGGTTAAAGTAGGGTGGGTGGAGGTCACACTTGGATTTCAGAAGAATAACTTTAAGAGAAAGATTAAAAGAGTAGGGAATGGAGGCAGGGAGAACTGGACTCCAATTCTGGGGAATTGTAAATTAATTAAAAAATAGACAGTACTACATAGGAAGAAGATGGGTATTGCAGCAGGGCTAGAAGTATCGCTGCTCGCCACAGGTGAGCACACCACCAGGCACGTGGCAGGGCATTGAATGATCGTTGACTTGAATCCAGGTCTTGCCATCTTTCCAGCTTTTTCCTACTCTTAGCCACTGGAGCTAAGCTACTTGGATTTGGGTTCATTCATGCATATTCTGTGACTGGTCTTTTCCAACAGATAAAAGTTCGGGCCTTTAATTTGACACCTCCTATTCTGATATAATAGTTTTTATCCAGGGATCCGTTGGCCTTGTGTTGGCATTATTCAAGCAGTCCTCTTCTGCCAGTTGGAAATACAATCTGTTCCTGAGAGTAGCTGCTTGTCTTTGATAAAAGAAATGGCTTTATCTGAATTCTACAGTTTCCCTACTTGACTCTGGGTCTTCATTTCCTGACCCGATCCATATTTGGAAGAGCTCAATAGAATTTTTATCAGGATCATATTTAAGGCAAGGTTACGTTTTCAAAGCAAGTTACATATACTTCAGTGTGCCTTTCAGCATGTATTATGGGAAAAGAATATGCGAGCCTAATTTTAAGGGTAAAGGTATTTTTTCCCATCTTTCTCTTACTTGTATATGTCATTAGTGTCCCAAAATGCAGGTCAGAGGTGGGAAGTAAAAAAGGGGTGAGACAGCATCCTAATGAAGAGCATTAGCATATTTACAAGAAATTAACCCCATGTGAGAACTTCTGTCGACAGACAATATAGCCAGCTTCGTAAACTGCACGCAGCCACCTTAAAATTTGGAGCCCACAGTAAAATGTAATTTGGGTTGCTTCATAGCATTAGCATTGACAGGTTCCTTTTTTATGCTGCCTTAATCTAAAGTGGTTTTGTGAATTGAATTTAAATGCTGCTACTAGGCTGATAATACACAATACATTTTAAAACACGAGTTCTCTATTGTCTGTAACATACAAGTTTCACTTGTAAGGGAGATAGAGCATTTCTATTAACGCCAGGCTCATTTCGGTTCTGAGGGCCAGTAAGCACCACAGATGATAGAATTCAGTTTGTCACAGGAAGGATCAGGCAGGCGACATTCCCTTTTGATTGTTTTGGAAAATGAGTTGGATCCAGCTGAGCTGAATTGTCTGCACTCATTCAAGGCCTCCTTTCCTCTTGTTCTCTTCGATGTGACATAATCACTTAAAACCTATTCCTCTGTATATAGTTGTTGATAGCTTCTTCCTAGATTATGATTCCCTAAACTAGTTTCTTCCATAAATAGCAGGTCCCGTGGTCATATATTATTTTTTTTAAATATTGATTTTTTTTTTTTTACATTTTGTCATATTTGAAATCATGTTGCACTTATTCCTTCAGAAACAAATATCCTTGCCTTTGTGGGAGTTATGTTTGGAGGACAGAGGGGAACAGTACAAAAACAAAACAAGAAAACAAAACAAAAACCCAAAAAGCGTATATAGCATGTTTGATGGTCAGAGGTCCAAAAGAAGGAATAGGATAACAGTTAAAAGTGGATCTCATGGGCGCTTGGGTGGCTCAGCGGTTGAGCATCTGCATTTGGCTCAGGGTGTATCCTGGGATCCCAGGATCAGGTTCCTCATCAGGCTTCCCTCAGAGCCAGGGAATAACCAACAAGTTATCTCCCTACAAGGCAACAGCATAACATAGACCATCACAAGATACTATTGTATCTGCCTCTGCCTATGTCTCTGCCTATGTCTCTGCCTCTCTCTCTGTGTATCTTTCATGAATAAATAAATAAAATCTTTTAATAAATAAAAAAATGTGGGGATCCCTGGGTGGCTCAGCGGTTCGGCACCTGCCTTCGGCCCAGGGCGTGATCCTGGGTCCTGGGATCGAGTCCTGCATCGGGCTCCCTGCATGGAGCCTGCTTCTCCCTCTGCCTGTGTCTCTGCCTCTCTCTCTCTCTCTCTCTCTCTCTCTCTGTGTGCGTCTCTCATGAATAAATAAAATCTTAAAAAAAAAAAAAAAAGTAGTGCACCTGGTTGGTTGGAAGTGTTGAAAGGCAATGAGGTGAGAGCGCCCAGGAATACGCAAGGAGAAAAGTAGTAGCAGCGGTCAGGGAGGTTAAGTGCAGACATAAAACTAAGGAGGAAGCGAGAGATACTGACACATCAAGGTTGGGAAATGTTTGCTTAGTATACGTGCAATTAACTGGGAGCAATTTGTACAGGCAATAGGATTAGCTAATTTGGTCATCATTATTGATCCAAGCAACCTGTTATTAATGTTAGTCCATAGATAGTGCTGAAGGTTTCCAGTTAGTGCTGGTATCATAATTAGAAATATATTGCATGGCATAATTTTCTGTTCGCAGAGCTAAGCTGAGGCTAACACTATATTAGAGGGTGGGCCGAGGAGGAGAACTTCTTTTTTTTTAAATTTCCACCAGAAAAAGTGAAAGTCTTTTCGACAAGACATCAAAATGTCTTATTGATCAGTGAAGAAATGAAACAGTCACATGTCTTCAGGTAGATGAAATATATGTTCTGTCTTTAAATTCACTTATTTGAAATGAGTTCGGTTAAGCAGGTGGATATATTTGTAGATAATCAAGCTTCACAAACCTCAGTCTTAGGAAACGAGAGCCACGTTCATCTTCCCCATTACTTCTGGGTCTGGGAATTAATTCTTATGCCAAAACAGATTTGGGCTTATGCTACAGATCCCTCGAGATGCGCCCGAATGCTGTTTACACTTATTTAACTCATTTGTGCTCTAGTTTATATCCTATCTTAGGTGAACTTGTCATCAAACTTCATTCCTTCAGTCACTTTATAAAATAAACTTCTGACTTAAACTTGCCTTTCCTTTGCATTTTGCAATACTGGAGTTGTATCCTACCGTTTGGATTGCCATAACCCCTTAAGAAAAAGGGGAGAACCGTGATGCAAGCTTTCACCATGAGGCATTTACATTCCTGTGCTTAAAAAAACACAGGACAAACAATTACATAAGAGTTACTCGTTTTTCAGTGATTTATTAAAGTCTAGGATTAACCATTGGAGCAGAATAGTATCTGTGGGATGCCTGGGTGGCTCAGCCGTTGAGTGTCTTCCTTTGGCTCAGGTCATGATCATCCTGGGGTCCTAGGATCCAGTTCCACATTGGGCTCCCTATGGGAGCTTCTCCCTCTGCCTATGTCTCGGCCTCTCTCTCTATCTCACATGAATAAATAAATAAATCTTAAAAAAAAAAAAAGAATAGTATCTTGTGATGGTCTATGTTAGGCTGTTGCCTTGTAGGGAGATAACTTGGGTTTGGGAAGTTTGGTTATTCCCTGGCTCTGAACTACTACTTCCCACTGTAAAAGAAGAGGCTGTACTAGTTCAGTGGTTTCAAAACTTTTCTAGCAGATGTAGAGAAGACACTTGCAGGGCTGCTGCTGGGGTTGAGTAGGGTGACATGATAAGGGGCTGCACAGCTGTTCCAAGCACATCTGTTTTATGTATTGAGATTCCTTGTAAGATTTCATTTGAACGAAGCTTTCCCCTGCGAAAATAATTTGACAGTTGTTGTCTTGGAATGGTGTTCATCAAACTGTTTTTTTGCTTTTATAGACCATAAAAAACTTTTAATATACCTACTCCCTCACAAACTTATAAATTAAAAGCTAGAAATTTTCACTATATGTTTCAATGGTCACAGAGTATACTTCCGAGCATATTACAGAGGCTGAATTTTTAAAATAAAAATATTGCATCATCCTTTTAAAGTTGTCCAATAGTATCTATATGTCAAAACAATCGGATACACACCATTATCCATTAAAATGAACATGAACAATATGTACTATAACTGTCAGAAATTTAACATTGTTCTTTTAGTCTTGTAACTCATATAGCCATTTCCACAGTATTTTATACTAGTGTGATACATTTTATGCTTAAGTCTTTTACGGAACAGCAGATCACAATCCTTTGGCATAAAAATGTGCACATACATTATATACATTAAAATGCTCAATTAAACATTTCCTGTAAGTATATATTCATATGGGTCGAAAAAAATCATTCAGGACTGAGTGATCATTACACTTATTTAGTAGTACATGATTGATCAAAATAAAACAGATTGCCCATTTGAATAAAAAAAACGTACAGCGAGTATTTATTAGAAATGCATTTCTTAAGTGCATTGGATAAGAATAAATTTTTCAGGGCGCCTGGGTGGCTCAGTTGGTTGAGTGTCTGCCTTCACCTTGGGTCATGATCCCAGGGTCCTGAGATTGAGCCCCTTGTCTGGCTCCCTGCTCCGGTGAACCTGTTTCTCCCTCTGCAGCCCCCACCACCTTGCTTGTGCACACTCGCACTCACTCTCTGAAATAAATAAAATCTTTAAAAAAAAGAATTAAATAATATTTTCACTGAGTTTTTATGCCCCTAGATAAATGCGTTGGGAAAGGAGTTTCATTTTGCTTATGTCTCACACTCATTTAAACTCTGACTTATATGTCAAAGGTTTATCAGCTGTTTTAACTGCTTTAGCTCTTCCTTCAGTGGTTGAAAGGAAAGAATTGGAAAGCACAGGAATAGCAAAGAATGTGTCACTGTGTGGTATTTTGATTCACATTCTGGACATTTACAACAGTGTTTCAAACAGTCTGTGGCTGGTACCTTGTAGGTTTTACTCCTCCAAGGAAATACCCCATGCTGTGGGTTTGGTGACAGTTCCCAGAGCCCTGCACTTCTTTTTTAAAGTGGGAGAAGAGGAGGCTTGTGAAAAGCTACTAGAAAGGAGAACCCGCTTGGAACCTACACTTGTGTTGCTTCCAGGCCCATCAAGTTTGCAAAAATGGCATGGAGAAGTAGGGGAACTGAAAATGCATTTTCTTAGAACTAGCCACATCCATGTACTCGTTAAAAAACGTCTGATGGACCTCTCCCCACAGATACGCACACTCTAGTTTGAAAACTACTGCACTGGTGGATCTGTTGGGCCCCTTCTCATTTTAGAATTGCATGATTCCTTGTAGGTTATCGTATTATAGATTCTAATCCTAAAATCCTTTTGCAATGGGGTAGCCAAAAGAAAACATACAGATTTTGCAAATACAAAATGCAAATGCAACCTATGCAGCCCCCTTTAATATTTTTCTTTTGTATTTACATCAGATTAAACCTCTGTAAATAATGGTATTCCCCCAAATTGTTCTTCTCATGTGTATCTGATTGAAAACTGAACTTGAAAATTGAGTTTTCCAGTTTACTTGTAAGTAGATCCAGAGCAAATCAGCCCTGTTTCATGCCTCTTGCCTACTGATAAATTGAATTGACTTGAGCAGAAACATATTAAAACGTAACATGAGAAGAATATAGGAAGAGAGGAGAAGTGGCGTGATAATTACCATAGAGACATGATATCGACCTCACTATTAGTTTCTCATGTCACCAGCAAGACTGAGAAGCAAGCTCATTAGAGTAAATACAAAGACTTATTTTTATGTGTTACAATTATATTGTTCTCGTTTAGAAGAGAAGCATGACACAGCTACATGGATTCTGTGCAGAGTTCTTTAGGTAATTAACTCCAGCAGAGACGCACTATTTTCAGATAACAAGGAACATACAATTTTCACCTGAGGGCTCCAGGTTTCCTCAAATCAAGACCATAGTGATGGGGAGTACTTAAGCCGTGAATGCAG
Organism: Canis lupus dingo; assembly: GCF_003254725.2. NCBI lineage: Eukaryota > Metazoa > Chordata > Mammalia > Carnivora > Canidae > Canis > Canis lupus. The sequence continues at coordinate 112,693,336 of NC_064281.1, read as the reverse complement.
CATGGCACACTTAGCTGTCCTTCTCGAATCTCTTGAGCAGCGTGAAGAGTCTTTCCCTGTCCACGTAAATATATAATAACATGTCCCTGAAATGTAGTGACAGGCTCCCACTGTCAGATTTGGGTGCTTCCTGGCATAATGCGCACAGGCAGAATGACTGCATAATGTTCTTGGGTTCTAGTAAGTGTTCAAGGAAGGTCTGTTGACCACTTACATATATTTAAAGATTTATTCGCTTGAGAGCACGTGGAAGCTCAGAGGGGGCAGGGCAGGGGGAGAGGGAGAACCAGTCCTAAGCAGACTCAGTGCTGATGGCGAGCCCGACCTGGGGCTCTGTCTCAGGACCCTGAGATCACCACCTGAACCGAAACCCAGAGTCTGACGCTTAACCAACTGCACCAACCAGGCACCCCCATTATATGTATTTTTAAAGAAAACTATTAGAAGTGGGTGAGGAGATGGTTGAAATGGGTAAAGGGGATTTAGAGTACACTTAATCTTGATGAGCACTGAGAAATGTGTAGAATTGTTGAATCATTATATTGTACACCTGAAACTAATATAATGACGTATTACTTGAATAGTATAAAACAAACCCTAAAAACAAAAAAGAAAAAAAAAAACCCTAGTAGGGCATATAGATATGAGTATCATTCGTAAGAGAGGACACTCGTAAGATTTTTGTAGTGCCTATATTTTTAGGTGCATATCTATGGATGTGCATACATGTATACACATGTATGTGACTATATATGTGTGTGTTTACACATGCAAACACACGTGTGTATATGGGGGGAGAGAGAGAAGGAGAATATGAACCTTTTGTAATAGTAATTCTTTTGCTTTTAAATCTCAGAACTGTGAGCAACCCAAGGGTAGGGAACCTCTTTTCTTAACCTTTTTATAGTTAGGTATAATGCTGTGCCCGATTGAGAATAAAACCCAAAAAATGAATGGTTGGATGAATAAAATATAATAGATAAAATACGTGGCTGTGGAATTACAATGAGAATACGTGTGTGGGTGCAATTCCGAGTTGTAAAGAGCCATGGAAGGGTAGGCTGTGATATTTTGGGGAGCGCGCAGCAGTTCTTGGTTTCCGAGAGAGACACAAGAATACAACTATCCTCAGGAATTACAGTCAAACAAAATAGTGCCTTCGGTGCAAAGTGGTCATAAGTATGGATCCTCAAATTAGAACGGAGTTGGAATCACTTACTAGTTGTGAGACTTTGGTCAAAATACTTCACTTCCACAAACCTCAGTTGCCTCATTTGTGCAAAGGGCACACACAATCAGAGTTCCTAAAGCATTGGGCTGTTGTGGAAAGCGCATGCTATGGTGCACGTACAATATTCCTTACTACAGATTTGTGGCTGTAAAAATTCAGGTCAGTGTCCATTCAACTAATCTTTACTAAACAGATCTTGAAGAAGAAAAAGGATTTTACTGATTGTTCAGGTTGCAGCAATCTGTGGTAATAAAGGTAACATGGGGTTTGTAGTCTGATAAATCTTAATCGATGTCCTAAATCTGCTATTTCAAAGTTATGTGCCTCAGAGGAAGTTGCTTTAGCCATGAGATTCAGATTCCTCTTTGGTAAAAATAAGATAATAACATAATGGCTCATAGTTAGCTGGGATAACGGGCCAGACACTGTTCCAAGAGCCTTAGGTGTATTTGCTTGTTTAATCCTCACAGTGGCCCAACGGAATAACCATGGTATTGTTACCCATCTTGGCTCCTCATTGAAGTGGTAGTGATTACCCTCAGGTCACAATTGAGAGAATAACTTGAGAGTAATTTCAAAAATGGTAATATGTTTTCTACTTCCTGAGGACTTGTACCCTGTGTGAGGGATCAAACAATCCTTGGCACCTATGAAGTGGTAAATAAACATATGATGCGCTGTCAGGAGGATGACTCGTGGAAATCAAGCCTGTTAAATTGACAATGGTGTGGTGAGTATGGCTTGAATACTGTAATAACACTCTGAGAAATCTAATGCTCCGGAGAACGAGGATGATGTATGGCGTGTGGGAGGGTAGACTCGACAGTTGGGCTGTTGATGAATACACAAGCCTCTTGAAAGGGACTGAGTGGTTCCACATGCTGCCTTTTGCAAAAGGATAAATTGAACCATTTGAAATCCTCATAAAGCCTACTGAAAGGTTACCCAAGAAATCTGATTCCTAGAATTTCAAGTCTTAGCCACTTTATCTAAAAAAATAAAAAATAAAAAATAAGAATCCTATTGACTCCAACGATTAGACTCTGAATGACAAAAAAGAAAACTTTCAGCTGCCAATATTTCTTATGTTTGCTGGACTTTTTCTTGTTCGGGGAAAATAAGGAAAGGGATTTACACTTCTCCAAACAAAGTAGCATATGAAGCATCCATACAATATGGTGGAATCTTTTCTTTTTAAGAGATTTTGAAAATGTATTTATTCATGAGAGACACACAGAGAGGCAGAGACACAGGCAGAGGGAGATGCAGGCTCCATGCAGGGAGCCCGACATGGGATTCGATCCCGGGAGTCCAGGATCACACCCTGAGTCAAAGGAAGGCGCTCAACCCCTGAGCCACCCAGGCGTCCCCAGATACAGTGGAATCTTGAACTGACCTTTTTGTTATTTATCTATTTGTTATATCTGTTGCCAAAGCACCAGGGGAAAACAATGTATTTCTCTGGGTTCCAGTTTAAAAAGAGATCTGAAATAAATAAATAAATAAATAAATAAATAAATAAATAAATAAATAAAATTTGTCTGCCTTTTCTTTTTTTTTAAGACTTATTTATTTATTTGAGAGAGAGAGAGGAGAGATAAGGGACAGAGGGAGAGAGAGTCTCAAGCAGACACCGTGCTGAGTGGGGAGCCTGACACGGGGTTTGATCCCAAGACCCCGACATCACAACCTGAGCTGAAACCAAGAGTCGGATGCTTAGCTTTACTGAGCAACTCAGGCACCCTGGTTTGTTTGCTTTTAATACAGATACGCCTTTTCCATGTAAAGTTCACATAGATTTATGTTAATATATGCTTTATAATTTAATATATATTTTTAATAGTTGTCCGAGTAGTCCAAGCCTAATATTATTGTGGTTGTTGCTGGTGATGCTGTTGCTGCTGTTTTGTTATGTACGTTCCCAGATTTTGGAGGAAGAAATTGAGCCTGCAGAGAGATGAACTGACCTAGTTACAGAGATTCATCTATTTAGTGACATGAGACCTATATGCATAGAAAGGTAACAGGAGACAAGTTTCTCTGTTCAGTGTAACTAAACTCAATGACCAAAGTTTATGATGTCAGTAATCCCATATTTGGAATTAGAGGAAACATACATTGATTAGGTTGGTACTGAGAAGCATATTATTGGATTTGTCACGACATGATTTATACAGGAATACTTGGGAATTTGGGGCGCCTGGGTGGCTCAGGGGTTGAGCGTCTGCCTTTGGCTCAGGTTGTGATTCTGTAGTCCTGGGATCGAGTCCCGCATCAGGCTCTCTGTGGGGAGCCTGTATCTCCCTCTGCCTGTGTCTCTGCCTCTTTCTGTGTGTCCCTCATGGATAAATAAATTAAATCTTAAAAAAAATAAGTAGCATCAATAAAACTGGGCCTTTGCATAAAAAACAAGGAAATACTTTGGAGTTTTATAAGCAAATATATATATTTGAGATATATATCTCAATAAAATCAGTACATATGAAAGTGCCACTATTTTTGGACTACAGGAATGGCAACTCTGTATGGTTTAGTCCAACAGAAAGCAATGAAGCATGAGAGAAGGCATTCATTCACTTTATTTAGAAAGCATTTATTGAGTGCCTACCATATGCAAAACGCTCATCTAAGCACTGAGGATTCAGCAGTGAATAAGACGAAGAATCCTCCTGTCCTCTTGAAGCAGAAATTCTAGTGAAGAGAGAAAGAAGTTTAAGGGGTGATGATGGGGAGTCCTGGACAGATCGTATAGAATCTTGTGGTTTTGTGAATTAATCCTGAGGTCAACGAGAAGACATTATAGCAAATTTATCAGAAGAGTTACTGGGTCAGTTGTATATTTTTAAAATATCACCATGGCTAAAGTGTAAGGAAGATGAATGGGTTGGAGGGACCAAGAGTCGAAATAGGAGACAACATAGAAGACTGTTAATCATCAGGTGAAAGGTCATAGTATCCCAGACTAGGGTAGAGTAAGAATGGTGGGAAGTAGACAACTAGATACTGGTTTTTGCGGTAGAATCAACAAGGCTTCAAAGCTGTTAGGATGTGTGGAGGGGAGGTAACGTCCGTTCAAAATCTCCAGTGGCTTCTAGAATTTTGTATTGTGAGCCTAGTGGATGGTGGTATGATTCACTAAGATTAGGAACACATAAGAAAGAATAGGTTTGGGGTATGGCTATGATTCAATGACAGATATTAAGGGTGAGATACCAAGTGAAAGATGCCAGTGGACAATTGCACAAATCAAAAGTCCAACAGTGGGAACAGATCTCCCCAGGTGTGGGCGATAAACTGGTGTGTGGTCTGTAAGGAATTCGGAAGCAATAATGAAACAGGCTAAAAGTGATCTGCTTCTTATTATTGTCATGTGCCAGCAATGCTAAGCAATTCCAGACAAAATACTCCTCCTTACTGGAGCTGTCTGTGCCTGTCCCCCTTCCCACTCCTTCCTTGATACACCCCTGCAGTTGGGTATGGATGCCTGCTTTGGAGAGAGAAGGCTGAGCCAGAGATGTTTATTTGGGATTCAGCGGCATGTAGGTGATAATAAAAGCCATAGCAGTAGAAGCAGTAGAAAGGGACACCCGATATTAAGAAGAGCATAAGAAAGAGCCAGAGCTTTGAGAATGATAATAGTTAAGGCATATACTAAGGAAAAAAAAGGCATATACTAAGAGACTGGGGAGGATTTTCTAGAGTGGTGGGAGAAAATGTCAGAAGTGAATGATTTGGGACATCTGAGCAGTTCAGTGGTTGATCGTCTGCATTTGGTTTAGGGCATGATCCCAGAGTCCTGGGATCGAGTCCCACATCGGGCTCCCCGTGGGAAGACTGCTTCTCCCTCTGCCTATATCTCTGCCTCTCTCTCTGTGTCTCTCATGAACAAATAAACTCACTAAAAAAAAAAAAAAAAAAAAAAAAAAAAAAAAAAAACCAAAGAAGTGAATGATACTACAGAAGCCAAAGGAAGAGAGTGTTTCTATAATTATAAAGTGGTCAAATGTCCACTTTAAGTAAGATGAGAGCTGAGAAGCGTATTATCTTCTGTCTTCAACATTATTTGAGCACGCAGTGCTTGTGTTATGGGCCACAAAAAAGGATGAGATATGGTCCCATCTTTAAGAATTTCACAAGTTAGGGAAATTACACAGAATTTCACAGGCAGCCCGGGTGGCGCAGTGGTTTAGCGCCTGCCTTCAGCCCCGGGGTGTGATCCTGGAGACCAGGGATCGAGTCCCACGTCAGGCTCCCTGCAGGGAGCCTGCTTCTCCCTCTGCCTGTGTCTCTGCTTCTCTCTTTCTCTCTCGCTGTGACTCTCATGAATAAATAAAATATTAAAAAAATACAAAAAAGAATTTCACAGGCTAGTAAGAAAAGTAAGTTAGATCGCTCGTTCGTTATAAAACAGTATAACAAATGTTCGGAGAAAGGTATCTCAAAAATAGATGGGGAGAAAAAAAAAGTATTTGGAGGAGAAACTAGATTGGAAAGTGGAGAGAAGAATGGGGCAGGGATTGTGCCAGAGATGGCCTGACAGGAAAAGTTGGCCTTAAGGTGGGGAATGGAGTTCAGCAGATGAAAAGAGAGAGCAAGATGGTCCGTGCCAAGGAACGTGCCAATTCGAGACATGACCGTGTTTGTTGCTTTCAGTAGATGAATGCTCAGTGTTCATGTGAGGAAGGACCCAGAGACTACAGATCTAAGTCCGAATTACCTTGTGAAATATCACTCGCTTTGCGAAGATTTGAACTTTCGTTTAAGTGTGTAAAAGAGGAACCAACATTGTATAACCTGTGTCAGCGCAAGTATTTTATTTACATATACCAGCTTACATCCCACCAGCTTCCTAAAAAGATTTGTTTTGGGGTATCATTATTTCATTTTTAAATGTAATATTGAAATAAAAATATATATCCATATATGCAATGTGATTCCATAAAAGCTCTCTTTCTGAGGCACTTTCAAATTTATCTCACTGCATGAATCCGTTGAATAGTAAAGAAAAAAATAATTAGTCCCTGCCTTCTACATGCTTCTAAGAAGCCAGCCACAAATCTTAGGGCTAAGTGGTTGCTGCTGTTTAGGAGTCATTGACCTTGTTCATGAACTATTTTGCTTTTTCAAGGATACTGGCCTCATATGGGTACTGGAGTACTATCAAAGACAATATTTGGTACAAATCCTTACATCCATGTTGTGTTCTTTCCAGAAGATGGAGTATCTCTTCTATCTGAAGTGTCTCCATCCTAAATTACCGCCATTATCTGTTTTCTCTGCCTCTGGATTATTCTATCCTCTGATGGTTCAAAGGAATCTGAGAGATTATGCCCATCTGCTTCAGGAGGATTTTCCCAGGTTATAACTTTTGGATAATTGCTATCAATATGGAAACTGGGTTTTTCAGGCCTCATGCCGATTAGGGCCTCCAAGAAGTTATAGATGAGTTAGGACCTATTCACCCATTACCAACAATAGTCATATTTAAATGACCACACTTCCAAGAGTTAATTTTATCTTATTAACATGAATATCAAAGCACTGTGTCAAGAAAAGACCATTAGGGACCTTTTGATTGTGACTCAGTGTGGTGAGTTAGTCGATCAGCTCTTCCATTCCAATGTTCCTAGGAAATAATCCTGCTTAACAATTAGGACTTTGGGGGCACCTGGGTGCCTCAGTGGTTGAGTGTCTGCCTTTGGCTCAGGTCATAATCCCGGGGTTTGGGGATCAAATCCCGCATCAGGGTCTCCGCAGGGAGCCTCCTTCTCCCTCTGCCTATGTCTCTGCCCCTCTCTGTGTCTCTCATGAATAAATTAAAAAAATAAAATCTTATAAACAACCAAGACTTTGGACAATATCATTGAAAAGGCTTTTCAACATATATATGTTCACATAGTTTTTCTCTCCTTAGGTGGGATGCTTGAGAAATAAATACAGTAAATGTGTAAGGCGTTTTATGTGCATGGTGCTCACTCTCCTATTATTAGCAAAGGAGGTGGAAATCAAAGACTTTCTAGAAATTTACCTCAACCATTCTAAGTTTATTATTATTAAATTCAAGATACTGTACACAATTACACCTGCTTTTCCATCTTCCCTGAATCCACTGCATTTCAGTCTTTACCAAACACATGAAACCGGACAGAAATGCATGTGAAAGCCCCATTCCAAAATGGAATAGTAAATGGATGCGAGTGTTGTGGTCATTTACCTGTAGATGAACCGGCCACAGAGAATCTCAGAGGATGGCAGCATCTTATCAAGCACTTCACAAAGCTGTTGACCTCAAAATGGACTATATGTAGATAAATGAACACCATCCAATAGTGGGAGGCACGTCTCCACGGATCTCCTGCATTTCAGCAAGTCTTTTTTTTTTTTTTTTTTTATATTTTATTTATTCATGAGAGACACAGAGAGAGAGGCAGAGACACAGGGAGAGGGAGAAGCAGGTTCCATGCAGGGAGCCTGATGTGGGACTCAATCCGGGGACTCCAGGATCACGCCCTGAGTTGAAGGCAGGTGCCTAACCACTGAGCCACCCGGGCTGCCCTCAGCAGTCTTTTGATCAAGTGGCATTGACAGCTTTGTTTCAGACTCTTTTTAAAGGATGTTTGTTTGGTAAGCCACCTTGGAAGGCTGAGAGAGTGTCTCCTTTCAGGGCAGAGAACAAGTATGCTTCCTCACCAGGATAAGGCAAATGTTGAGGGAAATATTGGGCAGATTTGATAGCAATGCTTTTATATGATTGTTCCATATTTCTTTAGATTTATTTTTTTTTAATTTTTATTTATTCATGAGAGACAGAGGGAAAGAGGTAGAGACACAGGCAGAGGCAGAAGCAGGCTTCCGTGGGGGGTCTGAAGTGGGACTCGATCCCAGGACCCCATCACGACCTGAGCCAAAGGCAGACACTTACCCACTGAGCCACCCACGTGCCCCTATATGATTGCTCCTAATCCCAGAGTTCCTCAATTATGGCCCCGACCTGCTGTTTGTGTACCCCTCCACCTTGCTCACTCTGTATCATTCCCATGTGATTTGGAGCTGGAGGGTAGGGACAAGAGAAAATAACCCATATGAGGCTCATGCTCCCTGCTCTATTTGTAACAACTCCTTCGTTTCTTTGTTTTTCTTTTTTTTTTTTTTAAGATTTTATTTATTTATGATAGACATAGAGAGAGAGAGAGGCAGAGCCCGACGTGGGACTCGATCCCGGGACTCCAGGATTGCGCCCTGGGCCAAAGGCAGGCGCTAAACCGCTGAGCCACCCAGGGATCCCCACAAGTCCTTCATTTCTGACCCAGGAATCATGACATCTGCTGGCATGTATGAAATTATAGCTGGCTAACTTTTATCTTGCAAGCATGATAAAATCTTAGACACTTTATAATTCTTGACACCATTATTAAAAAACAACTCAGGAGTATGTTCTCGTGACAGTAGGATACCACAAATTAAGAGTTTGCACAAATCAATAGGCCAGGATGGTGGTGGGTGAAGAGCCAGTCAAAACATTTTCAACATCTTAGATGCCTCTAGGCACAGTGTTATTGGTGTTAGACTTGTAAAACCATGACATCTTACTGAACAATAAAGGTCAGGAAATACACAAATAAATATAAATCCTACCACATTGGATAATATTGCAGAGTGTCATTAGGTGGGAAGCTTTTGGGGGCTTCCGTTTTCTAAAGGAAACAACACGCCTTGATTATAAGCATTGACTTCACTACGTGTGCCTAACGCCGGTTAAATAACTAGCGAAAAGTGGAAATGTCATTAAACAAGTAATCTAATGTCATGTTAATAAAACAGTGAAATGATTGAAAGCAACCTTTGAAAAAGGAAGCAATTTCAGATGAAAATTAATTTGGTGTTCAGGCCAATAAATGTGAAGTCTGTGAGAATTTCTGTAGAATTAATTTTGCTACTGAATAGGCTAAGATTAATTGTGAAAGCTAACAATGACTAGTCTTTACTGGGGGTATGATTACAAATCATGCATTTCTCACTCTTGCTTAAATTCAATATCAGTATAGTTCTTCCATACAACATTGTGGTTATCTTGTAAATTGTAGCATTTCTGGGATTTCTGTTTTCCTGGTGATCATTTAGAAATTTTGGCAGAGGCTGTGTTCTTTGTCCTTCTGTTCCCCAGTAATTGAGTGTGCTCCATAGAGGAGGGGCTCTGCAAAGTGACTAGGATAGGGTGACATGTTTGGAACTGGCACTTCTTCTAGATAAAAGATGATTAAGTTCCGGTTTTCAAAATAACAACAACGGGCAGCCCCGGTGGCGCAGCGGTTTGGTGCCGCCTGTAGCCCGGGGTGTGATCCTGGAGACCCGGGGTCGAGTCCCACGTCAGGCTCCCTGCATGGAGCCTGCTTGTCCCTCTGCCTGTCTCTCTCTCTCTCTCTCTCTCTGTCTCTCATGAATAAATAAAATCTTAAAAAAAAAAAAAAAAAACAACAAAATAACAACAACGTATTTCTCAGTAAAGGTGCTTCTGTGATACTGCTTTCAACCACCCCCATGAAAATTCAATAGCTCTTTGTTCAAGTGTAGAACCCTGCTTTAGTTTTATGTTTATGATGCCTTCTCTTGTAGGTAGAGCTCTGCTATTTAAAAAATCAATATTCAGAAAGTTCACAGCCTGATGACTTCAGTAACCTTTTGTTCAACTTTCCCCCCTCTAATTAAATCATTTTCCAAATGATAATTTGCTCCGTACTAATTTTGAAGAAATTTTTTTCTTGTGATCTTATTTTGTGCTGTAAATAGTAAGAAGCCACAACTAGTACACGGATACACAGCTTACAAAGCAGAACTATTCCACATCAGCATTCTACTGATTTTTATATGTGAATTAATTGAGGATTACTCTTGGCACATTTTTTTTTGCTCTGAGGACTATCACCTCCACATTTCTCCGCATTAGTTGATTGGTTTGATAATAGCCACCACATTATTTGGGAAGAACTTTGGACACACTGACCACAAGGATTAATGGAACCTCTGACAAGAAATGCTGTGTCCACTAGAATGTAAGTTCCAGGGGATCCCTGGGTGGCGCAGCGGTTTGGCGCCTGCCTTTGGCCCAGGGCGCGATCCTGGAGACCCGGGATTGAGTCCCACGTCAGGCTCCCAGTGCATGGAGCCTGCTTCTCCCTCTGCCTATGTCTCTGCCTCTCTCTCTCTCTGTATGACTATCATAAATTAAAAAAAAAAAAATTAAAAAAAAATTAGAATGTAAGTTCCACAATGGCAAGGACCTTCTCTGGTTGACTTCTCTATCCTCATTGCCTCGAATAGTGAAATTGAGTAGATGTTCAATAATTAATTGCTTAACAATGAAGTAATCTTGTATGAATTTGATATATCTATAAAGAAGGCGGAGTTGGTTTGTGACGCTGGCATTTGTATTTGTCACACTTCATCACATACCCCGTTTTACCATGTGAGTTATATCTTTCCAGATTATTTTATTCATTTACCTGTATATTATCTCTCTCCTTCACTGGATTACAAATTCCATGAGGAAAGGTACCATGTTCTGGGTACTCATTTAGTTACCACACTTAGTGCCAGGCATAAAGTAGATCTGTTGACTGTAATAGTACATTTTATTTTTTATTTTTTGTTTTTTTTTGTTTGTTTTTTTACATTTTAATATAAATTTAGTACCTCTGTAATGTGCAAGATAAAAAACAGAGAGATAAGAAAAAATCCAATCTTTGGAATAATTTGACAAATTCTCGAGAAGGGTAGTTGTTTCTGTTCACTACTTGAGGCCAGGTTATGGAACTCACTTTTTTTTTTTTTTAAGATTTTATTTATTTATTCATGATAGACATAGAGATAGAGAGGTAGAGACACAGGCAGAGGGAGAAGCAGGCTCCATGCAGGGAGCTATTTGAGAGGATTGAGGATTTCTAGATGACGCTGATAATTCTTGGTTTTGGCAAGAGATAATTTAAGGATTTCATGAGTCTTTAAAGCATAGAGATAACTTCATGGCATCGTTATATTTTAACCCTAAGAGACAATTTAAATGAAATGAAGTATAATCTCATCATTATTATTATATCTGTATGGTTTTTTCATTATTAATAGTACTAGTAATAGTTGTAGTAGTAGTAGTAGTAGTAGTAGTAGTAGTAGTGTCTAGAATACGGCAGGCACCAAAAATAATTGCCAAATGAATAAATGGCCTGTCGTGTTTAGATTTTCTGCCTCTATTGTTCTGTGACATCTTCAGAACAAATCCAAATTTTCCAGTCCTCTTCAAATTCCTAAGTTAGATATACAGTGATTGGGACACCAGCGTAAATTTTGAGAGGAGCCAGGGAGCTAATCTCCAACTCTTTTCTGAGAGATAGATACCAACTGTTTGTTCATAGACTTGACCTCTCCAACAGAATAAAAGCTCACAGGGTGCCTGGGTGGCTCAGGTGGTTAAGCGTCTGCCTTCTGCTCATGTTGTGATCCCAAGGTCCTTGGATAGAGTCCTGCATTGGACTCCCTGCTCCGTGGGGAGTCTGCTTCTCCTGCTGCCTTTGCCTCTCTCTCTCTCTCTCTCTCTCTCTCTCTCTGTCTCTCATAAATAAATTAATAAAATCTTCCAATAAAAAATAATAAAAGCTCACAAACATTTCTATGTGTTCATTATTCAGTTTCCATTTCAATTAAGAAGTGATGTCAGAGAGGTGTCAGGTGTTGACTCCAGGCCAAAGCCTCAAGAGAGAGCAGAAAGTTGGAGCAATGATCACTGTCTAATAAATCAATGATATTAGTTTACATAGGATTGTTCAAGTTATATTGGGCTGTGAAACATGTACCAAGCTTAAAAGACTCTGATAATGAGACACAATGCCAATCTAAGAATTAATAAGTGAAGTATATATTTGGCTCAAGATCTGGGTCCGGTTATCTGCACAGAGGCTTCCCTACTGATACATAAGGAAATAAATTTATCAATATAATCACAATGCAGCATTTGAGAAAAGGAACAATTTATTATAACCCTAATACTTACTTTTTTTCTATCTTCCAGCTAATTACTCACCAGGTCATGTCACCTCCACTTCTGAAATGTATCTTGAATGATTTTTTTCTTTCTTTTTCTATTTCCCTTCCTTAATTCGTCATTTTATTTCCTGAAGGGAAGCTATTCCACTCTAACTGTTTTTTCTCTCTTCAGATCTTTCCTATCTTTGGTCTCATTCTTTTTTTTTTTTTAAAGATTTTATTTATTCATTCATGAGAGACACAGAGATAGAGGGGCAAAGACATAGGCAGAGGGAGAAGCAGGCTCCATGCAGGGAGCCCGACGTGGGACTCCATCCCCGGAGTCCAGGATCATGCCCGGAGTCAGAGGCAGATGCTCAACCACTGAGCCATCCAGGCATCCTTGGTCTCATCCTTTTTAAATCTTTGCTAATCAAGTCTGATAATACTATGCTACACTAGCAGATGATCCTTTTCCTAATATTGTTTGGTCAAGAGTAGCTTGGGATGCCTGGGTGGTTCAGTTGGTTGAGTGTCTGCCTTAGGTTCAGGTCATGATCCTGGAGTCCTGGTGGCTAGTCCTGCATCTGGGTCCCTGCTGAGTGGTTAGTCTGCTTCTCCCTCTTTCTCTGCCCCTCCTCGCTGCTCATGCTTTCTCTCTCACTTGCTCGCATTCTCTCTCAAATAAATAAATGAAAACCTTAAAAAAAAAAAAAGGAGTAGCCTAATGCCCCCTCACAATGCTTGCATCATTTACATTCCTTTTGCCTCTGGATTCCATGCTGCGAACTGCTGATGGTTTAGTCTACAATTCTCCATGTGTTCGGGATCCTTCCCCAACTTCCACATTGGGAACTGTTGTTGGTGGTTGTAGTTTTATATTAGACTTAGTCCACAGTGCCCATTCTTTGAGCCTGGCTGGCTGTGTCCTGCCCCCAGTCCCTGGTTCATTGGTTACTGCTGTTATCCTCAGTTGCATATCCTCAGTTGCATTTCCTCAGTCACCAGAGTCACCAGTGATTTCTGTTCATGTGCACAGGAGGTAAAGACTGTTGCTAAAAGGAAAACTTGGAAGTCAGAGAGCAGAGATACTTGTTTGGCTCTGAGAAACCCAAAGACCTTGCTTAAGAAATGGGATGCTTTACATCGGAAATGTTGAGCATGCCACCTTCTGGTAACCTGCTTATTTTATGTATAAGAACCATAGTCCAGGGGCAGCCCAGGTGGCTCAGCGATTTAGCGCTGCCTTCAGCCCAGGGCGTGATCCTGGAGACCTGGGATCAAGTCCCACATGGGGCTCCCTGCATGGAGCCTGCTTCTCCCTCTGCTTCTCTCTCTCTCTGTCTCTCATGAATAAATGAATAAAATCTTAAAAATATATATATATAAGAACAATTGTCTTGTAAAAAAAAATAAAGAAGAAAAGGAAGAACCATAGTCCTGGAAGTTGCAGATATCTAGCAAGATGACAAAATTTTACTGCAAAGAATCTAGAATTACACTGGTCATTATTGGGAGCATTCCAATTAGACAGGATCACTCATTTAAGAAATTCACTTGAGAGCAAGGGATCCTAAAGTTGAATAAACAGAATGGGATGTCTACTTTAATTGGTATATAGAAGCATACAGAAGGCTTCAAGATTCCAAAATAACTTCATTAAAGGACTTGTTACAAAAAAAAACTAATGAAAAATTAAAGACACAATAGGGACCTAAAACAGAAGACTATGAAGCTGACATGACCCCCCTTCCGCCCCCTTCCTTTTTCACTTCAGTACTCACTTTTCAGTAATTCTCTGAACCGCCTTTCCACTCTGAAGAGACTATTAGACAGTTACTGTATAAAAAACTCACCAAAAAGTCCCTTACTGGCTCACTCAGCAGAACGTATGACTCTTAATCTAGGGGTTGTGAGTTCAAGCCCCACGTTGGGTGTAGAGATTACTCAAGAATAAAATCTTAAAAAATATATAATAAAATAAAGTAAAATAAAACTCCCCAAGGCTGCAGACAAACCCATTCAGGTATACTTCACCCCTTAGTCAATTGCTGAACTAATGTTTATAAATTAAAGAATTTCCTAAGTCAAGGGAGGAACCCCAAAAGGTGTTTTTTTTGTTTTGTTTTGCTTTTTGTTTTTTTTAAGATTTTAGAGTCCAGGATGACTTGGAGAACAAAAGGCATAAGAAATATAGAAAAAAAATAAATTTCCTTTGCAGCCCATTGACAAGTTCTTAAGATTCACAGGGTAACATTCCTCCAGGGACTCAACTGCCTTGGTGTTAATACTTTGCTAGAGGCAAAAAGCAACCTTACCTTTGACCTCAGTCTGACCGCTAGGATCCTGTAAGTCTTCTTTAACATATAAAAATCCCTTTGGGGGCAGCCCCGGTTTGGCGCCACTTGCAGCGTGATCCTGGAGACCTGGGATCGAGTCCCACATCGGGTTCCCTGCGTGGAGTCTGCTTCTCCCTCTGCCTGTGTCTCTGCCTCTCTCTCTGTGTGTGCCTCTCATGAATAAATAAATAAAATCTTAAAAAAAAAAATCCCTCTGGAAACTTCCTTTACCTCTACCCCCATCCAAGAGACATGTTAGCAATCATCCTCCAAACATATGGCCTGATAGGAAAATGTTGAGTTTCAGAGTGAACAGTCAAGAGAGCATTTTTTGAGGTGTCTTCAGTGCAAAAAGGAGTTTTTTTTAAAGCCCAGGGACAGGACCTGTGGGCAGAAGGAGCTACCCTGGGGTCATGAGGAGTGGTTATTTATATAACAGTAAATTGGGAGGGGGTCAGGGAGAGCTTAAGTCTCTAAGGAATTTGGAAGCAAGGTTTCCAAGACCTTGAGGGGCTAGCTATTGCTGGGATGAGGTCATTTACTACTGTCTGGTAAAACCTTATTCTTGAGACCGTCAGTGGGCCATGTGCTTGGAAGATGATTGCTAACATATATCTCGGGTGGGAGGGGGGGAAGGAAGTTTCAAAAGAAATGTTTTAAAAATCTATTTATGTATTTATTGATTTATTTAGAGAATGAGAGAAATAGAGAAACTGAGCATGTATGCGAGTGGGGTGGGGGGCAGAGGTAGACAGAGAATCCCAAGCAGACTCCAGGCTGAACATGAATCCCAACTTGGGGCTGGATCCCCCGACCTTGAGATCATGATCTCAACTGAAATCAAGAGTGGGTTGCTTAACCAACTGAGCCACCCAGGCACCCCTCCAAACGAATTTTTATATATTAAAGGAGACTTATAGGATCCTGTAGGTCTGGCTAATGTTAAGCTAGAGTATTGAACATTGAGGCAGTTGCTTTCCCAGAGGAAGATCACTCTGCCTGTATCAAGGACTTGTCAATGTGATACGGGAGAGCTTGGTTCTTATCTCAAGGGGTCTAAGAAAGAATCTCGCGGATATGGGAGAGTGAATAAAGGGAGAGAAGTTTATTAAGTAAAGAGAAAGAGAAAGCTCTCAGGAGTGAGAGGGTTCCCGACAGAGTTGCCACTGAGGGCTTATAGGGTTGGTCTTTTATTAGAAGCCAACCAGGGATCCTAAATCCTTTCAACATTATTTACTGCTATCACCATTGAGTAAGGACTAGTGATAACATCTTTAAGGCCTTACTTCTTTGGGGTCTGGTTATCCTTTGTTGGTCACAGATGACTGTCATAAAAAGACACTCTCCCAGCCCACAACTAGGGCAGGGCGGTCTGGCTTGTTTTCTTTTTCTTTCTTTCTTGTTTTCTTTTATCTTTCTTTCTTTCTTTTTTTCTTCCTTCCTTTTTTTTTTAAGATTTTGTTTATTTATTCGTGAGAGACACAGAGAGAGAGAGAGAGAGAGAGAGAGAGAGAGAGAGGCAGGCAGAGGGAGAAGCAGGCTCCATGCTGGGAGCCTGATGCGGGACTGGATCCTGGGATTCAATCCCCGGACTCCAGGATCAAGCCCTGAGCCAAAGGCAGGAGTAAAATAAACCACTGAGCCACCCAGGGATCCCCATGGCTTGTTTTCTTATCTCAGGTTTCTTACACCTCAGCATTCTTGGGATTTTTGTGAGCCTGCTTCCATGGCCCCCTACCTAGCCCTGCCTAGCTCCATTGCCCAAATGGGCTGTAAATTGTAAGGAAATTTATTTTTTGTGTGTATTTCTTTTACCTTTGTTCTCTACATCAGGGCCCACTGCTATACAACCCCACCCCCCAGGATGATATTCCAGATCCTTCACCAGAAAGGGCTCTCAAAGTAGCAACCGAATTTATTATTATTTTTTTAAACCAAACGTAGGGCTGGAACTCAAGACCCCAAGGTCAAGAGTTGCCTCCTGTACCCACTGAGCCAACCAGGCTTCCCAGCATCTGGACGTTTACAAGCTGAGTCTTCCTGGCCCGTACTGATTGTTTTGTTATTCAAACATTCAAACAAAAGAAAAATGAATCTGATGGCAGTCTTTAAAGCCTGCTTGGAGGCCCTCTTCTTAGGGCATTCCAAATTCAATACAATAAATAAGGTTACCTCGCCTCTTCTAGCAGCTCTCTTTGTAAATAGATTATCTCCTGAGATTAGTGGATTGATAAAAAAAAAAAAAAAAAAAAAAAAGGCAGAAAATAGAATGGGGAGCCATGGGCCAGAGTGAGCTAGTGACTGGAGCTGAGCATTTTGAAAGGACCCTGGAGCAAAATTGCAAAACAAAAATCCACCAAGCTAATAGCTTTACAGCTACATCAGCTCCAAGGCCAGAGGCCCAAAATAACACCTACGCCTCCTCCATTACGTTCTCCTAGGGGTTCATTATCAAAACCCTGGCCCAGAAATCGATGTCTCAATTGTAATCAACTGGGACACTGGAAAAGAGATCATCCTCAATGTTCTTATGCAAATTCTTCTCGAAGTGACCTCTAGAGGAGCCCCCCCTCTTGGGGCCCCTCCCACGACCGATAGGACTCCAAGGGGTTTTCCAGGAAACTATTTACCAGTAATTCCCTTAAATACTCAAGGGGAAGCTAAAATGAAAATTAATGGGTTTATTCAATCCTGCCAGAGATATTTAGTGTGTCCTGGCTGAAACCTTCACAAGATGTTTGAAATGATTTAATGACTTTATGATAACAAACTTGACTAAGGCGGAAGCTGATATTTCAAGCCGGGTAGAAATTTTTTTCAAGGCTTTCTCCCCTAAACTGAAACAAAACTGCGCAACTCAGAGGAAAAGAAGCAAATTGGAGCAAAGGTAGTTGAAAGGGCGGGTCAGCCTCTTCATTAGGTCTGCAATGGGGAACTGGAAACAACTGTCTTTGTCCTGCAAATGTCCCTAGGGCCAGAGGTGTGGCCCTGGAGGAGTAAAATTCACCTATTTTTTTTTTTTAATTAAGATTCAATATATTAACATATAAAGTATGAGTCTTGGAGGTAGAGGTCAGTGATTCATCAGTCTTATAACACCCAGTCCTCATTACCTCCTGTACCCTCCTTCATGCCCATCACCCAGTTACCCCGGCGCCCCCCTCCGCCCCTCCAGCCACCCTCAGGTTGTGTCCTCTGATTAATAAGAGTCTCCTATGGTTTGTCTCCGTTTCTGGTTTTGTCTTGTTTCACCTACCCTTTATTATGCCAACCCCCCAAACCTTTCCCGTGCCTCTTAAGGGGCTTGAAAAGATCTGGACCCAGTTGTCTTTTGCCCATATCTGTGCCTGTGTGCTACAAATGTCCTACCCTCTTCTCTTGAGCCTAATTGGCATTCTTTGAATACAGACTTCGGGGAGAAGTTTCTGGGGGGGGTGGGCAGTGAGAGGGAGGTATTTGGAAATTGGGCCTATAATGTCTTCTCCACAAGTATTACTGTAGCCCCCAGCCTCCCGATCCGTGGTTTGGTTGCAGGATTTCTTCTCCTTGAGCGCTGGGGTTCTTGGTGTCGCTGCTTGCAAGAATGAAGAGGTGGCCCAGACAGTGATGGACAGCAAGGCAATGTTTATGGAGCCATAGTACAAAGCTCCCAGAGATAGATGGGACCCAAGAGGGTTGTCCCCCAAATTTCTAAGTCTAGGGGTTTTTATGGGCTGGTTGGCAGGCTGTTTTCATCTGATTAACCCTTCACGTGTCTGTCATCCAATCTGGCTTTTGTCCAGGTGCTCATCTACTTACCTGTTAGGTAGTTTGTTCACTAGGGAAAGAGTGGAGGGCTCCTAAAGGGTGGAGCAAAATCGTTTTAAGGGTGGTTTCCTCTTGGTGGGGAGGGGCTTGTCCCTACCTGCCTCTCTTCTGACCATCCCTTATTAATTTCAGTTCCCCCTGGGGTTGAAGATCCTCCTCCTGACAAATTACCAAGTCAGGAGTAGCCTGACACTGAGCCACAGTGCCTGTGTCACTTGCCTCACTTTGTCTCCTCCCATAGGCATTTCATCATCTCACATCCTCAGAAGAAGGGAGATGGCAATAAGGTGTTTTGAGAGAGACCACATTCCTGTAACTTTTATTGCAGACTACTGTTAGAGTTGTTTAGTTTATTATTGTTGTTAATCTCTTCTTATGTCTGATTTATAAACGATCATGACTATATATAGGGAAAAACATAGTATACAGAGGGGTCAGTGTTGTCTGAGGCCTCAGGCATCCACTAGGAAGTCTTGGAAAGTATTTTCCATGGATAGGGGGACAAGTGTTGTAAAAACAAAAGCTGAAAGCTCTCTGCATCTGTGAATATCACACACAGGACCAGTAAGAAAGCCTAAGAACCTCATAGAGGCCACTGAGAGTGGTGCTAATGCCCTTAATTTTTATCACACCTCTCAGGCTAGAGTTTGATGAAGTGGGGGTAATTGTTAAAAAAAAAAGAGACCGCAGCCCAAAGTAGAGAAGCATTTGCCCCTGTCAACAGCAGAGACTTGATTACAGTTTCATCCTTACCTGGGAATGGGGCCTTTTACCCTTCGCTCTGAACTTTCCTGATGAGCAGTGTTAAGGGCATCTGTATGAAAACCATCCGTGTGTAGTGAAACGCCGGAACCACCTGCATCCCAGTGTTCATAGCAGCAAATGTCCACAATAGCCAAACTGTGGAAGGAGCCTCGGTGTCCATAGAAAGATGAATGGATAAAGAATCTGTAGTCGATGTACACAATGGAATATTCCTCAGCTAGTAGAAACGACAAATACCCACCATTTGCTTCAACGTGGATGGAACTGGAGGGTATTATGCTGAGTGAAATAAGTCAGTCGGAGAAGGACAATCATTATATGGTTTCATTCATATGGGGAATATAAGAAATAGTGAAAGGGATTATAGGGGAAAGGAGGGGAACTGAATGGGAAAAATTAGAGAGGGAGACAAACCATGAGACACTCTTAACTCTGGAAAACGAACAAAGGTAGTGGAAGGAGAGGTGGGTGGGGTGACTGGGTGACGGGCACTGAGGAGGGCACTTGATGGGATGCGCACTGGGGGTTATACTATATGTTATCAAATTGAACTTCAGTAAAAACAAACAAACAAACAAAAAAGAAAACCATCTGTGCTGTTCTTTCCTCCCTCCAAGGCTTTCCTCCCTCCAAGGACAATGAAAGGATCTTCTGTTTTGCTGATAACTTCTTTGCCCCACCCTCCTGCTCTAACAACCTTTCATTTTGTACAACTCCTCTGGGCCTTTCTCTTGCTAGATGGAATGCTGCTGCTTGATTCATGAATAACTTAATAAAATAATTCAGATATTCAGATTTATGACACTGAATTTTTTTAATACTACACACACACAAATACACAGGTACATGTGGTACAAGTGCGTGCATTAGGTATATATATATTTTTTCTTTTTTTTAACTAAAAAGGGAATTTATCTTCCCTCTCTACTTTTTATTTTATATGTGTCTTTAATAAAAAGCATATAGTTGAAATTTTTTAAAAGATTTTATTTTTAAGTAATCTTTATACCCAACATAAGGCTGGAACTTGATGATAACCTCAAGATCAAGAGTTGCACGCTCTGTTGACCGAGCCAGCCAGGCACCCCATAGTTGAATTTTTAAATGCAACTTGAAAATTTTTGTCTTTTACTCAGGAATGTAATGTTGGGGAACAAGAATTTCTGCCCCCTCAAAGATCCTTCTACCTGGACTAAGAATAAAATTGACATACGACAGATGAGCAGGAGAAAATCAAATTTAATGGCCATATGCTCAGGGAATCCATGTAGACCTGGAAATTCCAAAGACAGGCAAGAGGAGGTTTATGGTCATTCTGAACTAAGGAGGAAGTGATAGGGATCTGGGATTTCAGAGGAAAGAAATGCACTTCACAGGGCCGTAAGAGTAGATGTTTGTCCTGCCATACACATGGGTCCCTCAGATAAAATTTATCTCTGCTAATAACCCTTATTCTGGGAAAGACCTCTAATTTCGATCTTTTATGGGGTTAAGGAAGGAACCAAGGTTTCTTGAGCCCCCAGGGTCTCAAATACCTTCAGCTTGTGGAGGCTGAGAAAAATTAAGGCCATCCCACATAAAGTTTAGGGTTAGCACAAGTACAGCCATCTTAGGCCCCTGTGAATAAGAGCTGAACTTTATGGGAAAAATTGCAGAATGTCCTCAATGTCCTCAGCAGGGAATCCCATATCAGAAAGACAGCAGAGCCCATGCCCATGGTAGAAAGCCCCATATCAGAATGAGAACAGAGCTCAATGTCCTTGAAAGCCCCATATCAGAGTGTAAACAGAATTTGAGAAATTCCTCCACCCCTTCTGAAAATCCCCTAGAGCAGCCTATAAAAAACCCAGCTGTAACCCACTTTGGGGTCCAAGTCCCTGCTCCCCCGCTGTGTTGGGTGTACTTGGACCCAAGCTCGAGCTTGTAAATAAACCCTCGTGCGCTTGCATTGGTGTTGGCTCCTTGGTGGTTTCTCGGATTCGCAATCTTGGGCACAACAAGCTCAAAATAATCTCCGTGTCAAAGTAGTACATTCTTGGGGGTGGTTGGGGGACCTATTCTGAATCCTTCTGTAGCTTGTTGGCATTTATTTTGATACCTGGCTTACTGGACTCATTTCCATGATCTTAGCTTATGCTTTCTAATTGATTTTTTATTTTTTTTATAGTGTCTTTTTGCTTTTTATGTATGGATAAACTTTTTATGTATGGATATGCCTGGGTGGCTCAGTGGTTGAGCATCTGCTTTTGGCTCAGGTTGTGATCTTGGGGTCCTGGGATCGAGTCCCATATCGGGCTCCCCTCGAGGAGCCTGCTTCCCTCTCTGCCTATGACTCTGCCTCTCTCTGTGTCTCTCATGAATAAGTAAATAAAATCTTTAAAATAAATGACAAATTCTCAGTTGAAATATAGTGGGTTCTCGTAATGTGTTAAGATGCATACTTGTATCTTTCCCCATAAGTTTCTAAAATTTCTAAAAATTTATTATTATTTTTAAAATTCCAGTGTAGTTACCATACAGCGTAATACTTAACCTTATCAATACTTGTACTTCCTGCCAGCCTTGGCACGCTCTCACCTTTCTCTAAGGCCAGCATCTAACAAAGCTGGCATGCACATGACAGGGGCTCAGTTTTGTTGGAATCCTGTTTAAACAGTAGAAATAATATTTGTGTAATATCTCTGATAGTGTCTGGATAAGTGCTTGGCAAATTAACTCAGTACAGTTTGGAATGAAACAGCATAGTGGAAAGGGAGGATTTGCCAAATACTTATTTGAAATTCTAGTGTCCTTGCATCCCAGTCCAGGGCTTTTGATGACCCTGTCTTCCAAAGACACATCCAATAGAACCTGTGCTCGGTGGCTTTATCCACATGGCACACTTGTCAACATTTAGACCTTACTGAATCGGATAGCAAATAATCAAAGAAGCCAAAAGAGGCAAGTACTTCATAATTACAGACACCAGTGGGTCTAGCTGCCTGGAGGTGGGGGTGGGAGCTTCTAGGGAATTTAACCAATATGCTTTGCTCATATAATGAAATCCAACCGAATAGTCCTTAAAAAATTATTGAAAAGACCGGATTAAATAGTATCGGTGGAGGATATGAAAGCTCCCCATGACAGGATCTCAACTGGAAGCTAAAGGAAATGGGGAAGTGAGCTTACTGAATGCTGAGGCGTCTGGACTGACATCCAATATATTAAGATTCCTCCTCCTTGTCTCTCTCTCTCTTTGTCTCCCCCCCCACCCGCCACCCTAGATTTTCACATCTTCAGTTTTTAATCATCAATGTTTGTGTCATATCCAGGCCACAGAGGAATTAAGATAAATACATCCTATTCAGCGACACAAAGTCTTTTCTGAGCCCAGAAAGGCTACTTTCCACCCCTCCTCACCTCTGGAATCCTTTGCCCTCTGCACACTCTAAATTCCCCGCTGCCCAGGAACAAGGGGACTGCCAAAGGGAAAGCCCTCTCCCTCGTGACACTGCATACCCCAGATACCGAGGGGACACTCAAGTGCCCTTGCAGTGCCCTTCCCTCCTGTAGGTGCTGGGAGGAGTATGCTCCCCCATTTTCCTAGGGCCTTGGTGCTCCCTTTTATGCCACAGCAGGACACCTACCCCCAGAAGATTTTCTTCTGCTTCTAGAAAAAAAGCACAAGTACTTTCCATTTGTATGGGCAGCTTTATGATGCTGTCCTACTAGGGGAAACCTTTCAGATGCTTTGGGTCACCCTAAAGTCATGTGCTCCCTCTGCCTCTTTTCCTCTCCTTGTTCTATTCATTTCTTTATTTTCTTACCTGCTCCTTCTATCTACCCATCTATCTCCTTTTCCCTTTCCTTTTCATTATTATTATTATTATTATTATTATTATTAGTTTATTTGACAGAGAGAGAGCACATGAGCAGGGTGGAGAGGCAGAGGGAGAGGGAGAAGCAGGTTCCCCACTGAGCAGGGAGCCTGATGACAAGGGGCTCCATCCCAGGACCCTGAGCTCATGACCTGAGCCAAAGGCAGACTCTTGACTGGTTGACTGACTGACCACCCGGATGCTCTTTCCTTTCGTTCTCCTTTTCTCTTTCATTCTTCTTTTCTGCCTTTCTTCAGTCTCTCTTGTTTCATACATTGATTTTCCTCACAGTAATAAATAATAAAATATTTACATTTACTGCTCTTCCAGTTGTGTTTGCAATCATGTTCACAAACCTTCTCATAGGCAAATATGTTAATTATCAAAAGAATCCTAGGAATAAAGTGCCATCACCAATCTGAATTTGTGTATGTGAAAAATCAAGCTCAGAAAGGCTAAGTAACTTGTCCAAAGCCCAGACTCAGCATTCAACCCGGGCAGAAACAACTGGAAAGTCCTTGATCGTGTCGCTGAGATGTCTACTTGTATCTGAGAACCTCTCTGCTCTGGTATGTTATTTTGTTGTGCAGGCAGTACTTTAAGAACTGACTGGTGGAAAAAAAAAAAAAAAAAGAACCGACTGGTGGTAAGCATTTTTAAGGTCAGCATGTCAACTACATTTTGTGTGTAATGTTTGTAAGGTATTCTACAGATGGCCCCATTATTTTGTTATTTTACCTGGAACTGTTTGAAAGATAATGAGGAAGCTGATTTCAGCAAATATGTATACGAAAAATATTTTCTTATTAGGTGTCTATCAACTACAACAAATTGTTTGGGACGCCTGGGTGGCTCAGTGGTTGAGCGTCTGCCTTCCGCCCAGGGCGTGATCCTGGGGACCTGGGATCGAGTCCCACGTTGGGCTCCCTGCATGAGGCTTGCTTCTCCCTCTGCCTGTGTCTCTGCCTCTCTTTCTCTGTATGTCTCTCATGAATAAATAAATAAAATCTTTAAAAAAAAAAACAAATTGTTCATGGTGCTACTTATAGTTTGATTAAATTGAAAATTCAGTTTGGGTGTCACAATCATGATGATACTTAGAAATAGTATTTGAGGAGGAGCCTGGGTGGCTCAATTGGTTAAGTGCCTGACCCTTGGTCATAATCTCAGGGTCGTGAAATTGGGCCCCTTGGCAGGCTCAGCGCAGAAAGACCCTCTCTCTCTTTCCTTCTGCCCCCCCACCCCGATAAAAATAAATACATCTTAAAAAATAAACAAGAAATAGTACTTGAGGGTATTCTGCTATGTGTTTCCATGTCATTTGCCATCGAAGGACATCATTTCGCAGAAAATAAAGCCATAAACATACACTGGTCTTTTCAGTCAGATTCGTCTTGCTTCCATGTTGGCACCTCTAGGATGACATAATTTAAGAGAAATTCTCTGCTGGTCGTGTTGCAGGGTTGCAGGGTTCTTGTCTCACGGAGTCCAAGAATGAATCTCAAGAACACGAAAGGGTGAAGTGAAGTGAAAGTTTATTAAGTGAAGGTCAGAGCAGAGAGGAAAGAGAAAAGCTCTCTGGCCTGAGAGGAGTCCCAAGGGGCTTCCACTGAGGGCTTTTAGTGGCAGTCTTTTACTGAGAACTGGCTGAGAAGCTTGTGGCCTTGAGATTCTTGCGTCATCCCTTCTCTCTGGTTCTGCTCCACCTGCCAGGAATAGATCTGGAGCCCCGTCAGGGGACCCAGGGGCCTCCTATCGCTCCCACCTCTCCCTTCACCCTTTCCCTCTTCATGGTACAGGACCTGTGGGCAGAAAGAGCCATACTGGGATTGTGAAGAGTGAGTGATGGTATATTTTTTAATTAGTGGGGTTGAGGGACAGGGCAGGTCTCCAAGGAATCCAGAAGGAAGTCTTTCAGGACATGGAGGGGCCAGCTGCTGCCAAGATGAGGTGACTTTTCAACATGAAAGTACGAAGGTGGCCACGAGTTGCCTGAGGACGGTCATGCTCTGGGTGTGTTGGGGATCTATCAGTGGGCTGCAAGCTGTAAAGAGATTTTAATTGAAATGACTTTTCTTTTGCCTTTGTTTCCCACATCAGTAGGAGCCATTCTAGAGTTTTCCTTGTCCCTCGTGTATCATATCAAGTCCAATAGCCAATTAATTCCTATCTCTCCAGTTCATCCTCCCTTTTCTATCCTGACTGCTATCACCCTAACCTAGGCCCCATTGCCTCTCTCTGGGACTACCAAAGTGGTTGCCTAACTGGTCTCCTGGTTTCTAGGATTGTGCTACTCCAGTCTGATCTCCACATGCTAACCTAAGACCTTTTGAGAACCAAAGCTGATCCAGTCTGTCTTTTTCTTAGAAGAAATCAAGTTTTCATAACAACTAAAGAAAAAATAAACCCAAGTTCCAGGGCACAGCATACAGCGGCCTTAAAATACGACCCAGACTTTCATCTATTTCATTCCTTCTGCATACCAACTATATGGGATGGCATTCTCAACTTTTCTCCCTGAGAGACTCCTGGAGTTTCAGCATTTTCTTTTTGAAGTATTCCCTGATATCTCCAAGTTGAATTGATCAATCGTTATTATCCCATAACTTATAGTAAGCTATTATCATAACCACTGTACTGAATACAGTTTATTTGGCACCAGTGAGCTTTGCGGGCAAAGCGTATATGCATTATTGGCTTATTAACGTAGAGCCAAGCACAGAATCTTGTGTGTCAGTTAACTATCAGTAATGTTTATTGAAGTTAAAGAAAAAGGCAGTGTAACATGGAATTTAGAATAAAATGTGAGCTGACTCTATTGAAACCAATAAATCCATCCCCAGAAATCACTAAAACTCTCTTCCGTCTTTCATTCCTCTTTTCCTCTTTATCATCCTTGCCACATCCCTGATTTCAGTTCTCGTCATCTCTCACTTGGGTTATTTTTTTTTTCCTCAGTTGGGTTATTAAAATAACCTTGTATCCTCCATCCAGTTTTTCTCCTTCTTCCCCGAAGCATCATCCGCGCTGTCAGAGTGATCAAACCAAAACAGTTTGCCCCTGTTAGTCTCCAGCTTTTCACACACCAAGCAGCTCGCCACTAGCCTTTGGATGAAGTTCAAACTTCTTAGCTTGATATAAAAGGCCCTTCAAAACTTGGCTATGGTATATATGTTGTAATCTCCTGTAACTCTTCCAAATATACAGTACTCTTTCATGGCTCTGACTAATATCCCTACGATTCTTTCACTCATCCTTCAAAGTCCAGTATAACTGGACTCCAGTATAATAATACTGTATTTATTTATTTATTATACTGGAGTATAATACCTCCTCTCTCTTAATTTCTTTAACCGCCATTCACTTCGCCCCACTCAAGAAGAATGAATTGTTCCAAAAATAGGTTTTACACACATCTCTTATACCATACCTTGCACCATTGTAGTTGTGTATGCATCTGTCTTTCTCCATAGACTGTAGATGACTGGAATCCAAGGGCTGTGGATTACCCAGTTTTGTCTCGAAATCCAAGTTTGGAGTCTAGATGACAATCAGAGTTTGTTGCATGTCAAATGGGCCCGAATTATTTGACAATATATACTATAAGATGGTAGGTTACAGGTTATATAAATACAGGTTATGTAAATATATATAATTATGGTATATACTATATAGCTATGCCAACTGTATATTGTAAAATGTCTATTAAACTCTTGTGAGCAATCCATTTGGTTGTACAGAGTAAAATCAATGCTGAAATATCCTGAAGTATAGGATATACCTTCCAGGATAGCTCAAATTCATACTCTTTATTAATTTCATGTAAATTGTTTTATCTCTTCTATGCCCCATCCCGTAGACTACGTACCATCTCAGAAATCCAGTAATGTGGTTGTTGCATGACATTGGATGGAGTAAAAGTATCATTTGTAAATGGACATTTTAATCATGAACACATGGCATATCCTGAAATATTTCTGTCCCTTTTATCTTTTTTAAAGATTTTATTTATTTATTTGTTCATAAGAGACACACAGAAAAAGAGAGAGAGAAAGAGAGAGAGAAAGGCAGAGACACAGGCAGAGGGAGAAGCAGGCTCCATACAGGGAGCCTGACATGGGACTCGATCCCGGGTCTCCAGGATCACACCCTGGGCTGAAGGTGGCACTAAACCACTGAGCCACCCAGGCTTCCCTCTGCCCCTTTCTTTTAAAACTTGTACAAGGTGGTTAATGCTATCAGTGAAATTTTAATCATTGGTTTATTCAACCGATATTTGTCAAGAAATTACTTACGGTAGGTACTCATGTAGGTTTTATGATATAGCATAAATGAAACTACATTAGCCTCTGGAGCATATACTAACAATAAACAAATATTATTCAATAAGATATTATGAAAAATTTTATGAAGGAAAAGTCCAGGGTGTTACGAATATATGTAACACCTCTGAACCTCAATTTTGTCCTTTATAAGTACGCAGAGTACTTTTTAAAGAGTAATAATAATAATACCAATTGCTATTTATAAAAATCCCTCTTATCTCTGTTTACTGTTCACAAATATTTTCACATCATTTATTCTTTCAACAGATATTTATGGAATGTCTCCTCTATATCAGGGACTGTCCTAAGCACAGTGAATATAATGGTAAAGCCTAACTCACTTATTAATTAGTCATACGAATATGATGAGTGCTATGAAGGATATGGTCCCTGCCATCACAGAATATGTAGTGTGTTAAAGGATAATGTTGAGTACAAGGGGCAATCTCAAAATAGCATGATAATTTAGCATTGGAACTTTAATGAGGAGGAATTTAAAAACACTTCCTAATAAGGGTCGGTCTGTCCTTTCATTAATTATGTAGGCACTGTATGATTCTCTGGAAATCCTATATGCTCTAAAATCCCTTTCCCAATTAAAAGCCCCATTTCATCTATTTACAGAACTCAGGTAGCTACCTGATAGAAAGCAGTTTGATCAGATCAATTTAAACTATGGTATAAACAAATCAATTATCAGCCCTTCCAGAGATGATTGTATTTTAAAATGATTAATTTATACTTTCAAATTACTACATCTCTAATGGTGTTCAGTGTGGCTAAGAACATTTTAGGAGTCAGGAGAATCTCTAAGAACCCCCACATTATGTCTAGAAGATAATCACCTTCACCGCCTGCATAGGAGGCCAGGGCTTTAAAAGAAGGAGGGAAATCAATTGAAAAGAAATTCACATTATATATTTATTTTTTAAAGAATATCCCGTTGTACCCTAGGTTCACTCTCGAGCCCATGTCTACCATTAGAGTCGTGCCCGATTAGAATGGAAGACCTTGAAGAACACTGCAACATCCACAAAGAAAAATCCACGTTAAGGCACTTGAAGGTCCACAAAGGAAAATTCAATTTACAATCCCTAGGTGCTATTCAATAGCCTTGGAACAATTTCCAACAACAATGGCTGAGATACTATTGGGTCTTAGAGTAACTCAGCTAACCAAAAAAATTAAGCCAAACACCTGATTCCCCCAGCAGCCTAGATAATTGGGGTTTTATGCTACATTAACAAAAACATTAGACAGTTATTTCCCCCATCTGTTTCCTTGTTCTAAAACCCCCAGCAAAAGTCTTTGTAGTAGCTCTTAAAAATGTTCCTTGAATTTTATTCCATTTCCGTGGTTCTTACCTAAATTGTCTTTGCTGACATTGTTGCCTTAAATGGTGATGTTGCGTCCCACGCATTTTCGTCATTTCATTTGTGTCACATTCCCTTTATTTCTTCAGGTTACAAAGGGAAACTCTCCACACCATATCAGAAATGATCATATCAGATCAGCCTTTAAAATATTGGCATTCTTTAACGTTAAACGTAATTCGTCCATTTTTGACTATTTTTTAGAAATTTTCTACAGTGTGAATAAGTCTTCCATAGCTATTAAAGAATAGTGTTCAATAAATTAACAATTTAAGATGCCTCACATTTTATCAGCAAATCTGGTCAGCTGTGTGTCTGCCAAGGAGTTATGAAATCAGTAGCAACGGCAGCTGCCACAGCAATAGAACTTCATGTTCCTTTTTCCTAGCATAGATTGAAGAGCTGTTTTTACCTTCGGACACAAAAACTGGACAAAGGATTGTAAGAACCGAGTGAGAAATTTCCTTTGATTTTAACACAGACTGAGAATTATTTGTCCTGGGGAAGGAGAATGGTGTTTTTTTTCCATTTGACATCTTTCAGTTCTGTCTTGGCAGGCTTTCTTAATATTTCATCATGATGGCATAATTGTGGATATTCTCAATGCTAGTACCTAACCATTTTGATAGTTACTTTACAGAGCTTAAAGGTGTTGGATATTTTAGACAGCTCTTAATTATCAATTTGAATATTTGGAAGCCCAACTTATTTTTCCTATGTCAAGGCAAATTATTTTAATAAGGTTTTTTTTAGGTATATAATATATATATATTTTGGATATACAACATATATATATATTTGGATATATTTATATACAAATATAAATATTTATATATATTAAATATATAGAATATATATAATTTATATATTTTATAATATATTTTATATAATTTTATATATATATATATAAACTGGGCGGCTCAGTTGGTTAAATGTTGGCTCAGGTAGTGATCCTGGGGTCCTGGGATCAGGCCCTGTGTCGGGCTCCCCACTCAGCACAGGGTCTGCTTCTCCTTCTCCCTCTGCGCCTCCCCACCTTGTGTTCTCTCTTGCTCACCCGGTCTCTCTCTCTCAAAAAAAAATGGTAAGTCTTTCAAAATAAGTATTTATGTTATAGTATATATACTCTTTAGCTATTATTAGATGAATGGCCTCAGATGGTTAACATCTAAGAGGAGCTTGTCTGCTTCTCTGTAAAATAGAAATGATAGCTATTTTCTTTCTGAGGGAGTCACTGGGATAATTTAATTAGATCATGGGTATGAAGCACACCCTCTCCTACACAATAGGTGCTCAGCAAATCAGAGCTTTCTGTTTCTGTTGTTCTTTGCTTTCTACTCCACCTCCTCATCGTCCTCTTGACTTTTTCCTTTTTTTTTTTTTTTTTTTTGAAAATAGGGGGACAGGGATGCCAGAGAAAGGGAAATGGGGAGGGATCATACGTAACTTTTCTAGGGTGGCGGCTTATCAAAACTGTGTCAAATTTGAACACACTAACATGGGAGGAAAGGACATTGCAGATGTAAGGAACATTGTACAAAAATGCCTCGAGTCACGGACTCGAATTGTGCTCAGAAAGTCAGTGTGAATTCCATCTGTAAAACCGTATCATTTCAATGGCAGCAATTCTTCTGTGTTCTTTGGAGGAGAGGTTTGAGAGAATATTTCTGTTGTCCTTTGGCTCTAAGTTGAGCACAACCAGTTACTTAAGTCAAAGAACTCAATTTCACCCGCCATCAATTCACTTTCTGGGAAAGAGAGTCCCCATACCTGCCAGGAGCTGAGGTCAGAGCAAAAGGAATGGTCAAGCAGATTTTGCTCTCCTCTGCTTTTGGGAAACTGTAGACGTTATCAAACGTCAATCACCGATGCCATTTTCTGCCTTCAAACATATTCAAGGGTATAGATTATGTGATGGTATCTCTAAGTATCAGTGCTAAAGTGGAAGTTATCTACATTCCATCCATGTTCTAATCTTGAGAACACTAAAAGGGATTTTATGGTTGATAGAACTATTTCTTTGAAGAATGAAATTCACTTGGCCTTGGGGCCTTGCCAACATCAAAGCCCTTGGTCCAAATGGTTACTTCATTGTGACCAAACTATGATTCATTTGTTTTCACCATCCTTCCTCTTGATTTTCCCCAATTGCTGACATGGTATGTGTGTGTTCCTTCATAAATTCATGAGCTTTCTTTATAATGTATTCTATCAGCAGGCACTAGTTAAACTATTAGCTTCAAAGGTCTACAGAAGTGCATGAAATATAACATAAAATATTTAATAACGGTGATAAACTGCAGTCTTCAGAGTGATTGCAAAATTGAAGCCATGCATCTCCAAAATAAAAAGAATATTATGACAGTGATACTCAAAATAATGCATGCTATTTTTAAAACAGGTAATGCAAAAAAGGTGCTGAGGTGGCAAAAGTGTCCAATTAATTAGAAGATGAAACAAATGCAGCCAAACACGTGCCTGGGCCACGAGTTTACTTTCTGTCTCCTGGAGTCACACTTCTTTCAGAGGAATAGATTTTCCTCCTCATTTCCCGAACCCCACATCACATTTGCATTTTGATGTTTTCCCAACCTGCATCCAGTCGTTAAAGAAACAGATATTCCAATTATTCTTCATTGAAACTTGTAGTAAATTTCACTTCAGGATCCTTGATGGAGTGAAAATCTTTTTTTTTTTTTTTTTCCTTTTTTATTTTTTTTCCTTAAGGAGAGGAAATTGCTGGATTGATAAACTTTGAATCCAGTGTCATTTTCTGGCCCAATAGATAATACTTTGTCTGCTGCTTTCTCCAGGCTTGGTTCCTATTGCTCAAGTGCCTCAACTGGCTTCTTTTTTTTTTTTTTTTTTTTAATTTTTTAAAAAAATTTATTCATGAGAGAGAGAGAGAGAGGCAGAGACAGAGGCAGAGGGAGAAGCAGGCTCCATGCAGGGAGCCCGACATGGGACTCGATCCTGGGTCTCCAGGATCAGGCCCTGAGCCGAAGGCAGGTGCTCAACCACTGAGCCACCCAGGTGTCCCTCAACTGGCTTCTGTAACTCTGGATACAGCTTTGCAGAACTGAGCTGCACTCCACATTAGTAAGTGGGTATTTGAGAATTCTGGTTGTTTCACCATTTTAACACAACCTTTAAGCTATTACCTCTTAGACATTCTAAATCTTTGAATTGACTTTGTGTTTTTGTAGTTATAATGTATTTTAAACATGCAGAAAAGTACAGAGGGTAATATTACACATCCCAATTTTACTGTCACCCAATGTAAAGCTTTTGCAACATTTGAGTCAGAACTTTTTCTAAAACAGTAAAACATTGCAGAAAGCTAAGTGTCATGGTACTACTCAGCGTGACCTTTCTATACGATTGTACCTTTATAAATAGAATAGTTTACTAATAATATTCACATTTACTTTGGGCTTACAAGACGTTAGGCGGTATGCTAAGAGCTTTACATGTATTAATTTAGTTTATGCTCAGGTTCCTCATCTGGGGAAGATGCTATTATACCCATTATACAAATGTGGACTCTAAGGCACAGACAAAAATAAGTAACTTGAACTACATTTCTACAGCAAGTGGCGGAGTTAGCATTTGTAACAGGCTCTAAAGACTAGTTTCCATTTTTTTGTGTTTGTTTTTACTTTTTATTTAAATTTAAATTCTAGTTAGTTAGCATACAGTGTAATATTAGTTTCAGGTATACCATATAGTGATTCAGTGCTTCCATACATCACCCAGCACTCATCTCGACAAGCACAGTCTTTAATCCCCATCACCTATTTCAACCATCTCCCACCCACCTCCTCTGCTAACTAGCAGCGTGGTCTCTATAGTTAGAGTCTATTTATTGGTTTCCCTCGTTTTTCCCCTTTGCTTAATTGTTTTGTTTCTTAAATTCCACATATGAGTGGAATCATATGGTATTTGTCTTTCTGACTTATTTTGCTTAGCAGAATTCTCTTTAGCTCCATCCATGTCATTGCAAATGGTAAGATTTCATTATTTTTAATGGCTGAGTAATATTCCATTGTGTGTGTGCATGCACATATACATGTGTATACATATATACACACGCACACATGCACACACACACACCACCTCTTCTTCAGCCATTCAGCATTGTTGGACATTTGTTTACATAATTTGGCTATTATAGATAACATTGGGGGGGTTCATGTATCACTTTGAATTTGTATTTTTGTATTTTTTTAGTGAATACCTAGTAGTGCAGTTGCGGGATCATAAGGTAGTTCATTCGTAACATTTTGAGGAACCTCCCATGTTGTTTTCCAGAGTGGCTGCACCACTTTGCATTCCTGCCAACAAAGCAAGAGGTTTCCTCTTTCTTCAAATCCTCATCAACACCTGTTATGTCTTCTGTTGTTGGTTTCGAACTAGGGGTGGTGGAAGGGGAGGTGGGCGGAGGGTGATGGCACTGAGGTGGGCACTTGACGGGATGAGCACTGGGTGTTATTCTATATGTTGGCAAATTGAACACCAATAAAAAATAAATTTATAAAAAAAGAGAAATTCTGATAGGTGTGAAGTAATATCTTACTGTAGTTTTGATTTGTATCCCCTGATGATGACGTATGTTGTTGAGCATCTTTTCATGTGTCTGGTGGCCACCTGGATGTCTTCTTTGGAAAATGCAAAGACTAGGTTCTTAAGCAGTATGTATCATTGCTCTCCGAATTAACTTACTCTTCCCTCTATCCATTTACTGATGAATAGATTGTTTCCTTTTTCTCATCATGCAAAATTCTTTGTATATATGGTTATCTGCACATGCAATATATGTTGTATTAATTTGCTAGGGCTGGCAAAACGAAATACAGACCTGCCTCATTTTATTGTGCCTTGCCTTATTGTACTTCATAGATATTGCCTTTTTTACAAATTTAAGGTTTGTGGCAAGTCTATTAGCACGATTTTTCTAACAGCATTTACTCCCTTTGTGTCTCTGTGTCATGTTCTGGTAATTCTGAAAGTATTTCAAACTTTTCATTATTATTAATTTGTAATGGTGATCGGGGATTATGACTCACTGAAAGCTCAGATGATAATTAAGATATTTCGCAATAAAGTATTTTTAAATCAAGGTATATTCATTGTTTTTTCAGACATTATACTATTGCACACTCGATTGACTATAGTGTCAGCATAACTTTACTTTAAAGATTTTATTTATTTAAGAGAGAGATCGAGCACAGAAGCAGAAGGAGTAGAGGGGGAAAAATCCCAAGTAGACTCCGCGCTGAGCTTGGGGCCTGAGGTGGGGCTTGCTCTCACAACTGTGAGATCATGACCTGGGCTGAAACCAAGAGTTGGATGCTTAACCAATTGAGCCACCCAGGCGCCCTGCATCAACATAACTTTTATACATGCTGGGAAATCACAAAATTCATTTGACTTGCATTACTGTGATATTTGCTTTATTCCAGTGGCTTGGATCTGAATCTGCAATATCTCTGAGGTATGCCTGCACCATAGACCGGGGAGTGAAATTGGTGACTCTTAGGGAAAATATTTCTTCAATTTTATTAGGTATTAGCAAATAGCTCTTTAGATTTTTTTTCTACCAATTTATATGCCCACCAGCAGAGTAAGATTTGAGTTCTTTTTGTCCATTTCCTTCCCCAAACTTGGCGTTGTCAAACTCTAACTTTTGCCACACTGATGAGTATGAAATATGTCATTTTATAAATTTTGTAGTCTTACGTATATTAACAAATCTCTGCCTATCTCTTAGTTACTGACCTTTCATGTTTCCTCTCCTATGAATTGCCTGTTCCTGGTCTTTGGCTATGCTTTTACCAGCTCATT
Source organism: Canis lupus dingo (assembly GCF_003254725.2). Classification (NCBI taxonomy): domain Eukaryota; kingdom Metazoa; phylum Chordata; class Mammalia; order Carnivora; family Canidae; genus Canis; species Canis lupus. The sequence goes on along the minus strand of NC_064281.1, from coordinate 112,658,782 downwards.
TGACTTCTTCTTATTGCTTTGTATTAAATCTTTATATATTATGGGTGTTCATTATTTTCTTTTTTTTTTTTTTTAATTTTATTTATTAATGAGATATGGGACTCGATCCCGGGTCCCTAGGATCAGGTCCTGGGCCGCAAGCGGCGCTAAACCGCTGAGCCACCCGGGCTGCCCTGTTCATTGTTTTCAGTTATGTACATCTTCTCTAATTCAATGCTTAGAATCGAACTTATTTTCTGAGGTTCATAAAATAGAAAATTTCAATTTTGATATCAAATTATTAGTCTTTTATTTTGACTTGTACCTTTTGTATCTTGTTTATAGATCTTTCCCTGCTCAGGTACACAATTAAGATATTCTCCCACAATTTCTCCTACATTTTTTTTTTAAGATTTAAAAAATTTATTCATGAGAGACACAGAGAGAGAGACAGACAGACAGACAGAGAGGCAGAGACAGAGGCAGAGGGAGAAGCAGGCTCCATGCAGGGAGCCCGATGTGGGACTCGATCCCGGGTCTCCAGAATCACACCCTGGGCTGAAGGCGGCGCTAAACCGCTGCTGAGCCACCCAGGCTGCCCCTCTCCTACATTTGTTAGAATGTTTTTTTTTTTCTCTTCTTTTCAAGTTAATTAAAATGAAGAGGTTATGGCGTTATTTTCTAAATCTCGTTTTACAGTGATAGCAAATTTTTCCGGCAAAATTTGCTTTATAATCCATCTTGTCACAACTAATTTCCAACGCCACTCCTGCCATATACAAATGCTCATACAAGAGTTAACAACAATTATACATATGTTATTTGTTAGTCATTATATTTACATTGTATCATATGTTCCTGCTAACACTTGCATGAGGAAGGTATTATTTCCACTGTACAAATAAACTGTTGTAAAGAAAGGACAAATATTTTTTCCAATTTCGCAAAACCTGTAAATGGTGGAGCAGGATTTGAACCCAAAAGTAGTAGTGGTAGCAGTAGTATGAATACCACTATTGAATGACACTTATTTTATGTATACATGAAACAGTTTCTTGAATTTATAGTCTTTCCATTAGTTCGTTTGATTATCTATGTGACAAATCATACACTTTAAATGATTTATACTTAAAAAAAAAAAAGGTTTTATTTGTTCAGAAATCTCTACACCCAACATGGGCCTCAAATCTATAGACTGAGCCAGCTGGGTGCCCCTGAGTTTTGCTCTTTAATGTCTTCATATTTCCTAGGGCAAGCTTTCACATTTCATGTACTATCTTCACAATTATGTCACTTATTCTTAATATTTTCGTTGTACGTTAAACTTGGCTTATCAAGTTCCATTGAATCCTGTCTGGAATTTTGTTGCAAGAGCATTACACTCAACAAACTTTTCCAGGGAATTAGCATCAGTAATGAGATATTGAGACTTTTAATTCACAAACATGCCCAAATCCTTATTTTTAAGGTCAATTTTTTAGGGTGCCTTTTTTTCTAAGATTTTATTTATTTATTTTTATTGTAAATATTTATTCATTTATTTTTGAGAGAGAGAGTAGGGGATATGGCAGAGGGAGAGGGAGGAGAAAAGCAGAGAGAAGCAGACTCCCTACTGAGAGCTGAGTCTAACTCAGGGCTCAGTCCCACCACCCTGAGATGGCCAAAACCATGACCTGAGCAGAAACCAAAAGCTGTATGCCCAACTGACTGATCCACCCAGGTGCCCCTCTAAGACTTTATTTTTTAGAGCAGTTTTAGGTCTAGAGCACAACTGAGAGGGAGATAGAGAGATTGCCCATCTACCCCATCCCCACACATGTGTAGCCTCCCCCATTACCAATATCACTTCCCAGAATAGTACATTTGTTTGTTTGTTTCTTTCTTTCTTTTAACCAAGGATCAATCTGCATTGACCTATCAACCACTTAAAATCTATAGTTAACCTTATGATTCACCCTTAGTGGTGTACATTCCATGGGGTTTGGAAGGTCAACTTTTATATCCTTAAAGAATATTGTTCTATTTTCTCCATTAAGGTATTGCGTGTCGTTTTCTGAACTTAATCCTAAGGAAAGTACTTTTTGTTATTGTTGCTATTATGAGTGGAGAATTTTTTAAAATATTTTATTTATTTATTTATTTGAGAAAGAAAGAGAGAGAGCACAAGTAGGGAGGTGGAGCAGTGGGTGAGGGAGAAACAGACTCCCAACTGAGCAGGAAGCCCAATGCAGAGCTCGATCCCAGGACCCTAGGATCACTATCCAAGCTGAAAGCAGATGCTTAACTGACTGAGCCACCCAGGCATTCATGAATGCAGAATTTTTAATGACAATTTCTACTTGGTGATTGAGGTATCTGGAAATACTATTAATTATGGTTATCTTCTTGCATACAACAAACATAACAGATTTGTTATTAATTCTGATAGTTCGTATACATTTGTTCTTTGATTTCCATATATAGATAATCAAGTCATCTATAAATTATTACCATTCTCTTATGTTTTTTTATAAGCATTATATCACATTTCTTTTTCATGTCTTATTTAAGGGACTAAGATGTCTAATACTATAATGAATTGTAGGGATAATAGAAGGCATTCATGACTTGATCCTGACTTGTAATTGGTAGCTTTTAAAATTATAACACTAAGCGTGCATGGGTGGCTCAGTCACTTAAGCATCTGACCCTGGGTTTTGCCTCAGGTTGTCATCTGAGGGTTGTGAGATCGAACTCCTCTTCTAGTTCCACACTCAATACAGAGTCTGCTTGGGATTCTCTCCCCCCCTTGCTCTCTCTCTCTCTCTCTCTCTCTGTCCTTTAAATAAATAAATAAACAAATCTAAGAAAAAAAAGTTATAACAATAAATATGATGTTTGTTATATGTTTCTGAAAAACATGATTATGAATTAAAGAACCTTTTTTATATTCATAGTCTCTAATAGCCTTATCATGAATGGGCATTGAATTTTAATTATAGTAATTGATTTTCTAATATGAAACCATTCCCACGATGCTGGTTAAACATTACTTTATTATGATGCATCCTATATTTTATGCATTGATTTCAATTTATCAATATTTTATTGAGGTTTATTACATATATTCTAATTAATGAGATAGGCCTATAATTTTTATTTATTGCACTGGCCCTGTCAAGTGTTATTGTCAAGGTTATTTCAGACTCTTGCAGCTCTGAAAGTGTTTTGTTAGATTAGAATTGTCTATTTCTTGAACATTTGTAAAAACAGAGCTTTAAAACTCCTTGAATCTTGTGCTTATTTTGAAAGGAGATGTGGTACTGGTTGGTGGAATGTTTTTAATTGCAGATTAAGTATATATAATTTGATTTATTCACATTTTCTACTTTTTCTTTGATTATATTTTCTAGAAATGCATGCTTTGTATGTAACTTTTCAAATTCATTGATGCTTTTTACAATATATTCACGATACTTAATATTCTAACATATCTGCATTTGTTTCCATTTATTGGCTAATGTTGATTTTGACTTTTTTTTAGCAATATTTTCTCAGAAGATTTCTTTTTTTTTTTTTTTGTATATTTTTTTATTGGAGTTCAATTTGCCAACACATAGCATAACACCCAGTTTTCTTTTAAATGCTACAGGCTTTGAATTTTGTTGGTGCTCTTCATTGTTTATAATCTTATTCTTTAATTCTCCCTATCCATACTTATTCCTTCTTCCCACTTTATTTCTACCTACTCTGTGGTTATTTTTCCAATTTTTTGAGAATAGCACTTTTCTCAGTGGTTTCTTCATTTTTCTTTTTTCCTAAAATAAAAATTCCTACTCAGGGCATTTTACTTCTTTTTTTTAGAGATGTTATTTACTTATTTGACAGAGAGAGAAAGAGCACAAGCAGGGGCGCAGCAGGAATAGGGAGAGGAAGAAACATTAGTGCCCTGCAGAGCAAGGTGCCCAATGCAGAGCTCAATCCCAGGACCCTGGGATCATGACCTGAGCTGGAGGCTCTGAGGCAGCCACTTGACTGGCTGAGCCACCCTGGTGCCTCTAGTTCAGTGCATTTTAATATGTAGTGACATCCTCGTCATTCAGTTCTAAATATTTTAGAATTTCCATTTTCTTTCTGCTTTTTATTATTCACATTCAATATTAACACATAGTGATCAAACAAAAAAAAAAGTGTGTTCTATCTCAAGTAATTTCACTGGATATAATTGACCATCCTAGGTAGCCTGGCATGCACCCATGTCCAGATGTGTTTGACAAGTATGCACATCTTTCTCTTGCTCCTTCACTGCTAAATTGCATAACTATTTCCTAATTCATAAAAGTTAATTTTTCTCCTGCTGTTTTATATATTTGCCTTTCTCACAAATTTCTCATAATCTCTGATTCTGCAGTAGGTACAAATCAGAAAACTATCATTGTTTGTATTGCCACGAAAACCCCTGTGAGGTTGTGTGATTATAAATTCTCTTTTCTCTAGGTTGATAAGAAAATAGGTTTCTAGCTTCCTAGAAGGATTGTTAATTATCACTCATTTATTAAATTATTTGAGCAGTAAATTATAACACCCATTTCTCATCTGGGTGGGATGGGGAGGTTATATGACACTTCTCAGAAATGAGAACTAGCTAATTGACTTGAAATGCCAGTTTTTTGTTTTTTTTGTTTTTTTTTTTTTTATCAGTCGGCTAAGTTGGTTAAAAAAAAAACAAAACAAAAAACAGTTCAATACCACCACCCATCCACCCCCGCCATGTTGGGTCCAGATTGAAATTTGCAAGCTGCTCATCATGTCACAGGTGGCCATTCAGTGGTACCCAAATAATTGTAATGAGGTAGGAATAAGGGAATGGTCACAAGGACAGTGAGTCAGCCTGACAAGTTCACTGCTATATGCCATTGCTGAATGTAGGCCTGCCACGCAGCGACTGCTCACTTACTATCTGTTCAATGAATAGATGGACTTCAAAGATTATCAGTACTACCTGTAATTCTATGCAAAGTACTGTATATAGGTGACCTCAGGGATCTTACATTCCAATAGTGGGGATCATCATTTTTTTTTTTTAAGATTTTATTTATCTATTCATGAGAGACACAGAGAGACAGAGAGAGAGGCAGAGACATAGGCAGGGGGAGAAGCAGGCTCCATGCAGGGAGCCCGATTTGGGACTCGATCCCGGGACTCCAGGATGACACCCTGGGCAGAAAGCAGGCACTAAACCACTGAGCCACCCAGGCATCCCGTGGGGATCATCATTAAACAAGTAATCACATGTGCTTGTGGAACATGTGATTTTATGTTGTATAAAGGACTCAGCATGAAGCCAACCTGGAGCATGGGTACACTACCAAGCCATCACATACAGACCTTTCCGTCCAATAGTTCTCCATGTGTGTACATTCCCCAGATAGAAAGTGGACTTCTGGGCCACCTTGTACAGAAATGGAGACAGAAAAGCAAAGATCCCCTGACCAAGGTATAACTCACAAGAACCAGTTCTTCTCACAGAGGCACACTGACATATGTGTTGTCACTACAGGGTCAGTTGAGTCTCTGGTCCCATCCCCTAAAGTCTACAGCCTTCCGTGGGTCTACAGGTCACAAGAGTCACTTGAACATCATCACCTTTCCCCTATGCTCTTATGGCTTTATTCTCTGTCCTTATTTGTGGATTTCCCTTTGACACTCGGATATATATTTAAACTCCATTTTGATTCTATTTTTCCTAAGATCCCAGTAATTTTGGAGGCAGAGGAAAGCATGCCTTCGTAGGCTCAGTCTGCTATATCCATGCATACTCTTTTGTTATGGTTATTAATTCAATCTTTCACACATACATAAAAATTGTTTAATGAGTTCTCTATGCTCAGGAATATATTAAAGGCCATAGGAGGCAAAGGAGATAAAAATAATAAACCTTTGATTTCTATTTGTTTACAATCTAGTTGATAAGATACATAAAGATACAATCTCTTGGGGCACCTGGGTGGCTCAGTCGGTTAAGCGTCTGGCTTCAGCTCAGGTCAGGATCTCAGGGTCCTGGGGTCGAACCCCACATTGGGTTCCCTCCTCTGCAGGGAGTCTGCTTCTCCCTCTCTTTCTGCCCTTAGCCCAGCTTGTGCTCTCTTTCTCTCTCTCTCTCTCGTAAATAAATGTTTTTTTAAAAAAGCATACAGATGCCAAAAACACATTAAGCAATATGTACTGACTGCCTTTGTGAACTGAAGCACTGGATGAAATGCAGAAGGAAACAGTCTATGGAGAAAGTTTGAAAACTACTGGCCAGCCTACCCACAGAGCAGAGCCATATTAAAAAGATATGTGATCCGGATGGTTTTGGAGAACTGTCAATGCTCGCTCAGACATTACCCCATATTGCTAGATCAGCTACACGTTATTATTGATTTCATATGATAGTGTCAAGCTGAACTAACATTACAACATGGGTTTGAATTGAAATTGATGTCCTTGAATAATTCAAGCTGTTATTATTGTAAATCAGCCGTTTTTTGAAAAGTATAAGCATTTTTAAAATAAACTCTTTTCAAAAATGTATGGGCTTCCTAAAGTTTCAGCATTCCCCCCCCCACCGCCAATTTATAACTTAAAATTCGTATAAATACTCCATTGCATCTTTTTAAAAAGATTTTTATTTATTTACTCATGAGAGACACAGAGAGAAGGCAGAGACATAGGCAGAGGGAGAAGCAGGCTTCTCACAGGGAGTCCGATGTGGGACTCGATCCCAGAACTCTGAGATCACGCCCTGAGCCGAAGGCAGATGCTCGACTGCTGAGCCACCCAGGCGTCCCAATACTGCATTCTATTTATGGTTCGAAACACCAGGATGATAGTGGAGAAATATATTTGTCACCAAAGTTTGGGACCATTATTTAAACGATACCTCCCATTGCCTGACTTTGTCTTAAGATGACCAATTAGGCGATGAAGAGCTTGAACATTTTGTAAACATGTTTATTTAGGAAGTGTACAGGAGGACTGATCAAACTTGCAAGAACCGGAGTGAGAAAATGACTCATTTTGTGAGGAAAAAACATGTTTTCCTCTAGAATTTAAAAATATACTGCAGATATATTGAAAGCAGTTTTAAAGCTCTGACAAGAAAATTCAGAATACCTGCCCTTGGGGAAAAATCACCTATTTTCACTTGAGAAGTCAGACAGCAACCAAGGCACAACCACGATGTCTCTGAGTTAGGCCCTAGGTAGTTTTCTGAACAGATACAAGGTATTTCTCACTACTTTCTAATGTTTGTTTCTCATCCACACTCAACTCCCATCGCCCACCTTGTCCCTAGGTCAGCTGTGCTGCTCCTTCCCAGGATGAGATTTGCAGAAAGCTGGAAGTCAATAGCATGCCACTTGTCGGACTGGCCATTGAACAGTGCATGCGAATTTCTCTATGCTCATTCCGGTGAGCTAGAATGTAGACATACCTGCAACGCAACTTCAACTAAACCAATGAGGGCAGTGCCCAGGGATAATGCTAGAGAAATAAGAAGAAGGTAGTCAAAATCCTTAAGTGACCAAATGGAGCATGCCTATCCCTTCTGGACTGTTTATGAAGAGAGAAGTAAACATTTTTGGTCCTTAACCCACTTAGAGAGTTGGGTCTCTGCTTCATACATCATTGGAAGCCAAAAATATGGCCACACTGTTTTGGACACATGCATTAAATATAAGATCCTTAGAGCAACATCTCAAGAATTTTATTTTATTTTATTTTATTTTATTTTATTTTATTTTATTTTATTTTATTATTTTATTTTATTTTATTTTATTTATTTTATTTTATTTTATTATTTTATATTTTATTTTTATATTTTATTTTATTTTATTTTATTTTATTTTATTTTATTTTAATTCAATTAGCCAACATTATAGTACATCTTTAGTTTCAGATGTAGAGTTCAGTAATTCATCAGTTTCAAGTATTTTAAATGTTTTCATTCATTTCATGTCATTCTTGCTATTCATTAATAAGGATCTCAGTTGAGACAGAATCAGAATTAGCTACATTTTAAAGATGGGGAACTGAGGCAAGAGAGGTAGCATTTTAACCACAGAATTTTGCCCAAAGAATACAAAATTGCAAACCAATTGTATGAATCACAGCTGTGTCTTACATAGAAATTTTATTCTATATCAAAAGTTTTATACATATTTCCTGATTCATCATAAAATTCTGGATTAGTTTACGACAGACACAACCCTGGCCAAGAGGTCATGGGCACTATGACTCTCTAACATTCACCAGATATGTGATTCGTATTTCCCTACACATATGAAATTTACAAATATACCATCTGCAATTGAATCCTTTTCCCATTAAATATTACTGTGATTTCCAATAATAATTCCTCTTATACAGCGAGGCTTAGGTGCCTGAACATTTCCAGTACACAGATTTGAGGTTAAAGACCTTTGGATCATATAGGCAATATTCAACCAAAGGGACTGTGGTCATGGGTGTAATTGTGAAAACCATTGCATTTTTTTTGTTTAAAGATTTTATGTATTTCTTTGAGAGAGTGGGGGCTGGAGCTGGAGGAGGGGCAGAGGGAGAGGGAGAAGCAGACCCCCTGCTGAGCAGAGAACCCAACATGGGGCTCAATCCCAGGACCCCCCATCTGCCCATCTGCTGAAGGCAGATGCTTAAGCAACTGAGCCACCCAGCTGCTCCAACCATTGCATTTTTGTTCAATTAAAATATTATATTATTTAAAGAGAACATAAAACGTATTTATATAACAAAGGAATAATAATAGTACCATCAAATTTCCAGTTATCATCCCTTGCTTCCTAAACACTCAGCTCTGCCTTTTCCTATGAACTTTAAAGAAATGAATTCCATTTGTTTTATCGTATATTTATAGGAAATACAAAGAGGCATTTTATCCTGCTTGCTTTACCACTCAAAGATTTAATGTCTTTCCGATTTTGTAATTTGGAGTTGACTTTTACCTTCTGGGATCATCGTGACTTACAGAGATATAGAGTAAGAACTTGGATGCCTTAGAAAGACACGGACAAAAACGAAAACAAAACAAAAAAAAACTTGAGTGACTTTAAGTGATATGCTATGTTGAGTGATATGCTATGCTATTTATTTATGAAGTTAACTTCATATCTACTCTGAAAGCATTTTATCTTTGTTCTAATCATGATTATATCACGCTAAAGAACATACCAAGAGTCTGTGTCTTACTTCATCTTTTGTGATAGACATGTGAGTGCGATTTTAAGATTCTGGTTTAGTTTTTCTAATTTTTTTTTTTTCTCCCAAGTCAGGACTGCAGAATACCAGTCCCTCCTCTGCCATCTTTTCAATTTTTCAAACTTCAATCCCTCTCCTAATACAGATCCTCAATAGAGGGGTTTTGCAATGTGTGCTACTGGATCTTACCATCTTAATGCACAATTAGCTCATATGACTCAAACTGTTTGTGTTCAGGGCTCAGTGTGAATCCAGTGATTAATGACATACATTTCTCATGTAACATAAACTCACTATCAAGCCAAGTCTTTCAGTGCATGCTCAACACTAAAAATAGCATAGTTTCAAATAGCAGTCTCTTTCAACAGACTGAAGGAAAAACTGGCTGTGCTGGGTTAATTAAGAATGATATAAATACATTATGGATCATTTAAAATATTTAAAGGGTGATAGTGACATACTCAATTTAAGCTCTAAACTTAATTTTGGAAAATAATCCTTACATAATGTGAGACTTTGATGTGCTGGAAGAAATTCTTGCATGGCTTACTTTAAAGGTAGATAGAAATAAATTAAAGAAAACCCAGTGTATGAATGGATAAAGAAAATGTGATCTCAGGGTGCCTGGGTGGCTCAGCCAGTTAAGCGTCTGCCTTCGGCTCAGGTCATGATCCCAGGGTCCTTGGATTGAGTCCTACATAGAGCTCCCTGCTGAGAAGGGTAATTGGCTTCTCCCTCTCTCTCTGCCCCTGCTCGTTTTGCTCTCTTTCTCACTCACTCTTTCAAATAAGTAAATAAATAACATCTTTAAAAAAATAAAGAAAATGTGGTATATATTATTCAGCCATAAAACAGAAGGAAATCTTGCTATTTGTGCCGATGTGGATAAACCTAAGGCCATTAGGCTAGGTGAAATAATAAGTCAGACAGTAGAAGACAAATACTGTGTCATCTAACTTACATGTGGAATCTAAAGATGCTGACCTTCTAGAAGCAGAGTAAGTAGAGTGGTGGTTGCCAAGGGCTGGGGGAGTAGGGTGGGGGTATGAGATGTGTTGGTCAATGGGCACAAACCTCCAATTATAAGACGAATAATTTCTGAGGATCTAATGTACAGTATGGTGACCATAGTTAACACTACTGTGTTGTATACTTGAAAGTTCCTAAGAGCATAGATCCTAAGTGTTCTCACCATAAAAGAGAAGGTAAATTACATAAGTGATGAACATTAACTAATGTCATTGTGCTGGTCATTTTGCAACATATATGTGTGTATATAAAAACATCACGTTGTACATCTTACACAATGTTATGTGTCAGTCATATCTCAATAATGCTGGAAATAAATAAATGAACATTTCTCCTAGGAGAATCTGTGCAATATAGATGTTAAGAGTATGACCCAGAAAACTAATAGACACTCTTATTTCTATACTATTCTATATCTAAATATATAATGGGATGTCAGCGTATCCTCAGAGGTGCCTGGATAGACTCTATTGTGTTGATCTCTGAGGTGATATATAGAATATGCACAGTGTAATAAATACTTTCCAGGTTCTTAATAGAAAGCTGGAATGCAAAAATTCTGTTGTCCAGATATTATCCAATGGTAGTGGTTTTTGTAAATGTGTAAAGTACCCATAGTTGATTATTAGTAATCAAAACCCTTTAAAAAATCTAATCAATCTGTCAATGTTTTAAAGAGATTTATTAAAGTCTTCTACAGTCTATTAAAGTCTACCTACATAAGATTCTACAGTAATTGTGATCATATGTAGTTGTCCTTGTATTTCTGGTAGTTTTTGCATTAGGGATCTTATGACTGTGTTAGAGTTAAGAACAAAAAATGAAATGAAATCTGAATATGTGCACTTCTTCAGCAGGATTCAGAGAAACAGAAATTAAAACAATGTGACTAATGATAAATATTTTTCAAAGACATACTAACTGGGATCCCTGGGTGGTGCAGCGGTTTGGCGCCTGCCTTTGGCCCAGGGCGCGATCCTGGAGACCCGGGATCGAATCCCACGTCGGGCTCCCGGTGCATGGAGCCTGCTTCTCCCTCTGCCTGTGTCTCTGCCTCTCTCTCTCTCTCTCTCACTATGTGCCTATCATAAAAAAAAAAAATAAAAAAAATAAAAAAAAAAAACAAAGACATACTAACTGATGTGGATGGATGGTGAGGAGATAGGGATTTTTATACATTGCTTCCCGAACTATTCATTAATGGCAGTATTGTTGGAAAATACCCAGGAAGTATTTATTAAAATAAATGTTCAGAACATTTGGTCTGATAATCCCACCCTAGGTGATCTAGTGGCAGATACAAAGATTTCAGTGGGTAATCATTTTTTTAAAAGATTTTATTTATTTGAGAGAGAGAGAGCAGCAGCAGAGAGAGGGAAGGGCTGAGTGAGGGAGAGGCAGACGCCCTACTGAACAGAGGGCTGGACGTGGGGCTTGATCCCAGGACCCCTGAGATCATGATCTGAGCCGATGGCAGCCTCTTAACTGACTGAGCCAACCTGGTGCCCCTCCAATGAGTAAAGTATTAATAAAATGTTTATAGCTACATTGTTTGGTAATACGGAAAAACCTCAAAATACCCTGGAGATAGTATTAATGACTAATGATTAATAGTTTAATAAAATATGATACTTCTATAATTTAGGTTACCATGCAGCTACCAGAAAAGAATAAATTTATAAATTCCTATATTAAGTGGAAACAATAAGTTAAGGTTGTATGTATGTATAGTGAGTGTGCTTATGCATTTCTTTACACACATGCATATATATACATACCACTCCCCCGTATATAAATACAAGCACATGCACAGATATTTTGTAGATTTATATAAGAAAAATTAAGTATATGGAAGTTTATGTAACAAATAACAGAGGGGCTACATCAGATGAGTAATATTGAAGTGACAGGAGACTATTGACTGTATTATTTGAATTATTGTGATAACCACATATTTTCATAAATCAATTTATTGAAAGAGTGTTCAATTGAATTCAACTGTGTTCAATTGAATTTGACTTTGAATTGACATAAAATGGAAGTTAATCAAAGTTAATTCTTTAAAAGTGGAAGAGAAATGAAGAAATCGAAAAATAAGTAAATTATAAAAACCGAGCTGTGAAAAATGCTCATTTAGTGGGGCATTTCCTGAGAACTTAAAATCATATATTCCTCTAAACTGTTACTTACAAATTATTTTAAGAAAAAAAAAACACTTTCTGTTTTCAAATTAAATATACTTTTTAAAAGTTTTTATTTATTTATTTATTTATTTATTTATTTATTTATTTATTTATTTATTTATTTTTGAGAGAGAGAGAGCAGGGGGACGGGTAGAAGGAGAGGGAGAAGTGGACTTCCTGCCAGTGGGGGAGCCCGATGGGGGGTTCTATCCCAGGACCCTGGGATCATGACTTGAGCCCAAGGCAGGCGCTTAACCAACTGAGCCACCCAGGCATCCCTCAGATGAAATCTTATGTGGGACCCCAGTATATATAACAAACAATAGCAGTGTTACTCTGGTTGATCCAGATTCTGAGCCACCCTGTTGCCTTACTGTCTCCAGAGGAAACTTGGAACTTGGTCATGTTTGGAGTTTTAATGTAACTACGTCAGTTAGTTTGAAGCCATTCCCTGAATCAAGCCTGTCATCAGAAAAGTTGAACACACGCATTTTGCCTTTCCTGAAACCGCTTTTATTAAACTATGTTGTCGTAACACTGGAGATGGGAATTCAGTGCAGTGGTATGGGATTCGCCATGGCATTTAGGGTATGAATGGATGCCATAAAGGATTGTGTCCCCTGAAACACAGTGACCCTACCGTGTGCATCCAAAGACATTTCCCTCAGACCTCAGTGCCAAGAGAAGTTGTGGTGCCCCTGAACTACTGCTAGATGTTATTTTTTTTTATTATTATTTTTTATGATAGTCACATTGAGAGAGAGAGAGAGAGGCAGAGACATAGGCAGAGGGAGAAGCAGGCTCCATGCACCGGAAACCCGACGTGGGATTCGATCCCAGGTCTCCAGGATTGCACCCTGGGCCAAAGGCAGGAGCTAAACCGCTGCGCCACCCAGGGATCCCCTATTTATTGTGTAAATCAAAATTTTTCCTCTGTACCCTGGGTACTGGGTTGCATAGAGGCAATTTTATAATGTATCCTTAGCAATTGTGTAGAACTTTCTGGTATGCTATTTTATTTTCTTACTGCCAACTATCTCCAAGTATATTTTCCTTGCTATCCTTATTATCCTTATGTCTTGATCTATGTTTCTCAGAATCTTGTAAGTTTAGTCACTTTAATTAGCTGATTCGCATTTTCAAATGGATTAAACTATGCCCCACCACACCGTGGTATAAGAAAACCATACGATAGACAAAAGGGGGCTGGTTCTCTAGAACATTTTCAGGCAATCTGTACACTGGAATCCACTATTTGAGTTTCTCATCCAAGCTGCTCTTGGTAGCAGATATCCTAGAGATAGGCTGGATCAACTGCTTTCACTTCCTCTGCAGGGGTATGCTGTTTTATGGAAGGGGTCCCGTCTGCCTATCGTGTGTGATTTCTCTAGATTGCCAAACCTGAAGGGTCTTGAATATAAGGGACACTAAATAAGAATATGTGTCTTGTGTTTTCACGTTCTTCTTAAAGCGAAAACAAGCTACTTTTCACACATTACAAAATATTATTCTTGTAGATTATTCTCTTTCCGAATTTCTGATGAGTTAGTTAAGTGGCAGATTCGGGGAAAGTTAAGTTTTTTTTTAGGGATATATGCAGTTTTCAACAAATGGGAAAGATTACATTTATTTAGTTTTTTGAGATTTTATTTATTTGAGAGAGAGAGAGAGAGCAAGAGAGAACGGGAGTAGGTGGACAGGGGAGGGTCAGAGGGAGAGGGAGAAGCAAGGTCCCCGCTGAGCACAGATCCCGATGTGGGGTTTGATCCTAGGATCCTGGCATCATGACCTGAGCTGAGGGCAGATGCTTAACCAATAAAGCTACCCAAACACCCCCTTTGTTTATTGTCAAACATCATATATCATGTGACATTATTGTATTTTATTTAATTAATATTATAAATCATGTACAACATACACATGTACATATTGCATGTACACGTATATAAAATAAATCATATACCTAACACGGATACAGTATATAACATTACATATCATATGATAAATCATTCTTTTTTTTAAATTTTTATTTATTTATGATAGTCACACAGGGAATGAGAGAGAGAGAGAGAGAGGCAGAGACACAGGCAGAGGGAGAAGCAGGCTCCATGCACCAGGAGCCCGACGTGGGATTTGATCCCGGGTCTCCAGGATCACGCCCTGGGCCAAAGGCAGGCGCCAAACCGCTAGGCTTGGCGCCACCCAGGGATCCCTAAATCATTCTTTAATATCAACTGCCATTTTTATTTTTACTGTTTGCTAGATATATTACCTCATTTACTCCTCACAGCAACACTAGGAAGGATATAGTGTGGTACTGTAATGGACGGTGTATCATTTTATTCATTCATCACAATGATCTTTTAAGTTAGGAAGTATTATTATTCCCATTCTTGCAGATGAGCTATCTGAAGTTTAGGAACACTAAGTAAGTTTTGCAAAAAGTTCAGATTCTAAGTAGAAGGGTCAGATAATATAAACCATCTGTCTGACCCCAGAGCCTATGTTGTGAACCATCATGTTACTCAGTCCCTTCCAGCTTATAAATGGGACACGGTTCTGAAAACCACACTGGCAGCACAAACAGAAGACGTGGCAAGTTGTACAGTGTAGAGGTAGGTTACGATCAAAGTTAGATCTGGGTTCAAGTTTTGACACTTGATAATAGCACAATCTTGGGCAAAAGACTGTTCAGCATTGGTTTCCTCGCTGTCACACGTGAATAAGGATACCTACTTGA
Source organism: Canis lupus dingo (assembly GCF_003254725.2). Classification (NCBI taxonomy): domain Eukaryota; kingdom Metazoa; phylum Chordata; class Mammalia; order Carnivora; family Canidae; genus Canis; species Canis lupus. The sequence continues at coordinate 112,643,614 of NC_064281.1, read as the reverse complement.
GGGATCCCTGGGTGGCGCAGCGGTTTGGCGCCTGCCTTTGGCCCAGGGCGCGATCCTGGAGACCCGGGATCGAATCCCATGTCGGGCTCCCGGTGCATGGAGCCTGCTTCTCCCTCTGCCTATGTCTCTGCCTCTCTCTCTCTGTGACTATCATAAATAAATTTAAAAAAGTAAAAAAAAAAAAAAAAGGATACCTACTTGATCCAACTATTTGGAATTGTCAATAAGATAAGGCAAATTCTAGCTGGGGCACCTGGCTGGCTCAGTCTGTTAAGTGTCTGCCTTTGGCTCAGGCCATGACCACAGGGTCCTGGAAAAGAGCCCTGCGTCAGGCTCCCTGCTCAGGGTGTGTGTGTGGGGGGGTTCTGTTTCTCCCTCTCCCTCTCCCTCTCCCCCCGACTTGTGCTCTCCTTCTCAAATAAATAAATAAAACCTTAAAAAAAAAAGATAAAGTGGCCTGAATACTAGATGGTTTGATATTCAGTGCACTGAATGGTGGCTGTTGATATTGTTGCGGTTCCCATTATGGATTACAAGGAAAATAAGCACTAATGTGATGATACCCATTCAATATTTTCACCTTTATTTATTCATCTATTTGTCAGATATTTCTCACAGACTTTTAGCCTGTGATAATCAATGGAGTGGTCATGACCAGAGCCCAGAACCAGCAAGTGCCCGTTCCACATGGTCAGCACAGCCCCTCGGTCTCCATAGTGTTTCCATATTCAGCAAACTATGTGTTTGTCTCACCAGCAATTCACTCTGTCTCCGGGTCCCTCATACCTTTTGGGGTGCAAAATGAAGGAGCACACGGGCCCCTCGTTGGGGCACTCACAGTTTAGCTGGGTGGACACACACATGAACAACCTCAGTTGATGGCATGAGAACTGTCTTGTCAGGAACACAATTTAAAAGGGCCACAAAGGGGGATCCCTGGGTGGCTCTGCGGTTTAGCACCTGCCTTCGGCCCGAGGCATGATCCTGGACACCCAGGACTGAGTCCCACGTCAGGCTCCCTGCATGGAGCCTGCTTCTCCCTCTGCCTGTGTCTCTGCCTCTCTCTCTCTGTGTCTCTCATAAATAAATAAAATCTTAAAAAAAAAAGGGGGGGGTGGGGGGAGAGCACAAAGGAGTGATTAACCTGAGGAGAAAGGATAAGAAAGTCTCCAAGAGGAATTGATGTTTGAAAAGGCTTCTGGAAGGGAGAAAAGTGAAGCAAGCCATAAAGTCCTTTAAATGGTTAGCATGGACATCATGGCCTTTACTCACAGGTCATGTCAGACTCCATCTTGTCTGCCTTCAATCTCTCTCCTCTGTCTTCATTTTTCTCCTCCTTCTCGTCTGACCTCCATCAACATGGATTATCTGCTCCCTCGTCATAGAAACTGGGAAGGAGGAATCTAGTTTAAGGAAGCCTGTGCACACCACAGCTGGTGGTTGAGGGAGACGTTCAAACAAGCTATTGAGAGCAGATACTTACGAATCTCGAGATGGGGAGGCCATCTTGCGTTGTCCGGGTGGGCCCAGTCCTTGTAAGAGGGATGCAAGACTGCCAGTCACAGAAAGAGGTGACGGAAGCACAGGTCAGAGGTCAACACCGCTGGAGTTTAGGGCCCAGGAAGCAAAGCATGAGCCAAGGAGTAGGACCAGCTTCAACAAGACAGAGATCTTCCGGAAAGGAAGGCGGCCCCGCTCACATCTTGATTTTTACCCCCAAGGAGGTCTGTGTGGGATTTCTGTCCTGCAGAACATTTGTATTGATTAAATCTCAGAGTTCGTGGTAATTTGGTACCACGGGAATGGGAAAGTAGTACAGGTGATGTTTAGTGATACCTCCCGGCCCACAGACAGCCCTGTGCACCGAATGCCTTCGGCCTTGCTTCTAACCTTTGCATTCTCCTGAGAGGCGGGAAAAGAAAATGTTGGAACAATCGATCGCCACATTTTAGACTATGGAAACACTTTTCCATTGCCCCATAAAAACTGGCCACACAGTCTAATTTCCATAGGGCCAACTTCTCCCAGGCACATGAATGAAGTTCTTGAACCTCCCCTTCTGGAGACAGAGCCCCATGGCAGATAGCACTCCGGCTGGTTCAGGATTCTCTGCAGAGCTGACGAGAAGTTTGAGGTGCTGCCAGACTTTGAGGACTCTGTGGAGCAACACGTCAACAAATTCGATTCAACGTAGGGAAGACAATCCGCATGCCTTAGAGCCGAATGGACACTCTAGATAAACTTATATTCCTCTCTAGAAAGCTTTCACGTTATATATGAAAGTGTTTAGCCTACTAGTAATGCTGCCCGGGCCCCCTATATCTGGTGACCTCCAAAAACAGCCACAGGAGTAAACAAATGTTGCCTCCCAGCTGGTTAGAAATACCCTAGCTGTGTGTGTGTGTGTGTGTTTTTTTTTTTTTTTTCTAGCTGTGTTGTTAAGAAATTCTGAGCTTTAAAACCATCACCCGGAAAATAAAAAAAAATAAAACAAAAATAAAACAAAAAACAAAAAAACAAAAAAAACCCATCACCCGGGATCCCTGGGTGGCTCAGAGGTTTAGCGCCTGCCTCTGGCCCAGGGTGTGAACCTGGAGTCCCAGGATCAGGCTCCTTGCATGGAGCCTGCTTCTCCCTCTGCTTCTCTCTCTCTCTCTCTCTCTCTGTGTCTCTCATGAATAAATAAATAAAATCTTTAAAAAATAAAATAAAATAAAATAAAATAAAATAAAATAAAATAATAAAACCATCACCCAGTAGGTTTTTATGTTAACGTTCTTATGTTTGTCATTCTGTGACTGCTTCGTTAGCAGGTGAAAATACTAAATGATTCCAAGCAAAAGCTCAGAGCTACAGGATTCTGTCCAGTGGCCTGGAAGCAGGGTGAAACATTAAGTCCACACGGAAAAGAGAAGGCACAAATTGGGACCAATATTTTAGTAGACAGTGGTGACAACCCGAGTTATGTCTCTTCACGACCTTCCGATACTGTCCAGATATCTCAACACGACATCTACAACCCTCCTTGATCCACTCACTGATTAGCTGTCAGGCTTCCGAAGTATGAGGACGTCTTTTCCCCTTGGTGTCTTGCCTATATTTGTCTTCCCAAACCCTATTCCTGGAACTGAGTGGCCTGCATCGGTACTGACCTTCTCCCACTCTCTACCCAACTGAACATTTTGGCCTCTTTTTTCCAGTTCCATGTCTGCTTCTTCAATAACTTAGTAGTGTTAAATCAATCCATTTATTCAAACCTAGAATCTGGAATTTTTGATGATACCATTCCCCTTCCTAGCCAGCTCATTTCGACATAGCTAAACCCTTCCCTTCGACCTCTGTGTCGACCACTGTTTTTCCTGGCCCTTAGGCGAGGGCACTGAAGACCTCTAGCCTGTCTCTTGCTTGAAAGTTGATAAATAACATTTATAAAATCACATGATGGCATTAATGGAATTGGGCCGGGCAACCTACGGATCCGAGAAATGTTTATAAGATGGTTTCTAGGAAAATAGTGCTTCTGTTTCCAGATAACCAATTATGTCCGGAGAAATAGGTCTTTTGTTCTTCTCGAACCAATTAGGACACGGTGAACTTTAAAGATAAAAAAGTTTTCATGAATTGGGCAGTGCTTGTGAGAAGATGACAGGATGATGGCCACGAAGCATTATGGAGTGCTAGCCACATGGCGCACACTTTGCTAAGCGTTCTAGATGTCTTATCTCATCTGGTATTGGCAACACCTGCATAAGATAGATGACTGCTGTGATTTCCCCTTGGAGATTCTGTGACTTTTACAAGCCACGTGAATGGGAAGTTCTGTGGCCCCAACGTGAAGTTAGGTATGTCATGTTCTTTTTTTTTTTTTTTTTTAAAAAAAAAGATTTTATTTATTTATTCATAAGAGACAGAGAGAGAGAGGCAGAGACAGGCTCCATGCAGGGAGCCCGATGCAAGACTCAATCCTGGGACTCCAGGATCACGCCTTGGGTGGAAGGCAGGTGCTCAACCGCTGAGCCACCCGGGCTGCCCAGGTATGTCATGCTCCAGTGCTGTGATAGCTGTGTTCCAGCTATCGGGGCACACCCAACTTACAGAAGGAAGGAGTAGGTGGACTGATGTAAGAACAGATAGATCAAATAATGTGAGCATTGTAGAACGTGGCTGAAAATACAACCCTGTACAGCTTCAGGGGCTCTTAGTAACTGCCTTCCTCTCGGGCGAGGTGCATCAAGCTGAACAAGGTGCATCAAGCCCTGCTTAAAATGTGTCAACCATTACACTGGAAATCACTAGTTTGAAACCTATCATTTCATCTGCTAAAGTAGCTGCCCGCCTGGTTACAATAGAGTAATTTTGTTCACAGTGCGGTGATTGCTTCTAAAGTACTTAAAGCAGGGCTGGCTCAGTGGGAAGAGCTGTGACTCTTGATCTCACGGGCTGTGAGTTCAAGCCCCTTGCTGGAATAAACTTTAAAGTGCTTGAAGCCCGTGTTTTTAACCATGTTTGTATTATATAAAGCATACAGTTTTGGAGTTATTAATGTTTGAGGAAAACTTCAGAACTTTCTGGCTACAGCCAGGAGTGTGCTGCTTAGCTCTTCTGTGACTTTGTTTTCTTGCCTGTTGACTAGTACTTGGGAGTTTGGAGATTTTTAAAATTTCCTTTGGAGTGTTTTGTTGTTTTAGCTAATATATCAGAGTTTTTGGCTCAGTGCCTGGTACATTAAAATTGTTAGCTATTTATATTAATCGTGCTAATTAATAAAAATAGCTTCTTTCATTTGTCTTGTGACTTACAATTTTCAAAATGTTTTTACTGAGATTATCTCAATTGATCATCTAAGAAGCCTGGACATAAAACTTAAAAATAGCAAATTTGATCTTCTAAGACAATTATTAATATGTTCCGGGCTCTGTATTGCTTCTTTCCATTCTTTGTTTAAGATTTATAAAAAATCCAGAATAATTAACAGTAGAGTATTATATTAGTTTTAGGTGTACAACATAGTGATTCAATGATTCTCTAAATTACTCATTGCTCATCTTGATTAAGCATACTTTTAACTCCCTTCCCCTATTCCACCCATCCCCCACCTCCCCTCTGATAACTACCAGTTTGTTCTCTAAGAGTCCGTTTTTTTTTTGTTTATCTCTTTTTTCTTTGTTTTATTTCCCCTTAAATTCCACATATGAGTGAAATCATATGGTATTTGTCTTTTTCTGACTTATTTCACCTAGAATTATACATTCTAGATCCCTCCATTTTGTTGCAAATGGCAAGATTTCATTCTTTTTGATGGCTGAGTACATACACATACACACATACATTACATTGTGTGTGTGTGTGTGTGTGTATATCTCTCACATCTTTGTTATCCATTCATTAGTTGATGGACACTTGGGTTGCTTCCATATCTTGTCTATTGTGAATAGACAATTAACATAGGGGTACATGGAGCTTTTCACATTAAAGTTTTTGTAAAAAAATAAAATAAAATAAAGTTTTTGTAATCTTTTGGTATATACCCAGTAGTGGAATTACTGGATCATATGCTAGTTTTACTTTTATCTTTTGGAGGCGCCTCCATACTGTTTTCCACACCGGCTATTCCAGTTTGCGTTCCCACCAACAGTACGCCAGGGTTGCTTCTTTCCATTCTTAACCACAAATGTGTCAGGATAGGTAGTAGTGTCCAGTGGAAGACAATGAAGTTGCCAAATAACTTGTTCTCAGATCCTCCCTGTTCCCCCACTCCCCTCTGAGTGCAGAGCTTGATACAGGGCTCAATCACAGGACCCTGAGATCATGACCTGAGCTGAAATCAAGTCGGAGGCTCAACCAACTGTGCCACCCAGGTGCCCTGAGCATATAGACTCTAGAGCCAGTGTGCATGGGTCCAAATTCTGGCTCATTCACGTACCAGCTGTGTGAACATAGACCTCAGTTCTTCATCTATATCATGGAACTTGTAACACTACTTGCTTCATAAGGATGTGGTGAGAATTAAACGAGTTAATATATTCAAATCAATTAAAACAGTCCCAGGGACATATTAGTTCAGTTAATATTGGCAATTATTTCCTGATGCAGGTAGTCCTCTCCAAATAATCAAATAATTACAACTCATTGCTCTTTCAGTATACTTTACTCTGTTCTGAGACTGAATGGAAGAAAATAATGTAAAAACCCAAATCCTTAATTATGAGGATCGAACAATGCACTATTTCAGCGCTACCATATAGTTTTAAGTAACATTTTGGTGAAGAGGTTAAGATCCCAGTTTTAGGTTGGGGAGAATGAGATACCCACAGATCAAATGCCATTCTGAAAATAGATATTAGAAGATGACTGTCAGTGAGCTAGACCTCAGTCTCAGTACAGGAACACTATTACTAGATAGGTAATTTTGAGAACACATCCATCAACCTCTCCCTATTCCCCCAACATAAATGTAGACTCTTGGTTGTAATAGAGCTTATTTTCTTGACATAGAACTGCTTCTATGAGGTGTTCTGAATATCAGTTAGCTTAGGAAATCATTAAAATAATACCTACCATTTAATAAGCATCTATAGTGTTTCAAGATATGAACTAAGCCCTTTGTTGTTATTATTATTATTAAGATTTCTTTTTTTATTTTTTTAAAGATTTTATTTATTTAGTCATGAGAGACACAGAGAGAGAGAGAGAGAGAGAGGCAGAGACACAGGCAGAGGGAGAAGCAGGCTCCATGCAGGGAGCCCAATGTGGGACTCGATCCCAGGACTCCAGGATCACGCCCTGGGCTGAAGGCAGCGCTAAACCGCTGAGCCACCCGGGCTGCCCTATTTATTTATTTTAGAGAGAGAGTACATTTGTGAGTGAGGAGGGAGAAAGGCAGAGGGAGAGGGGGAGAGAGAATCTTAAGCAGACTCCGCGCTCAGCATGGAGCCCAAGGCAAGACTTGATCTCACCACCCTGAGATGATGACCTGAGCCAAAACCTAGAGTCAGATGCTTCACTGACTAAGCCACCTGAACTAAGTCCTTTATATACATGTGATGGAAAGATAATATGTGCAGCCAAGTGTAAAAGAGATAGAGCTTTCTTTATCTTTTCGGGATTTAACCTAATTTCTTTTTTGTGGTCCACATTTGCCAGGGTGGCAGACTTTGGGTTACTCATTGTCATGGCAGGATTTCCTCCTGCCCATTTCCGCATCCTTTTGTATACATGACTTGGGGCTTAGAAAGTGTCAAAGTATTAGCTGTGAATGGGGCAGTGAGTAGGAGCGCTGGTACATGTTTCTTGCAGTGCCATCCGTTCACCCAGGTAATCTGATCCTTGCAGGAAACCACAGAGGCAGCCCTCATTTCTCCGCATAGGCCCCTCAAGCAATTCTTGCCACTACTTCTCCACCATATTCATGGATTTGGGAATCCTTCTGTTATTAGTCATTCCATGCTGGGCTTATATAATCACTGCTGGACTGTTTAGGCTTCATCTATTGAGACACAATAGAGACCCATTTCCACTCTGGGATCCTGCCGTCTTCTTGTGTCTCCTACATAGAGATCCTAGTATAGATCCCCCTGATGTCTTAACCCCTCCTTCCTTCATTGATCTTCAAGATGAGACCACAGCTGACATCTTTATTACAGCCTCATGACAAACTCTGAGATACAACCTGGACTGTACTTTTTGTTGTTTTGAGCTGCTACTTTTGGGGGTAGTTTGTTGTGCCACAATAGGTAACAACTACGTTGAAAATAGAATCTATTTGCCTTTCAATATTTCTGTCTTTTCCTAAAGTCCTCTTTCAAAACCAAATCCAGGAATTCTTCCTTTTGGACTATGATTTCTGTTCTATCACATCCTTCTACTGAGGCAAAGTATATCACAATTTTTGAGTTGTGGTGAGGGCAAGAAGCAGGCGGGCTTACACATTATTAGAGACAAATGGTTAGGATTTTATTTTATTTTTTTAAAGATTTTATTTTATTTACTCATGAGAGATACAGAGCGTGCGAGAGAGGCAGAGACACAGGCAGAGGGAGAAGCAGGCTCCATGCAGGGAGCCCGATGTGGGACTCGATCCCGGGTCTCCAGGATCATGCCCTGGGCTGCAGGCGGCGCTAAACTGCTGCACCACCGGGGCTGCCCAAATGGTTAGGATTTTAAAAATACCATTCCTACCTGCCCTACCATTCTAGCAGATAGTTATCATTATGCCCATTTTGTAAGTGAGAAAATTAAAGCTTCAGGGACATTAATTTACAAAAGTTCTCACAATCATGTATCCATCATCAGCCTTCATTTCTCTTCATTACATTTCACTACCACTAGGAAAAAGTTTGGGCCTACATTTGAAAAGAAGAAAAAAAAAAAAATCACCCGTGCTATTTAAATCTGCCATGCAAGTTTTTAGATATGTAGAGTTGTATACCAATCGAGAAAGGTTAATTTAGTGTAATTAAGGTAACAGCATAATAGGGGAGAAGTTGACTCTGGACTCTGTCTTTTTTTTTTTTTTTTTTTTATAAGAGCTAAACCAGAGAGCAGTAATTTCTGCAAATTATGATGAAGTACAATAGGAAAAATTCAGATACTAGACCAACATTTTCACCTTCTTAAGTTGTCATACTTATTCAATTCCTATCTTACATAGTTCTTTGGAAAGACATGATTTAATATTACTTTCACCTGTGAGACCATTCATAACATTTGGTTCTCATCACATTTTTCTTCTCATATATAATGAGTATTCATGATGGCACCTCTCTTCATCGAGCCTACAGAATTGAAATCAAAGCCAAGAAAATATATTCTACTCTCTCCGCATTGATATATTGAATCTATGACCATCTTGGCAATGCAACAAAAATTAGTGTGCTCTGTACATAAGTATATATTTCTTCATTCAGTTATTTTGTATTAAATACAGTTAGATTGTTTGTGTTCCTTATCCAGCCCGTCATGTGGAGAATTTATTCAGCTGTAACTTTCTTTACTGCAGCCTGAAGAATCCAGACTGCTCTAGGATATTTAACTAATGGAAACCCTTTCTTTAAATAGAGGGGTAGAAAGGGAAGTGGGTCACAGATGCTTCGGAGTTTTCAATAAAAGGAGACCTTTGAAGGTCTTAAAAGCATTTATTATGTTCACTTAACAAACATATCACAATTACTTGGTATCTGACACCATTCTAAAAAGGTTGCAAATAGTAATTCATTTAATTTTCACGACAACCCGATAAAGCAGATACTCGTAAAATCTAGAAAACTAAGGCATAAATGATTTAAATAAGTTGCCCAAGGTTAGACAGCTAAAGCAACAGAGCCAGGATTCAAAATTTGGTCTTCTGGTTGGAAGATCCATGTCCTCCACCACTACACTATGCCATAGAGAGAAAATGAATAATTTTTTTAAAAAAATGAATCATTTTAAAGATGTTTGAGAAATCACAAGAATTCCTTCAATAGCATATCAATAACGTTTGATATCCATATATATTATGCATATTCCATGCATAGGTGGCTAATGCAGATGAACCTCCCTGTGAATCATCTCTATTAGGTATGAAAACATAGACATATAATATCTATTTATGAATATAAGAGGAAAGCATCGCTTTATTATCAGAAGACATTATCTTGAGTCTTGACCGTGACTCATGAAGACTTCAGTTGACTTTTATATCAGCCTTATGTTTATGCTTTGCTCACTGTTGTATTATACTCCACCCCTTGCATGCTATGCTTAGCAAACATTAAGTACTTAATAATTGTTTTTGTTGAATTGAATTGATAATGTGTACTGCTTATTTGGGGATTATCTGTTATGTCATCCTCTTAGTTATGTAATAATGAATTCTCCCCTATATGTAACCAAGAGCTAGATAGTACTTGCTTAGTGTGCATTATCAACAAAGATGTATTATATAGATGGATCAGAAAGAAACAAGTTGTATAGGAAAGTCAAATGTATATCAACTCATAGATTAGATCCTCCATGTCTTATTCTTGGGTTTTGGAATATTAGAGCGGCGGCCCATTCTGTGCTAGAAATGAAGGATTTATTTATTCATGAGAGACACACAGAGAGAGAGGCAGCAACACAGGCAGAGGGAGAAGCAGGTTCCATGCTGGGACCCAACGTGGGACTTGATCCTGGGTCTCCAGGATCACACCCTGGGCTAAAGGCAGGCATCAAACCACTGAGCAATTGCACTGTTGGGGATTTACCCCAAAGATACAGATGTAATGAAACGCCGGGACACCTGCACCCCAACGTTTATAGCAGCAATGTCCACAATAGCCAAACTGTGGAAGGAGCCTCGGTGTCCATCGAAAGATGAATGGATAAAGAAGCTGTGGTCTCTGTATACAATGGAATATTCCTCAGCCATTAGAAATGACAAGTACCCACCATTTGCTTCAACGTGGATGGACCTGGAGGGTATTATGCTGAGTGAAGTAAGTCAATCGGAGAAAGACAAACATTATATTTTCTCATTCATTTGGGGAATATAAATAATAGTGAAAGGGAATAGAAGGGAAGGGAGAAGAAATTTGTGGGAAATATCAGAAAGGGAGACAGAACATAAAGACTCCTAACTCTGGGAAACGAACTAGCGGTGGTGGAAGGGGAGGAGGGCGGGAGGTGGAGGTGAATGGTTGACAGGTACTGAGGGAGGCACTTGACGGGATGAGCAATGGGTGTTATTTTGTATGTTGGTAAATTGAACACCAATAAAAAATAAATTTATTAAAAAAAAAGAAATGAAGGATTTTATGACTACCCAGAAAATTGAAATGGAAGAAAGCAAAACAACCAAGTCAAATTATTACCTTGACAAGTTTGATGATTGGGCCTATAGTTCCAAAATACTATGCTCTGAAAGAATTCCAGTACTTTCTTCATCAAAGACTCAAAAAGGAGAAGAAAGTTCTTTTTATTGCCCTTTTAAGATGCTGTTTTTCTTTTGCTATCTGACCTTACCTCATTTCCGGATGTTTTTTAATCACAACTATAGGTATTTCTGTTGGCCTCAAGCAGTGTTTTAAAAACATTCATATAGGCAATGGATTCTTCTCTCTGTCCTTCTCCTCTTCTTCCTCGTCCCTCTTCTTCCTTTGAATTGAGTATGGAAAATTACAAAGTTAATAAAGCTAACCTAAGCTAAACTTGCAAACTTGATGCAGAAATGTCTACAAAAAGAAATAGAAATATTTAGAAAATAATTGCCTTTAAATCACGAAAACTGTGTTGGAAGCTTTAGTATGCATGAAGGTTCTTGCTCTCCTGTTCAGGTCAAAATCATTAACTCTCCTACCACTTATTGGGATGCACATTGCCAGTCACTAAAGCTCTTTTTATCTGTAGCCCCACTTTGCTAACCTGGACTGTACTTATTTGCAAAGAAGAAAAAAAAATCGTATCTTTCAAGTACCTAAAAACTTGATTTTTTTCCCCTCTCCAAATAGTTCCAATGTGGTTTAGAAAACTGGCCTTACTTGCATTTGTTTTTCTTTATCACTCATTGCAGTATTGGAGAAGATGCCCTCACACTTCTTTTCTTCCTCTTCATTTTAGAATTCTATTTTAAAACCCAAGCTCGTTAAAGCCTCCAAATATATTGTTGTTGGAGATGGTAGTTTCCAAGGTTCTCAATTATTTATTTCTAAATAAATCTCTACAGTATAATAAATACAGCATTTAGAAGAAAATTGAAAAGATTTTCCACATTTCCCAAAAGTTGTGTGACTTTTTATGTTCTCATTTATTATTCACATGAATATTCCTACCATACAGAACAAATTCTCTTTAAAAGGTGAGAGAATTGGGAAAGAATTCTACAAATCACTTAGGTGCAGTTCTTATCACAGTTCATTCATATATGGATTAAATGAGAATATTAGAACAAAGATTGTCTCATTTTCTAGGTCTTTTCTTCCAGTAAATTTAAGCAAACGTGAATTAGATTTCCCTATGGTGAGGCTGCAAACAGAGACATACTTTTCCCTGAGACTTATTCTTTTGTTAAGTAAGTGTTCAAAATGGACCTGGGTTTTTTCTCTTCAACAGACTGTTCATAATAGCTCAATGGAAAGGTTAATGTGATTTATTTTCCCTTGTTTTATCATTGGTGTCACTGCTGCAGACAATGCATTTTCTAGTACAATGGTATGCTTCCACCGTTGGACTGCAGACCCAAATAGCTGATGATATAAAACATTTGTCAGTTTGGCAAGACAGGTTTTGGTTCTTATTGAAAGATGAGGAAATCAATTTAAAATGTTAATTAATAATATTCTTGAAAAGCTTATTGACTAAAATCACCAAAAAATATGAGTGGTCCTACTTTGTTTCTTCATGATCTAGTCAGAGATCCAAAATCTTGAATTATTTTAACAGTGGTAAAAGTGGCCTATATATGAAGCAGCAAAGTAGTGTACTCTGTGACATCATCCTTTTTGATGGCTATGTCCAAAATATTGTTTGTTGAGATGACTTATATTTGATTGCAGCCAAAGAAGTAATATATGTTAGATGTATAGGATGGTAAACATTCATATTTGAGGTTTGATAAGGACCAATACTTTTTTCTGCTAAAAATAAAATGAAATCCTGAATATTCATAAAAAATAAGAAATACTTGACAGAGGTGCCAAGACCATTCAAATGAGTAAAAGTCAGTCTTTTCAACAAGTAGTACTGGGAAAACCAGGTATCCACATGCAAAAGAATAAAGCTGGACCCCTACCCTATCCCATTTCGAAAAATTAACTAAAAATGGATCCATGAGCTAAATCTAAGAGCTAGAAGGAAAACTTTATGACATTGGACTTGGCAATGATTTCTTAGATGCGACGCCAAAAGCGTACGTAACAAAAGAGCAGCCATGTAAATTGGACTACAGAAAAATAAAACCTTTTACCTATCAAAACAAACTATCCACAGAGTTAAAAAGCAACCCATGAAATGAAGAAAAATATTTCAAAATACCATATGTGATAAGATGTTAATATCTAGAACTTTAAGAAAGAACACCAACCGATGGACAACAACAATAACAAAATCTGATTAAGATATGGGCAAATGACTTGAATAGCCTTTTCTCCAAAGGTGATATGTCAGTGGCCAATGAGCCCAGGAAGAGATACTCAACATCATTAATCATTTAGGAAATGCAAACCCAAGCCTCAAGGAGGGGGTGACATCAGCAAGATGAAAAAATAGAAAGTCTCCAGCTCACGTCTTTTGCACCCAGATGGAGCCACATCCATATATACCCCCGGGTTATAGTCCCACCAGCCATGGACCTGATTGTAAGTTCTGAAGCCACCCTAAAACTTAGCTATGACCCTGCCCTCCTGCTGGTCCAGAAACATTCCTGTCTACACGAGGACCCAGGAGGGAGCCACAGCTGTTCGTGCCCCTGGTAATAAGCAATCAGACCCAATTGCAACTGGGAATCCTGAAGCCTGAAGCTGTCCTGTGACTCTGCTCCAGTCCTGCTGGCCCAGAGACCCAGCGATACCAGTCCATGCCACTGGTAGCAGGTTCGATGAACTCAGTCCCAGCTGACATTGTGGTGGCCCTGAGACTCACCTCCAGCCCCACTCTGCCCTGGTCTGGGGGACTTCCTATCAGCTCATGGAACTGACGGAAGATGTGGGGACTCAAGCCCTAGGTGGCAGGCCTGCTGATCTTATTCCTGTGGACAGACCCTGGAGCTGGCCCGTGACCCACCCCCGGCCCCACCCTACCATGGTCCTAGAAGCAGTCCTGTCCCCCCAGGGAGCCCTCTCAGAGACCTAGTAGGAGTCAAACCCATCTGTGTACCTGCTAGCAAGCCCTCTGTCTAGGGGTTAGACTGCAAACCTGGAAATGGCCCCAAGGATGGGCTCGGCTCTGCTCACCAGGGTCCTGGAGCAGTCCCATCCACATAGAGATCTGACAGAAAGCACACATGCCCCTGCTCCTGCTATCCGTGGACCCGGCTGTGGACCCCACAACAGCCATGGAACTCAGCTCCAGTTCCATCAGCCTGGGAACCCAGCACTGGTGAAGGTAAGCATGTGGTCAAATTCAGAATACTCTACTGCTGTGATGGTGGCATGTAAATCACCTTTACCTCTAATATAAAGGTTAAAAGGCAAAAGTATTAAAATACCGTAACTATAATAATTTGTTAATGAATGCACTATAAAAATATGTAAATTGTGTCATAGAAATATAAAGGGGGGAGAGAAAATGTATAGACTTTTTAGATGCAACTGAAATTGTTAGCAGCTTAAAATAGACTGTTGTAGGGTATTTTATGTAAGCCTTCAAGGTACATAGATGCTGTTATTAAAGAGACATGCACGTGCAGAAATTTCTATATGTTTTCCTTCCCTTTCTTAATTCCAATGTACCATTTGCTGTCAAAGAACTATTTCATGCTAAGAAGCAAGTCTATATGCCGATGAGAAGGTAACTTTCCCATCTGAAGCTCTGAAAATCATTTCGTTTATATTGGTTTTGATCAAATCAGGAGACAGCAAAAGATGAGAAAATGATTTCAAACAATAATCCTACCCTATTCCTGAGATTGGGATATTTTATGGATGACAGCTAAATTAAATTGGAGTAAGAATTGCTCACAATGATGAATGCCACCGTTCATTCATAGTAACTAGAGAAGGGAAAGAAGTAATTTTTCTTTAGAGGGAAAATCAATAGCTTGAAGGAATGATCAATTACTGAAGACAATTCCTGAGAAAATTTATCAAGAATTTCAGCTTCATTATCCTCTCTGAGCTCATGAGGCCTTTGGTCAGAGTGTGGATGAAAGATCCCTGAGAAACTTCTGTTCCATTCACTACTAAATTTGACCCCAAAGGCAGCTGGGAAGGCATGGCTGTTGGGCTGCAGGTTTGGGTTCTCTTTCCCATGGCTCTTAACAGCAAATACGTGACAAGCCATTCATTCGTTCATTCATTTGTTCATTATTCACTCATGCATTCATTCCAGAAATGCCTTTTGAACATGTACTATGAGCTAAGCCATAGTGAGAGAAAATGTAATTAGAATAAAAGGATTCAGGTATGTCTGGGTGGCTCGGCGGTTGAGTCCCGGGATCGAGTCCCACATCGGGCTCCCTGCATGGAGCCTGCTTCTCCCTCTGCCTGTGTCTCTGCCTTTCTCTCTGTGTCTCTCATGAATAAATAAATAAAAATATATTTAAAAAACAAAAAGAAATAAAAAGATTCAGAAACCACCAAGAAAGACAACACCTTTCATAATTCAAGCCACACCCAGTGTCCCCTGGGGATGAGTGACTACTGAGGCCTTTGATTTTTGGCAAGCCTCCTACATATCACCCCACCACTGCTTGCCCAGAACCAGAGGCACTCCTGGTTTTGTGCAAGTTTTCCTCCTCATTTGGCTGCTGTCTTGGCCCTATGCCATCATGCAGAAAGCAAAATCTATAAATATGAACTAGCTCTCACGCAGCTGAGAAAATCTACAAGAAAGACAATGGTACTAATAATGATAAATGTTCTTTACCCTTTGATTGATAAAATAATTTTATTTTAAAAGACCAGCTTTTTTTTTTTTTTTTTTTAAAGCACTGAGGAGATTATGGGTCACAGACTTCAGTTATCCACACAAGGTACACATCTTTCACATTATTAGTGTCTGTTTTTGTGAAAAGATCTCAGTGATACCAAAGGAGTTTCTTATGCAGAAGGTAATCCTAGAATTATTCCACAAAAGAAATATCACAGAGCATGCGTTAATAGGCCTTTCCCCCCCTAAATATACATATTTATACCATTACATACGTTTGATGTAATTATTTGGAAAGCCACACTTCACTAATAGTAAGAAAAATAATATAAGATCATAGTATGAAATTTGCCATGGCTTCCAGATACAATCAGAATAAAGTTGTTGGTTTTGGTGTTTTGTTTTTTTTCTTCTAGATTACTGAACACACATTTAAACATAATGTAATGGTCCCAGTTATATACCTCTAAAGAATTAAGCGATAAGAATTAATTGACTCTTATAAGTCAACTTCTGTGTTATTTAAATATGGAATTTATAAACATGTAGTCCAATGTGTAGAAGCTGGAGAGAAAAGTTTTGGCTTCAATTGAAGAAATGTTTAATGTGCAAATATATGATGGTCTGCCTCAGGATAATACTTAATTCATAAGATAATATCAGATGAAATGAAGGCACAGAATATTTGAGAAATTTCATCTTGATTGTGGAAAGAGTGATGCTTCTTTACCTACTAAGAAAGTTCAAGCATCAGCAAATATTTGGATAAAAATATTTGGGGCTCAAGTTACTTTGGAAGAATAGTTTGATTCAATACTATACAAGTGAAGACAAAAATACCTCTACATAACACCCATACTCCAGGAGTATACTGGTTAATAGTATCCCACAGGGGTATGGGTTGGCAATTCTGAAACTACTGCATGCATGCACCAGAGCTGAAGAAATAAGTAAATATATAGTAGAAAATGAGAACACATTCTCACTGTCAGAAAAAGAAGCTTCTAGGATGCCTGGGTGGCTCAGTGGTTGAGGGTCTGCCTTAGGCTCAGGTCATGATCCCAGGGTCCTGGGATCAAGTCCCACGTCGGGCTCCCTGCATGGAGCCTACCTCTCCCTCTGCCTGTGTCTCTCATGAATAAATAAATAAAATAAATCTTAAAGAAAAAAAAGAAGCTTCAAACAAGGAAAGAGTGAGTCTTAGAGTGAAACTCATGATGTTGGACTGGAATTAGAGATATCATTAGGAATGCATGTTTTCATTAGCATATACATAGCTAGATGATAGATGTATAGATATAGACATATGGAGAGAAAAGAATTTAGATGCGTATGTAGGCATGGTTACGCATACGTATTTCCAAGTTCTGCTCACCGAGAAGGCCTAGAAGCAGTGATACCCAGTAGCAGTGAGCACACCTTCTACCCAGATATTAGTTTCTAAATATCATTCTCCAGCGGAAGGAACCAGAGTCACTTGGAATAGTGGCCGATTCTAGGACTGGGACAGAGAAAATACAAAATAGTTCTGGAATATTTTGCAGCGCCAAAAATGAAGGAAGTGCTCGAAGAAGGAGGAGGCACATCAAAGGGGCAGGGACAGGGACCTGAAAGAGTTCTCAATGGAGAAAGCGGAAACAATTTAAACAACGAAATAGGTAATTATAGTACTAGATTGATGCCTATAGATAATCAGTAAATGCAGGAGAGCAATAGCTCTTTTTTATTGTTTATTTTTATTTTTATTATTGAAGTATAGTTGACCTACAATGTTATATTAGTTTCAGGTGTACAACATACCTTTTGATTTGACAGTTCTGTACATTACTCAATGCTCCCCACAAGAAACGTAGTTATCCGCTGTCGCTGTACTTCTCATCTCAGTGACCTACTTATTTTATAACTGGAAATGTGCACCTCCTAATCTCCCTCCCCCACTGAATTCTTCAGTAAGAATAGTTCTTTTTTACTGAAGAATTCCATGGGTGCCTGGGTGGCTCAGTGGTTGAGCATCTGCCTTTGGCTCAGGTCGTGATCCTGGGGTCCTGGGATTGAGTCCTGCATCGGGCTCCCTGCAGAAACCCTCCTTCTCCCTCTGCCTGTGTCTCTGCCTCTCTCTGTGCCTCTCATGAATAAATAAATAAAATCTTTTTTTAAAAAAAATAAAAAAAAATCCAATTAATAAATGTGGAAGAAATGAGGATAAGAGAAAATAACCACTAACTAATAATTGTAATGCTAACTAGTAATTGTTGAAAGCAAGATATTCTATAACACAACTGACCAAAATGTTAAGGTCAAAAATGTTAAGATCAAGGAGCACCACCTGGGTGGCTCCGTCAGTTAAGTGTCTGCCTTCAGCTCTGGTGATGATCCCAGGATCCTGGGATCGAGCCCCGTATTGGGCTCCCTGCTCAGTAGGCAGTCTGCCTCTCCCTCTCCCTCTGCCCCTGCTTGTGTGCTCTCTCTCAAGCTCTCTGTCAAATAAAGTCTAAAAAAAAAAAAAAAAAAGTGAAGGTTAAAAGACAAAGAAGGATTTACAAAGTGTTACAGATTGGAGGAGAGCAAGGAGACGTTCCTGCAATGGATCCTGGAACAGAAAAAGGACTTTAGGGGAAAGGTGGGTGAAATTGAAATTAATTCTGTAGGCTAGTTAATAGCAACTCTAATTTCTTGGTTTTGGTAACTGTACTCTGGTTACATAAGTTGTTAACATCAGGGGGAACTGAGTGAAGCCCCATAATATGGGCGAATTTTGGACTATTTTTGCAACTTTTCTATAATTCTAAAATCATTTCAAAATAAAAAGTCCTAAAAGTAAGCATATACAACCACTCCAACATCATCACATCACTTGGAATTTGGTATTTTTCAAGTGAGTATTTGACACAACCCTCTTCATTTAATTATTTATGCTATTTCTTTCCCTTTCTCTTCGATATCACCTGTTTGTGCATCATTCACATACATATGAATAGAATCTTTCACTTCTTATATAGCATGCAAGTAAATACAAGAAACAATTGGGGATCCCTGGGTGGCTCAGCGGTTTGGCGCCTGCCTTTGGCCCAGGATGTGATCCTAGAGACCTGGGATCGAGTCCCATGTCAGGCTCCTGACATGGAGCCTGCTTCTCCCTCTGCCTGTGTCTCAGCCTCCCTCTCTCTCTCTGTGTTTTTCATGAATAAATAAATAAAATAAAATCTAAAAAAAAAAAAAAAAGAAAGAAACAATTGCTTATCTACAACCAGGGAAAGTGGACCCTTCTATCTACATAGTGTATAGTATCTCTGAATTACTTTACTTCTTAGCTTATCAGAGTTATACTTTGGACATGAAGATGGATAGCCTGGGATGTTGTCCAAATGCATCTTTAAAAAGACGAGGTGTTTCATCCCAGTCTATTTTTTAAGTGCAGCAATAGATTTATCTCTTAATTAAGCTCTCTAAAAATCGGCTGCTGCACAGGGCTTCCATTTGGTAATGTGACCATAGAAGGCCATGTAGTTTAAATAAGTAAATTTTATTTAAAATAAATAAATAAATAAATGAATGAATAAATCGTAGAATTTTACAAATAAAAACAATAACGTTTGCATTATATAGTTTAAATAATCATAACACAGGATGAACAAACATATAGTGTGTCAGTTTCTTTGATATGTGATATATGTATTACTTAATTTACTACTAATAATAAAAATTATGAGTTGCTAATCCATATTGTGTGTACTCCATGTGCCAGAGTGCTGAATGCTTTAGAAAAATATAATTAATTTGATCCTCATCACAAATCTGTGCTGGGTAACATTGTCCTTAGAATCACCTGGTGAATTGTTAGTCTCCCAAAGCCAGGCCAGGCCATATAGCAATTTAATTGGAATTTCTAGGTGTGAAGCCCCAAATCAGTTACTTCTGTCAGGCTTTCCCAGGTGGTTGCAATGTACCACTCCGCTTAAGAACTCATGCTCTAGAAACTGATTATTCATAATTTTGCAAGATGCCGTCAAGAAAGAACATGGTTAGGCAAGCTAGGTACATAACATAGAAACTAGAAGTTAACGACACTCCCGCTATTATATGGAAGTTCTAGTTATTAGTAAGATAAAATTTTTTAATCTCAACATTGCAATAAGCAGGCTCTTCTGATGAATAGATTACACATTCTGCGGTAGCGATATTTTTCTATGATCTTTTGTGAATGAAAAATAATTATAACTTAAAAATAATTGAGAAAGAAGAATTACTGAGGATGATAATTATGCAGCTTTTCCCCCCTGGTGTCTTTCATAGCCTGTTTATTCCCCATTTGGCAGTTAGTAAGCAAAATTGCATTATTGTTCTCTTTTACATTTGTTTTCTTTTGAGGAATATATATGAACTATGTTCTCTTTTGCCTAATACGTGGCGTTCTTTTATTACTTTTACGTGTCTATAATATAATCATTAGTTTATATTATTTTTTTAAACATCGATACTCTATTTCTGATCAGTTTAGTGAGACATTGAAATGATTATCTGATTCATTAAAGGAAAAGAGAAAGGACTTTTATCCAAAATTCACTGTATTTAGCCTGGGCATGCACTTGAATTCTGGAAACAAACTCCCTCAAATCTCTGACATATCTAGAGAGAGTAAGCATTCATTCTGCAAATGCCTATGGCAAGTATGTCCTTCATGGTTTTTACTCAGAAAGATATATGTTGATGGAGATAGGAAATGCAAACTCTACTCGTCTTGTTTGGTTGCATAAATTGTCATGATAAGTAAATTTGAAGGAGTTGAAGGGACAACATTCCTGAGCGAGGCTGTGATGCTCTGGACTTGAACAGTGTAACTGTAGGGCCCAAGTGACAAGATAGGATCAAATCTTCCCAGCTCTGCAGGGGACCGAGCATCATCAGGCTTCTTGTGAAGGAACACTGGGATGAAGCATGTCTGGCACCACTGCTGTCTCTAGAAAGACACGGTGATACTGGCAGTAGTGAGTTTCTTTAGGTGAAGGCCTGAAGGGTGGCCACTAGCTAGGAGTCAGGAGAACAGAAGAGGAAGAGAGCTGACGATTAGTTGTGAACATACCCATGATGATTCTTTGTAGCTCGCCAGAAATGATGGGGTGTACTTGGTTTGGGGGATTCCTACATTTGAGTCAGTAGAGGGCTGAGCTGTTATATAAATTGAGCATTAAAATTTAATAAGGAAAGAAAGCCAGTGTGACCTCATTCTAAACTCACAGCCTAGGGAAGCTTAGATATGCAAATCATAGACCTAAAACAAGTCTGATGAATGTACATGGAGATACTGTGTTGATTAAAACCTCCCTCCTCCTAACTTCTGTCCCCTAACTTTGTACCAAATAAAGCAACAGCTGCACAATCCTTGATGGAAGTTTCGGAGGATAAACTCGTTCAAATTTGTTCCTCAAATATTTGTGGGATGGCCATTATTTATAAAGCATCAATCTAGAAAGATGTTACAGAATGGTTACAACATTGTCTATTCTGTAAGAACTCTCCGTGAATAATCCAACAGTGAGATCTCAAGAATGTTCCTTCTGGTTTGACCGAACAATACACTCAATAAACCCCTACGGAGCATTGGGCATTGTGTCTGAGGATGGGAGCTGGTGCCTAGAGATTTAGGACCTGGTGCCCAGAGATTTAGGAGCATGGGAAAACTCAGTTGGCAGTTTGCAATGACCGGACCCCACTTCCACAATGCCAGAGTAATGCACACGCACCCCCTCCCACCACTACTTAATGACTTCCATCACCCAATGGAGAAAGGCAGGCAAAGGGAGGGGAGTTAACTATTAAGGGCTGTGGACTTAGTAAAAATGATTTACCTAGGAACTAGTGACCTAAGTTATATTACTTGAATTTGGCTTAGAAATTACTGAAGCTTCTCTGATTATGCTAGAAAATGATAGATCTGTCCATTCACGCTATGCAGATGTGGCACTTGAGTTGCATTACGGGTACATGTGAGCTACATTTTTGCCTACCCTTGTCTGTGACTGTTCGATTTATTGCGAGTCAGATTACTTACAAAGCAACCAGTTATTTGATTGAGTTAATCCATTTCTTTTGAACGGATTTGTCTAAACTATTGGGTTATTCAAATGGGATGCATGCAAGTAGAATCCTGCTCAACTGTGAAATTACCCTGAAAATCCAGGCATTAGAATGGGGGTGGGGGAGATGTTGGTCATAGGGTACAGACTTGCATCTAGAAGATGAATAAGTTTTGGAGAGCTAACGAGCAGCGTAATGATGCTAGTTCACAATACTGCGTTGTATACTTCAAAGTTGCCAACGGACTTCATGTTCTTAAATATTCTCACCGCAAAAAAAAGAAATGATAGTTTTGTGACCTGGTGTTGGCTAACACAACAGGGGTTATCATATTGCAATATAGGAACGTCTCCGATCAACACGTTGCACACTTAAACTTAACCAGAACTATATGTCAGTTATATCTCAAAAAAAGAAAAACAATACAGTCAGGGCCTCTGCAGCTGCTCAGCTGCCTGCAGTAGTGTCCTAACTAGTTTCCCACTTCTCTTTTTGTTTTTTTGTTTTTTTTTGTTTTTTTTTCTAATGTTTTCCACTACTGTTTGCCAGTTTTTTGTTTTTTTTTTAAGATTTTATTTTTTTATTCATAAGAGACACAGGCAGAGGGAGAAGCAGGCTCAATGCAGGGAGCACGACGTGGGACTCGATCCCGGGACTCCAGGATCACGCCCTGGGCTGAAGGCAGGTGCTAAACCACTGGGCCACCCGTGCTGCCCATATTTGCCAGTTTCAAAACCAAACCAAACAAACCTGTGTATGGTATCTACCTGCTTAATCCATAGCCTTCCATCATCTTCTGATCCCAAAGCACTATTTCTACCATAACCCTATCTACTCATAGTAATTATGTGAACAGAGGTATGACCCCTGCCAAAGTCTCCTACCTCATGTTCTAGTCCTCTCTTCGGTGTCCTCTTCCTTATTTCCACTGTGCTGGTTTTATTTAATTTCCTCAACTGGGTACACATTCTTTCCATTTTCAAAGCTTTTTCACAAATTATGCCTTCCAGTGAAAATACTCTGTAAGTGCCCCTCCCTGTCATGTGCCACACTTTGGTCTATTTAATTCATAGCCATCCTTCAGGTCTCAAGTTCCTCACATCACAGGATATAATCTGTTCTCCTGTGTAGACTGCATAGTATTTATCATAGTTCATAATTACACGCTCAAGTGAATCTGTTGGTCAGCAAGTATGTCTATATCTATGTTGCCCACTGGCATATCCTTAATGGTTAGCTGCTTACTCCTAAGATACCCTCAGTAAATATTAGTTGAATGAATGAGTGAATGAATGAATGAACGAGTATGAATAATGGCAGGGAGGGCTTTGCATGGAAAATACACATTGGCATATTAGCAATAATGACAGGCACTGGAGAGAGCTAGGTGGTTTGGTGCATGGCCTTTGGTTCACAACTCAAGTTGACCATGTAATAGATGTGTAACCTTAAGCAAGTTACTTTTTGATTTTTCTGTCTCAATTTCCTCATCCTAACAATAGAGACAAGACTAATTTTCTTATTTATTTATTTATTTATTTATTTATTTATTTATTGGTGTTCAATTTGCCAACATATAGAATAACACCCAGTGCTCAACCCGTCAAGTGCTCCCCTCAGTGCCCTTCACCCAGTCACCCCCACCCCCCACCCACCTCCCTTTCTACTACCCCTTGGTCGTTTCCCAGAGTTAGGAAGACTAATCTTCTACTACATTATGGGGTTATATAGTAGGATTAAATATTGTATATAAAGTGCTTAGCACAAGACTAATTTTCTATGTTATGGAGTTATGTAGTAAGATTGAATATTGTATATAAAGTGCTTAGCTTGCCTAATAAGTGCTCATTAATGAGAATGGCTATTGTCCTTACTTTTGTTTTATTAGGTTTCATTAAGAGCTTGCTTGAGATATAGACATATGTTTCAGCTAGGCTATTTAACTGAGGCCAGCAATTCTAGGGATGAAAACATTCTGCAACAATGCTAACACTCAAATCCCAAGGGGAGGTCTCAACACAGCCCCCACCTAGGGAGGAAGCATCACATAATGGGCTAATGTCCAAATAGAATGCAATTAGTGGAAATGAAATTGGAGGAACAATGATCCTCAGGTTTCTTATATCACCTTTCAGCCAGTGAGATTTTGGAAAAGAAATTCTGGCAATGGAAGACAAGAACCCAATCCCTGGTGATTGGCAAATAGACTCCTACTTACTGTAGAGATGTTAATGCTGTTGAAGAGTGTCACCTTTTCAAGGTCCCTTATGGAAACTTTGTCTTAGTCCTAAAACTCAACAGTTATGCTTTTCTTGGGAACAAATCATGCAAGCAATTTCTTGTTTGCTTTGGCTGCTAGGAAGCTCAGAAGCAAATAGAGGGCTCACAAATAGCAAAGAATGGTATTCAATTAATCAGCCATTGAACATTGAACTTCGAAACCAAACAAGCTACTTCTTTTATTATGTTTGTATGAGTACACATGTATCGCAGATATACATTTTCATTTATTTGTACGATTATTTGATTAATATCAGCCTCCTCTACTAGAGAATCAGTTCTTTGAAGACAGGAAAATTATTTATCTTCTTTAACTCTCTACCCCTTAGTTCCTAGCACAGTTCCTAGGAAATGGTAGATGAGCAAAAATATTTGTCGGGTGAAGAATGCAAGTTCAGAGTAACTTGTGGAATTAGATTGGGTGCTGACCTCAACCGTGGCTTCGTGTCATGTTTTCCTTCTTTAATTTTTCTCACTTTCTTTAAAAAAAAAAATCAGTTTTATTTTCAAAAGTAATACCTGTTCATTGCACAAAATATTATAAAATAGAGAAGAATAAGTGTAAAAATAACTCATAGGGATGCCTGGGTGGCTCAGCGGTTGAACATCTGCCTTCGGCCCAGGGAGTGATCCCAGAGTTCCAGGATTGAGTCCCACATCGGACTTCCTGTGAGCAGCCTGCTTCTCCCTTTGCCTGTGTCTGCCTCTCTCTGTGTGTCTCTCATGGATAAATAAATAAAATCTTTTTAAAAAAGACAAATAATCCCTCTAACTAAAGACAACTTCTAATGAGGGGTGCTATCTTCCAGACCTCTGATTAAATATAAATGATTGTATGTGTGTATGAATTTTTTTATGTCTACAACATGAACTAAACTTATTAATCTGTGTGGTTTAACTTGTTGTTTTATGTGTCCTTTTGAAAAAAACTATAAATCCTTTTTGGAACAAGAATGGCTCTAACTATGTAAACCCTGGGAATTTGGGTAAGCCATTTGGTAAGGGGGTCAGATGCATGATGTAGTAGGTAGGCACTCATCTAGTGGGCCCAGACTCTTTTTGTTCTTCCCACCTAAGCCTTGGGTCAGTCAGTGATCCTGAACTACAATCTAGGGATCAACTAGGCTCAGCCTTTAGGGGCAGCAAGATATAGAAGGGATTCACGCTGTATTTCCTGGGCGAAGTACCATTTCAGGGATGAAGCATTAGGCAACCGATATTAAGAGTACTGGTCACGGGCAGTCTTTCTTCCCTACCTCTCCATCTACCAAATATTGAAATCTTATCATTTTGAAAGTCAGCATAACACTGTGTGGTTTTATTTTTGTGTTTCTGTATACCTTCCTTCTAGGGGAAGCTCTTCCCTCCCCCCCCCCCGGGGTTTCAGGAATAGGAGCGAGAGAAAAGTGGGGTTGATTAGTTATTTTTCACCTCCATGTGGTACTTATGATTAGACACATGGAAATTGGATGTTTTCCATTTAAAAACTTAACATCAACATTAACACCACCAAAGAGCTGGATTTCCACTTCTTACTAAATGTCATAATATACAGTAAATAAGATTGCTGCAGAAAGTGGGCTTAAAAGTGGTATGGCTATGAATAGCTTAACAGATTCACAGATTGCTCCCCAAACGCAAAGCTTTCTGCAGCGCCTGCTTCTCTAGAATGCCAAGGGACCATTACCAGGGAACTAAATAACTGGAATGTTCTATAGTATTTCAAATCACTTTAATGACCCAAATCTATCTCACCACCACTGCTTTGAATTGATGGCTCAGACATGTTTTAACAGACTTACTTATCTCCTGAATGCAGTGGTGAGTTGGATTCAGCCTTAAGGTAACAGTGCGGTGAAGTCCCCTGGCTACACTGTGACATGGAGCTCTCACTGCAATGTGTGTCTACATGCCAGTCCCTAGCCAGATCCAACCAGAAGGCTTGCCAGGTTTGTTGTGCTGAAACCCAGAAAGCCTAGATTTGTTTCCCTTCCCGTCCAGAAAAATTAAAACGCACATGTGCACACACACAGACACGCGCATACACACAGCTGTGTGCGCACGCACGCACACACGCGTATTGGACTTGTTATCCTGTGCGGTTGCTCTGAGCCAAAGGAATTTTTTCTTCAAAATGAAAACTTATTAAATCTGTAAGTCAAGTTATTTATAAAGGTTATCTTTTGGAACATATGAATCTCTTAAAAATTAAACTTTTTCATCCCTTCTATGAACATTACAGAGTATATTTAACAGTTAGAAGTGGGCAAACCTTCCAGGTTATTTTCTGAGTAAGGCAGCCCGGATCTGCTGGATGGTGTGCCCTGTAGCTGCGCGACAGTGATGAACAGAGAAAAGGACAGAGCTAGGCCTCCAAAGTATAGTAAGGTGGAGAGTGGCTGTGAGGAGTGTGGCTGAAATTAATGCCCCATCAGTAGACTTAGAATTCTAGATTTGAAGTCCAAGAGTTTCTAGGCCAATGATAAGATGTGAAAGGAGGTGTTTCCATGTGGAGCCAGTACGCCTGGTCCAAACTCCTGAGCACGGGAACAAGGTTCTGTGTCACGTGACACCTGTCTACTTCTCCATCATCCCTAACATTTCTTCCCCACCACTGTATGTTCCAAGCATTACCCAAATTTCCTGCTGGGGAGCTGTATGGGTGCAGTTTCTCTCTTCTCAAATATCTTGCACTCCCTCTCTTTATCTAAATAAGCCGAATTTAATCTTCACACTCCGTTACCAGTATCATCTCCTCTAGGAAAGCATCCTTGGCCCCTCTCCCAGCAACCTACTGAATTGCCCTCTCTCTCTAATTCTGGAACAGGCGATTGATACGGGTGCTACTGCCCTCACTTCAGACCGAGAGGGCCTAAATCTTTCTCCACCCCCAATCCTAGCATAGTAGATATTCGATTACGTGTTTATTTAATTACTGATTAAATGAATATAGTCAAATGGTTAACAGTTTTGTGATTACGGGTGATCAACATATTTGGAGAAAGATCCCCCAGAAACCAACTAGTGCTATCAGGTTTATTAGGTCTATTAGGTCTGCCGTCCAGGGAAAAGAGGTTGACAAGAACCAGTTAGGGCTCCAGCAAAATAGTCCATCCTTCTAAATAGAGCTCTGCTTAGAAGCCTAGCTTTTCAAACTAGTCTAACATACTGAAAGTCACAGAGAAAGCTACAGTTTGGTGAGAAAATGAGTGACCGTGGCATTGACCGAGTCACACTGAACAATTTCAGACACTCCTTGCTGTGGAGTTCAAGCATCCAATGACTCTGAAAAAGGGCAGGGAGGACATTTGCTCACTGGTAGAGCTAAACTTTCAGGCCAGGCTTTGTAACCAAGGAAGAAAAGCAGACAATGGAGGTGAGCGCAGCGCTGAGCAAATCTCAGGGAGAGCCCTGAAGAGAAATTCAGACTAACACGTAGTATCAGCTATGTGAGCTCTACTTTGCTCATCTGAAAAATGGAAATAAAATAGCACTTCACAGCACTGTCGGTCAATACTAAGTAATAGATGTGTAAGTAGTTAGCGTAGTTTCCAGTGCGTAGTAGTCAATAACTGCTATTTTCCTTAATTTCCTTTTCCTCCCTTTATAAAAATCACATCCATATACCTTAAGTACTGGGTTTACTCAGTATTTGACATTTTAAATGTTCAAAACATGGGCTCTTTCATAGTCTCTGGAAGGGAAATGGCATACTTTTTTGAGCATAAAAATTAAGATTTCTCTCAGTGATAGCGACTGTATGAATAAAGGTTGTTTTAGCCTCTTATCATTTCAATACAGTGAAAGCTTAAAGTGAATAATATTTTCAAAGAAAAAATATACTTAGATTTATATTTCCTATGGCCCCTGAGGGAATAACTAGGACTAGTGTGTGGAAGTCACAGAGCAATAGATTTTGAGTTGATATGAGAAAAATCTTTTCTAACAGACAGCAGGCCAATGATGGAATGAGCTATTTTAAGATTTAGCAAGTTCTTAGTCGCTACATGTGCTCGAGAAGCGCCTGTGTGAACACTCCTTGGGGCTGTTGCGGAAGGGTACCTTGCATATTCTCTAAGACGCCTACTTAATCCAACATAATACATATCTCTTAGTATCATTTATTATATATTTGTTCAGGAAACCCTGAGTTTTATTTTTTCCCAAACAGATCTCTCATCCATTAGCCCTTTGAAAGCAACCATTATGTCATATTTATCTTTGCTTGACATTAACAGATGCCCGATAAATGGCTACGAGACGTGTAGACCACCTACACTGTGCATAGCATTATGTTTACTGTCTCAAGAGCATATTTCCTATGTGTTGGGGTAACATAAGCAGATCGAAGATGAGTTGATTCTACCAAACTGCATTATTTCAGCAAAAATTGCTGAAAATGCCTTATGTCCAACAATCTCTAAGTACAAGGACCCAAAGTGCGCTGAGTAATAAGACTTCTAATGGGAGAAACAACCTAAGATGAACTGTTATTTCTCCACTATGCATACGTACAGATGTACGGGTGCTTGTGCATATGTGCACACCCGTGCATGCAGACTAGATATCATCATGGGGCAGACTAGATACATATGTGAGAGACCTCGTATCAGGTAGGAAGAGGACGATAGCCTATTAAGTATATCCTTGCTTTATGATAATAGATTTCTGGTAGTCTGATAGGAAAATGTAAGGCTTCAAAATGCAAAAGGTACTGGGGCCTTTGGCTGGCTCCATTGGTAGAGCATACAATCCTTGATCTCGGGGTTGTGGGTTCAAGTCCTACATTGGGTGTGGAGATTACTTAAAAATAAAGCCTTATGGGATGTCTGGGTGGCTCAGCAGTTTAGCGCCTGCCTTCGGCCCAGGGTGTGATCCCGGACTCCCTGCATGGAGCCTGCTTCTCTCTCTGCCTGTGTCTCTGCCTCTCTCTCTCTCTCTGTCTCTCATGAATGAATAAATAAAATCTTAAAAAAAATAAAAAATACAAATAAAGCCTTTTAAAACAATGCAAAGGGTACCAACCACCCAGGGTCATCTTGTGAGGGCTATTCACTAGAGACATTCTCATCACTTCTTTTCTGGTGTAGTTACTTACAATGCAACACCTATTTTCTTTCCCTCAGTAAGATTTCTGACTATCTGAACCAGGACACCTGTAGAAAGCAATGAATGAAGTTGATTGACACTCACTGTCATTCTTCCAATATCGAGAGAAATAAAAACTAGGTGGAATGAAAATAACTTTATACCTAAAATCTTAGTAGTATAGGCAAACATGCTCACTGTTATTTGCCTGCTGGACTATTTCTGTCCAGTAAGAGAAAAAGGATTATTAGTGAGTCGGAAGAGAGAAGTAAGGTGCCCATCCTTGCTGCTAAGACATAGTCTTTGAAAGTGTTATGCGTCTCTTACAGAAGGATTTCCAGAAGCCTCTCCAAGCATATATTCTTTAAATAATCAAAAGAGTCTGTGGAGACAGTTTCAAACAAAAGGGACACATTCTGAGCATTTTGCTAAGCAAGGACTTGGACTATCTTTGGTGTTTTTTCATTAATTTTTTAATTTAAAAATGGTGAAATAAGCTTTCTTCTATGGAGTCCAAATGAGAACCCAAACCCCCAAAGCTGAGGCGCTTGTTCGGCTTCATCAGCTGCAGAACAGAAGTGAGATTCCTAATATGAATAGAGGCTACGAAACTAATTCACCGTGCAGACCATTGCAAACTGCCTCTGGTGTCAGGGAATAGCCTTTGGTGTCAGGAAATAGCCTTTGAGTTACACATGACTGCGGTGCTTTATTTTTCAATACAATCTAATTTGATATTATAACAGGGCATCCACACATTACCAAAAATTCTCTCAGGGCATGGCTATTCCAAGATTTTTAAGAAATGAACCAGCTGTTAGAAAAGATAGGTGAGGAAAGGAGGAGCAGCTGCCCTTCCGAAGCTGTACATTTCTTTCAGGTAATAGGAGAACAGTGAGATGAAAAGACTGGCCTTTGTGTCTCTTATGTGTCACTCTTTAATTTGTGTAACATAATTTCCTCACAATAACATGAGCCCCCTTCAACTGTATATTCCAGTGTTTTGTCAACTGTATACATCTATAAAATCACACCATTACCAAAGGAGAGACAATTTCCATCACCCCAGAAAGTTCCCTCATGCCCCATTGAATTCAATCTCCCTCATCTCCTGCCCCAGGCAACCGCCAATCTACTTTATCGTACCATAGGTTAGTTTTGTCTCTTCTAGAATTTCACATAAACGCGATTATATAGTATATACTCTTTTGTGTCTGGCTTCTTTCAGCATATTTTTGAGATTTATCAATGTAGCTGCGATACCAGTAGTTCCTTTATCTTTGGTAGCAGTGCTCAACTGTATAGACATACCAAAATTCGTTTATATCTTCATCTGTTAATGGACCTTTGAATTGCTTTCAGTTTTGGTTGTTATTAGCTATGAAGAAGTATTTCCAGGGGCGCCGGACTGGCTCAGTCGTACAGCATGAGACTCTTGATCTTGGGGTTGTGAGTTTGAGCCCCACGTTGGGTGTAGAGATTACTTAAAAATAAAATATTTTTTTAAATAAAATATTTTTTAAAAAAAAGTATTTTCAAGCCTTTTTTTGGCATACATGTATGTAGATGTATACTATGCTTAATATTGGCTAAGATATGAGGAAACCATCAGGGTATGGTGAATTTATATTGTTATTGCTAATATCAGCACTGTATAATCATTTGGCACCATTAGATATTTAGACTGCTTCCATTTTTTCTTATTCTAAATAAGGTCACAGTGGACAGTTTTCTGTAGAAAGCACTGTCCTCATTTGAGGCTATTATTTTAAGAAAAGTTCCCCAAAGGAGCATTGGATGGGTCAATACATACAAAAATGATAAGGTACTTAATATATATTGCCGAGTTAATTCCTAGGACAGTTGAACCAATTTACATTTGCATTAACAAAATTTTAATATCATTGTAGAAAAAACAAGTTCCATAGAATGCTCTCCAGTGTTTATACTTTTCTGGGTTAAGTCGATGAAAACCTTAATACACTTCCCTAGGAGTAATATATTTACAAGCAAGGCATAGATTAATAACTATATTTAGCGTGTTGCTATAAATTCAGCACTTAGGTTCCTTACATGTTCAGTAGTTTCAGAAGGTACTGATATTGGACTAAGACTACTTTACATATTGTTAATGATGTGGAAATATCGGGGGCTCAATCAATTAAGTGTCTGCCTTCAGTTCAGGTCGTGACCCTCAGGTCGTGGGATCGAGCCTCGCATTGTGCTCCTTGCACCGTGGGGAGCCTGCTTCTCCCTCTCCCTCTGCCTGCTGCTCCCCCTGCTTGTGCTCTCTCTCTCTTTCAGTCAAATAAATAAAATCTTGAAGGAAAAAAAAAAAGAGAAATATCTGAGAGTGATAGCCATGGTTAGGTAATGGGAAATAATGACACTTGGAGAGTGTAAAAGACATTTTATGCAACAGAAAAAAAATTTAATTTAGTTCAATGGCTTTTAAGTATGTCTGATCATAGAGATCACCTGAAGATACTAGCCCAAAGTGTATATTCCCAAACAGCTTCTCTAGAAATTCTGTCTTAGAGGTCTGAGGTGAGCTTTATTTGATGATTATTATATAGAAGTGAGTTTTAGAATCATTGTACGAAATGATAGTAATAAACTTCTTTGACTGTTCAGCATTTCTTTTACATTATTTTCCTTAATCCATACAAAAATTCAATAAAGTAGGCAAACTGGCAATATCTTGTCACAAAGAAAGTAAAGTTCAATTGGCCTAGGTGAGTTATCGAAGATCAAAGTGTTTCAATAGATTTATTGGTTCAATAGATTTAATTGGCTCATCTTTCCCTAAGCTACAGGGGCAGGAAATAATACACAAACTCTAGATATAGCAACACACTCCAGTGAGGACAAAAGAAGCGCCACTACATACCCACTAGAATGTCTTTAAGAGAAGGATAGATGATACCAATTGTTAAAGAGAATCTGGAGAAGCCACAATTCTCATACACAGTTGATCGAGGTATGAATTGATACAAATACTTTGAAAGACAGTGTTTGGCAGTATCTAATAAAGCTGAACACTTGCTTTAAAAAAAAGCTGAGCACTTGTACACACTATAACTCAAAAATTCCATTTCTGGCTACACGTCTAAAATGAAATAAGTGCTGATCATCACTAAAGGCATGTAAAGGAATGTCCGTAGCAGCACCACTTGTCATACCTTTCAAGAAATCAAGACTAGAAAGGATAAATATATTTTGAGATGATCGCACAACGGAATGTTGCCCAGCAAGGAGAGGATACATGACGTAGGATGACCTACCGCACTATGGATGGATCTCACAAGCATGTTGTGCAAGAGTAGCCAGACCCAATAGTACATAATCTTTTCTTCCATTTACCAAAGACATACAAAGCAAACTTAATGCTGTTAGGAATCAAGATATTATTTTGCCTTGAGGAGGGGCAGGAGTGGATAGTGACTGGAAGAGAGCACACAAGGAGTAGCGTAGGTGTGGCCATTTTGTAAAATTTTATCGGTGTGTACCATTGTGATTTTTGTACTTGTTACGCATGCTATAGCTTACTAAAAGGTTGGTTTTTTGTTTTTGTTTTTGTTTTTTTTAAGAATATAGCTTAGCTGGTGTTACTTTGTGGTAGGAGGAGTGCAAAGAATGGACATGGGATGAATGGGGAAAATAAATTTTTTTAAGATTTTATTTATTCGTGAGACACACACACACACACACACACACACACACACATACACACAGAGAGAGGCAGAGACACAGGCAGAGAGAGAAACATGCTCCATGCAGAGAGCCCGACGTGGGACTCGATCCCGGGTCTCCAGGATCACACCCTGGGCCAAAGGCAGTGCTAAACCGCTGAGCCACCCAGGATGCCCAGGAAAATAATTCTTAACTGTACATAAACTTCACATTTCCCCCTGTATTTCCACAGCCTGACAATAGAAAGGTGGGCACAATATTCCTTGAGATCCCACATACTTGCACTACAATTCCTCACTTAAATCCAGTATTCATGTTTCTTTCCATATAGTATTAAATGCGTACTTATCCGTACAGCAGCTCTATTGATTTCCAAGCAAACATTTTAAACCTCATTTGCTACTATGCCGATCTTAATTTCTCTTTTCAAGTAGATTTTGGGCTTCATTCATTTTCCAATTTGAGGTGAAATATTTGTTTGATTTTGCAGTGTGAATTGTTCCCCCAATGGGGTACATATCGGTGTTTCATAGAGTGGGCACTTAATGATCCATCCCTCCAAAGGAAAACGGAGATTGATAAATTGTACAGAACAGTGTTTTCATAGAGAAACATTTCAACTTTCATTTTGACCGAGTGAGAGGGAAAAAAAAAAAAAAAACTACAGTTGTTGACCAATCATAGATCTTGTTAGATTTCACGTAATAATAATTTAAATAATAATTTAAAATAAATTAAATAATATTTAATATTTCAAAATAATATTTTGAAAGCACAATTTGGGAAAAACAAATATACTTTTCTACTAAAATATGCTTATTCACCATATTCACTTAGATCAAGAGAGGATATGAGGCAGGAGATTAAATCACCAACCTTCTGGATGGATTCGGGATTCACACTAAAGCACTGCATCATCATTTCATAATCTGTGCAGTTCGATGATATGCGAAATCGTTGTTTCCCTCGTTTTATAGTAAAGAAATTGAAGTAACAGAAGTGGCAATACCGAGGCAATGTGTGTTTGAAACAATATGGACATAATAGCTGTTTGATTTGAAACAAGTCATTGAACTTCCCTGATCTCAGATTCCTCAGAGAAAGTAGAGATAATAATACTTTATAGGGTTGTTGGGAGCATTTAATGAGAAAATTATCCTTAAAGTGCCTTCGTACAGTGCCTGATATATAGCGAAGGGCCCAAAGTAGTGATTCTCTGCCGATCCTTAAATTTAACAGGGGAATAATCGGAATGCTGGGGAAGTTCTAGGCAAAGACAGGAGGCAGTTGAGTGTAAATATTAAATGTTTTGTAGGCAAGGTGCCCACCTGAAATCATGGTTAATCCCAACCTAGAAATTCAATGTCAGACTTACCTACTCTCAGACTCTGCTCTTGCTTTCCTGATAAAAAGTTGGCATGAAAAAAAAAGAAAGAAAAAAAAGTTGGCATGGACATTTTATTGTCTTACAATGACTTATTATTACCAAATATTACTGAATATCAGGGGGATCCCTGGGTGGTTCAGAGGTTTGGCCCCTGTCTTTGGCCCAGGGCGTGATCCTGGAGACCTGGGATCGAGTCCTGCATCGGGCTCCCTGCATGGAGCCTGCTTTTCCCTCTGCCTGCGTCTCTGCCTCTCTCTCTCTCTCTCATGAATGAATAAATAAAATCTTAAAAAAAATATTAGTGAATATCCAGGAAAAACGCGTTACTGCACAAAGACGTAGCAAAAATTAAAATCATTAAGTGCTCAGCTGCTGCACTGTCAGGGAAATAATATAATTTGTGGACTGACCCAAATCATTTCAAAAATAGTTACTAGTATTCTTATTGCACATTTATGTAGGTTATGTTAAGAAACTGCCTGATTTTTTTCGTCAGCAAATTCTTTTTTATTGTTTATAGCACCAGGTCTTTGTATTAATAATATTAAAATGAAAAATTATTAAGTCAAAGATCTTAGAGATTGCAATGTCTGAATAAAATTTACTAAACTGAATATCGATGTGGTAGCCATGTAAACCTTTTGGAAAATTGATTACATTTAATATCTTTGGTTCAGAGTTATCGTACTGATGAATCAACTAGTTTTACCCTTTGTTGCTTCTACTGCTGTTTAAATTAATTCACTTATTCATTATTCATAATGATGCCCCTCACTTATTAACTGGTCTCACTCGACCACATGCTCTGCTACGAACTGAATTCATTAAATTTTTATTTTAATATATTGTAAACCACAAGGAGAAGTTACAATAATTTTACAAAAACTCTTGCTCTACACTGCCAAGATTTACCGATTCTCTATGTTTTCACCCCAGGTGCATGATCATCCCCTCTCCCTCTCCTCTGTGCCTCTGCCACTCACTGTGTCCTTTCCACTCTCAGTGAATCATTTGACACTAAGCTATAGTGTTGTGCTGTTTCGTTGCTGTTTTTTGTTTTTTGTTTTTTTTCAGGTCTGCCTGACTTTATTCTTTTTTTTTTCTCTAATTTAAATTCAGTTTGCCAACATATAGTATAAGATGTAGTGCTCATACATCTCATGCCCTCCTTAATGCCAATCATCCAGTCACCCCATCCCCCGTCCTACCTCCCCTTCTGCAACCCTTTGTTTCCCAGAGTCAAGATTCTCTCATGTGGTTTGTCTATTTCTCAGATTTTTCCCCACTCAGTTTCCTCTCTTTCCCTTATGGTCCCTTTCACTATTTTTTACATTCCCCGTATGAGTGAAACCATATAATGTTTGTCTTTTTCCGACTGACTTATTTCACTCAGCATAATACCCTCCAGTTCCATCCACGTTGAAGCAAATGGTGGGTATTTGTCGTTTCTAATGGCTGAGGAATATTCCATCGTATACATAGACCACAGCTTCTTTATCCATTCATCTTCCGATGGACACCGAGGCTCCTTCCACAATCTGGCTATTGTGGACATTGCTGCTGTGACCATTGAGGTGCAGGTGTCCCATCACTTCATTACCACTGTGTCTTTGGGGTAAATACCCTGTAGTGCAATTGCTGGGTCATAGGGTAGCTCTATTTTTAACTTCTTGGGGAACCTCCACACTGTTTTCTAGAGTGGGTGCATCAGCTTGCATTCCCACCAACAGCGTAAGAGGGTTCCCCTTTCTCTGCATCCTCGGCAACATTTGATGTTTCCTGTCTTGTTAATTTTAGCCATTCTCTGAGATGCCTGGGTGGCTCAGCAGTTGAGCATCTGTCTTTGGCTCAGGGCATGATCCCGGGTCCCGGGATTGAGTCCCACATCGGGCTCCCTGTGAGGACCCTGCTTCTCCCTCTGCCTATGTCTCTGCCTCTCTCTCTCTGTCTCTCATGAATAAATAAATAACATCTT
This sequence comes from Canis lupus dingo, assembly GCF_003254725.2. Lineage (NCBI taxonomy): Eukaryota > Metazoa > Chordata > Mammalia > Carnivora > Canidae > Canis > Canis lupus. The sequence continues at coordinate 112,607,573 of NC_064281.1, read as the reverse complement.
AAAAAAAAATTTAGCCATTCTCACTGGTGTGAAGTGGTTCTGATTTGCACTGATGACAAGTGATGTGGAACATTTTTTCATGTGCTTGTTGGCCATGTGTAGGTCGGTGGAGAAATGTCTGTTCATATCTTCTGCTCGTTTCTTGACTGGATTGTTTGTTCTCTGGGTGTTGAGTTTGATAAGTTCCTTATAGATCTTGGATACTAGCCCTTTATCTGATATGTCATTTGCAAAAATTTTCTCCCATTCTGTACGTTGCTTTTCAGTTTTACAATTGTAGTTTTTTTATTTGTCTGTCTTTTTTTAAAATTATTTATTTATTTATTTATTCACAACAGACACAGAGAGAGAGAGAGAGGCAGAGACACAGGCAGAGGGAGAAGCAGGCTCCATGCAGGGAGCCCGACGTGGGACTCGATCCCAGATCTCCAGGATCACACCCCGGGCCAAAGGCGGTGCTAAACCACTGGGCCACTGGGGCTGCCCTGTTTGTCTGTCTTTTGTAGATGCTTTTTGTCAATCTGAATTAATTCCCTTCTATTCCTAGTTTGCTGTCAGTTTTAGTCATGAACAGAATTGAATTTAGTCAAATCCTGTTTTTTACATGTATGCAAATGATCAAATGACTTTCTCCTTTATTCTTCTGATACAGTTAATCACATTGGTTGGTTTTTAAATATGAAACCAATTGTGCATTCCTGGAAATGAACTGTACTTGGCCGTAAAATGCTATCAATAGATTTCATGGTTTGATCTTCTTGTGGGTTGTATTTTTTTGGTGGTTTTGGTTTTGGTTTTGTTGTTGTTGTTGTTTAATTTATATTCACATGATGTTGTTTAGTCAGTTCTTTCATGTAATTTATTTTATTTTTTTATTTTTTTGAGTTTTGGTATCAGAGTTATCCTGCCCTTGTAAAATGGCCAAGTAGTTTCTCTTTATTTTCTGAATGTGTTTGTCTATAATTGGTATTATTTCTCCATTATGTGTTAGAACCCAACAGTGAAACCATGTGGGCCTTTTGTATTCTTTGTGGGAAGGTTTTGAACAAATCACTCTATTTATTTAATAGATGTAGGGGCAGTTAGATTTTTTGTGTCATTTTTAACAATTTTGATAATTTGTGTCTTTCAAGAAATGTTTTCACTTCATCTGAGTTGTTAAAATAATTGGCACAAACTTGTTTATAATATTTCTTTATCATACTTTTGATACATGTAGGATATGTAGTGATATCTCATCATTCACTCTGGATATTAGAAATTTCTGTTTTCTCTCTTTTTTCCCTCAGCCAGTCTGCTAGGGGGCAATCAATTTTATTGATCTTCTCAGGGAAACAAATTTTGACTTTGTTACTTCTTTTTTTCCTTTTTACTTCATTGTACTCTTCCTTCCACTTTGGATTTATGGGATCTACTTTACCTAGATTCATATGATGAAAAGCTACACATTTTTTTTTGTTTCTAATTTAGGCACTCAAATTAATAAATTTCGCTCTAGACATTACTTTAGCTACACACCCATACATTTTAATGCTTTTTTTCTTCTTTTTTTCTGTTAAGCATACTTTGTAATACCTCTTTTGATTTCTTCTTTGAAGAGTTTTGAAGTATATTGTTAATGTGCAGGTATTTGAGGCTTTTCTGGATATTATTATTGATTTTTCACTCTGTTCTTTTGTGGTTAGAGGACATATTCTGTATCATTGGAATTCTTTCAAATAATACAGTCTATCTTGGTGAGTATTCCATGTACACTGGAACTGTGCTCATTCTGCTGTTGTTTGGCAAAGAGTTCTATCGAGGTCAATTTGTCTTAAAGTCTGCTTTGTCTTATATGGATATTATCACTCCAGCTTTGTTGTTCCTATTTTTTGTCTGGTACACCTTTTTTAGTCATTTTCGATTTTATTTTTCCATAGGCTTATTTTTTTTCCACGTTTTTACTTAAATTCCAGTTAGTTAATGGTGTAATATTAGTTCAGGAGTAGAATTTAGTGATTCATCACTTCCATAACAACACCCAGTGCTCATCACAAGTGTCCCCCTTAATCCCCATCACCTATTTAGCCCATCCTCTGCTCACCACCCCTTACAGTAACCATCAGTTTGTTCTCTATAGTTAAGAGAAACTATTTTGTGTTTTTTCTCTCCCCCCCCCATATTCATCTATTTTGCTTCTTAAATTCCACATTATAAGTGAAATCTTATGGTAGGTGTCTTTCTCTGGCTTATTTCACTTAGCATATTACTCTGTAGCTCCATCCACAGTATTGCAAATGGCAAGATTCCATTCTTTCTATGAGTAATATTCCATTGTATATATAGATACAGATATAGATATATAGATATATATACCGCATCTTTTTTCATCCATTCATCAGTCAATGGATATTTGGGCTTTTTCCATAATTTGGCTATTATTTATAATCCTGTTATAAACATCAGGTGCATGTATCCCTTGAATCAGTATTTTTATATCCTTTGGGTAAATACCTAGTAGTGCAATTGCTAGATTGTAGGGTAGTTTTATATATATATATATATATATATATATATATATATATATATATATAATTTTTTTTAAAGATTTTATTTATTTATTCATGAGAGACACAGAGAGAGAGACAGAGACAGAGACACATGCAGGCAGAGAAGTAGGCTCCATGCAGGGACTCCACCCCAGGACTCCAGGATCACATCCTGAGCTGAAGGCAGATGCTTAACCACTGAGCCACTCAGGTGTCCCAAGGTAGTTCTATTTTTTTTAACTTTTTGAGGAACCTCCGTACTATTTTCCACAGTGGCTGCACCAGTTTGCATTCCTGCCAACAGTGTAAGAGGGCTCCCCTCTCTCTGCATCCCCACCAATACCTGTTGTTTCCTGGGTTCTTAATTGTAGCCATCCTGACAGGTATGAAGTAGTATCTCATTGGGTTTTTGGTTTGTATTTCCCTGATTATGAGTGATCTTGAGCATATTTCATGTGTCTTTGTCCATCCGTATATCTTCTTTGGAAAAATGTCTGCTCATGTCTTCTGCCTATTTTTTAACTTGGATTATTAGTTTCATGGGTGTTGAGTTTTATAAGTTGGGAAAACTGGACGGCAACATGCAAAAGAATGAAACTGGACCACTTTCTTACCCTATACACAAAGACAAATTCAAAATGGATGAAAGACCTAAATGTGATACAGGAAACCATTATAATCCTAGAAGAGAACACAGGCAGTAACCTCTTTGACATGAACCGTAGCAACTTCTTACTAGATACGTCTCTTGAGGCAAGGGAAACAAAAGCAAAAATGAACTCTTGGGACTTCATCAAGATAAAAAACTTCTACACAGTGAAGGAAATAATCAGCAAAACCAGAAGGCAATTTAGAGAATGGTAGAAGATATTTGCAAATGACATATTTGAGAAAGGGTTACTGTCCAAAATATATATAGAAATCATTTTAGTTTTAACCTATGGTTTTATATTTAAAGTCTATCACTTAGAAGAAAACATACAGTTGGGTATTATTCTTTTATGTAGTCTGACAACCTGAATTTTAAAGATTTAATTCATTTATTTTAGAAAGAGAGCATGGGGGAGGGCCAGAGGGAGATGGAGAGAGAGAGAATCTCAAGCCTACTCCATGCTGGGCCTGGAGCCTTATGTGGCATTCCATCCCATGACCTGAGCCAAAATCAAGAGTCAGATGCTTAACTGATTGAGCCATCCAGGGGCCTCCTGACAGTCTGAATTTTAATTGGGGTGTTAAGTCCACTTAGACTAAATATATATGGATATGATTAGTCTTTTGTCTACCACTTTGCTGTTTGTTTTCTATGTAACACATATGTTTTTTGTTACTGTCCTGCTTTGTGGGGGGGGCTTAATTAAATATATAAAGTTTTAATGTTTCAGACTTACAAAAATGTTGCAATTATAAAGTTTAACTATGTACACATCATCCCAATTCTCAGATGCTAACATCTTGCAAAACCACAGTACAGTACAGTCATCAAATCAGAAAACGAGCATTGTTGCAAAGCTGTAATAAAATCTACAGAAATGTCTGACTATTATTCAAAGGTCACCAGTTATCCTGCTAGTATCTTTTCTAGTCCAGGATCCAATCCAGGATCAGACATTGCATTTAGTTTTCATGGTTCCTTAGTTTGCTTTATTCTTCAATAGATCCTCAGTCTTTTTGTGTTTAATAACTTTAGCATATTTAAAGACTACCAGCCAGCTATTTTCTGGAAAGCCCTACATTTTGGGTTTCTTCATGATTAAGTTCATCTTACGAATTCTTGGCAGGAGTACCACATAAATGATGTTATATCCTTCTCAGTGCATCATATGAAAAAGCACATGGCATTGATTCATCTCCTTGGTGAGAATGTTAACTTTGGTCATTTGATTAAGGTAGCACCCACTAGGTTTCTCCATCATAAAGTTACTATTTTTAACTTTATGATAGGCCTCTTGAGGCACATGATGTAAGCCTATGTAATTATCCTGTTTTTTTATCATACCTTGTCTACTAATTTTAGCATCCTTTGATGATTCTTACCTGCCTGAAGCAATTAGTACTGTTGCTTGCAAATGATTCCTTTTCTTTTTTTTTTAAAGATTGAGTGACTGATTTTAAAGAGAGAGAGAGAGAGAATGAGAAAGCTAGAGAGGGGAAAGGAAGGAGAGAGAATCTCAAGCAGACCCCAAGCTGACCATAGAGCCTGCCATGAAACTCAGTGTCATGACGCTGAGATCATGACCTGAGCTGAAACCAAACATCAGATGCTTAACCAGCTGCGCCACTCAGGCACCCAGCAAATTGCCATTTTTCTATTTCAATCATTCTTTCTATTTTTATTACTTGGAGGTTATACTGTGAAGAAGAACGTTCCCTTTCCCCCCATTTATTTATTAAATTATTATTCATCACTATAGGAACTTACGGATTTTTTTTTATTTTACGGAGTACAATTTTCTTTTATTGACATAGATGTTATATTAGTTTCAGGTGTATGACGCAGTGACTTGCCGATTCTATATATCATGGATGCAGTGCTCACCATAGCAAGTATAGTTACCATCTGTCACCATACAATGTTATAACAATATTATTGTCTATATTCCTTATTCCATACTTTTTTTCCTATCCTATACTTTTCATTCCTGTGAGCTTTTTTCTTTATTCTTTTCTTTTTCTGTGAAGTTTTTCCCTCTTAGTCTGCTTCTTCCATTTCACCTATCCCCCCCCACCCCCTCTCCTCTAACAATATTGATGGGCCTAGAGGGGATCATGCTAAGTGAAATAAGTCTGAAAGACAAATCCCATATAATGTCACTTACATAAATCTCGAAAAACAAAACAAATTAACAAACATTGTTCTTTACTTTATTGCTTACATTGTTCCAGATTGGACCACTTAGAACCCCTTCAGCTTGATTCTTGTGTCCTTTTCATATGTCCTTATCACTTCGTGTGCACTTCCTTATTATTTGGTACTGCAAGATGTTTCAGGCTCATGTTTTATTTTTCCTGCCCAAGCCCTGGAATCAACCATTTCCCCATGAATCCTTTTTTTTTTTTTTTTGCTAGTCCATGGTAAGTAGAACCCAAGACCTGGTGTTAATTGTGTTCATTGATAGCAGGGTGTCATTTTTAGTAGGCTGTCTCAATAGTCAGAGATATGTATGTATTTATGCATACATCTGCCTATTAATTTCTATATTTCTCTGTATATTCATTAAAAACCATGAGGTCATACTGAAATGACCAACTACTCAAATATCACAGTTCATCTTTTCTTTTCTTTCTTTTCTTTTTTCTTCTTTCGTTTCTTTTTCTTCATTTTCTTTCTTTCTTTCTCTTTTCTTTGAGAAATATTACTCTTCATGCATGATGTTTTTACTTATTTGCTCAGTTCTAGAATACATTTGAAGTAATTTGAAAATTGATAACATCTACTCCTATGAAAAACAAACCTAGGGCTCCTGGCTGGCTCAATCGGTGGAGCCTCTTGATCTTGGAGTTGTTAGTTCAAGTCCCAGATTTGGTGTAGAGACTACCTAAAAGCAAAATCTTCAGGGGGGCCTGGATGGCTCAGTCTGTTCAGCATCTGACTCTTGGTTTCAGTTCAGATCATGTCTTACAGTTGAGATCGAGCACCAGATTGGGCTCTGCGCTCAGTGAGGAGGCGGCTTCAGTTTCTCTCTCTCTCTCTCTCTCTTTCTCTCAAGTTAAAAAAAAAATCTTAAAATAAAATAAAAAAATAAAATCTTTAAAAAGGCCTATTAACTACAGTACAGTGTTTGTGTAAGGCCATTTTTGTCTTTGCTCCTAGAAAAATAGTCATAGCATTCTTTCCCAAAGTTAGGAAGTCCTTCATTGTGGTTGTGAGATTGTCTTATAAGACAGCTATGTTTATTTGATTGTTTGTATTCCAGTTTGGGTCCCAGTCCTCATCTTTGTGGATTTTTAATATTAATGTCATTGTTATTGATTTTAAGAGATATTAACCAAAATCTAATGGTAAGCAGTATATTTAAAAATCATACTTAAGAGAAACTTCACTTCCCATTCTATCTTACCCATTCTAATTATTCCAACATTTTCCATGTTTGACCCACTCTCTTTATATAAATGACCTCATTAGTTTGGGTTTATTCTTCGTGCCTTTCCTTTTGTCAAATGAGTGTGTGTTTGTGAGTGTGTAATTTTCTTTATTCCCTTTCTTACATAAAATATAGCATATTATAGATAATCTGTACTTCATTTTTTAAAATTTTTTTTTTTATTTATTTATGATAGTCACACAGAGAGAGAGAAAGAGGCAGAGACACAGGCAGAGGGAGAAGCAGGCTCCATGCACCGGGAGCCCGATGTGGGATTCGATCCCGGGTCTCCAGGATCGCGCCCTGGGCCAAAGGCAGGCGCCAAACCGCTGCGCCACCCAGGGATCTCTGTACTTCATTTTTATGGATGATATAGTTTCAAAATCACTTATGTCTTTACAGAAGTCATTCTTGTCCTTTTTCTGCAGCTGTATCATATTGAAAAATATGGATTACAATAATTTATCTAATCACTCTTCTCTGTGTGGGAATTCAGGTCACTTTCAATATATTATAATTACAAATAATGCTGACATTTATATCCTTGTGCATATATTTGTTATTCTTGGAGATATATCTTCAGGGTAACTTCCCCAATGTAGAATTGCTATGTCAAATAGAAAGTGTATCTGTACTTTTGTTGGATTTTACCAAATTTTCCTCCCACAGAATTTTATCAGTTCTCATGCTAACTGGCAGTTTTTATAGATCATTTTACTGCAGTGTCACTAACATCATTTGTTGTCATTTTAATAAATTTTTGTCAGTCTGATTGGTGGCAGATTATTTCTTAGCATGGTTTTAATTTGTCCTTCCCCACATGTGAGTGAGAATGGACATCCTCTCACGTGTTTCAGAACCAGTTTTATATCTGCTTTTGCAAATTTTTTTTGTTTGTATCTTTTCTCCATTTTTTTCTGTCAAGATATTAAGGGTAGTTTCCTCTTGATTTTGAGATGTTCACATATATTAGGGATATTGACTCTTTCTATATGACATATGGTGCAAATATTTGTTCCCAGTCTGGCAGTTACTTTCTGAGTTACTTATAGTGAGTGTTTATCTGTTTCCTGAGAAACAGTTTTTTAATATTCACATAGCCAAAGTTATCAATATTTTTTCTTGTTGCTTGGATCTTGAGCCATAGCAACAAGACTTAGATGTATACATAGGATAGACAGAAATTCACCCATGGTTTCTTCCAGTGTTGGTGCCATTCAGCTTTTACATTTAGATACCTAATTTATTTGGAGTGGTGTGTGTGTGTGTGTGTGTGTGTGTGAGGTAGTTATGATTGTATCTTTTCCAAAATCCTCACCATTTTTTTAAAAAGTCCACCTTTGCCCCAGTGTTGAGATGCCACATTAATCACATACTGAATTTCCATATGTAGTAGGATCGGTTTTTGGCATTTCTATTCTCTCACACTCGTCTTTTTATTCATGTGTCATAAAACTCTTTTGTTTTATTTAATGGGACTTTAGAGTATGTTTTAATGTCTGATAGGGCTAGTGCCCCCTTGGAGTTTTGCCTTTTTTGTATTATCCTTGTTCTACTTGCATGATTGTTTTCTATATAGATTTTATTAAATTTGTCTTTCTTATCAACTTCTCAGGCTCCGTTAAAATGTGAATAAATATTCCTATTAGAATCACATTAAATTTATAAGTTAACAGAGATAATGAACATCTTTATGATGTTGATTCTTCCTGTCCAAGAATAGAGCATATTTTTTTAAATATTTTATTTATTTATTCATGAGAGACAGAGAGAGAGAGAGAGAGAGAGAGGCAGAGACGCAGGCAGAGGGAGAAGCAGGCTCCATGCCAGGAGCCCGATGTGGGACTTGATCCCTGGTCTCCAGAATCACGCCCTGGGCTGAAGGCGGCGCTAAACTGCGTAGCCACCCAGGCTGCCCCAAGCATATCTTTCAATGTGTCCAGGTTTACTTATATGTCTTTCAAGTGTTTTAACATTTTCTTCATATAAGTTTTGCACTTCTTATGTACGTTTTATTCCTAAGAAGGTAATCTCTGGTGTAGTTGTAAATGATATTTTCTGTACTGTTATTTCCCCTAACTTGTAATTGTTTTTCTGTATGAAAGCTAACAATTTCTATATATTAATTTTATATCTTGCTATATCGTACTGAATGTTTTTATTGTTTCAATTAGTTTTATCATTGAATCTTTAGAGATTTTTAGATGTGCTATCAGAGCATCTGAAAATTGAGATTGGTTCACTTCTTTACCACTTATTATACCTCAGATTGATTTTTCCTCCCTTGTCGAGTTTCATTGACTAATACCCTCTAGTTCAATGTTAAATAACGACAAAAAATCTGAACAGACAACTTACCAAAAAAACAAATGCAGATAGCAAATAGGCAAATGAAAAGATACTCCACATCACATGTCCTCAGAGACATGCAAGTTAAAACAACAATGGGCCACCACTATACTGGTATTAGAATGGGTGAAATACAAAACACTGACAACACCAAATCCTGAGGAGGATGTGGGGAGCAACAGAATTCTTATTCACTGTTGGTAGGAAAGCAAAAATAGCACAGTCCCATTGGAAGATAGCTTGGAAGTTTCTTACAAAATTAACATACTCTTACCATATGATTCAGCAATCTCATTCCTTGGTATTAACCCAAATGAGTTGAACACTTATACCTACACAAACATCCACACATAATGTTGATAGCAGCTTCACGATTGCCAAAGCAGCCAATGATGGCCAAAACGTGGAAGCAATTAAGGTATCCTTTAATAGGTGAACGGATAAATAAAATGTGGTAAGTCTGTACATTGGAATATTATTCGGTGTTAAATAGAAATGAGTTATCAGGTCATCAAATGACATGGGGGAAACTTAAATGCTTATTACTAAGTAAAAGGTACCAACGTGAAGAGGCTATAGACTAGCACGATTCCATCTGACATTCAGGAAAAGGCGAAAGAGTGGAGACACTAAGATTAGTGATTGCCAGGGGTTTAGGGGAAGAGGGATGAATAGGTGGAGCTCAGGGGATTTTAGGGCAATGGAACTATTTTGTATGCTACAATAATGATGGATCAATGTCATTATGTGGTTGTCTAAATCCAAAGAATATATAACACCAAGAGTGAACCAAAGGCAGAGGGCTGGATGAAGATAAACTCCTGAATGTGTGCCCCGCTCCCCCGCCGTCTATGGGCTAATAGGTGGTCTGATCTTGGGGTCAGATACCCTCCTCTGAAGATCACAACTAGTACGGGGGTCTTCCGATGCTCCTAGAAGGCTGCAAAACCCAATCCTTCTCCTAGTTTCTGGGGCCGGGCCTTGTGTCTGGCCAGTCTGTGACTGCCACTTTGTCAGGGCATAGAAGATTTGTAAATTCATTTTCTACTCTCCATCCTACTTTTGTTTTAGTTATATATCATTAGTCCTTTCTCTTGACGTTTTTCCAGTGTTCACTCTCAGAAAGGACTTATGATGAAAAAATATCCTCATGCTCTTGCATGTGTGAAGCTGTTTTTCTAAAGCCCTGATAATTGAAGGGCAGCTTGAATGAACACAAAATCCTCTATCGCACTTTATTTCACTGTGATTTTTCAAGTTGTTTCTACATTGTTGCCTTGCTTACTATGTTTTTGAGAAGTCTGATACCAGTTTAATTCTTTTGCTCTTATAACTCATTAAAATGTATCCTGCTTAGAAAGACAAATACTGTATGATTTCACTCATATGTGGAATTTAAGAAACAAAACAGATAAATCTATGGGAAGGGGGAAAGAAGAAAGAGGGAAACAAATGGTAAGAGACTCTTAAATATAGAGATGAAACAGGGTTGATGGAGGGCAGTGGGTGGGGGATGGGCTAGATGGGGGATGGGCATTAAAGAGGGCATTTGTGATGAGCACTGGGTGTTGTGTGTAAGGGATAAATCACTAAATTCTACTCTCGAAACCAGTATTACACTAGGTGTTAAATAACTAGAATCTAAATACAAATTTGAAGAAGAAAAAAAGGAAGAAACATAAAACAAAACAAATTAATTTATCTTACTTAGTGTTTCCTTAATTTCTCGAGTCTGTAAGTCAATATTTTTAAAAAGATTTGAGAAATTTCAGCTATTATTTGTTCAATTTTTCTACCTCACTCTCTCCTTTCTTTCTTTCTGGAACTCCAGCTACGTGTGTTTGTGACTTGACATTTTTCCACAAGTCACTGCGGCTCTGTTTATTTCTTTTTAATCACGATTTTTTTCTCTGTCCTGCAAATTGTATAGATTCTATTAATTTCCCTTCAGGTAACTGACTCTCTAATTTCGTGGGCCCAGTGTTCTAGTATGCTCATTCAGTGAATTTCTAATTTCAGATGGCTTTTTTTCAGGTCTCTTTTCTTCCCATTTTTTAAAGTTTTAATTTTGTTATTAATACCTGTTTTCTCTTCACTCATTATGGTAGTATCTTATGCCATATGAAATGCATCTCACTGTGCTAAATGATTAATTCTGCAAGGACTAGTGTGACCCAAGATCCTCTGCCACTTAGGACATATCCATATTGAGTTAATTGAAAGCCCTTGTATCCTAATTATGTCATCTCGAGTATCTTGGTATTGGCGCCTATTAACTTTCTTTTTCTTCACTATTTTCCTATTTCCCGACACAGGAAATAATTTTTAGTTAGAAACTAGGTATTGTTGTTGATACATCGTATACTGTAGAAAATCTTGATTCTGTCCTCTATCTTTGAAGATGACTGATGTCTCTCCTGGGAGATAGTAAAATCCAATTTCTTCCCAGTCTCCCATACAATAGAAAGGATCTGAAACCTCTGATTAGCTCTTTCAGACTTCCAGCTGTTACTTTCTGGTCTCCTTCACTCAAAAGCAGGTCAGGAATTAGGGAGTTTGAGTGAAGCATGTATGTACATTTGGAGGCTCTCTCTCTCTCTCTCTCTCCATTCTGTCCCTCCCTCCCCTAAGATTTCCCTACTCCGTTCAGTGTTACTCTAGCTGCCCCAACCTCCTCTGCTCAAGCTAATATAACCTCAACCTCCTGCTTAACACATGGCCTTCCTATGCAGCATGGATGGAGGATTGCCTTTAGACTGAATACTATACAAATGTGCATCTTACTGCCTTGAGGTCCCTCCATTAAAGGTTGAACTCTTTCCATTTTTCTGTGCTTCTACACACTTTTGTGGGCCTTGTGTGGTAGACAGAACGATCCCCAAAAGGTCCAAATTCTAATCACTGGAACCTGGAATATGGCAAAGGAGAATTAAGGATGCATATGGAATTAAAGTTGTGAATCAGCTGATCCTGAGATGCAGAGATTCTCCTGATTGTCCCAGTGTGACCACAGGGTCCTTGTATAAGTGGAAGAAGAAGGTGGAGGAGACGTAGTTAGAGAGATAGCATTTTTAGAAATACTTGACCAACCATTGCTGGCTTTGAAGACGGTCATGAGTCAGGGAATGCGGGCGCCTTTGGAAGCTGAAAAAGGCGAGGACATATACTCTCCCATAGAACCTCCAGAAAAGAACATTGCCTTCCTGACACCTTGATTTCAGCACAGTGAGATCCGTTTCAGATTTCTGACCTCTAAAAGTGTAAAATAAAAATAGATCCTAGTATTTTAAACAATATCTTACAGTGTTTACAATGATTAATTCTGCAAGGATTGGTGTGATACAAGATCCTCTGCCAGAACTGGAAGTTTGTGGCTTTAAATCTATTATTTCATGTAAGTATTTATAAATTAATCCTTCCTTCCAAAGAATCATGTTTAGTATCATTCAGAATCATATAATTAGTTAATTATTAGCAGAGTTTCTGTTTTCTAATTTTTCTTTTATACCTTAACTTACTCAATTAAGTGAATTTGGTGCCTGTACATTGGTGAGAATTGACCACAGAACTTGCAGACAGAAGTTCCAGTATGTTCTAACACTTAGTTCCCTCTTCTTTACAATGGGAAAATGAATCCTTTCACTTTCTTATTTGTTAGTGAACATGAATGAGATACTGCATGTGAATGTTTTGCAAAGCACTGTGTAAATGTAAGGCATGATTGATGTGGTGAGTTTGTGCCCCATGAGTAAGATGAAGAAGCCATACAAAATGTTGAATGTGGAGAAATACAAAGGGATCGCAGAATTGAATTAATTTTAACAGAAATAAAGACATCTTGGACATTTCACAGTACAAAATATGATTTTTCTCTCTTCAGTCTAAAATCCCAAGCAGTGTAAAATCCAAGCAAAGGCCAAGGATGTCTAACTAGGCAGCAAGGGGTAAAACGTGCCAATCCTAAAATATCAGTGTCTGGGGCAGCCTGGGTGACTCAGTGGTTTAGCGCCTGCCTTAGGCCCAGGGTGCGATCCTGGAGTCCCGGGATCAAGTCCCGTGTCGGGCACCCAGCATGGAGCCTGCTTCTCCCTCTGTCTGTGTCTCTGCCTCTCTCTCTCTCTCTCTCTCATGAATGAATAAATAAAATCTTAAAAAAAAAATCGAGAAAAAATGCTATAATTTCTTTGGAACCATAAAGCTTCATAAATCACACTTCTACAACCCTTTTGTACTACCTTCTTTTCACCTAACTTTTCCTGTAATCTCACCCTATCTTGCTTCGCCTTTTGTTATTCTCGACTTGCATATTCATCGTCAGTATCACTGCCCAACTTTTCTGACTGGATCACTGGAATGCATGTTCCTGATAAGCAAATTACCTTTTCCCTTATACTTTACTGCACGACACTAATATAGATACGTAGACAGATTCAAAAAAAAATTAGAGATGTATGGATATATAGATAGGTTGTTTTTTTAAAGATTTTATTTTTAAGTTAATCTCTCCACCCAGCATGGGGTCCAAACTTACAGCCCCCCCCCAAAAGTGTACAACTGAGCCAGTCAGGCATCCCTAGATATATTCTATTTATAGATTGAAAATATATTTATATTCTCTATAGAGTTATGTATATTCTAAGTGTATTCTGTACATGTATCCTATATATATTCTATATCTATTCTACAAAGAATGTGTAGAATGCTTCTATCTAGTCATATTTATGCTCATTTATAAAATCTAAATATTCTTTGTGTAAAACATTTTCAGGGAACTTCACTCTTTTTGCTCTACTACCCTTTAGCCTCTGTGATTTAGTTAGGTCAGATATTCTCCAGGACAGCCTTTTTATATTCACTGAAAACTTGACAACTATGTTTATTTTAGAGTTTTACTTACTTTACAACTCTGTCTAGTTCTGTCACTAACAGGCTGGCTAATATCAAACTTGAATGACCCACACCAAAACCTAGTATTTCATTTTCTTTACCTCCTCAACTCCAATGACCCCATTCCGTTCCAGCCATCCACTCCCAAGCTCATAATGTACTTTTGTTGTTGTTGTTGTTGTTGTTACCCATGATATTAGTTTGGATCCTCAAAAAAAGCAGATGCTAATAAGGATTAAATGTGCAAGAGTTTATTAGGAGAAATGCCTGTGTGAATGTAACTAGAGGGGCTGGGGAGGCTGAGAAAGCTGTCAAATTGCTATGCCAGATATGACCTCAACTGGAGGATAGATGGAAAGAAGGTTGGGTGAAGGCGACTTAGACTGCAGTGCGTTCTGTGGAAGGTTTGGCAGAGCCATGGGGTACTCCTTGAACCAAAGTCAGCTAGCACAGGAGCCCCATAATCTTCCCGGAGTGGGTCTGCCTTCATATCTTCCTTAGTATTCAAATACTCGGAGAAGATGATGGAGGTGGGGGGCGGGGTGGTGAGTCTTGGCACCAACACAAGAATAGATCTCGAGTGCAGCAGCTGAGGCCCTTGGTTATTTATGCTCCTTGTAGTAGAAGGTGTGTGAGGTGCATTCTTCTGGCTACCATCATCTACCCCTTAACCCATTCAGCTCTGTGTGTCCACAAGGAGAAGATCCTGCAGAGTTCCTGTGGACATTTCTTTTTGAAGGAGAATTCAGGAGAAGGTAGTTAGTGGGATGGACAATGACCCCAGTCACTGCAGTTGGTCCTGGGACACAACTGCCACTCATCCTCTCCTTCATGCTCTATCCATTCTGAATTCCCCTGGCCTTCGGCTGGTCCTGGTTCTTCTCTGGTGGTGGAACCCAAACCTCAGTGGTATGAGTCCCACTGTCTGAGATTGCTGCTCTTCTTTATTCAGTTACAATGGGGCAATGGAGTACTAGGAAGTACCCACGTGGATCACCTGGGATACACACGTAACTCTTCCCTGTCGTCATTGTGTAAAAGCCTCCCTGCTTCCTCAAGAACACCAGGTTCCATTACCCTTGCCAGGACGGTGACTCATCCTCTCACTTTCTGGTCCCTGGGCACTAGGAGTCCAAAGTGCCATAGAATCAGCTCTGACATGTAATTCATTAGGAACCTTGCTGTGTCCCTTGGAAAAGTGGCCCCACTTTGGGAAACAGGACCTCCAGCCTTGCAGAGCACAGAGTTGAGGGGCCAGTGGGTCATTAAGAGTAAAGGTAATTAGGGCTATTCTTTCTTCCAACCCTAGGTTCCCAAATTCAAGGATCCTTAATATTGGGGGTAGAGCACCATATTGAGGTGTCTGTTTTAACAAATACTCTATACCTTCACAATTTTCCTGTCTATCTTCAGAGTGTTTCTTTTTTTTTTTTAAGATTTTATTATTTATTCATGAAAAAGAGAGAGAGAGAGAGAGAAGCAGAGGGAGAAGCAGGCTCCATGCAGGGAGCCCAACGTGGGACTCGATCCTGGGTCTCCAGGATCACACCCCTGGCTGAAGGCGGCATTAAACCGCTGGGCCACTGGGGCTGCCCCAGAGTGTTTCTTCTTTGCTAATAATTCAGTTGTACCTTTAGAAGGCTGTTCCAGAGTTCTCTGAGACTAACTGTCTCTGCATGGTGTGGTATGTCATATGACTGGTGGACCAGTGGTCATTGGTCTACTCTTTCGTTGGGAGGGATTAGTCTGGTCAGATGCTATGCTGTGTGGGATAGCAGGCCTATAGATCAGGAATTCCATAAGCCCACAGATTGTGGTGCTGGCTGGAGCTCTGCAAGCAGGAAAGGCAAACTCATGCCTTGAATAATTATCTATTCCTGTGGAGGATTAACTACTGGCCCTTCCAGGGTAAGAGAGCCTCAAATAGCCAATGTGGCCACTAGGTGTCTTCAGGGAATACTGCTATACTAGGGGCTCAGTATTGGTCTCTGTTGCTGACAATTTTATTTTATTTTATTTATTTTATTTTATTTTATTTTATTTTATTTTATTTTATTTTATTTTATTATTATTATTTTGTTGTTGCTGGCAATTTTAATATCGAGAGGCAGCAGTAACAAGATCAGCCTCCTTAAGTTGGAGTCTCTGCCACTGGGCCACACGTAGCTTTCATCTCTGCTACCACAGACACGTTCACGTGCCCATTCTGTCAGTTTTGGAATGCCCAATGATGAAGGCTGACTAAGGGGAACTGGCTGAGTTATTTTGTCAACTTGGTTGTGTAGTGTTTCTTCTAAAGTAAATGCTTTCTGCTGGGTATTGACTTATGACACAAACATGTTCACACTTTGTCCTCTCATGTGCCCAGCCACATGCCTCTACTGCTAAACTCCTTGCCTTGTGTATCTGTCTTTCTTCTTCCAGGTCTCCAAACATTTGGCCAGGCCATTGGTTGCTGCCATGTACCTCAGTCATTACTACGCTCTAGCGGTGGTATTATAAATGGCATGGTAGCTATAATCAGGGTTTACACTTGCTTAATTAAGCCTTTGGTAGTCTATAGTCATTCTCCAGGATCTGTGAAGTTTCTGTAGTGGCCACCTTGGTGAATTCATTGGAGGTATGATATGGACCACTATCTCAGCATCTTTTAGGCCTAAATAATTGCCATAATTTCTACCTCCAATAATATATATATATATATAATTTTTAATTTAATATCTTGTCTGGGGTGGACGGGGAGCATTTTCAGTGATTCCCTACTTGGCCTTCCCCAGTATATTTCTTACTCCAAGCCAAGGACCCAATGTGGGGATTACTTCAAATGTCAATTATATCCATTCTGATTATATACTTTGCATCTGGGTAAATGACTACTGGGCCCGCTGTGAGCCAGACTTTAGGCAGGACTCTATTTATTACTTGATTTTCATGTGGCCTTACCCCACAGGATAGCTGCAATGATTCTTTGGCCTCTGTGTATCAATATCAACGCACATTTTCTGTCTAATAGTTCTTGAAATGTCTGGTTATTCCCATTTTATCAATTACTTGAGTAAATAGCTGTAGGTCTTTTTGGGCAAGGACTGGGGGAATTGTCATGGCATATATTTTCTATGGTGTGCTGAAGTCTCTTCCCCTAGAGATTCAGATTCCTCTTCAGTCAGTGGATTCTAGAACTGAAAATTAGCTCAGGTCTGGGAACTGAAAAAGAGATTGTGACTTTATTTGGGTGACCTCTCTCTGCCTTCTACTTTTCCATTCTTACCTTTTTCTGGTTGTAAATATTAAGCAGCACCCTTGTTGTCTGCCCTTTGTTTTGCCCCCTAGTTACACCCTGCTCTGTTAACAGTCTGTAGCTCGCTGTGGGTCAAACCCTTTCAGTGCTCCTCCAGTCTTATTGGTAATTATGGTAAATGTGGCCTTTCTACTTCTGGTAGTTAAGCACTATCACTTAGCCTCTGTTATATCATGGTTCCATCATCACCATGGCCATTAATGAGTCCAGCTCTGCAAGTGCCTTTCCTAATATTAACCCAACCTTAATGAGGAGAACCACACTGACATTCTTTTTTTTTTTTTTTTTTTTTTTTTAAGATTTTATTTATTCATGAGAAACACAGAGAGAGAGAGAGAGAGGCAAAACATAGGCAGAGGGAGAAACAGGCTCCATGCAGGGAGCCAGATGTGGGACCTGATCCCAGGACTCCAGGATCGTGCCCTGGGCTGAAGGTAGGTGCTCAACTACTGAGCCACCCAGGCGTCCCCACACTGACGGGGGGGTGATGCTTGTGTCCCTGTCATCAGTACAATCTTGATGACCTTGGTGAATGGTAGATACATTGGCTCCTCTCAGGGAATACAAATCTGTTGTGGAGCTCTGGCTTTAATATATCCATTCCTGGATGTCCACTTCCCTAAGCTTCTTTATTTTCTCTTTTGCTCTTGCAGGGAAATGAATACATGTCTTCTTTGCCATGATTTTTTTTTCAGGGCTTCTAAGAGCCATCCTAACAGCAAGTATGCCCTATTTCATGGAGTCCTTGCTAGGATTAAATCTCATGCCCCAACAAAATTTACAAAGTCAATGAATTCTTGCTTATTCATCCTTACTTCTGAGTCCATCAAGTACCCTCAAAATAGAGTCTGTCGAGTATTTCCCCAGTTCCTGTGTTTCTTTAGGTATATAATCTCTTAAATGTCTTATCGGTCCCAGTTTGTCCACAGTCAGATTATACTGGAATTTGGGGCTCCTGGGTGGCTCAGTCAGTTGAGCGTCTGACTTTTGATTTGGGCTTATGTCATGATCTCAGGGTTGTGAGACTGAGCCTCACATTGGGCTACACTCTCAGTGGGGAGTCTTCTTAAATATTCTCTCCATCCCTCTCCCTCTGCTTCTCCCCCCACCCCAACTATCTCTTTCTCTTTCTCAAATAATTAAATAATTCTTTTTTTTAAGATTTTATTTATTTATTCATGAGAGACACACAGAGAGAGGCACAGACATAAGCAGGCTCCCTGTGGGGAGCCTGATGTGGGACTGGATCCCAGGACCCCGGGGTCACGACCTGAGCCGAAGGCAGACACTCAACTGCTGAGCCACCCAGCTGCCCCTAATTAAATAATTCTTAAAAAAAAATTATACTGGAATTTGACACTAAGTTATAAGCCTGGTGGCCAGGAGAGTAGATGGGAGAAACTCCAAAGGGGACCAATTGCCTTGGGGGAGAGAAGCTTCTGCAGTCTCTTGAATTACAGAAGTACTAGGCATTATACGGGAAGAGTGGGCCATCTACATAGGCCTAGTACATTTGTGTGTGTGGAGTATGGGAGGGCTGTAGAGTAAGTATGCTCAGGACAGCCATCTAGATGTGTCCTTTCATGTTTTCAGGATACTAGATTTTCCCTATCAGGGTCCTGACCTTCACATAACAGACCTGCTTTGGTGTCTCTGGAGTTCTGCAACTCTCACAATGAGTTGTTCAGCCTGCTGTTTCATTGTGTCTTGGCCTTCTGCTGCAGGTGATGAGGGCCTCTTTTTATCCTACCACTGAGGCCCCTGGTTCCTGCACTTAGCTATTAACTGCTTGTTAACAGCTCCAAGTCTCTCATTATCTGTATGCAGTATGTCAACACAGCTTAGCATTAACCAGCCAACTCCACCATCTTTGTAGGCACTCTCCTGCTCATATATTCCAAATGCCTGCTTGCTTGCACCTGCTACAGCACCCTCCTTTACTGAGTTATTTTCCAAGGTTACCACAGGCGAAATATTTAACAATTGAACAACTTTTTTGTGACAAGAACTCTTCATGGTACCGAGGAAGGTTGTGTCCTCCTCACCTTTAGTGTGGGGTGAGGTGGGGTAGAGATGGAAGGGTATGTGAACCAGTTAGAAATCCTTATCCTATTCACTCTTGTTTTGGACCATTCTGGGTACCACTTATTTTAGCCTGGGTCCTCTGCTTCTTGGAGAAGACTGAATGTACAAAGATTTTATTAGGGGACTGACTATGAAAGGGAATATGGAGTGAGCTGGGGAAACCGGAAGAGCTATCAAATCTCCTGACAGCCAGGGAAGAAGAGAGACAGAAAGTTGGGTGGAAGCAATCTGGACTGTGGTGCACTCTAAAGAACTTTGGGCAAAACCATCAGGACCAACCAAAAGAGATCAACAAAGGCGTCCTTTTTCTCCCAGGAACATGCCCATCTTAGTTTTATTCAGTCATGGGTGGGGAGCAGCATGTGAGAGGTGTGGCCTTGGCACAAACTTTAGGTAGATTTCAGGGCAAAGCAGCAGCTGGGGTCTTTGTTCAATTACATTTCTTATTATAAAAGAAGCCTAAGAAGGACATTTTCATTGTTGCCACACCCAGACATACTCAGTACCCCCAACCTTAAAATCTAAAATGATGAATGATGGTATAATTTGTAGTCCAAGACAGGATGCTTTTGAGAATGAAAGGGGGAGGTCTGTTAGAAATTATACTAGGACTGTCCCAGGCACACTGTATAGTCACAGTATCCTTTGTTTTTAAAATCATTTTCTGTGCATATAGTGTTCTCATTTTCTTATATCTTACCGCTATGATTGTCAAACCTTGCTGATTTCTCCCAATCTATCCAACTCTTTCATGTCTATTTTTTTTTTCATGTCCATTTAAAGCTACCAATCAAAATTGTACTTCACGGTCTGTCCAATAAATGATCCCTTTGATTACCACTAAACTCTTTTGTCCTCTTGCCCTTCATCTACAAGCATGCAGAGACATCCTAATTCTGACTCCTTTGAAATGGCTACTGAGCAACGCTGGTCAGAGTCACACTTCAGTGCACATTTGTATCACTACAAATTCATGACCTTCAAAATTATCTCTAACATCAGCATAGCTACTGTTCACCAAGAAAAGCCATTTAGTATGACTCCCCTGTAATTGTTCGATGCTTTCTATAGATATTTTCATGCTGGTAGCCACTAGACTTAATGCTTTTCTTTTCATCCTATAGAAAGTTGCATTTCCTCTGGTGCATTGCTGGCCAGTCCTTGTAGAATTTTATTCCATTACTCATTTCCTATTTTCTATTGTCAACCTCCTCCGTGCTTCCATGCTTCTAAATTTCCCCTTTGTGTATGAACGTGAACATTACTGTGTCTCTTTAACACAAACATTAAGTGAAAATTTCTTTGACTTTGCACCTTTTAACTCCCACAGTTTCATTCTCTTTCTCTTCACAGACATAGTTCTTGCAAGTATCTATGTATACAATTTCCACTCCTTTACCTCCCTTCACATTCAACCCATCTCAATCCAACCCCTTTGCTCCATCATTCCACTGAAATTATTTCACTAAGGTTATTGTGGTAGATTAAATGGTCATAGTTTCTTTTAGCTTCTCCCATCAAGAGGTGACTTTTTCCGATTTCTTTTTTTTTTTTTTTTTTGGAGTCCAATTTGCCATCATATAACATAACACCCACTGCTCATCCCACCAAGTGCCCCCCATCAGTGCCCACCACCCAGTCACCCCAACCCCCTGCCCACCTCCCTTTCCACCACCCCTTGTTCGTTTCCCAGAGTTAGGTGTCTCTCATGTTTTGTCTTTTTCCCCATTTCTGATCAATGCCGGCGATATGATATTTTGACTAATGAAGTGTGGCAGAGGTGACATACTACTTCTGATTTTAGATCTCAAGAGGCCTTGTAGAAACCACGTGGAGAGAACCAAGGCATCCTGGCCAAAGCCTGAAGACCACCAAACCTGTGAGCAAGGCTGTATTATGCAGACCAGCCTCTGTTGGTCTCATAATTGACTGGAGCCAAATAAGTAAACCCAAGCAAGCCCAGCAGAAGAAGCATACATCTGAGCACAGCCCAAATTGGGGCCCCTCAGAACCATGACTTCATAAATGACTGTTACTTTGAGCAATTAGGTTTCAGGGTAATTTTGCTACACGGCAAAATTTAGTTGAAACAAATACCAGTGGTACCACCTGCAAAACATTATGTGTATTATTTAATCTAAATCTTAAAATAGCTCAGAAGTAAGTGCTATTTTCCCTGCTTTTGACAATGAGCTACCAAAGCTCAAAGGAGTAATTTGAATAAGGTACTGCAGCTTCTGTGGGAGAACCAACATCTTTCGTCAAGCATTATATTTGACGAGTCTGAAAATTACAATCATTCATTTTTCTTCAAATTTAACTCTGTTGGCAATCACAGTTGTGAGATGTTAATTCTATGTAATTCTATACTGCTGCTTAATATGTGGATCATTCAAATAGGTTTTTTTTTTTTTTTTTGTCACTTATCAAACCCAGGGGTGAACAAATCTATGCCCATTGAAAATCTAACTTCATTGTCTTAGTAACAGTCTTTGGGCTTCACTTTTTCTTCTAAATATCAATCGTGTTTGAGCGAAATGATTTTGTGATTTGGGGTTTTCTAGAGATGCACAGAATTATTTTTTAAAGATTTTATTTATTTATTCATGTCTCATGTCTGTGTCTGCCTCACAGAGAGAGGCAGAGACACAGGCAGAAGGAGAAGCAGGCTCCATGCAGGAAGCCCAATGCAGGACCTGGTCCCAGGACCCCGGGATCATGCCCTGAGCTGAAGGCAGATGCTCAACCATGGAGCCATCCAGGTGTCCCAAGAGATGCACAAAATTAAATTATATTCTGGTATATACATTTTTTATATCAAATCTATGGTAAATACACTCTGGCTGGAGTATCTAATTGCAAAAATAGTCAAGTTTGTCCATAATACAGATCGAATGTTTAATTTGGGTAGGCAGCTTTGCTTGGTTTTGTTGTTTGTTTTCATTTAGTTTAATAACTATTAGTAAAGATTGCAATACTCATGTAGTCTCTCTAGATTTCACTCTATCGTCTCAACCATTTTTGACATACTTGACTATTCACTTTAATCCAGAATACTGAAGTTTTTGGAATTTATTTGAAGATAAATGATTCCTAATCTAATGAGTGCTCAAGAGTAATGCAATCAATAGATTCAACAATGCCAAGAATACTTAGCAAGAAATGCTGTATTTTCCTTGTTTATTACCATTCAGACTTCAGTCTTGGTCCCCGAAAACAATGTCACTTAGAAAATGGTATAATCAATTATATAAACATAGAAATATAATTATATAAATTATATAATACATCATTTGCCCAGATATCCCTGGGTGTACACTTAAAATGCCCTCTTCTCTATCTTTTTTTTAAAATTTTTAACATTAATTATTCATGAGAGAGAGGCAGAGACACAGGCAGAGGGAGAAGCAGGCTCCTCCATGCAGGGAGCCCGATGTGGGACTCGATCCCGGGACCCCAGGATCACGCCCTGGGCTGAAGGTGGAGCTAAACCGCTGAGCCACCCAGGCTGCCCAAATGCCCTCTCCTCATCTTTCACTTAGCAGAGACCCTCTTAACTTAGAGCCCAGATAGCACCTCTCCTGTGGTACGTAGTCAGCTATGACCACATGTGAGGCACTATTTTAGGTGCCGGAGACAGAAAGGAAAATAAGAAAATTTCACCACATCTTCTTTTTATGAACTTATAGAATATACAGGTGACAAACAAAAAAATATAATACTTTAAGGTAAATGCTACAGAGAAAATAAAATGAGGTGAAAGTCACAGTGAGTACTTCTGTGTGTATGTGCATGTGTGTGCGTGCGTGCGTGTGTGTGGAATTGAAGGAAGGTCATTTAAAAAGTGTGGTTAGGGAATGATTCCTAGAAGAGCTGCCATTTGAACTGAAGCGTGCATGCCAAGAAAAAGCCACTCATCCAGAAAACCTTGCAGTGGACTCATTAAGGCAAAGGAACAGCAATTTGCAAGGCCACAAAGTAAGGATGAGATTGGCTAATTGGAGGAATAGAATGGAGACCAGTGCAGTTGGGGGTAGATGTGTGAGGCAAACAGTGGTAGGATATTTTATTTTATTCTTTTTTAAAGATTTTATTTATTTATTCATGAGAGACAGAGAGAGAAAGTCAGAGACACAGGTAGAAGGAGAAGCAGGCCCCCTGTGGGAAGCCTGATGCGGGACTCGATTCCAGGACCGCGAGATCACAACCTGAGCCAAAGGCAGGCACTCAACCACGGAGATTTTAATAAGAGATCTAGAAAGGAGATTTGGGCTTGTTGAGAGTTTGGATTTTAGTTTATGTGCAAATAAATACCTTTGGAGAATTTAGTGAGGAGAAAGATGTGACTGTATTTACATTGAGAAAATACTATTTGGGGTGCTATGTGGAGAATGGATTGTGGAAACACAAAATGGAAGCACAGGGACCAGTTTAGAGGTTACTTAACAATCAAGGCTTGGGTAGCAATGGAGAGAGTAGTCCACAGATTCGAGGTATTTTGGAGGTACAGAGGATTGGACCAAATGTGACGTTGAGGGAGAGAGAACTCAAGAGTGATTCCCCCTACTGTGATGTCTCCCCATTTATTCAGGTCATCTCTTCAGTCCTTTAGCAAAAAATTTACTTTTCTTCATCTACAATCCTTACACACTTCCTGTCGTATCATTATTTATAAATGTATTTATCTTAGAGCTAGAATTTGATTTTTAAATTTACACGTGTATTACTTTCTACCTCCTTCATTCTTCTTTATTTTGCTTCTGTTATTGTTAACTGGAAATTGTAGTGTGATGTGGAAAGAAGCAGCAAGGGTGAAAGCTCCCGTCTTGTTCTGAAATGAAAGCTAAAATCTGTCACTTTAAGTATGCTTGTTGGAGATTTTTGGTAGATATATTTTATCCATTTGAGGAATATCTAGATTGCTGAGCTTTTATTACAAACATCTGTTTGATTTACAGAATGCCCTTTTCTGCTTTCATTTATATGATCATGTAGTTTTTCTCCTTTAATCTCTTAAAGGTGAATTAGTCGATTTGTTTTATGTTACAGCATCTTTTCATTCCTGAGAAAAACTACTTAGTCATGGCATACATGTTATATACTACTGGATTCAATTTTTAATAAGTTATTTAAGATTTCGCATCTATGCTCATAAGTCTGTAACGTTTCCTTCTGCTACTAACCCTTAGTAGACTTCAAAGCCTTCTAGATTAATAAAATAAGATTTTCGTTCTTATATTTTAATGAAATAAGAATTTTCTTCTTTTAGGTTTAACAGAAACAATTTCAATAAAGATGGATTTTCTGTTCCCTAACTCATATTTTCTAGTTCCTCTTGAGTCATTTTTGATAGTGTATATGTGTTCCATTTCATATTTTCCCCAATTTATTAGTACAGAGCTGTTCATAATATTTTTATTACTTAAAAAACTGTATTATGTTTAATTATGTCTCTTC
The DNA here is from genome assembly GCF_003254725.2 of Canis lupus dingo. NCBI lineage: Eukaryota > Metazoa > Chordata > Mammalia > Carnivora > Canidae > Canis > Canis lupus. The sequence goes on along the minus strand of NC_064281.1, from coordinate 112,582,887 downwards.
TCATTCTTAGGATTTTCTCCTGCATACTCTTCAAAAGCAGTTTGTCTGTTTTATTAATTTTCAAAGGACAATTATTTGTGTGTTTAGGCTCTCGCTTATTTGAGATTCATTAATTCCTGCTATTAACTCCCCTCCATTTTTGTGAGTTTCTTCTGTTACTCTTCTAATTTCTAGAATAAAACAACTAACCCATTAATTTTTTATCTTTTTCATTTTATAATGTATGCATTTTTACCTATACTTTTCTCCACTAAGTACTACTTTGGTTGCTTACCAGGAAATTTGATATATCATATTGTCCTTGCCTTTTATTTCTAAGTATTTTATAATTTCCATCATAGTTTCTTATTTGATCCATTTGTGTTTTATTGTTTCCAAAGTATATATTATTTATTATACATAGAAATATTCATTATTGATTTCTTACTTTATTATGCCGTACTCCAGGATTGTGGTCTATATATTTTGGATTCTTTAATATTCATTGAGAATTCCTTTGGGATTATAGACAATAAATTTGTGTTAATATTTCATGGTGCTTGAAAAGAATACATTCTATATAAGTTGTTTACAACAAACTGGATAATTTTTTGGTTTGTTCTCAATATTCCTAGTAATTTTGTATCTTCCTGATTTATCAGTTTCTGAGAGAAGTGAATCAAGACCATACAAGATAACTGTAAATTTTTTCATTTCCAGAGACCCATGGGCAGTCAATCTATGTCTTATTTCTTTGTGAAATAATTTACTTCATGGAAAGAAATTGTATGGGGCTTCATCATTGTGTAAGATATTTCATACGTTCTGTATTATGAGCTAAATTATGTCCCCCCAAAGTATATTTTGAACCTCCAAATCCTAGCATCTCAGAAGGTGAAATCAAACCTACCAACACCTTGATCATGGGCTTCTAGCCTCCAGAACTGTGAGAAAATAAGTTTCTGTAGTCACCCAGTCTGTGGTGTTTTGTTATGACAGTTCTAGCAAACTAATAATACATGCTGGAAGAATGGTCATGCATAGCAAATCCAATTAGAATCTATATTCTTGGCCAAGTCTTGTCCTCTCCACGATGGAAGGGGTACAGTATGATCCACCTAAGACCTATGAATAGGTAGTTCATTAATTCTGAATCACATAAACAAGATTGGTTGCCGTTGCTGGAATATTGGTTAATTAATGGTGGTACTTTGTGTATGCTTAGATGAGGGAAATTTCATGTTCAGGTTACACTTATCCTCTAATCTAACTGGTATTGTGAGATCACAGGAAATTGGATGGGGAAAACATAAATATTCACAAAAATTTTTTGTTATGTCCCAAAGGAGTTCTTCTTTATGTTCCTAGAAGGACAGATGGTCTATTATAAGATTCTACAGAAGTCACAAAGTAGCAGACATTATTCTTATTGGATGACAAGGGACTTGGAAAGAATAAATTTGTTGGATTAAAGACAAGAACGACTGAGATACAGGTATGTAGATGAACATCAGGTAATAGGTCCAGAGCCTCAGAAAATTCTTTTCTAACATGAATGTTCTGCTGGATAGATTGCTCGGATTTCCACCCACTGGGATTTCCATTTTCTATTCTTCAGGGTAATTTCAGAGTGGAACTATAACATCTTGAAGTTCAATTTTGAGTGATGCTGGAATATTGTACAGAAAAGTCTGTGCACCAGGCTCAAATATTTATTTTTAATTCTCAGTGAACTGATTATATAAAATTTCTCATGATACCCCAGGTTCCAGTGAGGGAGAAACATAATTGTACTATAAGTAAAATTAGGAGTGTAAAAAATATAATTATATGAGTTATTTGTGTCTTCAGGGTTTGCCATTTTCACTTGATGACAAAATACTCCTTGGCATGCCCCAGATTATGTTTAGTTAGGGACGCCTAGGTGGCTCAGTAGGCTAAGCATCTGACTTTGGCTCAGGTCATGATCTCAGGATCCTGGGATGGAGCCCTGTATTGGGGTGCCTGCTCAGCAGACAGTCTGCTTCTCCCTCTCCATCTGCCCATTGTGCCCTCCTCATGCTCTCTCAAATAAATAAATGAAACATTAAAAACAAAGATTATGTTTAGTTGTCTCAGCTAATATCTAATTCATGATGAGTACTTGGATGCATGATCACTGCTTCATGATCTTGTTTTCAATATTTACTAGCATCTAATAGCAACTCATCAGTTGTTTTTCCAAAGTTCGTTTTAAAAGATAGTGTGGCTTTGCTCCAAAATTTTAATGGTTTCCAATATAAGTTGTCCTTTTTGAGTTTACCATAGGCTACACAGAGCATGCAAATATACTAGTGACATTTTAAGCATATTTGGATGTGTCATGTTATAATTGCAACTGGAACTAGCTGGAGAGCTTTCTTTTCTCTGGCCCCCATAAAAATCTGGCAGCATAAATATGCACTGTTATCCCCAAAGCATAACGAATCTCATACACTGTTACAGTTTTTTCTTAGGGTCAGAAGATACTTCTCCTTCACCACAAAGGAGATATTCTAACATGCCTTCAGATTAGTGGTTTCCTGGGAATTCTGCTTTATTTTCTTGAGATTTATTTTCTGCAATGTTTGAACATTCTCCTAAGACATCCAAGGAAGCTGCTAGTATCTATTTCCCAGGTTCTCTTAGCAAGATGTTATCAATGTAAGAGACCAAAATGGGTGTCCTGTAAAATTGTGGGGCGGTTAAGTTTCCTTTAAACTAAGCATAACGAGAGAAAATACCATTTGCAGTTCTGATTTGCTCTAGTAGGGAGACCACACCTTGAGCTGTAGCTACAAAACCTCTATTTGATTAACTTTACTGATATCTAATACTATTCTCCAAGACCTTTTGGATTGTTTATTGGCCAAATGAGAGAATTAAATAGTGCTATTATTTGAATCAATAGGCTTAGATCTTTCAAGTCATTCCATGGTGGCAATTTAATCGACAGTTCCCCTAGAGGAATACACTGTTTGATAGGTAGCCCTTATTTGATTCAATAGTCAGGAAGTGAAAATGGAATTATCTCATTTGTTGAAGGTATGTATCTTCAAAAAAAAAAAAAAAAATCAGAAACAAGGAAAAAAAACCAGTATGAGTTTGTTGTTATATGGTCAAGTATGAGCATTTCAGTTGAGAATTCCACTTATCATCTTGACTCCATATGGCCTTGTTTGACTAATAAATTAAAACTGTGTGTAGGTCCTCAGGAGATAGTGTTAGCTTATTGCCCATATATAATCCCCCCAAAGATTTATTCATTATATCTATGATGTAGGACTAATCATATTGTATGAACAAAAAGTAGCTAGCATACTAGAAATCTTGACTTTTATCACTCTGTAAAGAGTGGGAGATATATGCATGAATTTTAAGGACCTAGACATATTAGTAAAAATTTAGATGTTTGCTGGTCAGGGGCATTCAAGTATGTCCTATCTGCTTTGGGCTGAACTGTGTCCCCTACTCTGAATTCATATGTGGAAGCCCTAAACCCTAGGAACTCAGAATATTACTGTGTTTGGAGTTAGGGTCTTAAAAGAAGAGATTAAATTAAAACGAGGCCATTAGGGTAGACAGATGTCCTTATAAGAAGAGAAAGTTTGGATACAGAGTATGTCCACACATAGGAAAGAGTGTCTAAAAACACAACAAAAGGTGACTGTCTATAGGCCAAGGAGAGAGGCCTCAGAAGAAACAGATAAATGAAAACCTCCTGACACTGCTATCTTGTATTTTTAACCTCTAGAACTGCGAGAAAATCAATTTCTATTGTTTATACCATCCACTCTGGTATTTTGTTATGGCATCCCTGGGAAACTAATACACCATCCAAAGTAAGGGACAAATTATTGCACCTTGCACCTTCTACTGACAAAGAAGTATGATGCCTGACAGCTTCTTCGTATTTTCTTAGCAGCATATTTTATACCTAAGAAAACTGCTCCAACCCATATGCCAGGTAACCCTAGAGACAGCTAGCTTTGAGTTGGGCCCAGAGCAGGAAAAGGATGTATATCAGGTCAGGATGTGATACAAATGCAACACCCGTATTGGCATTGTTATTTTGAAGTGTATATATATGTGTGTGTGTGTATTAACTACTCTGTATTTTAACTGTATAATAAAATTATAATACAGACACACACACACAAAAAAAAAAAAACAAATGCAACACCCGCTTGGGATGTATGACCTGGCAGACATATGGCATTGGAGATATTAAAGGTGGCAAAAAGATGCTTTGTGGAGTTTGTTGAAAGAACCAGAGGGAGAATCAGGAAACAGGCCACCAGAGATTCTGACATAAGATCAGAATTTAGTAGCAGGAGTTTCCGTATAACATTGCATACAATCAGAAGACTTACTTTACAGCAAATAAGCAGGAGAGATACTCTCTAAAAGCTGCTGGCCTCTATCAAACATTTATTTATTTTTAAAAATTTTTTTTTCTATCAAACATTTAAAGAAAAGTTAATATCTGTTCTTCTCAAACTATTAAAAAAAAAAACAAAAAGAAAAAAAACCTTCCAATTTCATTCTTTTTTTTTTCCCAATATCATTCTATGAGGCCAACATTACCCTGATACCAAAACCAGATAAAGATACCACAAAAAGAACAATAGGCCAATATCCCTGATGAACATGGATGCAAAAAATCTCAATAATATACTAAACTGAATCCAACAATACATTAAACAAATCATTCACCATGATCAAGTAGGATTTATTCCTGGGTTGCAAGTGTGGTTCAATATTTACAAATCAGTCAATATGATAAACCATATTAATAAAAGAAAAGATAAGAACCATATGAATATTTCAATAGATGCAGAAATTTGACAAAGTATAACATCTATTCATGATAAAAACCTTCACCAAAGTAGGTTTAGAAGAAACACACATCAACATAGTAAAGGCCATAGATGAAGAACCCCCAGCTAATATCCTCAATGGGGAAAAACAGAGCTTTTCCTCTACAGTCAGAAACAAGACAAGGATGTCTATTCTCACCACTTCTATTTAATATAGTACTGGAAGTCCTAGTCAACAGCAATCAGACAACAAAAAGCAATAGAAGGAATTCAAATGGTAAGGAAGAAGTAAAACTTTCACTAGTTGCAAGTGACATGATACTATATATAGAAAACTAGAAAGAGTCCACCAAAAAACTGCTAGAACCAATAAGTAAATTCAGTATAGTCACAGGATACAATATCAATGTACAGAAATCTGTTGCATTTCTATACACCAATAATGAAGTAGTGGAAAGAGAAATCAAGGAATCCATCCCATTTACAATTGCACCAAAACCATAAGATACCTAGGAATAAACCTGACCAATGAGGTGAAAGACCCATACTCTGAAAACTATAAAACACTGATGAAAGAAATGAAGATGACATAAAGAAATGGAAAGATGTTCCATGATTGTGGATCAGAAGAACAAATCTTTTTAAAATGTCTGTACTACCTAAAGGAATCTACACATTTAATGCAAACCTATCAAAATACCAACAGCATTTTTCAAAGAGCTAGAACAAACAATCCTAAAATCTGTATGGAACCACAAAAGACCCTGAATAGCCAAAGCAGTCTTGAAAAAGAAAAGCAAAGCTAGAGGCATCACAATTCCAGACTTCAAGTTACATTACAAAGCTATAGTAATCAAAACAGTATGGTACTCGCACAAAAATAGATGCATAGATCAATGGAACAGAATAGAAAACCAAGAAATAAACTCACAACTATATGGCCAATTAATCTTTGACAAAGGAGGTAAGAAAATAGGGGAAAGACAGTTTCTTCAACAAATGGTGTTGGGAAAACTGGACAGCAACATGCAAAAGAATGAGTGGAACAGGACCACTTTCTTACACCAAACACAAAAATAAACTCAAAATGGACGAAAAACCAAAATGTGACACAGGAAACTGTAAAAATCTTATCTCTAGGATAGGAAGGATCTCTCACAGGAAGTAATCTCTTTGACATTGGCCGTAGCAACTTCCTCCTAGATATATCTCCCAAGGCGAAGGAAACAAAAGCAAAAATAAACTATTCAGACTACATCAAAATAAAAAGCTTTTGTACAGGGAAGGAAACAATCAGAAAAACTAAAAGGCAACCTATAGAAAGGGAGAAGATATTTACAAATGACAAATCTGTTAAAAGGTTAGTATCCAAAATCTATACAGCTTATACAGCTGAACACTCAAAAAGCAAACAATCCAATTAAAAATTGGGCAGAAGATATAGACACTTTTCCAAAGAAGACAGTCAGATGTCCAATAGAAAGATGAAAAGATGCTCAACATCACTCATCATCAGGGAATTGCAAATCAAATCAACAGTGATATATCATCTCACACCTGTCAGAATGGCTAAAATCAACAACAGAAGACACAGCAGGTGTTGACAAGGTTGTGGAGAAAGGGGAATGCTTTTGCACTGTTGGCAGGAAAGCAAACTGGTGCAGACACTGTGGTAAACAGTTTGGAGTTTCCTCAAAAAGTTAAAAATAGAACTAACCAAGATCCAGCACTACTAGGTATTTATCCAAAGAATACAAAAATACTAATTCAAAGGGATACATGCATCCCAATGTGTATAGCAGCATTATCAACAATAGCCAAATTACGGACGTAGCCCAAGTGTCCATCAGTTGATGAATGGATAAAGATGAGATGATGATGATGATGATGTGTGTGTGATGGAATATTACTTAGCCATGAAAAAGAATGAGATCTTGCCATTTGCAATGACATGGACAGAGTTACCGAGTATTATGCTAAGTGAAATATGTCAGTCAGAGAAAGACAGATGCCATATGATTTCACTCATATGTGGAATTTAAGAAATAAAACAAATGAACAATGGGAAAAGAGAGAAAAACAAACCAAGAAACAGACTCTTAACTATAGACTACAAACTGATAGTTACCAGAGGGGAGGTGGGGGTGATGGGTGAAAAAGGTGATGGGGATTAAGGAGTTCACTTGTGAGGAGCACTGGGTTTTGGAAGTTTTGAATCACTATATGGTACACTTGGTACTTATATAACACTGTATGTTAACTAACTGGAATTTAAATAAAATCTTAAAAAATGAATAAAAATAAAACATTGGAAACCTTCTTTATTTTTTATTGTTTTTGTTTTGTTTTGTTTTGTTTTTTACCTCTGAACCTTTTATTGGCCTCCTGCTCCTCAAAGGGTACCCTGTTTTGCTGCCTCAACGCCTCAGAATTTTGGTGTCGTTGGTCTCAGACACCACCTTGCTGTCTACGATCTTGCGGGTGGTGGTCTTCTGGATGGTCTGCAAGGAGTTGCTGCTGTCCAGGGCGTCAGTAAGACTGAAGTCCTCCCCGTCTTCCAACAGGCCATGGTAGGTGGCAATCTCAGCCTCCAGCTTGACCTTGACGTTCAGCAGGACCTCGTACTCCTGGGCCTGGTGCTGCCCCTCTGCCCGGGTCTGGGACAGCTCTGACTCCAGGTGCAGCAGGACCCCGTTGAGCTGCTCCATCTGCATCACGTAGCAGGTCTCGACCTCCCTCAGGCTGTTCTCCAAGCTGGCCTTCAGGTTTCTCATGGAGTCCAGGTTGATCTCCAAGGACTGGGCTGGTCTCAGCTCCGTGAGGGTCATCTCAGCTTCTCCGATCTCAGTGGTCTGTGTGGTGACCATTGTGGTGCTCTCCTCGATCTGCTGAGACCAGTACTTGTCCAGCTCCTCCCGGTTCTTCTGAGCCAGCTCATCATACTGGGCCCGGATATCTGCCATGATCTTGCTGAGGTCCTGAGATTTGGGGGCATCCAACTCCACCGTCAACCCAGAGTTGGCGATTTGGTTTTGTAGACCCTTTACTTCCTCCTCGTGGTTCTTCTTCATGAAGAGCAGCTCCTCCTTGAGAGCCTTGATCTCTGTCTCTAGCTGCAGCCCAGTGACATTGGTGTCGTCAATGACCTTGCAGAGCCCATGGATGTCGCTCTCCACGGACTGGCGCGTGGCCAGCTCCGTCTCATACTTGACTCAGAAATCGTCAGCAGCGAGCCGGGCCTTGTCAATCTGCAGAACGATGCGGGCATTGTCCACAGCACTTGCAAAGATCTGAGCCCTCAGGTCCTTGATGGTCTTGAAGTAATGCCCCCAGTCTCTGACCTGGGGGCCCTTCTTCAGGAGTTCCCGAATTTTCACCTCCAGTCTCTGATTATCAGCCTCCAGGCTCCTCACCCTCTCCAGGTAGGAGGCCAGGTGGTCATTCAGGTCTTACATGGTCTCCTTCTCACCCTGGTGCCCCCTATGCCCGCCAGACCCCCGGCCATCCCCGCTGCCGGGCCCCCTGCGCCTGCATAGACGCTGGCCGCGCTGCTGCTGATGGGCCGGACCCGGTGGCTGGACACCTGCACGGAGCCCAGGGACCGGTAGTTGGAGGAGAAGGTGGAGCGGGCGGTGAAGCTCATGCTGCTCGGAGAGCCAGAGGGCGACTCGGGAGGCCAGAGCTCAGGCTCGGGCCAGGGACCTGGAAACCTTCTTTAAAATACATCTTAAATGCCAATTAGGGATGATACTATTTAAGAATGCGGTGGTATCTTCAGGACACCTTTTATACCTTGAATCAAGGACATTTATATAGTTGTCTGTAGGAAAAATACGTAGGACTGGATACTGTGAAGTTCTTATTATTAATCCAAGTGACTCCACTTGTAAAATACACACATCTGATCCCTACAAATCTGGACTTTGCTGGTTTAAAGGTCTTCGGTTCTAAAGGAGGAATACAAAAAAAAAAAAAATTAAAAAAAAATTAAAAAAAAATAAAGGAGGAATACTTCTGCCAGAGGACACATGAAGAGTAACATTGAGTCATAAGCTGTGACTGCTACCTTGGCACTCCTGTCTCCTTGTGCAAAAGAAACAGCAAACAAGAAGAGGAGTTAAGAACTTGCCATGGATAACTGACCATGATCATCAGAAGGATGTGGGGCTCTTTTACATCATGGGGACAGGGGAATATGTGTGTTTCCAAGTGATCATCCAGGGTCACTCTTGATTACTTGCTTTTCCCGTTGTAATAATAAATTCAGCAATCTAGACCAGAAAATGGAATGGTGACGAAGTGAATTATGGTTTGCATATGTCACCAGGAAAGTCATAAACACCGGCCGAGTTATGATTTTAGAGTGAAAGGAATCTAGAACAAGCGTGGAGGAGGAAATGTGTATCAGCTGTGACCTTGAAACCAATTGGAGCACTGTGAGTGGTTCATCCCACCAACCTTTTCCTATGTTTCCTCCAGGAAGAGAGGTTCACCAGAATCCTGGAGGAACGGCATCTGAAATATATATGAAGTGAATCTAAGCAGCACAAGGGATGGACTATGATGAGCACATAGATGCAATTCCCAGATCCCTCTGAGGGAGGACCTGATGATTTAGCTACTATATCAGCAAACATGCTTTTGTTGTCCATCTCTTCAGAGATTCCTTAGGTTCAGAGATCTGCCTGGCTGAGGAGCATGCCCCTTCACAGGACAGCCCACATTCAATGGCGGATTAATGCAGAAGTATAATGGTACGATCATCTCTTTTTTTTGTAAATTTAAATCAGTTTTATTTCAAAATTTCCAACCTTGATAACTTTTATGGAAAGCATCCAAACACAGGCAGAACTTTGTCAGACAGCATTGCTATGGGTAGCTAACGGGCATTAGAACTTGCACCCTCCTTTGTGACACCCCAGGCTCCCTGGTAAACTCTGCTTCCAAGTACTCCCGTAAACCACACTACAAACTCAGTCTGTGTTCTCCACTGAACAGCTTCAGTTCACGTGAATGGTTCTTTTTTTTTTAATTTTTTAAAATTTATTTATGATAGTCACACACACAGAGAGAGAGGGGCAGAGACATAGGCAGAGGGAGAAGCAGGCTCCATGCACCAGGAGCCGGACGTGGGATTCGATCCCGGGTCTCCAGGATGGCACCCTGGGCCAAAGGCAGGCTCCAATCCACTGCGCCACCCAGGGATCCCAACGTGAATGGTTCTATCATCTTGGCAAAACTAAAGATAATCTGAAGGGCTAGTCTAGCTCTAGAGCTCCTCATGGCCTTGGCTAAGACTGGGCCTGCATCACGGTGTTGATCCTAAAGTCACTCATTAACAAACACCCTGCATATCTATCTCAAAGTCTCCTTCCTGGAGAACACGACCGCTAATACTTGTCTAACCCTAGTGAAAGGAAGCACATTTGGGGAGAGTATTAGGTTTTAGTTGCAAGGGATAAATGACTTCTTTAGGCATGAAAAGCATGCCTGTAAGAACTTCTGAGCATTTGTTGGAGTTATCTCTGTTTTCTGTATCTAACCATGTATCACTGTTGTAATTATTAGTATTTTACTCTTTCCTAATTACTGTGGCAACTTTATCACTTAATTTGCTCCAGCAACAGTTATTATTGAAACTTTCCATTAATCTTTGTGTTTGGTTTATAGCAGTGTGTGTGTGTGTGTGTGTGTGTGTGTGTGTGTGAAAAAGCGATCAGGTAATAGTCCTGAGTTTTATTACATGCCTTGAGGGAAAATTTTGAGATTTGAGCTTTATCTGATCAGTCAAAAAGAATCATCTTAGACCATCCCATTTAAATTAGTTTCTAGCAGCAGTTACCTGGCCTCCCAGAAGAACTTCACCTTCAGTGGGCTCATTGCCTCAGGATACCTCAAGAAAACTTCTTTAGGTTATTCTATACTCCATGACACAGTCTGCTAGTTTACCATTCTGGAATCTGAATTGGCATCTTACTGGCTTTCGTCTTAGCTCAATAAACTATTACAGATATATTTTCTTGGGTCTTGTTTCTGGAAGTCGTGATATTAAACTATAAAGATTAATCCTAGTTAGAAGAGACTAAAAGTAATTTATTAGAATAAAAGTGTAGTTCAAATATTTGGGAGAAGAGTAGAACAAATTAGCCACAGGAGAAGCAAAAACTATAGCAGCTCTTGAAGATATCAGTAACAGGATATCAGAAACTGTCTTGAAATATTTCCTGAGAATTTCCCCTGGTAGTTCTGAAGTAGGAAATCTAGAATATGACTTAGGAATTCAGGTCTGTTATAGTACATATTTTTAAAGTGTTTCCCACAGTAACTTAGCCCCAACCACCTTCTGCCCCTTTGTGTGTATTCCCAAATTTTAAAAATTTCCAGAGTCCCAAACTAAAAAGCTTCTGCACAGCAAAGGAAACCATCAGCAAAGTGAAAAGGGAACCTACAGAATGGGAGAAAATATTTGCAAATCATATATCTAATACCCAAAATATACAAAGAGTTCATATATCCCAGTAGAATGTAACAAAACAAAAATCCCCACCAACCTGATTAAAAAATGTGTAGAGCATCTGATTAGAAATTTTTCCAAAGAAGGTGCACAAAAGTCCATCAGGTACATGAAAAGGTGCTCAGTATCACTAGTCATCAGGGAAATGCAAAAGAAAACCACAGTGTAATATTCTCATACCTTATAGAGTGGTTATTCTTAAAAAGACAAGAAACAACAAGCGTTGGTGAGGATGTGGAGAAAAGGGAACGCCTGTGCACTGTTGGGGGAATGTAAACTGGTGCAGCCACTATGGAAAACAGTATAGAAGTTCCTAAAAAAAAAAAAAAAAAAAAAAAACCTGAACATAGAACTACCATGTGATTTAATAATTCTGTTTCTGTTTCTGGATATTTATACAAAGGAAATGAAAACACTAACTAAAAAACATATCTGCACCTCTGTGTTCTTTGCAGCATAATTTGCAATAGCTAATACATGGAAATAACCTAAAGGTCCATTGATGGATGAATAGGTAAAGAAAATGTCCGATATAGATAGACAGATACATATATCTTTCCATAAGAAAGAAGGAAATACTGCCACTTGTGACAACATGGGTAGACTTTGAGGCCATTATGCTAAGTGATATAGGTCAGGCAAAGAAAGACAAATACTATATGATTTCACTTATATGTGGAATCTAAAAGAAGAAGAAGGAAAAGGAAGAGGAGAAGGACGAGAAGAACCTCGTGGATACAGAGTGGTTTGGTGTTTTGCCAGAGGCAGGAGGTCAGAGATGAAGAAAATGGGTAAAGCCAGTCAAAAGGTACCAACTTCCAGTTATAAAATAAATAAGTCCTGTGTAACATACAGCACGGATGCTATAGTTAATCATACTGTATCACATATTTAAAAGTGCTAAGATAGTGAATCTTAAAAGTTGTTACCACAAGAAAAAAAATTGTAATGATGTGTGGTGATGGATGTTAACTAGACTTATTGTGGTGATCGTTTCGTGAGCTTTACATTTAATGAGTCCTCATGTTATATACATGAAACTAATATAATGGTATATGTCAACTATATCTCAATAAAACAAAAAGATTTAAGCAAGGCGAAACAAAGAGAAATCAATAGAGAAAATCAACAAACCAAAAGTGGATCTTTGAAAAGATCAATAAAATCAACAAGTCTCTATCAGGCTAAGAACAAATGAGAGAGTATGCTAACTACTGATACCAGAAATGAAAGAGGGGCTATCAGTACAGATGCTGTGAATTAAAGGATAATAAAGTAATTTTATAAACAATCCTATGCCCACAAATTTGATAACCTATATGAAATGGACAAATACACAGTCAAAAAAAAAAAAGAAAGAAATACACAGTCCACCAAAACTCACACAACAATAAATAGATGATCTGAATAGGCCTGTGTCTATTCAAAAAAAATTGAATCAATAACTAATGCTCTTTCCAGACAGAAAGCACCAGGACCTGATAGGTTCACTTGTAAATACTGCTAAACAATTAAGAAATAAGTTATCCCAATTCTCTATAATCCTTTCAGGGGATAAAAGCTGAGAGAATACTTTCTACATCATGTTATGAGGCCAACATTACCTTAATACCAAAAATCAGACAAAGACACAACAAAAACAGAAAAGCATAGACAAATATTTCTCATAGACATACAAAAATCCTCAACAAAGTATTAGCATATTGAACCCAACAATGGATAAATAGCATTATACACTCTAACCAAAGGGGATTTATAGCAGATATTCAAATCTGGTTCAGCATTTGAAAATTAGTTAATCTAATCCATCACATCAACAGGCTTAAAAATAAAATGTATGTGGCTATATCAACAGATGTATAAAAAACCCTTGAAGGGATCCTATGTGGCTCAGTTGGTTAAGCATCTGACTCTTGAGCTCAGCTCAGGTCTTAATCGCAGGGTCGTGAGTTTAAGCCCTGAATTCAGCTCCACATGGAGTCTACTTTAAAAAAACAAACAAACAAACAAACAAACAAAAAAACACTTGGAAAAATCCAGTACTCATTCATGAAAAAACTCTCAGTCAAATAGGAATAGAAGGGAATGCTCTCAACTTGACAAAGAATAGCTACAAAAAAACTACAGCTAATATTACACTTACTGGTGAGAAGCTCATAGCTTTCTCACTAAGATCAGGTAAAAAGCTGAAGAGTCCCTTCTTGCCACTCCTTTTTCAAAATAGTACTGGAAGTTCTAGCTAATGCAACACAGACACAGGCACAAACACAGACACAGATACACAAAGGAAATAAATGATAAGATTGGGAAGGAAGAAATAAAATTGTTTTTCTTTGCAGATGACATGATCATCTATGTAGGAAATCTAAAAGAATCAACCAAAAACTCCTGGAAATAATAAGTGAAATTGCAGGATACAAGGTTAAAACATACAAGTTAATTGCTTTCCTGTAAACCTGCAATGACCAAGAGGAATTTGGAAATGAGTGGGAAAAATTAGAGAGGGTGACAAAACATGAGAGACTCCTAACTCTGGGAAATGAACAAGGGGTAGTGGAAGGGGAGTTGGGCGGGGGGATGGGGTGACTGGGTGATGGGCACTGAGGGCGGCACTTGACGGGATGAGCACTGGGTGTTATACTATATGTTGGCAAATCAAACTCCAATAAAAACATAAATAAATAAATAAATAAATAAATAAATAAATAAATAAATAATAAAATGTGTGTTTCCACACATACTTTGAAAAGTGAAAGAAAAAATGGAATTGAAAACAGTACAATTTACATTTGCACCAAAACAAAATACCTCAGTATAAATTTAACAGAATACGTCCAAGACTTCTATGAGGAAAATTACACAACTCTGATGAAAGGGATCAGCATAAAAACTAAATAAATGGAAAGAAATGCCATGTTTACGGACAGGGAGACCCAACATTGTCATGACGTCAATTCTTCCTAACTAGGTCTATACATTCAAGTGCAGTTAGTGAGCAAAATCCCAGTATGTTATTTTGTATATATCAACAAACTGTAACATTTTTATGAAGAGACAGAAGACCCAACATAGCCAACACGATATTGAAAGAGAATAGCAAATTTGGAGGACTCAATCTACGCAACTTCAAGACTTCAAGACTTAGTAGAATAGGTGATGGGGATTAAAGAGGGCATTTGTTTTGATGAACACCTAGTGTTGTATATAAGTATAGAATCAGTATATTGTACACCGGACTCTAATATTACACTGTATTAAACTAACTGGAATTTAAATATAAACTTGGAAGGAAAAAAAAGAAGTGCATTAAAAAAAGACTTACTCTACAGCTATGGTAATCAAGACAGAGTTGTACTGGTGACACAATAGAGTCCAGACATAGACCCTCATAAATCTAATCAACTGATTTTTTTCACAATTTTTCACATTGTGATTTTTCACAATGGAGCAAAGACAACACGATAGAGCAAAGGTAGTCTTATCAACAAACGGTGAGGGGACAACTGGACATCGATACGCAAAAAAATTGAACCTGGGCACATACCTTACACTTCTCACAAAAATTAGCTCAAAATGGATCACACTTCTAAATGGCAAATGCGAAATATATAACTTCTAGAAGATAATATAGGACAAAACCTAGACGACCTTGAGGATGGCAATGACATTTTAGACACAGTATCAAAGATATGACCTAGGAGAGAAATAATTGGAAAGCTGTATTTTATTAAAATTAAAAACTTCATCCTAACTCTGGGAAACGAACTAGGGGTGGTAGAAGGGGAGGTGGGCGGGGCGTGGGGGTGACTGGGTGACGGGCACTGAGGTGGGCACTTGATGGGATGAGCACTGGGTGTTGTTCTGTATGTTGGCAAATTAAACACCAATAAAAAATAAATTTATAAAATAAAAAAATTAAAAACTTCTGCTCTCTCAAAGACTGTGTCAAGAACATGAGAAGACAAGCTACAGACTGGGAAAAATTTGCGAAAGACACATCTGATGAGGGACTATTATCCGAAATATGCAAAGAAATCTTAAAACTGAATAGTAAGAAAATGAACAACCCAATTAAAAAATAAGCAGAAAATTAGAAGACACTTCATCAGAGATATACAGATGGTAAATAAGCATATAAAAAGATGTTCCACATATGTCATCAAAAAAAGTAAATTAAAACAATGAGCTACCACTACACACCTATCGAAATGGCTCAAGTCCAGAGCACTGACGACACCAAGTGCTGGTGAGGATGTGAAGCAAGGGGAGCTTTCTATCATTGCTGGTGGGATGGCAAAATGGGGCAGCCACCTTGGAAGACATTCTGGTGATTTCTGATAAAATTAAGCATACATTTATCATATAATCCAGCAATCATGCTCCCTATTTTTTGCCCAAAGGATTTTAAACCTTATGTCCACACGAAAACCTGCATACAGATGTTTCTAAGAGTTTTATTCTATTTGCCAAAACTTAGAAGCCACGTTTTGTCCTTCAGTAAGTGAATGAATAAAATGTGATACATCCAGAAAATGGAATATTATTCAGTGCTAAAAAGAAATGAGCTATGAAGCCATGAAAAGACATGAAGGAAGCTTAACTGTGTTATTACTAAGTGAAAGAAACTTAAAAAAAAAAAAACTAAAAAAAAAGAAAAAAGAAACTAATTTGAAAAGGCTACGTACTGTATGACTCCAACTATATGACATTCTGGAAAATACAAAACTATGAAGAGAGCAAAAATGATCAATAGCTGCTTGGGATGGGGGAGGATGGATAGAGCACAGAGGATTTTTAACGTAGTGAAAATACTTTTTAGGATACCATAATGATGGATACATGTTATATATTTGTCCAAACCCACAGAATGGACAATATGAAGAGTGAACCCTAATGGAAACTATGGACTGTGGGTGACTGTGGTCTGTCAATGTAGTTCATCGGTTGTAACAAATGTACCACTCTGGTGGGGGATGATGATAATGAGGCTATGCATATGTTGGGGGGGCAGGGGTCATATGGGAAATCTTTGTACTTTCCCCTCAATTTTTAATGAACCAAAAGTTGCTCTAAAAATACAGTTAAAAATAATAAAAAGCACGTGTCCATATATATCAGGCAGTGATTAAATAAGATATGTTATAGACCTGGTATGGAATGTTGAGGACTCCTGAAAAAGAATGTGTCAGGGGTGCCTGCCTGGTTCAGTGAGCAGAGCATGCGACTCTGGATCTCAAATTCGGGCCTGGCACTGGGCATAGAGTTTACTTAGAAAAATATATCAGTGCTAGATATATAGACACATGCAGGAATAACCATGTTATAGTCAAGCCAAAAAAACAAAAAATGAGGGCTAGTTTGTATAGTATCTTCATAAAACACACTAAGCAGATGAAAAGAACATACCTAAGAGTTTATAACATTTGTTACCACAGCCATGCAGGATTAGAATGGTTAGTGATATAATTAACTTTTTTATGCATCACTATATTCTTTATTTTATTTATTTATTTTTAAAGATTTATTTATTCATGAGAGAGGCAGAGACATAGGCAGAGGGAGAAGTAGGCTCCTCTCAGGGAGCCTGATGCAGGACTCAACCCCGGATCCCAGGATCATGCCCTGAGCCAAAGGCAGATGTTCAACCACTGACCCACCCAGGCGTCCCTATTTTATTTTAATAATCACGCAAGACTTGTTTTTCACAGTGAGAATACCTTTGTTTTTATGACTATATTAACAATGCACATAATGAGTAAAGCCAAATATCACCAAAAATACAATTAAGAATGTAAAAGTCATCTGAAATCGTAGCACCCTGAGAAAATAAGCATTAACATTGTGGTAGTGACTAATTTGTAAAGGCACAAACACATGAGCACAATTTTCCCTTAATGGAACAATGTAGGTTTTAAAAAATCTAAATTAGGTGCTTAAAAAAGAGTCTTTTAGTTGGGTGGGTAGTTCTAGATATAGAATCCTATTGCAAACCAGAGAAAGAGACAGGAGAGAATTTCATCTTTCAGTTATCAATATTTATAACAGTCCTTTTTTATTTGAGCTATTATTGCATTCCCTCTAGAATCTCCAAAATAATGTCAAATTATAATATTCTCAGCAGGGATTTCTGTCATGTTTTCTATCTTAATGGAACTGAATTTTGCATTTTACATTCTAGGATGACAGGATTTTTGGGGGGTGACTTATCGTTATTCTTTTAATAGGTTTATTTATATTTTATCTAGATATTTTATGAGAATATCTGCTGAATATATCTCATATTTTTGCAAGGATTAGTTATCGATTTAATAAATTATTTTATTTCCTGATTGTATCAGTCGGTGTTCTCTAGAGAAACAGAGCCAATAGGGGCTATGCCTATATACCCATTTATATGCATATATGGGTATATATTGTATATGTGTGTGTATGTAAATATCTATATCTATCCACCTATATATATAGAGAAAGATTTATTATAAGAAATTGGCTCATATAATTATGAAAGCTGAAAAATCCGAAGATCTGCAGTCAGACAACTGGAGACTCAGGAGAGCTGATGGTGTAGTTTCAGTCTGATTCTGAAGGCCAGAGTCCAGGGAGAGCTGATAAATAAGTTGTAGTCTAAAAGCCAGCAGACTGGAGATACAAGAAGGGCTGATGTTTTAGTTTGAGTCTGAAGACTAGGAAAAAAGACCAATGTTCCAGCTCAGGGCAGTCTGGTAGTAGGAGTTTCCCCTTAATTGAGGAAGGGAGAGTCTTTTTATTCTATTCAGGCTTTCAATTGATTGGATGAGGGCCACCCACATTAGGGAGGGCAATCTTTTACTCAGTCCTTTACTGAGTCTTTTTTTTTTTTTATGATTTTATTGATTTATTCATGAGAGAGAGAGAGGCACAGAGACACAGGCAGAGGGAGAAGCAGGCTCCATGCAGGGAACCCGATGTGGGACTTGATCCCGGGTCTCCAGGATCACGCCCTGGGCTGAAGGCAGGTGCTAAGACACCCAGGCGGCCCTACTGAGTCTTTTAATTGAAAGTTAATCTTATGCAAAAACACCCTCACAGATACACCTAAAGTTATTTTTGAACACTTATCTGGGCACCCCATTGCCCTGTCAATTTTACAAAGAAAATTAACCATCACAAATCCATTCCTTGTCAACTCGGCACCCAATCACATCTCTTTAAACCATAGTAACCTGAAAGACACTAAGGAGGTCATGATTTTCTTGTGTACAGCTGAAAATGCACTACACTTTCTCTAGAAGAGGATGTAAAGTCTTTGATGTTTACTCTGCTTGATAGCCCATAACTTATGTACTATGATGTAAAATTAATAATACTTAAATGTAATAATATAAAGTCAGCACATCTACTGTTACATGAAAAGTAACAGGGAAGGAAAGAAAGATTTGACATATAGATAGATATAGATATAGAAACACACACAAACGTTCTTAACAGAATAAGGGGGGGATATTCATGACAGTTCCAGTCCCCATTTCTGTAAGTGGTAATTTGGTCATAGCTGGTATTTACAACTACCTTCATCCACTACCCATTCCATATTGCCTTTGCCTTCAGCAAACACCTCAGCTGGTTATGGATCTTTGCCTGGTGGGTTGACCCAAATCTTTTTTTTTTTTTTTTTTGACCCAAATCTTTATTCCCGAAGGGTCTCTGCCATGAACAGTTTTGTCAGGATTACATGATTGTAGTTATCCATTGACTAATCATGGGGCATGGTAATTCTAAGGGATGCCCTAAAGAACCTCGTGTATTCCAGACATGGTCTTCCTTTCCTCCATTGTGAAGTTGTAGTCCTATTTCCCTTGGGAAACAAGAACAGTCACTCCAGCCAGCACAGGAACTTCCTTCTTTGCCTGTTGACTCAAAGGTACGAGGAGTCCAAAGTTGCCCAGCAGCAATCTTAAGTTCCAAGTCCATGAAATCATTGTTGTGGCTCCTTATGGAAGCATTCCTCCCTTTGGAGCCAAGATCTCTAGGCCAGTAGACCATAAGGTCATGGGAACAGGAAGCAAAAATTTTACTAATGGGTCCTTAAAAATAATAGTGGTACCACTCCCATTTCCACCCCTTATTTTTTTTTTTAATTCTTTAATGAATCCTAACTATGGGAGAAACAGCATCATGTATTGGCTGTTGATTCAGAGTATATGCAGGCTTTTGCAGAACCTTGTCCAGCCATGCACCAGTTAGGTATTGCCACCTAACTAGTATTGTAACTCGGTCTTCAGAAAGCCATTCCATTATTCTACGAAGCCAACTGTTTCAGAATGGTGGGGGACGTGGTATGACCATTGAAGTCCATGAACATGGGCCCATTGCTGCATTTCATTTTCTACTAAGTAAATTCCTTGATCTGAAGTAATGCTGCTTTGAATACCATGACAGTGGATAAAACACTCTATCAGGCCATGTGGTAGTTTTGGCTGAAGCATTGCATACCAAGAAGGCAAATCCACGTGCAGAATTAAGTGTCTCTTTCCAGTGAGAGCGAAATACTGGCTCTTCCATGATGGAAGTGGTTTGATGCAATCAACCTGCTACCAGTAAATGGCTAATCCTCCTGGGGAATGGTGCCGTATCAGGGACTCACTGTTGGTCTCTTGCTGGCAGAATGGGCACTCTGCAGTGGTGAGTGGAAGTCCATGCTGCTGATGTCATGTAAAACCTCCATCCCTGTGAACATAGCCATTTTGTTCATGAGCCCATTGGATGATGATGGAGATGGCTGCAAAGCAGGTCATCCTATTCACTTGATTATTAAAATTCTCCTCTGCTGAGTTCACCCTTTGGTGAGTTTTCTACATAGAACACAAATATCTTCACACACAAGCCCCCCAAACCCTGCCATTCAGAGAGGTCTATCCGTATACTTCCTCAGATTTGCTTGTCACCGATTTTTCAGTCATGTTCATTCCAAGTTCCTGACCATCTAGCCAAATGCTTGGCCACCGATCATGAATCCATATAAAATCATACATCTGGCTGTTTCTCTTTTCAGACAGTTATGCCCACTGAGTGGATTTCCTGTCACCACTTCCTTCAGGGATGTCCCAGAAATGGGCTGTATCTGTCCACTTTCAGGTGTTGCTTACATATCATGCAGAATCATCTAGAAACCAGACTCAAGTCTTCCCTTCTTCGGTCATCTAATTGTAAGAGACTTTTCATGAGGCTATAGGTGTAGGCTAAGAGAGAGAAGGTAGTATAATAAGAGTAGGGACCATGGTTATTTGGGCCACTTTGTGTAACTTACTTGTACCTTCAGGGGTTTCTTGAGCCCAGTCACATATATACTGATTCCATTTGATGATGGAGTGCTACTGTTCATACCTGACTTCATGGCTTAGTGGGTCACTAACAGCAGTTCACGATGGGCAGCTCAGGTTGCATGGTAACTTGGTGACATATTGTTAAACAGTTTCTACTA
Organism: Canis lupus dingo; assembly: GCF_003254725.2. Lineage (NCBI taxonomy): Eukaryota > Metazoa > Chordata > Mammalia > Carnivora > Canidae > Canis > Canis lupus. The sequence goes on along the minus strand of NC_064281.1, from coordinate 112,562,096 downwards.
AGGCCCACAACAGTAGGCCAAGAACTATTTCTCAACAGTGGAGTAGTTTTATACTACTTTCGAGGATGGTAAAGCTTTCCTCGAAATCCCAAGGGCCTGCAGATTTACCTCTAGGGGCCTGCCAAATGCTGCAAACAGCATCCTTATCTTCCACTGTTACTTAAGCACCATTGGATCTGCTGGATCATATAGCCCAAGAGGCAGAGTAACTTGCATAGCAGCCTGGACCTATTGCAGAGCCTTCTTTTGTTCCAGGCCCCATTCAAAACTAGTACCTTTTTGGGTCACTTGGTCAACAGGCTGGATTTACACATCCAAATGAGGAATATGTTGTCTCCAAAATCCACTAGGCATTGTGCCTCTTTTTTTGCTTATGTAGTAAAGGCCAAATGCAACTATTTATTTTTTACTTTAGAAGGAGATATCTCAACATGGACCCCTAGAAATATCACTGAGGCAAAAGACCTCTGAACTTATATTGGATATATTTTCCATTCTCTGACACACAAACATCTTACCAATAAATCAAGAGTAGTTTCTTGTTCACTAGGTCCAATCAGCTTAATGTCATCAATACAACAGACCAGTGTGATATATTGTAGAAGAAAAAGATGATCAAAATTCCTGCAAATTAAATTATAACAAATCTCTGGAGAGTTGATATGTCCCTGAGGCAGGACAGTAAAAGTATATTGTTAGCAAACCGCTTTTGGGGTTCTTATTGACAGGGATGGAGAAAAAGGCATTTGCCAGATCGATAGCTGCATACCAAATACCAGGGGATGTGTTAATTTACTCAAGCAATGAAATCACATCTGGTATAGTGGTTGTAATTGGAGTCAACACCTGGTTAAGCTTGTGATAATCCACTGTCATTCTCTAAGATTCATCTATATTCCACACAGTCCAAATAGGTGAGTTGAGTGGGGTGGTGGTGGGAATCCCAAACCCTGCATCTTTCAAATCCTTTCACTGTGAAGTACAGAAATATCCCTCTGCCTATGTCTCTGCCTCTCTCTCTCTGTATCTCTCATGAATAAAAAAATAAAACCTTTAAAAAATCAGAAGAGATATAAAAATATTAAAGACCGACTTAGGTTTGGGAGTGTTTCTTTAAATAAGACAACACAGAAGCTTTGAAAGGGATGAGAACCATCCCTAAATTTGTACTGTTTCATTAGTCTTGTCTTCTTTAAAAATGAAGATGATTTTTCAGTTAGTATGGATTTAGCTGGATCACATAATAATATGAAAAGTTCTACATCTCATTCACTTCGAGAAATTTTACAAAATCAGTACTGACTTCCTCTTTGAACCAAGACAGTTTTAGTAAATTTTCTTAATTACTAAGCATTTTTTTTCAACTTTATCTTTTGCTTATTTATTTCAAATTTTATTGGGTTATCATCAAAAAATGTGACATGAAAAATATTTTTATTTGTTAATTTAAAAAGATTTTATTTATTTATTCATGAGAGACACAGAGAGAGAGGCAGAGACATAGGCAGAGGGAGAAGCAGGCTCCATGCAGGGAGCCCGATGTGGGACTTGATCCCGGGAGTCCAGGATCACACCCTGAGCTTAACCGCTGAACCACCCAGGCGTCCCTGAAAAAGATTTTTAAATCTTTGTTAAGGTTTCTGTTGTTGTTAAATGATTATTTTTTATAAATATTTATAGACATACACAGATATTTTCTCATATGAAACAACTTATGTGATTATGTATACATTAATATATACACACATCATACATACATGTGCATATATGTAATGTATATTACTGATGTATATTAATCAGCCATGTGATTCTTTATTTTTCATCTGATAGATCTATTTGATTATGAAAGAACCCTATTCAAATGTTAAGTGTAAATTGCACCGTTTTCAAATTCTCCTTGCATTTGTAATGGTTTTTGCTTATTTAACTTTTTTTAAGGTTTATTTATTTATTATTCATTTAAGTAATCTCTATACCCATCATGGGGCTCGAACTCATGACCCCAAGATCAAGAGTCACAAGGCTGTTCACTCTGAGCCAGGCAGGTACCTCATGCTTTATTTTACTTCTATGTGATTTTATACAGACATATTTTGATTATCATGTAAAGTATATATCTTAGTATTGCTTGATGTGACTTACATTTTTGTATTGTAGCTAAACTTAAAATTATACTTTGATAAGATAGTTTTCATATTTGTCTATTATTAATTCTATTCATCCCTTTATTTTTTACATTTTTAAAAAAATATTTTGTTTATTTGACAGAGAGCAAGCACAAGCAGGGGGAGCGAGAGAGGGAAAGGGAGAAGGAGGCTCCGCACCAAGCAGGGAGTCAGATGTGGGGCTCAATCTCAGGACTCTGGGATCATGACTCAAGCCGAAGGCAGATGTTCAACAAACTGAGCCACTCAGGCGCCCCTATCCCTTTATTTTTAACCTCTATGTTTTTGTCTTATTTAATTTAACTTTATTTATTTTTTAAGTAGGCTCCACACCCAGCATGGAACCCAACCTGGGGCTTAACTCACAACCCTGAAATCAAGACCTTAGTTGAGATCACGAGTTGGAGGCTTAACCAACTGAGCCACCCAGGTGCCCATTTTATTTTATTATTAAAGTTTAAAGACATACACAAATGCAAACTTACTGAGTATACTGCAGCTAAATGAGCATTCACAAATTGAACACATCTGTTGAACCAGAACCTGGTTCATCCAATAAATTGTTTAGCATCCCAGATGTCTTCCGCTCATGGAAAACTACCGCTCAGACTTGTAATGCCACAGATTAGTTATGCCTTTTTCACATTAGGTCTACATTTGATCAAAACTGACTATTGTGTATGATGTAGAGTAAGAGTGTGTGTGTGTGTCCTCCGCCCCCACAAGGATATCCAGTATTCCCACTAGTATTTATTTGAAAGATAATCCTTTCTCCATTATACTGCAGTGACACCTTTTTCATAAATTGGTTGATTGTATACATGAGATTTTGTTTCTGTATTCTCCATGCTATTCCATTGGTCTACTCGCCTATCCTCATACCAACTGCACCCTATCTTAATTACTACATTATTATTATAAAAGGACTTGAAACCTGATAGTGTAAGTCCTTCCATTTTTATTTTTATTTTTGTTTTTTTCCCCTCAAGATTATATTAACTATTATTGGATATTTGTACATTCATAGCAATTTTAAAAACCAGCTTGTCAGTTTCCATAAGTTCTTTATCATTTGTATATCTTTTTATATCTTTTCTTATTTACAGTTATCACTAAACCCTTTTAAGTCTCCAGTTAGATGAGTTTTGTTAAGTGTATGCAGGTTACACCACTAAAACAACCCAGTTTTAGAATACGTCCTTCATCCTCAAAAGTTCCCTCCTGCACCTTTGCAATGAATCCCCACCCCTATCCTTGGCTCCTGGCAAGCCACAACTTGCTTTATATCACTATAGTTTTGTTTTTGTTTTTTAACAAAAGAGAAGTTTATTGGGTACGCCGCAAGGGAGTGGCAGGCAGGACAGCAAAGGACAAACTGTCTGCCTATATCACTAGAGTTTTGCATTTTCTAAAAATTCATGTAAATGAGGGTAACAAAGTTTTCCATGGCCCCCCCCAGCAGAGACCAAGCCTTGTTTGCACCACCCAGGTCACCTGCTTGCTCAGTCCAGGAGCTGCTCCAGTCAAGAAAGATAATCAGATCAAAGTCTAGAGAAAAGGGCAGTAAAGCTATGCATTTAAGAGCCATTTGCCATATATATGTATACATATATATGTATATATAATGATATTTAATTTATAAAAATGACTGGAAAAACGAACACAAGATATAAACCTATGCGACTAACTATACAATGATATAAAGTAGATTAATAACTACAGTAAAAAACAAAAATAAGCCTTTAGATGAAATTTTTAATTTATGATAGCTAATGGGACACTTGAAATTATTTGGCTGAATGGTTTTCGGAGAATTGACAAATAGACCTAGAATACCCATCCATCTGGCTAACTTCATCAAGATTAATTTAAAATATCTCCTTTTTGGGGAGATTTTTCTAATGTACTTCCTTTGTGCATAGGATCACTTCCCGCGTTATACTTCATTACATCTTTTTTTATGTATACAGATATCCTTGTCCTCTTATCTCAGTAGCTTCAGGGCCCAAATCTTTTGATTTAAAGAAAGTACTACTAAAAAATAAAAAATAAACAAAAATAAATAAACAAAAGAAAGTACTGGTTCTCCAACTTAGAGATACATGAAAATCACTAGGGAACTTTCAAAAACTGATGCTTGGACTTTGTCTCAGACTAATAAAGGCAGAATCTCTGTGGGTAGGGCATAGGCATTGCTGTGCTTATTGTTTCTGTTGTTTTGTTTTGTAGCATCTCAGGTCACTGTAATTAATGTTCATTTAGGATTGAGAACCATTGATCTATCCTTTGGTAATTGTTAAAAAAACGAATTTCTGGGGCCCACCACAGACCCACTGAATCAGAAATTCCAGAGTGTTTACCCACTAATCTATGTTCTGACCGGCCCTATTGCTGATACAGGCATATCTCCAAAATGTGGGAACCATTGATCCGGCCAGGGTTACTCAACTTTGACAATAGATTGGAGGCACCTGGATGCTTTTAAAAAGTTCTGATGCCTGAGTACCTCCTCCCTAAAGAGTCCAATTTAGTTGTTCTGGAGTGTGATCTTGACATTGAGATCTTTACAAAAATCTTCCAGATAATTTTAATGTTTAGCCAATATTGAATACTTTACTAGTTCATGAGCCCTGTGAGAACAGAGATCATGACATAACCAGTCTTAGAGCTTCTGAATTTGGCACGGGATTTGACACATTGAATGAGGGGACAGGGGAAGAATAGATCAACCATACTAAAAAGGATCAAGCATTTGGATTTTTCTGAAGGAATGCAAGTCAGCTGCATAGTCTTCAATAGTTATCCAGAGGTTCTGACTTTATTCAGATTAACTGAGATTTCTTCATTTTGCTTTTCAGAAGTAAAAAGTATTGGTTCTAGAAAGACCATGTTTGGATAACACGATTTACTATGCTACTCCTTGTAAATAATCAATTGGAATAGAAAATGTGCTCAAATGCTCAACTATCTTTCAGGTTTAAAAAATATATCAGGCTTATCATAACTGGAAACCATTCAGCACCAAATGGATCTGTCAGGAAAATAAGGACTTTAAAATACATCCGCTCCAGGAAAAGATCAATTGTAATGCTTATTAAAGTAATCAGCTTAGTTATGTATGAAGACAGCCACATTTCCTTTTTGAATTCTGTTTTACAGCAAAATCTCCACATTTCAAATTGTTTTAAACCAAAAGCAAGAAACAAATATTTCATTATCTTCAAAAACTCAAAAAAGTATTCAACCAAGTTTAGGAGTTATTGAAGATTTTCTAATTGAAATTTGATTAATGCTGAAACAAGAGGGGAAAAAAAACCTTGTACTATTTTTCTTTTCAATTCGGTAATATAATGTTAAATTATTTTTTAGTCCTTCATTTATCTATTATAATAATTAGTATCAGAAATAGATTAAATTAAAATGTGTTGTTGAAAATATAATTTTCTGAATTATAACATCAAGATATTAGTCATGTTCAAAGAAATACAGTGAGAACAACCAACCAAAATGTTTTCCCATATAGTGTTATTTTAGTTTTATAAAACAAACAATAATCAAAATTTTATCAACAGTGAATCAGCATCCTAATCAAATAGAGTTAATTTTTTTTTTTTAAATTTCATTCACTTTTGAGCTTGACTCTCTATTAACTCCTCAAGGACCTGAACTCCTCTGGTCATTACCATCTTCCCTTCACCGAAGCAGATGATGAATAGATCTTGATCAGAGGAAATGACTACACCTCGCTTCTAAGCATGACGGGCTCAGTAGAAGGAAGCCACAAAGAGACAACAGCTCATATAAGTTGCATAAAATGGCTGATGATTTGATGAATTCTGTGTTACAATTTGAATAAAAAAGATCTAGAACACAACCATCATCAAAATGTTGGAAGTTGAATTGGTCATTTTCCTTACAGTCATATGATGAGAGCTCGATTTAACATTGTCTGCTTCTTATTTCAAGAGAGTTTTAATTTGGTATTAAATTAGTTATCATGCTTGGATGCAAACCTAATAACAGGTAAAACTTGAGGCACAACATATGACCAGTGAGCGTAAATGGAGATAAGCTTGAGTTTTCAGCCAGATCACAGTCTGATGGTCTTGAACACCAGGCTTTTTAGCCTCTCGGTAGCATCTTCCAGAGTAGATAGATGCCCTTGGGTGGACAACACCTTAAATCCTGTGACCTCTTCTCTGGGTTTCTGTCTTCTCTTGAATATTGGCCCTGTAATTTCTCACTGTCCGTTAGTCCCTTAAAGCTAGCGTATAAAAGTGTTGTCCAGACCCTAGTTGTCCCCAGCATTATGGCTGGCCTGAATTACCTGATCTGCTTTTATTAAAAGAAGAAATATAGTTTGTTTTATATTTATTGTATATTTAATTTCTAGAAGTCTATTTCTATGATAAATTTGCTAGATCTCTGTTTATGGTTTCCTATTTCCTGACAGTTTCATAAGTACGTGTTATATCTTATAATAATCATAGTTGTTTTATCATATCTGATCATTCCAACATACGGAGATTTTTTTCTTTACTGCATTTCTGTTACCTATGTTTATTCATGTTTCTTCTTGTTCATGGCACCTTACATGTTCTTGACTGTGTAATGCTTATTGGCACTGAAAAAATTGTCAGTATGGAGAATGTTGTAAGCAAAATAATGCTCCATCCACAAAGATGTCCATGTCCTAATCTTTGGAAACTGTGAATATGTTAGGTTACATGGCAATGGGAAATTAAGATTAAAAATGAAATTAAAGTTGCTAATAAGCCGCATTTAGACTAGAGCTAGTATTCTGAATTATTCAGATAGGCCCAGTGTAACCGCAGGGGTCCCTAAAAATGGAAGAGGGAGGCAGGAAAAAATATTGAGAAGAAGTGAGTGTAAGAACGAATGGTCAGGGAAATGCAATATATTTTTTAAAGATTTTATTTATTTATTCATGAGACACACACACACAGAGGCAGAGACACAGGCAGAGGAAGAAGCAGGCTCCATGCAGGGAGCCCGACATGGGACTCGACCCCGGGGCCCCAGGATCACGCCCTGGGCCGAAGGCAGCGCTAAATCACTGAGTCACCCGGGCTGCCCAAGGAAACACAATTATTGATGGGCTTCAAAGTTGTGTGAACCAAGAAATGTAGGTACCCTCTAGCACCTAGAAAAGGCAAGTCAATGACTTTGGCTTAGGGAGACACAGGGTTGGACTTCTACTAGAGACTCTAATCTATAGATTCTTCTAATCTCATCTAATCTGTACTACTTTAAAATAAATCTGTCTTTTAGGCCACTGAGTTAAAGCAGCAAAAGAAAGGCAATAAAGATCCAGGGTAGAAGTACCTTGTTCCAGGGAAGTTTTTTGTTTTTGTTTTTTTGTTTTTTTTGTTTTTTTTTGATTTTTTTTTTCGTTTTTTTGTTTTTTTTTTTTGTTTTGTTTTTTTTTTTTTTTTTTGCATCTGTCAGGTGCCTGGCAGCATACTAGCCCAGGAATACCTTAAGGCAATTTAATACCAGGCAATTCCCTGGATCATCCTAAACTAGTTTGCAAATAAATGTGCTGGCCAGCTCTATTCATTAACAAGAACTCTTTTCTACAGTTCCACGTTATGGAAAAGAAGTGAGTATGTTAGAAACCATTGAATCATATACTTTAAATTCATGAATTATATGGTATATGAATTGTATCTTCATGAAGCTAATATATATATATTTTAAATATTTTTAATATATACTTTTTAATGTGGCTGTAGTTCTTTGAGTTTCTGTTTTTTTTTTAATTAGGTTTATGCTTTCACTCTGATATTGGCATCAAAGTTCCTTATTTTTGCAAAATGTTTCATGGAATGTACATATATAATTTTGTAGGTATTGAAAAAAGTTTCAAATGTCAGGGAGATAAAATAATATTTGGGCTTCTGTGTGTGCATGCTTACATGAGTCCGTGTGTGTAATCTTTGACAAAGCTGGTGTCCTTACTTTTGTTTACATGCCATGGTCAGACTCCTGCCCATTTCTTTACTCATGCTCCTTATGTCCTCCCAAATCACAGCAGTACCTTTGTTTGGTTTGGTTGTGTATTTCGTTAGCATTTTTCTTTAGTCCTTAAGGGTTAAAGCAATAAATGCCATATAAACATGTATTAAAACGAAAGGTCTAGCCATTTCTATTCAAAAATCACTAGGATTGTGGTAAAGCACTAGAGAAGATCTTTCCTGGCATAGAAAGGTGATGAATAATAATCGTGCCTGATTTCCATTAAATTCCTGCTGATATCTCTCAGTCAATCATTTCTAAAGGAATGATACTGTGTATAAGTGATTATTTTTATTAGTAGATTTTATTTTTAGAGCAGTGTTAAGTTTAGAGAAAACTTGAAGGGATAATACAGGGAAGTCCTTTTGCCAGCAGTTTCCCCCATTAACCTCTTCCAGTAGTGCAGTACATTTGTTACATTTGACCATTTTTAACTAAAATCCATAGTTTACATTAGTTTTCACTGTTTGTGTTGTACGTTTCCATGAGTTTTGACAATGCATGATATCATATGTCCACCATGATAGGGTCATTGAGAATAATTTCACCACCTTAAAAACGTCCTGTGCTGCAACTAAGCTATCCCTTGCTTCCTCCCCCAGAAATCCTGGCAACCAGTGATTTTTTTTTTTTTTTTTTTTTTTTTACTGTTTCTGTGGTTTTACCTTTTTTCAGAATATCATGGGATTTTAATTCATTTCTGATCTGAGAACATGCTTTGTGTGAATTACATTCTTTTGAATTTGTTAAGGTATTTTTTTATAGTCAAAATTTGGTTTATCATGGTGAATGTTCCATGTGAGCTTAGTTATGTGTATTCTACTATTATTGGATGAAGAGTTCTATAAATGTCAATTAGACCCAGTTCAGTTCAACTATAGCCTTACTGATTTTCTACCTGCTAGATATGTTAATTAATAATACAGTAGTGTTGAAATCTCTGAGTGTGATAGTGGATATATCTATTTGTCCTTGAAGTTCTATTAGATTTTGGTACAAATTTTTTGATTCTCTGTTATGTTAGATGCATACATATTACGGATTTTATGTCAGACTTGTGTCTTCATTATGTTATGTTGTCTTAGAGAATTGACACTTCTATCATTATGTTAATGCCCCTCTTTACTTGTAATACGTTTCCTTGTTATGAAGTCTGACTTGTCTCAAATTAATATAGTTACTTCTGCTTTCTCTTGATTTTGGTATAACTTTCCAAGTCTTTACTTTTAATGTAGCTGTATTTTTATATATAAAGGGGGTTTCTTGTAGACAACATGTAGTTGGGTCTTGGTTTTGATCAACTCTGATGGTCTTTGTCTTTTAATTGGCGTATGTAATCATTTACATTTAACATGATTACTAATATGGTTGGATTGATATCAATCATACTAGTAACTGTTTTGTGTTTGTTGCCATCATTCTTTGTTTCTTTGTTTCTTTTTTTGGTCTTTCCCTATTTTTCTACCTTCTCTGGTTGTTTTTTTTAAATTTTTATTTATTTATGATAGTCACAGAGAGAGAAAGAGAGAGAGGCAGAGACATAGGCAGAGGGAGAAGCAGGCTCCATGCACCAGGAGCCTGATGTGGGATTTGATCCCGGGTCTCCAGGATCGCGCCCTGGGCCAAAGGCAGGCGCCAAACCGCTGCGCCACCCAGGGATCCCCCCTTCTCTGGTTTTAATTGAGCATTTTATATGATTCCAGTTTTCTTCCTTCTTAGAATGTCAATTTTACTTCTTGTTTTAATTTTTTGATTATTTCCCATAGAGTTTGAAATATACATTTACAACTAGTCTTAGCTCACTTTCAAACAATACTAGCTTGCTACATAGGTAGTACAGGTGTCTTAGAATATTCTAGATTCCTTCCTCTTTTCCTTTGTAACATTGCCATCATTCATTTCACTCATCCATAAGCTATAGTCATTTGGCATATTGTTGTTATTATTTTGAACAAATGTGTAAATGATTTTTAAGAAATCTTGGAAGAATACTAATTGATGTTTAGATAACACAATTACTGTCTTCAATGAAACGCACCAATCAACGTATTCTCTAATAATTGGGCTGTAATTTCACATTCAAAAAGATACTTGTGTTTCACTGCAAACCTGAGTGAATGTTAAAACTAATAAACACATGATCTACTGAGCATTTGCTATGCTCTAGGCACTGTTCCAAGTTTCTTACATGCATTATCACAGTTCCTTCTCACAAAATCTTTGTACTCTTCCCTGTTTTACAGTTGAATAAACTAAAGCACAAAATATTTACATAACTTGCCTAAGGACACAGGACTAATAAATTCCAGTAATTGTGAAAGTAAGATTTGAATTCATGCATTGTGGTTCCAGAGCATGCATGCATTTATTTATTTATTTATTTATTTATTTATTTAACACTATTCTGTCTCCAAGTATAGGGAAGGAAATATAAAATAATGAAGGAATGGAAACTAAATATTTATTAAACACAGTGTCCTAGAAATCATTCAATTACTTTATTTAATTAGTAATTACATTATGCATATCATTTAATTTAATTCTCACAATGTCCTATTAGATTTTTTATCACCTTTTATAGATAAGGAAACTATAGTTCAAAAAGATTAAATAATTTGACCAAGGACATGTACCAAAACAATGAGAGGGCCATTATTGTAACTAAGTTCTGTTAGACTCCAAATAATATGCTATACTACACTTATTGAAAAATCATCTCAGATTTCTCTAGTATATTGGAATATACTAGTAGGACACTTGCCAGGTTATTATACACTTGAAAATAGCAGGAGCATGAGAAACATGAAACCCTGAGATAAAAGGTGCCAGGCTCCCTAACTGAAAATCATGGAAAAGCCCTTGGTTACTCTTTAAAAGACCACTGCTGTCATCATCACCACTATCATGATTTTCATGTTCATCATCATTGATTTGGCCAATTAAAAAGAGATTTAAGTTCTTTATCCTCTAAAATATAATTTATATGGTGATGGACTAAGTTATGCCATTACAAATAAAATATTTTTCTGAACTCATTTTAGTAAGTACATGTTAAATACTCTGTAGAAGGTTATGATCTTTTCCTCCTCCAAATGCAAATGCTTTTGACACCTTTCTTATTCTGAAGCTTAGTGAGTTTAATTTAATGATAGGCAATTCTGTGGCTTAAGTTGTGAGAGAGATATTTTTAAAGATTTTATTTATTCACTTGAGAGAGTGAGCAAGAGAGAGAGAGAGAGAGTACATGAACAAAGGGCAGAGGGAGAAACAGATTCTCCCACTAAGCAGGGAGCCAACTTGGGGCTCCATTCCAGGCCCCCGGGATCATAACCTGAGCTGAAGATAGATTCTTAACTCACTGAGCCATCCAGGCACCCCTGTTGTGAGATATTGAAATGAAAATAATTCAGGACACTTATTAAAACTTTAAGGAGTCTCAATTTAGAGCAGCTTTTGCAAAATCACCAGTTATAAGTTGTTATTTTCACAGAATCAGTAATGAGTTTTAAGTCAAGCTGAGATAACTCACCAGTTTGTCAGAACCTGGGCTGGGCTATGCACTTTTTAGGGTGAATTGTTGAACATTGGACATCATTTAGAGCCTTCTGCTACTTTTGCCAAAGTAGAGAATAGAAGAATAGAGAAGCCCACATAATTTATGCCTAAGTGTTTTAGTATTTGTCAAAAAAAAAAAAAGAGAGAGAGAGAGAGAGAGAGAGAGAGAGACATATAGTGTAACATCACTTTTTGTGAATCTTCTTTAAACACCAAAAATCAACATTAAAAAATGTAAAAATAACTCTCATCTTACTAACTATCATGTAGTAATCATAATTACCTCTCCGAATTTTCACAAGGACTTTACGAGATGGCTATTAATTATAATCCCTGTTATGGAGGTAGATGAAGCTCAGAGAGATTATTAAGCCTTATTCAAAGCCATATAGCTCTACTCTAGTAATATGTGAAGCTAGAATTTGATCCTATGTCTCTCTTTTACCAAAGCCTATGCTTTAAATACTGATTTTGCTAGTCACAGTGAGTATATAGTCTTAGTTACTTAAGACCAAGTTCTCCTCTTGAAATAATAATTTTTGGTTCTATCCCATTACTTCTTTATTCAGAAAGATACTTCACAAGAGAATCAAATAAACTGGTAAATAACTGCTGATTGCAAAGTTATTTTTTACATTGTTGTAAAACCTGCCCCCTGTCACTATCCTCTACTGGTTTTCTTGATATGTAATATGAGACCCAAAGAGCCTCTTAAATCACAAAGAACAATGACTCTCAAGATACTAAGACTGGAAGAGGCCTTTTGAGCCACTATATAGCAGATTCTAGTTCCTTTTCCTTCACTGGGACTGTGGTTCTCACAAATTGAATATGGATTTAAGAAAATGATTTAAACTCAAGGGGAAAAAACAACTTCATTTCCACAGATGGTTCCGAAAATGACTGAAAGAAATCCTGAGATGAAATATGTTCATGAAATTTAAGGTTGAGCCTACAGAAAAACCACCATACAGGGATGGTGGAGGGCTAGGAGCCAAAAATTTACTTTATGAATCCACTGCAATGTTTAGTGAAAACTAGGTCAGTCGGACTCTGTGATCTTTGGTAACTCCTATCTCCGCAGACACAGGCATCTTTTTCAATGTTGAACCACAGAGCAGAAATGATTTTCCACAAAATAACATTTTCCTATGATTTATCCTTTTGGTAAAAAATAATAGTGTAAAATGGAGTTTGGGGATTTTAAAAAATAGTTTAGTATATGAAATATTATGGAGTAATATGAAATAATGATAAGTTTTATGTTTAATAGACAGTATAACCAACCTGAGAAAATAAAGTTAGACACCCTCTGATTCACCCCTCCAGATGAAAATACACAGAGTGGAGAGAGGAAAGAACATACCTAAGGCCTTCCTGGTATCAGATATTAGAGTTAGGAGGTTAAGCTGTGTGCTATGCCCTTTAATTCTGTCTTCTGCATACAGAAATAATAATAGTAACACTACATACCTACATAATATATACATACATGTGGAGACACATATACACACACACACCTAAATACATATACACCTCACAAAAGCCCTATAAAGTGAATACTATTCATAACATGTTGGATGGATGAGGAAGTAGGGAGAAGGGATAAATACCTTTTGCAAAGTTACATAGCTAAGAAGTGGTGAAACGGAGTTATGAATTCAGGTAGCCTGTATGTAGAGTCTGTACACATAACTACTTCACTATATTGCCTCCGTAGTCCAATTTGAACCTTAAACGTAACTAAGATTTAATCAAAACTTTCACTGAGGTCTCAATTGTGGGTGAACCTCAGAATATTATTACCTTTATTTTATCACTTAATAAGTAGCAGGTGGAAATATGCCTTGTCACTCAGAAGGCTCTTATATAATACTAACTTCAACTTCAGTTCCCTGTCATGAGAAAATGAAAGCAAGGAATTGTAAAGGACTCACTCAAGATTGTAGGATAAGGAGGAAATAATTCCAATACTGGAACTCAGATGTTCTTACTCAGAATCCTTCTAACCTGTTGACCAGCAGCATGTATTCCCAAAGCACAGAGGTTTGTCTGGCCCAAGGCAGGATCATAGAATTGGAGGAACCTCTAACATGTTCAAAGGCCATGGACCTGTAGATTTTTCAAGAATTCTCTAAGCTCCTGGATATAATATAAACTATTCTCTAAGTAATTGAAAGCTATTTCTTGAGGTAGTCTCTGTTGGAAAAAGCACAGCTTTTGTGAAGGCTGACATGGCCTCTAAGGTCTGACTTTGTCACTCTCACTTATTGTCTAACACATGAATACAAGTCAGAGGACATTATTTATATTAGCCAACAATCAGCCTTATATTTGAAGATTAATGAAACCACAGATCAGGAATCTTGTAGATGCTCCTTTAAATACACATTCTCAAATAAATATTTGTATGTGTAGACATTCTGGAATTTTAGGAAAGTGGATGGAATAAATACGCCAAAATGTATCTGTAGGAATACCAGGTCATTCTGAAATTCATCATCATAATAGATTTTAGATTTATGTAATACAGTATATAGAGGCAAAATTTCCATGTTTATACCATGCTCATGAAATATAGTTTATATCTGTCTTCTATACGCATGGTGTATTCACAAGTGTCAGGCGAAGAGAAGAATAGAGACAGGTACTCCAGGAGACAGGAATTGCACATACATAAGTCTTGCATCAATCTAAGGAGTAAAGATTATCTCTCACTTGACCCTTCCTTCCATGCAACACACTAAACTTTTTATTTATTTTTATTTTATTTATTTATTTATTTTTTAAGATTTTATTTATTTATTCATGAGAGACACATAGAGAGAGAGAGAGAGACACAGGCAGAGGGAGAAGCAGGCTCCATGCAAAGAGCCCTATGTGAGACTCAATCCAGGGACTCCAGGATCACGCCCTGAGCCGAAGGCAGACGCTTTAACAGCTGAGCCACCCAGGTGCCCCACAACTAAACTTTTTAGAAAGGGTTCTGCGAATGCCTAAATTCTAAATAACTCTTCATTCATTGAAAATGAAAAAAAAAAATTTAATCTGTAAACTTCCTCTCCACCCTGTCTCTCTATCATCACTCCCCTAATCTTCCCCAGATCTGCTTGTTGAAGTCTACCCACCCTTCAATAAGAAGATCAAATGGGATTTCTTCAAGGAATTCACTATTAAGCATGACCACCCCCATCATATTTCCACATGAAATTATTCTTGTTTTCTCCCCTGTACTCCTGTATCACCTTTCTCATACCACCATTATAGCATTTATATGTATTTAAATTAAAACACTAGAGAAAAGTTCTCAGTGGAAATCTGTCTTGGTCAATTAGTAATTATTGCTGATCATTTTCAATGAAAGCTGACAAAAAAGGAGGAGGAAGCTGCAGGGCTCCTTGGGGGCAGCAATTCCACCCTCTCCCTCTTTTCTAAGAATGGGCTTTCATTTCCAGGTATCAGCCCTCTTGGGTGGCAGTTGACTTGTTTTTATGACCTTCTGAGGTTAAGGAGCCAACTAGAGTTTTACTCCTAGGACCAGTCTGGTCCATTGATTTGAATTAAAGGGAGAAAGTTGTTTCTAAGAGAGATGATTTGTGCGCCTGCCCTCCACTAACTGCAGTGGCCCCCCAAAAGCTGATTCCTAATTGTTAATATGGAAACCTTTCATTTTCTGAGTTTCAGGTTGAGCAATTGAAATGGAGTCTTTATTCTCAACCAGCCTCCTCCCAAGGGCACAGTGGTAAACCATAGGTTACAGTGTCATTATTTAGGCTGTCTTAATTGCAGCGATTAGAATTAGAAGGCAAGCTTGCATTAATTTTAATAAAAAAAATGGGTATAGAGTTCAGGGAACAAGGTAAAATACTGCTTTTGATTCACAGTATAAATATGACAATGTTTTGTACACATCACCATTATAATTTGGCAAAATCAAGACTATTTCCAAAGCTTTATTATATTTTGGCGACTAGACCATTTTTTAAAGGCTATAGTTTACTGTTCTCTGTGGTATAAACTAGGTTTGTAACATGTCTACAAAAATTGAAACATACCTATGCTAGTTCATTGGCATTACCAATGTTATTTGAAATTATTAATCAAAAAAAAAAAAGAAATTATTAATCACGTAGCCCAACAGTGGAAGTCTGCCTGTTTCCTAGGTACTTTGAAAATCAGTCAGCAATCAACACCAGTGGTGTTTTTAATTTAATTATAACAGATTACGTAGTTATAATTGATATGCAATAAACTTTACATATATAAGGTGCATATTTGACCATTTTTGACACACACACACACACACATATATATATAAAACACATATGAAATCACTGTAATCAAGAAAATGAACATAACTATCACTGTCAAAAGTTTCCTCATGTCCCTTTGTGAACCCTATCCCCACCTTTCCTGTCCTGTCAATTACTTTACATTTTGGGAATTTTAATTAATTAAGTTTTTAAAGTTTTTTTTTTGTTATTTTTTTTATTGAAGTTCGATTTGCCAATATATAGTATAACACCCAGTGCTCATCACATCAAGTGCCCTCCTCAGTGCTCATCACCCCGCCCACCTCCCCTTCCACTACCCTTTGTTTCCCAGAGTTAGGAGTCTCTCGTGTTTTGTCTCCCTCTCTAATTTTTCCCACTCATTTTCTCTCCTTTCCCCTAGAATCCCATTCGCTGTTTCTTATATTCCCCGTATAAATGAAACCATATAATGATTGCCCTTCTCCGATTGACTTACTTCACTCAGCATAATACCCTCCAGTTCCATCCATGTCGAAGCAAATGATGGGTATTTGTCACTTCTAATGGCTGAGGAATATTCCATTGTATACATAGACCACATCTTCTTTATCCATTCATCTTTCCATGGACACCAAGATTCACCAAGGTTATGTATTGGACATTTGGGTTGCCTCCAGTTTAGGTGTAATACAAGCAAAACTCATATAAATATTTTAGTATAAGTTCTCTTGTGTGCATATGAATACATTTCTCTTGGGCACATACCTGGGAGCGGAATGGCTGCATTATATGATAGACATGTGTTTAATTTTTTAAGAAACTTGCAAACTGCTTTCTAAAGTGGTTGCACCACTTCTGATGGGGCTGAAATTAAGATTTGTTTTCATGCGGGATCCCTGGGTGGCGCAGCAGTTTGGCGCCTGCCTTTGGCCCAGGGCATGATCTGGAGACCCGGGATCGAATCCCACATCAGGCTCCCGGTGCATGGAGCCTGCTTCTCCCTCTGCCTATGTCTCTGCCTCTCTCTCTCTCTCTCTCTGTGACTATCATAAATAAATTTAAAAAAATTAAAAAAAAAGGAAGATTTGTTTTCATGCCTCATTAAACACGTGAACTGTGAAATGTGTCGGGTATATATAGGTCATGTGGATTTCAGGCAAGAGGAAGAGACTCTGCCCCATTTTGTAATTGCTCTTGTGGGAAGCATCTATTGGTTGATTCTTTAATCATATGTCCTTTAGTTTGTGTTTTGTTTTTGTGTTTTGAAAGTTTTTATTTCTTCTTCACTTCTTTTTTTTTAAGATTTTATTTATTTATTCATGAGACAGAGAGAGAGAGAGGCAGAGACACAGGCAGAGGGAGAAGCAGGCTCCATGCAGGGAGCCCGACGTGAGACTCGATCCCAGGTCTCCAGAATAAGGCCCTGGGCCAAAGGCAGGTGCTAAACCACTCAGCCACCAGGGCTGCCCCACTTTTTTTTTTTTTTTTTAAACAAGTGTTGGTGAGGATGTGGAGAAATTGGAACCCTTCACAATGTAAGTGGGAATGCAAAATGGTAGAGCTACTAGAGACAACAGTATGGGGGTTCCTCAAAGAATTTAAGATGGAACTACTATAAGATCCAACAATCCCATTTCTGGATCTTTATCTGAAAGTATTGAAATCAGGATCTTGAAGAGATATTTGTACTCCTGTGTCCATTATAGCATTATTCACAATAGCAAAGAGGTGGAAACAATCCACATGCCCAGCAGTGAATAAATGGATGAAGAAAATACGGTATATCCATTCAGTGGAATATTATTCAGACATTAAAATAAATTCTGGCATATAGTACAGCATGGATGAAACTTGAGGAAATTATACAAAGTGAAATAATTCACAGACAGACAGTTCCTGCATGATTCCACTTTTATGGGGTATCTAAAGTAATCAAACTCATTGAAGTGGAAAGCAGAATGATGGTTGCCAGGGCTAGAGAGTGGGGATATGGACAGTTAGTATTAAACTGAGTTTCAGTTAAGCAAGATATATAAGCTCTAGAGACCTGCTATACAGCACTGTGTGTATGGGCAGCAGTAATGTATTATACACTTAAAAATTTGTTAAGGGGTTACATCTCATGTTAAATTCTTACAGCAATAAAATAAAATCTAAAAATATAGACCTTTTTTTTTTTTAGAGTAGTTTTACTTTCACAACAAAACTGAGCAGAAACCATAAAGTTTTTATATATGCCCTGCCCCACTCCCAACAACCTCCCTATCAGCACCCCCACCACCCTGGTATGTTTGTTAACATTAATGAATCTACATCGATCCATCATTATCACCAAAAATCCATAGTTTACCTTAGAGTTCGTTCTTGGTGCTGTACATTCAATGGGTTTGGACAAAGTTATAAGAGCACATACATATCCACCATCATAGTATCCTACCGAGTAGTTTCACTGACTTAAAATTTCTCTGTGTTCCACCTATTCATCCTTCCCTCTTCCCAACCCTGGGTAATCACTGATCTTTTTACTATCTCCATACTTTTGCCTTCTCTAGAATGTCATATATTTGGAATCATAACAGTATGGAGCCTTTTCAGATTGACTTCTTTCACTTCGTAGAATGCATTTCACTTTCCTTCATGTCTTTTCATGGCTTGATAGCTCACTTCTTTGTGTAGTGCTAATACTCCATCGTTAGCTTGGCTTTTTACTCTCTTAAAAGTGCAATTTAAAAAGTAGAAACTCAGGTAGCTCCGGTAGCTTAGTAGTTTAGCACCGCCTTCAGCCCGGGGTGTGATCCTGGAGACCAAAGATCGAGTCCTATGTCAGGCTCCCTGCACGGAGCCTGCTTCTCGCTCTGTCTGTGTCTCTGCCTCTCTCTCTCTCTCTCTCTCTCTCTCTCTGTGTTTTTCATGAATAAATAAATAAAATCTGCAGGGGGTGGGGGTGAATGGTTGACGGGCACTGAGGGGGGCACTTGACGAGATGAGCACTGGGTGTTATTCTGTATGTTGGCAAATTGAACACCAATAAAAAATAAATTTATTATTAAAAATATATAAATAAAATCTTTAAAAAATAAAAATAAAAAGTAGAAACTTATAATTTTGATGCAGTATTATTCCCCAGTTTTTCTTTATTTTGTGGACCATCTTTTTAATATTGTTTTTAAGAAATCTTGGCTTAAGTGGCAACTGGGTGGCTCAGTCAGTTGAGCATCTAACTGTTTCAGCACAGGTCATGCATGATCTCAGTCCTGGGGTAGAGCCCAGCATCAGGCTCAGCACTTGGTGGGGAGTCGTTTTGAGGATTCTCTCTTTCCTCCTCCCTCTGCTCCTCCTCCTGCTTGTGTTCTCTCTCTTGCTCTCTCAAATAAATAAATAAATCTTAAAAAAAAAAATCTTGGCTTAAATCAAGGATGCAAAGATTTCTTCTTATATTTTCTTCCAAAATTTTGTAGTTTAAGATTTTACATTTAGGTCTAGTATATGTTTTGAGTTAATATTTGTATATGGTGTGACATTTGAATTGAAGTTCATTATTTTGGCATCTAGAGATCCAATTATTTCTGTAGCACTTCTTGAAAAGACTATTCTTTCACTGTTGAGTTGACTTTGTACCTTTGTTGAAAAGCAGTTGCCCATATTTATGAAAAGCTACTTCTGGATGCAAGGATATTTATTGATTTATTTTCTTTCTTAATGCCAGTATTACAGTGGCATGATACTGTAGGTTTTTTAAAGTGGTTTTTTTTTGTTGTTGTTGTTTATGCAATCTCTACACCCTATGTGGGACTTGAACTCATGACCTCAAGATCGTAAGTCACACACCTTCCTGAGCCAGCCAGGCATCCCTATAGTTTTTAATTAAAGTCTTGAAATTATGTTGTGTTTTTTCTCTGAATCTATTCTTTTTCAAAAAATATGTTTTGGTTATTCTAGATTATTTCAATTGCCATATGAATTTTAGAATTGATTTATTAATTTCTATAAATGTTTGATAGAATTCACCAGTGAAGCCATCTGGTTCTGAAGTTCTCTTTGTAGGGTGTTTTTTTTTTTTTTTAATCAATATAGGAATATTCAAGTTATCTATTTCTTCTTAAGTGGGCTTATGTAGTTTGTGTCTTTCAAGGAATTTATTCATTTTCTCTAATTCGTTGAAATTATTAACATAGAGTTATATGTTATGTCCTCTTATTATCCTTTCAACATCTGTAGCATCTGTTCTGATGCCATCTCTCTCCTCAAGTTGGTAATTTGTAATTTGTGTCTTCTCTATTTTTGTTTCCTGATCACTCCAGTTAAATCTTTTTTAAAGTCCAAGCTGATAATTTCTACCTTTTAAGTGATGACATTTGAACTATTTTCCTTTAATATGACTGTAAGTAAGTTCTCATACTCTGTCTTGAGAACTCTGCCTTTAACTCTCCAGATGCTCAGGGTATCTGTCAGTCTTTGTCTGGGTTCCCCTATTTGCACCACAACCTGGAAAATCTCTCAAGACAGTAAGGCAGAGGCTAGGGAATTGGATACCTCATTTGTTACCCATTTCTCAAGGATCACTCTCTTCTACTTCCTGATGCTCAATGCCTTAAAAAACATTGTTTGATATATTTTTCACTTAAAAAAATGTTTTAGGCAGGACAGGAGGGTATATCTAGTGTCTCTTATGGCATTGTGGTTGAAAGAAGGAGTCCCAAATAATTCTAGTTATATTACTTACAGTGTATTCCAAACATTTAGCATACAGAAAGATGTATAAACATGTAAAATCTACCCAGCTTGTGACCCTGAACAAATTACAAATGGATTTCATAAAATGATGATTATCAAAACATATTTTTATCATATGTTTACTTAATGGACTATGGTAAGGGTTAAATGAGAGGTACTACTTCATAATGAAGGCCAAACTGGACATTAGGAGTGAAATGATGGTATATTACAAGCCAGAAAAGTTACTTAATTATATTGCATATGATAGATATCCATGCTTGCACTTACTAGAGAATCTATTTCCTTTTTTATTGATATATAATTGACATATAACATTATATTAGTTTCAGGTATGCAACATAATAGGAGATCTGTTTTCAAATCAGACCCCAAATAGTTGCTTTTCCTGCATAAGGAAGCAGGTTAAATTGTTTCCTAAAATGTCTAGGTTAACTAACTTCACAGAAGCCTTCGCATGGTCAATGGCTTAAGAGCCCTTGCATTAGATCTCTAAGCTTACTTCCAAATTTGGGAATCTTTATTTCTATCTTTTCATTAGAAACATTGTACACCTATGTAAAAGTGGAGGGATATTTCCATAAGATTTTTTTTAGAGAAATAAACATAAAGTCCTGACTTACAGAGATAATAATGGTGACCAATGGCCATCTTAGATTTGAATATATTTTCATTTCTCAGGGTTCCGTATCTAAAATTTATTTTCTCAGTAAAATATGTAAGATGATCATAAATGGCCCAGACTTACATTTCTTACAGCTATTTAAAAATTACTCATCTTTCCAATAGTGACATAATACATATCATTACTCATCAATATGGTTTTAATATCCATGCCAGATGATTTCATAAAATAAAGTGATTATAAAACTAACTGGTCTGGTTAATGAACAAATTACATAATTATTCTATTTATCAATATAATTACCATTATGACTAACATGGTTGAAAACAGCAAACTTATACATCACATTATCAAATTCACTATGCAAAATCAGAAGGGGAATTTACCCTTTAGCCTTTTAAACATGACTCATATCCAGTTCACAAGGCACTGAGATCTGCTGTGGTATCTAGCCTATGTAATAGGAAGCTGAGCAGGGGTCTATATATAATAAAAAGAAGAAGGAAAATGACAGGCATCAAGATGTGTAGCACATATTAAGAGCACTGGACCCATATTTTACATGTTTAAAGAGCTTTTAACACCAACATATTTTTTATCATATTTCTTTATGTTTTAAGAATATCAAGAGGTGGTGTTTTATCTTTAAACATTTACTGTTAACCTTCAATTTCTCTCTATAATAATATTGAGTTGTATAGATATCATTTTGCATTTTTTATGGATTTGTTTTTGTGGAATTCTGGGCATCTGCTGAATAAGCACATTTATATCCTGACATTCTATTAATCTAATATTCCCCCAATTTTATTTGATATTTGATTGCCTTTGGTGGTGTCACACATTGCTGGCATAAATGTTCCTGTGGAATCGTAAACGAACTTTACTAAGACTTTACATTTCCTATACTTTACAACTTGGATGTTTTAGGACTTACAGGAATGGGAATTCTAGTACCATTTTAGTATCAGCTTCTTATAAACAACTTAGGTATATTTTCACCTTTATTTTTGCCATTTAACATATTTTGTGGTCATGTTGGTCCAACTTTCCCAGAAATAAATATAGCTTGAGTTTTGTGTAGTTACTACATAAATTTAAATCTTTCAAATATCCAACCCTTTCATCTGATATTACTTACAACTACTAAGAAAGTTATGAGATTATAAAGATTGTTATTCGTCTAGTCAAAGAAATATCTTTGTTTTTAATGTGAAACAGGAGTCTTCATAAACTAGAAACTTAATATTCTGTAGGTGCCAAGGACAGGCTTCCCCAAAATGTGCCACAATGGCATATTGATTATTTTAAATAAAAATTATTTGAGAGACAGCTTGCACAAGAAGGACACTCAGGGGACACCTGGGTCGCTCAGCGGTTGGGCACCTGCCTTTGGCTCAGGTTGTGATCCCAGGATCCGGGATCGAGTCCTGCATCGGGCTCCCTGCATGGATCCTGCTTCTCTCTCTGCCTGTGTCTCTGCCTCTCTCTCTCTCTCTCTGTCTCTCATGAATAAATAAATAAATAAATCTTTTAAAAAAAAAAAAAAAGAAGGACACTCAGACCCTCCTCTGTCCCCCTAAAAGCAGAAAAAAATCTCCCATGTGAAAGATACCCTCCCTGTACCAGGGGACAAGAACATACTTATCACCAAAGGTGGGAAATTCAGAGCCCAGAAGGCTGTATTAACAACCCTGTTACATTTTACTAATTTACTGTCTCCACTCAAATTCTGTTTAGAATTCCTTACTACTTGAAGCTTCCAAGTTTCCTTTGCCCTGTCAAGTGCTCATAGATCTATTGTCTCTTTGTCCAGAAAATATCAAAACTGCTTGCACTCTGGTCATTTTTTTTAGGTCTCAATTTCATTATTGAGCCTCCATGTGCACATAATAGAACTTTGTTTTTTTTTTCCTTCTGCTAATCTTTTTCATGTAAATTTAATTAGTCTGGCTGGAAGACCTTGAGGATAGAGAAGAATTTCTCCTTCCCTTCAATACACAACAAGCATTTCCATGATTGTTGTTAAGTGTGTATACAATTAATCAATCAGTTCATCATCTTGACTGAATTGGTCAAATTTGGTCATAATCTTGGATCTTTAAAGCTCTAGCTCAAACAAACCTATGTGTCAACCACTGGTTCAGAAGTTTTTGTTTTTGTTTTTTTCATTTTTTTAACATTTTATTTATTTATTCATAGAGACAGAGAGAGACAGAGACAGAGACACAGGCAGAGGGAGAAGCAGGCTCCATGCAGGGAGCCCGATGTGGGACTCGATCCTGGGTCTCCGGGATCACACCCCGGGCTGGAGGCAGTGCTAAACCCACTGAGCCACCAGGGCTGCCCCTAGTTCAGCAGTTTTGAGTGAACATCACTGAACTTCTTTATGTATGTCAGACAAAATATGTGTGGTTATGCTATGACTACAATAGCCACAAAACCTCAAGGGCTTAAAACAATAAAAGGTGTACTCTTGCTTATGCTATATGTGAATCTTCAATTGGCAGGGGACCCAGATCATCATTGTTACTCAAGGACCCACACAGAGCAGCCACCATCTCAACCATCCTTAGTTACTTTACCTCTAGTAATAGTCCTCTGGAGGGTGTGGTTTTGACAATTAAATCCTCCCACTGAGAGTGATCATACATTATTTCTATTTGCAACTCATTGACCTGATCTCATGAGACCCTCTCAACTACAAGTTTAATTTTACCATGTGTCCGGAAGACAGAGACTTGGAAATATTTGTTGAAGAGCATTCATGACTACTTCACATTACATATTTTTCACATTGTATGATTAAAGAATTTTGCTTAATTAAATGTATAAACCTCAATGTAAAAGACAGAAACATGTGGAACTGACTTACATGTCTTATGTTCAAGTTGAATGCCTCATGTTCAAGTTAGATGTTCGAAGTTTAAGGTAAACATTTCCTGATCAAGTTAAACTACCCCAAAAGCCAAAACAAACCAGGCAAAAACAAGGTAGAGCATTTACATAGCATATAAGACAGCAGCCCAAATGTTCTGAGGAACTGACATTCACATTTTCCACCAAGATTATCTTACTTTAAAAAAAAAAACTACAGTTATTCCTAATTGAAAAAGGGTAAAATTAATTTTTATATTGGTTATACGGAGACCTAATTATATGATACTAATTACGTTTTCTCTGAAAATCGTTATTTGCAATGGTTATGTATATAAAATGTTTTTCCTTCATAAAATAAGATGAAATCAGAGAGGGAGACAAGCCATAAGAGACTCTTAACTTTAGGAAACAAACTCAAGGTTGCTGGAGGGGAGGTGGGTAACTGGGTGATGGGCATTAAGAAGGGCATGTGAGGGCAGCCTGGGTGGCTCATCGGTTTATTTATTTATTTTTATTTTTATTTTTTTGTTTTTGGCTCATCGGTTTAGCGTTGCCTTCAGCCCAGGGTGTGGTCCTGGAGACCCGGGATCGAGTCCCATGTCAGGCTCCCTGCATGGAATGGAGCCTGCTTCTCCCTCTGCCTGTGTCTGTGCCTCTCTCTCTCTGTCTCTGTGTCTCTCATGAATAAATAAATAAAATCTTAAAAAAAAAGACTGATGAATCACTAAACTCTAGCTCTAAAACTAATAATACACTAGATGTTGTTTCTTTTTAAATAAAAATTTTAAAAAGAAATGTTTTCCTTTATGTTTATGAAGTTCTTAACTAAAAAACATCAAAACAATTTCATTTCTCTTGCTTTTCAAGCTACAATATTGGAAAATTTCATTCAAAAGGAACTGAAATATGAGAAAATTGCTTTTGGCAAATTCTAGCAGAGCTTAAAAAAAACAAGGCAAATGGGGAAGAAGCAAAAGTTTACCCTTTTAGTCTTAGCCTCTTCACTGAAGAAAAGGAATCCTCTTTTATGCATGATTATGAAACTTTTTTTGTGATTTTTATTCACAGCAAGAAATAATTTTGAATTGCTATTTAAAAAGTGTGTGTGTGACAAAATAAAAGTATCATGAAATAATACTTACCCTTAATTTGAGATGTTTTTCTGAAATTTCCCACTGTATTTTATTACATTATACTAAAAATACATGCTTCTTGTGATCCACTAAATTTATTTCACAGTTAATTGGATGCTACCTAAAGTTTAAAAAGTATTTTAGTGAACTTAAGCAATATAATTGTAAAAGTTCCCTCAACCAAGGAACATGTAAAATATAATATGTGAATATTGAAAATCAAACTCCAATATTAAATTTCTATTAATAATGGATCAGAATGGACAGAGAATAGGTCTGATTTACTACTGTATCTTCCATGTCTAGTACAGAGTCTGGATAGTGTAGAGGCTCACTGTGGAAGGAAGGAAGGAAGGAAGGAAGGAAGGAAGGAAGGAAGGAAGGAAAGAGGGGGATGAATACATTTTTCACCATGAAATCTTAGTATTTGCACACTTTTAGGGTAATAAAAATAAAAATCATTGACAGTGCCTCAAAGAATTAAACCTAGAATTACCATATAATTTCAGAAATTCAATTTCTAGGCATATACCCAAAAGAATTGAAAACAAGGACTCAAATAGATATTTGTACACCCCTGTTCACAGCATTATTCACAATAGCCAAAAGATGAGCCAAAACAACCCAAATATCCATTAGATAGAGGAATGGATAAACACAATGTGGTGTATAAATACAATGGAATCATTCAATCTTAAAAGGGAAGGAAATTTTGATGGATGCTACAACATGGATGAACCCTAAAAACTTGATGCTAAGTGAAAGAAGCCAGACAGAAAAACACAAAGACTACATGACTCCATTTATATGAAGAATCTCAAGTTATCAAATTCTTTCCAACAGAAGGTAAAATAGTGATTATCAGGGGCTGGTGCAGGGGGGCTGTGGGGATTGGAAAGTTACTGCCTAATGGGTACAGAGTTTCAGTTTGAAGTGAAAAAGTTCTGGAGATAGGGATTATGGTGTCAAGATCAGGTGAATATACTTTATGCTACTTAACTGTCAAAACAGTTAAAATGGTAAATTTTAGGTTATGTAATGTTTTACCACAATAAAAATGTATCAGTCATTATTACTGCCTTTAACAACGCTTCATACCTGTCACAGCTCTTTAAAGATTCCAAAATTATTTAGGGGCGCCTGGGTGGCTCAGTGGGTTAAGCGTCTGCCTTCAGCTCAGGTCATGATCCCAGAGTCCTGGGATCGAGCCCTGCATCAGGCTCCCCATTCTCCCTCTCCTTCTGCCTCTCTGCCAGTTTGTGCTCTCTCTCTCTCTCTCATAAATAAATAAAACTGTTAAGAAAATAAATAAATAAGTCTCCAAAATTATTGAGTATATGATCTCCTTTGATAGTCCTGAGAACAACCCTGCAGTACACACAGCGTAGCTGTTATTATTCCATTTTGAAGATGAGAAAAATGGAGCTCAGGGAGTTTAAGTGATTTATCCAAATGATACATAGCTAACAGGTGGAAGAATAGACTCTTTAACTCATCCCAAGTTTTCAGATTGAAGTCTGACATTTTTCTCTGACACTCCATTCAAAAAACTAATGGTTCCATGGGGAATACATTCCCAAGACCCCATGGATGTCTGAATTCAGGGGTAGTACTGAATCCTATATAGACTATGATTTTTCCTATATGTACATACCTATGATAACGTTTATTTTATGAAATTAGGCTGGGCACCTAGTTGGCTCAGTCAGTTGAACATCTGACCTTGGCTCGGGTCTTGATCTCGGGATCCTGGGATCAAGCCCCATGTCAAGTCCCCGCATCCATGGGATCCATGCTCAACCAGGAGTCTGCTTCTCCCTCTCCCTCTCCTTTTGCCCCCTGCTCGCTCATGCTCTCTTTTTCTCTCCCTCAAATGAATAAATAAAAATTTTTTAATAAATTTTTTTATTGGTGTTCAATTTGCCAACATATAGAATAACACCCAGTGCTCATCCCGTCAAGTGCCCCCCTCAGTGCCCGTCACCCATTCACCTCCACCCCCTGCCCACCTCCCCTTCCACCACCCCTAGTTCGTTTCCCAGAGTTAGGAGTCTCTCATGTTCTGTCTCCCTTTCTGATATTTCCCACTCATTTTTTCTCCTTTTCCCCTTTATTCCCTTTCACTATTGAATAAATAAAATCTTGAAAAACATGATAAATTAGGCACAAGAAGAGATTAACAATAATAACTAATATATCCTTTATAATAAAAGCTTTATGAATGTGGTTTCTCTCTCTCAAAATATCTTGGTATACTGTACCCACCCTTCTTCCTATGATAACGTGAGATGATAAAGTGCCCACGTGATGAGATGCAGTGAGGTGAATGACATAGGCGTAGTGACGCAGTGTCAGGCTATGGTCAGCCTTCTGGTGCTGCATCAGAAGAAGGATCATCTGCTTCCCAAGCGCCACTGACCACGGAAACTGAAAGCAAAACCGAGGTGAAGAGAAACTCCTGAAATCCCGAATCTGTAGTATTTCAATCCTTAGATCTAAATTAAACTCTTATCATAATGCATTCAGATAATCTGCCTTTAAAATTGAAGCCCGAGATCCGATAAAAATCTTTGGAAGAGGATAATGAGTCAACCTGTCACAAAACAAAGACCTGGATTAGGTAACACTCAGTCAGACAACTTTCTGACTAATAGATGTATGATTTAACACTCAAGAATAATCCAGTAAATTCCCCCAGATAAACTTATTTTGAAACCTAGCCCGTGTCTTCTTTTATTGCCAATCCTCCCTCTCTCATCTGGACACAGATGCTTATTTTTTGGCCAGTGATATTTGCTTCATGTCATTCGTCTGTTTTCCCTGCAGCGAGGCTGGAAATGAGAGAAACGCAATGCATCCCAACTGCACGTGGGTGTCAGGAAGCTCATTTCTATTTGCAAGTAAAACCCACAGCAAGAAAACAAGAACCGAGAAACAAGACCAGAATATGATCATATTGTCTGCTCTATACATATCCAATGTGTATTAAGTCTCCTTCTCCCTCTCTCTCTCTCCCTCTCTCTCTCTCTCTCTCTCTCTCTCAATACAAGCCTTGCTAGGATATAAAGTCAGCTTTTCCAAACTTGTCGAAATGCAACAAATACATTTGAGAGATCTTTTTGAGTTAATTCTGAAACACATAATTCACTGCTCACCCATCACTTCCCCAGGAACACAGTGCGGTAGTAACATGGGTGATCAGCACGATGGCTGCTGAAAACTGTCAAAATGATCTCCTCTTGCTTTTAGTCCCTGACAGATTTGACAGGTACAATTTCTTGGAGCTTCTTTCATTATTTCAGAACAGAGATGGGCTGGCATGAAATCCCCAACCTGCCTGGCTGCCTGTGGCATGTTCCAAAAATATCTAACCTACCTCTAGGTTCGTAGGGAATTGAAAGGAAGAGTGAAAGTTCCTTTGGACTTCCTCACAGATATCTTCTCATAGATGTTGCCTTACAAACTACACCCGTCAGCAGGCATGACCCCTTGGTGGGAATCAAGATGGCAGTAAGGCTCTTTCTGGAAGGTTTCTTTCTATGAAACACACCTGTCTATTCTTCTCAGACTGAACTAGAGGAAATAAGAAAGCCATATCTTGCCACTTAACTCGTTATTTTTTTCATTACATAAGACTTCTAAGTAATAAAGCAACAGAGATGACAGGACAGATGTATTTATCCACAAGCCATCCTCTAGTCTGTGATGTGACACCTTCCATCATTTCTCCCAAATTCATCTCCAGTGGCTCCCATGACACACTGTATCTCTACCTGCACTTAATAGCATCTGACGAGTATTATAGTTCTGTCTATGGTTTCATGAAACCTACCAGCATATAAGCTCATTTTTATATTCCTAGAATTTGGCACATGGTATTAAAAAACTGTTGTAAATTGGGTTCGGTAAACTAAAACATAGGGTCCTAATAAATCATCTAAAGATAACTCCACACATTGCTTATCAGTGGCTAACTGCGTAATTCACTTTATATTTTTATTTTCTATCTGTTAGATTTTATTTATTTATTCTTGACAGACACAGAGAGAGGCAGAGACAGGTAGAGGGAGAAGCAGGCTCCCTGGAGGGAGCCTGATACGGGACTCGATCCCGGAACTCTGGGATCACACCCTGAGCCAAAGGCAGACGCTCAACCACTGAGCCATCCAGGCATCCCAAGCTTACATTCACTTTATTTATTTTTTATTTATTTTTTTTACATTCACTTTAAATAAAAGTTGATAAATCTAATATAAATGAAGTTTGATGCATGCTCAGACATCCTTGGTCTTGGAGAAAATATAAGAACTAGTTATTACTAAAAAAATCAATTGTGGTTGCTCTCATTTCTTATGGTTGCTCTTCCCCCAGCTCAAGGCTCTTGATTCACAACTTATCGAAGGTTTCCAATCCGTTACACTTTTCTACTTCCTGAAAAGACCACAGAGTCAAATGAGGAGGAAACAGTAGGTTGACCTAAAAGTTGAGAGGGAGAAAACATGGAAAGTGAGGTGAAAACTTCATGGTTCAGCTCATTCCTGCAGGTGATCGTTAAGATACCTAAGGGCTACACCAGCTCCACATTGACTTTGACCTGAGGCACACGAGTCATATAAAACCTGCCCACTGAGCTAAAAAATATATATAAGAAATAAACCCTTTTATTACAGGAATAAACATCAAGTGTTTCTTTATCATCTTAGAGAGTTTAATTCAGACCGAATCAATACACTTGGACACAAGTATGCCGCACGGAGTAACTAAAATCTGATTCTATTCTTCATTCTTGGGTACAGCCTTATTGGAAATATCTGAGGGGGATACACGATAACATCTAATACTTAGAGGCATCAGAGTGTTAGTTTATCTTTCTTGGTCATCCACCAATCAAGTACAAGTGGAATCTCAGCTTGTCCTTTTAAAAACACCTTTATTTCAATAACCTGATTGTATTTTTTTTCCCATGTCCTTGCCCCTACACACACACACAGCACATCACATCACATCACATCACATCACATCACATCACATCACATCACAGTATATTATTCATTGTTCTCTGAACACATCATAGATGTCTTCAGTTCCTCAACCATGCTAATTCTGTGTCCTCATTGGAGTGTTCTTCCATCTCCCAATTTTTCTGCCTTCTCTTCCTTCAAGATTCATATTACATACTAATTCCTCTATGACCACCTCTCTAAGTACACCAGTGGCTTTGAGTACTCCCCTAATCTGCACCCTCAAAACACTTTTTGTGTTTATCATCTAAATTACAGCATTTGGGCCTTGGATCCTATTTCTGTTTTAGCTACAAATATATATATATATATATATTCATGTAAGACAGAGAGAGCAGAGACATAGGCAGAGGGAGAAGCAGGCTTCCCATGGGGAGCTCAATGTGGGACTCGATCCCAGGACCCCGGGATCACGCCCAGAGCAAACACTTAACCACTGAGACACCCAGGCACCCCTCTGTTTTAGCTATATTAAAGCTATTTAGCCAACTCCTCTTCAAGTTCCCATAAAGTGGGAACACACTTGATCACTTTTGCATTCCAGTGGCATTCAGCACCCTGTACTACAAAGGCTAGTTGTTTAATACACGTGGTTTGAATAGTATTACATGACTATGGTTTTAATGATACTAAGTTCACATTTCCCAATCTTATCAACTCTGATAAACAGATTCCTTTTAGCCCACCTTTATGTCCTTCCCTGTACTCCGGCTACCCAAGGAGAGCTACTTCAGAAAATGCAGTGATCCTGCTTTGCAGATACTCTCCTTTACTCTCAACACATGTAATTAAACTAAGTCTTCTGTGAATGAAGTACACAATTTCCAAGAGGGGCATCTTCTACCAGAGTTGGGCATCATATTTATACTGTGTCAAATTTAATAAATGGTACTTTTTAAAAAAGATTTTATTTATTATTTGAGAGAGAGAGAGCATGAACAGGAGAGAGGAGCAGAGGGAGAGAGAGAAGCAGACTCCCCGTTAAGCAGGGAGCCTGACATGGGGCTCAATATTAGGGCCCTGAGATCATGTCCAGAGCCAAAGGCAGATGCTTAACCAACTGAGCCACCCAGGTATCCCAATAAATGGTACTTTTATGCAAAGCCTATGTAAGTTTTAGGGTTAAAATGATGTGAAAAAATAAATAAGCATAAAATGCCTAGAAAGGGAAACAAATGGATATTAAAAATGAAGGAAAACATTGCTGCTACAATTTCTAATATTAAGCCAATGGCAGCAGAAACTCAGCAGAAAAGTCTATTCATTATTGAAAATTAAGGGATATCAGTCTTCGATGTAGGTGAGGTATATAATATTGGCATCAGTGACATCAATGGACTCATTCCCTCATGGCTTCTAAGAAAAAAACTTGTAAAAGTCATGGTGACTGAGGTATGAAAATGTTTTGAAAAAGCAAAACACTGAGGATCAATTGATTAGCATTCTCAAGCCAAGGTACTAAATGGCTCTTATTGTCTCCTTATTTCCAAATCATTCGAGAGTCCAAAACAGGTAAGAAAACAAATGTTTAAAATCTCCAACATTTGGGGCACAATGGGGTGGCTCATTCAGTTGAGCAATCGACTCTTGGTTTCAACCCAGTCATGATCTCCTGCGTCGTGGAATCAAGCCCTGTGTCTGGCTCTGTGCTCGGCGGGATGCCTGAGAATTCTCTCTGCCCCTCCCCCGACACACTCTCTCTCTTTCTCTCAAATAAAATAAACAAATCTTAAAAAAAAAACAAAAAACACTCCAACACTTATCAGTAGTGTATGCTAACATATTAAAATAAAAATACTGAACTGGATTGATATTTTGTAAAAATTGATGGTTAATTACTTAAGCTAAATTATCAATACATTTTATATATTCAATTTAATTGTATTGTTATTAAAGCAATGTAGGTGCATAATTTTATTTTTTATTATTTTAAATATTCATTTTATTTTAGAGAGAGAGAATGAAAGAGAGAGAGAGAGAGCACTTGAGTAGGGGGAGGTGCAGAGGGAGAGAGGGAATCCCAAGCCGACTTGGTGTTGAGTGTGGAGCCTGACTTGGGGCTCAATCTCACAACCCCGAGATCATGACCTGAGCCAAAATCAAGTCAGACCCTTAACCTATCGAGCCACCCAGGTGCCCCATAAGTGCATAATTTTAAAGTCAACTGGCCCTTCAAAGTTTATAGCTAGACTGTAGTCCCAGTCCCCAACCATGTTCTTGCCCACCCTTGATTCCCGCTCTCCAAACCGAACTACTTTTACATGTTAACTTTTTTGGTTTCTTCCAGTATTTTCCTTCGTATTTAAAATAATCTCCATATATTTTATTCTTTAGGTTTTTAGAGATATAAATAAATATATTCTCTTGACCCCTACTATACACGAAGAGAATTTATCAATCTTTTATTACTACACTTACCCATTACCCACTCAACATTCTTTTAATCAGCATCATTTGAAAAAAAATATGTAACCATTTTTGGTAAATAAATATTCAGGTTTCAAATTATTACCAATATACAAGTATTTTGTATCTGTGTTACTTGGATTATATTTTCTTTCTTGTATAAGATTTCCTTTTTTTTTTTTTTCTTCAGAGAGTTAATTGTTACTTATATTTTCCTATTTGTTTCTTTGCTTAGTCATCAAAAGAGGTCTCAGGAATGCCCTTATGCTCCTAGGGCAATGCATACCTTTTCTCCATACAAACACAATAGATAATTAAGTTAATTTTTTAAAATCATGGCTCAAGTGGTGTTCTATCCTGTGGCACCAATGGACTGATTTGTCTCTAGAACTGCCACATAGCTGCCATGTTAAGATGTCCCTTTATAATCATCCTAGAAATTTAATTTACCTCTTTCCTTTGCCGAGTCCTATTTCTTCATTTTTATATTTTTCTCTTTTTTAGTTGTTGCCTTCACTTTGTTGTTGTTGTTGTTGTTAGTGATATCTCCTAGTAATTTGTTGAAGAAGAATGAATGCAAATAAACTTTTGAAATGCCTATTGTGTTGCTTTCACACCTAACTGGAAGTTTGAATGCCATGGGATTCTTTTCTTTTTTTCCAAAGATTTTGTTTATTTATTCATGAGAGACACAGAGAAAGAGGCAGAGACATAGGCAGAGAAGCAGGCTCTCCGTGGGAACCTGATATGGCGCTCAATCCCAGGACCCTGGGATCATGACCTGAGCTGAAGGCAGATGCTCAACCACTGAGCCACTCAGGTGTCCCAATACCATGGGATTCTTGGTTGGAAATATATAATTCCATTTACAGAAAAATATATAGGGAATGTAAATTGATGTACAGTGGCAGAAAGCAGATCGGTTGTTGCTCAGGCAGTGGGAGCGAGGATACATAGAGGACCCAGTAAGGGAAAGGAAAGAATTTGGGGAGTGCGATGGCTATGTTCTCTGTCTTGGTGATGATGTGTTGTTCATGGATGTACATATATGTCAAAAATTATGAACTTGTACCCTTGACAGATGTGCAGTTTATTGTATGTCAATCATGCCTCAATAAATCTGTTTCGAAAATGTTATTAGGCAGGGGCACCTGGATGGCTTAGTCCATTAAGCATCTGACTCCTGGTTTCAACTCAAATCATGATCTCATGGATCATGAGATCGAGCCCCTTGTGGGACTATGTGCTGGGTGCAGAGACTGCTTGAAGATTCTCTCCCTCTGCCTCTTCTCCCACTCACGTGCCCTCTCGTCTCTCTCTAAAATAATAAATAAATCTTTTAAAAATATTATTAGGCAGCCTTTCATTAAGATTGTAGAATAGAGTTCCCTGCTCTCAGACCAAGCCTCATGGTAACTCCTCATCATGTCCAAGTCTATCAATTATCAAACTTTTGTTGTAATCACTACAGAGAAACAGAGAAGGAGTAATCAAGTTAGGAACATGGGATGTTACAGATTTAAAAACTCAGTGTTTTTTTTGTATTTTTTTAACTCTTTTGATAGTCATTTATTGTGACTAGATTGGCAGATGGTACTTTTAAACTCTGATGAAGGTATAACTCTTGAGATGGTCAGGTTTTTAGGATGCCTTCAGATTTTTTTTGGTTTGGATCACTTGCTGGAGAGTAGTGCATTTACCCAGAAAGAGATGACAAGAGAAGCAGACTTTGGTGAGAAAATAGTATGTTTGCATATTGTGCTTAAAGGAGAGATTTATGGATTATCCAGTAGGCAATTGGAGTGAAAAAGCGTGACATTTTGCATGAGATTTCTGGGGATTCGTTGTGGGATCTGCCACATTCACACTGTATATCTGTGTATTTATTCAAGCTTTACTAGCAAGTTTTAGTTTCTTTATGTTTAAATCAGGTTAAAAGTAATACTTATCTCACAGGGTTGAAAGTCAGGTTTGAATGAAATAATGGCTATAAATGTGATTTGTAAACTGAATTTCCATGTATGTGGTATACTAGACAGCAGCGACAGCAGCACAGACTAGAAGATGTATCCTATCATGGGCTTTGGAGTAAGAAACTTAGACTTGAATTCTAGCTCAGTTTTGCATCTCAGACAAGTCATTGCTCTCAGGGCAGAGTCTTAATTCCTTACCAGGTCAGGCTCGGCCCTTCGTGGTGTGACCCCAGCCCACCTTTCTAGTCTCACCTGCTCCTACTTACCTCAACACTGCCCAACTAGGAGTCAGCTTCCCCATGGCCACATGCTCTTCATTCTTATTCCCCTTTCAAGTGTATTCTTTACACACATATCATGTGTTGAGAATTGCCTTTGTTAAGAATTGAGAGTGAGGAACACCCGAGTGGCTCAGTTGGTTGAGCATCCAACTTTTGGTTTCTGCCCAGGTCATGATCTCATGGGTCATGAGATCGAGCCCTGCGTTGGGCTCTGGGCTCAGTGGGGAGTCTGATTGAGATTCTCTGTCCACCCCCGACCCCTGCCCTGCTCTCAAATAAGTAAATAAATCTTAAAGAAAAGCATTGAGAGTGAGTGTAGTCACTGCTACTTTCTGACTATTTTGGTTTTGGCAGGTATTTTAACCCCCTTGAGCCTCAATTTCTTTCACCTATAAAATATGAATAGTTTATATGTAAACTGGGGGAAGAAATAGCATTTGACAACAAAAGTATATTTTTACAATTAGCTTTTGGAAATAGCAGAGCTAAGTCAATCTTGGTTCTAGTTATTGTCCTACTACTTATTAGTTTGGTGACTTTTAGCCAGTTATCCCATATTTCTGAAAGTTTAAATTTCCTCCTCTATAAAACTGAGCTGTCAATGGAGTCTACTTCATTGGGTTGTTGTGAAGAATTAAGTTATGCACGTAAAGTACTTGTCAGTGTTCTTGGCAACTAGTGCATGTTTAATTAATGTTAATAATTATTATAATCATTATTGTGACTATCAGTTAAAAGTCAGAGAAAGAATGGGGTCATGACTACTTATGTCAAAGGATTGAATAATGACAGCATAAAGGGAAATGTACAAGATCCATTGTTAACGTTGAACCACTGGCAGGTATTCAAGATAGAGGGAACTCCATTTTTAGGGTTAATCAAAACATCTTTGCCCAAAAGAAATAAAATTTAGATCAGAATATTTGCTACTTCATAGATGGATCTGTTTTGGAATAAGGAGTTCATCATGGGAACTAGACCACATGAGATTGTGGGAGGAGTTTGGGAAATAAAAGTTTGGAAAGAGGAGGTGAAGGATCAGATAAAAGTCTGAGGTGAACAGTCAGAGCTTACAGAGGAATCTGGATAGACCCCAGGAAAGGAGCTATGGTGAAGTTTATTAAACATTATTGACGGGCAGCCCGGGTGGCTAAGCGGTTTAGCTCTGCCTTCAGCCCAGGGCCTGATCCTGGAGACCCGGGATCGAGTCCCACGTCGGGCTCCCTGCATCGAGCCTGATTCTCCCTCTCCCTGTGTCTCTGCCTCTCTCTTTCTGTGTGTCTCTCATGAATAAACAAATAAAATATTTTAAAAAAACATTGTTAAAAAAAAACATTGTTGACTCTTGTGTCTACCACCTCTGAACATGTTCAGGGATGCTTTGGTGGTGGACCTGGGTTGCTTCTGGTCAGCAGGACTGGTAATCTGGAGTAGAGAGGGGTGGAGGGAAAGCAAACCAGGAACAGCCGGCACCTCTGTGTCCATCTCTTACTGCACACAAACAAGGATAACCCTCAGAACACAATGGCTAGTGCTTCTTCTGCCTCCCAAATTTGGCTAACTAGAACTCTGAGCCATACTGGGAAGGAGGTCCTGAGAAACAGAGGTCCTGGTGTGACAAAGTTCACCCAGCACAACTTCTAAGTTTACATTTTCATCTGATGTTGTTGTTAGTATATTGGGAATATTATCTGTGATGCTGCTTCTATATACATGGCCTGCCTCAATACAACCATTCACCCATACTAGGGAGCTCTTCCTTAATAAAAAGTATTTTAGGGGTGCCTCCCTGGCGTAGTCAGTAGAGCATGCACCTCTTGATCTTGGGGTTGTAAGTTCGAGGCCCATGTTGGGTGTACAGATTACTTAAAATCTTTTTAAAAAGTGTTTTAAATTGTATTTTTAAATATATGTAATACACATAACGTATATGTATGTGTGTCTACTGTTCTCAATGCAAATACTGATTAACAAATGAGTGATCAACTGTCCTGGGTGTATCAGGAGGTGGGACTTCTGCACTAAATCCACAAACGTTTCAAGCAAACTGGGATGGCTGGTCACTCTATGACAAGACTCAGTCAGAATTTATGCCCAATATCAGCCTCCTTCTATGATTCTCTTTATTTTGTTTTTGTATTATTCCCTACATGGGAACTACTGTAATCTTTCCAAGCTCTGTATGAACAGATACAGTGCCTAGAATCAGGTGAACAGTGGACTTCCATGAACTCCCCCTTAGATTAGGAGCTCCATGAAGTCGGGATCACATCTGATCTGTTCACTGCCACATTCCAAACATTCACATTCAGCACAGTGTTTGACATGTGATATATTGTTGAATGAATTAATTCCATAATCTTATCCTCCATCAAGGCTTCAATGGAAGGAGATAATAATGGACCCCAGTGCCCCCTGCCCTATGAACCTATGAACATACCAATTATATATATATTTGTGTATATATATATATATATATATATATATATATATATATTCATCGAGTCCCTGCCATGGGACTCGATCCCGGGTCTCCAGGATCAAGCTCTGGGCTGAAGGCAGCACTAAACTGCTGAGCCACCCGGGCTGCCCATCAATAATGTTTAATAAACTTCACCATAGGTCCTTATCTTGGGTCTATCCAGATTCCTCTGTAATATATATAAATATATATATATTTTTTCCCTAAATGTTGTTGGACATGTTTTTTGTCTGTATCACAACACCCCAAAATCTATGAGTGCATAAATTCTACTTTATTTAGCTTTTTACCCCTAGCTTTTAGGTCTGATCCTAGTACATAGTAGATGTTCAATACGTATTTATGGAAAGAAGAAAAGTGGAAGTAAAGAGACTTAAATATATATCTATGTGATGCAACTGGTATTGAGTTCACAGAGGTATGCCAAGCTGGGGCTTGTTATATTAAGAAAGATGGTTTGAAGTTTATAAATGGACCTGGAGCATCTGAGAGCTTTTGCATTTTTAGTTGTGTACAAGAAACTGTTTCCAAAGGAATGATGGAATGAGGAACTCAGAAAATCTACTCTTCCATAAAAGCAACAAGAACATGGGCAAAAATGGTCAAAACTAAGTTTTTCAGAACTCTGGAAATTAACCAGTTTTGCAAGAATTCAACTAACTCTTATTCAAGAAAAATGGGTGAATATTTATAAGAACGGAGCTTTATGACAATTTACTTGTGCTCTCTTTGTCCCCCTCTCCTCAGTAACGTGGCAGCCTGGAATTCTGGAACTAGACAGCGGTGATGATTGCACAATCCCAGGTATATCTTAACAAACATTAAGCTATGCACTTCCAATGGGTCAGTGGCATAGTGTGTGATTATCTCCCAAGCTGTTATTTATTTGGGAAAAAAAAAGGAGGCAGACCATCGTTTCACAGAGACCATCACTGTGAAAGGGGAATAGGGAGTAACCATTGTACTAAAGATGTACAAGACTGCTTTGTAGGGGGATGACGATGTTCTGGAGCTAGATAGTGGTGATGGTTTACAACTCTGTGCCTATGCTAACCACCACTGGATTACATGCTTTATTTATTTATAAAGATTTATTTATTTTTATTTTAGAGAGAGAGTGCACGTGAGCAAAGGGGAAGGGCAGAGAGAGAGAGAGAGAGAGAGAGAGAAGCAGACTCCTCACTGAGCTTGGAGCCCTATAAAACATCTAGTGGCTGGATCTTAGGAACCTGAAATCATGACCTGAGCCAAAACCAGAAGTCAGATGCTTAACCGACTGAGCTACCCGAATGCCCCTAGATTGTGCACTTTAAAAGGGTGAATTTAATTTATGTGAATTACATCTCAATAAGGTTTTTATAAAAATAGAGAGAAGCTATTTCCCTATACATACTAAGGAAAACAATGACTATAAAGCGGTATCTTTGAAATGCTACACTGTCTATACAATTTTGGGGAACCTGAGGTGACTTCAACTACTTACAGAGAGGATCCTGATACTATAAGAGCTAAATGAAATAATGTCAATATGACTCTTTTCATAGTAACTGACACTTAGTAGGTACTTAATAATAGGAAAGTTCTATTCTCCTCTGGGCCGTCGAGGCCAGCTCAAATTCATATGATATGGTATGATAATTTGTTAATTTTTATGTCATTTTCCTATCTAGATTCTGTGTTCCTTCATGGTACAGACAACCTGATGCATCATAGAAAGTGGCGAGTGTAAGCATAAATCATGTGCATGCTAGATCCCACTCCCTGGTTTCAAACTCTGACTCCTCCATTCCTAAGCTATGTGACCACCTGCAAATTAGTCTCCATGCCTCATTTTCCTCACCAGTAAATGGAGATAATAATGATCCATAATTCCCAGCGTGGTGGTTAATGTATGAGTTAATCCACATAAAGTTCAGCTGACCTTTAAACAACACGGTTCAAACTGCACGGGTCCACTTGTACATGGATTTTTTTTTCAACAAATATAGTACAAGTACTGCGCTTGCATTTTCTCTTCCTTATGATTTCCTTAATAACATTTTCTTTTCTATAGCTTACTTTATGGCAAAAATATATAATACATATAACATACATATACATACATGCTATAATACATATAACATAACATGTTAGTCGACTATTTACGTTACCTGTAAAGCTACATAGTCTACCAAGCAACAATAGACTATTAGTTATGTTTTGGAGCAGTCAAAAGTTATAATGTGAATTTTCAGGACGCCTGAGTGGCTCAGTCAGTTCAGGTCATGATCTCAGGGCCATGAGATCCCATCCCCTGTCGGGCTCCACGCTCAGCATGGAATCTGCTTGTCTCTCTCCTTCTGTTCTTCCCCTTACTTGCACTCTCTCGCACACTTAAATAAATAAATACATCTTTTTAGAAAAGTTATACATGGCTTTTCAATTGCACAGGGGTCAGTGCCCCTAACCCTTGAATTCTCCAAGAGTCAGCTGTAGTTGGACTGGTGCCAGGCACAAGTACACAGTTGGTACATGTTAGCTCTTATTCCCAATACCTAGCACAGTGTTTGGCACATAGCAGGCGCTCAGTGGAATTTCATGTGAGTAGGATACAGTGCTCATTTGTTGTAGAGGCTCCATGGGAGGAGTTGGATGCATTGTGTAATTTTTGGAAAACCAAATGCTACAAGGCACAGCTATAAACTTGCCTTGACCTAGTTGGTACATGCTAGCAATTGAGTGGGGCTGGGGTAAGGGCTAGGGCAGGGGATGTTATCTGCTTCTATTTCACTTGATCCCTTTTACTCTCTAATGGTCCTGCCTTTGCTGGCAAAACAGCATCTCCTATCCATAAAGTGGTCTCAGTTCTCACTTCTACTCCTCTGAGTGGTACACCATGTGCATCAATGGTGACACCGAGTTTCTTCTGGTGATAAGTCAAGGATAGGTGTCATTATTGAAGTGTGAGGAGCCTAAGATGAAGCTGACTGATCATTTTCTAGAGTGATTAAGCCCAAACAGAAACAGGTCTTGTTAGGCAGAAAGCTTGTTTGTGCTAAGAGATATGTACATCTGTATTATGTGTCACCTCAAAATGTCATGGTCCATTTCCTTTACTTACAATAGATTGTGAAGGGAACTTGGTAAAGAGTCCTAATGTTTGCTTCCAGAAATTGTGTATGTGAAAGCTGTTCAAATGAGGAAGTTTAAATTCTTTTTTTAGTAAAGGAATCTAGGCCTCGCTTTATACAGAGAATATTCCAAGCCTGGAATTGAGTGCCTTCCAAAAAAATGGCTCTACACCATGTGCATTGACATTGACTCCCTCAGCCACCATAATTTATGGACATCAATTAGATAATGGGCTGCTTTGCCTGTTTTTATGAAAATGCCAATTTGGAACCTTGGCGTTGATGGAAAAAACCTCCTTTGCTGTGCATGGAAGGCAGCCAGGCAAATGGTCTGCATGG
The DNA here is from genome assembly GCF_003254725.2 of Canis lupus dingo. Taxonomy (NCBI): domain Eukaryota; kingdom Metazoa; phylum Chordata; class Mammalia; order Carnivora; family Canidae; genus Canis; species Canis lupus. The sequence goes on along the minus strand of NC_064281.1, from coordinate 112,521,100 downwards.
AATTCCTTCATCAATCTGGAATGGCAGGCAGTAAACGATTCCCTTTGAAAACTGCAATCACCTACTAGGGGCCTCACCAAGGAGGTATGCAGCTATTTATCCACACCTTTTCAGCCAGGCAGAAAATCCAAGGCTGTATCCTCATGACCAGACATGAGGCTGGGAGGATCAGGATCTCCAGTCAGACCCCAGGGGTTATCCTACATGCTGACCCTTGAATCACCTTCTTCCCCACTAACAGCCAAGACCTGGTTATTATACCAAAGACCTGGTTAGTATACCAAATCCGCCATACCTAGATCCTTCTTTTTTTTTTTTATTTTTATTTATTTATGATAGTCACAGAGAGAGAGAGAGAGAGGCAGAGACACAGGCAGAGGGAGAAGCAGGCTCCATGCACCGGGAGCCCGATGTGGGATTCGATCCGGGGTCTCCAGGATCGCGCCCTGGGCCAAAGGCAGGCGCTAAACCGCTGTGCCACCCAGGGATCCCAGATCCTTCTTCTCTTACAGTATGTTCTGTCTCAGGCAGCTCCTCAATCAGACCCCACCCCCTACCTCCCACCAAAATAATTCTACTGAGATCATCTCTTCAGCTCTCTAGTCTTTCCCAGACACTCGTGGGTCCTAGGAGTGGACACAACTTCGGTTCAGAGTCTCAGCATATGATGCAATAAACTCCTTAGCCTCGCAGACACCTTCTGCCTCTCCCTCAAACACAGTCTTTCCAGCTCTGCTGAATGACTTGCAGTTCATAGGGAGCATCACATTTTCTCGTGAAGCGGCCCCTGTTGGGGATGCTCTCTCTCCCCCTCATCTTGTCTACCTGGAAAACTGTATTCTTCAAGATTTCTCAAAAATCACTTATACTCCCAAACCTTATCTGACTACTCCCATTTATCTTATCCCCACTCCGCAGCGCACATAGGTGCACACACACCTGCACACACAGTGTTTCCTTCCTTCATGCTTCCAAGGGGATTATCAAGCGTAACACACTGTTCTAAATACTTAATATGTATTAACTCACTTGATCCTCATGAACGCCCTATGGAGAAGGTATTAATATCACTCCCGTTTTACAGACGAGGAAACTGAGGCATAGAGAGTTTGATTCACTTGCAAGTCATCACTCACAATTAGCATGTTGTGGAGTCAGGATTAGAACCCCAGCAAAGTAGTCTGTAGACTTAATCACTACACTAAATGGAGGAGCTCTGTCAGATACGTACTCACACTTGGAATATGTGTCCTAGGCTGGTGCAGTTCTGGTGGGAAAACAGGGGTGAGTCTTTCTATTAAGCTAACAAAAGAGAGATAATAAATTGTCCGTAGAGTAGCCTAAGTGACTATCTCACAACAGAATATTCCTTGTGGGTTCCAAGCTGTTAACCAGGTTTGTTCCATCCAGTCATGGTTGCAGCTAACACACTGTGCTTTTGCAGTGACCTGTTCTCAAACAACAAATGTCAACCAGTATAAAATTCACACGAAACAATTCTAATCAGAACCATCGTTTGCTGTGTACATTTTCATAGTGGAGTATGAGAAGGTCAAACTTTATTTAACAACTTGAATTTAGAAGAAAACAAGACCAAACAGAAAAAAAAAAAAAAAAAAGACCCCCACCCAAGACAGAAAACAAAAAAAAAAAAATAGGGTTTCAGTACAAAACAATATAGACATTCTTTTCTTACTGATCAATTATAATCTTATATCACCTATGTGTCAAAGAGGAAAGAATGTCAAAACTCTAACGGCTCTAACCCTTTGGATTCTCTCTGCTGAATACTGTTGGGTAGAAAAAAATAACATTTCAATTGGGTCTTTGGAGACTTTTGGAAAAATATTTTTCTCTTCTTTGCAAAGCCTGGGTGTGGAATACAACTTTCAAGTACCTAATGGGATCTGAGTATGGAGACCTAGAGAACTACTCTAAGAGGGAATAAGAAGGTAAAGATTTTTATTTCATCCTTGTCATGTATTTCCACAATTTCAGGGTATTAGTGTGCATGAGTTAATATAAAATATAATAGACTAGTCATAAAAAAAGAGCTTTAAAATTTTGTCCCTGGTGCCTATGTCAAAGAAATAAAAAAAATTATCTGGAAGTGAATGTATGTATTTCTCCCCTCCCTTCACCCTTTCCTAGCTGAAAATTTCATCCAAAAAGCCTTTAAGCAGGCCACAGGACAGAAGGTGGCAAGTGGGCTAGCAGACTGAGAGGTTCTGGGTATTTGCCACGTTCAAGAGACTTATATAAAAAAGTTAAGATATTAAGCCAATGGGATCCAGGTTTTTCACTGAAGGGAGTTAACATTATTATGGACAGGGAGAAAAATTACAATGAAATCCGTAGTATCATATTAGACTGGAATCCGAGGTTTCAAGTTATATTTTACAGTATATAGAAATAACTAGAAATACATATAGCTGTAAGGTTGCATACGTGTGCAATGCATGAGTACATCTAGCACCCAAGATCACTCCAGTGTCATCCAGGGCAAGTTACTTTATCTCTCAGTTTACTCATCATGTAATCAAGATGATAACAATCCTGGGGTGCATGGGTGGCTTAGTCAGATAAGGGTCTGGACTCTTGGTTTCTGCTCAGGTCATGTTATCAGGGTCATGAGATCAGTCCTGTGTGGGTCTCCACACTCAGTGTGGTCTGCTTGGCATTCTCTCCATCTCCCTCCACCCCTCCCCTTGTTCTTGCTCTCAAACAAAACAAAACAAAACAAGAAACAAAAGAAAGAAAAAAGATGATAACAATACCTTAGCAAGCTGGTTGCAAAGATCAGAGATGATGACTGTGTAAAGTTTCCAGGCAGAGTTCTCAGATCTTAGAAGACTCTAACCTTGAGTAAACCAGTATATATTTCTTACAAATCCAATATGCCATGGCCTAATATGGCACTGTGATTTGACTTGATAAGGTGGCATCTACTGTAAAATGTGGTGCCTCGGGCAGCACGGGTGGCTCAGAGGTTTAGCGCCACCTTCAGCCCAGGGCCTGATCCTGGAGACCCGGGATGGAGTCCCACGTTGGGCTCCCTGCATGGAGCCTGCTTCTCCCTCTGCCTGTGTCTCTGCCTCTGTGTGTGTGTCTCTCATGAATAAATAAATAAAATATTTTTTTAAAAAATGTGATGCCTCAAAAAATAAAGGTAGGAGGGTGATCATGACTTCTGTGTCACTTTGAGAGGACTGACAATTAATTTTAAATTACTTTCTGTCAAACTTTCAAGTGTTACAAGAGATTATTTACTTACGCACATATTTTGCAATGCATTAATATTTTAATATTGATGATTTTAAGGTCCAATGCAAGGAATACTCATTTCAACAACTCTACTGTCTTTCACTGTCTAGTTGAGACATGATGAACCAATAAGAAAAGGCTTCCTTCACAACTGAATAAGTTTGGAATCCTGACTTTGCCTAAATTTGAAAAATACATTACTGTACATGTAAATATGTCATTTATTTGCATATTTATTGAATTATTCATCAAAAGACTCCATTAAAAACGTGGATGCCTTGATAGTAAATTTTTATCACCATGGAAAATTTATTCATATGGAAATAGCATCAAGAGAAATTTATTAAAATGAAAATGGCATTTAATACAATGTTGAAACACTTAAAGAGATGAATTTACAAAGGGAACATGTCCCACAAATGGCTTTTCATAAGATTTCTCAAAATCTAAAGATACAAATTTAGAAAATGCCAAGAGTTTTTTTACAGGTACGCAGAATTATTGAGTCTTGTAACTCAGGCCACTGACTTCTCTTTTTCTCTTAGGTAGTAAAGCATTTGGAACTAGCACATCATGGTTTGTATTAAGAATGAGAAGGGTTAAGCTAAAATAAATAGGTGCTAATTTTCCTTTATTTGATGCTTATTTTTCTCTTAATTAGCTTATAAAAATCAGCAGTAAAAGGACATTCAAATACATAGCTATGGCAAATAGTCTTTTTTTGTATCCTACTGATTTCATTTTTCTTGACAAAACAAGGTGTTGGTTTACTTTTGTTTTGTAGGTTTGTTTGTTGTAATTGTGCTGACCATTGTCTTCTTCAAATAGGCTGTGTTATGAAAATTAAAATTGAAGACAGGCAACTGTGGCCTTAACATTTGGAGCAAAAAGAATGGTTCCACTGTCAAACATGAAAGTACATTGGGTTTTTAAAATATTTTTTAAAAATGTTTTATTTGTTTATTTCACAGACAGAGAATGAGGACAAGCAGGGGAGTAGGAAAGGGAGAAGCAGGCTCCCCACGGAGCAAGGAGCCAGATGTGGGGCTCTATTCCAGGACCCTGGGATCAAAACCTGAGCCGAAAGCAGACACCCCAAATAAAGCACTTATAAAGACATGTTGGTGGTATGAGCATGGACTTCAAGATAGCTTGGGAGCAGACTCTACTTTTTCTGGAATTTTCATATAAAATTAAGGAAATAAGGCAAGGTAGTAGATTCCTCAATAAATTAAATAAATTCTTAAAAATAGATTTCTTCACATCATATAGTAAAAGTAAGTTTTAGATTAATTACAATTCAATATAAGACACAAAATCATGAAACACATGGGCCTTTTGGATTAAGATTTGTAATATTTCTAGAAATGCAGAGATGGAAAGAATTCTGCAAGCCCAAAAGCTATGGAAACCATTACAAAATAAAAATAAAAAGTAGTTCAACTATGTGCAAAACCTTTTTACTAATCAAAGCACAAACACGTGAAAAAGGCAAATAATAAAGAAAAATTGTGACAAATATGACAAAGGGTTAATAAATTAATTAAATGCTAAATATCTGTTGTAGTAGAGTAAGATACATATATAAGCAATTTCCTTTATCACCAATTTTGCGTGAAAGTAACTGTCACAGAAGGAGAGAAGGGGAAAAAATTAGAAGCCAGAAAGTCTTAGACTCAATAATAGTTATTTTTCTGTAGGGACATTTAAATTAGATATTTTTAGAGCTGTAAGACAGTGTGTAGTTATATATCCTAAACACTACTTGGCAAATCCCATTTTATGATTTCTAGTCTAGCATCACTACCACCACCCTTAGTTCATTCTTCCTACCTATTTTTATCACTTCCATCCTTCATGTTTTTTATGGATTAAACAAAAGTGACTGTAAATGACCCTGTTACAAAGGAGATTTTTGTTATATTTTTTTCCTGCTGTATTCCTGGTGCCAGTTTCAGATAACCAGAATGTTAAAACCAATTGCTAATTATGTTTCCTTGTTAATGGTTCCCATTATACACAAATCTTTCCACGAACACCTTGAGCTGTAGGAGAAATGCCTGGATACATAAAACAACTCAATAATGAAAGCACCAACATTACAATAAAAACATTCAAAAAAGATATGAACAGTTAATTTCAATGGTGGGCATAGAAATGTTCAGAGTCAGTAGTAAGCAAAAAAAAATATGGAAATTTAAACAAGATACATTTTGCTTATCAAACTCACATGTATTATTTTTAATGACAATACATAGTACTGATGATGTGTTAATGGAAATGTAAATTGTCAAACCCATTTTCAAAAGGATTTGCTAGAGAAGGAGAAGGAGAAATAAGAGCAAGAGAAAATCATAAGCTTAAGGAAAAATAATGTACAGAAGCAAAGAGTTCTTTCCCCCTAATTTCCCTGTAAGTTACTTTTAAGTACAACTTACTGCAAGTCAGATTTTTTAAGATAGTTTATATTTTTAAGATTTAATTTTTAAGTGATCCCTACAGACCAACATGGGGCTCGAACCCACAACCCCACGATCAAGAGCCACACACTCCAACGACTGAGCCAGCCAGGTACCCCTAAAATGCATTTTATTTTTTAGAGCAGTTTAGGCTCATGGTAAAATTAAAAGGAAGGTATAGAGGCTTCCCATAAGACCCTTTGTCCTCCGACTCATAGCCTCCTCGTCATCAACGCCTACCACCAGAGTGGTAGGTTCATTATAACTGATGAAACTCCATTGACATCATTATCTCCCGAAGTCCATAGACACATATTTTTATCGAAGATATTCACCATAATTATCATGTGAATTTTAAGAATCAAAATATACAAAACCAGCTGATGTCCAATAATATGGTAACAGTTAAATTAACATTGGTCAATATTTTCAATATTTAACATTTGGAGAATTTTCAGCGCATTACCCACAATATAATCTTGGCTAAAATATGACAAAGCACTAACATATAAATTAAGTAAGCACATGAATATTCTAAATGAATATTCTAAATGAATATTTAGAACAAGAAGATAAATCGGGAAAAGTAAAAAGTTTACAAAGATGTTCACTAAGTGTAGAAATATAACATTTAAAAAATTAATTATCTTCCTATAACCCACCTCTCTGATACTCTTCTACATTTCTGGCTGAATATGATTTGATTGCTTCTTCCTATGGCAATGATTTTGTAATATCCTCTTATGTCATCAATATCATAGTCAGATAATTTAGGCTTTCCTCTAACATGGTCAACATTTAAAAAATTTAGCGGTACTTTAAAAAAGTTTTCCCAAGCATCACATCTTGTTTTTTTTTTTTTAATTTTTTTTATTGGAGTTCAATTTGCCAACATATAGCATAACACCCAGTGCTCATCCCGTCAAGTGCCCCCCGCAGTGCCCGTCACCCAGTCACCCCCACTTCCCCTTCCACCACCCCTAGTTCGTTTCCCAGAGTTAGGAGTCTCTCATGTTCTGTCTCCCTTTCTGATATTTCCCACTTCTTTTTTCTCCTTTCCCCTTTATTCACTCTCACTATTTTTTATATTCCCCAAATGAATGAGACCATATAATGTTTGTCCTTCTCCGACTGACTTACTTCACTCAGCATAATACCCTCCAGTTCCATCCACGTCGAAGCAAATGGTGGGTATTCATCGTTTCTAATGGCTGAGGAATATTCCACTGTATACATAGACCACAGCTTCTTTATCCATTCATCTTTCGATGGACACTGAGGCTCCTTCCACAGTGTGGCTATTGATATCACATCTTGTTATTGGCAGTGCTGTATGTGCCTGATTTGAGACAACTTCTGGCACATTTCCTTCGTATATGTGCTATTACAAACATTTTCACTGTTTGTAGTACAGCCACACGTTCATGCCTTAGAAACACAGAAATTCTCATCAATTCTATTCTACCCAATACCCATTTTGATTTATTGTTTTTATTTTCTTAAGATCTTATTTATTTATTCATGAGAGACACACAGAGAGAGGCAGAGACACAGGCAGAGGGAGAAGCAGGCTCCCCACAGGGATCCCAATGTGGGGCTCAATCCCTGCACCCCGGGATCATGACCTGAGCCAAAGGCAGACACTCAACCACTGAGCCTCCTGGGCGCCCCCTGATACCCATTTTTGAAAAGTCATGTCTTCCTAGGGCACCTGGATGCCTCAGTCAGTTGAGTGTCTGCTTTTGGCTCAGGTCATGATCCCAGGGTGCAGGGATAGAGCCCCCATCCTGCTCTGCGGCGAGCCTCCTCTCCCTCTCCCTCTGCCACTGACTCTGCTAGTACTTTCTCCCTCTCTGTGTGTCAAGTAAAGAAATAATATCTTTAAAAAAAAAAAGAGTCATGTCTTCCTACAATGATTATGTTATTTTTCCCGGTTTCTAATATTTTCCATGTTCTACAATTAGTATTTATGTGTTTTATGAAATACAAACTACATGATGAACGTACTAAAGCAAGTTAAAAGGCAGGATATAAAATATCTGTCTTTCCAGAAAAATCGGCTGGCTAAATGACTTCCAGAGTTTCTTCACTCTCTGTAACATTGTGTCCAAGAGGAAGGTTGAAGGTGATGGTCATGCGCAAAGATGTGCCCGTTCTCCTTATTGATCTTAAACACGCTGTTCAGATGTACAAGGGCAAAAGACTGCACTGTGCCATTCTCGTAGTTTGAGAATGTGATGTGTCTAGGTGGTATGTGTGAATGATGACGTGCCACATCTCGGTTGTAATCACAGCTTATTTATAAAAATTAAAGGAACCTTTTCTCCTGGTGCTCTGGGGAGCATTAAGGTGGGCTATTAGAACAGCTAATTATAAATGCGTGTTCATTGCTTCCATTTGTAGGCCATGTCTCCATGAGAATCAGCGCATCATTGGCACTGCAGCTTGCCAGATGCTTGGCTCGGAGGGCAGTACTTTTAAGATCATTGGAAACATCATAATTGAACAGGGATTATTGGTTCCAGCTTCCAAAATTGCTCTCTGCACACAGACATGGTTGCTTGCATCCATATGAAACGTGAATGAAGTGTATGAAATATAACGTAACTGGTCCTCCAGTGTGACCAACCAAGTTCTCAGATAAAGCAACCCTGAACATTTCTGACCTGGCCTTATCATACATTTCTACATCGGCTGACATTCTCTTTGCCTGATTTGGTTTAGAAATTCCCGACGGTATTATCCTTATAGCTGACCTGCTTCTCACTAGTTTTCCTTCTCAAGCTGTTTTGTTATCCTACCCATCGACTCTTTGCTCTTGCATTTCTGTATCTTTATTTTTATCTTAAGATTCACAAATTAGAACAGCTTTACACTTTCAAACAGACCGAGACAGGATCCATCCTCACCGAACTGATATGGAATTTCCTTCTTGTGGAAACATGCTTTACTTTTCTAGACAAAATAATTGATTACATAAATAAACAATTGTCATGTCAAATAAGAAGTCATTGCCATATTTTCAGAGGGTTTTTTTTTGAGAATCTTAGGATTCTAGGACTACTTTAAAAATTGTACTTCTTCAAAAAATTTTTCTAAAAAAGGATGACCACAAGATTTTTCCAGTATTATATAACCAGGTATCTTACTACTGTGTGTGGGTTGTTTGTTGTTGTTCAATTAATATGGCTTGAGTGGAAACAGCATATTATGACATGATTTCCAATAGGGCTCTTTAGTGCAATAAGACTTCATAACATGTATGTGATTATCCTAAAATATAAAATATTGAGTTAGAATAATAAAAACAGCTAATGTTGAGGGCTTATTAGGTCCCAAGAAACTATCCTATGCTCTTTATGTGCCTCATTATTATTAATATTACTATTATTAAGAGAGAGAGAGAGAGAGAGCAAGTGAGGGGAGAGCCAGAGGGGGAGAGAGAGAGAGAGAGAGAGAGAATCTTAAGCAGGCTCCAAGCCCAGCTCAGAGCCTGACATGGGGCTCAATCTCATGATCCTGAGATCATGACCTGAGCCAAAATCAAGAGTCAGATGCTTAAATAACTGAGCCACACAGGCGCCCCTCTTTACATACATTATAACTTAGTTGTCACAAACCTACAAGTTATTTACCACCATTTTACAAATAAGGAAACTAAGGCATGCAGTGGTTAAGCAGCTTGCTCAAAGTCACGTAGTTAACAACTAGTAGCACAAGGATTCAAATCCAGTCAGTTGAGCTCCAAAACTTATACTATTAACACTGTGCTATTCTCATTAATATTCATGAAGAGTAATTTTGAAATTGTGCCATGTTAAGAGTTATATCGGAGGAGGGTTATTCCTTAGAAGATTCCAGTGAAAATCCACCCCATTGTGGCAGTTCATTTCTGGCCAATGTTTTTGACTTTCAAAGCACTTCAATTTTTTTCTTTTTATTATTATTTTATTTTATTTTATTTTCATCACGATGAGTGTATTCTTTAATCCCCATCACCTATTTAGCACTTCAATTATTAAGGGAGGTAAAAAAAAATCAGAAATAAGGAGCCTACTGGGCTTCATAATTGCTGTAAGCTCCCAAATGTAAGAAATCTGCTTCAAAGTGGTGGTGTTGGTGTTTTATTTCATTTCAACATCATGAAAATTGCCAGATACTGCTGGAACCTAGCCTGCTTTCTTGGCTTAGTTCGTACATGAGAGAATATCATCTAATTCTTTGTCATATGCAAAGCAAAGACCCTCATGGAAAAGTTCTGTTAGTCTCTTTTATGTAAACCCATTTATTTCTGAACCTCCAATTTTGCTTTTGTGGTTTTTGGATGGTTTGATTAAGTAACTATTGATAGATAATGACATTGCTTTTAGAATGTATCAGCAGAATGCTTCAGTTCTGGCCTTCTTCAGGTTTGAACACACTTATTGAAATTAAAGCTATTCATCACATTAATGCTCTACTGTCATTTATGGTTAAGAAATAAAATTCTTTCCATCTTTTTTGGAAAAGGCAACAGGGTAAAATAGACACCAGCACTGAGATAAGACATCAGACAATGTCACTAAAAATGGGTAATCCCTTCGATAGTGAGAATGAAATACAGATTAAAATTTTGCAATAAGTTATGTTGCATTCAACGTTGCTCATTACCGCCCCGAGTGGACAATCTTGTGTAAATACCATTATCATTTTATCCTCATCTTGAGGTTTAAGGCTGAAATAGAAGGAATGTTTCTATACGGAGAGTGTTTATGTTGAGACTTAATGTTCAATGTGATGATATTGGGCTGTGGGACCTTTTGGGAGGTGACTAGGCCATGAGGGTGGAATTCTGGTGAATAGGATTAGTGTCCTTACAAAAGAGACCCGAGAGAGCTCTCTCATTCCTTCTGCCGTATGAAGACATGGCAAAAACAAACAAACAAAAACCAAACAAAGAAAAACACCTGTCCATGAAGCACAAAGCAGGACCTCATCAGATGCAGAATCTGCTGGCACCTTAATCTTGGACTTCTCAGTCTCCTGAACTGTGACAAATCAATTTGTTGTTTATAAGCCACCCAGTCTATGGTGTTTTTGGTACAGCAGCCCAAACCAACTAAGGTAAATGTTAAACTAGAAACTCCTATGAACTCTCTGTCATGGTATCATCTCACGCCCCCCACCACTTTTTCCAATCATAATAGTCTTCTGACAGTTTTGGAACTTGTCAGTCTATCTCTTGACTCAATATGTTTTTACTTGCTGCTCCCCAGGTGTGGAATTCTCTTCCTCCTTCTTTTAACCTAGATTGCTTCTCCTCTTTCTTAAATCTCACTTTGAACATCACCCCTCAGGGAGACCTTCACTGATGGTCCTATTGAAAGTACGTCAGATTTTATTTTATTATCTATCACATAAGACTTTTACTTTTTTTCCTTTAAAGCACTCATCACAAGCTTTATTGTGTCGGCACTACAATTTTTGGCTCTCTTGCTAGAAGGTAAGTTCCCCAAGAAAAGAAGCCTTGGGAATCTGGCCTGCTGCCATATTCCCAGTGCCTGCCATCTGGAACAAACTCGGCAAATATATACATAATAAATAAACACATTTCCAACATCACCCACGGTCTGGAGACAGTTGACACTTTGTCATATTCCTCAGAAAGAATGAATATATGGGGAAAATCCTGAGAAAAGATGTAGATTTTACTGAAGAATTCATAGGAGAGGAGTTCCTGGGTGGCTCAGTCAGTTGAGCGTCCAACTCCTGATTTAGGCTCAGGTCATGATCTCAGGGTCATGAGATCTAGCCAGGTGTCAGGCTCTGTGCTCAGCAAGGAGTCTGCTTGAGGATTCTCTTTCTCCCTCACCTTCTGCCCTTTCCCCACTTTCTCTCTGTGTGTTTGTCTCTCTAAATAGGAATTCATAGGAGATACAAAAGAAGTCTATATTTCCTTCTCTATGGTCTCTTCACTCCTGCTTAGCTGAGTAGCAGCTTTCCTGAGTCCCTCCACCATCTTCCCAAGGATTTGAGCTCTGTGCCCAAATATGTATACAAACAAATAAGCTTTAACTACCCCAAGACCCACTCTCTGAAGGAAATGTAATAACTAGCTATTATTAATCAGGCATGCTCCCAGGGGGCCTGCCAAGGAGTATTCCCTTGGGGAGGTGTTTTGAGAGAGAGAATTTTCCCTACTTCGTTACATCTCTAAATGTTTCTTGGTTCCTTGTTGGTTTTGTTTGTTTATTTTGGATCTGGAAAATGTCAGCCCCATGAGCCAGGGCTGTGGTGAAAGTCAAACTCAGTATGTATGAAAACATACATTTTTTTAAAGATTTGTTGGGAAAATACTATACGTTACACAGTGTGCTAGGTACTGAACATGAAACAGTGGTCCCTGCTCATGAGCAGCTTACAGTGCCCATTGTAGACTGTAGAGCACGGTGACAATTTAACTACTTATATCAAAGAATTGCATGTTTGCACTGTCATAGTGATCATGATTGCTTATGTTATTAGTAATTCTGAATTCTGAAAACAGCACTCAAATAACAAATTCTTAACATGTTTGATGTGGTATTTCATAAAGGTTATGGCTATGGGACATGATGACATTTTTGTTAAATAAAACCAGCCCTCTTTTCCCATAAGTTGGTTTTATTCCAAATCAGAGTGAATATTTTATTTTATTTTATTTTATTTTATTTTATTTTATTTTTTAAAGATTTTATTTATTTTTTCATAGACACAGAGAGAGAGAGAAGCAGAGACACAGGCAGAGTTAGAAGCAGGTTCCATGCAGGGAGCCCGATGTGGGACTCGATCCCGGGTCTCCAGGATCACACCCCAGGCTGCAGGCGGTGCCAAACCGCTGCGCCACTGGGGCTGCCCCAGAGTGAACATTTTAAAGAGGAAATTGCATGTGTTCTTGTCCAGTTGTTACTCATCCACTGTTACTCAGGAGTCGTTCTTCAAATACCCCAAATATAAGTCAAGCATGACACAACTTAGAAAAGAGGTCAGGTTCACGGTGACCCTTAGCCCAGACACAAGTGTCCTCCCACCAGCTCTTATAGCAGTGCTCCAGCCATATGGCTTCCAATTCCCCAAAGAGCCTTAAAGGAGAACTGTGTTACCTGGTCCTGCTTATCTGAATGAAGCTACAGCCCAACAGGAAACACAGTAGAAACACAGTATGTAATTACATTGCAGTATGATAAAGGCTCTAAGAATGAGCATGAGGACATAGAATGAATAAACCACGGGAATACAAGGTATAATACGGAATTTTCAAAAAGAAGAAGAAAAAAGTATGAGCATGAGGGGCTATTGCACCATAGATAGAGGCCCCCAAGGTGAACTGGGAGCATCAGGGAAGTCCTCTAAACAGAGGTGGTATCTGCTTAATGGCCTAAAGAATGAATAGATGGAAATCAGATGGAAAGGAGGCTGGAAACATGCAAAGAAGGGATTTCCATAAAGACAGAGACATCACCTCACAAAATGGTCCAGAAATAAGAGATCAACTTCATTTGGTTTCATCATGGCTATATAGTGGTAGAAAATTATAAAGGAGGAGAAGTAGTGGAACCAAATGAAGTTGACAGGGGTCTTGGGTACCAAGCATAAGGTGTTGTGGAGCATTTAAGGATTTCTAATAGGTGAGCAATCAATCCAATATAAGTTTTTTACAAAGAATAGTTAGAGAAGAAGACTGGAAGCAGAGAGACCAACAGTTAGGAGAATGCTGTGTAAGTTTATGATCATCTGGAGCAGGCTGGTAGTAGGTTAAAAAAGGAAAAAGCCGAAAGAGGTGTTTACAAAGCACAGGATTGAGGGAGAGAGACATGAATGACTTCTGTAGACAGGGAGGCAAGACCTAGATACCAGCTCCGACCCCACTACTTCCTAGCTATGCAATCTCACCCGCATTACTTAACCTCTTTTTTTTTTTTTAAGATTGATTTATTTATTTATGAGAGAGAGAGAGAGAGAGAGAGAGGCAGAGACACAGGAGGAGGGAGAAGCAGGCTCCATGCCCGGACCCCGACGGGGGACTCGATCCCGGGGCTCCAGGATCGCACCCTGGGCCAAAGGCAGGCACCAAACCGCTGAGCCACCCAGGGATCCCCTACTTAACCTCTTCAACCAAGCTTCCATTGCCCCAGCTGTCCAATGGAAATGGACTACCCAATCCAACTCATAGGGCAGCGCAAAGGCAAAATGTAGATAAAAGCTCCAGTTAGCCAATGTAAGAGATTATTAATGAGCTCTAAGAACCATGGTATTTGTTGAATAGCCACATAATGTCTGATCATCCACCACTGTCACGTCTTATGTCACTTGTTTTCCTTCATTTTGATGGGAGCACTGATACCTCAAAGCTATGTTTGAAAAAGGTAGACATTCATTGAATATTTGGTACTGGATATTAATTTGTTCAGTGGAGATGAGAGCTGAGAGAAAAATAATTGCAAAAAGAATGAAATTTCTAAGTTTTATCCAGTTTCTTCACATCAGGAACAGTACCAGGCTCCATGGTCAACACTAGGGAGGATAGAGAAATGAGCAAGATCTGCTGCCTTCAAGGAGATGGAACTCGACGGAAAGACAATACACAAATACATACCCTCATGACACAAAATAGAAATTAAAAGTACCCAATAAAAGACATAAGCCAAGAATGATTGGAAATCCAAAGGGAATGATATCATGGGAGAGTACAAGACACCGAGGAAAGAAACATCAGAAAGTCTTGGTTTAAAACCCCAGATCTGCCACGTGTTGGCTGTGTGATCTCGGGCAAATTACTTAACTTCTCCAATCTTCAGTTTTCTTGTCAGTTAATTGGGGCTCATGCTAGCATCTGTCCTTCTTAAAATTCTGTGAGAATTAAATTAAATAAGATAATGTGGTAAATTATGGGTGAATAAATTTTTGGTAGGTAGAAACTGAAGTGGTATGAGTCTTCCAGGCAGAAACATTAACACAAAATTAAATTGTGTGTCCTCTGAGACACATCGAGAGGGGATAGTAAAGAATTATAAACCCCTGTGTCATTAAAGAAAATCCTCTAGGTCAAGTGGGGGATGATTGCAAGGGTCCTCCACAATCACTCAAAACTCACAAGCTGTCTTCATTACAAAGCTTTGCCCTGGACCTGCCACCAGTCTGGCTAGCCGAGCTGGGAGTGTCTTTTTTTTTTTTTTTTTTTTTTTTTTAATATCTTAGTTTAGCTTTATTTTTTTTTTTTGTAATTTTTAAAAATTTTTTATTGGAGTTCAATTTGCCAACATATAGCATAACACCCAGTGCTCATCCCGCCAAGTGCCCCCCTCAGTGCCCATCACCCAGTCACCCTGTCACCTCACCCACCTCCCTTTCCACCACCCCTTGTTCGTTTCCCAGAGTTAGGAGTCTCTCATGTTCTGCCTCCCTTTCTGATATGTCCCACTCATTTTTTCTCCTTTCCCCTGTGTTCCCTTTCACTATTTTTCATATTCGCTGGGAGTGTCTTTGAGATGGTTTTATACAAACGACATCGGGGTAACATAGTGCAGTGCTGAGCACTCAGTGGAGTCTCAAGAAGTGGTTTTCAAAGGAACATAGGATTGCAAAAGCCTAACCCAGGTAATGAATCCTAAGGTGATTGCTTGGGCCAGCATTCCTTCAAGTGTCATGGCAGGTGATTGATTGGCAGTGAGTCCTAAGAAAAAAAAGAAAAAGAACACTGGTGGAACAACATTTCTTTTGTATAGCACAGTACCTGTGTTATTAAAATCAAAATTACTTATTTCCAACTGGCAAAAAGAAAAAACAAAAAACAAAACAAAGCAAAAAAAAAAAAAAAAAAAAAAAAAACCTAACATGATCTTTCCCCCTTTTCCAGTAATGTATTACTTCGGAAGAAGTGTGATGAGGCTTTAGTAACTGCTGCTGGAGAGTAATATAAAATTAAATATTCTTGCCATTTTTCATTTCTGTCACCAACCGTAAGTGTAATCAATTTTTTTTTTTCAAAATAGCCAAACTGGCAGGTTATTTGGAAATTTGTTTTTAAAGTGACATTCATGATTGTGCAAATAAAGCCATGTGGCTAAGTGTTAGTAATAGCACCAATCAAAGCTGCTGAAATGGTAAGCATCATTTCTGTCTTCTCGGGAGCAGCACCCAAATTAACTGTGAGATAAAAGGACAACATGTGAAAAGAAAAAAAGGCGCATCCTGGCTCGTGGGGTGCTATCAGGGAACAGTTGCATGGATGGAAGCTGGCGCCCGGGAGCCTTGGGATCGAGTCTCAAGCTCCTTGGCTTGCTAGGTTTATGACATCAAGCAGATTCATGTCTCCTTGACTCCGAGTTCCTTTTCCTTTAAAATGTGAATCTTAGGGCAGCCCGGGTGGCTCAGCGGTTTAGCACTGCCTTCAGCCCAGGGCCTGATCCTAGAGACCCGGGATGGAGTCCCACGTCCGGCTCCCTGCATGGAGCCTGCTTCTCCCTCTGCCTGTGTCTCTGCCTCCCTCTCTCTCTCTGTGTCTCTCATGAATAAATAAATAAAGTCTAAAAAACAAAAAAAAAAAAGAACAGAGCTTATTTTTTTTAAAAAAATGCAAATCTTAGATGGGTCAATGTATGTGGCGCAGCTAGCATAATCCATGCGATCGATACCTGTTCACTGCTGCTGCCTTTCAAGGTCAAGGTATTATTATTATTAGCATTAGCACTATCATCAGTGCCATTAATCATGACCTAATTATGCCCCAGTAACTCGACGGTGATTATCTCCTTAACTGAACCTATCTATCCGAGAGTTGGGCTTTCTCCTCCCGGGAGCGATGAGCCCCTGCTGGCAGGGGGGTGAATGTGGAGTCTACCCTGAGCTGGCCTGTAAAGCCTACGTTGAGCTCACTGCCAGGCTTCCCCTTGAGAAAGTAAAGGGAAAGATCCCACCTCCCAGAGCTGTGCGGGCAGCAGTCAGGCATTGCCAGAGGGTCAGGATTACACAGACTCCGATTTGGTACCCAGGTTAAGGCCATTGATGAGACCTGACAGAGAGCTCGCCTTTTGCACTGATGGAAGCCAAGGGTACCAGGAGTGGTGGTGTTTGTTGCGCTGCTTTCGGAACAGTGTGCATTTTGTCACGTAGAATCAATATGCATGAAGCCGTCACCCATCCCCTGGGTGTTCTGCTCATCCTTCTTTCCCACCTTCCATATCTGCCCCCACGTGGCTGCCATCAAGGTCCCACAGGGGCCAATTATATCCAGCCCTGAGTGACGGAAGGTCCACCTACCCGAGGCTGGCTCCAGGCACGGTGCACACCTGCACACTCACAACCGGGTAAGTGCTCTCAGGATTGGGGTTCACAGGGGCTCCCGAGTGCTATCGCAGGACAGGCTGTCACCGGATGAAGGGCAGAGGCGATGGCAAGGGAAAATGTGGCCAGCTATGCAATATCCTCATCTTCTAGAGCCGTCGCAACCTCCACGCTACTGCCCGAGTTCCCATTTCCAAACCCTGAGCTAGTCGGTTGGGCTCTTGCCTGTAAATATCGCATGGCTCCCTATTGCTCAGAGAGTAAAGCATGGTCTGACCCGGTCGTGCCTTGCCATCTGCATTTCCCATGTTGTTAGACATGCATCACATGGTATATCCTCTAGCGCCAGCAAATTGCAGATTATTCCCAGGACGGGATCTCAGATGTCTGTGCCTGGCACGTGCTCTTCCCTCTGCATGGAGTGTCCTCCCCCTTTTGTCTGTCTGATGACTTCCTACGCTCTTTTAGTAATAGTAAGCTCGCTAGTCATCTCCCCTGAAAAACCCTCCCCAGCCTGTCTGTTGCTCTCCTCTTGTGAACAACAAAGTAGCACTTAGTATTTAATTTTAAAATTATTGTACTTTACAAGTCCTTCTTTTTCAATTACACGATGAGCCTCTTGTTGATTTAAAATGCATTTTTTGCGCTGTGCTCTGATTATAAAAGTAATACAAGACCATTATTAAAAACTATAGAAAAAATGTAGAAAGGAACATAACAAGACATATTTACCTGCAACTCCATCCCTCTGATACAGTCAGTGTTAACATTTGGATATGCTTATCCTCACATATGCACACACACACACGGGATCAAAAAGCTCATGTGCAAAGGGCCTGGCGGAAGAGGATGTGTGGCACATTTGAGGGACTGCAAGAAGTTCAAAAGGCTGCAGAATGCAAAGTAAGAACAAAAGTATGTGATGTTACCATAAAATGATAGCTTTCGGCGCACCTGGGTGGCTCAGTGGTTGAGTGTCTGCCTTTGGCTCAGGTCGTGATCTTGGGATCCTGGGATCAAGTCCCACATCCCATGGGGATGCCTGTGTCTCCCTCTGCCTATGTCTCTACCTCTCTCTCTGTGTCTCTTATGAATAAATAAATAAAATCTTAAAAAAAATAAAGCAATAGCTTTCAAAATCTCACCATGACCTCCAACAGTTGTGGAAAGCAGTATGCATATTCCTCAAAAAAATTAAAACCAGAATTACCACATGATCCAGCAATGTCGCATCTGAGTATACATCCAAAACAGCTGAAATGAGGATCTCAAGGAGATTTCTGTACTCCCATGCTCCTGGCAGTGCAATTTACAATAGCCAAGAAATGGAAGCTACCTAAATGTTCATCCTCAGGTAAATGAATAAAGAAAATGTGGTGGATACATGCAGTGGAATATTAGTCAGCCCTAAAAAAGAAGGAAACTCTGCCATAGGCAGCAACACAGATAAACCTGGAGGACACCACGCCAAATGAGGCAAACCCATCACAGGACGACAGACAGTGCATCGTACCATCTACATGAGGTATCTAAAGTAGTCACAGTCATAGAAGCAGAGAGCCGAGATGGGGAGTTGTTCAACAGGTACTAAGTTTCAGTTATGCAAGTTGAATGTGTTCTAGAGATGAGCCCCCCAGCACAGTGCCCGAAGTTCACAATAGTGTCTGGTACTGTGAAAATTTGAAGAGTAGATCTCAAGTGTCCCTGCCCCAAAAAAGGAGAAGGCAAGAGAAACCTTTTGGAGGTGATGGATATGTTTATTACCTTCATTGGGGTGATGGTTTCACAGGTGTTTACCTACGTATACAGTGTGTACAAATTGTATACAGTGAATATGCACAGTTTTTTGTATATCAATTGCACCCCAATAAAGCTCTTTAAAAAAGAAAACAAATACATTTCTATTGTGACGCAGGAGTACACAAATACAACTGGAACCAATGTTTCACAAAATACCCTTACTGTGCGAGAGGAAGTCTAATATTTTCTATTCTATTCCGCTCTTACTCATTTAAAAGCAGATGCTGGTCACGACCAACTCAATTGATTTCCTGACCCTCCTAATGAGTTGCAGCAATAGTTTGAAAAACTCTGCTGTGGAAATAGGCAAGGGACATACTCAGGAGGTATTTGGATGTCATACTAATGAGTTTGGACTTTATCCGCAGGGGAAAGGGGAGAATTAAAGGGTTGTGACCATGTCAATATCATGATCAGGCTTGGACTGTGGGAAGAACTCCTGTCTCCTCAGGGGTAACGGTGTGGAGAGGGGTAAGGACTCATGCTGGGAGGCAGGTAGGGGGCAGTAAAAGACTCAAGATCTGCACTGGGATGATGGTAGAGACGGAAATCAAGGAGTTCCGGAAATTTCAGGTCACAAATTACAAGATGTGTGTGTAGGTATAGTCACTCACATCCGGGCAATCAGAAGTTAAAGAAAACCATGTCAGTCATAGAGAGGGAGGAGTCAAGCTTTATTTTCAGTAACTGAGAAGAAGGTGACAGATGTAACTGATACCCGGAAGCATGGGTTTCGGTCTTTGCTTTCAGGCGGGGGGGTGATGTTGAACTGAATGTGAGGGACCTGTGAGACATTCAAATGGTGACAGTCCAGTGTCTTAGCATAGAATTGCTCAGTCTTTGCAATTGGTTGGGGCCTCGAACTGCACTCCATCAGGCTCTGCTACCGTCTGTGCCCTGAAGTCGGGGATGTGAGGGGGAGCACGGGCTGGGCTCCATAATCAGGCAGGCCTCAAGCTGTGCTCTGTTGGACAAGGTCACTGGACAGGCTACCTGGATGGGTGTGCCCATCACCTGTACTCTGTATTTGGATGGGGTTGGAGGCTATGCTCTGGTCAGAAGGGGTCACTATCTGAACCCCCCACTGGCTATGCTCTGCAACTGGTCAGATTGCTGGCTGGGTTCTTTGCCTGGGCTGAACTGTGCTTAGCAATCAGGCAGGGTTGTAGAGTAGGCTCTGCAGCCAGGGGTAAAAGAGCAGAGAGGTGGGGGGTGGGTACCATATGCTGGTATTCAAGGTTGCCCATGGACACTGTTCGGGCTCCCTGGTTAGGTGGGACCAGTGGCTGTGCTCCACAGTTGGGTAGGGCTGCTGGATTGGATCCCTGCCCAGGCGGGAGCATAGCTGGACTCTCAGGCTGCCTCAGTGTCATGATTGGTCTCCCTGGTCAGCCAGGGCCCCAAACTGTGCTCAACAGTTGAGCGGGGCCGATGGTTTGGCTCCCTGTTTGGCAGGCTGTAAGACTGACCCTGCAGCTGCTGGGGTCTCTGATCAGGCCTCTGGGTCATGAGGCTCTGCTCACCAGTTGGGCAGGACTACTGACTTGCTTCCCTGTCCAGATGGGCTGCATGGATGCCTGTGTTTTCTGACCAGGCTTCCTGGTTAGGTGGAGGTGGAGACTCTGAGGAGCTGCTGAGGAGGGCTATCGGCTTGCTTGCCTTCCTGTGTGGGGCCATAAAATGCGGTCCACAGCCAATTCAGCCCATTAGCTGGGGACCCAAGTTGGGCAGATTTGCCAGCCAAGCTTTCTGGCAAGACAGGCTCAGCTCTGAAAATGGGAAGAATTGTTAGCTGGTCTGTGCTCGGGTACCACCACCAGCAGAAGTCCAGTCCACCAGGATAAGTGTGTTGGTGGCTGTGAAGCCTCAGCCACCTTCTCTATCTCTACCTAATCCCCAATGTCTAACCCCACTGATTCTCCCAGTGCTCCCCCTGAGGTAAAACCAGAGTGGGTCTCCCGGGAAGTGTCCCATAATTAACACTGAGGAAGCTGGACATCTACCTAGGGCTCTCTTTCTCCCCCTGGAGAACCCATAGGCCCAGGGGGCCCCTCTTGCCTCCGGGAGTGACAACACGGTCAAAATGAAACCACTCCTCTTATCCTTCTAATGTGTTTTTTCTCTATGTTTGTGGTCCAAGGGGGTGCTTCGGCCTCACCCCTAGGTTCTGGGATTTTCACAAAGGCATCTAATCTATTTATAACTGCTGGCTGGTCTTTCTGTGAGGTGGACCAAAGTTTGGAACAACCTATTCTTTCATCTTGATGATGTCGCTCCCCAGTTTGGCAGCTGCTTACAAAACTTAACACACTTTTACCATATGTTCCAGCATTCGTGCTCCTAGGCATTTACCGAAAGGAATTGACAACTTATGTCCATGCAAAAACTTGTACACAGATGTTTATTACAACTTTACTCATAACAGCCAACCACTTGGAAGAAATCAAGATGTCCTTCAGTAGGTGAATGGACAAATAAACTGGTACATCCAGACAATAAAGTACTATTCAGCCCTTGCAGGCACATCAATGAATGTGATATGCCACATTAATAAAAGAAAGTATAAGAACCATATGATCATCTCAATAGATGCAGAAAAAGCATTTGACAAAATACAGCACCCATTTTTTAAAAGATTTTATTTATTTATTCATGAGAGAGAGAGAGAGAGAGATGCAGAGACACAGGCAGAGGGAGAAGCAGGCTCCATGCAGGGAGCCTGACGTGGGACTTGATCCCAGGTCTCCAGGATCAGGCCCCGGGCTGGAGGCGGTGCTAAACCACTGAGCTACCTGGGCTGCCCCCATTCTGTTTTTTAAAAAAGATGTATCTATTTTATTTGAGAGAGAGAGAGAGTGTGTGTGAGCAGAAGGAGAGGAGAAGCAGACTCCCTACTAAGCTGGGAGCCCATTGTGGGACTCAATCCCACAACCCCAAGATAGTAACCTGAGCTGAAGCCAAGAGTTAGGTGCTCAACTAGCTGAGCCATCCAGATGCCCCTGGCAGCATCCATTCTTGATAAAACTCTCAACAATGTAGGTACAGAAGGAACATACTTCAACTTCATAAAAGCTATATATGAAAGACCCACAGCTAATATTGTCCTCAATGGGGCAAAAATGAGAGCTTTTCCTCTACAGTCAGGAACAAGACAGGGATCTCCACTCTCACCATTGTTACTTAGGATAGTACTGGAATGTTACAGCAATCAGGCAACAAAAGGAAATAAAAAGCATCCAAATCGGCAAGGAAGAAGTCAAACCTTCACTATTTGCAGACAACATGATACTCTATGTAGAGAACCTGAAGGAATCTACCAAAAAATTACTAGAATACATGAAGTCAGCAAAGTTGCACGGTATAAAATCAGTGAACAGAAATCTGTTGCATTCCAAAATGCAACATAGACCAAAAATGAAGCAATAGAAACAGAAATAAAGGAATTGACCCCATTTACAACTGCACCAAGAATCATAAGATACCTAGGAATAAACCTAACCAAAGAGGCAAAAGGTCTCTGATCCGAAAACCATAGAATACTTATGAAAGAAATGGAAGAGGACATAAGGAAATGGGAAAACATTCCATGCTCTTGGATTGGAAGAACAAACATTGTTAGAATGTCTATACTACCCAAAGCAATTTACACATTTAATGAAATCCCTATCAAAATATCACTGGCATTTTTCACAGAGCTAGAACAAATAATCCTAAAATTTGTATGGAACTAGAAAAGACCCTGAATACCCAAAGCAATCCTGATAAATCAAAGCAAAGCTGGAGGTATCACAATTCTGGACTTCAAGCTGTATTACAAAGTGGAAGTCATCAAGACAGTGTGGTAGTAGCACAAAAACAGACACATAGGTCACATAGGTCAATGGAACAGAATAGAGAATCCAGAAATGGACCCACAACTATATGGGCAACTAATCTACGACAAAGCAGGAGAGAGTAGCCAATGGAAACCCCCAAAATCCTAGAGGAGAACACAGGCAGCAACCTCTTTGACCTTGGCTGTAGCAATTCATTACTAGATACATTGCCAGAGGCAAGGGAGACAAAATCAAAAATGGACTATTGGGACTTCATCAAGATAAAAAACTTCTGCACAGCAAAAGAAACAATTAGCAAAACTAAAAGGCAGCCTGCAGAACGGGAGAAGATATTTGCAAATGATATATCCAATAAAGCGCTAGTATCCAAAATCTTTAAAGAACTTATCAAAGTCAACACCTAAAAAACAAATATTCCAGTTAAGAAATGGGCAGAAGACATGAACAGAAGTTTCTCCAAAGAAGACATCCAGATGGCCCACAAGACACATGAAAAGTATTCAACATCACTCATCATCGAAATAGAAATCAAAACCATGCTGAGAGACCATTTCACACCTGTCAGAATGGCTAAAATTAACAACATGGGAGACAACAGATGTCAAGGATGCAGAGAAAGGGGAACCCTCTTGCACTGTTGTTGGGAATACAAACTGGTGCGGCCACTCTGGAGAATAGTATGGAGATTTCTCAAAAAGTTAAAAATTGAGCTACCCTATGATCTAGCAATTGCACTACTAGGTATTTACACAAAGGATACAAAAATATAGATTTGAAGGGATACATGCACCCTGATGTTTATAGCACCATTATCAACACTAGCCAAACTGTGGAAAGAGCCCAAATGTCCATTGACTGGTCAATGGATAAAGAAGATGTGATATCTATATACACAATGGAATACTACTCAACCATCAAAAGGAAAAAATCTTGTATTTGCAACAATGTGGATGGAGCTAGGGTGGAATAAATCAGTCAGAGAGAGAAAATATCATATGATTTCACTCATATCTGGAATTCATGAAACAGAATGAATGAGCATTCAGGAGGGGGGAAAAGAGAGGGAAACAAATCATGAAAGAATCAACAATAGAGAACAAACTGAGAGACACTTGGATGGCTCAGCAGGTAAGCATTTGCCTTCGGCTCAGGGCATGATCCTGGAGTTCAGGGATTGAGTCCCACATCAGGCTCCCTGCATGGAGCCTTCTTCTCCCTCTGCCTATGTCTCTGCCTTTCTTTCTCTGTGTCTCTCATGAATAAATAAATAAAATCTTAAAAAAGAGAGAGAGAACAAACAGGGTTGGTGGAAAGAGGTCAGTGGGAGAGGGGATAGATGAGTGATGGGGATTAAGGAGGCCACTTGTTATGATGAGCACTGGGTGTTATATATAAATGATGAACCACAGAACTCTACTCTTGAAACCAATATTGAACTGTATGCCAACTAACTAGAATTTAAATTAAAAAAAAAGAAATATTATTCAGCCCTAATAAGAAATGAGCGATCAAGCCATGAAGAGACATGGAACAACCTTAAATGCATATTACTAAGTAAAAGAAGCCAATCTCAAAAGGCTACATACTGTATAATTCCAACTATATGACATTCTGGAAAAATGCCAAAGTATAGATAAGATAAATAGCTGGAGCACTGAGGATTTTTAGGACAGTGAAACTATTCTCTATAATACTATGAAGGTGAATGCATTTCATGAAACATTTGCCCAAACCCACAGAACATACAGCACCAAGAGTGAACACTAATATAATGTGTGGGCTTTCAGTGATAAAGATGTGTCAATGCAGGTACATCATAACAAATGGACCACTTTGGTAGTGAGGGAGGCTCCGTGCATGTATGGGGTGGCGGTGGAGGGCGAGGGGAAGACAGGGAATGTATGGAGACTCTGTGTGCTTTCTACTCAGCTTTGCTGTGAGCTGCTCTAAAAAAAAAAAGTATTTAAAAATTTAAAAAATTGGGCAAAATGTATCATAGTTGGCAGAGAAGTAGAGTCCTGGGGTGAAGTCAAAAGAGAGACCAGAGGGAGCACTTGGGTGGCTCAGTCAGTTAAGGGTCCAACTCTTGGTTTTGGCTCAGGTCATAATCTCTGGTTTGTGGAGACTAAGCCCTGAGTCAGGCTCTGAGCTCAGGCAGGAGTCTGCTGGAGAGAGTCCCTCTGCCCCTCCCTCTGCTCACATGCTCTCTCTCTCTCTCTCTCTCTCTCTAAAATAAATAAATACCTCTTTATTTAAAAAAGAAAGAAGAAAGAAAGAAAGAAAGAAAGAAAGAAAGAAAGAAAGAAAGAAAGAAAATCAGAGAAAAGAGTATATTCAAGAGTGGGGAGAGGGAGACAGAACATGAGAGACTCCTAACTCTGGGAAACGAACTAGGGGTGGTGGAAGGGGAGGTGGGCAGGGGGTGGGGGTGACTGGGTGACGGGCCCTGAGGGGGGCATTTGACAGGATGAGCACCGGGTGTTATTCTGTATGTTGGTAAATTGAACACCAATAAAAAATTAATTTATTAAAAAAAATATATAAAAAAAGAAGAAGAGTGGGAAGAGGAAACTGGAGCCATTTCCTAAACTGACTAGCGGAAACATCTTTGTATGAAAGTCCCAGAGAAGGGGTCTACTGGTGCCCTGCAGGTCTGCAAAGAACAAAGCCCACAATACTAAAACTTGAGAACGCTTAATACTGGTTTCTGGATGTGTTGAACCCACTCAAATCTCTCATCTGCATTTAGGAACCACAGCAACATACACGCGATAGCATTACCGAAAAGGATGCTTACACACATTATCTCATTTAATTCTGACAACCGCCCTGTGATGAAGGCAGGGTAGGTTGCTAGCCACATTTTACAGAGCTGCTAACACAAAGTAGAGAGGAAAAAATATGTAGCCAGGATTTTAGCCCGGGCAAAAAAAAAAAAAAAAAAAAATTCAGATGACTGTGATAGATAAAATCAGCTAAATGGATGACACTAGGATGTAATCAATGGAGGGGCATTTCCTTTCATGCAAATTCAAGTATGTACAGCTAGGCCGAAGGTGGCTTCTAAAAATAGAGAAGGCTGGATACCTTCTGCTGAATCGTGAGAAATCTCTAGCCTTGTAGGCAAAGCTAGTCCCACCTGAATTGCTGAAGCAGATGACAGAAGCCAGTCACGGCTCTTCTGCTTTTACAAGGGTTCCCCAGAAGACAGAACCTTGGGCAAAAAGCATGTGTGCTACTGCATGTCATGTGAGTACAGTCCTGGGGCGGCAGGATGTGGGCAATGGAGAACAAGGCAGGGAAAGAGAAGAATCCAATACAAGTGGGCATTACCACTGCAGCCGTTGCTTGTTCTGAGGAGCGCAGCCTGCCTGATTCTGTGAGAATATCTTCTAAGAGGATACATTAACCAAGGTGGCCTGGCTGGTGGGAAGAAGGAGGGAGAATTTATCTGCCAGACTTCTGTCTCCCACTGTTCAATGTGTGCAAAGGCACCAAGCAGATCCCAGTGTCTGACACCTTCTCAGCATCTCTTGGGCAGGAGGTGAGGGGCAGGGAGAGCTACCTTAAGTGACGTGCTGTCTGGTTGTGCCTACGTTGAAGTTGGTGGCTCTGATAGCACCTGGGCAAGAACCAACCAATTTGGTCCCCACATCTGGGACGAAACAAGTGACCAAGAGCCCCCAAAGACAGGGAACTAAGAGAATCTGAGCACTTAAAAAGTATTTGAGATACAACAGCACTGGAAGGCTCTAAGAGCATCCATGCCTGGGCTCCATATATAATTAACAATTCTGGGTTATAATATGCAGACTAAGTAAAACAATGGGTGAATGAGAGTGTATGGTCTCCTCATCTGATGAAATGCCTCACCATCCCCTTACCTGCCCCAAAAGCGATAACCACGACAGCCACCATCACCACCCTTAATATTCTTGCATAAGCAATAAGATACTACATTATACCGCGCTTCACGCACGTAATAACATATATGATTATTTATATTAGTTTTCTGTTGCTGTGTAACAAATTACCACTAGCTTAATGGCTTAGAAGAACATATAAATAAACGATTATCTCACAGTTGTGTGGGTCATGAGTACAGGACGGCTAACTGGGTCCCGTGCTCCAGATTTTTACACTTCAGGTGTCAGCCAGGCCAGACTCTCATCTGGAGATCTTAGGGAAGAAGCCACTCCAGACTCATTCATGTTGTTAGAAGAATCCAGTTTTTTGTAGGGTTGAGGCTCTGTTCCCTTGCTGAATGTCAGCTGGGGGTTGCTCTTAGCAGCTAGAGGCCACTGAGAGTTCCTTGTTATGAACCCTCTCACTTTTTAAATTTCCTTATTCCCTTAACTGTTTAGTATTTGATTGAATCGCCAAAAGATACGTATACACCACAGAGAGGGTAAAAAAACTAGGGACCAATGTAGAATTCTTCCTACCACATAATCTATAGCAGTTTCTAGCCAGCCCTGAAATGCAATTTGCCTGTTTACTTCCATATAACACAATGAAATATGTACAAAATTGATCTTTCACCCATAATATGTGCCATCATCTCTAAGGAAGTTAGGCCCCTCCCCATATGTATCCTTAGAAGCATACGGTGTAGGCTCATGGGGACTCAACACCATTGGCTGTAGCTTCCATTGTACCTTTGCTCGGTATAGACTTCTAGTGTATTCACATTTCTCATGTGAATTTTCTGTAAATGTTCCAGGTATTGATTAGTTTTGGATCTCTTAGATGCCTACACCTTGACATTAATTGTTATTTTTCATAAATTTACCTTAATGGTGATATCCAACTGGGTTTTTCCTTTCTGTCTTCAACTTAAAGCTGTCAGCTAAAGTCTCAGGGAGGTTGGGGGGCATACCCAAGAGCAAAACAAGTCTATACTCAGATGAGTACTAATGAGGAAAACTTGACTAATTTGAGGTCATAATTCTTCATGGCTGGAAGGGACCTTGGATGCCATCTTCTCACAGTTGACCTTAGAAGAGATCTTCCTTTATCTACTGCCCAAATGTTGAAAATATACTACTTCCACGTTTCTTCAGTGAGCTAAAACGTGGACCGGATAGTATCATAACTGGGCTATATTCATTTTTTATGTTATTGGCAGCTTGTAATTCATCACTGTTTTCTTTCCCTAGATGTAAAACTTGACTAGTGAAGCTAACTGTGGTTTGCTTCTGATCTAATTAAAAATAAAGTAATTCCAAGGACACATTTTTATGAAATCAAATGCATAAACTCATTGAAAAATACTTTAATTGTAATAACAGCCTGTGAGAACATCATTTTAATTTAATGAATATGAACAACATTTTCTCAAAGAATCCTAGAGTCGTATGGTAACAAATCATTTGTAACAAGATGCAAGAGTTAGAAATAAATTGTTGTTGGGATGAGTAAGCTACAAAGAAGTATTTCATAGAAACCACCATACATTCTGACACTTAGAGAAATGGAATTTATAATATGGTCTACATTATGTCTATCAAGCCGTATTATCATGAATTATATCATTCCAGATGATAGCTGTGGAACACTGTGGGTTGGCAGTGATTGAAATGATTTTCAGGCATGTTTGAACACATTAACAAAGATGAATTAATTAATAATATTCCTAAAACACATTTGCTATCTCTACAAACTTCCTATATGTAGTAGTTTGTGGTGCTTTTCAAATTTTGAATGCCAAAATATATAATAGAGCAGTCTCCAAGTAGTCTCTCAGGTTAGACAAGACAGCTGACTTGTTTCAAAGGGTATAAGGAGAAAATGAACCATTTTGACCCTCTATTGGATATTAATCCTTTTGCTTTTGCACCTTGAAGATGTCATTAGCATGATCCTCTTAAAAAACCCTTTCAAGTAGACAGCAAAAGTTAAAGAGAAATCCACTTATGTCCATTTAAATCTTAAAAACTCGCAAATCAACTGCACAAAAGGAAGTCTTAAAATATACGTAAGCGGCTTAATGTATATATTAGACATCCATATTCAAAAATCATGTTTTGTTGCTTAGGAATCATCTTTGACTTTACAATACCATTTCATCGATCACTAATGATCCTCGGATTTGATCTTCAAGATACAATTGTAAGGTAAGCTTAGCAAATGTCAGTAATTCTATTTCACGGATAAGGGGACTGAGGCTGAGCAGTTCAGCAGAATGCCAAAGGTTCCAGGTGCGAGGGGCAATGATGAAACTCAATTCTCTGCTTTCAGGTTCTAAGGCAGTTCTCTATTTATACTATTTAACCATAATTCAAAGTGAGAACATTTGATAAAGATGAAAGACTTGGAAAAAATCTCCGACTTTTTTTTTTTTAAGATGATTTATTTGAGACCTAGAGCATGTGAGTGGGGTGCAGAGGGTGACAAAGTGAGAGGAAGAGAATCTTAAGCAGACTCTTAACTGACTGAGCCACCCAGGTGCCCCAAATCTCTGACTTCTGTGGGTGTTTAGCCGAGGTAATGGCATTTAATTTTTGGAGGGGTTGAGGGCCTTCGGATTTGAGCCAAATTCTTAATCTGATATTGCTTACATCTAAAATATTGGATTTCAGAATGATATTTGACACTTAGAAAAAAATATTAAGCCTATTCATATATTCAGTAAGTGGCATAAAAGCATGATGCAGCTAGAAAATTTACAATAAAATGTATTAAAGATCTGGAAAATAGTAGCTTTCATCGAAGATGAAGGAGATTCTTTTCTCCTTTTTTGTTACTTTGAGCCATGATGAACATCACTGTCCACTGTCAATTTATTCTGTTGATGGCATTGCTTACTGTGAAATAATAAACATTTAAAATATACACACATTTGGGATGCCTGGGTGGTTCAGTGGTTGAGTGTCTGCCTTTAGCTTAGGGCATGCTCCTGGGGTCCTGGGATTGAGTCCCGCATCAGTCTCCCTGCAAGGAGCCTGCTTCTCCCTCTGCCTATGTCTCTGCCTCTCTGTGTCTCTCATGAATAAATAAATAAAATCTTCAAAATTAAATAAATAAGTAAAAGACACACACACACCTAACTGGACGGTAATAATAATCACAAAAAAAGGGGATCCCTGGGTGGCGCAGCGGTTTAGCGCCTGCCTTTGGCCCAGGGTGCGATCCTGGAGACCCGGGATCGAATCCCACATCAGGCTCCCGGTGCATGGAGCCTGCTTCTCCCTCTGCCTGTGTCTCTGCCTCTTTCTCTCTCATTCTCTCTCTGTGACTATCATAAATTAAAAAAAAAATCACAAAAAAATAGCTATTGCTACTAAGTAACATCTTCTCTCAGAGCATCATGGCAGCTACATAAACCTCTTTCGATATCAGAAGCTTTAGAAAAATAAAGGAAATTATTTTCTTGA
Organism: Canis lupus dingo; assembly: GCF_003254725.2. Lineage (NCBI taxonomy): Eukaryota > Metazoa > Chordata > Mammalia > Carnivora > Canidae > Canis > Canis lupus. The sequence continues at coordinate 112,491,064 of NC_064281.1, read as the reverse complement.
CACAAATCCAACATCATTTAGATGCCTTTCCAACAGATATGTCCAAGAGAAGATATCTGATCTTCAGAGTATGGAATACTAGTTATTTTTAAAGAAATGGGATTCTTAAAAGAAAAAGAAGAGAACAGAAGGGAAGATTTAATAACAGTCCTCTCATATAGTCTGAATTATCATCAAGAAGAAAAAATCTGGGATCCCTGGGTGGCGCAGCGGTTTAGCGCCTGCCTTGGGCCCAGGGCGCGATCCTGGAGACCCGGCATCGAATCCCACATCAGGTTCCCGGTGCATGGAGCCTGCTTCTCCCTCTGCCTGTGTCTCTGCCTCTCTCTCTCTCTCTCTCTCTCTCTGACTATCATAAATAATAAAAAAAAAGAAGAAAAAATCTTTTCTTCCCCTATTACATCAAAGATAAAATGAGAAGAAATAAGAGAGACTTCAAAGAACGAACTTTCTGAATGAAACAGACTTGTCATGGGAGATTCCTTCACTAGAGATCTTTAACAATAAATTGAAAATTATTTTAAAAAATTTCTACCTATCTTCTAGGGAATTCCATTATGAAACTCCTCAAGGTAATGAATCTGATTAAATCCAGTCGTGCATAGACGGAATCCAAGAAAAATTACTGACTGGGAATATGAGCATTATAGAAATAATCAAGATGCTCTGTGATGGAATTGCTCTAAATTGAGTCAACTCCACATGGTTGACTTGATCAGACCCTGATAAGTTGATCACCAAGGAATTAAAGTCATAGTCAAGATTCAGGTAAGGGAGTGAAATAAGGAAATCAGCTCTATTATGATCACTCTAGTCAAGCCATTGGACCTAGATATTACAGCAGTTGGATACAATGAGAATCTGAACCTAAATAAATTTAGCATTGGAAGGAGCATGAGAAGTTTTAAACAATTCGTTTTAAAATTTTCCAAACCTATGGAAATATCATAAGACTAATACACTGAGCATTCCTGTTCCCAGATCCAATGGTTGTTATGTTTGCTGTATCTACCTTATATGAGTGTAGGTGTATATTACATGTATACACACACATTATGTATTTTACTGATCCATTTCAAAATAAACCGAAGATTTATTTACGATACTTAAGCCCTAAATACTTCAGCACACACATATCCTAAAAGTAAGGACATTCTCTTATGTAACCAAATAATCATATCACTTAAAAAAGTTAACACTAATTCCCTAATACATTTAATACATAATATATTTAATGCCTTTTCTATATGCTGATCTCTGTAATTGTTCTCCAAATGTCTTCTCTTTTCCTTTTACCTTTTTTTATTTTGAAATAATTTTAGGCACAGAATACTTGCAAAAATTGTATAGGGAGTTCCCATATACCCTTCACCCATGTCCTCTTAATGTTACCACCTTGTACAATCATAGTACATGTATGGAAATCAGAAAACATCAGTATAATTCTCTACTGGCTCCATGAGAACTTAACCGACAATAAAAAAAACTTAAGATAATCATCCCAACAACATTGTAATATAGTTATTATCCTCTTTTCACAGATAAACGAACTGACAAAAAAAGCTTAAATTTTTCTCCCAAGGTCATAGAGGCAGTGAATGGTGAGTCTTATGGCATTATTTGGCTCTAAAAGTTCACTTACTTTTCATTTCATGGTCCTGTTTTTCCACTGTCTACTATATAATGGGGCCAAATATTTAAAAGAGGGAAAAATATGACTTAAATAGTTTATTGTGTATAGCTTATTATAAATTAGAACTAGTAGTTCCAGATGATTTCAAATATCATTTAAAAATTCATTAAGACTTAAGTATTTAAAGAGTTTATATTATGAAACTTTACAGTTTTTGTAAAACTCAGTCTGTTCCTTCTTTCTTTTATGTCCAAGTGAAATTCCTTTTGGTTGGTATAGTTATATAAGTGGCAGTAATTAGCTCTGCTTAAAATACTCTCATTTTTGTGAATTTATATACTTTTAAAAATCCAGCACAGTGAACATGACACCTAAAGCTTTTGAAGTGAGGAAACTGGGACCCAGAGTGTTACATAATTTTATAAGGGTCACAATAGTAAGCAAGTAATAAATATAGGACAACAACACCTATTTTCTGATCCCAGTAAAATATGTTAACTATATCAAGGTGCTTGGCAAACAGCGAACAATAAATGCTTGTAAATCTATTAAGCCTCGGTTATCAGATAATTTTTTGAGGATGAAGAAAATGTTGCAATAAACCCTTGACATTCATAAGGGATATATATACAAAGATATTTTTGAATCACAAAATTTATAAATTTCAATACAACATAAAGTTCGTCACAAAATATGGTAGCACATAAATGAAAAATGTAAGTGGTCACTTCAGATTGTAGAAAATTTACTATACACAAGACTAAAGTCAGTTTTTGTACTGAACTGAACATTTCACGAACTTTTTTCATTATTCTGTAGAGAGTATATGATGGACATGATGTGACCCATCTGAGTGACCAAAAAATTTTGACATTTTACTCCTTAATTAAAAAAAACTTCTCTATTCAGGTTAAGAGCCACAATTTTTTGAGATCTTTTTGCCTAACCTCTCCTTTCATCTCTAGCACTGACATTTGACTTTCTCTTCAGAAATCTTTGATCCTTCCCCCACATAAATGTAAGGGAGAAAAAAGTCACTATTTAAAATCACAACTGCCTTCTAGAAGGAAAGAATAGATCTTGTTAAAGTAATGTCTCCAAACTAAGGGTGGCCCCTTTGTTCAGCTAGAAATGTTGATAGTTTTTATATATAAAAGTAGGTCAAGAACTGAGTTTGGTTTTAGAATTAAGAGAGAACAATTGCCCAGCCTCACAAAGAAGAGAGCTAAGAGATGAGAGATAGTGAAACCAATAAATTGGTGAGAGGTCAGAATATTGCATGGACTAGTGTGATCTGTGAGAAATACTCAGTGACTGGATGTCCAAAATATTAATTTCTAATATGAAATATCAAATGATTTGCCATTTGATCAATGCGATGTTTTTATTCATTACATGCCAATGGTCCTTAATTGTTCTAGGCACAGCAGTCCTGTATTAGTGGTTGCTTTGAAAGGGCTGAACAAAGTGAATAAATAGTTTAGAGTGTGTGTTTTAGGGGATTCCAGTTTGGAGATAAAGGCTGAAAGATTCAGAACAGAGAACAAGAAATAGGTAGGAGCGCCTGGGTAGCTCAGATGGTTAAGTGTCTGACTCTTGGTTTTGGCTCAGGTCATGATCTCAGGGTGGTGAGATGGAGCCTAGCATAGGGCTCTATGCTCAGTGGGGAGTCTGCGTCTGTCCTTCTCCTTCTCCCTCTGCTCCTTCCCCTCCTCGGGTTCTCTCTCTCTCTCTCAAATGAATAAATAATCTTAAAAAAAATTGATAGAAGTTGGGAATCACAGTAAAATTACAGGTTTCTCCCACTATCCGAAAGGAGAGCATTCCTGTGAAAACTTTCATAAGCCAAAATGGCATAAAGTGAGGAAGTAATTACCATTAATTTATATGGAAAAAGTTTTTAGCATTCCCAGACCCCCAAAATCACCTGTCTTAGGATTTTCTGGTACCTTAGTATACATCTTGCTACGCGATGCCCAAAATAAACCAAGCTAAAGCACAGATGCTCACAGACATAGTTCAAAGCCTTGACAGCTTGATGCTGAGATGCTGAGTGTGGTTTCTAAGGAAGGAGCTGGGCGGCTCCAGTCTGGCTGCTGGGGGGTATGAGCTGCCTCTGTAATGCGGGCTGCAAAACAAATGCTCAATGCCATTTTCGCTATTCACCCTTTTAAAATAAAAGTAAAAATCCTCTACATATTTCTTTCAGGTAACAAAAACAGATACTAATGGAGGCCATTCATAAAAGCAAAGTGGTAGAAGTCAAACTTTTGAACGTGGGGGATATCTGTATTCTGAAGTTACAACCAGCTATAGAACTTACTGAAAAACTATTGAGGCATTGATCTCACCCAAGGAGTGGTAGCCCTCTGACTTACACAAATAAATGGTATGTTTTCCTTTAGACTACTTGATGAAGGTGGGCAATGAGAAAAGAACAGCAACACTATTTGGAAATATATATATATTAATTGTCCACTAGGTTTGCTCACTAAGAAATTGGCTGTTGCATTAGAAACGACAAATACCCACCATTTGCTTCGGCGTGGATGGAACTGGAGGGTATTATGCTGAGTGAAATAAGTCAATCGGAGAAGGACAAACATTATATGGTCTCATTCATTTGGAGAATATAAAAATTAATGAAAGGGAATAAAAGGAAAGGAGAGAAAATGAGTGAAAACATCAGTAGGGGTGACAAAACATGAGAGACTCCTAACTCTGGGAAACGAACAAGGGGTGGTGGAAAGGGAGGTGGGCAGGAGGTTGAGGTGACTGGGTGATGGGCACTGAGGGGGGCACCTGGTGGGATGAGCACTGGGTGTTATGCTACATGTTGGCAAATTGAACTCCAATAAAAAAATTAAAAAAAAAAAGAAATTGGCTGTTGGCCACAATCTCCATAGTAAATATGAATCAGACACTGCCTCAAAAGATTAACAAAGTACTAATACATAGTTAGAATCATGAATATGAAATCCATAGATACTAGGCATCTACCATATATTTTTTCCATTTTTCTTTATTAATTAAGTTTATTTTTAGAGTGGTTTCAGATTCACAGCAATTGAGCATAAGGTACAGAGATTGTCAACACCCCCAGCAGCGTGGGACATCTGCTACAGTTGAACATCTATTAACAAGTCATTATCACTCAATGTCCACAGTTTACATAAGGTTCACTTTGGGTGTTTTACATCCTATGGGTTTGAACAAATGTATGGTGGCATGTATTCTATATTACAGTGTCATAAAGAGTAGTTTCTTTTTTTTTTTTTTTTTAAGTGGAGCCCAATGCAGGGCTTGAACTCAGGACCCTGAGAGTAAGACCTGAGTTAAGATCAAGAGTTGGATGCTTAACTGACTGAGCTACCCAGGCACCCCCAAAGTAATTTCTTAAGAATCGGCAAAATTTCTTCCTTATGTGTGGTAGAGTTCACCCGTAATCCCATGTAGGCCTAATGCTTTCTCTTTTGGAATGTTATCAATTACTGATCCAATTTATTTACTAGATATTGGCCTATTCAGATTGTCTATTTCTTCTGCTGTTTTAGCCGATGTCTTTTAAGAATTTTGTCCATTACATTTAGGCTATCAAATTTATTGGCAAAGTGCTGTTCACAGTATTCTTATACTCTTTTTACATGGTATGATCATTAGTGTTGTCTTTTCTTCTCATATTAGTGATTTCTGTCCTCCTTTTAAAGATTTTATTTATTCATGAGAGACAGAGAGAGAGAGAGAGAGCAGAGACACAGGCAGAGTGAGAAGCAGGCTCCATGCAGGGAGCCCGACATGGGATTCGATCCCGGGTCTCCAGGATCATGCCCTGGGCTGAAGGCGGCGCTAAACCGCTGAGCCACCGGGGCTGCCCCTGTCCTCCTGTTTGTTGTTGTTGTTGTTTGTTTGTTTGTTTTTTTAAGTGAATTCTGTTAATGTTTTTAAGGAATCCTCTTTTAGTCTTAAATGATTTCCTGTTTTCAATGTCTTTAATTTCTGCTCTAATTTTTATTATTTCTTTTCTTCTGATTACTTTGGGTTTAATTTGCTTTTTTTTCTCCACCTTATTACTTTTAATCTATATGCATTTTATGTTTAAAGTGGGTTTCCTCAAAACAGATGAACATATGGAAAGGGGAAAAAAAAGAGATAGAAGCAAACCATAAGAGTCTTTTAATAGTAGAGAATAAACTGAGGGTTGATGGAGGGAGGTGCTAAATGGTTGGTGGGGGGTGGGCTAAATGGGTGATGGGGATTAAGGAGGGCACTTGTGTTGAGAGCTGGGTGTTGTATGTAATCACTATATTCTACTACTGAAACCAATATTAAACTGTTAACTAACCAGAATTTAAATAAAAATTTGAGGAAAAAAAAGAAATCTATAGAAAAATTCAGTTTTGATTTAAGGAAAAAGATGAAGTGGGTTTCTTGTAGACAACATATAGTTGGGTCTTGTTTTATGATTCATCCTGAAAATCTTTAAATTGCATTTATATCATTGACATTCTAAGTGAGTATTGATTTTGTTGGATTCATATCTGCCATATTTGTTACTGTTACCTATTTGTTCTTTCACTCTTTTTCTGTGTTTCATGGTTTTAATCGAATATTTTATATACTTGCACTTTCTCCCCTTTCTTATCATATCTATTTGTCTATTGTACTTTTTTTTAGTGGTAGCCCTTGAGTTTGCAACACACATTTACAATTAATCCAAATCCACTTTCATTTTTTTTAAAGATTTCATTTATTTATTCATGAGAGACATAGAGAGAGAGGCAGAGACATAGGCAGAGGGAGAAGCAGGCTCCATGCAGGGAGCCTCATGTGGGACTCCATCCTGGGTCTCCAGGATCATGCCCTGGGCTGAAGGTGGCGCTAAACCACTGAGCCACTGGGACTGCCCCCTAAAGAACTTCTTTTAACATTTTTTATAAAGCAGGTCTACTGGTGACAAATTCCCTTAATTTTTCTTTGTCTGAGACAGTCTTCACTTCTCCTTCACTTTATAGTATAATTTTGCAGAGTACAGAATTCTAGATTAAAGACTTCTCCTAATACTTTAAAATTTCACCGCATTCACTTCTTGCTTGCATGATTTCTGAGGATACAGGACGTAATTCTTCTCTTCACTTCTCTGTAAGTAAGGTGGGTTTTTCCCCCTAACTTCATTCAGAAAATTTTAATTTAATTTTCTGGAATTTGAAACTTATATGCTTAGGTGTAGGTGTAGTTTTTTGGGGCACTTACCTATCCTGCATGGTGTTCTATGAGCTAACTGGATCTGTGGTTTGGTGTCTGACATTAATTTGAGAAAATTCTTAGTCATTGTTTCAAATATTTCTTCTGTTCCATTCTCTCTCTCTTCTTCTGGTACTCCCAATTACATGTGTGTTACATGCTTTGTAGTTTTCCTGCAGTTCTTGGATATTTTGTTCTGTTCGTTCAGTCTTTGTTCTCATTGCTTTTCAGTTTTGCAAGTTTCTATTGAGATATCTTCAAGTTCAATGATTTTTTTTCTCAGTCTTGCCCAATCTACTGATAATTCAATCAAAGGCATCCTTAATTTCTGTTACACTGGTTTTTATTTCTAAGAGAGTTTTCATCTCTCTGCTTCATTGTTCATTTTTGGATTCTATTTACTTTGTCCATTAAAGCTCTTAGCATATTCGCCATAGTTTTAAATTCATGATCTGATCATTCTAACATGTCTACATATCTGAGTGGGGTTCTAATGCTTTCTGCCTATTCACACTGTGTGTTTGGGTTTTTTAGTATTTGTTGTGTTTTTTTTTTTTTCCTCAATAGGAGGGCAGGATATACTTAGCATTTGTCCCAGAGTTTTCTGCTTGTTGGTTTCTCCTCTGATAAATTGTGTTTCTCTATTTTCATTTGTTGGTCTCTCCAATTGGACATATGCAGGGAGTGCATCTATGCCCTCATTTTTCTTATGGATCTAAGAAGAATTGTTGATATTTTAGTCTGTTCAGCTTTTTTGCTTGTTGTTAGGACAGAATCACAAATTCCAAACGTCTTGCATGCTTGTCTGAGACCTGAATGCTCCATATAATGTTCATTTTAATGTATCATCACCAATAATATCAGGTCAGTTTTATAAAACATTAATTCATTCATTATTTATTGTACACCTATATATTTATAACTATGCTTAATATCATGAGTTCTTTAAAACAAAGTTAGTCACCTTTTTTGCTAGAAACTAGTGACATGAGACACACCACATACAGAAGACATTGATTTACATTCTCCATAGGTTAGGTAATCTGTTGTATAGTTCCAGAGAACCTCACAGTACTTTGAGAATATTAATTCAATATTGTCTATTTACACTCAACTGTAAGGGTTTGTGTCTCTCTGTATTTGCAGTACCGGTGAGTACATTATTTTAGTGCACACTAACAGTTTCAGTAAAGTCTTGTTGAATATGAGTGAATGAATGAGAAAGTTTTATAAACAATAGTGCTACGTACTCATATAAACAAATATTAAATTATCTGTAGTGGGCAGACAAATAGGACAAAATACATTATATTAATTTGAAGTTTAGCTACTAAATATTGAAGGAATTTGAGAAGGAAATCCTTTTTAAAGATTTTATTTACTTATTTGAGAGAGAGAGAGAGAGCACAAGTAGGCAGAGGGGCAGGAGGAGAGAGAGAAGCAGACTCCCCACTGAGCCAGGAGACTTATGCCAGGCTCAATCCCAGGACACCAAGATCATGACCTGAACCAAAGGCAGACGCTTAACCAACTGAAGCATCTAGGCAACCTGAAAAGGAAATAATTAATAATGACAATCATATAAAGGTTTTTCTTTCTTATTTCTTTTTATCTTTTAAAGATAAGAAGCACCAAATAAGTCTGAGGCCAAAAGAGAAGAGGCTAAGGTGTGTGGGAAATTAATTTTGCATAAGAAGATATATTACTCTATTTTTATTTCCAAACAGATGATAGCTGGTTATCATTATCAAACATTAATTAACAATCTATGCTGGAAATAAAAATATAGGTGTTGCCTAAGTTTATTTTTTTTTTTTTTTTTTTTTTTTTTTTTTTATTTTTTTTTTTTTTTTTTTTTTTTTTTTTTGTTGCCTAAGTTTAATCATAGATGATATAAAAGTATCCAGAGAATATGGAAATTGAGTAATCGCCATCCTCATGATAAAATATTTTTTCATGTATTTGAAGAACATTAACTGCATCTTTCCTTGATAATGTCATCTCAAAAATCATACATCTATTCCATTAGAATTTTTTTATATATTTTTAAATCAGGCTAATCATTCTTCTCTGGATCCTCTCTAGAATTCCTACCTCCTGTGCAAAGGGTAGTGGCTCAAATTAATCTAATATTCTCATACTCTTCGGACTGAGGCAGGACATTCCTTCTGTCATTGTATTTGCTTCTTGCTATAATAAGTGTCACAATGACTTTGAGCTCAGGGTAGAAATGTTGCTTATAGGCATTCAGTTCCACCCTGAAATATCTTTCTCTCCTACCTGTAGGCCATTATGTACATATGCTAGCCAAATTTCATTTTTCCAGTTTATCATGATTGCTTAAAATTGGATTGATACTTTCCAGAATGTTGGAAGCTGCAAATGACTTAATTCTATCTGAAATTTTTCTGGATATTACCACAAGTTCTTTATAGTAAAGGTTAATAAGGGTGTTGAATGCTATCAAGGGCCTTCTTCATGAGTTACTATACTGTATAATCAGTATAATCACCAAATTTGACTCCAAGTCCCTCAATAACTTATTCCTTGTTTTTACTCAAAGTAATGTGGTCATTACCATAATTTATTTTTTTATTAATGAGAAAGATACGTGAAATAAAATTGAGAGCCCTACTGAAATTAATATGGACCACATATTTCTAGGTGATAGTATGAACTTACTTGATCAGTTTGCTATTACCTGGGTATAATCTTTTCCTTTGACATATGTAGGCTCTAGATTTTCCCCTTCCTAATACTCTGGGAATCCGTGGTCTCCTAAATATAATAGTTTGTGGTGTTCCCAGAATATCTGCCAGTTCCTTAAGTAGCCAAGAGTGATGGTCACTAATGCTCTGATACAAATCATCAAACTTCCTACCTAAGTTTCTTGATGCAGACACAGCAAGATGCATAGCTACCCTTATATTTATTTGAGTAATATTTGATCTTTGCTGACCTAATTAATATCAGCTGTTCTAATTTTATGTAATGTATTAAGGGCTACAAGAGAAATTCAAATAAATGGCATCTTCATGCTCTGTTTTTGGGTTAAATAATTAGCCTTAACCTGAAACCTCTCTAGGTCAATGTTAGTGCACAAATTTAATTAGCTGATTTTGGTCACAACAGCTCCAAATTGTCTTTAGAATGACCAAGCTTATGGACTTCAAGTTGTAGATATAAAGAAGTGAAGATCTCATTTTCAAAAACTGTTGTTAGAGATGCCCAATTGGACAGAAGAATGAAAAACAAACATGTCCATCTCGCCTCAATATAGAGGACTGCTTTCTTTATTAAATTTTTAATTTAAATTCAATTTAGGTAACATATAGTGCATTATTAGTTTCAGGGGTAGAATTTAGTGATTCATCAGTAGCATATAACACACCCAGTGCTCATTACCTTGTCAAAAGGATAACTCCTCAACAATTTTTCTACTTCTGAATATACTCATCTACCATCACAATGAGTAAGACCCCCACCAGGACTCATAAAAGTTCTTTTCACTGTTATGTCTTACTTCAAAGGGCAAAAAAGATGTCATTTCACAATAGCCTTCTAGTCATGAAACACTTCCAGTGAGGGCATTCTAAAGGGATAATCCATAATCAAAAGAACCCAAGCGGATTTTGCGTCCAATTCATGAAGTTGGAATAAAGCAAAATAAAGTACCATATATTTATCTGTAGGTTGAGTCTATGACATTCTTTCTGGGGAAATAAAGGACGAGAATTGGACTGCAATGTCAGCAATGACTTTTAGAAAGTTTTGTTTCATAATCTATTCTATGTTTGTCAGATAATAAATCTTCTCTGATATGGATAAGTAGGAATGTGACCTGATACATCCCTTTAAATTGTAGCTTAAATTATGTGTGTGACATTCTGGAGCATTTTTATAACAGAAGAGATTTGTGATTATGTATACTATCACTTGGTCCTATAATCATAATAATTTATGTGGTATGAAAAGAATGCATACTTTTCCTTTCCTCAGCAAAGGAAATGTCAATGCATAAAAAAAACAGAGATGTCAGGCCCTGTTGCATTGCTGACCTCTGAAATCCCTTTTCTCCCCACAAATGAGGCAGACCACATTGTCATGCTGGTTCTCATTGGTTGCAAGGTCAGGTCACTGCACCCTCAAACCCCCTCAAATCTGCTCAACTATCTAAGCTCCCAACTAGAATTAGCCTTTTCTTCTGGTCCTTGAGGATAAGCATCAGCTGGACTTCTGAGACCAAGGACCCCCAGGGCTCCTCAAGACCAAACATGGCTCTGAAACCAGAGCCCAGCAGAAGCAGCTGGCCCCAGTCATGGGAGGTATAATAAAGCCACTCAGTTCCGAAGAACTAAACCTGGCATTTCAGTACTTTGAACAACCTAAGGAGTGACTGCTTAAAACATTTGTTATCAATTCTGAGTACTGGTTGGAATCTTCTGGAGAGATTTTAAAATACTGATGCATGAGACCTACCCCATTTTAACTAAGTTGGAATCTCTGGAGGGTGTTCCCAAGGCAGCTGTGCATTTAAAATGGTTTCAGGAGTTTTGAATGTGCACCTACAGCTGAGAACCACTGAACTTGAAGGGCAGACACTGCCTGGCCCTTTTTGGTAGTTCAGATTCCCAAGGATACAAATGCATTTGCTAAATATTTATTAAGACTCTACTGTGTACTCTCTTATTTTTATCTATATTTAATAAATATATATTTATGCCTGATATATATATATATATATATACTTATTTTATATTTTATTTATTTGAGAGAGAGATAGTGAGAGAGAGCATGAGCATGGAGGAGAGGGAGAAGAAGGCTCCCCATTGAGCAACCCGACTCGATCCCAGGACCCTGGGATCATGATCAGAGCCAAAGGCAGATGCTTAGCAGACTGAGCCACCCAGGTGCCTTGGTACTCTTTGAGATAAAGGGATACATCTATGAACAAAATAACAAACTTTACTGCCCTTACAGAGCTTGAATTCTAACAGGAATTTTTGTTCTGTTTTCGGTTTGATGGAGGGCAACAGAACCAGAGTCAGTTACCCCAGAGCTCCCTGAAATATCCAGGAGAAAATTAGAATCTCTCCAGACCCCTTCTCTGCTTATCAGCCATGTCTTCTGAACCCCAACATGAGCTAGGGCCCCTAAGTATGAAACCCCTCCCTTATTCACCCTTCTCCAAGAGCTCCACAGTTGGAGAACTGATGTTCAGAGTCAGGGTCTACTGGCATAATGATTGATCCTACCTTGATGATGCCTGTCTTAGCTCAAATGAGGGCCAGTGATGAAATAACCTGTCTATGGGAATATTTGCCAAGAACTATCATATAGGGCTTGAAAGTTGTTCCTATGAACCATACACTTGACCCGAGGTCACAATCACAGTTTTAACACTCTGAATGCCTCTAACCTTGTCAACAAAAAGGTGATATTCCTCAGCCCTTAATCTGGGGTAAGGAATTAGTGAGGATACTTTAGAAGATCTCTGACCCTCAGGGCATTTGGGTGGGGCAATCAGTTAAGCATCCTACTCTTGATTTCAGCTCAGGTCGTGATCTCACAGTGGTGAAATCTAGCCCTGCGTCATGCTCCCCACTCAGCGGGGAGTCTGCTTGAAATTCTCTCTCCTTCTCCCTCCATGCCCCCTGCTCGCTCTCTCTCTCTCTCTCTCTCTCTCAAATAAATAAATAAATCTTTAAAAAAAGATCTCTGACCCTCAAATAACTTATCATAAAAATGATAATCTCTGCCTTGAGCGAGTGCTGTATTAAATGAGATCTTTCCTAAACTCCTCAGCCTAACATTCAAGATGGTCTGTAACTTTCTCAGGACTACATCACTCCACATAGCCTGCAGTCTAATCACCCCAAATGATTCCCGTTTTTTTCCCTTTCAGTAGTATGCAATAAACATTTATCCATGTTCATAAAACATGTCATTATCAGAATTTTTAATGACTGCGTTGTATTCCATTAAGCAGATCCACCAGAATTTATTGTTGTCGGACATTGTGATTGTTTCTAATTTTTCACAACTATAAATAACAAAGCAATAAACGATAATACAATTAAATCTATCTCTCAGTATCACCCTGATTAGAGCAAACACTCCTGTAAATGTTCTATGACGCCTCCTCATTCTCCTTAGCTGTTCCTCTTTGTTAATTTGTTGACAATGAGGCACAGACTTCAATACTTTCTCTTATCTCCCTTGATGAAATCATTGGATCATATGGATTTAAATATCATTCCTACCCTGATAATGCCAAAATCTATATACTCAGTTCAGGCTTTTTAATTAATTTTTATTTTTTTATGAATTAATTTTTTATTGGTGTTCAATTTGCCAACATACAGAATAACACCCAGTGCTCATCCTGTCAAGTGCCCACCTCAGTGCCCATCACCCAGTCACCCCCACCCCCCGCCCTCCTCCCCTTCCACCACCCCTAAGTTCAGGCTTTTTTAAAAAATTTATTTGAGAGAGAGAGAGAAAGGGCATGACCAGGGGGAGGGACAGAAGGACAAGCAGACTCCCCACTGAGCAGGAAACCTGCTCCATCCCAGGACTCTAGGATCATGACCTGAGCCAAAATCACACACTTAACAAACTGAGCTTCCCAGCGCCCCCAGTTCAGGCCTTTTACTGTCTTCTGGAATTATATAATTTACTGTCTCCTGCTACACCTCAACCTTAGGAGTCAAATAAGCAATTTGAAATTAACATGTCCAAAACCACTCTTGCTTTTTCAGCAAAACACACCATTACAGACTTCTCTCTATATCAGTAAATACCAGCTTCCTTCTTCTGATTGTTCCAGCCCAAGCTGAGACTAAATCCTGCCTCTTCTTCATCACAACCTAGCATATGCTGTTGGTTCCATCTTCAAACTATATCCTTACTCCACTTGAACTGATACCATTGTAACACGAAGCACCACCATCTTCTTCCTGGACCATTCCAGTAGTCTCCTAAAGCCTTCCTGCTTTTCCCTTGCATTCCCCCTGACACAGTCTATTCTCAACGCAGCCACCAGAACGATCTGAAACAGTTCATTTTCCTCTGCTGAAAACAATCCAATGATCCAATGATCCAATGGCTTCCCATCTCATTCAGAGTAAAATTAAATTATTACTGCTCCCTCTGAAAGTTTAGTTTCATGACCTCAAACTTCTGTTACAGCCTTCCCTTAGGCTCCCTGCTCCAGCTACACTGATCTTGAGATTTTCCTAATTGGTCAGGGATACTCCCTTCTCAGGGCCTTTGCACTAGCCCTGTCTTCTATTTGGAATACTGCTGCTAGATATCTTCATGGTCAGCTGCCTCACCTTCTTCAGATCTTTGCTCCTCAGAAAAGCCTTCTCTAAGCATCCTGTTTTAAACAAAGGCCCATATTACTTGCCTCATTTTATTTTTCACAGTAGAAATGGAAGCATCATGTATACTATATATTTTACTAATTTAATTTTTGCATTCTTGTATTTCCCCACTAGGTTGGAATTCCATGATGACAGGGATTTGTGCCTATTTAGATCACTGTTGTCTCCCCAGCACCTGTTCTCAATGATCATGCTCTAATAGCATCACGTTTATCTTCTTTATAACTCCTATCACAGTTACAATTTTGAGTCTTTTAACGTATCTGCTAGTGTCTGGCTCCCTGGCTAAAATGGAGGCTTCGTGTAGGCCTTCAGATATATTTGTTGATTGAATGAGTGAATGAATAGATGCTTAAGTATTTTCATATTATAAAATACATCAAAATGTATGCAAGTTTGAAGCTTCATTCAAACTGACGTCCTTAGTTTAGTAGCCTTTTTTCCCCTTCCTGTCTGGATAGGTCTTAAAAATTTCTTCCTATTATTATTACTTTTTAAAGATTTTATTGATTTATTTGAGAAAGAGAGAGAGCACAGGTGGGGGGAGGGGCAAAGGAAGAGGGAGAAGCAGACTTCCTGCTGAACAGGGTGCCCCATGGGACTCAATCCCAGGACCCCAGGGTCAGGACCTGAGCTGAAGGCAGACATTTAACCAACTGAGCCTCCCAGGTGCTCCTGTGTTATTTATTTTTTATCACAACTTTAATTACATATAATTATCATACAAGTTTACCATTTAAATAGTATAATTTAATAGTTTTTAGTATACTTATATCATTGCGCAAACATCACAATCAATTTTAGAAAACTGTCATTACCCCCCATAGAAGCCACATACTCTTTCATAGTTGCCATCACCATAGCCCAATTCCTCTCTATCTTGCCCACCTGCCCAGTCCTGGGCAACCGCTCTTTTGCATCTCTACAGATTTGCTTACTCCGGATTTTTCATAGAAACGGGATCATACAACATGTGGTCTTTTGTGACTGGCTTCTTTCTTAGCATGATGTTTTCAAGGATCATCCTTGTTGTGTATGAATCAGTGCTTCATTTGCTTTTATTGCTATATTATAAAGTCTTTGAGAAACTAAAATAGCATCAATTTTCAAAGAAAGATTAGTAATTGTACAAATGTCTAAAAAGTATAAAAATTGCCTGCCTTGGTCATTTCTTTGGGTCTCAATTTCATTATTGGGCCTCCGTGTGCAAACTTAGCTTCTCTTTTCCTGTTAATCTGTCTCATGTTAATTTAATTCTTAGACCAGCTGGAAGACCCTGAAAGGTAGAAAGAGGCAAGTTTTTGTCTCCTATTTGCACATTTTACGTTGCCATCAGCAATGTATGAGGTTTCCCGATTTTTCATAACAAGAGAGTTGTATGGCTATGGGACTCCCACCATAGCATGTGAGAGTTCTTGTACCCTTGGACACCAATGAATATGGCATGATATAATTTATCTTAATTTGACAATTTTATAAAAAAATATTACTCTATTGTTTTACTTTGCATTCATTTGATTACTGGTGAGTTACACATGGTTTCATGTTTTAAGCCATTTATTTAAGCACTTCCTGAAATTGTTCCCATGTTATTTGTCACTTTTCCTTTTAGTGTTATAGTGAATTAATGTTTTAAAGAATTTTTCTATGATAAGAAAATGATCTCTTTGCCAATTGTACATGGTGGATGTATTTTTCTCCTTTTTAAAAAATTTTATTTATTTATTTATTTATTTATTTATTTATTTATTTATTTATTTATTTTTCTCCTTTTGATGGAAAACAAATTCTTACTTTTTCAATGATTAGAAATTTGTCATATTATTATCTTCTGGGTAAATTCAAATATCATACTTAGGAAGTCATCTTTAATGTATACAGTCTTTAATTATTCTTTTCTTAACTTTAACTTTTTATTTTACATGGAATCAATGTTGATTTACAGTTTGAAGTAGGGACCTGAATTTTTTCTATCACCTAACATTTTCAAAAAGTTGTAAAAGTGCTGAGACAAAAGTAATTTTCAGTTTAACTCTTAGTAAATAAAAAAAATTTGATGAGCCAGGGCATGTGGTGCTCAATACAGTAATCTCAATTAAACCACATATGCACACAGTGCTTTAGGAAGATTGATTTCAACTTCACCAAAGCAAACTGGAAGTGCCAAGTATTAGTAATAGTGGCTTTTGGCCATTTGAGTAATGTTGCTAGGATCAGATGTATGTTAAAATATCAGAGCTACATTTTAGCAGTATCAAAAAAAAGAGTTTGTCCTAAACGAACAAATATATTTTAAATCTCCACAGACTTCAAAGAAAGAAAATTATCATTTAAAAAAAATCTTATTTATTTGAGAGAGAGAGAGAGAGAGAGAGAGAGAGAGAGAGAGAAAGCACAAGTAAGGAGAGGGGCAGAGGCAGAGGGAGAAGCAGACTCCCCACTGAGCAGGGAGCCCGACATGGGGCTCAATCCCAGGACCTCAGGGTCAGGACTTGAGCTGAAGGCAGTTGCTTAACCGACTGAGCCACCCGGGTACCCCCCAAATTATCATTTCTAGTTGAAAAGTAATTCTGAGAGCAGGCAGTGGAATCAGCATTTCTGTATAATATTGGTGATGATGTTTAGTTGCATACTCTTGTGAAATCAAACTGGTGACAGTGTATCGAGAACTTCAGATATCTCCATACATTTTGGTCTCATAATTCCATTTAAATTGAATCATCGATTCACTTGACAGGTACTGAATGAGTACCTACCAGGTGCTGGACTCTCTGATGACTCCTGCTTTTACGGGGCTTATTATATTCTAACTAGGAAAGAAGTGGATAGCACAGACCTGAAATGTTCACACAAATGATTTTATAATTACAGTAGTAATGTGTCACCATAGAAAATTACTGAGTGTTAGCATAACCTGTTAGAGAAGTGCTTGACCTACACTTGGCGGCTGGGGAAGGCTTCTCAGAAGAAATGACATAGAATTCAGGACCTGAGCAAAGATGAGGTAAGCAAGAGTGCAGATGAAGGGTGGCCTTAATACAGCCCAGACAACTGAGGCAAGTTCCCGGACAGGAAGGAACAGGTGCTGGGCAATGTCCCTACATGTGATAAGCAGAGGAAATCGGAAATCAGGCCTATGTGTGGATGAATGTCACATCTGAAATAAATGACCAAGGGGCATGTTCTTTTTTGTCACATTGAAATAAGTCTTATCATAAAAAAGTCTTATCTCTGTATGTTGGTAAATTAAACACCAATAAAAAATTATTTTATTTTTTAAAAAAGAGTCTTATCATAAATTAATATGATAATGTCTCTGGGTTGTAACTATCAGTAATTTGGGTCTGCTGACACACATGCCATCTGGAATGTTTAAAATATCATGGAATCTCTTTTAGAAACAACCTGGTAAAAATGCCTTGTCATAGTTGAAGGAGGACTTTACCTCCATTTTTACTGGGGTCTGGACTTTCTAATTAAGTTCTTCTTTCCAGCTTATCTCTTAAGTCAGGCAAGACCTGGGTGGGGGGGAGCAAAGCATCCCATGATGGGAACTGAAACTGCCCTCTCAAGCCATAGTGACTGCCCTAAGACGGCACACCCTGGTCACGATTGACTGCATGACAATCACTGATCTACCTGACTTTACCGCCCACTTGCATGTACCCACTGACCTTTGTCTCACATTTTCTTTATATACACTTAGAAGTATTTTCAGCATTTCAGACACAGGTCTTGGGACCCTAGTCCACTGAGTTCTTGGTATTGGCCTCACTGAAATAAATTCCTTTCTGTTTTCACCGCCACAGTTGTCTCTGCCTTTGGATTTTGTTGGCTGCGAGTGGCCGGACCTGGTCTGTTCGGGATGCCTGGAGCCAGGTGCTCTTGCATCCCTGTGCCCAGTTACATAGCGTGGGGGAGGGGGGGTGTCGTGTGTTTCCTGATGATTCCTGGACCTGCCAGCTTCTCACCTGTTCTCTCTCCTCTTTCCTATCACACTCCTCATCCTGCATGCTTTTCTCCTCTCTTTTTGTCATTCCTTCATTAGCCAACAGTGTTACTGTCTTCTTAAATAATCCATTGTCTTACACATTTACCTCCTTTACCCTGAGCTCTCCAAAGCTGGCCAGGTTGGAATTCCTAATAATTATCTTTCTCTTCTCTCCCCCTTCCAATCTAGTTGGGGTTTAATGGGACATAGGCTAAGTGGTGCACACTTGGTCTGAAGCCATTACGTTCTATCCATTCTCAACTACTGGTAGAGAGTCTCCTATTCTCTTAGGGCCTTAATGCCAGGCTTATAGAAACAGAGTCAGAAGGAAACCTTCAGAATCATTTGACCTAATGCCCTCAGGAAATGCCATCACGACCCCTATTTCCTCCTCCTCCAACCTCCCTGACTTTGCCTTTAGGAACTTGGCTTGCTCTCTGAGCTTCCATAGCTTACCATTCACTGCTCTCTGCTGTGAATAAGACTGTTTGCATACTTATCATCTCTGCTACCCATAAAGCATATTGAAGGCGGGGACCACGTCTTGCTCATCAATGTGTTCCCCAGTGCCCAGCCAAGCGCGTGAAATGTAATGGGGTCCTACTAAACACTTTTTGAATGGTTAAAAGCTATTAATATGAAGTGACAGGCACTGAAAACAAAACTGTGCAAAAATCACAGCATGCAGTAGACAGCGTTCACAGCGATGCACCAGGTCCACCAGCCCACGTGTGGTGTATCGGCAAGATTACCAGATGAGAGTCACAGACAGAGCACTAGTTCTCTTCAGATAATGCCAGGGGTTATTCTCTTGGATGACAAATCCCTCTGATCACAATGTGGACATCTATGGCCCTCATATGGATAAGATATCCTTTGCGTCTAGTGTCTCTTGGTGTACTTAATTGTGGTTGGTTGGCAAGTGATTTTCTTTTCTTTTTCTTTTTCTTTTTTTTTAGTTTTAATTTACCAAGAATTGGGGGGAGGGTGGAAATCTGAATATATTTTGGGGGGTTCCAAGTAGGCAGATGACTCAGCGTGAAGAAGCTTGTTTGAGGAGTTGCAAACCCTTAAGTGGTGACACACGTCATCATCCCTGGAGGCCCACACATGGTTGGGGGTTTTAATATTATAGACAAAGCAGAATTACAGTCCTCATAGGCTGCATGCACAGGGCCGGGAGTGTCAGTGCGCAGTTTGGTACTGACTTCACAGTAACTGATAGCCAATATCTTGCTTACAAAAGCAAGTGTTGGGGATTTACATTTGAAACCCCCTGAACCCTAACAGTATTGCTTTGTAGAGCTAGCATTTAAAAAACAAAGAATAGTAGTTGTACAAATGTCTGAAAACCAGTGGCTTACAATAGTAGACAAGGAAAACAGCATGGTCACTCCATATGGCACGGTGGTGCTACAACGTTTCAGCTTCTGATTTCTGGGAAAATATATATGTATACATACATTTATTCCATATGGGATCAAGTGCATGGTGAGATGTTTGAATACAAGGTGCTGACACCAGGGCATGAATGTCAGACATCAAGACAAAGTCTGAGAGTTTCATGAAGCATATGTTGGGTACAGTACTTCTTAATACTTAAAGTCCAACATCTTTGAGTGCAGGATTGTGTAGAAGGAAAAAGAATTTTAAGGTCTTTTTAAAAAAGATTTTATTATTACTCAACCATTAGAAATGACAAATACCCACCATTTGTTTCAACGTGGTTGGAACTGGAGGGTATTATGCTGAGTGAAATAAGTCAGTCGGAGAAGGACAAACATTATATGGTCTCATTCATTTGGGGAATATAAAAAATAGTGAAAAGGAATAAAGGGGAAATGAGAAAAATGAGTGGGAAATATCAGAAAGGGAGACAGAACATGAGAGACTCCTAACTCTGGGAAACGAACTAGGGGTGGTGGAAGGGGAGGAGGGCGAGGGGTGAGGGTGAATGGGTGACGGGCACTGAGGGGGGCACTTGACGGGATGAGCACTGGGTGTTATTCTGTATGTTGGCAAATTGAACACCAATAAAAATAAATTTATCATTAAAAAAAGAACACCAATTAAAAATAAATCTATTATTAAAAAATAAAAAAAATAAAAAATAAAAATTGAAGTGAAAAATTAAAACAAATAAAAATAAAAAGATTTTATTTATTTATTCATGAGAGATACAGAAAGACAGAGATATACAAAAAGATAGACAGAGAGAGAAGCAAGAATCCTGTGCAGAGCCCGATGCGGGACTCCATTCCAGAACCTCGGGATCAAGTCCTGAGCCAAAGCCAGATGCTCAACCACTGAGACACCCAGGTGCCCTAGAGGTCTGGTTTTCATAGAAAACCCACTACATTGAAAATTGCCTACCTGAGGTATCCTGCCTTTTGTTTTATTACACACAAGACATGGAAAGAGAAGGGAATAAACAGGGGAGAAAATAGAGTTACATTGACGTACATAAATTATATGTATATTGTATTATTTTTATTTTATTTTATTTTATTAGATTTTATTTTTAAGTAATTTCTACACCCAGTGTGTGCCTCAAACTTACAACCCCGAGATCAAGAGTCACATGCTCTACTGATTGAGCCAGCCAGGCATCCCTATGTATATTCTAAATATGTTTAAATGGCATTTCTACATATACAGCAGTATAAACTAACACTTTATAGAATGTTATCTAACAAATTAAATGAAAAAATAAGACTAATAATTAGCACATCGTATGTGCATTTACAAAGAGATGCTGCTAAAATGCTTCAGAAAAATGTAATCCATTCAGAAATGTTAACAAACACGGCAAAGTTCTTTATATTAACAATTTACTTAGCATATCCTTCACGGATAATCCAAAAGGAAGCTTTCATTCAACTCATATGGAATTATAAATTTGCATTGATGGAAACTTAATCCCCAACGCGCTGAATGATTTTCCTGCAGCAAGTATTTTTGGAGGCATTCTTATAGCTTACATCAACATTTAGCTCAGTTTATCCATAATAAGGAATCATTTAAAAATTTTTTTCCTTAACAAACAATTATTTATTTAAGACTCACTGTGTCTCAGGCGTTGTTCTATATGCTCTACAAATATGGATGCAATTAATCAATCTAACGACTCTCTGAAGTAAATACTGTTATTATCCATGTTTTACAGGTGAGAGCATTAAAGCCAAGAGTGGTTTTAGGGTAACTTGCTCAGAGTCACAGAACTGGAAAGCACTAGAGCCAAGCAATGTGGATCCAGGGTGGTTACCATTAATGCCTCCTATCATATTCAACCATCATTCTCGGTTCAAATCAATGAAAACCTAAGTCTTCAGATCTCCACACTAGAGCACTGTCTGCCTATGAGAGCTGGTGTGAAGTGATTAGCAACAACCCCTGAATGTTTGACTAGATAAAATATTAGTTCCGAACACCCAATCTCAGTTTTTGTTTGGGGTGACTGGTTGCCATGCGGGGAAAATGTCAAAGCTTTATGCCTGTTTATCTGCGGATACCAGTAGTTTGTTTTGTTTTGTTTTGTTTTTAAGACTAAGTGAACACACGCTGGTGTTGAGAATGCCCAGGGTCTAGGCTAATGAGTATGCTTTTCCTCTCTCTTGTCTCTTTAGAGGGCTTGCTTCCTGCTCATCAGCTCACCAGTGACTTCCTCAGGGACACCTTTCCTAAGTCCCTATCTGTAAATCTATCCACATGCGCACGCTTGTGTGCACACCCACACACAGAATCACTGGCTATCACAACACCCCATTTTTCTTCATGGTACTACTTACTATATGAGATCACGTCAATTCCCTTTTCTGTTCCCCTCCCCTGCCAATATAAGCCCCATGGTGGCAGTCTTGTCCATTATTACCTTGATACCCTCTCTGTCTATGGAGGCACAGAGGTGGCACTCACGAGATAGGTTTTTGAATAATGGAATGAGAAGACTGAAGAGCAGAATTTCACAAGACAATGCTGGCGCTCACCGGAAGCAATGAAGGAGACAGCGCAGGGAGAGATGGGAGTACATTTGTGGAACACAAATGCCTCTGTTGAGTCAAGAGTGCCTGAGCATTCATTCTCTTCATGATTTCACATTCAATCCCAGGAACGTAGGAAACTGTTCGAGTTACTTTCCAGGGAAAGAGGAACCCCATGGTTGCTAAATCAGAAACCCAGAGGATTTACTAATTTCTAAAAGACAGGACATGCCTCTTGCTAACTTTTTTGTTTTATCCTTCAGCCTAAATCTGCTTCTGTTCAGTGGAGGACAGGCGGTCGCCATCTTTCTTTTAATAGTCCATGGAACAGTTTCCTATCCATCAGAGAAATGTGACCATTCTTCTTTCCAGCCTGAATGATTTCAGCTAGCTCTTCTTTCTTACATTTCATTTTGAGTAATTCTGTAATCATTGTGATGCCTTCTCTATTGATTCTCATGTTGGGGCTCTGGAAGAGAGGAAGCGAGGACACAGCGGAGTTACTATCAGTTTGTGTGGGCCTGGTAGTCTTTGAGCTTTCTTGGATTTGTAGCATTTGCACCTCCAAGGCTCCTTCCAAATGAACAGTTCACAGCCAGCATCCGTTTTCACTGTTTGCTCGAATGTTATTTCAGTAGGTTCTTAACAATATGGTCCTCCTGAATTTCTCACTCTGTGGGATTGGTATCTCTGGGATTAACAGACTGTGACTCCCCTCGTGTGCTCTCTTGGGGCTAGGAACCCTGAATGAACATTTGTTTTTTAGATTTACTCTGCTCCTCAGAGACAGTCGAAATTGATTTTTTTTTCCTTTTCCCTCCAGCAATCATTTACTACCTTTCTTCAAATATAATCAGTCTTCTCTACAAGATAGTGAAAACAAAGTGGAGTTTGCATGCCATTAACTCCACAGTTGCAAGTTCCTTCTCTGATTTAAGTCAACCATCTTGAATGGTAGCAAGGTGCTATAAGAAAGGACTGCCTTGAGCAGGAAGGGAGAAGTATATTTATAGGACAAAAGAGCCATCAAATGAGAAAGAGTCATGACTAAGTATATCTGACTAGTGGAAGGGGAGAAAACATTTTTCATTTTTTGTTTATAAGGATATTGGAGACTTTATTAGTACCTAAGTTTTAACCTTTCCTATCATCAGGAAAGACATCTAAAGTAGGAAATACATAATATTTGTGACAACTGGTAATGGAAGAAAGATTTGCAATACACGAGGAAGTGTTTCCACCTTCAGGATAAACAAAAAGCCCGGCAAGGCTTAGTCTGACCACATCCAATTATTTTTTTCATACCAAAAAGAACAACTGTGAAATTGGCTGTTAATTTGAAATAGATCATGCTCGGGCTGAATGTATGTATTCAAAATAGTTCTATACCATGGAAAAGTGTTTAATTATATTGTCTGTCATTTTATTATCTATTAAAAATCATTTTGACTTAACAGAGACTTAATTAACTTACC
Organism: Canis lupus dingo; assembly: GCF_003254725.2. Lineage (NCBI taxonomy): Eukaryota > Metazoa > Chordata > Mammalia > Carnivora > Canidae > Canis > Canis lupus. The sequence continues at coordinate 112,467,356 of NC_064281.1, read as the reverse complement.
ACATAATTACTGATTACTTACTATGCACTGAGCATGATTTCAGGTACCAAGGTACAGCAATAAACAAAATTATTAAAATTCCACTCTCATTCTAGTGGAAAAAGACAATGAATATAATTTTAAAAATTATATGGGACATCTACATATGAGAACTGCTGCATGATCACACGTTGAACCAGTAAGAAGGATTAGGAGTGGAGGGTGGGAGTGGAGAGATGCAGGTTGCAATTTGAATTAGAGTGTTTGGGGTAGTCCTAACCAAGAAAGAAATATTTTGACAAAGATATGATGGAGACAAAGGAATAGTCACATGGAGCTCTGGGGAAGAAACATTCCAGGCATAGGGCACCACTAAAAAAAAAGGTCCTAAGGCTGGAGCAGGCCTGGCATATTCAGGGAAGCAGAACGAAGTGAATGAGTGGGAGAAGATTTGAAAATGAGGTCAGAGTGGTAACAGGAAGCTGTGGGAAAGTAGGAAGGCAAGACTAGCCCAACACAGGCTTCTGGTAAACCAGAAAATTCAAATGCAGACAGCCTACGGGAAAGCCTGCCCTTTGCACACTCTGGCGTGATCCAGTAGGAGGTTTTCTGCCTAGACACAAGTTCATAGAATTGCTTTGACTTGAACACTGTCATGTTTTGGAATGGGTCTTCATCAGCAGTCTTCCAGTACTGTGTGGTGCACTGAAAATGATCAGACCAGCTAAAAATCTACCATGCTACTATTCATTAAGTAACATAAAACCTCTCCTTTTCCTATCCCTGGGGAAAAAAAAACAAAAAAAAAAAAACAAAAAAAAACAACAACCAAGCAGCAAATGGAATAATAACTAAAATCACCATAAAATTGTGGTCTTTTAGAAAGCTCACATGTTAAGCCCTGCAATCATTTTTTATACATGTAAGTGACTGACTTTATCAGCACATTTCCTGAAGAGCTCTTTGGGGAGCACTGAGTCACTGAGGGCTAGTTTTGATAGACTAGATGTAAGAGCAAGAGGCAAAGGGGCTCATGTGGGATTGCTGAAAGAATATAAAGACGATACCTGAAAGGTCAAAGGCACTAAACAACTTTGTTAGTTTTGAATCCTGGTGGCAGGCTGAACATCTGACTCCCATATGGTCTCAGTTAATAAGTTGGTCTTTTTTTAAAAAAAATATATTTGTTTATTCATGAGAGACACAGAGAGAGGCAGAAACATAGGCAGAGTGAAAAGCAGGCTCCATGCAGGAAGCCCAATGCAGGACTCGATCCTGGGACTCCAGGATCATGCCCTGAACCAAAGGCAGACGCTCAACCCCTGAGCCACCCAGGCGTCCCAGTGAGTTGGTCTTGACAGCATGAAAATCTCAAGCTTTGCTGATCACTTCATCATTTTGCCAAATGGTTTCTCAATCTTCCCTTCATATCAGGCCTCTAAGGTGAAATGTATATGAAAACTACTCATCCAACTTGAGTGGGATCAAAGGATCGATCCTGATTATGATGGTGATGGAGAGATAAAGTGGGAGGATAAGCACATCCTCTTGCTTTTGATGAAACAGGAAGTCCCAAAACAGTGACCCAGCTGAAAAAGTGATTTTTTGCAGTCAAATGACTTGGCACAAGGGGAAATTGTGAGAGTGGTACTAGGATCACTAGGCTTGATATGGAACGTGTGTTCATAATGTACAAGAGGTATTCACACTGGCTCATTACTTGCTTCATCATCTTGAGCCCAGTGCACCTGAAAAACCTCCAGATTAAGAAATCCCTTGACCTTTTTGTGTTCTGGGAAAGGCATTACTCAAGAGAATCACATGTCCCCACGTGACTTAGATAAGACTCAGAGATGATCCCCTTCTTGTACCTAAGACCAGGCCAGACACAGATCGACCAAATTCCCATTTGTTTTGTAAATGATTAGCTGAATTGTTTGTAGCCACTGACCCATCTAGACAACATACCTTCTAACCTGACTTGATCAAACTTTTTCTCTTCTTCCCCAGGCCCAAGAACTGAATCTACCCTCAGCCAGCATTGTAATGCAGAACAATCCTTCCTTAAAGGCCCCTCCTAAGAATAGGTTAAGTGATGCACAGGCAGAGCAGTATCCCATCTAGCAAGTAGAGAGATGGTCCCAGTTGCACAAAATAGGAGGTGTTTTTATAGGCAGGGTAAGGAAATTATTAGCAAAACAAAACAAAACAAAACAAAAGGATTTTAATCTTCTTTTTTGGGGGGGAGAGGGAGCAACTGGGTTTTTATCATGCAGATGACCTCACTAATGCTGATTCAGAAATTTCAGACCTGATGGTTAGTTAAAAGGCCATTCCTGGGAGAGGTTGGGGCTCATTGTTCTTTTTTCCAGAGCTAGAGGCTCCCCATGCTGCACTCCTGATGCCAAGAAGGGAAGGATACTGGATTCGACCTCCTTTGGGGGTGCTCTCAGGGTCTCCGGGGGAGGCAGGTGTTTCCCACGACACCCTCCTCAAGGAACTTCCCATCGTGCCCTGGGTGGCAAGGCTAAGAAGTCCCCATGACATCTGGCCTCAGGGGAACAAGAAAATCTGCTATGGAATGTGATGGAATTTGGCATCCCCTTCTGAGTCCCTCAGAAGTCCCCACCAGTGGTCTGGTTCATCTTGAGTCTCAGACCAAGAGACCCAGACCAGGCTCAAAGCCCTGAGATGCTGAGTCACAGTGGCTCACCTTGTTCCTTTTCTGACAGTTGTTAATGGCCCTCCTTCTGTCATATCTCAGACCTGGAGAAACTCAGTTCCTGAGAGAACAGAGTTTAGACTTTCTTCATTTTTATAGTAATTTGATGCAGAATTATTTTGTTTAGACTTTAACATATACTTAATTTGTTTGGTAATTAAGCACTTACATAGCATAGCATTTATTCAATGGAATTTTGAGCCATCTTCTGGCTAATTGTGGTTAAAAAAAAAAAAAACACAATGTCTCTAATTTACCCAATTAAGGATTACACTGAAAAATATTTTAGAGAGTTGTTCAAATGATTTGTTGCAAATTACTTCTCAGGAAAATTTATGGCAATCCTATGATTTCAAAAAGAAGCCAGGCATTGTGTACATTGTGAGTGCTATTTCTTTCAGGAGCTTTTTCTACCAACTTCAATTCGCTTCAAGGGGTAAAGAAAAATCAGTTGTATCTCAGAGCCTTGCAATTCAAGTACCATGTCATTTTCTCCTGTTGTGGTTATGGTATCAAACTCTCTAAATCCACAAATCCGCTTTCTTTTTTTATGACGTTTGTTATATTCTTTAATCTTCCACTTAGCAGTTGTAATGTTCTTCTCCAGACTCCTGACATTAATGCAGCTGAATTTAAGAGCTCACTTCAGCTTCTGTCAAAGAGATTTTAAATCTACTCTTACATGAGGGAGTGGTGGTCAACGAAATTTGCTTTAATTTGGGGGATTATTATTTAATTTTGTAAACGATATCCCAGAAGTTAATATATGAAAAAACATAAATCAATACCTACAAATGTCACAACCCAGAATTAGGTTCTAATTAGGAAGAAATGTGATTTCAAAAGGCCACTTAAGCAACCTAATTATTGGCCACCCAATGGGAATGTATCAAAATAAGTTAAAATACATAAAATAAATAAAAGGATTCACAAGGGCGAAAGCAAAGCAAAAAAATAATGAAACCACACCGAAATAGTATGTGAAGACTGACAAGGAAGGAACTTCCAAATCAATCAATTCTCTTCTATGAGACTGGAACTCTTATTATTATTTTTTTTATTATTTTTAGAGATTGTGGAGAGGGACAGAGAGAGTGGGAGAGAGAGAATCCCAAGCAGACTCCATGCCCTGTGTGGACCTGGACATGGGGCTTGATCCCAAAACCCTGAGACTACGACCTGAACCAAAATCAAGAGTTGGGTGCCCAACCGACTGAGCCATCCAGGTGCCCCAGATTGGAACTCTATGCTAGTGCATATCTATGACACAGAAAACAAATCACTCCCTCAAAAGAAACAGTTTGGCATTAAAGCTTTTTTCCTCATTGTTATTATTCTTATTTGATGACTATTTCTCAGTAGTATTGGTAGTAGAGGGTAGTAGTCCAGAGCATAGGCTCCAGAGCCAGACTATGTGGATTTAAATCTTAGTGTCATATCTTTACTAACAGTGTAACTTCGAGCAAGTCACTCAACATGATTGCACTTTATTTTTATCATCTGTAAGTGTACATAAGAATAGCCACTTCCCACGACTGCTGTGTAGACTGACAGAGTGAAGACAATGCCTGACTTGTGTGTAGTAAGCCCTCATTACTAACTTGGCTAACCTCATTAACATAGCCTCATCCCTCTTATCAGAGACTGAAACGCACAATAAAAGATTGTCAGTAGATACGTGGAATTCTAAGCCATTTCAGATCATAGATGTCTATATTGGTTTTCAATATACAGAGACAAATGCTTAAAAGTAATAAAAGTGATATCTGACAGAGGAAGGAAGTCTAAAATGCCAGCCCTTCACAAGAGCGATGGAAAAGCTGACAAAAACTGTCAGCTTCAACTTTTCTGGAACTCTGGAATCTAATCTAAACTTACAACAACCAAGGAAATGCTTAACAAAGAAAAAAACTGCTGCATTTTGGTGAAAGAGCTCTGTGGCATTTCGATGTACCCTGTTATCATCTCCTACACCCCAGTGTGGCAGTAGCTTTGAATGGCCGGGTGCACTCCAAGTGAAGGTTGCTGGTACAAGAGAAAGCAATATGGATTTTCCTCCGAATTATGTATGTTTCGACCTTGCATATGGTGCCCTGAGGGATTCGAATAAGTATTTGCCTTTGTTTTGCCTATCTCCAAGCTTCCCCAGGACCAAGGTGGCTCCCTGGGTAGCATTTGTCAAAAATATAGGCAAATATATTAGATGTTGCTGCCTGGGACAAAAGGTAACAGTTGGAGTAAGAAATATACAAAAACTTAGGAGGGAAGAATCTTGGGAAGAAAATACTTGGAGAATAAAGGCTTTGAAAAACTCCCATGAATTTTAAAGATTCTAGAAGTCTACATGAATGCCTAGGTCAGAACACATTCTCGGAAACGACCTGAGAAGTCCTTAAGTTCTCATTACTGGCCAACCTTCGGGCTCTGTACAACCAAGAAGTGAAGGCTAAGGTAGAGTTTTAAACTGCCTGGCTATGCAATGAAGCAGTGCCCCAACACATATCTGATCTACAAAGACTGGAATAATCTTTAGTTTGGTTTGGTTTGGTTCCAGGTATTTAAAGAAAAGGCTCTCAAATCCCTAGCTACTACTCAGCTAATGGAACAGAGATTTCAGTTGGCCATACACAAGAAAGAATATACAGATACTACAAAATTAATTTTTAAAAGCCAGTAAACAAACAGCGACAACCACACAAGCAGCAGCAGGAAATTTTGAAGAAGGAATATAATCTGATTTTCAGAGTTGCCACATTATAATATTCAAAATGTCCAGTTTTCAAAAAAATTATAAGGCATGTAAAGAAACTAGAAAACATCCCATTCACAAGAAAAAAACAATTAATAGAAAATGTCCCTGGGAAAGCCGAGTCTAGAATCACTTTCCATATGAAAGTTATTATAATCTTTCTCCAATAGAAACAAGCCAGGGGCGTCCGAGTGGCTCAGTGGTTGAGCGTCTGCCTTTGGCTCGGGGCATGGTCCTGTTGTCCTGGGGTCCCGGGATCGAGTCCCACATTGGGCTCCCTGCAGGGGGCCTGCTTCTCCTGCTGCCTGTGTCTCTGCCTCTCTCTGTGTGTCTCTCATGAATAAATAAATAAATAAATAATCTTAAAAAATTACACACAAGCCAGTTTCTCGTTTTCTCTCTTTGAGTTTATGATGCATGCATAAAGACATCCTGGAATCATCTTAAGCCATTGTGATACACATGAGTTTTCAAAGGAGAACCTTTTCATTTGAAAGTTGTTGAATTTTGTTTCATTCTTCAGATTATCATCTTTAGATGTCTTGACATAAAATTCATCAACAGTTTGAGGGAGATGGTTTTGCAACAGCAGTTTCCACCGACATTTTTTGGGGATCAATACAAATTAACTCAAAGAGCAGATAACACATTCTGTCACTATGTGCCTGTCAATGAATGGTTCTCCTGAGAGTTAAATTATTTCAGTATTCAGGGGAAGAATTAACAACAGAATGGCCTTGTTACTGTTTTGAAATAAGCTAGTTTCCCTGTCTTATTCTAACACATCTATGTACATGTTTTCTTTTCTTTTTTTAAATGTATATATTTTCCATGGGCATTCTTACAAGCTCCAAAGAGAAGGACATTAAAGTGATGGAAAATGTTCTGGAACCACCAGTAGTAATGACACATAGATATATCATAGTTGGTCAGTCTAGATGATATATGCTATATCTGAAAGTATTTAAACAATCAGAAAAGACATAGGACCTTATGAGATCAATGATTTCTGCTCTCCAAGATGATTTCTAGAGGTAGCTTTTGTTTGGAAAAAGATGATATTCACTGTGTAATGATAAATAAGGCACAAGAATTAGATCTGTCACTGATCACTTACAACTGAAAATCTTAAATCTAGTTTACAACCTTGTGGCATTCAAAGACTCATACAATCTGTTTCAAATTTACTTTTCCAGTCTTATTTTTATTTTTATTTTTTGGCTGGGTACAGTATACTTTATTGATGGTACATGACAAGGTAGGGGTCCCCAAGCCCTCCCCTTCCTCGGGGTCTGGGATGTAAATTGGAGGTCAGGAGATTCTCATTGTGTTGGGGGATTAAGTTGGGGCAGGGACTTCCCAGCAGCTGAGGGCCTCTCTCTTCCTCTTGTTCTTGTTGGGGCTGAGAGTGGTCCAGGAGGCTCTTACCCCTTAGAGGCCATGTTGACTATGAGGTCCACCACCTGGTTGCTGTAGACAAATTCATTGTCATACCAGGAAATGAGCTTGGCAAAGTGGTCATTAAGGGCAATGCCAGCTCCAGCTTCGAAGGTGGAAGAGTGGGTGTCACTATTGAAGTCGCAAGAGACAACCTGGTCCTCAGTGTAGCCTAGGATGCCCTTGAGGGGGCCCTTCGATGCCTGCTTCACCACCTTCTTGATGTCATCATATTTGGCAGCTTTCTCCAGGTGGCAGGTTAGATCCACAACTGACATGTTGGGGGTGGGGACATGGAAGGCCATGCCAGTGAGCTTCCCATTCAGCTCAGGGATGACCTCGCCCACAGCCTTGGTGGTGCCAATGGAAACAGGGATGATATTCTGGGCTGCTCCTTGGCAGTCATGCCACAGCTTCCCAGAGGGGCCATCCACGGTCTTCTGGGTGGCAGTGATGGCATGGATGGTGGTCATGAGGCCCTCCACAATGCCAAAGTGGTCATGGATGACTTTGGCCAGAGAAGTCAAACAGTTGGTGATGCAGGAGGCATTGCTGACAATCTTGAAGGAGTTGTCATACTTCTCGTGGTTCACGCCCATCACAAACATGGGGGCATCAGCAGAAGGAGCAGAGATGATGACCCTCTTGGCCCCACCCAAGACCACCCCAGTCTTCTCCATGGTGGTGAAGACCCCATGGACTCCACAACATACTCAGCACCAGCATCATCCCATTTGATGTTGGCGGGATCTCGCTCCTGGAAGATGGAGATGGACTTCCCATTGATGACAAATTTCCCATTCTCAGCCTTAACCATGCAGTGGAATTTGCCATGGGTAGAATCATACTGGAGCATGTACACCATGTAGTTGAGATCAATGAAGGGGTCATCGATGGCGACAAGATCCACTTTGCCAGAGTTAAAAGCAGCCCTGGTGACCAGGTGCCCAATACGGCCAAATCCGTTTGCTCCGACCTTCACCATCATGTCATGGGGATGCAGCTGGCCCTGCACCAGAAGATGCAGCTGTCTGTCCAACAGGGAGGAGAGAGAGCCTCCAGTCTTATTTTTAAACGTTGCCCTGTTTGAACTTTCCCTCTAGGCAAACTGATCAAATTACTATCCCCTGACATGATTTATATCTTTTCAACCCTACACCTCTTCTCAGAGCACTCCTTTCTGGCACATCCTTACCACCTTCACTCCCCAAATGTTGCCTCTCCCCCCACACGGACTCCCCTACTTCAGTCTGATAAAAGCCTAAGGCTTCCAGAAGGAGGTGTCACCACCATATCCTCCCTGGAAAAGAGGTGTGCATCCTTTATTTGGCACAAGACAAAGCCATGTAGTGTCTGCTTTATTTTGATCTAAATTGGAGGAAAATTCTGGATACCTCCCTAAACATCATAGCTCTGGAGTCATTTGCTCTTGGAGAAGGCAGCACCATAGCCTTCTATCCTGCACTTCCGTAAGCAGTAAAAGAAGCCGTTCCCCGATAACCTACCTTCTTTTTGCTTACAAAGATTTTTTTTAACCATTTTCTTGGTTAATACGTAGGCTATCTCTAATCTTGTAATCATTCTGTACGTAGAGAAGAAACGTGTCAGGATGTCTGGAAAGGTGCAGAAAAGTACAGTGCTGGTTCACAGAGGACAGCCAGGGGTCAGGCGCTCCTGAGCTGACTGCCATTTCTTAACTCAAGGTTTTTAAAGTTGCAGCAGAACACAACTTCACCCCATCTTTCCTGAAAATGGGAGGGAGGGATTAGGGTGGTATGTTAAGTGGAAGCTGAAAGTGGCAAAAGATGGTGAAATGTAGGAAAGATGATTTCTTGGAACTTCATAAATCTTGGTCAAAAATTTACGTCGTCGAGCAGTCCTGAGTTGTTGGCTGCTCTATCTTCCTTGTGACAGCTTCATGAATGACAGCTTCATTTCACATACAGCTTCATGAGAATAATGAAATCTCCAAGCTAAAGAAAACCACATTGGTATTTGAGTGTCTTGAAGTTTCTCGAGGGCCCCAAAGCACTGGAGCGGCTCAGAAGGGTAACTCGACAAGGGCAACAGTTGGTTTTTTAGTTCTTTGGTTACATGTCTCATTGCTCTCCCTAAACTGTCAACTCTCGGTGAGCTTTGATAGAGAATGAAATTTCTGATTTTTCCTACCTGATTCCCGAGACTCATTTCCAAAATGATGGGCTTACACTATACAGAGGCTAGATAGAGACCATAAATTATGGGTTTTGCTGATATATCTTTAGTAATAGACTTCTCTCACAGAGAAGGAATACGTGAATATTCTCCATCAATCCTATTCAGTTATTTTCACTGTCAGCAAGGACTCTTTGGAGCATAGAGGTAGCTTGCCCCAGTCTCTGCTCCCCAAGACAATTTTTTGATTCTGTGATTCAGCTTTTGTCTCAGTTAAAAACCACTTTTGAATCTGAAGACCTCTTTTTTTTTTTTTTTTGAAGGAGAGGAGTGGGGAGGGGCAGAGGGAGAGAGGGAATCTTTTTTTTTTTTTTTGAAGATTTTATTTATTTATTCATGATAAACAGAGAGAGAGGGGGGGTGGACAGAGACACAGGCAGAGGGAGAAGCAGGCTCCATGCTGGGAACCCCACGTGGGACTCGATCCCAGGTCTCCAGGATCACACCCTGGGCCGAAGGCGGCGCTAAACCACTGAGCCACCTGGAGAGAGAGAATCTTAAGCAGACTCAAGGCCTAGCACAGAACCCAACATGTGGCTCGATCTCACCATCCTGATATCATGACCTCAGCTGATCCAGAGTCAGACACTTAACTGACTGAGCCACCCAGGCGCCCCAAATCGGAAGACCTCTTATTAGAAGTTTGTAAATTTGGAATTGAATAGTATCACACCCAATGGCAAAGTGTTAGCAGTGTGTTTTCTTCCAATATCCTATCTTCCAGACTTTTTGAACTTGACCGAGGGTGAGGAGTCCCTGACCTCAGTGGGATCTGGATCAGAACATTCCACTCAAGGTTTCTTCTGCCTCCAAAGCAGAATTCCAGAAGATGCCTTTACTCTGGCTACGACTGCCCAGTCTCAGACTTCCATGCGCCTACTAGCGGGAGTGAAAGGATGCCCAAGAGCTCTGTGCGCTTCTAATAAGAATCTCTCCCTTTCTGGTCAACATTCAATACCTCCCACCTATTGTTTACCTTGAGATCGTCAAGACAAATGGTGTTGTGCCTGTTTTCTTGATTTCCAATTATTATCCCAAGAGGGCTAATACTTCTCAGGATTCTAACCTACATATGGCTCTGGAGCAGTGAGGCAACCCCCACCCTGCACTCTTCCTTTGCTCCTCTTCCATTTTATTTTTCCCCATGTGTCACCAAGTAATACACTATATATTTTACTCATTTATTTGCTTAACTCCCTTCACCAGATGAGGGCAAGATTTCTTTATATCATTCATGAAGTACTCCAGTTGAACTAACAGTCCTGTGTGGATGAACACATAGCGCCAACAACAGTAAAAGAGGGTGGGGCACCCTTAACAGTAAAAGAGGTGGGGCATCTGGGTGGCTCAGTTGGTTAAGCATCTGGCTCTTGGTTTTGGCTCAGGTCATGATCACAGGGTCCTGAAATTGAGCCCCACATCGGGCTCCACACTCAGTGGCATCTGCTTGTCCCTGTCCATCTGCTTCTCCCCCTTCCTGGCAGCCCCCGCCCCTTCCTGTTCACACACACTCTCTCTCTGTCTCTAAAATAAATAAATAAAAATTTTAAATAAAAAACCAGTAACAGTAGTGCATGATAAAATTTCAAGGTCTCACCTTTTAAACTTGACAATTTAATTTAGTTTTAGAAATATAGATACCATAGAGGCAGGGACCTTATCTTTTGGGGGTTCCTTGCACAATCCACCAGTGGCTTTATTCACCGGTATTTGGGGACAAAATGCTGGTTTCTTTTCTCTTCACGAGGAGTTAGTTTCTGATTTAGATAGCCAAACTCATCACACTGAGGCATTTAAGGAAGTGATTTGGATTTCCCTGTTATACGTATGGGGTCTTTAATGGAGAGAACAGCAATTTTGGGTCTCCTGCCATAATTGCATCAGAAATTCTTTCACTATGTGAAGAAATAAGCCTCGAGCTGTACTCCAATTGCCAGATGATCATTTCCTGTTACTACCTTAGTAATATGAAGCAATTATTTTCACTATTTTCCCAAACCATTATGCCTTCAATTTTATCTGTTCTTTTCTCTTGACATGTGAAGATTCATGTACAAAAAGAAAAATAGGCCTATTATGGTCTATTTTCTCTGGTTATCATACTACATTTTCAAATTTTTCTCAAAGATCCGAATTTTGCCTCAGGATACTCTAATATGACCTTTATATCTTTTCCGTTAGAATTTTGCTTACATGGACAGATCCAGAATTTTCTTCTCCTTTCCCTGTATAGATATCCTTTTATGCCAAAACTTTAGATTCAATCAATATCTGCTTAGAGTACTCATTAACTCATTCAATAAAAGTCTACTGAGTACCAACTATATCGTGGATATAATGCTGGGAACACCTTTTTAAAGACACCTAAGACAGAAGGATTCCCTTTATGGAGCTTTTAGTTGAATAGAGAGTGTAAACATTTTATAAATAAATGTAAGCAGAGGGTGAAATTCCAAAGGAGTAAAAGATTACTCTTATTTTGGAGAAAGCATCAATTAACTGTCAAACTAAGTAATAAAAGATAAGTAAGTAGTTCCAGGAGGATCGAGTCAGGTGGAGCCTGTGGTGCAAGAAAATAGATGGTAAGAATTACGGCTGGAGAGGTTGGCATAAAGACACTGTGTGCCAGAAAAAAGAGTTGGGACTTCATTGCCCAGGAAAATGGATTAGAGTCTGGAAATTTTATGAGCCTGACAAGCAAATTTGAAAATAAGAAAGCTCATTCCTTCTTATTTATAATATCACTCCCTCTGCTAGAGCAAGACTAGAGGGGGTAATATTGTTGCATTTCCGATAGTCAGGCAAAGGGTGTTGATGACATAAATGATTTTTTACTTTATTATCTGTGTCTAACCCATCATCATGGCCAGTGATGTTTCAGTGTTTAGAAGCAAGAGATGAGGTCTGCAAGAAGTCATAGATCATTAGTAACGGGGACTGTTGAGTTTTGATTTGCTGAGAGGATTGCCAGTTGCAATAACTCAAGCCCTCAATACCATTGATTGTCAGGCCCTAGAATGCCAGTGTCAGGGCTAAAGTTTTTCCCAAGGAGTTTCTTGGAGAAACTTTGTGAATCTTTAAGCTCTAGCTTAAAACTGGGTGTTCCACTGCACTACTGGGTATTTACCCAAAGAATACAAAAAAAAAAAAAACTAATTCAAAGGGATACATGCACCCCAATATTTATAGCAGCAGCATCCACAATAGCCAAATTATGGAAACAGCCCAAGTGTCCATGCTTGATGAATGGTTAAAGAAGAGGTGGTGTATATACACAATGGAATATTATTCAGCCATAAAAAGAATGAGGTCTTGCCATTAGCAATGACATGGATGGAGCTAGAGAGTGAGTATTATGCTAATCGAAATAAAGTCAGAGAAAGACAAATATCATATGTCTTCACTCATATGTGGAATTTAAGAAACAAAGGAAATGAGCAAAGGGGGAAAAAAGAGAAACAGAAACTAAGAAGCAAACTCTTAACTATAGGGAACAAACTGAGGGTTGCCACTAGGGGGAGGAGGCAGTGGGTGAAACAGGTGGTGGGGATGAAGGAGGGCACCTGTTGTGATGAGTTGTAAGGAATTGTTGAATCACTATATTGTACACTTGAAACAAATGTTACACTGTATGTTAACGAACTGAAATTAAAATAAAATCTTAAAAAATACAAATAAATAAAAGTGTGGGTGTTCGACCACCTGGGCGAAGCACTCATCTGACTAATTTCTGACTTGGATCTTCTGCTTTCTACTTTCTGACTCCGAGGGAAAGCATGCTTCACTAATTTCAAGGTAGAGGAAACATATTGGACTACCTGGTTGTGGTCATGTGATACCTCTAGTGGCAGCTCTGGCCTATGAAAAGGAGATTGCAGTTATAATGCATGGAAATGGTTTTGCAATACAACAGGCAATAATATCCAATGTACAGGTTCACTGAAACATTTCCAAGAGGAGTTTCTTCACTTCATCACATTTTGCGTGTCAGAAGTGAAACAATTTTTTTCAGCTCCTCTCATGTCACTTCAATTAGTTAAGGCTCGGGATCCCTGGGTGGCACAACGGTTTGGCGCCTGCCTTTGGCCCAGGGCACGATCCTGGAGACCCGGGATCGAATCCCACGTCGGGCTTCTGGTGCATGGAGCCTGCTTCTCCCTCTGCCTGTGTCTCTGCCTCTCTCTCTCTCTCACTGTGTGCCTATCATAAATAAATAAAATAAAAAAAATTAGTTAAGGCTCCATTACACCTTTTGCAAAAATTAGTTTTGCTAATCATTTTGTGACTACCCTGCTAGACTGTGAGCCACTTGGGACCAAGTACTATGTTTTACCGGTTGTTGTGTCCACAGTATCCAGGACAATTCCTGGCACCCAGTAACTAACTGAATAAAAGACTCAATGCCATTTATTTTGATCACTTTTCAATTTCCCATAATATATTTTTTACTACATAAAAAATATACTTTGCATGGAAAAACCTGTTTGCATCAAAGGACAGTGTGCCTTACAGGGACAAGGACCATGTCTTTATTTCCCCGTTATCTGGCACAGAGCATAAACGAGAATTGAATTAAATTTATAAATTAAATGTTATGATGATGTCTTCAGCACCTGAGTTATCAAAAGAGTGACTGTGATTTCACTATTATCATTATTATAAAATTATTTCATCCAGATTATGGTAAACAAAGGACACGAGTCCAGAGGTGACTATGTAAAGCCATGACCCAATTAACTATACTCACTCCTGACAGGTTTTTCTAAGACATGGGATGGAGTTGTTCTGTGTAAGAAGTGAATTATTTCAATTATTGAAATAATCTTAGTGGAACGTTTTAGCCACTAAATGGAAAAGTCAGCTAACTAGTTTCCATTACAATACTTACAGTATACTCTCTTTCTCTCTCTGTCTTTCATTGTCTCTCTCTCTCTCTCTCTTTCTCTCTCTCTCACACACACACACTTCTCTGTTGTCCTATAATGAACTTCAATTTAACTGAGTTCTTTTTTTTTTAATTTTATTTATTCATTCATGAGAGACACAGGGAGAGAGAGAGAGAGAGGCAGAGGGAGAAGCAGGCTCCGTGCACCGGAAGCCCGACGTGGGACTCGATCCCGGGACTCCAGGATCACATCCTGGGCTGAAGGCAGGTGCTAAACCGCTGAGCCACCCAGGGATCCCCAATTTAACTGAGTTCTTAAGCATGAGTCTAGCAGTTTAGCAGTTAACTCAAACAAGTTGATTCATTTGAACCTAGAACTTCCAAAATCACATGAACCAATATAGTTATTAAAGAAAACATATGCGAAAAGGTAGGGCATTCAAGTCTTCTACACCAACAGCGCTTGGTTATATATCTTTATCTATAATTATAATAAAAATGGGATCATATCTATGAGCAATTTGGCATCTGTTCTTTTCACTTCATTCCAAGCCACCAAATGCTACAAATACAGCATAATGTTAAGAGCCTGAACCTTGGCATTTGATAGATCTAGTTTTGAATTTTTGGACGTGACATTTATTCTGATCATCAATTTTTTCATTTGTAGTATGGAGCACTAAGTAGTCCTTAGTGTCGTGGTGAGGAGTCAATGAAATAATGCAAATAAGATAAGTAGTATATAATAAAAAAAATCAATAAATGATGTAGTATTTCTTGGCATATAGCACATCTCCATGTATTTAATTAGCCCAAAGCCAATCAAACCAACATCTAAATCACTTTCTTTTTTCTCAATATTAGAAGCAACTCATATGATAAATATCCTTGCATGTTTATAGGTGCCTACTTGCCCAGTTATTTTATAGAGTATATTCCTAGAAGTAAACTTGCTGAGTCAAAGGGTATAAACATTTTCAAGACATTCTGTTTTGCTAAATGGCTCTGCAGACTGGATGTACAAATTCACACTACCACCAGCAGGGTGTGAGAGTGTTCATTTATCACAATTGTGTCAGCTGAATATTTATCATTAAAACTCTACCAGGGCATCCCGGGTGGCTCAGCAGTTTAGCGCCGCCTTCAGCCCAGGCAGGGCCTGATCCTGGGGACCCGGGATCGAGTCCCACGTTGGGCTTCCTGCATGGAGCCTGCTTCTCCCTCTGCCTGTGTCTCTACCTCTCTCTTTCTCTCTCTCTGTCTCTGTCTCTGTCTCTCTCTGTCACTCATGAATAAATAAATAAAATCTTAAAAAAAAAAAACCCTCTACCAATTCCAGGGGGTGGGGTGTATATCTTATTTTAATTTGCATTTTTATTACCTGTAAGATTTATTGAGACCATTTGTGTTTCTTATTTTGTATCTGCCTGTTATAGCTTTTGCCCATTTTTCTCTTTATATGTGCTTTCCTTCCCTACACATATCTTTTATGTATTAAGGGTGCATGCTTTTGATTTTAAACACATTACAAGATTTCTCTAAGCTTATTTTACTTGTACATGTGATGTTTTTCATTGACAGAAATGTTGATCCATTTGAGTGAATTTTTAAAATCTCTTCAGATAATTGTATTGATATCAGAAACAGTCTAACAATATCTATTTACTATAATTTTTGATATCTCCTACAAAATTTTCCTCTATACAATGGGAACATTGTAAGTCAAAACAGAACCTATGTAATGTGCTTGCATTGCCTTTCATCTATCACCTTTTTTCTAATGATAAAATGAATAGTTTAATTCTAACATGGCTGCTAGCTCATCATTCTTGATATTATCACATAATCAGATTAAGTTAAATACCAAGGAATAGTCTTACAAAGAACATGGTATTTATCACAAAACTCGTCAGGCTCGAATAGGCCCTGCCAATATTGACACTTTGCTATAGTGAAAATGATTCCACTCCCCATCTACAATGGGACTGCCCTTTAGCACATCTAAAATCCTAATTTTTCAACCTTGATCCATTCAGTCATTCTTTTAGCAAATATACTGTGCTCCTACTGTCCTAAACACCATGCTAGGTACTGAATTGAAGTAGCAAATAAGACAAAGTCTAACTTTATAGAGCTTACGGTGCTGTACAAGTATATACATTATGTAGAGTAGACTTGGTAGATTAAAAACAAAAACAAAAGGAAACGTGAAACAGCTCTTGTTTAATGAAAGGCCGGATTTAAATTGCACTCAGTATACGCCAAGTGAGATTCTACTGGTTTTATATGCATATGTATTAATTCATTTCATCTTCCCAACAACCCGAAGAGGTGGATAGTGTTTTTGAAAGTTGTTTTTTTTTTTTAATTTGAGCATAGCTGACACACAGTGTTTCATTAGTTTCAGATGTGCAAAACAGTGATTCAACAAGTTCAGGAATTACGCTGTGCTCAGCACAAGTAGGCCAACCATGTGCTGCCACCGAACACTATTGCAGTACCAGTGACTGTTCCCTATGTTATGCCTTTCATCCCCGTGACTTACTCATCCCACAACTGGAAGCCTGTCTCTTCCACACCCCTTCATCCATTTTGCCCAAACCCCCAACCCTACCCCTCTGGCAACCATCAGTTTGGTCTCTGTATTTACAATCTGATTCTACTTTTTGCTTGTTTGTTTTTAGATTCCTTTCAGGAGTGAAATCCTAAGGTATTTATTTGCCTGTCTCAGTCTGGCTTATTTCCCCTAGCACAATACAGAGGCAGGTAGCACTTAATCACCTCCATTTTACAGATGTGGAAATGAAAACGTAGAGGTAGAAAAGGGATTCTTCAGTTTCATCCTGCTAGAAAGCAGAGAAACTGAGTTTCAAACCCAGTGAATCTGGCTCCTGAGCTCATACTCCTAAACACTGTGCTAGACAACCTCCGGAATATGGTGAAATGTTTTCCTATTTTCATACGATATATTTTACATATTTATTTTATGGCTTTTAAACATTTTAAGATTTAAAATTTTAAGACATAACTTTCTCATACTTCACAGTTGGTTTAATATGGAACACACATAAATAAAATATTAATTCTCTTCATTTCCTGTGCTTTGATTGAAAGGATTCACTGCTAGAGCTCTTCTTAAAAGTACCTTTAAGGATTCTACTTTTGAATACTTATTGCCATCCCTCCTTATCCAGCTCTCATGTCCACAGCTTCCTTAAGTATTCAGAACACATAGGAAAACCAGGATATAAACAAACAAACAAACGTCTTCAGCAGCCAAAATAGATGTCATAAGTTTATTCATGAGGGAACATTCCAGGCTCTCACTCAGAGGTAGTTTAACTTTAGACAGAATTATAATAAGCTTTAATAAGCTGCAGCAGATCGAAAGTAGAAGGGGGTTATAAAGAGAGGATTTTGACAGCCTGACTAGAATGAATAATACAGGAAAACCATAAATATGTCATGCAAAAGAAGTAAAAAATATTTTCTGAGGCTACTTAGTACAGGGCTAAACCATCATTGTATGATAACCAAGAAAAGTGATCAAAGTTTATAATGATAACCCACATCATTAAAAAATGTTTGGGTGCAGTCGGTTTTGTTCAAAAAGTCAGTGGACTTCCACCAAGAATGACAGGTGACTAAAACCCAGCGGTAAGGATGATGTGACGAAAGGAATACTGTCAAATAAAGTACAACATTTATATAAGGCAATTTGGCAACATTTGTCAGAAGCGTTAGCATTCTCTTAGCCACATTTCTGCATTATGAAAATTATTACGAAGTAAAATTCAATTTTTTCTAAATAATTTTAGTGCTCTCTAAGTTTCTCTGATTTTACCTGATACTATTTTTTGTTAACTTCACTTCATGGCTCAAAGAGTTATCTTATATGAAAAAGATACAGCCATAAGCCTCATCTACTGTCTGGAAGTTATTTGATGTGACAAGATCTGAAACGGTAGACTCATATATGAGACTGTGGTTGACAAGGGCTAGTTAAATATAGTTTGCCTGTAATCTCAAGCTCATGATTGAAAATACCTTGTTGCTAACTAGTTTCCTGGAAGTGTCACCAGATTCATATGATGCATCATATCCTGATGGCGCCTTTTTTCCTGTGGTGCTCTCAATCTGGGTTGCTCTCTCTGAACTTCCATCTCCATACATATCCATCTATCAAAATCCTACTCATTATTGTTCAAAAATCAGCTCAATCAAAAAAAAAATCAGCTCAAATGCCATTTTTCTCGATGCAGCCTTTCCAAGCCCATCCAGTGAGAGAGGCAAAATTGGGTCATGAGTGTGGGCTCTGCACTCACACACGCCTGGTTTCAAATTCTGGCTCTGCCACCTGCCAGTTGTGTGACATTGAGCAAATCATTGCTCAGATCCTCAACTTCTTTCTTGGTAAAATGTGACTAATTGAAAGCCCCGCCAGATAAGATTGTCGTGGGAATTAAAGGGGATTGCTTCAGATCTTTGAGCTAGCTGAATAGACATCATGAGAAAGGCTCACCCTCCGTAGTTAAAAAAATTTATGGACAAGAAATCATCATTGAAATTAAATGGTGGCAGACATGTCCAAGGAATACTGTGGGGATTTGATCTGTTTATGAATCTTGTG
This sequence comes from Canis lupus dingo, assembly GCF_003254725.2. NCBI lineage: Eukaryota > Metazoa > Chordata > Mammalia > Carnivora > Canidae > Canis > Canis lupus. Next base: position 112,448,740 of record NC_064281.1, on the reverse strand, counting down.
ATAGATGAATGTGTGGAGAAGGCAACTGGTGGGCAACAGAACAATATTGGAATGCTGGTAATATGAGGGAATAGTATTATCACATAGAAGCCTTGGAATGCCACTCTGGAAAACAGTGTGGAGGTTCCTCAAAGAGTTAAAAATAGAGCTACCCTATGACACAGCAATTGCACTGCTGAGGATTTACCCCAAAGATACGGACGCAGTGAAAGACCGAGACACTTGCACCCCAATGCTTATAGCAGCAATGTCCACAATAGCCACACTGTGGAAGGAGCCTCGGTGTCCATCGAAAGATGAATGGATAAAGAAGATGTGGTCTTTGTATACAATGGAATATTCCTCAGCCATTAAAAACGACGAATACCCACCATTTGCTTCGACGTGGATGGACCTGGAGGGTATTATGCTGAGTGAAGTAAGTCAGTTGGAGAAGGACAATCATCATATGGTTTCAGTCATATGGAGAATATAAGAAATAGTGAGGGGGATTATAAGGGAAAGGAGGGGAACTGAGTGGGAAAAATTCCTAACTCTGGGAAACGAACAAAGGGTAGTGGAAGGGGAGGTGGGTGGGGGTATGGGGTAACTGGGTGATGGGCATGGAGGAGGGCACTTGATGGGATAAGCACTTGGTGTTACACTATATGTTGACAAATTGAACTTCAATAAAAAAATTAAAAAAAAAAAACTAAAAAAAGAAGCCTTGGATTGAGTATAAACAATGGGTGTGTTCATCAGAAGAAATTAACTGCTTCCACATGTTCCCTATCCACCGTACCTGTTTTACTACAATATAAAAATCAGGTCATGTGCATTTTCATATTGAACTTTTTTGCTAAATAAACTTTTATAATAGAAAAAAGAGACTGCTTCAGAAATGTATAAATAACTGATAAAAGTACTCTAAATTTATACCACATTCAGTATTCAAATTGACTAAAGGAAACAATTTTCAGATCCAGCTTCTGACACTCATGTCAAAGAAATACAGACAAGAATGTTGGGACCTGGGCGACACCATTACACACTTTTGGTGAATGTCCTTGGATGAGTTTCCATCAGAAAATTCTCTAATTACACAAGGTAGGAGGCCTTTTCACTGCACTTTGGTCTACATATTTACGAAGGATGATGGAAATTCTGCAAATAATGGAGGAGAAAGAGAACAGAAAAGAGGAAAAATCTTGAAACTGCAGTCCTTTCACACTCAACCGCATTACTGGTCACCATTTGTGTTGACTCTATGAAGTGACATTTGACTCAGTTGACTGAAGAATCCAATCATGTGCAATGTTTACAACCAAAGTTAGCTCGCTTATTTTTTGGGGGTGGAAAAAGTTGTTCTTGTAAAAGATGCCTGGAGAATGCTGAAAACTGTCTTTGGCCAAATATCCTGCTGGCCTTTTTACTACTTCTTCTTCTTCTTCTTCTTCTTCTTCTTCTTCTTCTTCTTCTTCTTCTTCTTCTTCTTCTTCTTCCTCTTTTTAAGATTTATTTATTTTAGACAGGGAGAGCACACTTGCGGAGGGGCAGAGGGAGAGAGAGTACCTCAAGCAGATTCCCTGCTGAGGACAGAGCCCTATGTGGGGCTCAGCCCTATGACCCTAAGGTCATGTCCTGAGCTGAAACCAAGAGTTGGACACTTAACCAACTGGGCCATCCAGGTGCCCTGGCCTTTTTACTTCTATTGTCACTTTATTCTCTTCCCTCCACCCCTACCTCACACACCCTTCCCAGGCTTGCCTACAGCAGGCCGAGGATGAGTCAAAAGTAGAACTAAATTGCTCTGCCTAAGATAGGAACAGAGGAGACTTTGGGAGTGAGAAACTGTGTAGGTGAGGGAAGGGAGACACCGAGGACAAGACAGAGGGGAGGCTGGTTATATGATAAGAACCTGTATTCCAAAAATAAACAAATAAGCAGAGTCTTTGGAAACTCACAATTGGAGAAAATAATCAGAGGACTTTAATGAGAAGAGGGCATTCAATTTATTTTATTTTATTTTTATAAATTTATTTTTTATTGGTGTTCAATTTGCCAACATATAGAATAACAGCCAGTGCTCATCCCGTCAAGTGCCCCCCTCAGTGCCCGTCACCCATTCACCCCCACCCCCTGCCCATCTCCTCTTCCACCACCCCTAGTTCGTTTCCCAGAGTTAGGAGTCTCTCATGTTCTGTCTCCCTTTCTGATATTTCCCACACATTTTTTTCTCCTTTCGAGGGCATTCAATTTAAATAGTACGTATTTTATTGTTTTCCTCTGGCAAATAACTTCTTTCTATAGTCCCAGATTTTGACAAAATTGGCCATGCAGGTTACATTTGTTTAGTGATACTTAAGGAAGCAAAAGGATCTGAATAGTATCCATCAGAATATTATGATCAGAGGATGAACCCGAAAGACCAACCCCCCCGGGCACCTGGGTGCAGGGAAAAGGGGTTGTGCCCTCAGATTTGTGAAGCAGGAGAGCCCTAAATTAATCCCAGATATCTAGGACCCAAGATTCCGGTCTCCTTAGTGCTAACACCTTAGCTAATTAGGGAAGTGTCCTTACTGTGACCTTTTGCAGTGCCTGTCACCTGACCTTCCCATTGTTCCCTTGGCATCAAGAACCATACTAATAGTTACCTTTGCATAGATAGGAAGATTGTTCCAGTTAGATTATAATCCTCACGAAGCTGTCCTTTATCTCACAATGCACCCTCCTGTAGTAAAGTCAAATTAAATATTAGTTGAATGAAAACAACTTTTTTATGCATCTATCTACTTTTGTGCCTGACGGTCACCATTATATTGAAAACGTGTATATAGTTAGAAGATGCATTCTGTGTTAGAAAATCCCACTTTGAATTCAAAGGCATTTTAACGAGTATTGTCAGCTTTACAAGGAAACAATTTTCTTGTGTGTGCAAACTAGAAAAGCTCTGGGTTTTCCACATCATTGACAGCATGGTTCTTGGTTCATCACAACATAAAAAGTACATGATACACTGGGGTGTCACTATAAAAATAATGTTATTCTTCCAGTTTTATCCTGGCAACACTCGGGAATCCTATCAATGAATACAGATGCACACAGCTAAAGTAAGATAATGCCCATAAACCAATTTCTGAACAGATTTTTCAACAAACCCTTCAGATCTGTTTGTTTACATTATTTAGGGCAAAACGGGATGGCTTTGAAATGTACAGTTTCTTATGAGCTCAGTCCTACATTTTAATTCAAGCTTAGTAATTATTGCCATGCCCCATTCAGCAGGTATTGCCGGCTAGAAAGAAAAAAAAAATAGATAAAATTGAAAGGCCAAATTCACAATGAAGATGTCAAAATAAACCAGCTACTAAAGAATCAAATGGTTTATTTTCAGCTCCTGCCTCTTTGCTTTGCTTACAACATACTCTCGAATCATGAAGCTCCCATAAACACGAGGTCTTCTCTCTACCAAAATAATTGCTCTTGACTTCACAAAAAAGACCATTCCCCCGGTTAAACCCATGTCACTATAGAACATGCTATATTTTACACTGAGGGTGTCACACCTGAACTGACATAGGACTCATGATGTGCAGAAGGGTCAAAGTCCCATCCTCATCTTACCTTCTATAGCAGTGTTGTCCAATAGAATTATCACGCAAGGGGCAAATGTGAGCCACGTATGCAATTTTGAATTTGCTAGTAGCCACATTAAAAAAGGAAAATGCAACAAGTGGAAGTAATTTCATAAGATGTATTTCTTATATCAAAAATGTGATCATTTCAGCATATTACCAACAGAAAAACATGAATGAGCGATTTAAAATGCTCATTCCTGGGATCCCTGGGTGGCTCAGGGGTTTGGCGCCTGCCTTTGGCCCAGGGCGTGATCCTGGAGACCCGGGATCGAGTCCCATGTCGGGCTCCCTGCATGGAGCCTGCTTCTCCCTCTGCCTGTGTCTCTGCCTCTCTCTCCGTGTCTTTCATGAATAAATAAATAAAATAAAAAATAAAATAAAATAAAATGCTCATTCCTATACTAATCCTTCAACACCTGATGAACACTTACAGCTCATCTTTATTTTGACCAGACCACGTTTCAAGTGCTCGATAGCCGCACGCTCTAGTGGCCACCATACCTGACAGCACAGTTCTATGCAGGAGCATTTAGGAACTGTGATCAGAAGGGAGAGAATCCTAAGCATCACCTCCCAATGGAAAGAAATCCCTACCAGACATGAAAGCCTGCAGACCCCTGACCAAGATGCAGGAGAGGTAGCTGAGAATCAGCTAAGAGGGACTATCCAACAAGGAAAAAAACTTAACCGAGGACGCTGCCTCCATATAACCACCAATTCCTTATTCTGTACAATGCACCAATTTAAAAAAGACTATTTCTACAAATATAAATGGAAACGCGTTTTTGTTTTGTTTTTGTTTTTGTTTTTTGTCTCTCTCTTCCCTCAGTCTCTGGATCGTTTTCACTTTGTCCAATGCTTTATTTCAGTTTTCCTCTTCACAATGTATAAATTTGTTCATTTGTTCTTTTTTTTTTTTCTTAGTTGAGTTTCTCCGTCAGCTCTGACTGTATGTTATAAAATATTTACATAGTTCCAAAAGCCTTTTGCCTCTCCTGCCAAATCTGACATTCTTCTCCTCCCTCAGTTCTTTCTTTAGGCTTATCTTTTTGTATCCTTCCCCCTGGCAAACTTCATCTAGCACAGGATTGTTGCTTTGCCACCTTCTCAGGCTCTTCCCTGCTTCTGGTCTTCCTTTCTGCCCTCACCAGGCCAATGAAAGAGCAGTACCTTTTGAAATTTCCACAAATGTTCCAAATTCCATAAAAGGATGTGATGAGCTTGGCCTTACTGGCAGTATGTGTTCTTGCTCAGTGACTGAATTTTGGGTGCAACAAGGATAATTTAAAAACAATAACATTATTTTCCCCAAAGCAGGCACAATCCAACTTCCTGGGGATCTAGATGCTTCTTCCGTCACACATTTGGTCTTGTGATTCTGTGTGGCTTCTCACAGATGGAAAGAACCGCCCTTACAGCCTACCTCCCAAGCTGTGGCTGGCAAGAGCCATCCTGAGTCTATGCTTTCTGTTTAAAGACAGAAAATAAAGATGGAGTTGGCTGGTGACATTACAGCTGGTGTTCGTGAAGATTTTTGTGAAAGTCTATTTAAATTCTAAACTTGACAGCACAGTTGTTGGTTTGTCAAAGCATTGCAAAATGAAAAGAGTGAAGAGAATCTAAAGACCAGAATCATAGCAGTTTTTTGTTTTGTTTTGTTTTAATGTAGCTATGGATCTAAAAGTCTATATTTGATTTAGTCACTTTGCCCAGGGGAAGAAACACATTAACGAAAGGATAATACCAAAATGACCTTGGGATAAATATATTTTTGAGCCTTCTAAGCAACAGGAAATTACAGCTTGCCTTTGCCCAAAAAGTGGTATTATAATTTCAGCAATCTCCATTTGTGAAAAGTCATTTCTCCCATTACTAATTCAATAGCTGAATTAGGTAGGATGATATTTTCATATTTGCTATACATGCTGTTGCTTTTGTGTGACTTCCAGTTGCTAGGAAGCCTGATCAGAGTCTCCTGGCTGGTCTAGGTTTGCAGTTTTCTCTGGAGTGGACATCTATATACACATAACCTTCTTAATCCTATTAATCAAGAAAAGCATCATGTCTTCTTGACAAGATGTTAGATGCATTTCATAGAGGCTGAATTCTCTTAGGGTTTGTCAGAGAAGAGGAGCAATTTGTTTCCAAGGTAGTGAAGCTCTGCCACAGTTGGAGGAGGTCACCCAAAAGAAATGGACAAGGTGTTTTGCTGCCATGTTGACTTTGGGTCCATGAATATTTCATGAGTAGAATAAAAATTCATAAAACATTACATCTGCTTCATTTAGTCATTCTTCGTTTCTTCGGAGCACAACTCTTCAGGAAAATACTCCAGCTGACCAGCTGTTCTATTGTAGCTGCTAAATCAAAAGGCCACTCAACTTGCATGTAGTTTTAGAATAAAGATGCATTTAAGTATAAATGCATTTTTTAAAAGATTTTATTTATTTATTCATGAGAGACACACAGAGAGAGGCAGACACATAGGCAGAGGGAGAAGCAGGCTCCCTCTGGGGAGCCCGATGTGGGACTCAATGCCGGAACTCTGGGATCACGCCCTCAACCACTGAGCCACCCAGGTACCTCTATAAATTCATTTTTTAAAAGGTTTTATTTATTTATTCATGAGAGACACAGAGAGAGGCAGAGACACAGACAGAAGGAGAAGCAGGCTCCCTGCAGGGAGCCTGATGTGGGACTTGATCCCTGGACCCAGGATCACACCCTGAGCTGAAGGCAGATGCTCAACTGCTGAGCCACTCAGGTGTCCCCCTATAAATGCATTTAAACATAAATATAAAATGTATTTGAATCTAGATCTTTTTGTTTAGTTTTTAATAACACTCCAACGTTGACTGGATTATAGACATTCATTTGATATACTTTATAACACATTAATTTACTCTTATTTTCATTTGTGGCATTTCTGAAAATCAAAGATTTTGAGAAAAAAAATTGACAACTGGAATCGAACTTATTTTCCACTCTTAGTGAATTTGTATTGAGGGTTGCTGGATGCCATATCTAATCTCTCTTTCTTGTTCATGGAATGGCTCCTGGGACTTAGCTCACAGGATCTGAGAGAAGTCTAAGCTAGAGAAAAGGCATCACAGTTTCTTCCAATTGTTGTGGAGCATGGAACTCAGGAAGAGTTTCATCCTGGCTTCCAGGTCAACCAAAAGTAAAGGGTATGGCACAGGACAACCGAATCTCTATATGGCAAAACAAGAAAGCAGGAGGCTCAAAATGAATGAAAAACCAAGCTGGTCAAGAGTCTAAGGGTGGAAAGAGAGGAATAAAAGAGGCTAAATCTAGGGTGTGTAGGAAAGGGGTAGGAAAGCAAAACTTGAAGGATGGAGGAGGTACCTGCCCCTGGTCATAGGCGTGTGTGGAGATATTTATGATGGCTAACCAGCTGACACCTTAGTTAAAATAGCTTTAGAAATGAAATGCTCAGAGATCACAGAGAAAACAAGGAATAACTGCATGGTAAGATGTGGAAATCTTTGGAGAACAGGCAAGCATTTGAGTTGGGCTCTGAAGGATGAAAGTGTTCTGCAACTGCAAAGAAACTGAGAGAGGGGACTTCATATAGACCGAGCTATATGATAATAGAAATCTGTAGGGGAACAAAAATGTGCCACCCTAAAATGTGTCTCTTTGGTATGTGGGTTATTTCAGGCTAATTCTTTTTATGAACAGTAGACCCAAGAGGTTTTCCTTTTTTGCCTCTGTACTAACAGCCTAAAACTATTTAGATGGAGAAACTGCTCCAGGAAGGGAGCTATCACCATAGATAACTAGAGTATAACATGAGCTAGGTGGGATAGACAGGGAGAAACCTAGCAAAATCTGTTTGTTAAAATTCCTTTCGATGTCCCACTGTTTCTAAAGTCTATTATTTTTATTTTTATTAATTTTTGAAAGGGGTGAAGGGGGAGAGAGAGAATATCAAGCAGACTCCATGCCCAGCACAGAGTCCTACATGGGGCTTGATCTCACAACCCTGAGATCATGACTTGAACTGAAATCAAGAGATGGACACCTAGTCAACTGAGCCACCCAGGTGCCCTATCCCATTGTTTCTATATGGCCCAGCAAGTATTTGTTTACCAAACGTTTTCTCTTTTTCATCTCCCTATGAATTGTCACCTTCCCTTTGAAGTCCCAGACCCTTACCCCCATTCTCCTTAGCTCTGGATGGCATATAAACCTCAATTGCCTGACTGCCTATGGGCCTCATATTCTTATGGACTCACGTATATAATTAAATTTGATTTTCTCCTGTTAATCTAATTTCATGTCAATTTAATTCTTAGATCAGCCAAAATAATCTTGAGGGGTAGAGGTAAGCTTTTTCTCCCCCACAAATCAAAATGTACAATATTCTAGAGAAATTTAGCATAATCTGGTGAGGTCGGAGTTGCAGGGAGTGAGGTTTCATCTCTGGTTCTCAGCATGTGTTCAAGATCTAGTTGATCTACCTTATACCTCACATCTTACCACTTCTTGTCTCAAGTCCTTAAATCCTAACTGCATTAGTCTTCTCCTTTTCAGCACTCACCACCTACTTTGATGCGTATTCTGTTTGCCTTCTCTTACCTCAGGAAAAGCCCTTGCTCTGAAAGCCTTCCTTTTAGGGATCCAAAGTCATGAGCAGTGTTCTCATTCAGCCTAACTCCAACCGGGTTGATTATTACCCACTCAGCTGAGAGCAGAAGAGATGATTTTGAAAGGATAATTTAAGGAAAGGCCATGAATTGTTTAGAATACCATGTCCTGGACACTAAACTGATGCCAAGTCTCTTTTAGCTTAAATTGCTTTTATCTGAAGTCAATGTAAGTGGGGGAAGTAGGTCTGAGTGGTGGTCTTCAAGGTTTCAATTGACATCCACCAACTGTTCTAGAAAATCCAGAGTCATAGATAAATCCTAAAGTGAAACTTTCAAGATGGAGTATGTAACATTGTTGAGGGTTGGGGACACCTATCCAAAGTGATCTCTTTGACCTGGGGAAATCTAAGAAACACGTACTGGTTGTTTTATGAGTTGAAAAATAGCTCACCGGATCACTGATGTAATACAGATACCTGTGGCCATAGGTGTGGCTGGGTGGGAAGAAAAATAAAACTACTTTGTTTTATTAATAAAACATTATATATAATGTTTATATATAAACAAAAAATTATATATAATGAGCCTGGGTGGCTCAGTTGGTTAAGCATCTGCCTTTGGCTCAGGTCATGATCTTAGGTCCTGGGATAGAGTCCTACATCAGGCTCCCTGCTCGATGGGGGGTCTGCTTTTCCCTCTCCCTCTGCCCCTACCCCTTCACTCATGCTCTCTCTCTCTCTCTCAAATGAATAAAATCCTTAAATAAAGTAAAATAAGCAAGAATACAGTGTTTGAGTGATGCCAATTTCAAAGTAATAAGTTCATGGTGTCCTCATGCTTTCCACACATTTTACTTTAGGATTCTAATAAAGCAAATGCCATTTTTGGACAATTAACAATAGACATAATCAATCATGACAACAGTTGTTGCAGTGCAAGCCTTGACAGTGGTTATGGGGTTATTTCTTTTTTTTTTTTGGAATGCAAATGCCTGACTTGTGCTTGGATTGCAGAGGCATCCATGTCAAAGAGGCACCACTGCATGAAGACCCAGGCAGCTTCCCCTTGCCTGGGTTCTTTTGTTTCAGAGATCTTGGGTGATTTTGATAACTGACCATTTGGGCCACTTGTTTTTTCTTCTTCCGTGCTTTAAATCCCCACTATGTTTTAAATTCATCAATAAAGGGTGGGCCCATGCAGGAAACCCAAGGGCCCACCCTCAACCCCAATAAAAGCAGAACTGCTGGCCTGTGTACCCACACTCTCTCTCTCTACTTTCAATCTTACTATATGGCCCCAGCTCTGCCGTGTAATTTCTAGATTCTCTAATAAACCTTTATTTTTCCAAAGTTTCCTGATGGTTATTGCTGAAGGGTGTCTTGCAATCATAATAAGAACCACAAGGCCTGGCCCAACCACAATATTGCTTAATAAGACTGACATTGGCACAGAACAGCAGTAAATCTGGTTGCTGCCTCTGAAGGTTTTCTATCTATCTATCTATCTATCTATCTATCTATCTATCTATCAGGGAGAGAGAGCATATGAACGAGGAAGAGCCACAGGGAGAGAAAGGGGGAGACTCCTCCAGCAGATTCCCCTCTGAGCATGGAGTCCAGCAAGGGGCTCAATCCCATGATCCATGAGATCATGACCTGAGCCAAAACCAAGAGCTGGACACTTAAATGACTCAGCTACCCAAGCACCCTTCTGTAGGTTTTCTAATTACCTTGGAATATCCCATTCTTTGTGTATTCTTTGTGCATCATACAATCTGCAACATTTGAGATCTATTAGATTGAGGCCCCTGATCAAAAGCCCATTTGAGTGCAGCACACATATACATATAAACATAGGTGTGCACAGATATGCACACACACTGATGCACACACACACACACACACACACTCTGTCCCCATTCAATCCCAAGTGACCATTTTTCACTTTAATTAAATATATATATATTTAATTTTTGCTCCAATCCTCCTGCAATCAGGAAATGCCTAACCTCTTATGAAAACTGCCTTACAGGACTGCCAAGAAGGTTAACTGTATCTGTAAAGTGCCTGTAGCAGAGTAAGTATTTTATTTTGCATTTTTAAAGTTTTCTTTTTTTAAACACTTTATTTATTTATACATGAGAGACACACAGAGAGAGGCAGAGACATAGGCAGAGGGAGAAGCAGGCTCTCTGTGGGGAGCCTGATCTGGGACTCGATCCCTGACCCTGGGATCACGACCTGAGCCAAAGGCAGACACTCAACCACTGAGCCACCCAGGCATCCTGGAGAGTAGATATTTTAATAGTGTTGGTTCTTTTTTTTATTTTATTTATTTATTTTTTTAAATTTATTTTTTATTGGTGTTCAATTTGCCAACATATAAAATAACACCCAGTAGTGTTGGTTCTTTCCTTGCTCTTAGTCCTCACATACTGAAAGTAAATTGCCAATAACAAACTAAGGGTTTACAAAACTAGTCATTCATTAAGCACATGTTATAGTGAGGGGAAAAAAGATGGCAAGACAGATGAACATAAGTAAAAGACAAAACGTAATAAGATCTGCTTTCCCAAAGATTACAGTCTCATGGAAGACATATGATAGAGGGTGTACTGACAATTGCCAAGCATCTGAATTTGATCTGATATATACCTGTGGGTTTAGGCATTTGATATTCAGAATAAACTCTCTGACTTTTTCAAAAATTATTCAGATCTTTACCTTGTTTCAATTGAAATGTAGATATACACATTTTAAGGAAACCTATACTATTTATAAATAATTGCTAACCAATTGAGGTGATCCTAATCAGTCTTGGTGTTTCTCTGATAGCTTTTCCCTGTATGTCAGTATCCTTGTGTATCAGAAAATGTGCAAGCTTCCCTTCACAAGCATTTGGCACTATTTGTTAAACACTTACTGCATGTGCTACCCGTATGCTAGGGGCTGGGGATCTAGTGTTGAACAAAATGCCCTGCTGTCTAGTATCCCATCCATTTGTGACATGTATTTGTCATGGACGTATTTGACAAGTACTCAACTGTCTTGGAGAAGTCATGGATGGTTCTCTTGTGCCAGTCATGCTCTTCCCCTTAAATTGCTGCAGTGTGACCAGAATCTTCCTTTGTGGGAATTCTGTGATCATCACAGCTACTCGTTGGCCTCCCTAATGTGCGCGTGCCATTGGACTATACACACATACTTCATCTTCCAAACAGTCTTTTGAATTGAGTGTAGCATTATAATCCCCATTTTAAAGGTAAGAAAGTGAGGTTTCAAAACACATTATATATCAGGTACTCAAATAAAATAAAAAAAAAGATATAGGCACAAGGCCACAAGGCTTGTAACTGATACCTTTTGTATCTAACCTCTAGTCTTTTAAATTAACTCTTTAAACTATGGTTTGTTTTCTAAGGGGGAACCCAGGTTTTGTGGGGCCCGAATCTTACAAATTGGTGGCTCTCTTTAGATAACAAACATGAATTCAAATAGAAAATTAGGTATGAACACGGTTACTTATTTTATTTCTTTAACATACAGTGTATTATTATTAGTTTCAGGGGTAGAATTTAGTGATTCAGCAGTTGCATATAATACCCGGTGCTCATCACATCATGTGCCCTCCTTCATGCTCATCACCCTGTTACCTTATCCCTGTACCTGTCTCCCCTCCAACGACCCTGTTTGTTTCCTAGAGTTAAGAGTCTCTTATGGTTTGCCTCCCTCTGTTTCTATCTTATTTTACTTTTTCTTCCCTTCTCCTAAGTTCATCAGTTTTATTTTTAAATTCCACATATGAGTGAAATCATATGGTGTTTATCTTTCTTTGACTTACTTCACTCAGCATAATACCCTCCAGTTCCATCCACATCGAAGCAAATGGTGGGTATTCGTCGTTTCTAATGGCTGAGGAATATTCCATTGTATACATAGACCACATCTTCTTTATCCATTCATCTTTCGATGGACACCGAGGCTCCTTCCACAGTGTGGCTATTGTGGACATTGCTGCTAGAAACATCGGGGTGCAGGTGTCCCGGCGTTTCATTGCATTTGTATCTTTGGGGTAAATCCCCAGCAGTGCAGTTGCTGGGTCGTAGGGCAGGTCTATTTTTAACTATTTGAGGAACCTCCACACAGTTTTCCAGAGTGGCTGCACCAGTTCACATTCCCACCAACAGTGCAAGAGGGTTCCCCTTTCTCCACATCCTCTCCATATTTTTGGTTTCCTGCCTTGTTAATGTTCCCCATTCTCACTGGGGTGAGGTGGTATCTCATTGTGGTTTTGATTTGTATTTCCCTGATGGCCAGTGATGCGGAACATTTTCTCATGTGCTTGTTGACCATGTCTATGTCTTCCTCTGTGAGATTTCTCTTCATGTCTTTTGCCCATTTCATGATTGGATTGTTTGTTTCTTTGCTGTTGAGTTTAATAAGTTCTTTATAGATCTTGGAAACTAGCCCTTTATCTGATACATCATTTGCAAATATCTTCTCCCATTCTGTAGGTTGTCTTTGAGTTTTGTTGACTGTATCCTTTGCTGTGCAAAAGCTTCTTATCTTGAAGTCCCAATAGTTCATTTTTGCTTTTGTTTCTCTTGCCTTCATGGATGTATCTTGCAAGAAGTTGCTGTGGCCAAGTTCAAAAAGGGTGTTGCCTGTGTTCTCCTCTAGGACTTTGATGGAATCTTGTCTCACATTTAGATCTTTCATCCATTTTGAGCTTATCTTTGTGTCTGGTGTAAGAGAATGGTCTAGTTGCATTCTTCTGCACATGGATGTCCAATTTTCCCAGCACCATTTATTGAAGAGACTGTCTTTTTTCCAATGGATAGTCTTTCCTCCTTTGTCGTATATTAGTTGACCACAAAGTTGAGGGTCCACTTCTGGGTTCTCTATTCTGTTCCATTGATCTATGTGTCTGTTTTTGTGCCAGTACCACACTGTCTTGATGACCATAGCTTTGTAGTACAGCCTGAAATCTGGCATTGTGATGCCCCCAGATATGGTTTTCTTTTTTAAAATTCCGCTGGCTATTCAGGGTCTTTTCTGATTCCACACAAATTATAAGATGATGTGTTCCAACTCTCTGAAGAAAGTCCATGGTATTTTGATAGGGATTGCATTAAATGTGTAAATTGCCCTGGGCAGCATGGACATTTTCACAATATGAATTCTTCCAATCCATGAGCATGGAATATTTTTTCATCTCTTTGTGTCTTCCTCAGTTTCTTTCAGAGTGTTCTGTAGTTTTTAGGGTATAGATCCTTTACCTCTTTGGTTAGGTTTATTCCTAGGTATCTTATGCGTTTGGGTGAAATTGTAGATGGGATTGACTCCTTAATTTCTCTTTTTTCAGTCTCATTGTTAGTGTATAGAAATGCCACTGATTTCTGGGCATTGATTTTGTATCCTGCCACACTGCTGAATTGCTGTATGAGTTCTAGGAATCTTGGGGTGGAATCTTTTGGGTTTTCTATGTACAGTATCATGTCATCTGCAAAGAGAGAGTTTGATTTATTCTTTGCCAATTTGAATGCCTTTTATTTCTTTCTGTTGCCTGATTGCTGAGGCTAGGACTTCTAGTATTATGTTGAATAGCAGTGGTGAGAGTGGACATCCCTGTCCTGTTCCTGATCTTAGGGGAAAGCCTCCCAGTGCTTCCCCATTGAGAATGATATTGGCTGTGGCTTTTTGTAGATGGCTTTTAAGATGTCGAGGAAAGTTCCCTCTATCCCTACACTCTGAAGAGTTTTGATCAGGAATGGATGCTGTATTTTGTCAAATGCTTTCTCTGCATCTATGGAGAGGATCATAAGGTTCTTGTTTTTTCTTTTGTTGATATGATTAATCACATTGATTGCTTTATGAGTGTTGAATCAGACTTGCATCCCAGGGATAAATACCACTTGGTCATGGTGAATAATCTTCTTAAAGTATTGTTGGATTCTATTGGCTAGTATCTTGTTGAGAATTTTTGCCTCTGTGTTCATCAGGGATTTTGGTCTATAATTCTCCTTTTTGGTGAGGTCTTTGTCTGGTTTTGGAATTAAGGTGATGCTGGCCTCATAGAACGAGTTTGGAAGTACTCCATCTCTTTCTATCTTTCCAAACAGCTTTAGTAGAATAGGTATGGTTTCTTCTTTAAACGTTTGATAGAAATCCCCTGGGAAGCCATCTGGCCCTGGACTTTTGTGTCTTGGGAGGTTTTTGATGACTGCTTCCATTTCCTCCCTGGTTATTGTCCTGTTCAGGTTTTCTATTTCTTCCTGTTCCAGTTTTGGTAGTTTGTGGTTTTCCAGAAATGCATCCATTTCTTCTAGATTGCCTAATTTATTGGTGTATAGCTGCTCATAATAAGTTTTTTTTTTTAAGAAGTCATTTTCTTTTTTTTTAATTTTTATTTATTTATGATGGTCACACAGAGAGAGAGAGAGAGAGGCAGAGACACAGGCAGAGGGAGAAGCAGGCTCCATGCACTGGGAGCCCGATGTGGGATCCGATCCCGGGTCTCCAGGATTGCGCCCTGGGCCAAAGCCAGGGGCTAAACTGCTGCACCACCCAGGGATCCCTCATAATAAGTTTTTTAAATTGTTCGTATTTCCTTGGTATTGGTGGTGATCTCTCCTTTCTCATTCATGATTTTATTAAGTCTTTTCTCTCTTCTTTTTAATAAGGCTGGCTAATGATTTATCTATCTTATTAATTCTTTCAAAGAACCAACTCCTGGTTCTGTTGATCTGTTCCACAGTTCTTCTGGTCTCGATTTCGTTGAGTTCTGCTTGAATCTCTATTAACTCTCTTCTGCTGGGTGTAGGATCTATCTGCTGTTTTTTCTCCAGCTCCTTTAGGTGCAAGGTTAGCTTTTGTATTTGAGTTCTTTCCAGTTTTTGGATGGATGCTTGTATTGGGATATATTTCCCCCTCAGGACTGCTTTTGCTGTATCCCAAAGATTTTGAACAGTTGTATCTTCCTTCTCATTAGTTTCCATGAATCTTTTTAATTCTTCTCTAATTTCCTGGTTGACCCTTTCATCTTTGAAGCAGGATGGTCTTTAATCTCCACGTGTTTGAAATCCTTTCAAATTTCTTCTTGTGGTTTAGTTCTAGTTTCAAAGCATTATGGTCTGAAAATATGCAGGGGACGATCCCAATCTTTTGGTATCAGTTAAGAGCTGATTTGTGACCCAGTATGTGGTCTATTCTGGAGAAAGTTCCATGTGCACTTGAGAAGAATGTGCATTCAGTTGCGTTTGGATGTAAAGTTCTGTAAATATCTGTGAAATCCATCTGGTCCATTGTATCATTTAAAGCTCTTGTTTCTTGGGACATGTTGTGCTTAGAAGATCTATCAATTGTAGAAAGCGCCGTCTTCAAGTCTCCAAGTATAAGTGTATTATTATCTAAGTATGTCTTAACTTTGGTTATTAATTGATTGATATAATTGTCAGCTCCCGCATTCGGGGCCTAAATAGTCATGATTGTTAGGTCCTCTTGTTGGATAGATCCTGTAAGTATGATATAGTGTCCCTCTTCATCTCTTACCACAGTCTTTGGGATAAACTTTAGTTTATCTGATCTGAGGATGGCTACCCCTGCTTTCTTTTGAGGACCATTTGAATGGTAAATAGTTCTCCAACCTTTCATGTTCAGGCTGGAGGTGTCCTTAGGTCTAAAATGAGTCTCTTGTAGACAGCAAATAGATGGGTCTTGCTTTTTTATCCAGTCTGAAACCCCGCACCTTTTGATGAAATCATTAAGCCCATTCATGTTCAGAGTTACTATTGAAAGATATGAATTTAGTGTCATCATGATACCTATTCAGTCCCTGTTTTTGTGGATTGTTCCCTTGGACTTCCTCTTTCTTTTACAGAGTCCCCCTTAATATTTCTTGCAGAGCTGGTTGGTGGTCACATATTCTTTCAGTTTCTGCCTATCTTGGAAGCTCTATATCTCTCCTCCTATTCTGAATGAGAGCCTTGCTGGATAGAGTATTCTTGGCTGCATGTTCTTCTCATTTAGAACCCTGAATATATCCTGCCAGGCCTTTCTGGCCTGCCAGGTTTCTGTGGAGAGGTCTGCTGTTAACCTAATACTTCTCCCCATCAAGGTTAGGGATCTCTTGTCTGTTGCTGCTTTAAGGACCTTCTCTTTATCTTTGGAATTTGCAAGTTTCACTATTAAATGTCGGAGTGTTGAACAGTTTTTATAGATTTCTCTATCTCCTGGATCTGAATGCCTGTTTCCCTTCCCAAGTTAGGGAAGTTCTCAGCTATGATTTGTTCAAATACACTTTCTGGTCCTCTGTCCCTTTCCGCACCCTCTGGAACCCCAATTAAATGTAGATTTTTCCTTCTGAGGCTGTCATTTATTTCCCTTAACCTTTCCTCATGATCTTTCAATTTTTTTTTTCTTTTTTCCTCAGCTTTCTTCCTTGCCATCAGCTTGTCTTCCATGTCACTCATTCTTCTACCTCATTAACCCTTGTCGTTAGGACCTCCAATTTGGATTGCATCTCATTTAATTGATTTTTAATTTTGCCCTGATTAGATCTAAATTCTGCAGTCATGAAGTCTCTTGAATCCTTTATGCTTTTTTCCAGAGCCCACCAGTAGCTTTATAATTGTGCTTCTGAATTGGCTTTCTGACATTGAATTGTAATCCAAAATCTGTAACTCTGTGGGAGAGAGGACTGTTTCTTATTCTTTTTGTGGTGAGTTCTTCCTTCTAGTCATTTTGCTCAGTGCAGAGTGGCTAAAAACAAGTTTTACTGGAAAAAGGAGAAAAAGAGAAAAAAAAAAGAGTGGGTAAAACAAAAAATAAAAAACAAGGAGGTGTATCCTCTGATTCTATATACTTAAATCCCTAGACTTCCCCTGGAACTTTCCTGCGCTGCTCGGCCAAGAACTCGCTCTTCCCCTGTCCTTCCAGCTGGTCTCTGGGGGAGGAGCCTGCTGTGCTGACTCTCAGGTGTGTGCACCTGGGGGAGCTGCCCTGCCCCCTGCCAGGTGCACGGCTCAGGGGGAGCTCTTTGTCCTGTGAGGCCTCTGTCCCCTGGCGGCCCTGCTCCATCCCAGGCACAAGTGACACCAGGAGGAACAACCCCACTGGTGGCGACCAGCTCCCCAGCCCTGGAGTCAGCTCCCCCAGTCACTCCCGCAGCTCCCAGTCCTCAGGGGCCTGGATGCTCTGGGGGCGGGGGCACTGACCTGCACAGCTTGGGGGCGCCCGGCGGCAGGAGCGTCCTTGCTGTCCTGTGTCCTTCCAGCCTCCACCTGTCCCGGGGGGAGCACCGGATCTTGGGCTGTGTCCCCTGGCGCCCTGGGCTCCAGGGCCTGTGCCACTGGAATTGCGCTCTCGGGGCGCACAGCCCCCTCCTTGTGTCTTTTGCATCCTTTGGATAAACACCCAGTAGTGCAATTGCTGGGTCATAGGGTAGCTCTATTTTTAATTTCTTGAGGAACTTCCATACTGTTTTCCAGAGTGGCTGCACTTTGCATTCTCACCAGCAGTGTAAGAGGGCTCCCCTTTCTCTGCATCCTCACCAACATCTGTTGCTTCCTGAGTTGTTCATTTTAGCCATTCTGGCAGGTGTGAGGTGGCATCTCATCGTGGTCTTGATTTGTATTTCCTTAATAATGAATGATGTTGAGCATTTTTTTTCATGTGTCTGTTGGCCATTTGTATGTCTTTTTTAGAGAAATGTTTTTCATGTCTTCTGCCCATTTCTTGGCTGGATTTCTTGTTTTTCAGGTGTTGAGTTTGATAACTTCTTTATTGTGAACATGGCTATTTATTAAGAATGAGAAACTTACTGAAGCTCAAAAATTTGGAAATCTCTTTAGGCTATTTACCAGAAACGCTTACATGAAAATGCTTCTTGATTGCAACTTGAATTCCTCTTGCAAGGCTGAACACTGTACAACAAACACACCCAGAGCTTGCAGGGTCCAGTGCAAGTGAGATGCTCTGAGGCTTAAGCCGCATAAGCTTCAGAGTAAACCCACCTCTGTTCTCTTAGGATGCTGATGATTCAGAGAGGATATTGATTCTGTATCTAATCAATCCTCAGCATGCAAATACCCTAGATAAAGCATTTAGAATCCTATGAACAGTAGCAGCCACTTCCTAACCCACAGCTCACTGGAACATTCATGATATACATGGAGCATCTGGAAATCCCTACTTCACTATCCAGAGAAAGATCGTACCACCTTTTCCCACCGTACGCATGCATGCACTCACGCACACATGTACTACACACGCCAAATCACATGGTGCCTGCAAGTGTTAGCCCAACCCTGCTATTAGCCTGTGATTCTATTTTGACTATGGAAGCAATAATATTAACGTATATGTGGAGACTGAAAATCAAGTGAAAGCTGGATTCATTATACACAAAACAGGAAGACTCTGACAAAGTTTTTGTTGCATTCTGACCTCTCTGATTTCAGAGGTCATTTGCATATGTCCCATTGTACCTGCTAACACTCTTTTGGTCTGGGTTCACAAGAATTCTTGTGAGATTGTTTAACACTGGAAGATCTGTAAAAGGATCCTCGAATAGTATCATAAGAAAACTTTTTAAAAATCCCTAAAGCTATAGGGAATTCAGTTATATAAGCAGAGCCAGTTGTGTACTTTGGAGGGTATGGGCAGGGAAAGAATCAAGGCTGGCTCACTCTTTCTCATGGGAATAGTTTATTCCATACGAAAGTTCATGTTTCTCTCAAAGTTGAACAGGTCTCCCTCTGGGAAAAAAAAGACTCCATAAAGTGTCCCTGAAAATAATATTTTTGTTGCAAGACTAATCTGATTTAAATGTGGTTCTCTCATTTGGATGTGTTTTTTCTTTTTTTTTTATAAATTTATTTTTTTATTGGTGTTCAATTTGCCAACATATAGAATAACACCCAGTGCTCATCCCATCAAGTGCCCCCTCAGTGCCCGTCACCCAGTCACCCCCAGCCCCCACCCACCTCCCCTTCCACCACCCCTAGTTCGTTTCCCAGAGTTAGGAGTCTCTCATGTTCTGTCTCCCTTTCTGATATTTCCCACTTCTTTTTTCTCCTTTCCCCTTTATTCACTCTCACTATTTTTTATATTCCCCAAATGAATGAGACC
This sequence comes from Canis lupus dingo, assembly GCF_003254725.2. Classification (NCBI taxonomy): domain Eukaryota; kingdom Metazoa; phylum Chordata; class Mammalia; order Carnivora; family Canidae; genus Canis; species Canis lupus. Next base: position 112,429,381 of record NC_064281.1, on the reverse strand, counting down.
ATATAATGTTTGTCCTTCTCCGATTGACTTATTTCACTCAGCATAATACCCTCCAGTTCCATCCACATCGAAGCAAATGGTGGGTATTTGTCGTTTCTAATGGCTGAGGAATATTCCATTGTATACATAGACCACATCTTCTTTATCCATTCATCTTTCGATGGACACCGAGGCTCCTTCCACAGTGTTGGCTATTGTGGACATTGTGCTAGAAACATCGGGGTGCAGGTGTCCCGGCGTTTCACTGCATCTGTATCTTTGGGGTAAATCCTCAGCAGTGCAATCGCTGGGTCGTAGGGCAGATCTATTTTTAACTCTTTGAGGAGCCTCCACAGTTTTCCAGAGTGGCTGCACCAGTTCACATTCCCTGGATGTGGTTTTTCAAACTTAAACATACCTCAGAATGATCCAGGGAGCTAGTCTGGAGAAGGACCCAGGAGTCTGCATTTTAAGTAACTCTCCTCAGGCCACTATATTGCAGGTAGTCAGGGATCACACTTCTAGAAGCACTGCTTGACTAGAGGATCCAGTTAAAAGTTCTACAGTGGATAATTTTTTGGTATAGTCTTATATGCCCCACTCCTGTCCACAAAAGACGTCTTCTTTGGTATCTATGTTCTGTGTAGTTTGGTTTCCATATATATTATTCTTTTTTTAATGGCATCTTTTTTTTAAGACTTTATTTATTTATTGAGACACACACACACACACAGAGGCAGAGATACAGGCAGAGGGAGAAGCAGACTCCTTGCAGGGAACCTGAAGTGGGACTCGATCCCGGATCTCCAGGATCACGCCCCGGGCTGCAGGCGGCGCTAATCCGTTGCACCACCGGGGCTGCCGTCCATAGACATTATTCTTGAGCCAATTCTTTGCAGACCAGTTCAGCTACTGACAGAATAATCTGGAAGTTTGAAGTAGATGATCAGTCTAACTACATCTAGATATGAGACTCTGAGAATTGGGCCCCAGAAATCTGAAGTGATTTATTGTTAATGTTTCTTATAAAATCTAGCAAAAAAAATCAGAATGACTGGATTTCTACAGAACATAAAGTGTACGGTCCAAATGCTTTTGGTTAGCACCACTGCCAAGGAAAGAAATGTACTGAATAGTATTTGTTATGTTTATACGCATCTGCCAATGGCATTTGATCAATATTGTAGATTCTATCAGATTCACCTACAACACAATAAACTGCTTTGTCTCTACCAAAATAAATACGTCACAGTCCTTGAAAGTAGTGTTCTTGAGAGCCTCTGTACCTATTCCACTCTGCCAAACTACACACAAAAGTTTTGTAATTCTGTTTTTCAATGACAAATGGCATGCTCTGAGGAAAGTGGTTTTGCCCCAGGAAGATAAAGATGAAACAGTGAATTTTTAAAAAGTGGGCACAGAGTCTTCCAGGCTAACAATCTGAAACTCCAGTGCCTGGGCAGGACACCATCTTGCTGAGATTTTACAAATGGAGTAATATATATGTTCACTAACTTCAAAGCCTATAAAATGTAGCATCTAAGCATTTCTACCACTGACTACAGGTGACTAGAGTTGACTCAAAGAATCTGTAAAATAGGAGAAGAGTACCTGACAGGATTATTGTGAGAGTTGAAGGTGATGTTGTATGTGAGGCTCTTATCAAAGGGCCTGGAACGGAGTAAATGCCTCCTTGATATCACGTATTATTATCAACATCATGTGAGTGAGGTTTGCTTTGAAACTGTACTGTAACATGCTATTTTATCTATTACAAAAGTTCTGCTATTTTAAGTTCTCAATGAAAGGCCTTGGCAATATCCTGTGAGTTTTAGGGATGAATCACAGTGCATTCCTTGAGAAACTGATGTCACTCATAATATAAAGGCCATTGAAGACATTTCTGAGATGGGGAGGAACATAGATGGGAGACTTCTCACGCCATGCACACCGACTTATATAACCACAATTAAGACTGTGAAACCAATAAAAAGATAGATAGAATAGGTAAATAAAACAGAATAGAAAGCACAGAATCAGATCCAGACATATTTGTGAATTTGATGGAAAAACAACTGATTCTCCACACTGGAAATTTTTTTTCCATTTCTCACGCAAAAAATAAATTCTAGGAAGATTAAAGACCACAGAGGAAAACAGTAAGACTTTTGAACAAATAAACGAGATTATATAGCATATATTTATGTCCTTGGATTAATAAAGAAGTTCTTAAAACAAGATCATCCCCCCAAAATATACCATAAATAAAATTAAAGATGACCACAGAGTGGGGGGTATTTGCAATACGTAACCAAATTATTAGTATTTAAAATATATAAAGAATACATATGAATCAAGAAAAGGACAAACAACATAAATCGACAACAGCTGAAAATAGAAGAAATAAAAATCACTAAGTATATAAAAGATCAATCTTCTAATAATTAAGTAAATGTGAAGTGAAAAATAAAAATGAGAAGCTTTTATACTCATTACATTAGCTAACATTAATATTGGATTTCAATAGAAAACATGGATGGGAAATATCAGAAAGGGAGACAGAACATGAGAGACTCCTAACTCTGGGAAACGAACAAGGGGTGGTGGAAAGGGAGGTGGGCGGGGGGTGGGGGTGACTGGGTGACGGACACTGAGGGGGGCACTTGATGGGATGACCACTGGGTGTTATTCTATATGTTGGCAAATTGAACTCCAATAAAAAATAAATAAAAAATTATTTTCACTTTCAAAAAAAAATATTGGACTCCAATAATTTTTGAAAGGTGTTAGAAAATGGTTGTTGTCAAATGATGATGATAGGAATGTAAATTGGTGAAGATCATTTGGAAAATAATTTCCAGGAGCTAGTAACATGTTAAGTGCATATGCTCTGTGATTCAAAAACTCCACATCTAATTATATACCCCGAAGAAAACAAACTCTTATAGAACTCATATACACAACAGGAGACAAAGGAGATGGTACAAAGATAGTTATTGTAGTCTGGTTCATGTTAGCAAAAAGCTGGAAACCATTGCTAGGGGAATGGATAACTCAATCGTCATGTATTTGTACAATTACAATGAATAAAGTCTACATGTATTAATAAAAATCAATGGTAAAAACGATGATGGACAAAAAGGCAAATTTCAGAAAGATAAATTGTTTGATATCATTTCTGTAAATGGAAAAACTGGAAAAAAACAACACATGATAGAAGAATACTCTACATGGATCAATCATGATTTTAGTTATCTTTGGGAAGGAAAGGAGGGAAAAGAGACCGGGGTAGAAAAGAAATAAACCTCCTTTTTTTCTTTCTTTCTTGTCAAATGAATTCCTCTCCTTCCTTTATGTATCTCTTAAATGCTGGAGTTGTTTTAGGTCTCACTCTGGAACCCTCTTCTGTTTATTCTCATTCGACATACTGCCTGAATGTTATCACACCGTCCAGTAGCTTTGGCTACCAAATACATTATGATTCCTCTCAAATGTTTGTGTGCAATCCAGCTCCTTGCCTTAACTTCAAGACTCCTGAACACTTATGGAGTTAACTTATTTCCATTTAAATGTCTCATGCACCTTAAACTCAAAGTGGCTAAAACCAAGCTCATCATCTCTATTATAAAACTGGTCTTGCTTCTGTGTTCTCAAAGCTAGTGAATGGCAAGACTATGATGTGAAGAACCAGGACTTCATTATAGATACCCTCTTCTTCTCACTTCCAACATTGCAACACACACACACACACATGTTGAACTTAATACATCTTGAATATACCCCATATTCTCTACTCCTATGCTTTTATCTATTCAGCCCATATCATTTCTCTTCAGCCCTTAGAAAACTTTATATCATTCATATCCTGCTACAACCCATCTACCAAAGAGCTACCTACATGATCTATTCACAATTTAATTCCCAACAAGTCACTTCCCTTTTGAAAATTACGCTATGTCCCTCATGGTCTACATAAGAAATGCAAACCCTTCATTGGCATGAAGAGTCATCCATGATTTAGATCTGAACACTTTTCAACTTCATGCCCCATCATTTTTCAATCACAATATACATGCTCTTTTACAGACTAACATTTGCATTTCCCTAAGCATGTTTGATGTTATACCCTTTCAGGACATTGGACATGCTATGCCTGAAACATTTTTACTTCCTGTCTCTAATATTCTTTGACTTCCAACACCTTCCCATCTTTCAGATCTCAGATCAGCTGACATATTCTGTAGGAAATCTCTGACTTCCTAAATTTGCAGTGATTTTTCTCTCTTCTTCACTGGTCTCCAGTGCTTTCCATATTCAGTCACTTATCAGGTTAACTTGTCTTTTATTATTTATCCATCTGACTTTCCCTACTAGATCCTGTGCTAAATCCTGTGAAAACAGGGATGGATTATGATTTATGTACTAAGAAGTCCCCAGGGGTTAGCACAGTACCTGCCACATAGTAAGGATTCAGTTAAAATATGTCAAATGAAAGAATAACATGGATCGTTTTCAACTAGGTACATGGTTGGCTTTTAAGAAAAATCTTAAAGGAGGGCACTTGTGATGAGTGCCGGATGATGTATGGAACAGATGAATGACTATACTGTACACCTGAAACTAATATTACACTGCATGTTAACTAACTGGGGTTAAAATAAAAACCTTAAAAAGAAAGAAGAATCTTAAATAAAAAAGACCTTGCCTTTACAATTAGGACATACTTTGAGGGAGTTGAAAAATAAAGTTCAACTGAGTAGATTTTAAAGATCTAATTGGCTTTATTCAACAATTTATGACTAAGGCAGCATCCCATCTAGCAAGTAGAACTAGATGGAGCTTCAAGGAGCTGAACAGGATGGAAGGATTTTATAGGAAGAAATGGGGAAGGCCATGGAAGTTATTAAGAAAAGAAAAGAAAGGATTGTTTCAGGGATGGTGGCCTTCCCTTCAGGGGAAGAGCAGGGGGTCTCATCATGCAGATTACCTTACTAGTGCTGACCAGAAAAATTCCAGACTGATTGGTTTAAAATTCCACCTCTGGGAGAGGTTGAAATTACAATTAAGTCTTGGTTTGCTGTCTTGGGGGCAAGCGACTCCACCTTGGGTCTGTTATTTCTTTTTTAAAAAACAAGTGGAAACATTCTTTTCTATGCATAATTTCTGGTTGGCTTATAGAATAACCAGTCTCATTTCTTCCCAGACAAGTTTTGTATTTCTGATGAGAGCAAAATTGCTGTGAGGATGCTGTAAAAAGTGTGAGTGTCTGCAGCTGCCAGAAACTGTCTTTTGAAAAAGTAATCACCACAGCAAATGCGTGTTTTCTCATAATATGGATTTTTGATGTGTGTGTGCCTGATATGTTTCAAATTCCATAAAAGATAAGAAAAATGCAGTCTGGCAAAAGTCACTATTGCATTTTAATTAGGTTTTTCATGTTATAACCTCCAGAAGGTTGTACTCAAAATGAAGCAAAGAGTAGCAAAAATCGAGGCAAAAGTTTAGACTGGCAATTGACATGTAGTCAGGTGTTGGTAGAAGGACAAACATTATATGTTCTCATTCATTTGGGGAATATAAATAATAGTGAAAGGGAATATAAGGGAAGGGAGAAGAAATGTGTGGGAAATATCAGAAAGGGAGACAGAACGTAAAGACTGCTAACTCTGGGAAACGAACTAGGGGTGGTAGAAGGGGAGGAGGGCGGGGGGTGGGAATGAATGGGTGACGGGCACTGGGGGTTATTCTGTATGTTAGTAAATTGAACACCAATAAAAAATAAATTAAAAAAAAAAAAAGAAAAGTTTTGAGTGATTCAACATAATTCTTTTTAAAAATCATAACATTTGTATAAATCTCTCCAAGGAGTTTCAAAAATAAGTACTATTTACTTATTTCAAGCTAAACATGTTGGTGATATGGCTATATTAATTGTATATTGAAAATGTGTCCACTAGAAAAGCAAAGAGTCAAAATACCTCATGTTTTCTAAGCTATCATTAAATTTTCTGATGCATTTCAAATATTTGCAAGTATAATTTTATCTCTATGTATATTGAGTGTGCCTATACACACATGCAAATATATGCAAATATGTGTGTGTGTGTGTGTGTATGTGTGTGTATCCTACTCTCTTTCAGATATTGTGTCATGACTCAGTATCATTGAGATGTCAATTATTCCCAGATTGACCTATGGACTTAAAGCAATCTCAATAAAAAATCTAGTACGTCTTTTGTAGAAACTAGCTATTTCTGCAATTCATATGGGAATGTGAACAAAACCTACTACAAAACCAACTTTGAAGAAACAAATACACACTATATGATATACTTCTCTTATGTATTTTATAGAGTTTGTCTCACCCCCAGTCCGAGAATTTAAGCTCTAAGAAGACAAAGGTCTTTGCCTATTTTGTTCAGTGCTATATCCCAAGCAACAGTTGTGCTGCCATATACTAGTTTCCTAATATTCGGTGAAAGAAATGAATGAATGAACGAACAAATGAAAGGGTAACATAGGCCTAAGAACATGTCTGTTAACACTCGCTTCATGAGAAGGGGAACACTAAACATCAGCAGGGAAAGAATGGGCACCAGTAAACGAGGCTGGGAAAATTGGTTATTCAAATGAGAAAACTATAAAATTGGATTCACACCATGCATAAGAATCAGTTCCACATGAGTTAAGGAAGGAAAGGGGAAAACAAAACTTTGAAATTCTTAGGAGAGAATGTATTAGAATATCTTAGGACCTCAAGACAGAGCATGATTTCTTAGGCATAAGCAAAAATACAAACCGTAAAGGAAAAGAACGATCATTTTGACAAAATTCAAGTGAAGATCGTCAGCACATCAACGAGAGAGTAAAGTCAGAGCAGTAGGTACTAAGGGCTACTATGTCCACAGCAGTTTCTGTCCCAAAGATTGGTGGTTGGTGTCAGGGACAGGGTTCTAATGCCTACATGTAAACAGGAGATTGGTATTAAAAAAAAAAAAAAGATGATCCTAATTTTGTTGAGGATGGATAAAAAATAACTTCCTTAGAATGTCAGTGTCACTGTAAATTGGTATGATCAGCCCAGAAAATAACTAGCAGTATCTAGCTTAGAGTATGACTCAGCAATTTTATTTATAGAAAAATTCTTATACACATGACCAAGGAGGCATGGAGTTGGCTCTCTGTTGCAATATTGTTTCAAATGGGAAAAATCCAAAACAACATGTCTACTAGTAGGAGAGTTGATGAGACGCATTAATGCATGGAAAGAACTTAACAAGTTTCTGACACAGATAATTATATAAATGTGGCCTGTTATTCCTATTTGTAATATGTCTGAAATATTTCATAACACATAAAGAGAGAAAGCATGAAAAACAGCTTTGTAATCAAGTTGATGGCCTGTTAGTTACAATTTCAAAGAATTAAGCAAAGACTAAGCTACAATAACGAAGTGCTAATTGTCATGATAGAGGCTGGGCTCAGTGGGGACAGAAGCATGAAAGCATAAAGAAGGCATTTGGGGGGGATCCCTGGGTGGCTCAGCGGTTTAGCGCCTGCCTTTGGCCCAGGGCCTGATCCTGAAGACCTGGGGTCAAGTTTGGCATCAGGATCCCTGCATGGGGACTGCTCTCCCTCTCCCTCTCCCTCTGCCTGTGTCTCTGTCTCTGTCTCTGTCTCTCTGTCTCTGTCTCTCTCTCTGTGTGTTTCTCATGAATAAATAAATAAAATATTTAAAAATAAAGAAAGAAGGCATTCAAGGGGTTAAAAGTTCAGGGAAGTCCTTTTTTTTTTTTCTTTTTAAAAGATTTTACTTATTTATTTGACAGAGAGAGTGGGAAAGAATGAGCTGCGGGGAGGGGCAGAGGCAGAAGCAGGCTCCCAGCTAGGCAGGTTGCCTGATGCAGGGCTCGATCCCAGGACCCCTGAGATCGTGACCTGAGCCGAAGGCAGACACTTAACAGACTGAGCCACCCAGGAGCCCCAGAGAAGTCCTTCTAAAGGAATTAATTACATTGTTGAGGCTTCAGAGTCACAAATGCAAACATTACCCCACTAAAGTTCCCCCCCAGGACCGAGTGGAGAAATTTCTCTCATACTTTTCATTTACTTTCAGCTCATTGATACAACACCCAAATGCATTTACGATTTTCAAAACAACTTTATTTGTCTACCTTGAAGTCTAAAGTGATGTCTGGCACACCCCTGTCTCAAAATGCTCCAGAAGAGGAAATGAAAGTGTGCCAATGGGAAAGGAAAGATGTAAAATAGAGATGTCAACAGGAGAACTGACATCCTGTCAGGGCAGATGCAAAATACTGGGAGGACATTCAGGAAGGCCTCCACCCCTTCAGTGAAAGGGTCTCAGCTGGAAACTCACTAAAAAACCTTTAAGAATGATCAAAGCATTCATGTGAACAGGATGACATTCATTTAAAAGGGGATTACAAACACATAATCTTGAGCCATTTGCAACAGATGAGGGTCTTGATCAAAATGCTTGAAGCGATGAGCATTCCACTGACTTTGCTGGCACGGAGAACAGGGGACGGCTTTGCAGAAAGGACAGAGAGCCCAGCTGCTAACCTTATTCTTGATTCCTCTTGATTCCACGATTCGTAGTCCTCAAATTTAATTTATGCTTTGAAAATAAATTGAATTAAAGAAAAAAAAAACAGTCTATTTTTCGAAAGCAGTGACTCCCGACTACAAAGCTAGAGGATCAAAGCCTTTGGATATGTATGACAAGTGGGCATAAATATGTATGTGTGAGAAAGCTGCTTCCTCATCATACAGGCAGCATTCCATTGTTTTCCCAGAGTTGGTTTATGAAGGGGTTTTTCATGATGCAAAATGTAAGTTGCCATAGATAGAATGTTCCAGATGAAGGATGGGTTCCCAAGCCGGCCAACAGAAACCAAATAACCTCTTTAATGAATGAAAGAAACCATAATTTGAAAACTCCTTGAAGATGGGCTATTGTAATAGAAAGGACATTGCACTTGGATTCAGGAGACCAGCATTTGACAGCCATCAATTCCTTTCTTTGAAAAAGAATCCAGGAACTTGAGCATTCCCAGCTTTCTCCTCCCATTGTAAATGCGGTCAAGACCCCCCAAAAATTAGCATAGCATTAATCATGACTGTGACTGGCTGAGAGCAAGAGGTAAGAAGGGAAAGAAAAAAAAAATAGAGGGAGGTTGGCAGCTATGAATGAGCAATACCAAGGCCATAGCAGAGTTTAAATCATGGCCTCACCACTAACCAGCCCAGTGACCATGGACTAGTCACTGAATGTTCCAAAACTTCAATTTCCTCATGTAAAATGGGCATTATAATAGTGTCCATCTCAAAGAGTTGGATTAGATGAGAAAAGACATGTAAACTGCTTTAGCATGGTGCCTGGAAAATAGTAATTATCAGTACATGTTATCTGTTATTATCAAACCATCCATATTATACTCTATTAATATTAATGGGAATGTTTTAATAAAAATTTTATTGTATTCAAAAGGAAATAATTATACCAAATCCTCTCAATTTGGACAGGTTGTCTGCAGAAATTTTTATCCCCTTTCAACTAGTCCTTAGGGAAATCAATCATTTAGAAACTCCGGGACAAACAGATATAGCATGATTATCTAAATAACGTATCTCCCCAAATTTGATAAGCATTTTACCCTTACATGTCCCTGGACCTTGGAAGTCTCCAGTGCTCCCAGAATTCATAGCCCTAGAATGAAAAGGTCAAAAGGACATAGGTCTCACTGTAAAATGTCAGGGTCAGCAAGACATTTTAGATCAATGTTATTAGCTGATTGGTCAGTTTCTCTAGTGTAACGCTGCCCTTGAAGGGAGGTTGATATTTTCATGATTTGAAAAGAAGTGCCAAGGGCTCCAGATTTAAAATGGTGACTGTTGAACAGCCCATGATGCAGCTTTTCTAACATCTCACAAAAAGGCAGGACAAGATAAGATCACAATTATCATTAAATTCCAGGAATTACACTTAACGTAGGCCGAAGATCCAGGAAACGATTCCAGTAATGCCTAAATGAAACTGAAGAGAGTCACTGTGAAGCTCAACAGATAACCCCTCCGATCTCCTGATAACTGGCCCTCCTGTCAGCTCCTCTTTAACAGTAAAGAATCCGAGGTTCAGAGAGGTGAAATAACTTGCCCAAAGTCACACAGCCACTAGATGGCAGACCCCACCTTTTCGGGTCCTGAGACATTTATGGCGTTCTGAACTATCCTAATGAACTTTCAACTTGCATATCTAATGGTATCTTAAAACTTAATATGACCAAATCAGAAGTCCTGATCCTGCCACCCTACTCGCTGGGGCTGAAGCCTACTCCAGACCCAGTCTTACGTACCTCTGTAAATGATGTGGCACCCGGTGGATCGAGCCGAAGAAACAAACAAAATGCACAAGAAAAGCTAGAACTCAGTCTTTTTAAAATATATATATTTATTTTTATTGGTGTTCAATTTGCCAACATATAGAATAACATCCAGTGCTCATCCCGTCAAGTGCCCCCCTCAGTGCCCATTACCCATTCACCCCCACTCCCCGCCCTCCTCCCCTTCCACTACCCCTAGTTCGTTTCCCAGAGTTAGGAGTCTCTCATGTTCTGTCTCCCTTTCTGATATTTCCCACACACTTCTTCTCCCTTCCCTTATATTCCCTTTCACTATTATTTATATTCCTCAAATGAATGAGACCATATAATGTTTGTCCTTCTCCGACTGACTTATTTCACTCAGCATAATACCCTCCAGTTCCATCCACGTCGAAGCAAATGGTGGGTATTTGTCATAGAACTCAGGCTTGACTCATGTTTCTTCCTTGGCCTGCACATCCAGTACGTCAGATGTTTGTGTGTGTTAGCTCTACCTTCAAAATATAACCCTACCGGTTTTCTCCATTTCTAATAGCTGCCACACTAGTCTGAGCCCCCGCCATCATCTCTCTCCTGAATGATTGTAAAAGCCTCCTGAATGGCCTCCCTCGACACACAGCTTGAATTATGTTTTACAAATACAAATTATATCAGATTTTTCTCATGCATGTAACCCTGGAGTGATGCCCTACAGTTCTTACAATATAACCCAAAGTCATTAAGGGGCCAACAGGCCAATCCTATGATCTGGCTTCCAAATACCTCTCTGACTTCATCTCTCTCTTTCTCTTTTAAAAATTGATTAATTAATTCTATTTAAATTCAATTAATTTACATAAACTGTATAAGTTTCAGAGGTAGAGTCCAGTGATTCGTCAGTCTTATATAACACCCAATGCTCATTGGATCATATACCCTCCTTAATGCATCACCCAGTTACTACATTCCTCCCTTCTAGCGACCCTCGGTTTGTTTCCTATGATTAAGAATCTCTTATGGATTTCTGACTTCATCTCTACCTGCTTTCCTCATTCACCAGATTATGGCAACATTGACCCTCTTTTGGTTTCTTAAACATGCTAACTCATTCCTCCTTGGTGGCCTTTGAACATGCTATTACCTCTGCCAAGAAATTTCTGAATCAGATCTTACAAAGTTCTTTCATTATTGTCATTATTTGTCAATATTTCACACTGTGAATATTTCATTATTGTCATTCAGATCAGCTCAAACCCCACTCAAGGAATCAGTGCTGACCACCAGTTTTAAGTTATCCTCTATCCTTATGGTGTCACCTTTATGACATCATCCAAAAGTGTTTTCTTCAAAGCACTTGTCATTATCAAATCATTCCTAATCATCCATCTGTTTTGAGGAAATAAATGAAGACCAACCAAATGAGAAAAGGCAAGCTTATTTATTTAGAGTTTTCTATAGCAGAGATGTCAGCCTCCATCGCTTGTGTTTGGCAGAGATTCAAAGGCAGAGAGGGAAATGGGAAAGCTTTATAATGGAAAACACCAAAGGCTTTAAGGTATGACCAGATTGCAGGCGGTTGGCATGGGGAAGCTTCTGGATAGTAACCTAAAGCCAGGCATCCTATGTGATTGGTGATGGGTGCATATTTGTTTTTTTCTGGTCCATCCTTAGTTTGAAGTGGAGACAAAATTTGGGAAGTTGCCAGTTATTGGTCAAGTCCTGGCCATTTGGGAGCCAATTACTAGAGACAGTAGTCTGACTTCCTATGAGTCTGACTTATAGCAGGCTGGCTTTCTGAGCTGTTTATTGGAGATAAGAAGCTGGTTTTCTGGGCAAGTAGCTGCATGTCAGGGGTCAAAATTCTATTTTTATATATGATTGCCTGTTTGTATATTTAGTCCTTCAATTTGCTGGTCTTATATGTCTCCCAAATGGAATCTAAACTCCAGTAAGTCAAGTATCTTGTCTGTCTTCTTCAATGTGGGCTCGCTAGTGACTAAAACACTGCCTGGCACATAGTAGCTGTTTGATACATATTTGATCAACAAATGATTGAAAGGTCAACTGAGAGCTCAAATCCTTTACTGCTATATATTTGTGTCCGAAAGCCAAATGCACAATGAAAAGACAGAAGTACAGAGATTTCTCTTTGGCCAGCATGATTGACTGATTTTATTGATGTATTGATCTGATATAACTCAAGCATGCTAATTTGGTCCTAGTGGAATAATCTCCCGACCTTTAAAATGGACACTAAATTCTATCATACATTATTCATGGAGGCAGAAGATGTGTCGTATTAATGGCAACTCTTAACAGTAAATGGGTACTTTGGCACAGATGAGGGTGGGGCACTTTTGTCAATGGCTCTGAAAGAAGTCAAACTAGTCATGATGGGTTCATTCATGATTTGATAGATTTGAAAGAGGAAGAGAAGCCAGGCTTTTAAAAAAAGTTGCAGATAAAGAACCTGTTATAGTAAAATTAAAATTTTTTTTTCACATAAAGGGAATTTAAGTACAAAAGAACAATGTGGCACTAATGTTAGAAATGAGTCTCCTCAACTATTAGTTCAAAACATCCTTGGGAGCCTCCCGTGGGAAATCTGAAGCTGACCCCCTTACACGGAGGGCAGCGGGACACTAAAGAATGAGGTAGGCCACTCTAGATTGGTAGGTGGCAGTTTTAGTAACAGGAAAACCTACATACAAAGCTGGACTTGGGTGAACACATCTTAGAAGTTGATAGAAGCACATATATCATCCAGATGGTCTCAACACATCACTATCTCAAGGTTATGTCCTCAGGGAAGCTTCCAGGAGTGGGCAAGGTAAGCATAAATGCAGATGCCAAGGACAGAGGAGTGGATGAGAAGCCTCTGATTGCTGGGGTCTGGCTCGCAGGTCATCGGTGGTCACATCCTCTCAGTGACCTCCTCCAACATCAATTCCACCCCTGGAATCCCCAGAGCACTGAAGTGTAGGTTCTCTTAGCTACTGGCTATGACCAATCTACATGGTTGCCTTCTTTACTGGAACATGAGTTCTTTAAGGGGATCCATGTATTAGAACTGTGACCCATAGTTATATCCCCAACCCTTTTACAAAGTAAGTATTCAGTCTATGTTTCTAAGAGCAAGAAACTAATACTGCTCACACTTTGTGTGGTATGGCAATTCCCAGCACAGGTCTATCAGGTTCACCGCTCAGGTCCATCAGGAAAGGCTGGTAAAATAAGGCAGGGATCCCCAAGAACATCTTCCTTTCCTATCAGCTAATCTCATCCGACAGCATTTGCTGTGATTTTTCAGACGTGCTAAAGGTGGTGTCACAGCTTCAGTAGCAGGATTGGGCCTGGAAGCCAGGGCTAAGATGATTTCACTGATGTCTCTTTGGAAAGTTTTTGGAATAAATGAAATTGGGTAATACTTTGGCCTCGCGAAGGAGACTGCTTTTATTCTACAACTCCTTGCTTTTTAAAACATTATCTTGGTTTATCTTGCACTAAAGAAGGTGCACAATTTCAAGGCCTTTTGGTTTAGATATGATTTAGTGAAGTGTTTCTGAGGGACAATTTGTCGAAGTATCCTGAAAGCTCTGAGAACCTGACATACCGCTGTTAGGAGTTGGTCGCAAGAAAATAAAAACATATGGAATCCACATGATGGAATACTAGATAACTGTTCAAATTCTTGCTTTGAGGGAATATTTATGAATATGAACATATGTTCATGCTGTGGTGCTAAGTTTTAAAAGCTAAAGGATGGCATGTAAACGATAATCCCATTTTCCGATGTATTAAGAATATTGATAGTTGGGAGTTTGCAAGGCAGCCACAGGGAGAGGAGAGAAAAGAACGTGAAAGGAATGAACGACGGAAGGGAAGCATTGCCATGTTGGAGGTGCATGGCGCAGAGGCAGCTGGAGAGCCTGCCATGCTTTTCTCTCCTGAACTGAGGACTCCAGCCTGCAGCCCTTGGAAGTCTATGTTAACATGCGCCACACCAAGAAGAGTAGCCCTATCTCAGCCTGCTGTGTTCCTTGGCCAGAGACTAAGGGTGGAGCTGTAGATTTGGAATCCAAATATCTATTGAGTTGTTCTAAAGTGCTCATTTAGTTTATGCAGTAATTCATAAAATGTCCCATCACACCATAGCGATCCATTCATTTCCAAAATACTCATGCATTTATAGGCATTAATGAATTGCAGGATGCTAAGCAGTGTGCAATATGGTTACATGTGGTAGTCTTATAGTCTTACATCCATCTAGCCACAAAATACACTCTAATTTCATTGCTGAAACCAAGCTGATAGGATATGGTAATAAGCTGACATAATTAATGGACATACTAGCTTAAAAATGGTATCAAATAGATTCTTTATGATGAAATGGCCTAATTATTGCATCAAAGGCCAACAATCTCGCACTAAAACAAATTAATTTGGGGGGCATAATTCATTGATGATTACATAACAATCAATGTGGAAATATGTAACAGTGTCTATAAAAGACATTTTCCTGGCGATGTGTACATTGCAAAGTCTACTGGCTCAGGGCAGATGCTGTGTAATAATTGGAATTTTTCGTCTTCTACAGTGAATATTTTCTAGGTTCTCTATGAAATTAGATCTGAATTTTAAATACACATAAATACACATATAGTTGATTCAGCTTGACTATCGAAAAGAAGTTCCTGATCTTTAAAAAAGGATGTGTTCTTACTACCCAATGCCCCTTCTACCACAAAACACAGCATAGGCATTTGCAAGTAGCAGATAAGAGAGAGTTTTCAGATCATGATGATAAAAAGCCACACTTCTGTTGGAGAGATTAAGTACTGGAGGACATGGCTGAAGGGGAAAGTCCCCAAAAGAGCTATTTACAAACCTTGCAAGGGAATGAGTTTTTCTGGTGGAATGACCTTCAAGGTCGGAGAGCAAAGGTGTTCTTCTATAGGACTCTATAAATCATATACTTTGAGAAACTAATGGATGCCAGAGAAGAATCTCATGAGTTCAGAAATAATATGGGGGGTAGGAGAAGGTGTCTGGGTGGCTCAGTCAGTTAGGCGTCTTACTCTTGATTTTGGCTCAGGTCATGATCTCAGGGTAGTGGAGCTTGCTTAAGACTCTCTCTCCTTCTCCCTCTGCCCCTCCTTCCCTCTCTCTAATAAAAAAAAAAGTGAAAGAATATGGAGGGGGTCATCCTGAAAATTGACTGATGGTTGTATATTTCTGGGAACAGGATAATAATTTTTCTTCAAGACTGAGTGGAAAGAGTGGGGACTGGAGAGACAACAAAGGGAGAGACTTTACTATTTACTGGGACACTCCTATGTCCTAGGCACACTGTGAGGTCTCTTCACACAAACTCACTATTCCAAGTAAAAAGTATGATACAATAATTTCCTGGTAAGCAGAAAAATAGCATGCTTTCTCAAAGCAAATCAATTTAGACCAGCCAAAACCAACTGTACATGAAAAAAGATTTTGAATAGGCGAATACTCTGAGCGCTCCTATCTGAAAGTCAAGAATTTAAGACATTTTGTTAATTTTTCTTAATGCAATTAGTTTACAATTATTTATAGATAACCTGTGATTTGTCTTGTCCCAGCAATACAACTAAATTTTAATTTTTTTATTATTTTATTTTAAATCCAGTATAGTTAGCATACAGTGTAATATTAGTTTCAGGTGTACAGTATAGTGACTCGACACTTCCATACATCACCCGGTGCTCATCACAGCAAGTGCACGCCTTAATCTCCATCACCTGTTTCTTCCATCTTCCCATCGACCATCCCTCTGGTAACCATCAGTTTGTTGTCTATAGCTAAGAGTCTGTTTCTTGGTTTGTCTCTCTCTCCTTTTTTTCTCTTTTCTCATTTGTTTTGTTTCTTCAATTCCACATATGAGTGAAATTGCATGGTATTTGTCTTTTTCTGACTGGCTTATTTTGCTTAGCATTATACCCTCTAGCTCCATCCACGTCATTGCAAATGGCAAGATTTCTTTTTTTTTTTTTTTTTTGATGGCTGAGTGATATTCCATTGCATAAATATACCACCTCTTCTTTATCCATTCATCTGTTAAAGAACACTTGGGGGACGCCTGGGTGGCTCAACGGTTGAGCGTCTTCCTTCAGCCCAGGGTGTGATCTTCAAGTCCCACATCGGGCCCCCCGCATGGAGCCTGCTTCTCCCTCTGCCTGTGTCTCTGCCTCTCTCTCTCTTATGAATAAATAAATAAAATATTAAAAAAGATAAAGGACACTTAGGCTTCTTCCATAATTTGGTTATTGTAAATAATGCTGCTACAAATTTAGGGGTGCATATGTCCCTTCAAATTAGTGTTTCTGTATTTTTGGGGGTAAATACCCAGTTGTGAGATTACTAAATCATACTTCATACTGTTTTCCACAGTGGCTGCATCAATTCACATTTCCACCAACACTGTAAGAGGGTTCCTTTTTTCTCCACATCCTTGCCAACACCTGTTGTTTCTTGTGTTGTTGATTTTAGCCATGCTGACAGGTGTGAGGCGATACCTCATTGAGTTTTGATTTGCATTTCCCTGACGGTCAGTGATGTTGAACATCTTCACGTTTGGGTGGCCATCCGGACGTCTTCTTTGGATAAATGTCTGTTCATGTCCTCTGCCATTTTTTATTTGGATTACTCATCTTCTGGGTGTTAAGTTTTACAACTTCTTTACGTATTTAAGATATCCAAATATTAAAGCAAGGCAATGATAATGATGAAGATGAGGAATAAGAGGATGATAATATCACCTCTTATTTTATGATATAGATTATAAAACACATCCCTATTGGTTATTTTGCTTAATCCCCAAGATATATCTTTGTGTCTTATGTCACTTTTTCACCTAGCTTTCCAAGGCTAAGGCAGTCACCTTGTACAGGTGTATGTAATCTGACCGCATCTCACCTCAGCAACACCTCAACCTGTATCGCGTGGCTCTTGCTTTCTGCAGTGGAGCTTCTCTGGTGCTATAGTAGTACAAGGCATCTGCACCCACTCATACACAATACGAAGTCTGAAAGGGTTAACATCTCATGGATAAAGTCACTACATTTCACAAATAAAGATACATGAGACCCAGTTAAATTTAAATTTCTAATAAACCAGGAATAACTATCTAGGATAAGTATGCCCCATGTAATATTTGGGACATACTTATATTAAAAAATAGTTGTGGGTGGGGGGACGGGGCAACTGGGTCACGGGCACTGAGGAGGGCACTGATGGGATGAGCACTGGGTGTTATACTATATGTTGGCAAGTTGAATTTAAATTAAAAAAAATGTTTAAAAAAAAGACAAAAAAATAGTTGTTTATCTGAAATTGAAATTTAAGTGGGGGTCCTGTATTTTATATGCCAATCTTCTCTGTGAGTTAACGCTTGGCTACTGCAGGGATAGAACCCCGTCCCTGATGGGATGAAGCTACACTTGCCCACAAGCATAACCAGCTCAATGTCATGCACGTATTATTTTTTCCCTCTTTTCCCATTTAACCCTCACTGAATGCACATTCTTTCCCTGGGGTCACATTCCCCAAATAGACTGTATGAAAGACTTCCTCTCATACTCTTTTTTTTTTTTTTCTGGAAGAACTCAAGCTAAAAAAGTGCCTGCAAATTATATGGAATTATTGTAATGTTAGAGCTAGAAGGAACCACTTTAAAAATGTGAAAACTCATTTCTATAGTGTTCAGTGGCATTGCCTAAGGTCACACTGCTCAGTAGAAGAAGATCTGAAACTCAAACTGGAGCTCCTGACTTCCATTCAATGCCCTTCAACTAGAAGACTATACTTATATTTATTGCACACTACTGTTTTTTTAAACAGATTTTTTTAAAAAAAGATTTATTTATTTGAGTGGGGGAGGAGCAGAGGAAGACCTTCTCCAGGCAGAATCCCCGCTGAGCCCAACTTGGGGCTCCATCCCAGGACCCAGGAGATGAAAACAAGTGGCTCAACCAACTGAGCCAGCCAGGCACCCCTGCACACTACTGTTTTTAAGAAAAATCAGTTTAATATTTCTGTAAATGTAATATAGTAACGTCATTAAGAATGAAAAGCCCAGATTCTTTTCCTTTCTAGCAAAACAAAAAAAACAAAAAGCCAAAGAAACTAAAAAAACAACTTTCCAAATCCCATCACACAAAAGAACTGACATTAGCAAGTAGAAATTTATTATTCCAAACATCCAGATACCAATAGATGGACTAAGAAAAGTTTACAGTATATATAATGCAATTGCATTGCATTTTATTTTATGAGTATAATTTTACTTGAATTTAAGAAAAGGAAAAGAAAAAAAAGAACAGAGAAAGAAACTGAAGAAAATGTTTTACTTCAGATACATGCTTCTTTACTACCAGAGATAGTATTTCAGAAAATATTCCTCTAAGAGTCATAAAATAGATGATAACAATATGAAGAAATTGGAGTCATTATTAGTTTTAATTAAATGTTTCCTCTTTGTACAGTATTCATTGATTGCCCACTGCAAAAGATGAGGGCATTATCTCTCTTACATTTTTTCCATCTCCTTAGCTTCCCGCCTCCCAATTTTTGTGAATTATGTCATTAATTTTACATTGCCAAGTTTTCTAATATGTGCATCTGATTTCCTGAGCATAATTTCCACATTTCTTTTGTTATTAGTTCTGCTTCAATGGATTCAAATCTAACTGACCACGCCCCCTGTCCCAGCCACTTAGCTTTTCCATTTCTTTTTTTTTTATAAATTTATTTTTTATTGGTGTTCATTTTGCCAACATGTAGAATAACACTCAGTGCTCATCCCATCAAGTGCCCCCCTCAGTGCCCGTCACCCAGTCACCCCCCCACCTCACCCCCCCACCCACCTCCCCTTCCACCACCCTTAGTTCGTTTCCCAGGGTTAGGAGTCTTTCATGTTTTCTCTCCCTTTCGCACTTTTCCATTTCTAAGGTCCTTATTTTGAACCATCTCTTAATTTTTTCATGAAACACATTTTATTTGCTTGTTTGTTTTTTTTTAAGATTTTATTTATTTATGAGAGAGACAGAGAGATAGAGACAAAGGCAGAGGGAGAAGCAGGCTCCCTGCGGGGAGCCCAATGCGGGACTTGATCCCAGGACCCCGGGATCACAACCTGAGCCAAAGGCAGATGCTCAACAGCTGAGCCACACAGGTGCCCTGCTTGCTTGTTTTAAAGAGAGCTTTTTGATTCTTTCTTTCTTTCTTTCTTTCTTTCTTTCTTTCTTTCTTTCTTTCTTTCTTTCTTTCTTTTTTCTTTCTTTCTTTCTTTCTTTCTTTCTTTCTTTCTTTCTTTCTTTCTTTCTTCTTTCTTTCTTTCTCTTTCTTTCAACTTTTGAGAATGCCTGTTGCTCCTATATTTATTTGAATGATATCTTTTTTTGATATAATATTCTTGAGTCTCATCTTCTTTCCCTTGGAAACTTAGAGGTATGGTTTTATGATCTTTGGACTTTAAAATTGTGTTGGAAAACAGAATAGGCAATCAGATGTATTCATTTCATAGGCAATTTGCTTTTCTGGCCAGGATACCTACAAAATTATTATTTTTTTTAATTCTAGAAATTCAGTAAGTGACCTAGGATACCTCTTTAAGTATCTTGTATGAAAATTTTATACAACAGTCTCTGTATTTCAGCCTACAGATAAGAAATTATATTTTTTATATATTTACTTGTCTATTGTCTGTTTCCTTTAGGAGAAGGTAAGCTTTATGAGTCCAGGAGCCTTTGACCTGCTAGCTATCACTATGGTTCCTCAACCTCTAGAAAAGGGCTTGGCATATTGTAGCTTCTTGATAGTTATTGAGTGAATATTGTTGAATGAATGATTTTTCTTATTTCAGATAACTTCTCTTGAAATATATTTTCCTGGTAATTTTCAGTCCCAGTTTGCTGTTCACTTATAGGAACACAGGCTATGGCTTAAGTATCTGTAGGCTGTTGTTTTCTGGTTTCATTTTCTAAAGGTTTTTTTCATCTAGAGTGTATTTGGAATAAGGAATGGTGTAGAGACCCACATTTGCATTTTTACAAACAGCTAACCAATCAATCCAGAGCAATCTATTGCATAATCATTCTTTCCCCACTAAGGTTCAAAACCATCCTTAAATACAAGTAAACTTTACATGGATTTGGGTCAATTTCTGAGCTTTCTATTTTATTCTGTGAAATTGACGATTTTCTTTCATACAGAACTCTTTGAAATATATTTCTGTGTAATTTGTACATATCGTCTCTGTGCTCCGTATCTATTGGTTCCTTTCTTAGCATGCTGATCACTTTTTTTTTTGTCATTTGCATTCATTGACATTACCTCAAGTCTTTGATCTATGATAGTAGTGTCATTTCAACTATGCCTATTCTGATCTTCCAATATTGGAGCTGTTCTCTTACTGGATTCAGGTTCTTACGAAATTGATCTAGGTTAATTTTTTTTAAGATTTTTATTTTTATTTTATTTATTTATTCATGAGAGACACAGAACGAAATTGATCTAAAATGCAAAATACTTGGGAGAAATTTTCTTCCCTTCCTTAGATTGTTTTTGTGTAGACTGAAAGCTTTGGTTTCCACATGCTAGCTCCACCTTTTTATTTAACTGTAGTTTCTTTATTTGGCAAACAGTTTTTAAATGTATGGCTTAAGGTTGTAGACATTCTTTATTTATTGGTAATGTTTTTCCTTAAGTATTTGTAATTATTACTTTCTTTTCAATTTTATTTATTGGAGAGAGAGAGTGTGAGCAAGAGAAAGCACTTGCATGTTGGGGGCGGAGGCAGAGTAGGAGGGAGAAGGGGACTCCAGGTTGAATAAGGAGCCCGAGGTGGGGCTCAATTCCAGGACCCTGGGATCATGGCCTAAGCCAAAGGCAGATGCTTTAACCAACTGAGCCACGCAGGCACTCCTAATCATCACTTTTTATTAGTTTGTTTCAAAGACTATCTATTCCTGAGAGACACAGAGAGAGAGGCAAAGATGCAGGCAGAAGGAGGAGTAGGCTCCCTGCAGGGAGCCCGATGTGGGACTCGATCCAAGGACCCTGGGACCATGACCTGAGCCAAAGGCAGACAGACACTCAACCACTGAGCCACCCAGGTGCCCCTATTAGTTTGTTTCTTAATGGAGGATGAAGGTTTTATGATGCAGTATCATTTAACCAGTGTTACCTGGAAGTCCTCTACTACCTTTCCCAGAAACATTTCAAAATGCCATAGATAACTGCACCTTTTGAAAGTAAAACAAAATGCTTGCTTATTTTCTATTTGAATTATTTAATTGAAATGTATTAGTGGACATCACTGGGCTCCGCAATGATTGACAAAAATCTTTCTAAAAATCTTAGCAAGTGTGTTGGGAGGCGGGTGGGGGGATGGATGAAATAGGGGGATGAAGAGTACACTCATCATGATGAGCACTGAGTAATATATGGAAGCGTTAAATCACTATATTGTACACTCAAAACTACTGTAGCCTGTATGCTATCTACACTGGAATTAAAATAAAAAAACTGAATAAAAAAATCCTAGCAACTATGGTAAAATTTAATACAGGGAATTTTTGACCTGAGTAGAAATACACTGGCATCATTATTCACAGAGACTTAAAACAATTGATTCAATAGGGAAGAAATGGTTAATTGCTATTGGACTGTCATGACTAGTTAAAATATTTTGCGGGAGAGGGGTTAATATTTTATTCTAACCTGCAGCTTTCTCCTAGGCCATATTTACCAAACTGATAAAATAAAATGGTTGGGAAATGAAAAGGAATACACAATTCCGAACAGCAAAAATAGATAAATTTACTTAAAATAGCTCGATAAATAAAAGTATGTTTTATTGCTCTAGTACATTTGTTTAATTTTGTTCCCTTTTATTAATTTCTGATGTGAGACATCACAAGTGACCATTATACTTCTCAATTGTTCGAAACATCAAATAAAAATCCAGAGCCATGTCCAACTTTCACTGCTTTTTGGAAAATGATATTGAACCACTTACACATATGTGAAGGGAGTATAGAGGGATGCAAATTCTAACTTAAGTGTGGTCAACGTTAAGACATTTTAACACTCTCTAAATGTTTCTTCCTGAAATGCAGGAGCATTGTGTGTGTGTTTATTCTAGCCCTGGCTTCTTGACTACTTTCTCTCTTAGGTTGTAGCTACACCAGGAACAATGCACAATCGTGTCTGAGAAATGGCCAACATAAATTCAGGACATTTGAGAGCTAGCGAGGTCTTTAGAAACCAACTAAGCCTATTCACCCTGTTATAAATGATAAAATTGAGGCCAAAGGTGGGAAAAGTGGTAGCTCAACTATGGCACTGTGCAAGATCCAGAATCAGAATCAAGACCATCTGATTTCCCAGATTTTGCATTCTTTCCCCTGTGCTTCACCACCTCTTGACTTTGATTAGTATTCTTCTTGTTTGTTTGTGTCTTTATTTGAACTAAATTATAAAATGTTTTCTGCAGTTGAATTAGCCAGACAATGATTTTGACATCATGAGGACGGAGTCATTATTTAGCAAATACTTAGCATCTATGAGGTTTGTTTATAGCATGTCCTCTCCATCCCCTTTGGTCCTTTTGCTCTGTGTGTTCCTTCCCTACTGATTTTTATTCTTTCGGAGACAACAAAGACTTGCTTTCAGCAAGCTTTTTAATAGCACCAATAAAGTTTTACTGGTGACAGTTCCCAGGGCATTTGCTTTTTAATAGATGCCAGGCGTTTGCTTCACTCTCACAGAGAAGGTTTCTCGGTGGCATCTTAACACTCATTCTCACATCCACCAACCCCTACAACATCCAGGGCAATATCTATACTTCCCATCAAAGGCAACAACCGAGTACTTATTAGTCCCTCCACCTGTCGGCAAACATCAGTTGTGTGCTTGCCCTGTACCATGCGCAGCGCCAGTTACTAGTGACAGGAGGAGAACTAAGGTCTAATGTCTGTCCTCAACCCATTCACTGTCTAGGTCTCCAACAACAAAAATATTGTTCACAGTAAAAATAAATAAATGGAAAAAGTGCTTCATCTGGAAAAGTGTTTCATCTCCTGGTTTTGAAACAAACGTAACACTGGGCCCTTTATTTAGTTCTCCAGGATCAAAAGTGTTACTTGACAATATAATTGCTCTGTAGATTGAAGAGCAATATTTTACACCATGACCTCATTAAAACTTCGGTGGTTTCTATAAATAAAAGACCTTGGATGATCAGTATGAGAACTGACATTGGCATCATTCATTTAAAAAAAAAAAAAAGCAAATGTTGCTACAGTTGTGTCTGCTGAACAGAAATATTGATGTGCTCATTTCCCTTTTGGGGGTGTGTGCAGAAAGGGATACACCAATTGCACCATCCTAGCTGTTTTTCATAATGGATACCTGTGGTTAGGGAAATAATTTAAGAGGAACTGAAGTGTCAACTAGATGTTCTTCTCTCATCAAGATATTATCCAGTACATTATTTCTCAGTGTCAGGAGGGTAAACATAAAGGATCACATTTTCAAATAGCTCAGCTAATGTTAAGACACATCAATTTTCATGTGTGAAATGAGCACAGTAATTGTTTGGGTGTCTGACAAAAGATGCATGAAAATATAGATACGCGTTTGTGGTATGGATTTAAGATGGATGTTAGAAAACTTAGCACCATCTTCCACATTTCCATTAACCATCTGAAAAATGTGTGGACTTATATCCCCGTTATATAAGACACCAGCACTAAGACAGAGTTAAGATTTTTATATATTAGCTTGTAAACGTATATAGGATTTTCACATTGTTCCAGAATTCCTTTCCAAATTGATGAAGAACATTAAAGCATAGCCATATTGATGGATATGTAGGTACAAGTAGGTGACTATATGCAGATAGTGAAAAGTTCAGAAATGACGAGCTACGAGCAGCAGTAGGGGGCATGTGGGATGCGCACACTAGAGGGGAAAAGTCTTGGAATTGACACACAGTTTGGCTTCTAATATCTGAAGGGGTGATTAAGACAACAAGCAGTATACTGATTCTACATAGATCCTGAGGGCAGAACAGGTCAAAAAGGTAGTTGTTCTAGAGATCAGAGTACAGTTTGATAAAAGGAAGGGTCAAAGAAGTTTCTACCAATTAGAGGTGTCTGAAAATGGAATAGGCTGCCTTATAAAGCAATCTCTCTCCCATATCAGAAGTGATCAAGCCAGAAGACAGATTGGCTAATCATCAGGCATGTGGTATAATGCGTTGATTTTGTTTGATGTTTTGAATTTTTAAAATTATTAATCAGTGTTATATGTCAGTTACACTTCATAATGTGTCCATTATGCTTCATTAAAAGTAAAATAAAGTTGGTGAACTAAAAAATATATTAATATATTGTGTGGTTGCTTACTATACCGGCTGTAATTTTTTCTTATGGAAATAAATGTCTTTGCAAGAGTCACTGAGTGAGTATTGCTTACAAATTTTCGTTGCAAATAAACACATTTTAAGCAATTCAATAAGGAAAGGGAAACGTGAGGGGAGCAGTGTAATATTAAGGTGCCTTAGTCATTTACTTTTCTGGATCAGGACCCTCTGGTGTAGCACAGTTCAAATCCTTCACCCTCAGCAGCAAGTCTAGGTATGGTTTATAATCACCTTTCTGATTCTTCAAAAGAGAAAGGCAAATAGGAACAGCTCTAATCTGCTACAGAAGGAGCCAGAACAATTTCATGGAAACCAATAGCAAAATGCAAGGGGGGAGGTCTTAGAAAGGATTTAGTCTACATGATAGAGACAGCCATTGCATGAGTCACAGCTTGTTTATGTCCTCACTTAATAGACCACACCAAATTCAAATTTCCTCTATACAAATTTGAGTAGCAGCGGATAATCTGACTGGCCCAGCTTGGTGCAATGGCTCTTCCTGGCCTGAACAGCAATGGCTGGAGGTTAGGCTCTTATGATATAGATCCAGTGGAAGAGGGCTGATCCCACTGGATCAAGTGCCTTTCGGAAAGGTGATGATGGGGACACCTGGGTGGCTCAGCGGTTGAGCGTCTGCCTTTGACTCAGGGCTTGATCCCGGGATCTGGGGATCGAGTCCCGTGTTGGGCTCTCTGCATGGAGCCTGCTTCTCCTCCCTCTTCCTATGTCTCTGCTTCTCTCTGTCTCTCATGAATAAATAAATAAAATCTTAAAAATAAATAAAAGGAGATGATGGTTTGTTGGTTAGGAAGACACCTTGAACCTTGCATACCATGTGTGTTCTCAAGTGAATACCATATATTAGCAACACACAACACCTGGATAGTTTTCTTCTTAAGTATCTTAAAATGTGATAAAAATGGCATTTATTCATATCTATTTTCAAACATTGAAAGTTATTTGAAAATGATCAACAATACTTAAGCATGGTAATTGATTACCTTAGAAATGTTTTATTTTATTTATTTTATAACACCCAGTGCTCATCTCATCAAGTGCCCCCCCCCAGTGCCTGTCACCCAGCCACCCCCACCCCCCGCCCACCTCCCTTTCCACCACCCCTTGTTCGTTTCCCAGAGTTAGGAATCTCTCATGTTCTGTCTCCCTCTCTGATATTTCCCACTCATTTCCCCTCCTTTCCCCTTTATTCCCTCTCACTATTTTTTATATTCCCCAAATGAATGAAACCATATAATGATTGTCCTTCTCCGATTGACTTATTTCACTCAGCATAATACCCTCCAGTTCCATCCACATCGAAGCAAATGGTGGGTATTTGTCATTTCTAATGGCTGAGGAATATCCCATTGTATACCTAGACCACATCTTCTTTATCCATTCATCTTTCCATGGACACTGAGGCTCCTTCCACAGTGTTGGCTATTGTGGACATTGCTGCTAGAAACCTAAGAGTTGGAAGAATTTGGAAGTGTGTAAAGCAAAGTGACAAGCTTGATTCCTATCAACAGGGACAGGACTGGGCTATTATTGATCTTTCTACATACTGTATTTCCCCCTTATATGGAAGGAAACAAGACTGTACTGTCCTTTATGCTAAGGCCATTTTATAACCATTTTAAAAATACCTTTAGAATTGGTACATTAAGAGCCATGAAGCAACGGATATGAAATGTTAGCGAGTAACAAGATTTGGTTTTCAACATGTATTAGAATTCTGGCATATGTGTAATAATGGAAGCTACGCTTCCCAGTTTAAAATCCATTCCAGAAATCATACCTAATATTTCATAGCCACCATACTTTTCTACTAACACTAAAGGGACAACAACACTGGATTTTCTTATACATCTTCTTCCCCATATTTGGCCCTAAATGGTTGAGTATTTTCCAAAGTAGAACTAATACACAAAACACAA
The DNA here is from genome assembly GCF_003254725.2 of Canis lupus dingo. Lineage (NCBI taxonomy): Eukaryota > Metazoa > Chordata > Mammalia > Carnivora > Canidae > Canis > Canis lupus. Next base: position 112,402,619 of record NC_064281.1, on the reverse strand, counting down.
CAACCTAGAAATTTGGTAGAGATTGCAAAGACCACTTGCAAACGTCAGAAACGTTTGCAATAAAAGCTGTGTCTGGGTCACTGCTGCACGAGAATAAGAAATCACAATGGCTTGCCATTTACCAGACTGAGCTTCGGTTGCAATGTGCCCCATCTTCCGGGGCCTTGGACACTGCTGCAACCTGTCATCCCAGGTTCTGTGCTGCTGTGCTGGGTCTCACCGGTCTTGGGGCATGAGTCCCAGGGGCAATCCCTAGAGACTCAGACCCTGGCTCTGCAGGTGATCTGCACATGCCCATACTTTAGAATTGGGGCCAAAACCACAACAGTGCACCAGTGCCCCAGACCCCAGGCCCCAGGTGCTGAAGTAGTTCCATGTTCTCCTGAGCTCAAGACCTTGGCCATTTTGTCACTTGGAGTACCTGTGCCCTGAACAGTGGCACCACTGCAACACAGGCACACCAGTGTCAAGGATCCTGGCACCACGGTGGCTGCGTGCATACCAGCGCGCCAATGCAACAAAATGGAAAGGCAGCCAATGGAGTGGGAGGATATTTTTGCAAGTCATCTATCTGAAATGGGGTTTATAACCAAGATATACAAGGAACTCATACAACTCAATAGCAAAAAACAAAATTATAAAGTGGACAAGGGAAGAGTATAGACATTTTCTCAAGGAAGATCTACGAATGGCCAATAAGTACATGAAAAGGTGCTCAACACCACTTATCATCAGGGAAATGTAAACCAATACCATAAGAGGTAACACCTCACGTTTGTTAAGATGGCTATTTTTAAGAAGACAAGAGATAATAAATGTTGGCAAGGGTGCACAGAAAAGGAAATCCTTGCATGCTGGTGCTGAGCATGGAAGTTGGTACGGCCGCTATGGAAACCGGTATGGAAGTTCCTCACAGGAAGGGAAACACATCTGTCCTGGCTCTGGCATCTTACTGAGGCTACAACAAAGCAGCAAATAGAATTTGTTCCTAGGGAATACCCATGCATCTCAATGAATGTGATTTGTTGTCCCATTAAATCATTAAAGATTCATATATTACTTAAAAAAAAAAGAAGTTCCTCACAAAATTAAAAGTAGAACTACCATATGATCCAGCAATCCCACTTCTGGGTATATATACCAAGGAAATGAAATCAGGATCTCAAGGACATATCTATATCCTCATGTTCATTGCAGCATTATTCACAATTGCCAAGATACAGAAACAACCTTAAGTGTCCATGCATGGATAAATGGGTAAAGAAATTGTAAAATATATACATTCATTGTGTGTGTGTGTGTGTGTATATATATATAAAACTATATACTATATACAATGTATATATATTATATATAATGTATACTGTGTATTATGTCATTTATAATGTATATATAATATGTATTGTAATACACGATATGTAATGTATAATGTATATCTAATATATATAATATATAATTTTTATATATAATAAAACACAATATATAATAAAATATATATTATTTGTATATGTATATATATGCAAAAATATAGTATTTATATATGTACATATGTGTGTGTGTATATATATATATACCAGACACAGAAAGAGAAAAATTACATAATATCTCTTATATGTAGAATCTAAGAAAGTCAAACTTAGAGAGTGGAATGATGGCTGCCAGTGTCTGTGGAGTGGAGAAAATGGGGAGATGCTAATCATAGGGTACAGACTTTTAGTTAGAAGGGGAATAAGTTCTGGATATCTAATATACAACATGGTAACTAAAGTTAACAATAATGCATTGTATACTTGAAATTTGCTAAGAGAGTAGATCTTAAGTGTTCTCATCACACACACACACACAATATGGTAATTATGCAACGTGATGGATATGTTAATTACCTTACTTGTGGTAATCATTACACAAGGTATATTTATATTAAAACATCACATTGTAAAAAAAATAAATAAAACATCACATTGTTTACTTTAAATGCACATAAGGGTTTTTTAAATGTTGCAGGAAATTTTTTTTAATATGGAAAGAGTCCAGATGCCCATTGACAGATGAATGGATAAAGAAGATGTGATATATATATATATATAGATAGATATAGATATACATATATATATACTAAATTTATTTTTTATTTATTTTTTTTTAAATGTTGGTTTATTTATTATTTATGATAGTCACAGAGAGAGGCAGAGACACAGGCAGAGGGAGAAGCAGGCTCCATGAACCAGGAGCCCGACGTGGGATTCGATCCTGGATCTCCAGGATCGCGCCCTGAGCCAAAGGCAGGCACCAAACCACTGCGCCACCCAGGGATCCCTATATACTAAATTTATATATCACATCTTCTTTATCCATGATATATATGGATATATTATATATATACATGATATATATAATGATATATTAACATATATATCATTATATATATAATGGAATATTACTCAGCCTTCAAAAAGTTGAAATCTTGCCATTTGCAACGATGTGGATTGGACCAGAAGATATTATGCTAAGTGAAATATATCAGTCAGAGAAGGACAAATACCATATGATTTCACCCATATGTGGAATTTAAGAAACAAAACAGATGAACATAGGGGAAGGGAAAAAAAAGATGAAAATAGACAGGGAGACAAACCATAAGAGATGCTGAACTCCAGGAAATATACTGAGGGTTGCTGGAGGTGAGGAGGTGAGGGGATGGGGTACCTGGGTGATGGGCATTAAGGAGGGCACATGATGTAATGAATAGTGGGTATTATATGCAACTGATGAGTCACTAAATTCTACCCCTGAAACTAATGATAAACTGTGTTAACTAAATTTCATTTAATTAAAAAATTAAAATTTAAAAACAAATTTTAAAGCTGCCCTTGTGGTCAAGTTCCCAAGAAGCAGTCTGAGGTGAGTATTCTTATCTAAGTGATTTATTGAAGGGTGAAATGCTTTCAGAAGAAGGGACGTGAAGGAAGCAAAATAATGGAACTGAGGAACCTTTAGCCAGAACATAGTCTCGGCTGGAGACCGGCCCCATCTGACACCTTGGAGAAGCTCTCTCACAAGGCAGAGATCTTAGATATATCAGAAACAGAAAACCACCCAATTTCAATTTTTAAAAGTATTTTAAATGAATTGAAAAATCTTTTATCAAGATGACACGGTTTCTCCTGACTCCATCACACTCACACCACCCGGTCAACCTATAAACAGCTCGAGGAGAATGTGGACGATGTAAAACATGCTTTGCTATTACTCAGACAACATCTGGAAGAGCCCTCTGGAGGTATGTTTTAAGTTAACCTCTTACCAACTAGAGCTATTTACATATATCTGCAATCTACTCTCAGACATTAAGTGTGAGCAGACACTGCTGGATGAAAACTCGAATACAATTACTTTCACTATACCCTCAAATCAATTAACTGCCTATAAAGACAAATCCACCTAGTATAGTTTCAGTAGATAAAAGAAGAGAATAAAAAGAGAAAATCATTACGAAAAAGAAAGGAAAATACACTAATATTCACTGAGCACCAACTCCACCTGTCCCAGGTGTTAACTTAAGTCCTTTGCATATCTCATTCCATTCAAACCTTGCAGGAATCCTTTGAGGGAGATACTGCCATCATCTTAATTTTGCAGGTGTATAAACTGACTCTCAGCGAGAATAGATAATTGTAGAAGCTTACAAGCAGCAGAGCCCACAATTGTATCCAGATGTGTCTCATTCCAAAGATTTTGCCCTTTCCACTAAACCCCCAGCTCTTAAAGACAGCTCCCAAACCAACAGCAACAGCATCACTGGAACCTGAAGAATCAGAAACGTGGGATATGGGGACCAGGAATCATTATTAATTATTCATTAAGTAATTACTGAGCACCTACTCCCTGCCGAACACTCCTTCTCCTCCCCACTCTTGCTCTCTCTTGCTATCTCTGTCGCTATCTCAAATTAATAAGTAAAATCTTTTATTTTTTCTCCCTTTTAAAAAATTATAAGTAAAATCTTTTAAAGAGAGATTCTACTTATTAATTTGAGGGAGAGAGAAAGAGAACTAACAGGGGGAGCAGGAGAAGAAGGCTCCCCGCTAAGCTGGGAGTCAGAAGCAGGACTCGATCCCAGGACCCTAAGATCATGACCTGAGCTGAAGGCAGATGCATAACCCACTGAGCACCCAGGTACCCCAAATAAATAAAATCTTTATAAAAAAGGGAAAATGGCAAGGTCTCTGTCCTCATGAAGCTTATATTTTGCAGCTGCAATATATGCAAGGTGTGCATATATACTTATGTGTGTGTAAACCTCTACGCACAAATATGTGTAATTCATCTCCTAAGGAGAGCAATGCACCATTCTCAAGATTCCGAAAGCATATTCACATCAATCAACTCACTAACTATTCACAATAACTTCGCAAATTAGATTGGATATTGTTATCATCACCTTATTGGCGAGAAAAGGCACTTAGATCATAATAGTACCTTCTTTTGTGCACTTCCTATATGTATCAGGCACTGTGCTTAGCACTTGGTAAGTGTTAACTAATTTGTTCCTCACAACAACTTCATGAAATAGCTGCAGTTGTCATCTTCATTTTAAAGTGCAGAATTTCTCCCTGAGACAGAGAGAGGTTAAGTAACTAACCCAAGATCACACAGCTGGGGAGTAGATGAGCCAGGCTCAGGGCCCAGGCCTTTCTGATTGATGAGGCTATGCCACCATGATAAACTCTCCCTGGAGGAGTTAATTGCTTGTTTAGGACTAAAATCTGTGTATGTATTTACCTATACCTAATCTTAAATGAGAAACAATTTAAACCAGTTTGGAAGGAAACACAAAATACAACAAGAAAGCATATATTAAAAGCATGAAGGAAAGAATCTAGATATCTAGAATAAGAGTATAAAGTGGGTTAAGGATCATAATAAGTGCATGTCATCATGGATTTTATTTTTGTCTTATATGGGTCATCACTTTTACTCTAAGAACTCTATAAGTCTTTGTAAAAAAAAAAAAAAAAGAGAAAATCTGGCCAGTGTTAAAATTCACAGTACCCAGATCAATTGTTCAGAGCTACAACTGTAGTTGGCACTGAGATCAGAAAAGAATTTCTCTCAAGAGTCTTCTCATAGATGATACTTTGCAAGGTAATGAACATCCTCACAACAGAGGAAACCAGAGTTTCAAAGAGCTGTTTCCCTGGTGCCCCTCTTAGAAAATGAAATCCCCAAAAGGGAATTTCAGTGAAAACAGTTCTGTGGAGGGCTCTGACAAAATGAGCAGGTCATTAGCTCTTTGGTGGCTTAATTTAATTATGGTAACTTCTTTAGTATATCTTGAACAATATCTAACCCTCAAAAGGATTGTCAAGTAATGCTCTTCTCAGCTCATTTTCTGGTGTGTATTGGGCAACAATGATTTTAAGATTATATTCCTTGACATGTGTTCTGAATGCAGCGCTTTAAAATTGCTAGTTAATTACCTCATTTGCGGAAACCAATAGTTGAGCACACAATTGATATCCTGGGAGGCTTATCAGTTTCCTAATAAATACTCAATCCTAAATGGATATTTCCCCTGACTCAGGAAAAATAGATATTTATGACAGTGTTTCTTTATACAACTCTTTTGAAAGGTGTTTCCTATATGAGAACACTCTTCCTTAGCACCTCCGGGTAAGGTGTCATCAGATGCTACCACCAAAGGTGGGGTTCAAGTTTCCCCAAACATTTAGCTCCCCCATGAAGTATATGGAATAGGGAACCATTTTGAAAGAATTCAGAACATGTCACCCCCAATGATGCGGCTTTGGCAATATCAATATGCGATATTGATTATCTTTAGTTAAAGGCACTTGAAAAATAGAAGATGCAAATAGGACACTCTGGCCATTCCTTCTTTTTCTTAAAAGTGGGAGATGAAAATCCCATGTGAAAGATGTCCTCCTGGGACGCCTGGGTGGCTCAGCAGTTGAGCATCTGCCTTCGGCCCAGGGCGTGATCCGGGAGTGCTGGGATCAAGTCCCACATCGGGCTCCCTGCATGGAGCCTGCTTCTCCCTCTGCCTGTGTCTCTGCCTCTCTCTCTCTCTCTTTGTGTGTGTGTGTGTGTCTCATGAATGAATAAATAAAATCTTAAAAAAAAAGAAAGATGTCCTCCTGATACCAGAAGGAAGGTAACATTTTTATCACCAAGCATCAGAAGTTGAGGTAGAGAGAAATTTGTAAATACACCTGTTAAACTAATCCCTTTCTTCCTGGTCACTGCTCTACCAAATTAATTACCCTAGCCCGAGCCCCTCTGCCTCATGATGTTTTCACAATTTACTCTCTCTGTCCAACTCAGCAGATACACATTCAATCCCAACTGGTTCTTTAGGTCTTCATTGTTTTCTGGTGAAGACTCCCATGTACATGTAAAAAAAATACTTAAAACTTGTATGTTTTTTCTCCTGTTTGTCTTTAATTCTTAGGGCCAGCTGGAGATCCTAAGAGAATAATAGAAGTTTTTCCTCCCTACAATTTAAAGACCTTAAAAATGAACCCTTATGTTCAAACATGTCATTTGTACCTTAGCAAGGAACATTTATAAACGTTAAGACAAGCTTGCAATGGTTCAAGATCACAGAGTTATTTTTTAAAAGATTTTAATCTATTTATTCGTGAGAGACACACACAGAGAGAGGCAGAGACACAGACAGAGGGAGAAGCAGGCTCCCCACAGGGAGCCCGATGTGGGACTCCATCCCAGGATTCTGGGATCATGACCTGAGCCAAAGGCAGACACTCAACTGATGAGCCACCCAGGCATCCCAAGATTACAGTTATTAACATACAGAGCCAAGACTTGAATCCTGTTCTTCGGGTTCAAGAGTTAATGCACTTTCTATTACATTACTACTGATTTGCTTGTATAACCAAGTCCAAGAGAATGAATGTGAATGCATAGCATATGAAAATTCCAGCCTTCCTGGGGAATTCAATGAGAAAAAGTTGCTGGTACTATTTATTGAATTCTCACTACATAACAAAATCTATTTCAAGCAATTTGCATTATTTGCTTCATTTTAATCTTACAACTCTGAAAAGTAGGTGTTATTGTTTTCCCCATTCCACAGATAAGAAACCTGGGCAGCAGGCCGGTGAAGTGACTCGCCCAGGTCAAGTAGTAAGAAACAAAATTCACAAGCTGATCTCCGGGGCACCTGGGTGGCTCAGTGGTTGAGCGTCTGCCTTCTGCTCAGGGCATGATCCCAGAGTCTTGGGATCGAGTTCTGCCTCGGGCTTCCTGTGGGGAGCCTACTTCTCTCTCTCTGCCTCTCTCTCTGTGTCTCTCAGGAATAAATAAATTCTTTAGGAAAAAAAAAAAAAGCTGATCTCCAAACCTATGTCTTCAAACACAACGCTACAGAACTTTCTTGAGTAAAGATTCCACATAAAGCATTTAGCTAAACAATTCACAGATCAAGCATAATGACTGAAAGTCTAAGATGTGGGAAACTCTCACACCATAAGACATACAGGCATTTAACTGAGGAGCCTTTGCTACACTTTCCTCCTCTGAACTAATTATTCATGCAATGTGTTCATTTTAGCTGGTCACTAGAAACACAATTCAAACTGCTCTCATAGGCAATGTGTACACAGAACATTCTGAAGGAATTTGAATTTCCTGAGGAAGATATTTTGTCCTCTTGAGAGGCAGCCAATTTAACTTGAAAAAAGATTATGGAGCTTTCCCTGCACCTGTTAACCCTTCGTAGGTAACAGAAATTCCATAGTTTGCAGAACACATATTCACATGTAAGCATTTTAGGCTAAGACCAGAATGCTTTCTTTATGAATTACCCATTTAATTTTACATTTTTATTGACACAAAATCTATCAATCAATCAATCAGTCTCCAAGTAGAATATAGACGTTAGGGGTATGAGGTGTGGAGTTCTGCTGCTTGAGTTTGAATTCCATTCCCATCACTTCTAAGATCTGAGGTCTTGGACAAGTCATCCTTAACATCTCTGAGCTCCAGTTTCCTTATCTGTGAAATGAGGACACAAATAGCACTTCATGAAGTTCTTAGGCAGATTAAAAGAGAAAGTGTTTGTAAGACAGCACAGGTTCTAGTATGTAGTAAATGCCCATTCATTTATTCAAAAATATTTGCTGACTCCTTACTATGTCCTGGACATTGTTCTGGGCATTTGGAGTACACACCTAAAGCACGCAGTTGAAAAATCCTTGCTCCTACAGAGCTTACATTCTAGTGAGCAGTAAATGTTCATTATCAGCATCGTCCTTGTGGTTGTCACCATCATGATCACCATCATGAAAATCATCAACGGGTATCCAAAAATTGTTTAGGGGTTTTATAGTGTGTAAAGATACAGATGCCCTTGAAGGCAGCATTACTAGGTGGCTCATTAGGCTCAGTGGAACAATTCAGGTCATGACTAATCAACTCTCAATTTCACATCAGGGTCTTACTGTATTAAAGGCTGTTATACTAATTTTTCAAGCTCCAAGGATTATATAGTGGGTAGATCTGCGTGCAATCATAATGCTGGGGAAGAAAAGAGTTAAAAGGTAGCTGCTTCCCAGGATCCTGAGCCACAGCTGCAATTGCTAGGGCAGAGTAACCCTTTGATCCTCCTTTTCTCTGGAGAAAGAAAACCAGGAAATAAAATATGAAAATCTTTGTTTTGAATTTCAAAATGGACCCCTCGGAAGCACAATTTCCATAGAAGACAGAGGTCCCTCCAGAAGGCAGATAAACCACCTCTTCTCTTTCCATTTAGAGGAGAGAGGGCCATTTCTATTTATCAGTAAGAGTCCCGCTGGTGATATACAGACTGTGCAGATGTAAAGACAAGTAACGAGATCAAAGAAACCAGAAAGTAATGCCATTAATGGGATCCGTTATCAGTCATTTGTGTATTTAGGAAAAGTCCTCCTGTTCTCACATCTGGATGATTCTTTTTTTTCAAGATTTATTTAAGAGAGAGAGAAAGGGTGGGGGCAGAGGGAGAGGGGGAGAGAAACTCAAGCAGACTCTTTGCTGAGCACGGAGCCCAATGTGGGGCTGAGATCTTGACCTGAGCCAAAACCAAGAGTCGGTTGCTTAACTGACTGCATCACCCAGGGTCCCTCACATCTGGATGATTCTAAGACACCACGAAAAGAGGAGCCCATATAGGATTCTATAAGCTAACCCAGGGCCGAAGCAAAGAGAATGATACCCTTGACAAGTTGAGTGGCTATAGGCACAGTAATGACAAAGTGACCCTACCCTAGGTAGGAGAGCCCAAACCAGGTCCTACTGAGAAAGACTGGATATTTGAGCGAGCTCTGTATCTGCATGATTCGGATGCAAGGAATCTTTGTCTGTGTAACCCGAGTCTCCCCAAAACATTACATCTAAGCTGGAAACTGAAAGATGACTAAAAAGTAGTCACTTCGAGGAGGCGTGGTGACAGGGAAGTCAGAGTATTCCGTGAATAGAGACTGGGTATAGGAAAGACACAGGGAGGTGTCCTGGAGGAGCTCATTGTTTGGAGTGTCCAAAAGCGAGGCAGAAGCCAGATAGCAGTGTATTTTATTACTCTGAGATCGAAGGCATCTATATGACACTGAAATTCATAGCTTTCCCATAAGTTCTCACCCCATTCATTTATAACTAAATATCAATCAATTATACTTAATTATTATAAATATAATGCATAACATGATCAACTTTATAATGATATAATCTGTTACTTAATTAGATAATACATAAAATAATATGATATTTCTACCCTATATTATGGCATAGAACATATAATTATAACATATAATAATTAATTATTATTAATTTTAAATTATTATTTTTATCATTATTTATTAATTATTATTTATATCTATATATTGCATTTATATTATATTATTTACATTTAATTATTGATTATTATTTATTGTTTTTAATTATTAATTATTTTAATCTTTAATTATTATTAATTATTAATATAAGTAGTTATTTATTAAGCATGTATTCAGTGCCTGTTCCTTGTCAAGCACTGTTCTAAGTGCTGAGTGTACTCTCTTGAACAGGTCAGGCAAGATCCCTGCTCGCATTTAGGGAGAAGGAAGCAGACAATAGGCAGGTAAAAAAAAAGGAATTTTAAATTCCACATAATAAAACACGTTGTAAAATAAAACCTGAACATACTCTAGAGATGAACTGTGGAGCGAGGGAATGAGAAGGAAGGCACGTCGGATAGGGTGTTTAGGCCTTTCTCTAGCGGTGACATTTGAGATGAGAAGTGAATGACAAGGGCACACACAGAGGAGCGTTTCAAGCCAATAAACTGAGACTTGAAGGCCATGGGGTACCAACGAAGTGAACGTGTTCAAGGAACATTAAGGAGGGCGATGTGAATGGAATGTGATGAGGGAAGAGAAAGGTTGTAAGAGACGACGTCGGAGAGGTAAGTACAGGTTAGATCATGCAGATACTGGGAAGTAAGGAGAAGGTGTGTAATTTTCGTTTTAAAATAAATAGAAAGCCAAGGTCACCTTTGCTCTTTCTCAAATTCCTAGTAGAGGGTTCAAGGAAATGTCAAGGGATACGTTTGGCGTGTGCTTGTCAATGAGCTCTCTTGGCTACCATACATCAGCTGCCATTTGCTCTTGTCCTTTCCTGCTCCAGCTGCTATGGTGTCTCCGACACTGAGAAGGCCACAGTAATACCACCGTGTCACAAACACAAGGCTACCCTGAGGCTACAAAATTGAAGAGAGAGCACTAAAGGCTGATGTCCTATTTGCACTGCAAATGGAGGTTGACCTGGTTCTGACTCCCACAGCTGTATTTGTTCTGTGCTCCGAAGTCACCCCAAATGAGGAAGGTGCCCTAACTTGTCCTTACAGGTGCTGCACTCTCGCTTTAGGTATTATTGTCTAGCACATGTGCAGGCTAGGAAACAGCCCAGGTTTATGTTCTTCACACCCTACATAGACCTGAGGAATACATTTTTCCTATTACTATTTTTATCTTTATCACATTGTGATGATTTTCACATGGCAGGACTCAGGTTTGAGAGCTAGGCTTGAGGACAATCTGAGTGATAGACATTATGGTGTTCTTAGAATCTTCCCTTCATTTCCTCCTTTCCCCTCCCACACTGACATAGGCGAGCGTTCAAGAAGTCTAGCTCAGCCCAGAAGAGTTCTCTTCTGAGATGCTACACAGTCTTAAGTAAATAGACTCTTGGTGGACGTGGCCCTATTGGTCCTCTAGACGGGCTAAAGCTGCCAAGGGTGGAACTCTGTGGTCATGGGTGATCCTGATGAGATACATCTCACTAGAATGGTGGATACGGAAGCCTGTTGGAGTGTGCTGAGAGACAATGGGAGGTAAGGAAGTAAAGACAAACTTGAGGCAACTCTTTCTAGAAATTTTGCTGCGAAGAGGAGCAGAGAAATGGTGATGAAGCTAGAGTAGGACAAGTAGTAATAGTATCCCATATTATATATGTAGAAGTGAGGCGTGGAGGTACCTTACCGATGTCAGAGAGTTAGTAAGCCATAGCCATGGGACTCAAATCCGAGTCCTTCTGGATCTCAAGTCTCCTGTTCTTTCCACAACACCAGGATGCAATATGTGCCTAAAAATTTCAGTCCGAAATACTGGTCTTAAAACATATAAAGCTGTTTTAATTCTGCAAGAACATTTCCTTTTCTTTTTTTTCTTTGTTAAAAATAAATTTATTTTTTATTGGTGTTCAACTTGCCAACATATAGCATAACACCCAGTGCTCATCCCATCAAGTGCCCCCCTCAGTGCCCATCACCCAGTCACCCCCACCTCCCCGCCCACCTCCCCTTCCACTACCCCTAGTTCGTTTCCCAGAGTTAGGAGTCTCTCAGAACATTTCCTTTTCCATAGTTCTCCAGGAAGGTAACTCAAATTGTCAACTGGTTTCATCATTAATCAAGGCTTGGTTTCTCTAATAAACAGAACTGAGAAAACAGCCCAGATACACAGGAAATAACTCCTTGGGTGTGCTGAATTTGAAAGAGCTGCACTGCATTTGGTTTATCAACAAAATCTCAACGAAATCTTTCGGTTGACTTAAAAACAGTAGGGGAGTGGAACTTACATTTTTATCTCTTGTTTGATTTAATTCATATATCATACTAGGACTTTTAGATCCATTTGTATAGTCTTGGTGGAAAACCATGCATGATAAATGACCCTTAACAGATTCATTTTCTGAGCGTCAGCCACAACAGCAAACAAAACTTGCCACTTTTCAAACCCTCAGATTATTTTTGTAGTTTCTTGATCTTGTGGTAAGTGCAGTCCACAACAGAAAATCAATACTGTTGGGTAAGCACAGCATAGTCACCGTCCTCGAAGAGGTTATGTTCCCGGGATAAGTGCCATACAGAAATGGACCAGAATCATGGATGAGACACAGAGGCATAATGAATGCGCTAACTCTCCATTTCAAGAATTGTTTAGAATGGAGAAAATCTGGGAAAACAACAATGTTGACGCCTATTTCCACTGATCTCATTTTTGCCTGTAAAATATCTGTAATTTGGCTTCTAATTAAAAGATCATGCCACACACGACCTGGATGCATCTCCAGAGAACCATGATGACGGGAAGAAAGCCAATGCCACGAGGTTACATGCCATACGATTGCATTTACGCAGCAGTCTTGAAATGCCAAAATTCTAGAAATAGAGGACAGATCAGAGGTTGCCAGAGATTAGGGACGGGGATTGAAAGGAGGTGAATGTGGCTATAAACGGGCACCAGCATGGGATCCTTGGGATGGAATTGTTCTGTATCTCGACTGTATCAGTGTCTGTATCCTGGTTGTGATATTGTGCCACAGTGTTGCAAACCACTGGGGGAAACTGTGTGAAGGGTAGACTGGGTCTCCTTCCTTATTCTTTCTCATAGTTGCACAGGAATCTCTAGTTATCTCAAAATAAAAACTTAAATTTAAGAAAAAGGGAAGACTTCCTCTATGTACATAGCACAGATGGGCACAGACTACTGGCCATGCCTAAAATGGGTGATAATTGTCTCTTTCCCCAAGTCCGTACATAAACGGTAGAAAACCATTTAAAATGATAACCCCAGGTTTTGTTTTCCATTTTTCCTGGAATTAAATGTAACTACAACTGAATGTCCCTTCTTGGTATCATAAAACAAAACAGAAAGTGCCAGGTTTGAAATAGTGCCCCAAAGAGCAGATGGTCTAAGAGTTAACTGCACTGTGTTTCTGTTGTCATATCGGTAAAGGCATAATTAGATTTCTAATAAAAACAGAGACATCATTAAGAAAGCTTCGTGAGACACGCTGCATGTAGGCAATATAAAATTAATGTGCATTTTGACAGAAGCATGAAAAAGTAGGAATTATCTATTTGGAGTTTCTTTAGTTTGAACCAGAGAAGTCAGTCATTAAAGATTAAATGTCAGGCATTTGATTACTTTGGAAGTAGTGTCAAAAGGCACCTCCTACGCTGTGAATCAAAAAAAAAAAATCAACACTCTAACACCTCTACTAATGAATCAGCCTGACTTCAAAGCAAGGAGGCGCTTCTCGAATCTTCTTGGCAGCCCATAGAAGCCTGCCCCTCAGAACCAGTCTCTATCCAAGCAACAGCTCAGCTGAGAAAAGCAGGTAGAGAAAACTGTTCATTTCACCTCCAGGACCTGGGTCCTCTAGTCCTGGTGGCCACGCTGCTAACAGTCCGCTCACACACAGTGGAGCTGGCCAGCTTCACTCCGATCACCTAGTCTCCTCTGCACGGATCCTGAGAGTGTGGTGATGAGGAAATCAATTGTAGGCGCCAATTTGAAGTGACTTGGACCCCGAGAGGCTCTGGGCAAGCCTGTGCTCCTCACCACCTTCCATCCTGCTCAGCTATCACTAAGCTGCAATCTCTCGGACTGACACTTGGTAAAAGTTGCAAAAAGGTTTTTTATGAAGGTAAATCAAATCATAAGTAACCAGGTTAAGGAGAAAATGAGTTGCCTGGTCGGTGTCCTCTCTATCACCGCTCCTTCTATTATTTTTTTAGAGTTATTTATTTATTTTATTCATGAGAGGCAGAGAGAGAGAGAGAGAGAGAGGCAGAGACACAGGGAGAGGGAGAAGCAGGCTCCATGTGGGAAGCCTGATGTGGGACTCAATCCCAGGGCCCTGGGATCATTACCTGAGCTGAAGGCAGACGCTCAACCACTGAGCCACCCAGGCGTCCATATCATCATTCCTTTATTCATTCATCAAACCTATGGCAGGTACACAACGCAAAACAGAACAACGTGGTAGGTAAGGGAATGGACTCTGGATTTCGGGAGAATCGAAATAAGATCCAGGCTTCTCAGACACAAAAGCTCAGATCTTGTTTTTTTTTTTTTTTTTTTTTTTTTTTTTTATTGGAGTTCAATTTTCAACATATAGCATATCACCCAGTGCTCATTTCGCCAAGTGCCCCCCTCAATGCCCATCACCCCGTCCCCCCTCCCCCCCCCTCCCACCTCCCTTCCACTGCCCGTTGTTCGTTTAAAGCTCAGATCTTGTATGATCCCATTGATAAGAAACGCCCAGAATAGGGGTATGCATTGAGGCAGAAAGCAGATTAGTGGTCGCCCAGGGTGTAGGGGCGGGGAGGGAATGAGGAGTGGCTGCCGGGTGGGTACAGTTTCCTTTTGCAGTGATGAAAATATTTTGAAACTACCCACGGGTGGTGGTTGCACAGTGCTGCAAATGAACTAAATGCCACTGAGATGTTTGCTTTACACTGGTTAATTTTATGTCAGCGAATTTCATTTCCTTTTTCTTTTTTTTTTTCTTTTCTTTTTTTTTAAGGTGAATTTTATTTCAAAACAATTTTTTAATTTTTTATTTTTATTTTTTTTGGAGTTTGAAAATTCTTTTATTTAGAATTACTCCTGCATTAGGAGTAATTAGTTGGCTCTATTACTTTTATTTTTTTATAATAAATTTATTTTTTATTGGTGTTCAATTTACCAACATACAGAATAACACCCAGTGCTCATCCTGTCAAGTGCCCCCCTCAGTGCCTGTCACCCAGTCACCCCCAGCCCCCGCCCTCCTCCCCTTCCATTACCCCTAGTTCGTTTCCCAGAGTTAGGAGTCTTTATGTCAAAACAATTTTTTAAATGTAAAACCCAGACTCACAGGCATTAAGGAGGGCACATGATGAGATGAACACTGGGTGGTATACTATATGCTGGCAAATTGATTTTAAATTTAAAAAAATATTAATTAAAAAAATAAAATAAAGAAAGAAAAGAAAAGAAAAGAAAAGAAAAGAAAGAAAAAAGAAAGAAAAGAAAAGAAAGGAAAAAAGAAAAGAAAAGAAAAGAAAAAAGAAAAGAAAAGAGAAAAGAAAAGAAAAGAAAAGAAAAGAAAAGAAAAGAAAAGAAAAGAAAAGAAAAAAAGAAAAGCATCCAGACTTCTCCACTACGTAGGTACATGATCTCCGGCAAGTTTCCCGAGCCTCCCCGTACTCTGGGTTTTCTCGGAGTGTAAGTCGGGATAACATGCTTTGCCTCCCAGATCCACCTCTCTCAGGTCTCTAACATCACATCTGGTACTCAGTAAGGTGATGGGAAGGAGAGATGTCCTCGGCACTGCGGGAAGCAGAAAGAAGCCAGAAATGGGTCCTGACCTCAAGCTGCTCATGGTCAAGATGGAGAAAGAGAGAAGTAAACACTGAGTTTTATGGAATCTGGCAGTGTAGACTAAAGAAATGAATACAATGTTATGGAAACACGGAAGAGGAAGAGGATAATTCTTTTTTTTATTTAAATATATTTTTATTGGTGTTTAATTTGCCAACATATAGCATAACACCCAGTGCTCATCCCGTCAAGTGCCCCCCTCAGTGCCCGTCACCCAGTCACCCCCGCCCACCACCCTCCTCCCCTTCCACCACCCCTAGTTCTTTTCCCAGAGTTAGGAGTCTCTCATGTTCTGTCTCCCTTTCTGATATTTCCTACCCATTTCTTTTCCCTTCCCCTCTATTCCCTTTAACTATTATTTATATTCCCTAAATGAATGAGAACATACACTGTTTGTCCTTCTCCGATTGACTAACTTCACTCAGCATAATACCCTCCAGGTCCATCCACGTCGACGCAAATGGTAGGTATTTGTCGTTTCTAATGGCCGAGGAATATTCCATTGTATACTCAGACCACAGCTTCTTGATCCATTCATCTTTCGATGGACACCGAGGCTCCTTCCACAGTTTGGCTATTGTGGACATTGCTGCTAGAAACATCGGGGTGCAGGTGTCCCGGCGTTTCACTGCATCTGTATCTTTGGGGTAAATCCCCGACAGTGCAATTGCTGGGTCATAGGGCAGGTCTATTTTTAACTCTTTGAGGAACCTCCACACAGTTTTCCAGAGTGGCTGCACCAGTTCACATTCCCACCAACAGTGCAGGAGGGTTCCCCTTTTGAGGAAGAGGATACTTCTGCTGGCAGGACTCAGGGAGCTTCACTGAGGAAGAGAATTCTAGCACAGGTCATGAGGATGATTTAGACATTACTAGATGAAAGGGAAGGAGATTCCTGGCAGAAAGAAGAGCGAGTACAAGAAGGATAGGATCATGGAAAGCTTGTTTTGCCTTCATCCATGAGCTTTAGGAAACTAACATACCTCAGAGGGGGCCATCAGCATTGGGACTTTTTAGGCTCAAAAAAAAAAAAAAACTGTCTTCTGATAGAGGACCCTAAACCATCCACAACAAGGGATTTACTAGGAAACTTCTCTTTCACAAGCCTATACAAATGAGAACTAGCAAAAAAAAAAAAAAAAAAAATAAGTAAATACGTAATAAATAATAAAAAGGTAATAAAGTTGGACTGTTGGAAAGTTTTTGTTTCTCCACAGTTAAAGGGAATCCATAAGGTACTGTCTACTAGAATCTTAGAGAAACCTTTCCAATCTAAAAGCCAGTAGGAAACAAGACTAATTAAAGTAGAATTCCTCGTTGCCTTCTACCGGGTGACCCGGTGGTTTCAGTTCTCCTTCAAAGGCCAAATAAACATACCCCTTCCTTGCTGGAACCGAAGACTGTTGAATGATGATGCTTGACTGCTGTTATTTTCAAATAACAAAGAAGGGTGCTCCATTAGGTTGTCAAATCTAATTTTGTCTGTGCTTTATCTTCACTGTGTTGTTTTAAAGTGGGAGAGTTATACAGCTGTGGGCGAAAGGTGATTTTCAGGAGAAGAGAATTTTCCTTTCGAGCCTGGTGCATAATAGGCAGAGATACATGGATCAGAGTGGTAGCCTCGTTTGGCGGAAAGGTCATGGAGTCTGAATGACCTTGGGCCAGTCACCGACATATCTCACTGTGCCCTTCGAAGAATTGACTGAGATAAAGCAGGTGAAAGTGTTTGCTCCACTTCACGTGTGAAGTCGTTTAGTGTGAGTCTGCATTTTTGGTGGTGACTGAGGACTATCTGCTTCCGAATTAATGAGATTTCAGCAAGCAGCCATCTTCACCATCTAGCACATATCACGTCCATGAACAATCCTTGGAGATGAAAGTGACCCACACCACTCCCAGGGGCAGAGCTGAAAATCCAAGTGTTTCTTGTCCAGCTGAAACTGTTGGTTGACTTCCAGGATGTAGAAGCCCTTAGGTCATAATGGATACAGAGAAAATTGACAATGACAACTGCTGACTCATTCTTTCTAGAAGGCACAGATGTTGTGTGCCACACCCCAGGGTTTTGCCAACTGTGTTACTCCCATGGATTTATGGGGCGTCAATGTGCTTAGAACTATTGGTAAGTGGGGGATCCCTGGGTGGCTCAACGGTTCAGCCCAGGCTGTGATCCTGTGGTCCTGGGATCAAGTTCCGCGTCCCACATCGGGCTCCCTGCAAGGAGCCTGCTTCTCCCTCTGCCTGTGTCTCTGCCTCTCTCTCTTTCTGTGTGTGTCTCTCATGAATAAATAAATAAAATATTTTTTTAAAAAAAGAACTACTGTTAAGTGCTATGGCGGTTACAAATTCAGAATCGCATGGTTTTCACTTCACAAATAGGGGGACTATCGTTGAGGAACCGAGACCATTCTTTGCACGTGTTCAACAGTGATTTTTAAGTGCCTGCTCTGTTCATGTCACTGTAGTTGGAGCACATACGCCCAGATGAGCCATTCATTCTCTTTGTGTAAAATAGTGCTAAACTGAACATAGCCAAGTGACAAGATGGCTGCTGGAGCCCAAAACAGTACTCTACTATCCGGAAGAGGAGAGAAGAGTTCTGCATTGAGCTACTGAGGAAGACTTCGTAGAGGAAGGGAGATTGGAGCTGGCCTTGCTGGAAGGCATGATTTAGATAGAAGGGTTGAGGAAGAAAGAACTACATAGGCATTTGTTCTGGGGATATTCATTTAGAGTCACAGATCTGCATCTACTTTGGCCAAGGAGTTTTCTGGCTGCTGTGGTTACTAATTATCTATATAGACTAAAACCTAAATGACAGTCAAATGAAGAGTGATTAAGTGAGCATATGGGATCAACAAACAACTAACTCAGATGAGGATGCAGATGGTGAAAAAGATCTGGGTTGTCATCTGGGGATGGTTTCTCTGTCCTAATATTCCTCTACTCCCCTCCATGAAGAGAATAGGGAAGAAGGCCCCTCATGACATATGGTGAAGATCGGTGGGATGCAAGGACAGAAGTTAAATCAGAGGCCTTGGGTTATCAAGATTTTGTTTTTCTCCCTGTGTCCCAATAGGAAGATGGATAAAAGCGATAGAACTTGTAAGCTAGAAAAAAAAAAAAAATGCAAACTGGTGCCCAGACATTCTTGCATCCAGTTATACAGGAGTCAGGATCCCTTAAGGCTCTGGTATGTAGCCCCTAGGGGTCCACAGACCCTACTTACAAATATCTTAAAACGAGCCAAAATGAATCCTGGCTAAAATCATCAAGTTGCTTTGTGTATTAGTCATCGGGTTCCCCATGTTTGGAGTTAGTTCCACTTCTGCCAAATGAATTGGCAGTAATTCCGGCATATAGAGTGTCTTTTCCCACTTACAAAGATGGTTAATTATTTTCTCAGGCCTCAAGCACCATTGTAATTAATAATAGTTCGGATGAAAAATAAATTAGGAAAAACATCCCAGATGTTCTCTTACAGCATAGAATTATATTAAAAACAATATTTAGCATTTCAGGAGTTACTTCTATGTTCCCAAAGTTGTTAGAAGTGTGTTGATCGTTAACAGAAGCTGGTGGATGGAATTACCTCTGGAGCACGTGTACAATTATTTTTAGTCTCTCTCAATCCCACCACTTCTGAAATCATAGCTCATCCTGGCCCCTCCTGGAAGTGGACTTTTCTTGTGGTCTGGGGTCACAGAGCCACCTTGAGGACAGGCACTGGGTCTTCCGCACCTTAGGATCACCTGCAGCACTGCGTACTGCGTATTAGGTACTCAGAAACTCTCTGAATGAAAGGAAAATGCTTGCAAGGTAAGGCTAGTTCCATGTACTGTCATGTTCTTTGTACATTGTAGGAAGTACAGATTATACAGTGCCCTCTTGGATCCTGTTTGGTTTTAAGAGGAAGAGAAAAAAGAAGCCATGATAACTCTAGCTCAGTTTCTCCCCAAATATGGTGTCTGCACCAGAGGCATGAGCATTACCTAGGAATTTGTTAGAAATGTAGAAATGTAAAATCCTAAGACCCACCTAGACCTACTACATCAGAAACTCTAGGGAGTGGGGCGTTATATTCTGGGCTTTGCCAAACCTACAATTTCCAATCCGTTGAAGTCACCATGTCAAGAAAAAAAGACCACTGGGTAATGCAAGTGGTACTGGCATGGGGATCAGCCATACCTGAGTCTAATTGCTAGCTCCGCCACTTATTAGCTATGTAACATTGAGCAACATCTGCAACATCTCCAAGCCCCCGATTTTTTCCTATCATAAAATAAAGGTTTTGTACAAGTTGATTTTAAAATTCCCTAAAAGCCCTATAATTTTGTGTGTTTCGTGGTAGGCAAGTACTCAGTAGATATTTATTGAGTGTCTATCACAATTGCAACAAATCTGGAGGACATGAAAGAAGAAAAGATAGCTCCTCTTTCAAGAGGCTCAAAATCCAACCAAAAAATCATGTCACTCACGCATAAAGAGAAAAGAGCAACATAAAAATATGAGCCTAATCATGGCAGGATCAACTGAGAATTAAGGAAGCCTGCTGCTCTTTCTATAGAGCTGATTTGAAGGACATCCAGAGGATAAGTCTGAGGAGAACCTTCTTCCCACCAGGCTATGTCACTGTGTCCAGAGAAATCTCTCCGGCCGTATCTGGGTAATAGGTTGGGCAGAAGTTTAACAGTTCTTGAGCACTTTCTAGATACCAGATATTGTATGTGATGCTTTACATACAGATTTTATTTTAGAGGGACATGAGAACCCAAGAGTTGGATCCTAATATCATACCTATTTTACAAATGAGGAAGCCAAGATTGAGGATTTAAATAACTTACCTAAATGTGCACATACCAGAGATGGATTTGGGATTTAACCCCAGGTCTATGGACTTTCCAAGTTCCTTCTTTTCTACTACAGAAGTGTTTCACTAGAGACATGAGGTTAGGTAGGTGTGGTGAGGCTAGTTATTAAATGAGTGGATGCTTCATAGAGACAAAAAAGCTATTAATATGTGCGAAAACAATAGAATAGGAATAAAACAGTGTCAGTAAAGCCCTCCGAATTCTAACAGAACTCAAATTGAGAATAGATCTTATTCACACCTTTTTCACATGAAAACTGAGTAGTCTAGCTACACAGTTAGTTATGGGAATTATTTCATGTGAATTTAAGGAAAGGGGAGAAAAATACTTTCGTTTTGTATTTATGATGTTTTCACGAAAAGATTTTATTTGATAGAAGTTAAATTAATGGGATTAAGCATTCATGCTCTGAGATCTTTCAGACCTTCTGTAAGACAAACAATTATCAAATATGGTCCACTAGGGTCCAAGATCCTGTAAAGAGGGAGGATAAGTTTAGATCAATTTAAGATGCCTTGGGGACTGTTAGTAGTTCTCATAGGAATTAAAAATGTTATGTTCTAAAAGGGATATAGACCTTGTTTGCTTCCCAAAGATTTAAGACATTGGTTATTTGGTTGCTGAGTAATCTCACCAGCAACCAGTTGTTCAAGTAAGTTAATTACTAATGAAGGAAATTCTGGGAACCCTGAAAAACAGCTTAGCTTTTACTCAAATAAGGTCCTTGGACCAAAACCCATGGTCCATTTTTTTTTTTAATAAAAGGAGGGTGGATCTTATTAAAATCATTATTTAATCAGCCCTTATCACTCAGGATTTTCCTGACACATTGGGTCATCTTGGACCTTCTATAATGATTTTAAAGCATTTATCTTTACCCTGCTTTGATAAATTTAGGTACTTCCTCAAATACCCCTTCTGCTTCATGACTAGACAATTGTCATGGCATCAATGGCTGTCTTTTATTTAATTTGGCTAGTGACATCTATTGTTAGGGAAGCAAATTCCTCTCAGCACAAGTGTTTCCTGGCACTTTAGAAGACATTCAGTTCTGTTCCAGTTGCAGACCTGAAGCACGGGGTTCTCAGCCCAACTGCACAGGGCGGTTGTCTGGTAACTTCTAAAATATACTCCAATTCAACTGGTCGCGGTGCATTCTAGGCAATGGTACTTTTAGAAAGCTGCTCTGGTGATTGAAACACGCACGGTCATAGTTGAGAGTGACTGTCTGAGATTGTGTTGTCGTCTAAGAAGAAAACTCAGCTCATTATTAATTCTACAAGGTTTCCCTGAACTGGGAAGATGCTGGGCACAGACTTGACCTATGAGCCTTCGTGTAACCTTGACGTCTCTTTGTGAAAGGATATTGCCTATAAGAGCAAAGTGTTGGAACCAGCTGAATGAAACGCCTGCCCAAAAGTGAGCCATTCAAGAACTCTGTATATGTATAAATGAATAATGTAAAGGGAACAAAATGTTTTATGAGATAAAACAAGAGTTATGTTATGTCCCAACAAAGTTAATACATATTCTTTTTATTTTTTTTTTAATTTTTATTTATTTATGATAGTTACAGAGAGAGAGAGAGAGGCAGAGACACAGGCAGAGGGAGAAACAGGCTCCATGCACCGGGAGCCCGATGTGGGATTCGATCCCAGGTCTCCAGGATCGCGCCCTGGGCCAAAGGCAGGCGCCAAACCGCTGCGCCACCCAGGGATCCCCATATTCTTTTTAAAGACATTTTTGGGGGCAACATGCAAAAGCACACAGAAGCAAATGAAAGTCACACATAACACGAACCTAGCAACAGCAGGTGTCAATCTGGGGACTATCCATCTTAATGTCCCCATTTCTTCCCCTCTTCTTTATTGTGTTGAGGATGGTGATGATGGGTACACACGTGTAGACGTGCCGCACCACCTTACCTTTGTGATCCCAGTTCCCATCACTCACCTAAGCTGTTCCAACACCACCTCTGCGTTGTGTCCCTGCCACCCTGGGGCTGGTAGCAGCTTCCTGCTGTTGCCAATCCACACCTGTCTCACTTTCACAGCTATCCAACACCTTTGTAACGAATCCCCTGGCTCGGTTTTCTGAAATGTAACTTGACCGACACAAATACATTATGAGAAGGGTATTTCTGGGGCCAAAAGGGATGCATGTTTTCAAATAAAGTTTCTGTTACACAATGAGGAAGTGTTTTGCAGCCCGAATGTAAAAATTCAGGAGGGATCGCGTTTTCCTGGACCCTCCCTTCCTGGGATTTATCATTCTCTGTAATCTCTGTCACTTTTGAAGTGTTTCTGTCTTTAATTTGCATTTTTTTTCCCTGTGTTAATCTTTTCTCGATTTGTGAGGCTGAACACACCAGGAGGGTAGGGCCCCTGCCCTTTCTGTTCCCAATGGCATTCTCAGCACTTGTCTCTGTGGCTTTCAAATGATAAACATTCATTATTATTAATTGAACAAAGGAAGAAAGGCATATGAATTTTCTATTCGGTTCTATTGTCAATTAGAACAAGGCTGCTCTATAATGTATTCTATTATTTAATAGGAAAATTCCCTCTTCATTTGTGTTTATTTTTTTCCCTCGTAATATTTTCTCCAATAGTCACATTCTGTAGTAATAGACTTTAGAAACATTTTTGTTAAGTTCTTCCCTTCACCCTCCCCGCACCAACATTATTTCCATTGGTACTTCGATTAGGTTAGTGTTAAAATTCTAAATTAAATTGGCAGAGATTGATATCTTTATTTTTTTAAGATTTTATTTATTTATCTGACAGAGAGAGCATGAGCAGGGGTGAGGGTGGTGGTAAGAAGGCCAGAGGGAGAGGGAGAAGCAGAAGCAGACTCCCCTCTGAGCAGGGAGCCAGATGCGGGGCTCGATTCCAGGACCCACCCCCGCATCATGACCTGAGCCAAAGGCAGACGCTTAACTGACCGAGCTACCCGGGCACTCTGAGAATTGACATCTTTGAAATAATTGATCTGTAAACCTCTCCTGCTTAGTCCTTGTTTGTGCTACCCTCCTGCCCCATACTCTACCCATTTCTACACCACTTTCTGTGAAGAGACTGTATGATTCAGGCAGCCTTATCCTCCGGCTTCTGGTTGGGTTTGGCCAAGGGGAAGAACTGACAAAAAAAAAATGCAGGACAGTGAAGTATTTTCCCTTCCAACTCTAACTTGATTCAGTGTCAAGGCTTTAGTGGTTGGGTGTGGCCAGGGAAGTAGAAGTTTCAATTTAACCATTTTCCATATATAGGTCACTGTCTGCCCTGCATATTTTCCAACAATTTGAGTTACATCTGTCTTTAATGGTCAGTTTTAAAATAGTGGATATTTCTATTTTAAAATTTCCCAGGATCTAACTTTTGAAAGCTACTTTTTAAAATGCTGGTGGTTTTTTCCCCTTGGGATTGTATTTTATGTTGCTTATGTTTACATAGTTTCTGATTCTCTTTTTATTCTGGCCTTGTATTATACTGTGGACATTCTCAGTGTCATCACATCAATTCAAGACGATATACCAAATATAATCAGTTAGAAAATACAATAGAAGGGTATTCGATTAATTAAAACAAAATTATAAAACACATAGAATTTAATCTAAGATAAAGGATGCAATCTTTTATTTTAAAAACAGACCTTTACCAAAAAAACCAAAAAAACAAAAACAAAAACAAAAAACAGACCTTTACCATGGGATGTAAAAGAAGCTTAAATAAGTGGACTAGAATCTCGTTAGTCGGGGTACCAGTAAGAAACATAAAGCAGAACCCAAGATAATCTAATCAAAGGACTAGTCAGAGTTGTGCACAGGGTTAAGGGAAGCAACAACAGACATTGAAGGACCCAGAGACTAGTGAAACTGAGAAGCCATTACCCTTTCTAGACCGGAATGGCAAACAGACAAGAATTGCTTTATCAGAGCCTGGTAAGAGATGGAGCTGAGGAAGACAGAGGTGGTCATGGAGGAGGGGAATTTCAGCCACTTCCAGAAACACGAATTGAATGGAGTTGGTAAAACTATCCAGGATGGCAGTTGACTTTTTGGAGGCTGAGATCACAACTCACAGCTGGGTATTGTCCCCATTGCCAAAGGTCAGAATCCTGACTACTCACTATGGCTATCTGGGAGGTAGGATGACATGTTTCATTAATCAACACCATGGGATGGGTCAATAAGAGTGTAGCTAGAATGTTAGGCAACTCCGATCGCTTTCCATGTCAATGCATGTATAATTGGGCAAAATTTTAGGATCCTGAATATTTGTGATCTTGCGTTTTCAATCACAACCTATGACACAGATTCTTCCATAACTGAATTCACAGAAGTAGTATATAGAGTGGAAATAATGCAGGACTCGGACTTCATATGCCCCTTTCGCAGTGGGTATGATAATATCCACCATTCATCCCTCAGAGAGGGATTGGGAGAGGACAATAGGCAGCATGTGTGCCACCGCTTTCTACAGTGCTATGCAAATGTTTTCTAAAGTGCTGTGCAAATGTGGGCAGTAATGACCACAGATGAATATTCAAACTACGATCCACTTGTATGTTGTCAATTGCTTTATGAATTGCTGGTGTGAATGCATTCCAGGAGATGATGTTTAGTATATCCATGCTTGAGTCACAAATTCTTTTGATGCCATAAAGGAATGCCATGCCTGACCTATCACCGGTAGAAGTACATGTGGTGGCATAATCAAAATTTTTTACTTTGCAACATGTTGCTAATAATTTGTTTTTCAAACTAAATCGATATGTAAAAAATGCAGCTAGATAGCCTCATATCTGATGACGGTGTTAATAACTCACCTCGAACGTATCTAGGGACGCCTGGGTGGCTAAGTCAGTTAAGCATTCGACTCTTGATTTCGGCTCAGGTCATGATTTCAGGGTTGTGAGATTGAGCCCCAAATCGGGCTCTGAGCTGGGTGTAGAGCCTGCTCAAGATTCTCTCTCTTTCTCTCTCCCTCTGCCCCTCCTCCTGCGCTCTCTCTCAAAAAAATAATAAAATAAAATAAAATAAAATAAAATAAAATAAAATAAAATAAAACAAAACAAAATAAAACAAAACAAAACAAAACAATTACTTTATAAAATAAATAAATGTACCTAAATAGTAAGAGGAGTAACAAATGTCATGTCTTCCTGTCTGCATTAGCAAAATAAAGACCGCACTCAAGCACAATGGGCATAGATGCTGCAGAGACCCTGGATAAACACAGATACACACAGATATAAACTACATCTTAAATTGCCTAAATCAGCCACCATTCAACATAATGGCGATTGGCAAGGGGAACTGATGACAGAGTGTTTTCCCTCCCCAGTGCCACATTTTTTAAACTTACCTACAGTTAAAAAAGAAAAAAAAATCCTAGGACTCAGGCTGGCGTCAACTACCTTTTCTTCATTTCACATTGAGGATTTCCACTTTAGATTACACAGGGCTTGACAAATTGGACTAATTGCGCTCCTCTCAAATGGACAATCAATAGTTGTCAACCATTCACCAAGCCTACACTAGCACCATCTATTTTGGCGAGGCTCAGATCAAAATGCCCAGCTTAAGAGCCTTCAATTCCACCTCAAGACTATTTGCTGTACTTAAGCTTTTCAAAATGTACAACATCCATCATGTGACAGGTTGACTGAGGTGGGTAATAAAAACATCCCAGAGGATGGGGAAGCTTTTCTCTGTTTTGAGCACAGTCACGAGCTCAGGAAAAGCTTTTAAGTCTCACCATGTCATTTTCATGACTTACAATTTGAGGTTTTCAACAGTCAAACACAGGCAAGCATATGTCTGGGGATGGAGCACACACAAGTCTGGCCAAAAGCATCTTTTGATTTGTCATAGCATCGCAATCATTCTTTTGTGCAGCTGACAAACTCTTCTCAAATAGAAACGCTGCATCTTTTAATTGAGTTGGCAGTGGAGACACTCAAATTCCTTTTGTCATCTAAATCACTCTGTTTAGCTAGAACCTTTATTGCTACTTCAGAACATCTGGTCCAATTAAAGGATAGCTGTGTCTCCCCTCATTTGAATGGCAGAGGAAGGTTAATTTTAACAGGCCCCATAGGCAAAAATCTGTTCTTTGCTGGATTTGAGATTGCTTCATGTTCTAAAGACAGCCTTAAGAACGGATGGAAAACTATAGGGATTTGGATGATCCTTGCAGCTTATATACGCATGCAACTGCAAGGAGACTTACACCAAGACACGTGGTCAACATCCAGCAAACCATCGTGAGCTGTTAGACAAGTTGGGCTGTGAGTAAACAGAGGTTATGTGGGGTTGGAATACTCATTGGGAACATACATCCCCAAAGAAGGCCAGAAACATCCATCAGACCATAGAATGAAGACGAGAAAAATGAAGGGGAAGAGGAGTTTGCAGGGACAGGGAGATGTGACCAGCGCAGCTCATGGTAAGCCAGAGCACCAAGCGCACAGTTGAAGATAGACCCTCAGAAACAGGGGCAGCCCTGGTGGTGCAGCGGTTTAGTGTTATTTTAAAAACAGACCTTCAGTTCTGCAGTTCGGGGTGTGATCCTGGAGACCCGGGATCGAGTCTTGCGTCGGGCTCCCTGCATGGAGCCTGCTTCTTCCTCTGCCTGTGTCTCTCCCTCTCTCTCTATCGCTCATGAATTAGAAAACAAAAACAAAAACAAAAAACAAAACAAAAAAAGACCCTCAGAAACAGATTCTTCCCTGTGAATCCTGCCAGATTCGGAGGAAGTCTGGCAACTGGGGGACTTGGAGAAATGTCCTCAGGCACAGACCCCTGTAGCTGCAGTATTAACTGCACATTGACCGCCGTTGACTGGAATTTGGGGGTCCTGGGGCAGGTATGTCACATTTCATGTGAATGTTGAGATTTGTCACACGCTATTTCCTGTCAAATAAGCATCAGTTCTGATAAGCCTGTGCAAAGGAAGTCAACAAAAAAGCTGGCAACAATTCCTGAGCCACATTTTGGGTATTGGGAAGGCATATGTGATAGAGAAGACAGTGTTCCATGAAAACCAGTTGCAGGGGTACATACGAAAGAGTACAATAACCTCGATGCTATGTATGTATATGTTGACAACTCCTAACCAGGTCACGGTAACTATACCCCCAAGATGAGTGTCCTCAGTACCAACACTGTTCTAATTGCTCTATGGTCAAGAGCTGAGAGCGTCGTGTAAGAACGCCTCTTAAACCACGTAGCGACTTAAAGCTTTGAAAGTACCTCCCAGTTATGATCTCATGCAGGCCTCCCAAAAACTGCTGATGTGTGCTCTGGAGAAATCATTATTCCCATTTCACAGCTAAAGCAACTGAGCCTCAGAGAATTTAAACATGTTACCAGAGTTTACCCAGATAGTTAATGGGGGAGTGAGGCATTGACACCACCGTAATTGCAGAGAACACAGCATTGCAAGCCAACACTTGAGCACCACTGGGGCCTCAGGAAATGCCGCCATGGGTGCCAGCACCCCTAATTTCACATTCTTCAAGTCCTACCTCTTGTCCACCCGTTGCCATTCTCAGAGCACATCAGCTATGTTGTTTTCTCCTAAATTGCTTTGATTCAGCATCGTGGTTCAGTATTAGATTTACGTCTCTCAAAAAGGTCACCTGGATTTGAACTAGTTACCCTGGCTCTGACAATGGCCTTGGCATTTGCTTGTCAGCCACGCATAAAACTATCATGGGTAAGAGGCAACTGCTCCTGTTCCACAAAACTTCTCCCATTAATTGGCAGGGCAAGATGATTGGGCTGGAAGCTTCGTGTTTATTATAAACCATTCAGCATTCAATTGTTTTTCTTTTGGGTTTTATTGATTTGATAAAACATCTCTTTTGGAAAAAAAATGTGGGGTGTTATTTTTGGCTGTTCACTCATAAATGGAGGCAAACAATGGCAGGATGACTTTGGAATATGATTTCTTATGGGTAGCACACAATCTTTACTGCCAAAAACCCAAAACGAGCCCTTTCAATTTTGTACGTGCTGCCAGCCTCCAAAATTCCTCTGATATTAGAAATACTAATCTCAGTTATGTGTTTCTATCGATGACTTTGGGACTCCTTTCATACCTCTGAAATATAAAGCTCTTGACTTCAACTGCAAAATTTGTCTTTAGTTTCACTCTTTGGATCCCATGAGATAGGGTTCTGAGCAAGGTTATTTAAAAACAAAATAAACTTTAGAGGGAACCAGCTGACTCCTAGGTAGGTATGTTTTGGAGGAGGGATTGTAGGGAATATTGGAATTTTTTTTAAAGATTTTATTTATTTATTCATGAGAGACACAGAGAGAGGCAGAAGGAGAAGCAGGCTCCATGCAGGGAACCCAATGTGGGACTTGATCCCTGGTCTCCAGGATGGCGCCCTGGGCTGAAGGCGGCGCTAACCCACTGAGCCACCAGGGCTGCCCAGGAATATTGGAATTATAGAGATGAGTCCGTCATCTACCTCGCTGTAAGAGGGGAGTTATCTTTCAGCTCGATGGTGAAGTTAAAAGTAACTCATCAAAAGTGTCTTGAGGACATTGTATGAACAAAGGACTAGCAGACCCAACACGGATCTCATCCTCACACAACTGAGAGCTTCAGAGCTCATATGATCACATAGGAAAGGTCTACATTTTCAAAATAATAAATAATTATTTCAAAATTATAAATAATATTTATTTCATTAAATAATCGATTTAATGTTATTTTAAGCAGCGGGTCAGTAACTCCTTCAAACCTGAGGGATGTAGGCGCTGCCTAAGATGGCGCCTGGTAGCCAGTGTGAGGCCTAAAAGTAACACTGAGAAACCAAAAGAAGAGACAGAGAAGGGGAGAGGAAACCAGCGGGGATGAGGGAAGAAGAGGGAAGGGAGAGAAAAGGACACTCAAGGGTGCAGATTAGAAGCAAAAGGGAGCATTCTGGAACATGTTCTCAACTGCCTGCAGGAGTCACTTCCTCAAAGTCCTTCAAGCCTTTGCAGGAATGTCGCCTTGTCATTGAAGCCTGCCAGCATGCCAGCTCCCCCGCTCCCCCACCACTGTTCAAGCCAGGATACCTGGGCTCTCTCCAAACTTGGCATCCCTGTCACTCTCACCCCCTTGCTCCTTGTTTGTTGTCCACAACGCTTATGGCTTTCTCACAGACGGCATGTTCTCCTCATTCTTTACATTCCCCCCCGCCCTTCTTTCTTTTTATTTTTTATTTATTTTATTTTTAATTTTTTTTCCTTCTTTCTTTTTAAAGATTTTATTTGTTTATTCATGAGAGACACACAGAGAGAGGCAGAGCCAGAGCCAGAGGGAGAAGCAGGCCCCATGCAGGGAGACCAATGAGGGACTCGATCCCAGGACCCCAGGGTAACGACCTGAGCTGAAGGCAGACACTCAACCACTGAGCCACCCAGGCGCCCCTTTATGTTTACTTTCTGTGACACGGGTCTCCCCACTAGAATGAGGGTGAGGATTTCTGTCTGTTTTTTTTTTTTTTACTGTATATATTCCAGGTGCGTAGAACAAGGTCAGGCCGGAAGTGGCTACTCCATGAATTACCTGTTGCACATGTGAATGATTTCAAAAACATCAATATATGGCTCTAAGTGTAAATTGAAGAAAAAGCATTTGCCAACACACACGTGGGCTTTCCCCTGTACATGCTCACACAGAACCGCCAGAGAGGAAATAAGGTAGTGACAAGCTTGCTCTGACATCTGGAATCGCTGACAAAGGGTTACGTTAAGAAGCAGACTCCCCGGCTTGCATCACACCCTGGAATTCAATACCAGGAACACTCATTTTCTTCGAATAGCCCACAAAACTCTTAGCAAAGTATGACCTTGCCTTGATTTACACAGCAGTTGCGTTCCTGGAAGTTGCAGCATTTATTACATCCACGCAAAAGTGCTCAGTGTCCACGTGCAAAATGGAATTAGCTTGTAGATTCAGATGAGGAGATAATACAGGTGCAGTGGGATATTTGAAGCCAATAGTTTCTGGGGCGCCTGGGTGGCTCAGTGGTTGAGCGCCTGCCTTTGGCTCAGGGCGTGATCCCAGGGTCCTGGGATCGAGTTCTGCATGGGGCTCCCCGTGAGGGGCCTGCTTCTCCTGCCTGTGTCTCTCTGTCTCTCATGAATAAATAAATAAAATCCTTAAAAAGAAAAAAAGAAAAGTCAATATTTTCTTGTGGTTCCTGTCCACTAAAAGGCGAGTAGCACACCCTGCCAGCAGTGAGGAAACCAGAAAGACAACAACCGAGTTGTCAAATTTTTTTAAAAAATATTTTATTTATTTATTGACGAGAGACACAGAGAGAGAGGCAGAGACACAGGCCGAGGGAGAAGCAGGCTCCATGCAGAAGCCTGATGTGGGACTCGATCCTGGGACTCCAGGATCACACCCTGGGCTGAAGGCAGGTGCTAAACTGCTGAGCCACCCAGGGATCCCCACCAAGTCGTCAAATGTGCCGGAGCCCACCCTATGGGACATTACTCTTCCTTCATTGAGAGCCACTGACCTAAACCCTCCCCAGCAGAGTTCACTCCCAGAAACACAGTAAACAGTCCTTGACACTTCGGCAGAAGATACACAGAGTTGAGCACTTTGCCAGTCTGACCTGCCTTCAAAACAGCATAATGACAGCTGTGATTGCAAAACCAGTGCCTGCTCAAAAACATGTAATAAGCAACATTTTCATGAATTTAATCAATGTAGATAAGCAATCATAGGAATTTTGTTCCCAGTTTTACTTTTTTTTTTTTTGCTTCCAAACACTATTTCTCCTGATCTGAATTAACCAGAAGAGTATCCTAAGCGACAACCTCACTTTATAAATAATTTGATTATTTAAAATCAGAGCCATCATTATAAATGCCCAGAAAAGGGTAATTTTTCTGAGGTAACGATTATATAGCAAGCCTGATATATTACACTCCCTATCTAAGAAAACAAAGAAAGAAAAATGTATACATATACACATCTCATCATGGGTAGAAATTCACTAAATGGTTTTTTTTTTGCATACAGTGAAAAAATTATGAGTTCTGAGCATTAGCATTGCAAATACATGTGCATTGTTTCCAATTTAGTTCTGAGGAGAACTACTTTGTCTGATGGACGCACTCCTCTCCACCCTCTCCACCCTCTCCTCCTGTCCCTGAAGAAAATTTCAAATTTGTTCTGCATTATCATTACCTAATGATGATCCGCTTCCTTCCTATTCTTGAGTTTTAAACCGCAGATTTCAGTGACACACAACATTGAGACATGAGCAATAAATCTGCAGTTATGAACAGCTTGCTTTTATGGAAATATGTCAAACTGAATATATTACAATGATAACTTTCACATCAGCTTGTCACAGCTTACTTTTTTTCATTTTCGGTGCTGACAAATACGCATTTAAATAAAATATCCCATGTGATATTTAATGTATTTTTATAAATATGGTAACTTCTACCGACAAGTTAAACTAAGCATTGCAGTGACCTCATAGACAAGAGTTATGCATTTTCCCTGTCTCTCTCTATTTTTTCTAATAGTGTTGAGCCCTGGGCACTGAACGAAGGATCAGTTGACTGGTCCCAGCGTCTCCAAGGGACTCCGTTCCCTCATCTATAAAACAGGTATCACTGGATGATCTCCAACATGTTCTACCTATTAGACTTCGAAATATCTATTAGTGACCTGTTCCAGAAGTCAGGGCATTTCAGGAAGTCAGTCTTTAGCTTAGAGTCCTCTTATTTGCAAGGACAAAAAAAAAAAAAAAAAAAGCCCAAATCTAAATATTAGTGGAATATTCCTTAGGGCTGAAAAATGTGTGGAATTACAATGCGTTTGATTGTTAGGTCAGAATAGATTTGGATTCTGTATGTCCATCTCCTTTATTCACCACCTCCTTGCCAGTTTCTCTGCCTCACTCTTCAGCAGCTGTTCTGCTTCAATACTGAGCTCTGCCCCTCGCAGGTCACAACGGATTGACCTTGCTTCGATTTCAGCATTTTTTTTTTCTTGGCAATTTCCAACATCTTTTTTTTTTTTTTTTTTTAACCCAGCTGTAGGACAGAAGACTTGCAGAGTCATGGTGTTTGCAGATTTCTAATCCTCTGCTTTAGCCAGGGCCTAAGTCACACTTTAGGGATGACTTCTTTAGGGATTAGTTGATAGCGACGTTTAATGTTTTCTCAAAATGGATAGGTAATGATCACAGGTTGCAAAGACGACTTAAAAGACCAAGGGCAGTGAATTTGGGTATACAAATGCCTTTATTCTCCTCCCCCCATTAATCCATCCTCCTAATTGAGCAGGGGATAAGGTTCTATCTCCACCCTTATTTCTCCAAGTATGGTCTTTGGGTGAACCATGCTGGTATGGCCTGGAAGATTATGAAAAATGCAGGATTGCAGGTTCCATCTCAGTTCTACTGAATCAAAATCTGCATTTTAGCCAGCTCTCAGGTGATTGGTATGTACATTAAAGTTTAAGAGCCTGAGGCCTATGGGGCACCTGGGTTGCTCAGTTGGTTAAGCATCTGCCTTTGGCTTAGGTCATAATCTCAGGGTCCTGAGATGGAGCCCCATGTCAGGCTCCCTGCTCACCAGGGAGCCTGCTTCCTCCTTTCCCTCTGTGGCTCCCTCCTGCTTGTGCTCTCTCTTTCAAATAAATTAATAAAATATTTTTAAAAAGAAGCTGAGGTCTAAAACAGGAATCTGACTAAAGCCCTTCAAAGACCAGTTGCTTTGAATGACATCCCAAACCTCTCCAATCCCCCTCTTTCCACCACAAGGCCACCTATGACCCCAGAGCAGGAACTTTCTCCTCCGATTTTCATTTCTTCACCCCGTCCCTTCATTTATTATAGGCTAAGCACATGCCTGGGCACATGAAGAATGCTCAGCAGCATCTTGTTTGATTGAACTGAGAACCCAATGGGGCAGCTGTAAGGTAAATGCATCTCCAAGTCTATTTGGATGGCATCTCTGACATGATAAACTTCCTACTGCTTCTTCAATTGGCACCCAGTAGGATAGGCACATGTTTCTTTTCACTTCTTTCCTTCCTGTGAAAATCAATAAATGGTGTGTGATATCTTTCCTAGAGAATAAATTAATTGAATATTGTTGCAGACTTTATTATGAAGTTAATACTTCAGTATTCCTCCCCCAAAGTAACATTAGCATGAACTAGGGTATCTATGGGAGACATCAAATTTTACTCAAAGAAAAGAGAAATCTAGGCTATTCTTGCTTGATCAAATAAGACAATATATACTCAATATATTCTCAGCTTTGTGGATTGAGCAATTGATTTTTTTCAAGATTTTATTTATTTACTTGAGAGAGAGGGAGAGAATGACCAAGGGGAGGGGCAGAGGGAGAGGGAGAAGCAGACTCCCCACTGAGCAGAGCGCCTGACTTGGGGCTCGATCTCAGGACCCCAGGATCATAACCTGAGCCGAAGGTAGATGCTAAACCTACTGAGCCACCCAGGTGCCCCTCAAGCAATTGATTTTATATATTGCAATACTTTTTTGCCTAAGACTTCATTGTATTATTGGCAAGTTATGATTCCAATCTTTGTCATTCAGTGATAAACCTCATTAAATGGTGGTAGATAGTATTTAATGTTTCCAATGATGCATCCTTACCTTTTGCCACATGACTTGCGGTGTCCACCTGCGGTAGGAGTATGCTTTCCTGTCCCACTGTCACCAGACTTGGTCATAAGACTTGCTCGCTTTGACCAGTGAAATGTGAGCCAAGGTGCTACATGCTACTTCAGAGCAGAAGCTCTAACAGGCATCTGGAACTTTTGCCAGGTCTCTTGCTTTTTCCTTAGACAAGAGAATGGCATGTCTCAGATGGTGTTTGCTCCTTGCAGCCTGATCCTGGAATGGAGAAACATGTGAAACAGTTAGCTTGATCCATACCCAACATGCAAAGAGAGGGAGAAAGAACTCCTTTTTTTTTTTTTTAAGTCTGTAAGATTTGAAGGTATTGATTTCCTAAGCAGGAAAGTAGAGAAAGCTAACACAACTTATTTTATAATCGCCATCCAATTTTATTCAATATGATGAATTTTTGATTGTGGCAGATAGTATGAAACGGCCACCTAGAATCACTTGGTCTTTACACCTTGGCATAATGCCTTCCCCGCGAGTGTGCCCAGGACTTGTTATTTGCATCTAAGCAACCGAATATGGAAAATGTGATGAAGCGTCCCTCCCACGATTATGTTATACTGTATAAGATTTGCCATAGAGACTCCCTTTGCTGGTTGGCTGTAATAGGCGACCAATCTGAGGAAACCCATGTATCCAAGAATGGTGGGTGACTTCTAGAAATGGCAAGCAGCCTCGAGTAGCTGAAGGTGGTCTCTAACTGTTAAGGAGCCTCCAGCCAACAGTCCATAACAAGCCAGGGCACTCAGTACTACAGATGGAAGGAAATCAGTTCTTCACCCAATGTAGGCATAGAATCTGAACCTCCCAATAAGAATGCTGCTGATCAGGGACACCTGGTGGCTCAGCGGTTGAGCATCTGCCTTTGGTTCAGGGTGTGACCCCGGAGTCCTGGGATCAAGTCCCACATCGGGCTCCCTGCAGGGAGCCTGCTTCTCCCTCTGCCTGTGTCTCTGCCCCTCTCTCTCTCTCATGAATAAATAAATAATCTTAAAAAAAAAAGAATGCTGTTGATCTGACACCTTGATTGCAACCTTGTGAGATGCCCAAGCAGAAGAGCTAGCTAGCTAAGGCGCACCTGGACTCCTTGACCCTTAAAAATGGTGATATCATTAATGCATTTATTTAAGCCACTGATTTGGTGGCAATTTGTTATACAGCCATAGGAAATTAATGCACTAAATACAGAAGCAGTATTTGTTGAAAATTGGGAAAGGTTTAAGTAAGAAAATAACAATTCTGCTATTCTTTTTTTAAATTTTTTTTTCAATTCTGCTATTCTAAAAATACTTATTATTTTTATCATTTTAGTACAACTTCTCTAAGTCTTTCTTACACATGCTCTATATCTATTCTAGTCTATCTTACAAAGCGCATTTGCAAGTTCGCATCCTATTTTTCTCACTGACGATCATAGAATAAGCTTTCTAACCCTAGGAGGCGAGTTCCCTGAGAGTGGGCACTGGAGTAGTGCCTGACACATCATAGCACCTAAATGCAAAGTTGTTGGGGCACCTGAATGGTTCAGTTGGTTAAGCATCTGCCTTCGGCTCACGTCATGATCCCCGGACCCTGGGATGGAAGTCCGGCTTCCTGCTCAGCCAGAAGCCTGCTTCTCCCTCTCCCTCTGCCTACCACTCCCCCTGCTTGTGCTCTCTCCCTCTCTCTCTGTGTCGAATAAATAAATACAATCTTTTTAAAAAATGAATGCATATTTGTTGAATAAATGGATAAATGAATTGATGTTTAACATCTGTAATAGTTCTTCATAAACTTTCTTCTAGTGGTGGCATAAAATCCCATAAATAGAGTGATTATAATCTAACCTAATGTTCCTCTGTTTTAGATTTGTAGTTGACACTGACCTACATGTATTTTAAAATTAGTCCATTATGCATACCTTCTTCTAACCCAAACATACCTTTGTCCTTTCTCCCTGCATTCCACCCAAAACAGGAGCATGCCACGCATAACCGGAAGGAGGAAAATGCAATGCTGAGACAGCATCCCCCACTGCTAATATATAAAAATAATAGACTGTCCCAGCTGGGGACACCTGAAAGTGAAGGTCACACAGCCAGTGAGCAGAGGAGTTCAGGTCCTTATTATTTTCCATCTAGACTATTTCAAAAGGTTCATAACGTGACTCTTGTTTCTTTTATACAATCCTGGCCTTATTGTTAGATTAATCTTCCTATTATACAGATGGACTCATGCCTATCTCTTTCCTGTAAAATCTGATGATGGATTCCCAGGGCCTATAACATAATGTCCAAACTCCTAAGAAGTCAGTCGTATAGGGCCCTCCCCAGTATCACCTCATCTATACTTTCAGCATTGTTATCCTAAGTTTGTTTTCCATTGTTTTTCCTTCCATATTTATTTACAATTTGCCAGTCTACCACTCTTGCATGTACAATATGTTAATGAATTCTTGTACTCTATACCCCTGTTATTGTTTCTTTGACCTGAGCTGTCTTTGCCATCATTCTCTATCAAAATGATCAATATCCTTCAAAACCAAGAATGTAATGCCACCTCCTGACATTTTCCCTGAAAATTCTAAGTCAGAATGAAGAATTCCCACTTCTGTAATTCCACCCTGCCTCTGTTTACAAGACAGATGATGAGGTCTTCCATTAGATGGATTTCTCCATGAAAGCAAACACTCGATTAAACAACGCAGAAAAAAACCCTACTTTCATGAAGCTGCCATTCCAGGAAGGGAAGAAAGACACAAACAACTAAACAAATAGTTCTGTGAAACATTCTGAGAAGATAAACAAAAGCTAGGTAAAGGGATAACGAGTACCTGGCATATGTGTGTGCATGTGTACATCTGTATCCATGTGCTATTTTATAGAGTGATCAAGGTAGGCATCTCTAATAATATGACTCTTGAGCAGAAACAAAAGGAATTAAGGGGGTGAGCCATGTGAATATCTAGAAGAACTTTCTTGATTTTTGAGTCTAGAGGTGAAATGATCTGACTGGTGTTATTACAGGATTATTTGGGCTATTTTGTTGAGAATAGATGATGGTAGAAGGTCAAGGGCAGAAGCAGGGGACCCATTACAGAAATCTGGGTAAGAGGTCATGGTTATTCACAGTAGGGAGGTAGTGGCATAAGTGTTAGGAAGTGGTTTCTGAATACCTTTTGAAGGTAGACACACTCAACTATAGGCTACCTGCTGGGATGTTAACTCCGTGAGAGCTGAGAAATTCATCCTTTTTCATAGGGCCCTATCTCCAGTCAGTGAAACAATGCCTGGCACTTAGTAAATACTCAATAAATATATGTTCATTGGATGAGGAGCCTAAATGATATCCTCGTAGATTAAATATGAATTGTGTGTGAATGTGAAGAGTAGACTAGAACTCCTGTTATTAATGAGAGAAAGCTGCCATTTACAGAAACTGAAGTTATTGTATGCCTTGGTGGGGAGGTGTTGGAAATTAGGATTTCTGCCTTATACATGTTCAGTCTGAAGTGCCTGTTAGAAATTAAAATGGAGTATCAAGTAGACAGATATGTTTTAGGGGAGAGGTCTGTACTGAAGGTGTGTATCAAAGACTTGTTCGCAGCATACAGATGACATTTAAGACAGGAAATTGGATTAGTTCATGTAGGGATTGAATACAAATTAAAAAAAAAGAAAGAAATTTGAGGACTGAGCTCTGGCTTCCCAATATCAAGAGGTTGGGGAGAAGAGAATCCAGAAATGGTGACAGAAGGTGCAGGCA
Source organism: Canis lupus dingo (assembly GCF_003254725.2). Taxonomy (NCBI): domain Eukaryota; kingdom Metazoa; phylum Chordata; class Mammalia; order Carnivora; family Canidae; genus Canis; species Canis lupus. The sequence continues at coordinate 112,364,605 of NC_064281.1, read as the reverse complement.
GTGAGGTAGGAAGGGAACCATGAGAGGGGTCCTGAGAACCAAATAAAGAAATTATAAGAATGAAGAGAAAGTGGGATGAAGCAGAGAAATGGGGATAAACATACTAAGATTTATTTTTTTTAATTTTTATTATTATTATTTTATTTGAGAGAGAGTAGGGGGCAGAAGGAAAGGGGAGAGAGAGAGAGAGAGAGAGAAAGAGACTCTTAAGCAAACTCTGCTTAGCGCAGAGCCCAATGTGAGATAATAGCCCTGAGATCATGACCTGAGCCAAGAGTTGGATGCTTAATCAACTGAGCCACTCAGACACCCCTAAGATTTATTTTATAAGTTTACTGTAAGGCTCCAATTTGAAAATGCTTGGTTAAATCTGAAGTATTAATTAGTAATATCTTCTTTTATTTTTAATTATATGGAGCAATTCTCAAAATCAATCTACGTGGATATCAAACGTTTTACTGATAATTAGACATCATGCTGTTATTTCCAAATTAGCTCAAAATAAAGTTCGCTTGGTCCTTTACTTATCAAACTATTGTGGTTTTCTGTATAAATATTTGCCTCCTCAACCAGACTGTGTCTCCTTCCAAGGAGGAACTATTTGATTCATGTACATTCCTACAGCCTTGTACAAGACTAGGGAGAGAATAAATCTGCAAAAATGACGTATTGGATAAATAACTGAATGATGAAAAGAATATTAATATGAATATAAAAGAACTGTAAGAGAATAAAGGTTTGGTAGGCACCTTTTTCTGAGTTATAAAGTAAGCTGCTTTCCTGTGTTGGTTGGACATGCCTGTTGGCATCTTAGACAGCCTGCCAATACAACCAAGTTAGGCTTGCGAGGTTTCTATTTGTAATAATCTCAGATGCACATGCAATCAATAGTGCCACCCCAAATCAATGAATCCTGCCACAACAAAAATTACTCTGCCCTTTCCTTGTATAACACAAGGCAAGTTCAAATAACCTTTAAGGAAATATGCTATTACATCAAGAAATAATGTCAAACTTCTCCCCGAAACAAACATAATACAGTTGCCACTGCCATCACCACCTGCCTCTCTTCAAGGGCGTACACACTAGGAAAAATGGAGCAGAATATAGCCTGTGATTAGGATCCTATTGCTACAGTGACTTCTGCTGTTCCCCACATCTCTTACATATGGAATCTATTCACTGGCGCTAAAAGAAATAGAACCCAATAAACCACCGAAGCATACGTTTCACGAGAAAGCGAGAACTCGGTGGACAGTAATTATCAGGAATAATTTGAGACACTTTTATTGCTTTTATATTAAATGACGGATACCAACCGAAGCATCCTTAACCTCTCTCTTGGCTCACCGCTCAATGGTAAATAGCTGCTTCATCTGCCGTAAATGCCTATAAATTAATTTAGCCCTTATCCTACTGGGCAAATTCCATATTCTTTGTCTGCGAGTGCAAGGAAAGCAGCTAGTTCCTTTCCAACTGAGAGAGAAAAACTGATCATTGTACTGTAGGTGTCATTTTCAGAAAGACTCGGAACCCTAACCACTTGTCCCTCGTTGGCCGATTGAGCCTCAGTGATCTACCCTAGGGGGGAGAAACAGCAGCAGAAAATCCATATTTTCTCTTAAGCTTTGGAAATGCTCTCTGTGATCGTGGCAGCAGATATCACTTCACAATTCTGTTTTGTTTATGCTCCTTTTCAAATGTCTTTGTGTCTCCTGAGTGTGCCAGCTGGGAAGGCCAATGGACTCAATTGCAGAAAGGATTGAAAAGGAGCCCAATTTGCCTCCAGAAAGAGGGGAAGGGGGGAGTGTTTAGGAGGAAACTCGAAGAAAAATGGCCTGGGAGTCTATAATTGGTGAACTGGGGGGATGGCAATGCCGATGTGCCAGGGCAGATTATTATATTATATCATTGAACACACTCTGACTCTGTTACCCAATAACAGAGGCTCGGAAAAGTTCACTGACTTGAATAATGCCACATGACTTGAAAGTGACTGAGCATAGATTCCAGCCTAGGTCTGATCAATTCCCAAACACCAGGATATATGCTGAATCCACAATTACTGCATCACTAGAAGAAATATTTGTCAAGGAAGCAGGTCTTTGTGTAACAAAAGGGCCCTCCTGGTTCTTCTGGTCCAAAGTCACAAAAAGTAACATTGATGACCAACCGAGAAAGCATCCTAATTCTCTAATAGCCTAGCAGACTTTATAGAAGCCAATGATCTCTAATTCAGCAAACAATTTATCTGTGTCCTGTGCCTCAAATAAGTAAATCAGGCTTGTGCATCTGAAATAAAAAAAAGATGAAATTCATTAATAATATCATTATCAATCATAATATTTTTCTGATGCTTTTATTTTTATTAAGACTGAAAACACATCTTGGCCCATTTCAAGCTATAGTTATTTTCTGAAAGTATCTCATTGATGGACAGCAGTTCTCCTTGTTTCAAAGTCTGTTTGATTTTGAACTTGAAGAGAACAGTAAGAGACAATTCACTTCCAGAGAATGTTCTGTTCCAACTAATTCCAAGCATAATTTTAGCAAAGCAATAAAATCATATGAGTTTTTTCCAGCCTCAAGTACAATTAGAGGCACTATTTTAAAAAGGCTTTAATTCTTCTTTGGAAAATACTGGCTCCAATTTTTTTTTTTTTCTAAATCAACAAACAAAGCTTTGCAATTGTTACTTGTTCAAAGTGTAGTAATATAAATAGCAACACTGCTTTGGTTAAATGTTTCCTAATCATCTTGCTTTGTGCAATTAAAAAAAAAGAACACACATACTTACACCCTCACCCATTACAATAATTTAATCTGTTGTGAAAAAGGTGTATCAGTTTAGAGACAAAACACCTATTTCTTTAAAAAAAATAAATGAGAATAAAGATAACTGAAGGAAGAAGAAGAAAGGGCTTTAGCGAAGGCCCTGATCAACCTGGAAGAGTTAGAAAATCTGGTAGGTATGCAGCTATGGATATGGAGGAGAAAGAGGTAATTTAAAACTAGTCTCAGACTTCTTTTACTTGAAGAAAGCACAATCCTGGTTTGAAAACAAACGTGATATTTGGCCCAAAAGAAACTATGTAAGAACCGAAAGGCAGAGATATCATTTGTCCATGGGAGGTGGAAAGAATTGAGGACATTGAAACTTCGGAGTTGGTAAACAGTCACAATACATTCAATATTCGAAATTCAATGATTAGAATTGAGCAATTCAATAAACAGCTTACAACTTTATGCGATCCAGTGGAGTGCCGAGAAACACAAATCTCTCACAAAAAAAGCCTCAATATGTAGCATTTACTGATTTCCATGGTGAGAATACTCCCACCCACGGCCTACTTCAAGCTACTGACATGATACCATTGAAAACAGAGCTGGAGAAAGATGCACACACAGTTGTCTCCCCTTATTCACGGGGAGATTGGTTCCAAGACTCCCCTCACCCCCAGTGGATGCCTGAGACGGCACATAGGGCTGAGCCCTATATAGACTATGGTTTTTCCTATACATATATACCTATGATAAAGTTTAATTTATAAATTAGGCACAGGGAGAGATGAACAACAGTAACTAATAATAAAATAGAGTGATTAAAACAGCTTACTGTAATAAAAGTTACAAATATCTTATTGTTCTGTACTCATACCTTCTCGTGATGATGTGAGATGATGAAATGCCAATGGGATGAGATGCAGTGATGTGAACGATGTAGGCGTTGGGACGCAGCGTCAGGCCACTGTTGGCCTTCTGATGCATGAGGAAACAGAGAGGGAGGAAAGCAAAACTGTGGGTAAGGGGGAAACACTGTAGTCAACTTTCCATAACTCCTAAGAGCCAACACCAGCACACCCTTATATTACACCCGTGTAACACTCACTTTCTCCCTATCTGGAATAAATAAATAAAATCTTTTTTAAAAGAGAGATTTACCCAGCCATTGTACGTACCAGTAGTCAACACTCTCTATATTGTTGAGTTTTCTATATTGTGGAGTATTATTTCATTATTTGAATACACAACAATTTGTTCATCCCTTTTCCTGTTGATAGACATTTGTGGGTTTTTTCTAAACTTTGTTTTCAATTTTGGAATATTATGAATAAAGCTTCGATAAATCACACTTATAAAAGTCTCCTTGTGGACAGATATCTTCATGAAGAATTCCAGGATCATGTATAAAAGCGCACGTTTAACTTTATAAGAAAATACCAGTTTCCCAAGCGACATTCTGCATTCCCACCAGCAATGTATGAAACATGTGGATGCTTCACATCCTTGCCAACATTCAGAGTTGTCAGTCTTTTTTAATTTTAGCCATTCTAGTGGGTGTGAAGTGGTATCTCATTACATTTTGAATTTGCATTCCCTGATGACTAATGATGTTGAGCAACTTTTCATGAACTTATTGCCAATTTATATATCATTTTTAGTGAAGTGTGTCTTCAAATATTCTTTTTTCAATATGGAGTTGTGTGGCTTTTCTTATTTACTTGAAGAATACTTTATATATTATAGTTGTGAATACTTTATTAGTTATATATATTAAAAACGTCTCCTCCCACTCTGCAGGTTAACTTTTCTTTTTTATAATTATGACTTTTGATAAACAGAAGTCTCTTAATTTAATGGAGTTCATTTTATTATTACTTTTTCTTTTTATGGAAAGTGTTGATGTATTCTAGAAATCTTTGCCTAACTCAGGAAGATGTTTCCCTACATACTTTGCCACAAACTGTAGTTTTAGTTTTTATAATTAAGTCCATGATTAACCTCTAATTAATTTGTGTCTAAGGTGAAATGTAAAGTTTCAAGGTCCTCCCACCCACACACATGAATATCTAGTTTCTCTGGCACCATCTGCTGAAAAACTTTTCTAACCAAAGTGCCTACAAAATTTTGACAAAATGAATTCACCCTATGTATAAGACTATCTTTTCATACCCTATTCTGTCCTTTAGTCTTGTTTTATATCCTTAGGACAATGCCATCCTGTCTTAATTACTGTGGCTTTATGGTAAGTATGGAAATCAGGACTGTGAATTTTCAAACTTTCTTCTGAAAATTGTTCTCATTACTCTAGGTCCATTGTATTTCTACATACATTTAAAAATCATTTTTCTAATTTGAACCAAAATCTTGCTGGGCTTCTGATTAAGATGGTGAGAGATATACAGATCGATGTGAAAATACCTGGCATCTTAACAATATTGAAACTTCTAAATCTTGAACGGTGTTTGAATCTCCCTTTATTTGATTCTTCTCTTTCTCAGCAATGGTTCGTAGTTTTCAAGCTAGGGTCTTTGATGCATTCTACTAGGTGAGTCCTAAATACATTATCTTTTCTCATTTGGTACTATTGTAATTGCTAGTTGTTGTTTTTCAACTGTTTTCTGCAAAAATAAAAAATATGAATGTTTGTGCATTGAACTCATATCCTGCAAATGTAATATATTCCACTATCCATTTTAATTTTTTGTAGATTTCATAGGATTTTAATGCAATCAATAATTTAATCTATGAACAGAGACGATTTTATTTCTTTCTTTTCAATCTGAACTCCTGAACATTCTGTTTCTTGTTATATTGCACTGAATGGAATATCCAGGAAAATGTTGAATAATGGTGAGAGTAGACATGTTTGTCGTGTCCTTGATATCAAGAGGAAAGCATTAAACATTAGCCATTAAGTATGAAGTTAGCGCTAGAATTTCTGTAAGTGCCTTTTATCAGGAAAAAGAAGTCCCCTTATGTTCATAATTTGTTGAGTTTTTATTGCAGATTGTTGTTGAATTTTTTCAAATATTTTTTCTCTATCTTTTGAGATAATATTATTTGTCTCCTTTGTTCTGTTAATGTGGGCAACTACAATGATTGCTCTTCCAATATTGAACCAAAATTGTATTCATGAGACAAATCCCACTTAGACATGAAAAATTATCATTTTAAGTTTGTTAGTATTTTATTAAGGATTTTTGCATCCATGTTCATGAAAGATAGTGGTCTGTAATATTTTTTTCCTGACATGTCTATCAGTTTTGGGTACTAGGATAATATTGTCTTCATAAAACAAGTTGAGACGTATTCACTATTCTGTCTTCAGAAATATTTTGTGTAAAACTGAAAATATTTCTATTTTCTGTGTCTCATAATGTTCACCATTAAAACCGTCTTGACCTGGAGTTATTTTTTTCTGAGAAGAGTTTTAATCATGAATTCAATCTCTCTATTAGATACAGAATTATCGGAATTTCTCTTTCATCTTGAGCCAGTTCTGGCAAATCGTGTTTTCCAAGGACTTTTGTTCATTTCAAATTATTGCTAAATTTATTGCTGTAAAGTTGTTCATAAAATCTCCTTACCGTTATTTTGAAGTATATAGAATTGATAGTGATGCTCCCTCCTTCATTCTTGATATTTGTAATTAGTGTTTTCTCTCTACCATCTTTGGCCAATATTGCTAGGGGGTTAAATATTTTGTTGATTTTTTCAAAGAGCCAAGTGTGCATTTACTTTATCTACTTTTGGTTTTCTATTTCATTGATTTATGCTTAATGATTTACTTCTTTCTATATACTTTGGTTTGGACTTGCTGTTCTTTCTCTACTTTCTTAACATGAAAGTTTAAATCAATGATTTTGGCCTTTCCCTATTCTAGTATAAGCATTTAATGCAGTGGTTTTCAACTGGATGATGACTTTGCCCCTGAGGGACATTTGGCAATGTCTAGAGACATTGTTCTGTTGCTACACCTGGAGGTTTCTCTATCAAGTTAGCAGAGAGAAGCTCTTGCTCCAGGCTGCTAAGATGGACTCTTCTGTAATATAATCATGAGATTGGTATTCTTTCACCTTTACCAGATTATATTGATTAGAATCAATTCGTTAGTCCTACCCACAGGCAAGTGGAGGACATTATAAATGGCTTTGCCACCAGTAGGTGAGAATCATGAGGAGCTACCCTATGGTCTGTCTGGTACAGTTGGCATTCAATCTACCAATTTACTATTTGTTTTCCATTTCCCGTGTGCGTGTGTGTGTGTGTGTGTGGCTGTGTGTGTGTGTATTCCTGTGTCCCTATGTTTATATGCATCTATATGTTTAACCAGGCCCAATGCTATTCCCATCTGATGCCATATGCCTTCTTTCTGAAGAAGATTCTTCAATATTTCTTGTTGTACAGGTCTTCTGGTGATGAATTTGTTCAACTTTTAGTATTCGTGACCCTCATTTTCCAAAGCTATTTTCACTGGATATAGAATTGTGGGTTGGATTTTGTTTTCTCTCAGCTCTTTAAACACTTGCAATTTTCTTAAGGCCTCTATTATTTCTGATAAGAATGCAGCTGATATTCACACCATTGTTCCCCTGTATGTAATTTGCCATTTTTTTTTCTGGCTGCTTTGAAAATCTACTTATCATTCATGTTACACAGTTTAACAAAGATGTGCCTAAGTGTAGTTTTCTTTGTATTTATCCAGCTTGTGTTCACTGAATTTCTTACATATGTAGTTTGATGTTTATCAACCAATATAGGAAAGTTTCATCCATTAATTTTTTTCACACATTTTCCCCCCAACCTAGTCTCTCTCTTCTCTCTCTCCCTATACATATGTTAGATGATTATCTCACAAATCACTGAAGTTCTCTTTGTTTTTCATTTTTTCTCTGTTCTTCAGATTCTTATTTTTTATTGATTTCTCTCCTTTCCACAGACCCTTTCTTCTGCCGTCTTCATTCCACTGTTAAGCCTATGCGGTTATTCATTTTTATTTAAAGTATTCAACTTTTTAGTTCTTGAATTTCCCTTTATTCTTTTTTTATAGTTCTCATTTCCCTGCTGAGATTCTCCATGCATTTTCTTATTACACCCATCTTTTCCTTTAAGCACTTGAGCATATTTATAATAGGTGTTTTATTTTCTTTGAAGTTTTTTTTTTTTTTTACATTCCAGTTAGGTAACATACTGTGTTATATTAGTTTCAGGTGTACACTATAGTGATTCAACACTTCCATACAACACCCAGTGCTCATCACAAGTTCACTCTTTCATCCTTATCACCTATTTTAACCCATCCCTGCACCCACCTTCCCTCCGATAACCATTAGCTTGTTCTCTATAGTTAAGAGTCTGTTTCTTGCTATGCCTCTCTCTCTTTTTTTCCCTGTGCTCATTTGTTTTGTTTCTTCAATTCCACATGAGTGAAATCATATGGTATTTCTCTTTCTCTGACTGACTTATTTCACTTAGCATAATACTCTCTAGCTTCATCCACATTGTTGAAAATAGTAAGATTTCATTCTTTTTTATGGCTGAGTAATATTCCCTCCCTCTACACACACACACACACACACACACACACACACACATATACATCACATCTTCTTTATCCATTCATCAGTTAATGGTCAAAGGACATTTGGGCTGTTTCCATAATTTGGTTATTGTAGATAATGCTGTCATAAATATTCAGGTGCATGTATTCTTTTGAATTAGTCTTCAATTTGTCTCTTTTTTTCCCTTTACTCATTTGTTTTGATTCTTAAATTCTACATGAGTGAAGTCATATGGTATTTGTCTTTCTCTGGTTTATTTCACTTAGCATTATACTCTTTAGCTCTATCCATGTCATTGCAAATGGCAAGGTTTCATTCTTTTTTGATGGCTGAGTAATATATGTATATATATATATATATATATATATATATATATATATATATAAAATATCTTCTTCATTCATCTATTGATGGGACACCTGGGCTGCTTCCACATCTTGGCTATTGTAAATGATGCTGCCATAAACATAAGGGTGCACGTATTCCTTTGAATTAGTGTTTTTGTATTCTTTGGGTAAATACCCAAAAGTATGATTACTGGATCAGAGTAGTAGTTCTATTTTTAACTTTTGAGGACCCTCCATATGTTTTCCACAGTGGCTGCACCAGTTTGCATTCCTACCAACAGTGCAAGAGGGTTCCTTTTTCTGCACATCCTCACCAACACCTGTTGTTTTTTGTGTTATTGATTGTAGCCATTCTGATAGGTCATTGTGGTTTTGATTTGCATTTCCCTGATGATCAGTGATGTTGACCATACTTTCATGTGTCTGTTGGCCATCTGAATGTCATGTTTTCTTTGAAAAATGTCTAGTTATGTCCTCTGCCCATTCTTTAATTGGATTATTTGTTTTTTGAGTGTTGGATTTTATAGGTTTTCTATATATTTTGGACACTAACCCTTTATCAGATATGTCATTTGCAGATATCTTCTCCCATTCTGTAGGTTGCTTTTTAGTTTTATTGGTTGTTTCCTTTGCTGTGCAGAAGCTTTTTACTTTGATGTAGTCTCAATAGTTTATTTTTACTGTTTCCCTTGCTTCAGGAGACCTATCTACTAAGAAGTTGCTATAGCTGATGCCAGAGAGGTTATTGCCTATGTTCTCCTCTAGGATTGTTATGGTTTCAGGTCTCACATTTAGGTCTTTCATCCATTTTGAATTTATTTTTGTGTTTGGTGTAAGAAAGAGCTCCAATTTCATTCTTTTGCATGTCGCTGTCCAATTTTCCCACCACCATTTTTGAAGAGATTGTCTTTCCCCATTGGATATTCTTTCCTGTATTGTAGATTAATTGACCATCTAGTTATAGTTTTTTTTTTTTCTGGGCTTTCTATTCTGTTCTATTGATCTGTGTGTCTGCTTTTGTGCAATACAACACTGTTTTGATCACCACAGATTTGTAGTATAACTTGAAGTCCAGAATTGTGATGCCTCTAGCTTTGCTTTTCTTTTTCAAGGTTACTTTGGCTATTTGGAGTCTTTTGTTGTTCCATACAGTTTTGAGGATTGTTTGTTCTAGTTCTGTGAAAAATGTTGTTAATCTTTTTCTATCTGGTCTGGCTGACTCTAAAGCACATGCCTGAAATTAGTGTCTTGTTTCCCAACATTTAGGTGCTGATGTGTCAGGAGCCAATTCTAGGTAATTGTATGGTAGCCTTTTATAGAGGATGAAATGTGCAAATATCATCAAAGTTAAGATTTATTAAGCAAAAAAATTACTATGAAAATCTAAACAACTCAATGCTGCATTTTGCCAATTTTTAAGTGTACTTGGTTGTATTAACTTGAATAATATTTCAATTGATTTAGCATAGTAATAAAGTCTTAGGATTAATATAATTTTTCATCAAAAGTAGCTTCTTAATGCAACTGTAGTAGAAAGTAGACAAAGAGGGGAAGAGAGTTTTTGGGAGGAGGGTAGAGAGAATTCTCACCTTATGGTTCTGAGCAGTAAGAATAACCTAGGGCGCGAATGCTCAGCACAACTGACCACTTTCTGTTGAATTCTACATGTAGGTGAATGTGATGATGACTTAAATCAGGATGTATAGAGTTTAAATTTATATTTGCAAAAAAATAAAAAAAATAAATTTATATTTGCAAATGATTTCATTTTTCAAAATGTGGGTTAGTTAGCATATGAAGCAAGCTGTTTTTATAATCAGCCTGCTCAATTTATATTTTTAGTAACCAAGAATACTAAAAGAAAATAGAGGAAGCCTAAATGACTTATCCAGGGGATAAAATCAAATCGCCCATGAAGATTACAACTGAGCAATTCTAAAAGGAACAGTTCCTTTAAGAAAAAGCAGACATTATTTGGAAAAATATGAGGAGCAGCAAAAAATGAATGTACCCGGACTTCCAGTTTCAGTTCTGACATGTAAAGTGTTTGAAAGTTGTCACTCCTGTTATTAGAGTGAGAAAAAGCTGGATAAACATAAAATCAATGACTTTCAGAGAAAAACCAGAGAATTGCGGTCTCAAGACAAGATGTCACTGTGAAGTTTAGAAAGACAGGAATATCCAGAGAGAGACAGGACCCAAGATTTCCTTGCCTGGAGAAAAAGCCACTGAAATCCATAAGCTGTAAACACCATTAAAATGGTAATTTTGAAAAATTGCTGGAAGTTGAGTATGGACTGGAATGAGAGTGAGAAATTTCCAGGGGCCACCATGTTAGGGGGTACTCTTATGCTTCATGGGCTTTTGCTACAGGAGCTCCACCAATTTCTCATAATAAGGATCTGAGAAAGAGCCCCCCCTTTTGGCTCTGACTTGAAGAGAAGAAGAGAAATTACTGTGGCATATGTCCATAGTCTTTTCCATAACAAAAGACACCGCTCCAGGAAAAATCACTTCGCCAGAGCTTCATCCTAGAAGATAATTCCTCTCACCCCAGCATCTTCCAATCTTCCTGCCTCACCTAAGGGAGCGAAGAAACACTGTAAGATGGGTCAAAATTTTAAGGAAATAACTGAGGATAAAGAAGCTATTCATCCAGATAAATACTTGTAAATGTCACAGCCCAGAGACACAGGCCACTCGTCACTGGGGGCTCCAGTGTAACAGCAAGAGATGGCAGCTGAAAGAGCTGCAAGATACAGACTCTCTCTGAGGAGGAGTAGTTAGGGAAGCCTGAAGTCAAGAGGAGAGATCAAAACGAGCACACTGGAGGACACTAAAGTCTCCGCCAGTCATCACTCTAGCAGACATTAAACGTAGGCTAATTCCTAGCTTGACAAATCTAAAACTTCACACTGAAGGCCCATTTCAGTCCCTATTGTACAATGTATCACATTCAACATTTAACTGAAGCTTGCAATGCATGCCTAAAAGAAAATAATAATAATAAAAACACAGTCTGAAAGGAACAAAACAAGCATCAGAGCCAGATGTGGCACAAATTTTGTTATCAGATGGTGAATTTTCAACGACTATGATTAATATATGAAGGCCTCTAATGAAAAAGGAGGACAACGTGCAAGAACAGATGGTTAATGCAAGCAGAGAAATGGAAACTCTAAGATAGAATCAAAAAGAAATACTAGAAACCAAAAACAAAACAAACAAACAAACAAAAAACCTGTAATAAGAATAGGAAATGCCTCTGGCGGGCTCAGCAGTAGACCTGACATGGCAAAGGAAAGAAGTAGAGAGTGCAAAGCAGAAAAAAAGAACAACAAAACAGAACAGAACATCCAAGAATTGTGGATCATTCCAAAAGGCGTAAGATATATATAAATGGATACCAGACAGGGAATAAAGAGAATAAGACAGAAAAAAATATTTGAAGTAAAACTGGACGAAAATTTTATAAAATTAATTACAGGCACTAATCCACAGATCTAGGAAGCTCAGATCAGTCAGGAAAAATGCAAAACAAATAAGCAAATAATTTTTTAAAAACTACAGCTAGCCAAAAAGCAAATAGTGTTTAAAAAACTACAGCTAGCCATATCACATTTGAATTAGAGAAAACCAAAAGACAAAGAAAAAATACTGAGAGAAAATATTGGCAGAAATAATCCAGTACCATTTTGGAAGGATAATACTATTACGAACCATGCATGTTTCCTCCGAACATCCATCTATATGGGAAGCTTCAATGTTAGGAAATTTATATACACAATTTACTATACTAATTTGGAAAATTTATATACATAATTTACTATACTAATAAGTCAAAGAAGGGAAAACAAATAGCAACATCAGGCACTTAATAAAATTTGGAAAACATGTTTATACAAGGTCTTAATAAAATCGGAATCAATGGATACTTTGCTAGAGGAATGATAGTTTTTTTAAAAAACTATATAATGCAAATCAGAACACTACTCCCATTTGTGGTGGAAGAGAAATACCAGAATAATGGCTCTTAAAACTTAATGTTTATAAGAGTCAGCTGAAAAGCTTAATGAAAGAAAGATTTTAGGTCACATTCCTGGTATTTGAGGGTGTATGTACAGAGGGGACATCCAGGAATCTGCATTTTTTTGAACTCCAGGTATACTGATATAGATGGTCTATGGATTGCACTTGGAGGCTCTATGTTGGATGCATTGATTTAATCACTAAGAGAAGGAATATTGTTTGTGATAAAAAGGATGATCTCTGAAATCAAATTGTCTTGTTAAAATTCTTAGAAGATTGTTCTGAGGACTGACTAAACTAACCCAGTAAAGCACTTAGAATAATTTCTTGGAGAGGCACCTGGCTGGTGCAGTTGGTTAAGCATCTGACTTTTGGTTTCAGCTCAGGTTGTGATCTCAGAGTCATGATCTCAGGATGGTAAGATGAAGCCCCACGTCAGGCTCCATGCTCAGCATGGATTCTGCTTAACTTTCTTTATCTCCCTTTGCTCCTCCCCCTCCACTTCTCTCTCCCTTAAATAACTAAATAAATCTTTTTTTTTTTTTTTTTTTTTTTAAAGAGGGGCACCTGGGTGGCTCAGTCGGTTACGTGTCTGCCTTCAGCTCAGGTTATGATCTCAGGCCCTGGGATGGAGCCCTTGAGATGGGCTGCCTGTTTAATGGGAGTTTGCTTTTCCCTCTCTCTCTGGCCCTCTGCTCCTCCTGCTCATGAACATGCACACGCACACTTTCTCTCTCAAATAAATAAATAAAATCTTTTTTTTTTTTAAAAAAAAACAATAGTGCCTTGCAAAAAAAAGTTGTTGTCTGTGATGTCTCTAGCACCACTGTCATTTAACATTGCCCTGAAAGAACCAGAAAATGTAGTTATGTAAGTCAATGAAATAAAAAGAATAAATGTTGGAAAGGATGACACAGTGTCAGCATAAGCATTATTTGAATATCATACAATGTTGCAGCTGAAAAACTCAAAATAAACAACAGGAAAGTCATTAGAAATAATTTTAGTGTGTGACTAATTATAAAGCTAATATACATAAATAGATGCTTTACCTACAAACAATAGTCAGAAAGTAAGAGGACACAATACACCATTTACAATAGCAGTAAGAGAACAAAACAACTAGACATTAACTTTACAAGAAATGTGCAAGATTATTTCAGAGAAAACTTTAAAACTCTAATGAGAGACATAAGCCATACTTAAATAAATGGAAAGATAAATCTTGTCCATGGTTAGGAAGACTCCATACATTATATGGTCCCATTCATTTGGGGAATATAAATAATAGTGAAAGGGAATAGAAGGGAAGGGAGAAGAAATGGGTAGGAAATATCAGAAAGGGAGACAGAACATGAAGACTCCTAACTCTGGGAAAAGAACTAGGGGTGGTGGAAGGAGAGGAGGGCAGGGGGTGGGGGTGACTGGGTGGTGGGCACTCAGGGGGGCACTTGACGGGATGAGCACTGGGTGTTATTCTGTATGTTGGCAAATTGAACACCAATAAAAAATAAATTTACTATTAAAAGAAAAAGGAAGACTCCATATTGTAAGGCTGTCAATATTTTAATGCAATCTCATCCTAATCAAAATGACAATGTGACTTTTTTTTTTTTTGATTTTGCAAACTGATTGTAAGACGTGGGCATACAGATGGGGTGGGGATGGGGAAAACAAACTGAAATGGGTACGGAAGCAAAGAGCTAGTCATAGTGGAAGTTACATTTAATAAGTTAGAGTGGATGGAGCAATATCCTAATCATGTCAAGTAGATCAAGTTTAGGATAATAGAGAACCAAAAATAGAATCCCAAATGTGTATGAACTTATCATAAAAGTGGAGTGTGCACTGCACACACATACACTGTGCATTCAGAGTCTATTTGGACTCCTCAAGATATAGACGTTGGTCAGAGCTATGCTTATCTCCTGATTCTTATAAGCTCTAATAACTACCAAACTAGAATTGTGTTCTAGGTACCCAGAAACTAGAATCAGCTGCAGGCCAGCTGCAACATTATATGATGTTCCAAGCATGTCCGTTCGTGCTTGAAATTTCTGATTGCCACCTTTTCCCAGTGCTCTGTTACCCCAATAAATAGCTCTAAGCATTCTTTGGGGGAAGGCTCTCAGGAGAAAGCTCACAATACATTTGTGTGTTTCCTTAGAGATGCCGGGTTATTCCTTCATTCATGGGACTCTGGATCTACAAAATAACTCAGTTTTGGGAACACAGTTCCCACCCCTCCCGCGTCTGCTCAAGTTTGGCCTCTGTTGACAAGATCCAGTTGTACAAATCAGTTAGCTTTTAAGTAAGGCATGTGTTGATTTTGTTCTCTGGAACCCCATGACTAATGAACCACAGGCAGAAACCTCTGTAAGTCAGGCCACATCTGGTGATGGTTCCCACAGGGGTCCTGCTGCTTATTATCATATCCATCCTGCTCCGTCTCTGACAGTTTACTGATATCATCTGGGCCCGGCACCTTGGCTCCTTCCATCCCCGTTGCAATCATGGCACTCCTTTCAAACATACTCCCTCTTCCTAGCAGTCCTAGGGAGCTTGCCTAGTGCTAAAGAACAAAATCTCAGCTGAGTAAAATTTGAAGATCTAATTGGCTTGATGCAACACATCATGAATCGAGTGGCATCCCTTCTAGTAAATACACAGGTGCTCTGAGGAGTTGTACAAAATGGAAGATTTTTATAGGCAGAAGGAGAATGGAGCAAACAAAGTTATTAGCAAAAGAAAGATTGTTTTAAGCCAGAACATGTTCCTCTAGGGGGGAAGGAAGGGGCAGGGGTCTTGTTATGCTGCTGACCTCACTAGTGCTGACCAGGAAAATTCAGACTGACTGTCTAAAGGTCACATTTCTGGGAGAGGTTGAAACTGCATTCAAATCTTGGTTTGCTGTCCTGGGGGGCCAATGACTCCACTTGGGCCATTTTGTTTCTCTTCTACCAGTATGAAGCTTTATAAAAGATTTTTGGTGCCTCTCTCACCAATTTATTCCACATGAGAAGGGTAAAGGGAAATTCTGGGCTCTCCTCATGAAGATAATGACATAAATCAGGCAAGAGGTATAGGGCAGCATTCCAATCTCTAAGGTGATTGATTTATTTTCTTTACAAAATCCTGAAAGGTTCTGGGCCTTTCCATGCCATTTAGCATGAGTCGACATTTGACCCAGTTGTGTATTAGATGACTTAGGTAGACAAGGAGATGTACCACCCAATTCCCCCTTCAAGGAAGGACTTGCTGCCCAACTGAGAGGGGGGATATGGTTGGCCGATGGCCTCCACCAGTATTTTCAGTCTACCTCAGCTGTGGAGATCGACCTAGACCATGGAAACACACTTACTGGGTCGGCCCTCTTCTGTTGACTGAGGCAGAAGTATAAACACTTGGCCATTTTAGTCCTTCACAGGTCACTCTGATGGATGCCATTTGTTTTAGAGCTGGCCAGGTAGAAGAAAACAGCTGAAAGTTTGGGAGCAAGGCGATCTCAGGTAGATGAGGAAATGGAGTGAGAAAGAAGTATAAAGATTTTTGTTGTAGGGGTTAGTGCCCTTCAGAGAGCATGAACCATGGGAGTGGTACTGTGATGGTTAATTTTACGTGTCAACTTCTCTGGGCCCAGAGTGAAACACTCTTTCTGCATGTTTCTGGGAGGGTATTTGCAGAAGGGATCAGCATTTGAATTTGTACTTAGAGTAAAGCAGAGGACCCACTGCAATGTGGGTGGACATCATCCAATCCCTGAAGTCTAACAAATCCATCCTCTTAAT
The DNA here is from genome assembly GCF_003254725.2 of Canis lupus dingo. Classification (NCBI taxonomy): domain Eukaryota; kingdom Metazoa; phylum Chordata; class Mammalia; order Carnivora; family Canidae; genus Canis; species Canis lupus. Next base: position 112,348,096 of record NC_064281.1, on the reverse strand, counting down.
ACAACAAAAAGACAAAGGAAGGTTGACTTGGCTCTCTGACTGACTGATTGAGCTCTGACATCAATCTTCTGCTCTCAGCACACCCTGATCCCAAGTCTTTATGCCTAGACTCTCAGGCCTTTGAACTCGGTCTTTAGGGTTTGGCTCAAGTGCAGAAACCTGACCCCCACAAGGTCACACATTTCCCAGGGAAGACTATATATAGTGACCCATCAAGGTGAAACAATAAAGTCCCAGTCATCCTGACCCAATGGAATGTACCCCAGAGGGCCAACATTTAATCCAGAGCTTCCAGAAGGGCTGGCCAAGGCTTTATAAATTCTGGATCAGTTTAACTTTTAACTCTGCCAAATCTTGCTACCCCTCCTACTTCATTACATAGGTGTTGATCCCCAAATAGATGTCTTACATCTCAAACTGTCTTGGCATCTGCTTCCAGAGAACTTAACCTGTGAATCCAGTAAGATTTTATTTTTTTTTAAAGATTTTACTTATTTGATAGAGAGAGAGAGAGAAAGAGAGAGCAAGCAAGCAAAGGGAGTGGCAGAGGGAGAGGGAGAAGGAGGTTCCCTACGAAGCAAGGAGCCTGATGTGGGGCTCGATCTTCCAAGATCTTGAGATCATGATCTGAGCTGAAGGAAGATGCTTAATGGACTGGCCCCCCCAGGTGCCTCTCCAGTAAACTTTCAAAACCATAGTGGGATGCTCAAGCTAGCACACAGATACAGAAATCTCCGGTGGTGATGAAAGACATCAGAAGAGTTTCTTTTCAGAAGAGAAAAGTTTAACAAATTTGGCCCTCCCTAAGGAATCTCAAAGAGAGAGTTCTTGGTTCTTAGGCTTTTCCATAGGTAAGTATGTATGGCAACTGTGATATAACAAAAAGTCAACATTTGGTCTTTGTCTCCAGTTCCTGGCGCACCCTTAGAATCTTCATAGTGATGACAGTGTCTTCGGCAAGCTAATAAAATAATTGGTGGCTGGGGTCCCCTAGATAGCTTCAGGATTGGGGCTGGTCACCTGAAAGATCAAGGCATGATTAGAGGGTTAGAACTTTCAGCCTCATCCCCAGCCTCAGGGGAGGGGGAGAAGGGAGAGGGGTTGGAGATTGAGTTAATTAACAATGGCCAATGGTTTAATCAATCACGCCTATATAATAAGACTTTCATCAATACTACTAATAGAAAGGTTTGGAGAGCTTCCAAGTTGGTGACCACATTGAAGTGCTGGGAGGGTGGTGTGTCTGGAGAAGGGCAGGGAAGCTCCACACCCCTTCACCCATTCTTTGCCCTATGTGTCTCTTCTATATGGCTGTATCATTTATAATAAACTGTGAATAGTGAGTACATGTTCGTGATCAGCTGACTGGGATCATCTAACACCATGGGATCCCATCTTCAGCCAGAAAGCTGCTGCGCCCCGGTCCTCTCTTGGTAGGCTTCACACTTGGACACCTGGTGTCCTGGACACCTTCTTCTTGAATACCACAAAACCTGGAAATATTTGACATCCTCCTAAACTTGTTATGATAGGCTGGGCTTTTCTTTTTATGCTGGATGTTCAGTAAAGAACTTAGAGGAAGAGGAGGTCATGAATATGAATTCAGATTGCAGTCTTCTGAAGCCTAGATAAAGGCTCCAATTATGGAATAAATACCAGAACCACTGAGGGTACCTAGGAGCTCAGAAGTGAGCCCATGAAAACACATTTTATTCTATTTTTAAAGAAAAGTTAAAGTATCATCTCTAAATAGATCAAAGTCTCCCTAAAACTCTCATGGCCTCCAAAAGTACCTATTTATTAAGAGAATAACAACTGAATTTACAAGTAATATTTTCACAATAGTTAATGACCAAGTCATATCATGCTGAAAATCAAATAATAGGCTGGTAGTGAAATGTCTGGTTAGTACGAGCTCATCAGAACTATACATTTTGAAAGAGTAAGAACACAGAGAGCTGCGACCTTAAATTATGCTTGAGGATGATGATGTTGGTGATGATGTCAAGGGTAAGAATAGTAACCACAGTAAGGATTACCATTTTTAAAGAAATTCCTCACTTTTTCTTGCTTTCAGGCCACATATCCAGTGAACTGGAAGTTTTTTGTTGTTTGTTTTTTACCAAAGTACCATGATATGCTGGTGAGCCTGTAAAAAGTGATTTCATAGACCTGGTTTTGTCACTTAATAGTTGTATGACCCTTACTGACCTAGGATTATCCCAGGCTTAAATCAGGTGCTTTCAGAAGGTACCTGGAATCGGCTTGTGAAAAGATTATCGTAAATATAGGCAGGCCATGGTATATGGTCCCCAACCACCTTTCCTCCTTCTGACATTATATGGGATCAATAGTTCCTCATCTGATTTGTACTTCCATTTACGCTTTTATGGAAAGAGGAAAACTAAAAATTGCTTTATTCCAAGCTTTGAGGGTATTTATGATCTGCCAATAGGTTTTCCAGAGTGGAAATATTTCAAGGCGCATGCTCTGGGTTTAGAGACTTGGTAATGTTTAGACAAGTTGGAAGTTAAAAGACCAAACGGAAAGAAGAAGAGACTTCCTGATATTTTTTTTCTTGGAAATTATAAGACCTAATCAACTTGTAAGAAAAAAAAATCCTTTGTAAAAATTTAATGCATTCGCATAAATGAATAAACCCAAATGGTAAATAAACCTGTCACTGCATCTCATTAAGTCATAATAACGAAAATTATAGGAAATAAACAGGGCTGGAAGTAATTCAGAGGGTTACTAATATTCTTTCTGCAATGCAATTCTTCAAGATTTAGAGAGTCCCTTGACATTTACTAACATCAACACATGTAGAAAGATGAAAATACAAAGTGGATGAGGACACGGAGTAGAAAATATTCATTTAATTAATGGGGAATACAGCCAAATCAGTGGATTTTCCTAAAAATTTCAGATTTTATGGAGTATGTCACACAAATGGTGACATAGAAGACATCAGCCTCCACTTCTTCATAAAGATCAAGAATTAGACAACTATCCATGAACAAAAACAGCTCTGGAAGAGCTCTGGATGTACTTAAGAACTTTTAGCAACACAGCAGAACAAAAAGCCTGGGAATAACTGCATGAGAAGCATCTGGATAATCTAGGATTTTTTCCCCATCTCAAAATCCTTAGCTCAACAATGTCTGCAAAATTCCTTTTAGCCATGTCAAGTAACATATTCACCAGTTTCAGGGATTAGAAATGGTTATTTTAGTAAGGCGATGTATGTGTGCTTTGGGAGCAGAGAGGAGGGGGAGAAGGAGACTTTTAAATGTGAATGTTTCAAATTTTGCATCTGGTGCATATATTACCCAATCAAAAATAAGCACAATTTCACCACGTGATCTAAGTCAACATCAACAGTGAGAAGTCCGATCGACAGTATGTAACCTTGATATGATGAGCCTTTGAATGGCACTTGACCTCTGCTGTCTTCCTCCCCCAAACACGTTACTCCAAGTCTAATCAAGAGGAAAACATCAGGCACATCCTGATCAAGGAGCATACAGCAAAATTCCTGACAGCTACCTAATGACTGTCAAGGTCATCAAGAAAATGGCAAGTCTGAGGCTTGTCACACCCAAGCCTAAGGAAATATTACTTTGAATGTAGTATGGTGTCCTGGATCAGAAAATAAAAATATTAGGAAAAAATTGAAAAAAATCTCAACAAAGTATGGATTTTAATAATGACGTATCAATATTGGCTCCATAACCCTGATAAATGTACCACACTACTGTAAGATGTTAATAATAGAGCAATCTGAGTGTGGGGTGCACTGTCTTTGCAATAATTCCATAAATTATATAAATCTAGAACTATTCCATATATATTTTAAATTTTATTGTATTTAAATTCAATTAATTAACATATGAGGTATCATTAGTTTCAGAGGTAAAGTTCAGTTATTCATCTGTTGCATGTAACACCCAGTGCTCATTACATCACGTGCCCTCCTTAATGCCCATCACCCAGTTACCCCAGCACCCCCCGTCCCTTCCAGCAACCTTCAGTTGTTTCCTATATTTTAGAGTGTCTTATGGTGTGTTTCCCTCTCTGATTTCATCTTATTTTATTCCCTCCCTTCTCCTATGATCCTCTGTTTTGTTTCTTAATTTCCACATATGAGTGAGATCATATAATTGTCTTTGACTAATTTATTTCACTTAGCATAATACCCTGCAGTTCTATCTATGTCTTTGCAAATGGTAAGATTTCATCCTTTCCGATGGCTGAGGAATATTCCATTGCATGCATAGACCACATCTTCTTTATCCATTCATCTTTCAATGGACACCGAGGCTCTTTCCACAGTTTGGCCATTGTGGACATTGCGGCTATAAATATTGGGGTGCAGGTGCCCCTTTGGATCACTACTCTAAAATTTAACAAATTCTTTAAAGTAACATAGCTTCATAGTTTATATATTAGCAAAACATTTATATATTAGCAAAAACAAAATCAAGACAAACCAACAACCCCAAACCAGAAATAAGATCAGTTACTTTTTCCTGATGACCAGACAACTAATTTATTCGAGAAACAAATCCACCATTAAAGAGAATTCAGGTGATATTGAGATTAGTGATATTTAAATAAAGAGACTGTAGAGTGTGCTGAAGCCCAAGCTGCTACAGGAAATACTGTGCTGTTTCTCAACCTTTTGATTGCATAGCCTCGTCATGGATCTTCCTTCCTCTAACAAGTGCTATAAATAGTGGGTTTTCTTGCTTTTTAAAACAAGTTCCTGGGATGCCTGAGTGGCTCAGCGATTGAGCTCCTGCCTTCGGCCCAGGACATGATCCTGGAGTCCCGGGATCGAGTCCCACACTGGGCCCCTTGCATGGAGCCTGCTGCTCCCTCTGCCTGCGTCTCTGCCTCTCTCTCTCTCCGTGTCTCTCATGAATAAGTAAATTAAATCTTAAAAAAAAAAATAAAACAAGTTCCTGTAAACTTTTTTTGCTTTGCTAAGAAGAGTCTGTTTAGGAAGGTGATACCTTCTGCCGGAAGATGGAACAAGAAACACTTGACCAGTTGAGGGACTACTGATTGGGGGAATCTTGGTGTAGAAGCCTGGGCAGTGGTTAGGAGACCAAACAACTCACCATCCTTCTCCCAAACTCAATCCTCCCTCCAGTGTTTTCTATTTTGCTTCAGTTTTGACTGTCGCCATGTCCCAGAGTGACCTGGATTCCTGGGTTGTACCTGTTGTTGTTAAGTGTAATTATTATTTTAAAAAATATATAAAGATTTTTATTCCTGAGAGACCCACACAGAGAGGCAGAGACATAGGCAGAGGGAGAAGCAGGCTCCCTGTGGGGACCTGATGCGGGGCTCAATCCCAGGACCCCGGGATCAAGGCCTGAGCCAAAGGCATCGAAGCTCAACTAATGAACCACCCAGGTGACCCTGTTAAATGTAATTATTAATGGTTCCTCTGTTCAGTCTGAAAACTGTCCAGCTTTGGGTAATGAATTACATGATCACCCTATATTTAACTGTATCATCACCTCTTAGTTGCACAGAAACCTGAGCATCATACTGATCTAGGACAATGTTTTGCTTTATCACCCCCAGTGTCCATTCAGTCATGGTCCCATTGGTTCTACTTTATCAGTCCCTCATGTGTCTGCTTCCTCAACCTCCCTGTCTGCCATTGCACTAAATCAAGCACCATCTTCTTTTTTTATATTACTGGATTTACTGCCCTTGCCTCCTAACTGGTTTCCTGCATCCAATTCCCATATCCTTCCCCCACTTTAATCCATTCACCTCACAGTACTCCACACTCTGATTAAAAAATAAAATCTGACATCCCTCCTGTACTTAAAAGCTTTCTAAGGTTCCACATTGCTTTTGTAATATAAGGTATACACTAAGGCGTGGTATACAGAGCCTTTGTTGTTTGGTTTCCACTTGACTCAGTAACCCCCAGTTTCTTCCTCTCCCACATTCATTGGCCTACATCCTCTCCACTCTATTCTCAAGTCTGCATTGTGTCCTCCAGCCATACCAGACTCCTCGCAGGTCACTCTTGGCACCATTTTTCTCTTGCTACTGAGCCTTCACACACGTTCCTCTGCCCAGTACGCGTGTTCTGACACCACCTCTCCACTCATTCCACTCACAGAGCAGTAGAGTCTTAACTTAGGTTTCATTTCCTTCAGGAAACCTCTGTTTGTCCCCCAAGTGTAGGTTAGATGACCTACTTCCGGACTCCCCTAACACCCTTACCTCTCCCATTACAGTTTTTATACCATACTATCTGTATTTTCCTCATGAGGAATTAGAGATGTGAATATGTTTAAATAATTGTCCAAGCTCAGCAAACTGCTGAGGGAATTTAGACCAAAATTGGCTTTGCTCCAAAACACCATACCGAACTGCCTTTCTTTCACCCATCAAAATACACTCCATGGGTGTCCCAAAGCTGTTCAACATAATTTGAATAATTTTATAAATGTACTTTTAGTGCCAACAGACCAAGAAAACCATATATGGGGCTCAGGGCAATTCATTATTTTTTTTTCCCCAAATACTTGGGGATCATCAAGAACAGAGGTCTTTTATCAGTCCTTGGTAGCCCTGGCCTATAAGACTAGAGGAATAAAGGGTAGAAAACACTCAGAACAGGTCTCAGATGTATCAGACCTGAGGGTGCGGACACACTGCCAAGTGGAGGTAGCTAAATCCTCTTTTACTATGAATAGCCATTGTCATTTCTTATTTTACTTTAAAGGAGATTATTAGCTGTTACATGAGGAAATATGTCTCTCATGTAACGATATTAGAAGTAGAATCTTCAATCTCCTTTTTTCCTCTCTTGATTCCTGGTTCATCTCATCACAAACCAATAGATTCAAACCCCTCTTGGGGCCCATGTGAAAGGACCAGAACCCTGTACACAACTGGGCTGTGGCTAGGCATATACAAGGGCCATGGACTAGGGGAGATCTGTGAAGAAGACGAGATTGCAGCATAGGACAATATGATCCCTGAGATTAGGCACATTTCAACATAATTTGGAAGGAGCCTGAAAAGTGGTCTACACTCAGCAGAAAGATATGGATGTGAGATGTTGACTCCTCTACCCTCTCCCTCTATACTAAGTATACTTTGTGGCAGCAGGGAGAGACAGGAAAAATAATTCCAGTAGCAGTCTGCCACAATTGCTTGCAACCTATGCCAACTCACAAGGAAATCGAAATAATGAGTTCTGTTAGCTCCCAGTCCAAATTTTCTTCCATTCAGTGATGGCAACAAGCAGGAAGGACAGGTAGGGCAACTTGAATTCACCTATACTCAATTTACAGTAGGAAAAAAAAATGCCCCCAGTGCTCTAGGTAAGTGTTTCAGTGTCATATGTCATATGAATGACGCTGGGTTCTTTTTAACATGCAGCTTCTGAGTCAGTATACCTGGAGTGGGGCCCGAGACACATTTTTTTTTTTTAAGATTAAAAAAAGTTTTTTAGATTTTATTTAAATTCAATTTGCTAGGATATAGTAAAGAGACTCTTTTCTTCTTTGAGATTTTATTTATTTATTCATGAGAGACACAGAGAGAGACACAGACACAGGCAGAGAGAGAAGTGGGATCCCTGCAAGGAGACTGATGCGGGACTCAAAACCAGGACCTTGGGAACACGACCTGAGCTGAAGACAAACTCTGAACCACTGAGTCAGTCAGGTGCCCCGAGACTCTGTATTTCTAACAAACTCCCAGATGATGCTGGTCCAGGGACCACACTTTGAGTGATGAGGACCTAGGGCACCCTGGCGCAGTGTGTCCTTTTATTTATCACCCAAGACTTTCCATATATGATTGCATGTTCTCTTTTGATACTCTCATGAGCCATCTTAATTTTCTCTAAAAGCTAGTGTTTACAAAAGCATGTGTACTTCTGCACAGGATTACAAATGACCTCATTTACATGTTTCTCACTTTCTGATAACAATATTGTTATCACAAGGACAGGTTCTCAAAATAGGGGAATATGGGAGAAAGATTATCATCTATTTGGGTCCTCTGCTCCATTCAGGAAATTTTAGTTCTTGGCTTGCCTCATTGTTTGGATCACAAAAAAATAAAAAATAAAAAATAAAAAAAATCACAATTCTTTATCCTCCTCCATCCTTTATCTTACCTGTTTACATTTGTCTAACTGTTCAAGGAAAATTCTCATAAATCCATAATTTAAGGCATTCTATTTAAGCTAGTGGAACACACAAAATGTTTCTGAGTGTGTATAATTATGTAATGATATCTTGCCATCATCCTTAATCAAATACATTCCATGTACGTATTATGTAAACTAATACAGTCTACTCCTCCTATATAATGTTTTCTGCTTTCATAGGAAGGGGAAAATAGTCCCTGAAAGAGTATAAGATATACTTGAATCATTCCTAAAGCAGTACCTTAGGGGTAATTACATGTCCTGGAAAGAAGAGATTGCTTGCATTTGTCTATCGCTGCATACAAACTACCCTATAAATCAGTGGCATAAAACAAAATTAATCCTATCTCCTATAGTTCTGTGGTTTAATGGGCTCAGCTGAGTGGTTCTCACTGGGATGTCTTAGTAAGTTGCTTCTTCAGTCTTAAGTTTGGTGCCTGAGCTGGAAGATTTGGAATAGCTGGAGGCTAGCTGGAAATCTCTTTCCGCATGGTGCCAATCCACATGGCTAGCATGGGCTTCCTTGTAGCACGGTTATCTCAGGGAAATTGGGCTTCTCAGGGGCTGCTGGCTTCCCTCAGAAAAGGGAAGCTTTTCCCTTTTCCCTTCCAAAAAACCCAAGCAGAAGCTAAATGTTTGCTTATGACTTCGCCTCAGGAGTTACATAGCAACGCTTCTGCATATTCTATTAGTCAAAGCAGTCACAGGCTAATCCAAATTCCAGATGAAGGTGATGCTCACATACTCGTGACCTCTGATGTTCCTAGGACTTCATCCCTGTCTATGAACCCCAAGAGCACTATGGCAGAAATGAATGAAGGATGTCATGATTGTTCCGGTAGACTTCTCTAGGGGCAACTTTACAACATATTAAAGCTTAGGGGTGAGGAAAGAATTACTAGAAGTCTTTGCAAAGGAATGGGGCATGAGGAAAGAAATACCTTGCTCTAATGGCCAGAAAGAGGTGGACATGTGAGATCGTTTACAGACAGGGATGAAGTTCTAGGAACATCAGAGGTCACAAGCATATCAGCATCACCGTAATAAAGTAGCTGAAATAGGACCCATGATAGATGTTACCTCTTAGTGATTATAAGACTAGGTACTGAAGTAAAACGGATTGTCCACGTTTGCAGTAGGTGATAGAGAGATAAATTTGCCCTCAGACTCCCTCTATTTTTTTTTTCCAAACTAGTGCTCTTTGAACTATGGAACTCTCTCGGTTCAGCTGAGATGTTGGTATGCTTAAGCAACATAAAAGGAAGCTAGAAGGCACTCGTAGAAGCTTGGCATTATTAATTATTTTCCTCCCCTTTGTTTCACATGTTTTTTTCAAGCTCTATGTTTCTGCTGATAATTATTTCTGGCATGCTAAGTTTATTATTCCTGGGTTTCCCACATAGAAACTTGTTTATTTAAGTTGTATCATATACCATATCTTGTGCTTTGTCTTCGTTGTAAATACTGTCCTGGGAAAACTGACTTGTACAAAGGAAGACTTAGAGATGTTGAGATTACTCTTATCATAATTGTTTAATTCTAAGAATGCTCTAGGTATTTCGTAGAACATGTAAATGCTGCTTTTTAAAAAGTCGAACATGCATTAAAACCACAACAAATTCACACAAAGCGGTGGCATAACGACTTCAAGATTGCCTGTTCTTGAAGAATATAAATGAACAAATAAATGCATAAATACATCTCATTATTACCGCCACTACTTGCAATCCCTATTTAAGGAGTTATTAATAATTTCCCAGAACCCTTCTTAAATGTCTTTGATTCTCAGAATCATTGTAGGAAATAGAATCTGTTCTGCTCCAGCCCATTAAATGGATATAATAGTTCTAGGAATTTAGGCATGAGGGACATGTAAAATGTCCAGGCACATGTAGCAGTGTCTGACTCCAGTACTCACTCAAGATTATCTCCTGGCTTTCACTCTTATCTCTGCAGCTCTTCAATCTCCCTGTTCTCATGCTCCACACCATGACATCCATGAGGAACCATCAGGAACCCACTTCTCTGGCTTATTAATGTTGGCCTGTCTCTCTTGACCTCTGAATTTGCTTGGCCACTCTGCTTGGACTCCTGGACCCTTCAGAGTGAAAAATTCTCCCACCAATATCACTAGCCTTGAGAAATCCATACTAGCTGAGTTATCTCATCAGCGAACTCAACAGAGGAGACTAATCCCGGCAGATACTGTTGCCATTTTACAAATCATGAAACAAAGGTGCAGTAAGATTAAGCAAAAGTTTAAAAGGTGCACCATTTCTCTGCGCTGCAGATGGAATTTGATTCCTAGTGTATCATTTTTTTCTGTTTCTCCAAGTGGCCTTGCTAAATGAAGTCTAAAAAAGGGAAATGACAGAGATCATAATTTGGCAGGATTTGTTGGAGAAAGTATGGGAAGGTAACGGTAGAAGGTGGTCTAGAGCTGGAACCAAGGGAAAGAGAGGCTCAGCTAGAAACCTGGGCTGAGAGAGGTGGCCGGAGGTTGAGTCTTGAATGGGGACACCCAGCTGACATGTGCTGGCGTAAGGGTCCCAACGCCATTGTGCCTGCCTCTAAAGTTGGTGTTTTTTCTGCTATGCCAGGCTGGTGAAATGTGACCGGACCTCAGTCCAATGGGCTTTATTACACAGTAGAGTGCCCAGTCCCAGTGGAAAAATGTACTGCTAGTTCACAGGCAGACTGCTAAGCATAAATGATGCTTCCTACCGACCATTTGTGGAGGGTTATACTAGACTGTTGTTTGGTGTCTCAATACTATTTTCACTCTTTTTCATGCTCTTTCCTCTACCTTAGGGGCTGGAAGCCCAGAGACCACAATTCCTAGACTCTCTTTCCAGAGGGTTCTAATTTAGAATCTACCAAGGGGAGGACTTTGTGTAAGATTTGGAAGACTGGGGGGAAGCTCGGGTGGCTCAGCGGTTTAGCACCACCTTTGGCCCAAGGTCTGATCCTGGAGTCTCAGGATCGAGTCCCATGTCGGGCTCCCTGCATGGAGCCTGCTTCTCCCTCTGCCGTGTCTCTGCCTCTCTCTCTCTCTCTCTCTCTCTGTGTCTCTCATGAATAAATATATAAAAATAAATAAATAAATAAATAAATAAATAAATAAATAAATAAATAATAAATAAATAAAAAGATTTGGAAGCCTGAAAAGAAAAAAAAAGCCATGAAGTACTCTTTTCCAACAGAGGTAGACGCCCATGGGGGTATGGAAGATGAGAAGATTTTGGGGGTCTCAGCAACAGCTCTTGTAGATCACCCACTTTGGTGTTGCAGGTTACTGAGATCATCACCTCCAGATACCTTGAGAGCCAGCAGTGGTCCTCCCTGACCTTCACCCCAAGACCTCCTCCAAAATTATTGCGAGGATCTATTTCCTGGTGTTAAATCCCTAGGATGGGGGGGTGTGGAAATGGGGGAAGGGGGTCAAAAGGTATGAAGAAAAAAACAATGAATCCCTTCCTGATAAAATGCCTAGCGTGTTCTTGGTTGGCCTGACTAAATTCTTGCTGATACAAAGACTCTGTGGGCGTCTCCTTAGAGTTCTATACACCTTCTCTCTTTCAGCCATCCCATTAAGCCTAGAATATTGGTGTTATTATTTCCATTTGAGAGATGAAGAAATTGAAGCTCGGAAAGCTTAATTGATTTGCCCAAGGTCACTCAACAGATAGATTTCTGAGCCTGGATTCAAATCTGGTGATTATACTCTTTACTACTGTACAAAACTGCCCATGCGACGAATAGCGTGGGTGTAAGCAGCGTAGGAGAGATGAGGAAAGCTCTGCAGGAATCTTCCCACCACGCTGACTGTTCTCAAGCAGCAGAGGTGCAAAGTGGGTCTTAATCACCTGAGGAGCATTTAAAATTTTACTTTTTAAAACTTTATTTCCCTCTTCAACCAGAACACATCAGAGCCTCCCCCCAGGGTGGTGGTGGCAGGGAGTGGTTAAAGATGAAATATTTTTGAATAAACTTTGATTTAAATGCTCTCTAGACACCAGGGCTCTCGATCTTCCACGTAGCTAGTTTATACTAGACACAATGATTCACCACCAGTGCCACCTGGGCTCACATTCAGTAAGCTCTGTCCAAGTCTGGTTGCGACACTGGTCGAGGTTGGGTTTTCAGGTAGAGGGAATGAATCAGTGACCTGGTCTGAAAGAGGCTGATGGTGAAGGATTCTGACACAGAGGCTTTTTAATAAATGTTGTTGACATCTTATTTACTCTTGGAAAAGTGTCTGAGAAGATATGCCTCTGTCTTCTGCCCAGGAAGCACCAAAATCGTCTGTCTGTGCAGCAACTGTCATTACAGCATTACGGAGCAGCAGAAGGAGTGTGGAAATTCAAGTTACATTTTATTGAATTGAAAATGAGGCCTAGAACTTTAATCAAATACTTCTCAAACGCTTTCCAGAGATGCAAGCTTAATGTGTCAAGTAACTCTCCAAATAGAGTCACTGCCTGCTGCATTACCGGAGTCTCTGCTAGACAGAAACATTTACCTTTGCCACCCATCTTCATTTTGCCTTCTGCCAGATTTCTGATTCCCTATTAGCAACCTGCTTTGTATCCACAAAGCTCTATCTCTTTTTCATATAGCAGTCTGTTAGGGAACGTTAGGGAATTAGAAGAGAATCACTCTTTGGATTACTAATCCTGCTTTTATATATTGCCTAGGACAATAGTATTGCCTCTCATCCTTAAAATGTTTTTTGTTGATTCATTTATTCAGTGAATATCTTATCAGATATTTATTCAGCCTGTAGTATTGTCAGGTGCAGTGTTAAAATCTGAGGCTACAACAGTCAACCAAACAGCTCTGGCCTTTAAGAAGATTTATGTACTGTACGTGTATGGGGGTGGCGGCGGGGCGGGGAGAGGCATGGGGAAGATCTAGAAACCACATGATTTGGACGGGACCAGTATTAGTTCCATTCTGATAAAGGAGTCTAGGCTTAACCTGCATAAACATTTAATTCATTTCAAGAGTGTAAATTTATTGGGGCGCCTGGGTGGCTCAGTTGGTGAAGCGTCCAACTCTTGATTTCGGCTCAGGTCATGATCTCAGGGTTGTGAGATCGAGCCCCACATTGGGCTCTGAGCCAGGCATGAAACCTGCTTAAGATTCTCTCCCTTTTCTCTGATTGACTTATTTCATTCATTTGGGGAATATAAAAAATAGTGAAAAGGAATAAAGGGGAAAGGAAAAAAATGAGTGAGAAATATCAGAAAGGGAGACAGAACATGAGAGACTCCTAACTCTGGGAAACGAACTAGGGGTGGTGGAAGGGGAGGTGTGCAGGGGGTGGGGGTGACTGGGTGACGGGCACTGAGGGGGGCACTTGACGGGATGAGCACTGGGTGTTATTCTATATGTTGGCAAAATGAACACCAATAAAAAATCAATTTAAAAAAAAGATTCTCTCCCTCCCCCTCTCTCTCTGCCGCTCTCCCCTCTCCCTTTCTAAAGAAGTCTTAATTTATTGAAAATATTTATAGAATATTTACTATGTGCAGAGCATTGCACTAGATGCTGGCATGAAGAAAAAAAAAAAGATTAGTAAGAATCAGTCCCTGCCCTCAAAGAGTTCAGTCTGGGGTGAGAAACAATTGGATAAAATAAGACAAAAGGCAATATACACGTTGATGCAAAGCATATGGCGCATCTCCAGAGGGGTCAGGGACAACTTGATCTGGGTCTTGAAGGTTGAGGAGTTTTGCCAGACTGAGGAAGAGAGGAGTGCAATCCAGAAGATGGAAAAGCCTGGGCAAAGTCACTGAGGTAGGCTGTAGGATGGTGCTCGTTGTCGAGACTGGATCTCAGTCTGGCGTAGCACCAGCACCAGAATTTGGAGAGCTAACCTAGCAGAACTTGACTGAGTGATGACAAGCAACATGACCCTATCCTTAAAAACAAAGAAGCTGCGCCTGCAGCAGTGTCCTCACCAGCACATGACCTTGAGTGTGAGAGGTCTATACTATCACTAAGGTGACTTTCAAAAAATTCTTTAATTGGATCAAACTTTTTTTCCTACGTCAGCTTCTGAAATCAAGACTGTTCAGGACCTCCTCCCTTTACAGATTCCCTAATGAATTCATGATCAAAGTTCCTACCATGTTTTCCTATTGTTACATTTACAGATTTCACCCATCAACCAGATACTCACCATGATTCTTCTCTAAGAATAGCTCTGCTCTGAGGCACCTGGGTGGCTCAGTCCGTTAAGCGGCTGCCTTTGGCTCAGGTCATGATCTCCAGGTCCTGGGATCGAGCCCCGGGTTGGGCTCTTTGATCAGTGGGGTGTCTGCTTCTCCCTCTCCCTCAGTCCCTCCCCGTGCTTGTGCTCTCTCTCTACCTTTCTCTCAAATAAATAAATAAAATATTTAAAAAAGAAAAAAAAAGAATAGCACTGCTCTTTGCTTCCTTACTGAAGGGGAGTTTACAGTCTTTCTTATCCACTTTCTCTTGTTATATATTGAGAAAATGGGAGATCCTTCCAGCCAAAGAACTCAGGAAACTTGGCTAATATTCCTTCTGCTGCTAAGCTCCCATATTCCTAATTAGATTTTCAAATGTGGTGAAAGTGGCGCTGGACTTTATGTAAGACAGGTCTGGGTTCAGATATCAGCCCTGTTCACTGCCTAACTGCAACGTTGGGCAAATGAATACCCTAAGATCTTTGAGCTTTAGTTTCCAACTTTGTATAAAAGGGTTAATAACACCTACTAAATGCAGTTATTGTGAAGGTTGAAATGAAATAACATAGGTTAGAGTGCACTAAAATAATTGAATTCTATTACAAATCCATTTTTTTTTCCCATTTTGTTAACTTTTAAAAAGAAGATTTTATTGATTTATTCATGAGAGATAGAGAGGCAGAGACAGTGGAAGAGGGAGAAGCCGGCTTCCTGGAGGGAGCCCAATGCAGGAGTCGATCCCAGGACCCTGGGATCACTCCTTGAGCCAAAGGCAGGCCCTCAACCACTGACCCACCCAGGTTCCCAGGCAACTAATAATTACTTCAGCTCTCTTTCCAGAGAAATGTCATTCTTGGTAGCTAAACTTTTTTTTTTTTTTTTTTTTTTTTTTTTTTTTTTTTTTTTTTTTTAGCTAAACTTATCTATTTGCTCCTAGAACAGGGATTGGCAACTTTTTTTTTTTCTGTAGGGCCATACAGTTAATATTTTCAGCTTTGCAGGCCATATGTCTACAACTTCTCTCCACACTGCTGTGATAGCAAGAAAGCAGCCTATAGACAATACATAAATGAATGGGCATGGCTATGTTCCAATAAAACTTTATCTACCAAAAAATGTCTGCAGGGCCATATTGGCCTGTGGCCACAATTCTCTGATGCCTGTCTTAAAACACAGGAGAGGGCATTGCACGGAGAAAAAAAAAACAAAACCAAACTTTTTATAGTCACAGATTTACATCTTAAATTTGTCACCAGCCAGCTCCTCAATCTTCGGCCATTTATTTAACTCCCTCCTGTGCCTCAGTTTCCTTATCTGTAGAATATAGACAATAATAGTACCCACTTCATGGCAGTCTTAATAGAATTAAAAGACATAATGTTCAGTCAGAAATGTGATCCAGCAGGGTACTTGAGTGGTGCAATCGATTAAGTGACTGACTCTTGGTTTCAGTTCAGGTGGTAACCCTGGGGTCGTGAGACTGAGGCTCCCTCCACCCCATTGGGTTCCAGACTCAGTGTGGAGTCTGCTTGAGATTCTTTCTACCTCTCCCTCTGCCCCTCATGCTTGTCCTCATGCTCTAACATAAATAAATAAATCTTAAAAAAAAAAAAAAAACGTGATCCAAAGGGTCACCAGTATATGATTGTTTGTTTGCTTACTTATTTAGGAGAAGGATGTTTTTATTGCATTCGTTGGTTCCTCCTCTCCATTTCTTCTTCTTGCTTCCCTTCCTCATTCACTCATCCTGCTGGCTACGATCCCACCCATGCAATTTCTCTACCTGGCACATGTGATGTTAATGGAGCCTACTTGGCTTCCCTTCCTACTCCCTACATATAAAGTTAGCTTTATTTTTCCTGGAAAATTTTAATACCAGAGAAAGACAATATGTAAATTGGTGTGACATATCTGTGCATGGGAGAGTAGTAGAACATACCGCTTATAGTCACAGTACAAAATGTTTTATTTGAAAATACTCAGTTGAATTTGGAACAACAATAATCTACTTGACTCAAGAAAAACAGAGACTAATAATGCTTCGAATAAGTCATTCTTAATAAGTATAATATCACCATGATCAACTATTAATCTAGGTTTCTTTGGATGAATTGGTCATGGAGATACTATTTTAAGAGCCAAATTATAAATTGGGTGTAGAGCTAATCAGCCCAGTGGCCAAAATTGAATCTACAATTTTTCAATCTGGTTCTGCTTATGTCTGGAGGCACCCAGCAGGCTGAGGAAAGGAGAATGGGAAGCCTGATTTTTATTATCTCTATGCACCAGGTACTCCACGAGGGTCTTTGTGTATGTTATCTCACTTAATTGCCACAGTTAAGAGTCTATCATTAATACTTCAAAGGTGAGAAAGCTGAGACTCAGAGTTTAAAGTCAATTACTCAATATCACATGGCAAGTAAGTGGTGGAACTCATAATAAACCCAGGTATGGCCCACTCTGTACCATACTGTTTACCTTCTCACTTTCATTGGCTTGATCATTTGGTAAAAAAGATCAAAATTAATGAATGCCCCATTAGTCAAAACAGCCAAATCAGCCTAAGTATGGTGGGTGCTCATCTCTGAAAGCTAACAATTGTTGCTTTTGCACAGCCTGGATGTCGAAACCTGCTGTGGATTGATCTATCACAGCTGCTAATGCAGGACATGAATGAGTGAGCCCGGGCATGATGCTGTGGCCAACTTCTCTGGCCCAGGGAATCCCAAGGGGGGTGGACAAATCAAAAGCATAGCTCATGGCTGGGTTTGCCAACACTGTTGCTGAAAAAAACTCGGATAAACTCATCGCAGGAGAAGTTGATAACTCAGGAGAGGAGGGTTTGGAAAAGAGAAAGGGAGAAATTTATCTTGGATGCTGGCAGCCATGGGAGGTGGCAGGCTCAAAGCTTCACAACCGACCTCTCCCCAGCAGGATGGACTCCTAGACGTTTATAGAGGTTCAGGGGGGTATGTGCAATAAAGTGGGCAGGGAGCATGTGACTTTGGGTGGGGGGGGTCTGTGTGTGTTCAGCCCGTGATCATAGACACGTGTTGGGTGTGGTCTTCTAGACATCCCATTGCCTTCAGGGCTTTTCTGGTCTGGTGGTTGGAACGTTCCAGTCATTGTCAATGCCTCAAGAAAGTGCAATAAGAAAGAAGCGCAATGGGTTTTAACTTTGAGCATGAGTTGGGTGGTCTTGTCTATTTCTGGTTTTAACCATTGGGATCTATAGTTGAGCAAGAGGGCTCACTGACAATTGCACTCTACGAAATATCTCCTAAAACGTTTTTCTTGTTCCTTAAACTATTAGGCCACATTAGACTTGGAAGTTGCCCCCCCTGATCTCAGAACGTAGCTCCTTGAAGGACTTTTGTTACTTTCTCTGGAAAGTAAGTGTTGACACTTGAAAGAAAGGCACCTCCTCCCGTGGTTTCGTTGTTTACTGAAGGACCCACACCCACATTTTCCTCAGATCTCTTGGGACACTCCTGGAAGCTTCCTGACTGCTCCACCTTCTTGCCCCAAATCTTTCCCAAGAGGAGACGAGTTACGAATAAGTGTTTGATTTGCATGAATAACGTGTGGAGTGAAAAGGTGACAAGATGTTATCTTAAAGCCACTTCAATGTGGAAACCCCAGGGATGGGAACAAACTAAAAAAAAAAAAATCCAAAATTATCTTAATTTGGAATAATTTATTTTTTATTTATTTTATTTTATTTTATTTTTTTATTTTTTTTAAATGTTTATTTATTTATGATAGTCACAGAGAGAGAAAGAGAGAGAGGCAGAGACACAGGCAGAGGGAGAAGCAGGCTCCATGCACCGGAAGCCCGATGTGGGATTCGATCCCGGGTCTCCAGGATCGCGCCCTGGGCCAAAGGCAGGCGCCAAACCGCTGCGCCACCCAGGGATCCCAATTTGGAATAATTTAAAAAGCCTTCCTCCTGCAAGTGTCAGAAAGACTATCATGCTCCCCTTTCCCATGGAGATCCCCCGTGGATTCCAAATGAAACTGGCTTTGCAGAAAGCAAAGAGACAGGTGTAGTCCCACCTAGGTACAGCATCCACAATTGCATATACTTAGACATACCTGCACTCATCATTGTGTGTTGAAAGCCCCCCTCCCTTTTTTTGCTGCTTCATTAATTAATATCATTCTGGACTGTGTATTCAGAGGCCTTTTTTCCCCTGTTTTTGTTTCCCCTTTGTAGCTAATCAAGTGGGTCTACTCTTTGTGCTTATGCCTGCTTATCTGCTATAACTAATTAGCAATCACCTAAGTGTGACTAAGTGATCGATTAGTGTTATTGAGCATTACAAGCCTCAATTTGCTAAGTGTTCTCATAGGATTGCAGATACATAATAATCGTTTCGGAAAAGATACCTGCCCTCTGCTTCTCCATTTTGCTCGCCAAACTAAACCCTACCTGCCTTACGGTTGTGGAGACCATCTAAATAATTTTCGTGAAAGTTTAGTGAAGGCATTGAATAATTGTTCAAGGAAAATCTAGTGTATTAAGAAATGATGCATCACTTGGAACGGAAGTACAATTTTCTTCCTAAGCATATGGTTTTCACACTCACAGGAGAAATGTTTGTTTTGTCAGTCAGTGGCACCACCTATCTCAATTATAAATTATGGAATCATGTCAATGAGAGGAGATACTTGTGAACAAAATCCATATGGTGCCACCATCAGAGAGAAACACGAAATGGAATAGAGGCAGTGTGCTTTGTTTCCCACCTTCACGATGGCCTGAAAGGATTATTATTCCAGGAATAGGCTTTAGAAGCCACAGGATGCCTGTTTAAGTGTGGCAACAAACAGACACACAGAAGTGTCATAAAGAAAACCACTGCATTGGGCTTGAGTTATAAGATTCAGGGCTCAATCCTGCTTGGCTTCCTTATTTAGAGATTATCATTTGGGAAACAAATGTCACAAAAGAAACCGTTGAAAAATAGGTTGCCTTTTTTATGCTGTAGGCTCATAATTTAATGGAGACTTACTTGTAATTTCATAGCTAAGGCACAAGAGTAAGATTATATCAACTGCTCAAACAGCTGGGGGGAGTCTACATGGAATATATGCAGAGTACATTTTTTCAAATAACATCCCACCCCCCTTGTTTTTTCTCAGAGAGTTGTTTTAATGTAGTGAAATTTCCAGAATAAGTATGTGGTGGAATGAGGTGAGGAACAAAAGCAAATGTATACCTAGAAAATCTAAACCTAGTGCCTAGGAACTTAGATTCTATCGAAATGAGGCAGACATAGCATAAAGTGCAGTGGCATAATGTGCTATATTTGAGACTTTGAAGGGCCACCATGGGGCACAAAAGATCACGTTCCTCTCTCTCTCACCAAACTCACCCCAATACACGTCTAGCTTTAGAGAGCACAGCACATTCTCTGCGCCCAACACACTTTTCACTTTTTTTAATAAAGATTTTATTTATTCATGAGAGACACAGAGAGAGAGGCAGAGGGAGAAGCAGGCTCCCTGCAGAGAGCCCGATGCGGGATTCGATCCCAGGACCCCAAGATCGCGACCTGAGTCAAAGACAGATGTTCAACCACTGAGCCACCCAGGCGTCCCCAGACTTTTCTTTTCTTTTCTTTTTTTTAAATTATAGACCTAAGAACCAATTTGGGATGCACATATGTCTAGTAGCCTATGATGATGCCTCGTTCTGTTTTGTTGTGTTTGCCAAAAGTAGTTCTATCATCTACCTTATGCTTCAGAATTGATTTTTTAAAAGAGATTTTATTTATTTATTCATGAGAGACACACAGAGAGAGGCAGAGACATAGGCAGAGGGAGAAGCAGGCTCCCTGCGGGGAGCCCGACGTGGGACTTGATCCCAGGACCCCGGGATCCTGACTTGAGCTGAAGGCAGACGCGCAACCACTGAGCCACCCACGCATCCCCCAGAACTGATTTTTAAATAAAATTCTCCCTTAACAAAGCAATATCATCATTAAGTATTATACAAAATATTGTTCAAAGTGATACACCGTGGGTGCTGTTGGGCAGCATGTCACACTGGAAAGCAGGACATTAGGATAAAACAAGCTTGGATTTGAATTCCAGGTCTGCCACACTCTTGCATTGTGCTCTCGTGCAATACTTTTGTGACAGTTTTCTCTTTTCTTAAAGACTTCATTTATTTGAGAGACAGGGAAGAGACAGAGTGGGTAAGAGGGAGAGGGAGAGGGAGTGTGAAGTAGATTCTGCGTTGAGCACAGAGCCCTATGTAGGGCTCGATCTCATGACCCTGAGATCACAACCTGAGCCAAAACCAAGAAGAGTTGGATGCTTAACCAACTGAGCCCCCCGGGTGCCCCTTGCGATAGTTTCCTGCACCTCAGTCCCTCCATCTGTAAAATCATTATAGTAATAGTACCTGGAGTTGTTGAGAACATCGAGTGAGCCAATGCATGTAAAATGTCTGGAAAAATAAAAAGAGAGATGTGTACTCCAGTATTTGCTGGACTTCCAGAAGATCTCTAGTAAGACTAGAGCCTCTGTTCTGCTTGTGTGTCTGAGGTCCTCCCACCTCACTGCCATAATCAAGCAGTCAGATCTACTTTTTTTCCCCAACACGTTCTCTCAAGTGTGTTCCATGCCACAGCTCTAGGCAATGCTCTACCCAAGCTCTACAGTGACTTCCTGTGTGCTAGAGCCTCTCTACTCAGAAGCCCTCACTGCCGCTCTCTCTCAACAGAATCTGGGAAATCCAAGCTCAAGGAAGCCATTTTATGTTAAGCTGAAATCTTTCTCCAAACCACCTGTTTCCCTCATATTATGTTGTTGCTCCTATTGATGTCATAGCCACACATTTCATATTTAGTTATCAACCATCTATTAGACGGTAAAGCACATGGTGTCTAGGAATGCTTTTTTTAAAAAAACATATTTTCACTGAGATGAATAAGTGGGTCATCTATATTGTGTAAGGACAGACTGCTGGCAGTGTTGCCCACAGGGACAGTGAGTTGCACTTGAGTCAGAAAAAAAGTAAACGTTTTGTAATGTTATGAGATATATGCAGATCCTACTATAGCTGATGCAACTATATGGGACCCATTTACAATATATGAAGAGGTTAAAAAAATGGTGCTGTCATTTTGAGTTATGTTCAAATACAAAATCTGGCTCCAGATATTACCTTGGAGGAAAAAAAGAAATTCTCATTGCATCTTGGGACACATTATCCTTGAACCTAATTTTTCAGCCAAGTAATGATCCCTATGTTTCTTTTTTAGATCATATTACTCATCAAGTTATTTATGAGCTGGGTAAGATGCTAAAATGGTTTTGGCATACCCGAGGAACATCAGTTGTGAATTGCTGGTCCTAGTTAAAATGGCATGCTGTCTTTGACCTTCCTCATGTTTTGAGATAACTTTAGATGGTTAACTCAGTTATTGAAATTTTTGACAAGTTTATTTACAGAACTCAATGCGTGTCTTGCTATGGTAACCCCAGGAGAGAAACCACCTCAAAACATTTATCTCCTGGACCAAGTTAAGCAGTCAGAACGACACACTATCGTTCCCAAAGAATAACAGTACAAACAACAGAAGTCGCAGCTATCTTCAAATATTATAGATTACACTTATGAATATTGCTATATCGCAACAAGGCTAGATGATAAGCATCTGGATAATAGCAGTTAATGCATTTTTATCTCCCTTCTCCATTACTTCCTATAATGGAGTCTGGCAAAATAGCAGGTGTTCAGAAATTCCTCCTGCTTGGTCTTAGCGTCTTACATTTATAGTAAGAACGTCACACTCAGAAGTGCGGGCTTCCAGAGGGACAGCCTGATGTTCTTTCCCTTATGCTTTGAAATATAGTTTCCAGAAGAAAACAGTAAACTCAGAAAGGTTCGAACATCAAACACCCTCATTTCCATGAGGGTATGGAAGTGCCTCTCATTTACCTGTAAATGGTGAAAATGGTGAAGTGTGTGTGTTTGTGTGTGTGTGTGTGTGTGTGTGTGTGTGTGTGTGTGTGTGATAGGAGAGTGGGGTTGATAGTGGAAGGACACATAACCTCACGGATATCAAGTTTCTGTCTTCTTGTAGAATTACAGATCCATTTTGTTATAGCCTTGACAAAAGTTGGTTTATGTAGGATAGTTACTTATCTGGAAATGGAGTCTCGGCTAGATAATTACCAGTACTGCACTCTTTTAGCAACTTTATGGATGATACCCTTGTGCGTGCGTGTGCGTGGGAAGAACTGGACAATTTATCTTGCTCTATCCAAGTCAGCACCTCAATAGAAAGTGGTCACTTTCAGGAGAAAACAAAAAGTCTTTTAAAAGGAAAAAAAAAAAAAAACATTCTTCCTTTATTCTCATAGCCTCAGAGTAGTACAAATTATCTTACATTGAATGTAAGAAAACTTACCTTGCTAAGATAAAAAGATCAGTAATAGAGGGCACTGACATTTAAAATAAATCATGCCAATTCAGCCAATTATTTTTGCTTTTATTTTGCATTCCCTTGTTTGGAGAACAAGAATTTCCTCGCGAATTTTTTGATGAGAATCATACTAAGTGTAGCTTGTCTATGAGGTTGAAACAGAACATCAGTGATTGCCATTAAGGACTTAACAGTCCAGTGAGGGAGCTAAGAATAGATTTAAAACCATAACAGGCAATATAAAAAAATATCTAAATAGTAATAGAGAATCTATTTTCTGAATCTTCTGAGGGACCTTCCACTTGTAGTTAAGAGGCTCTGGAAAGGACTCACGGAGGTAGCTTTGAACACGGCACCAATTCATGGGTCAGATATATGCATATCAAGCCTGGGGCAGGCTCTGCAGGCAGCAGTTGGTTACTATGAGGAGATGGATTTAAATGAGTTGAAGGCAACTTAAGTTGGAAGCACATTGGGAACATTCTCGAAAGTCATTCTAAGAAAATCGGAGTTACAAATATTTAATATATCATTAAATAATATCATCATAATAAGTAGAATTCAGAGACACAGATACATCCCAAGTCATTCTCCCTGCAGCTAGAGGGATCTTTTGGAAACAGAGATCTGACCATGTCAACTCTTTTGCTTATTTTTCTCTCTAATCTTGGGCAAAAAGTCCCCGGAGTTTTTAAAAAGAGTATTCATTCATTCGTTTAAGGGAGAGAGAGAGAGAGAGAGAGAGAGAGAGATCGAGAGAGGAAGAGAGAGCCCACAAATAGGGGGAGGGACAGAGGGAGAGAGAGAAACAGATTGCCCATTGAGCTCACAGCCGATGTGGGGCTTGATCCCACCACCCTGAGTTCATGACTTGAGCCCAAACCAAGTGTCCAATGCTTGACCGACTGAGTCACCAGGTGCCCCCAACAGAGTCACAAAATCTTAACATGCCTACTAGGCCCTGCTTGACCTGAGCCTTTCCTCTCTTTGCTGCTTCGTTCTATAGAACTTTCCCCTGGAAAGCAGCTCTTGTCCTGGCTGGAAATATACCTTGTTATTTCCCACATCCAGGTCTTCACATACCCTTTCTGCTTGGCAAATTCTTCCCACTGAACTTTGACTGGCTCACTGTTACTCACGCTTCAAAGCTCAGCTAAAACACCACTTTCCTGGGGCTCCTGTCTGGGTCAGGAATAAACCCTGTCGTCTACTCTCCTAGCAAATGTCCTTCGTAATATTTAGCATAGTTTGTCATATAAAATGATCCCATGGATAGCGACTAATATTTACTGAGCAATCATTATGCACCGGGCACTATACTAGCTGCCTAATGAATGCTTGTTGAAAGGATACAGGAGTGAAGAAATAAACCAATCAATGGAGTTAACCCCAGAGTATACATTAATCACTCAGATTTCATCAAGTGTTAAGTCCTCACTTCCTCTTAACTCCCAACATAAAATTCCCATATGACAGCTGGAAGTTGTAGTTTGTCCCTCAAATATACAGGACCTTCAGGCAGGTCTAGTGTGTTCCATAAATTATTCCTGGGTGTTACTCAGAAGAAAGCTCATACCATACAATATCTGGATAATAATGGTTAAAATTTATTGGGCGATTGCTATGTTCCAGGAACGGTGTACATATATCTTACATATGTACACACATGAAATATCTATGTATCCCTCTATTCCCACGTGTGTGTGTGCGTGTGCATGTGTGTGTGTTCATTTCGCCTTCACAATACCCAACAAGTCTGATTTAGTGTCACCGTGTGTTACAAAGAGGAATTAAAGACCTTGTAAGTTAAATAAGGTCTCCAAGGTCTCCGCATGGTAGATCCCAAAATGAGTTGGGGGGGCGGGATCTGCAAACTTCCTAGTCCCACTGAGCACCTTTCTCGGAGTTCCTCCTCCTGTCTGCACGCATATTTGGGGGACTAATCTGCCTCCTCCCCAAAGCAATTGCTCTTAGGTAACATGTCTCCTGTTAATAGGATTGTCGGCGCGCGGAGGGGGGGAATACAAGGTGCCCAGTTAAACTTGAATTTCAGCAGATAATTGTTGAATATAAATGTGTCCCAAATATCGTAGAGAAGATACACTAAAAATGTACTTGGCTTTATATGAAATTCCAATTTAACTGAGCATCCTGTAATTCTATTTGTTCAACCTGGCCACTCCACTGAACAAAATCCAGTCCCTCAAATTCCCCAAGGTCAGAACATGGAGACAGTTTCCCTCTCCTCTGGCGATGGCCTGGCTCTCCACTCCTGGTTTCCTATCTAGTAAGCTGTAGGGAACTATTTTTGTTTCCTGTTTCTGCTTTGCTAGTCCCTTCTAAGTGGGTCTCTTGCCTCCTTTTCCATAGCGCAGCACAAATTTTTCTCTTAATCTCAGCTCATTTCAGTACCACACATACGTACGCCTCCTCCTCGCTCTCATGCCTATGCCCTCCTCTCTCTTTCTAAGCCCATTTCACTCCCTCATCTCTCAACAAGTTATAACTTACGAGGATTAAAAGAAAACTGGCAACTTCCCAGTGTAATTGGGTCCCCATCTGGAGAAGAAGCTTCTTAATTTCCATTCCTTTTTTCCCCTACCTCAATTCGGAGCACATGGTTCTGTAGGTAGTTGATACTCAGGAAAGATTTGATTGCCAAACGTTATCTATTTCTTCATAATGTTCTTTGTGGGTATGTGCTTACGCAGCACATTTCTTCTGTGGCAGGAACTTAGCAGGTTGCTCAGCGTGGCAATTATCAGGAACTTTCTGGAAGAGAAAGGATGGGTAGGCCACCTTTTATTTTCTAGGGCCTTGTGAATCCTGGGAGGTCAAGAGTGAGAACTCCTCATAGATCAGCAGACCATCAGAGCCAGAAGGTCCTCAGAGTTGGCCCAATGCCACCTCTTATGAAACTCAGACCAAACATGACTGAGGTTCACCAAGGAGGTGACCAGTTTGAGGTCAGAGGGAATCCTCAGCTAATAACATACAGTCGTCAGGTTGGGTGGTCGAAAAAACTGCTAAGGTGGACTCACTATTTGAATCTGAGCTCCAACACTCGACAGCTGCATGATACTTGAGACATCTTTTATCCTTCTGGCACCTTAACTCACTTGTGTCTGAAACAGAGACAACGATATTGAGCCATCTACCTCACAGAGTTGTTTCAAGGATCAAGCGAAATAAGGTAGGTGACAGCCTTCTGCAGGCTGTGAAGTATGTATGATATGAACACGAAGGAAGAATTTGTAGCCACTCCTCACTGAAGCAAGGATCAGAGCTGGTGAATTTGAGGTGGCCACTTTGTCTGGGTTAATGGGGAGTCAGTGCCCCAGCCCTGAGTTAGAGCCCTCTCTTCCAGATATGGGTTCTCTTAAACAAATATTTAACACAAGCTGCTCTGATCATCTGTAGTAATTAAAAAGATGAAAGGTTTTTTTTTTCTTTCTTAATAATAATGTATTAGCCTCAGCAGTCTGACCAAATTCCAGTCTCAGTAATTGTCTTCTTCTTACTATTCTTTAATGAGGTTCAAAAGGTTAATTAGTTGTTTGCAAAATACTAACGTACTTAATGGAGGTAATCTAGCAGGCCAATATCTAAATGTAGACCTTTATTGAATGACTAGTAAGACAGTTGATATAAAGACCTAAGAAACTGACAGTTTTTATTAATGGTCTATTATCTTAATGCAAGGTGATTTAAAAATAAAAACAAAGACATTATGATAAAGAGTGACACAGCGAGCTTAAAGATTAGGAAGGAATTTTCAATGTTGGCTTAAGACTGTCAAGACAAAAACTAAATATCTAAAAAAATAATGAAATATAATATCACATTGCTCTTGGGATTGAAAGAAATTGACGGATGGGCAAGGCAGTAATTTGTATTGACTTAAATTACAAACCATGTTAGGACCCTGCTCTATCCCCAAAGAGGGGAATGTGTTCTGTTTGCGTAGCTGTACATGGTCATAGCCTACTGGAATCGATTTCTTACAAATTTGGCTTGACTCATTTAGAAGTCAGTTTACATTATACATGCACACAATTATATTCTCTATGTATACCCATTGAGAAGCAGTGTTTCTTATTTTTTTTTTTGTTTCTTTGTTTGATTTTTACTTGGTTACTTTTCAGGCACATTTTGTAAAAGGTATAATAAGCTGGAGAATGCGTGAGCAGAAAGGATCTGAGCTCAGGTGATTGGTATGTGAATTTTTCAGCATATTGCAGGTGCTTGGCCCTAAGGACAGTGATGCATGATTGGAAGATAACTTGAAAATCTGAAATTGTCTTTGCATCACACAGACACACACACGTGTGCATCTAATTCATTTTAAAATTCATGAATGCAATCTGTTATGGTCGCGCAACTTTTTTGTCTATCGTTCATTTTTTTTTTCTTGCAACGATCACCTGTAATTTTATGTCAGGTGAGGGAGAGAGAGAGAGCTGACTGAATAAGACAGAAATGGAAGCCCGTCCTGTGTGTTTCCATAGAAAACTTAAACACATTTCACAAAAATAAAACTGATGATAAAATAGGAATAGAGAAACAGAAAACTGGAAAAGAAAAATGTGCTGATCACAAGCTCAGTTGTATTTCCTGATAGCCATGGAGGAAAGGAGACACAGTTGGAGCCAAGAGATTCTGTTAAAGGAAAGAAGTGTTAACATCCCTCTAGAGATATATTTTTTCCAGAACTAAATAAAAAATGGCTTATGACACTGAGTAATATACATATATATTATATATTCATGCATATGTATATATAATGTATATTATGTATATATATTACATATATATAACATAATGTAAAATAAATTATCCTGCCCAATGATGCTATGGGGGAAAAGAGAATCCATGGAACTGTTACTCCAGGCTGCCCCATGGGGATAAGAAAGCCTGCTGGTCTGACCGAAGACTGGCCAAAGGACTGCAACTTTCTGGTGATTGCACTTGTTTCCAGTACAGGACTTGAGGTACCATGTGGAATGGACATGAAATGCATGACCCTTAAAATACTTCCCCTAAATATTCTTTTTTGACAAGAAGAAATACTTTATGACAGCTTTAAATTAATATATGAGATTCTTAAGGGACCTGTGCAAACTCTAGGCAAAATGTAGAATATGTATAGAACCACCTCATAGCCATTTAAAAGCTCGTAAAAGAGGCATGCCTTCCCTTACCTAGAGAAATCGCTTTCAGGAAGAACTATCACAAGCTGACATTTGCCCAGGACCCAGAGGAACAATCAACCCACTTAGAACAGGTGCCCATTAAGCCAGTGGCGGAGAGCCAAACTTCTTGAAAGAGTTGTCAGTTTTTACTGTCTTTCCTTTCTGGCCTCCCACTCACTTCTCTTCTCCATGCAAGTGGACTCAGCTCCCCACCACTCAACCGGAACTCTTCTTGATAAGGGCTCTGTGATCTCTGTTTTGCTACATTCAGTGGATACTTTTCAGTTTCATTGTCCGTCTGTCCTTCCTTCCTTCCCTCCTTCCCTCCTTCCTTCTTTCTTTCTTTCCTTCCTTCCTTCCTTCCTTCCTTCCTTCCTTCCTTCTTTCCTTCCCATCCTTTCTTCCCTTCCTTCCTTCTTTCCTCCCTCCCTCCCTTCCTTCCTTTCCCTCTTCCTTCCTTCCTTCCCTCCTTCCCATCCTTCCTTTCCTTCCTTCCTTCCCTCCTTCCATCCCTCTTTCCCATCCTTTCCTTCCTTCCTTCCTTCCTTCCTTCCTTCCTTCCTTCCTTCCTTCCTTCTCTCCTTCCCATCCTTTCTTCCTTTCCTTCCTTCCTTCCCTCCTTCCCATCCTTCCTTTCCTTCCTTCCTTCCCTCCTTCCCATCCTTCCTTTCCTTCCTTCCTTCCCTCCTTCCATCCCTCCTTCCCATCCTTTCCTTCCTTCCTTCCTTCCTTCCTTCCTTCCTTCCTTCTCTCCTTCCCATCCTTTCTTCCTTTCCTTCCTTCCTTCCTTCCTTCCTTCCTTCCTTCCTTCCTTCCTTCCTTCCTTCCTTCCTCCTTCCCATCCTTCCTTTCCTTCCTTCCCTCCTTCCATCCTTCCTTCCCATCCTTTCCTTCCTTCCTTCCTTCCTTCCTTCCTTCCTTCCTTCCTTCCTTCCTTCCTTCCTTCCTTCTCTCCTTCCCATCCTTTCCTTCCTTCCTTCCTTCCTTCCTTCCTTCCTTCCTTCCTTCCTTCCTTCCTTCCTTCTTTCCTGCCTTCCTTCCCTCCTTCCTTCCTTCATTCAGCAAATCCTTGCAGAGTGATAAGCATCTGTCAGGCACTCCTAGATAGAAAGACAGGTATCAATTAAGTCATATAATTTCATCGATAAGTGGAACAAAGAGAACAGGGCACTACAAAACCACACGACAAAGGGCTTCACTAAATCAGGGGGAATTGACCTGTCTGCCACATTTGGCATCTGTGACATCACACTTCCTCAGCCTTTCCCTCCTTCTTCACTGGCTGCTCCGTCTCTGTTTCCTTGCCAACAACACTTTCTCTGTTTGACCTTTAAATATTTGCTAAGGACAGTCATAGTTTACACAGGCCAGTTCTGGTTTGTGCTTGCCGCTTTGGCATGATTATTAATAGCTTCCCCTTTAACTCTCAAAAGACTCTGGGTTTGGACCATAAATGACATAGTCACCCTTTATCTGGGTGACCTCATTTAGTGTTGAAGCATTAAATAGCACATATATAAGCTGATGACTCCCAACTCTTTCTCTAACTTGGCACCTTTTTTTTTTTTTTTTTTTTCTGAGCTACTGACCTGTATGTTGAACTGCCTTCTCAGTAACTCCAATTTGATCTCTCCCTGGGAGCTCAAGCTCAGCATGGCCAAAACGGAATTTACTTTGCTGTCCCTACCATCTATCTAGTTGTGGAAGCCATAAACCTGGCATGCAACCTTGAATCCTTCCTCTCTGACATATCCCTGTAGTCAACCACCCACCGGAAGCTCTACAGCACATTCTAAACATACCACACAGCTCATGATGGGAAAGGCAAGTCTCTGAGCTGTGCTCTCAATTTTCACCCCCCAACCCCCACGCCACCCCATGTCAGTTCCCTTGTCCAAACGGTAGTCAGAGTGGTCTTTCCAAATCTCATTAAATCACTAGCTTGTTGAAAACTCTACAGATTTCTCATTGAATTCAGAGTAAGGAACAACATCTTCATCACAACCCTATCTGAAGTTCTCACTTCATTTTGCAGCCAATCCCACTTTTGGTGGCTACACTCCAGACACCCCACTCTGCACATACAGATTTTCTATCTGGGACACTCTACCTGCCTTTCCCATGCAAATATCACTTTCCCAAAGAAGGTCACATATCCTTTTTTTTTTTAAACCTTCACACATATTTATTTTTCATAGTAATCATCACCAGCAAGCAGATAATTGTGTCTTTATTAATTTTGGAAAGTATTTCTTTTAATGTTTTTTATTTCAGACTATAAGGTTAATGATGAATCATCGAGTGATTTTTATCCATTTAAAGCATTAATCCCCCTCCAAAAAAAATAAATAAAGCGTTAATCCCCGACACCTAGCGTAATGCCTGACATGTTTTAGGCCCTCGATGAGTATTTCCTACAAAAGAAAGTAAAGGAAAGAAGGGAGAGTGATTAGAAGGAAAACAGTGTTGGGATGGCTGAATGGCTCAGTGGTTGAGCGTCTGCCTTCAGCTCAGGTGGTGATCCTGGGGTCCTGGGACTGAGTCCCGCATCGACCTCCCCATAGCAGGCCTGCTTCTCCCTCAGCCTATATCGCTGTCTCTGTGTGTGTGTCTCTCATGAATAAATAAATAAAATATTTTAAAAAAACAAACAAAATAAATAAAAACAGAAGGAAGACAGTATCTGCAGATACTTTCTCATGACTTGAGAGGAAGTTCAGTTACTGAATCTTTGCATTATAATCAGAATATACTCTAGGTTGAAGAACTGAAGATTGAAGAAGTCGGTGGCTCTGAACTCCTGCTTGGAGGACAGCTCCCTGCCCACCAGGAATCCTAGTTTTGCAATTTAATGAGGGAGAAATTCCTATTGTTAAGCCACTGCAATTTCTCACTCTCTTCGGCAGCTTGCATACCCCAAATACTCCTTGCTTAATACCTTTAAACAAATTTGAGTTTCATTTTGACAAATGAGATTATCGGTGATTATATAGCTTTACCAATTAGTTTCAGAGATTTGAATTAATGTTGAATTGATTATGATGGTAAAAGCAGTTAGAACAACAACCACTGCCACCAAAAATACACTTTCATAGCCATGCATGATATGTCATGACACTTTTGTAAATACGATTATATTTTGAGATTTTTTTTTTCCAGGCAAAAGACATTATTTTTTTTCCTCACTGACCTGGGGCCCTGTTAACTGGAGAGTGAATTTTTATCTTAAATCCTTTAGTATCTCAATTTAGACCAATGATTGTAATTGGTGGAGGAGGAAGGGGTTGGATGGGAAAGAGCACCAGAGGAAAAATGGGGAGGATGTGTAAGGCATGCACTTCTTGTCCAGTCCCATGGACTATTTGAGCTCCTAGGAGGAGGACCAGATATTTACAGCACATATTTTCATGAAACACTGATGATGATTTGGGCAAGGGTTGAGGTAAAAAGTGGGTACAAGTCTGAAAGGAAATTGAGTAAAGCTGTTTCAGGTTCCAGGTAATAAATTGTAACAGTTTTTCCCCACCTCTGCATGGAATTTAGCCATGTTCTTATATCCTGAAGACTGTAATAATCTGTATTCACCATATTCGGTATAATCATTGATTTTTTTCACAATTAGCTATGTAAGATTTCTCCAAGTGGACCCAGCAAATGTGGACACAGCAAGAGAGAAATCACCAGAGATATTTCACAGCCACCCAGTAATTACAGCTACCAGACTAGTTCGTGCATACATGTGAGGCAGTCCTTCAGAGTTTCCAAGAGAAGGGCTAAAAGATAGCCGTTTAATCAGTAGGGTCCATTTTTTTGATTTGTGAAAAAGAAGTGTGTGCTTACTTAATAGTGATTAGTGATAAATATTTAAGATAAATGAATTATCCCACTACCACCCCCACTCCCACCATGAAATCAAGTATAATTGCAAAAATTAGGCGGCTCATGTAATTTCTTATTTAGAACTACCACACATGCGAAAGTGAATGAAGAACAGCGCAGTACATTTAAAGAAATATGTTGGAGGAATTGGATACTTGAGTATTTCTATGGCAATTTGATAAATGAGTTAAGTAATATACCAAACCATTCAGTGGCTTTCATGGGGCCACTCAGCTAGGATGCAACACGTATTTGTTTCTTTTACACCACATTCCACACTGGAGTTCCTCGATCACATAGTTGGAAGGAAACTCATTTTCCTCTCAACTCTCATAGTGACATCTCACATTTTTAATTGTGCATTTTCACTCCCCTGACTGCACTTACTATTTTCTTACTATTATTTGTGTCAAGGGTTTATCCTTCCTGCTAAAATGTGAATTCCCTGAGGACAGAAATAGTATCAGATTAATATCTGTGTCTTCAGCGCTAAAATACCATCTGGCTCAAGGGTAAGTCCATTAGTTGTTTACTGAGTGCATATTTGATTCTTTATCAAATAAATTACATAAGTTGGAAATAGTAGCCTCCTTTCAAATTGGTTCTCGTCACGATACAACTTGAATGAGTTTACCATCAAAGCATCTGGAGACATTGATCGGAGCATAAGTCAGTAGATAAGTACAAGAAGCCAGCTGTAAGTGGGTGTAAGTGAAAGAAGCTAAGTAGTGTCTAGTGCCGGATGGTTGGAGTGAGGTGGACAGTTGTCCAACAATCAGCCTCCAAGATAGTGTGGTGAACTGGATTTTAACCCAAGCAAATGTTGCTATTTGAGCAGATGCTAGCTGGTATGTGTGTCAAACAACAAGAGTAGGATTGCATTCTGCTGTGTGCTGTTGGTTTTAGGTGGCCCATCTGGTGTAGAATGGGACAAGCCACTGATTATAGTTTCAAAGAGCAGGGGCATGTCCTAGCATTGCAAATAGACTTCACCTTATGTGTTAACTGAAATTGACTACTAGGCAATGCCCCCAACACTGGTTTGAAAACAATTATAAAACCACATCTGGGCTCAAAGAAGGGAAAACTGATCATTAAAGACTGCCACAGGTAGACAAGAGGTGAACAGGAAATATTTTCACAGCATTGGCAAACACAGAGTTGAAAGAGAGAAAGCTGAAGCTTGATTGACATGTAAGATTCAAAACTTGGCATAATAAGATTAATTTTAAAGCAGACCCTGATTTTGAAGGTTGTACTCATTACCCTGACTTCCCTGGCCAGCATTTGTCTATGAACTAGATGGGATTTGGCCAAGCCATTATAATAATCACTGTCAGAGTGGCGCCTGGGTGGCTCAGTCAGTTAAGTGGCCAACTCTTGATGTCAGCTCAGGTCAGGATCTCAAGGTCCTGAGATTGAGCCCTGTGTCAGGCTCTGTGCTCAGTGGGGAGTCTGCTTGAGATTCTCTGTCTCCCTCTGCCCCTCCTCCTGCTTGTGCATGCTCTATCTCTCTCAAATAAATAAATAACTCTTAAAAAAAAAATCATTGCCAGAAGCTCAGTGGAAATGGAGAAGGTGAAGGCTGACAAATAAGCTCTCTAAAGCTTAGTTAAATATTAATTTTTTTCACACACTTAATGACAGATCTGAATTGTTTAAATGGTTAAAAGCTCTCCTTGCCTTTTCCTGGAGGACTCCAAGAGTGGGTTCTTGGCACAGCTTGGCATCTCATCAGTGATTTGTGATGGTCCACAGGACACTTTTTTTATATCTCCCCAGCATCCCTTGGGCAGTGTCCCAGATGATGGAAGAGCACTGTTGTGTCTTAAACTAAGCATAAGCTGCTGGCATAGGCTGTGCCATTGTAGGGAGGGAGTGACCACAGATTTCCTGTGCATCGCTCTTGAGTCAGTCTGAATAGGTTTAAAACATGTAAGGCAAAATAAAGACATTATTCAAAAACAGAATGGTCAAAGCCACCTTGTGCTGTCTGCTTCCAAAATATATCAGCAACCACAACACTCCCAGTCTTCATTGGCCACGTTTAGAAGTAGAGGCACCTTTTAAATTTCTTTGCTGCACTGCATTTAAATGCACCATAGATAAATCAGAAAATTCTGGCATAGTCCTAGGCAGTAATATAAAATGTATCTAGAGCACCAGAGATCCTGGCACAATAACTGCTCTAAGCTAAGCTTCCAAGAGCAAGAACCAAGAATATATAAGACATTAAATGTTCAATGTGCTCTTCTCAAGCTAAAAGAGAAACGAGACACTGAGACTGTGTCGGGTATTGTTGTCAGTTCCAATTTTATTTAATTGTCTCAAGACAGAAGAATGTATGTATTGTTTTTCTCATTTTATAAATGAGGAATCTGAGGCTTAACTAGTTAAGTAATGAGCATGAAATCAAACAGTCTGGGGGCAAGGATTGGAATGAAGTCATCTGTCTCCTATGACCATGATCTTGCTACTCCCCCTTGCTCTCTCAGACTTGTCCCTGCCATTGAACCAAATGTTGGCAGCATAAACCCTAGAATTTAGAGAGGATTGGGATCGGTCTAATGGGAATTAATGCTGGAAAATAGCATCAATTGCAATCTGTAATTGAACAATTTTCTCCTGTCTTCAGTGGTAGTGGTGTTAGAGACGTGGAAAGAGAGGGAGTAATTTAACCCCTCATGCTAAAAATCTTAAGAAACCCCAAATGGAGAAAGGAAAGATAGGATGCTAGAATCGAATGCTTATATTGAAGTTGCAATCACGGGATACAAGATTTTTGGTAGTAGAAATAGACAAGAACAGACTTATGAGAAATGGGATACAAGGCAACAGCAAGTGACTGTGGTAAGAACCACATGATGCAAGAGTGAAGAAAAGCAAAGAAGTCAGAGTCTTGCTTCCAGATGCCTAAGAAAGGGGTGGATTTTTTTAAACTAAATAAGGAAGCCATAAAGATCCAGTTACTGGTATTGTAAAGACATCCAACCAATAATACATAGTAGGGAACTTCCAAGCATGAGAGCACTGGGATCACTGCTGCCCTCACTCCTCCACCCTTCCCTAATTTCTTATCACAATGACCAATGGAATACACAAAAAGTGGATAACTTTCATTAGCACTAAAAAAGAAAGAAGGCATAGATGCTATTTACATGTCAAAAACTTTAAGAAATCCCCACCAGATATAATGATTAGATCAAATTGATGGAAGGCATGGAGGGCTACTCAGCATTATTCTTCCTGAGAAAGGTTGAGACAGCTTTGGTACACGTGGGAGAGGAACAAAATCCACCCTAACATGTCTTGATTCAGAAGGTGAAAGATCAATGTGAGGGATCTATGGAGCTCTGAGAGTACATCACATGGGGATACTTCCTAATGTGTATAAATCAGAAACATATGGACCACATTAGTATTTTTTAAAGATTTTATTTATTAAAAAAAAAAGATTTTATTTATTTATTCATGAAAGACACAGAGGAGAGAGAGAGGCAGAGACACAGGCAGAGGGAGAAGCAGGCTCCATGTAGGGAGCCCGACGTGGGACTCGATCCCAGGGCTCCAGGATCATGCCCTGAGCCAAAGGCAGGTGCTAAACTACTGAGCCACCCAGGGATTCCCTGGACCATATTAGTATTGATGAATGCCCTTAGGATTTGACCAAACCAAGCAATTCCAAGCACTGGCAAGGTGGCTGGGTCAGGCAGATTTGGAACAGTGCCAAGGATTAATCAAGAGATTGTCTCCAAATTCTATATCTAAGTCAAGTTGCCACTCCTTTGTAAAGGCCACGGAAAGCAGCTCATTTATTATCTCATTCAACAAACACTTGTTGAAAGCTACCATATGGCATAGAGCACTAGCAATGCCTCAACGAAACTCATAGGCCATATCCTTGCTCCCAAGGACTCTACTTCCAGTGGAGGGAGATAGACAAGAAACAAACAGATGATGCCAAGTAGTATAAATCCTATTAAAAAAAAAAGAAAAAAAAAACTAAAGTAGTATAAGAATATTAGAGTACGCCAGGGTGAAGAATGGGGGATAGAAAATGAAAAGGAAGATTTCTTTGATATGCTTTCATGGGAGTAGTGATTAGAAATAAGTGAGGGAGGAAGCTCAGAAGATCTCTGGGGAAGATCATTCCAATCACAGGGAATAGTGAGAGAAAACCATGAGGCAGGAGCATGCCTGGCGTGTTGAAGGCATAGCGAGGGAGACAGAGTGGCTGAAATGGCATGAGAAAGGCATAAACTGGTAGGGGGTGAGGTCAGAGGTAAAGGGGTCAGATCATACAGGGCCTCGTAGGTCATTTATAAGAATTAGCTTTTAGGGATCCCTGGGTGGCGCAGCGGTTTGGCGCCTGCCTTTGGCCCAGGGCTCGATCCTGGAGACCCGGGATCGAATCCCACGTCGGGCTCCCGGTGCATGGAGCCTGCTTCTCCCTCTGCCTATGTCTCTGCCTCTCTCTCTCTCTCTCTGTGTAACTATCATAAATAAATAAAAATTAAAAAAAAAAGAACTAGCTTTTACTCTGAGATGGGAAATGATTGGAGGGATATAGGGATAATCAGATATTCAAACTTCCTGAAGAAATGACTTGAATACCTTGCCAGAAGAATGAAAAAAAAAAAGTCCTTCAAGGATTAACAAATGAGAATGTTGTCTCCACTCTTAACTCTGGGAAATGATCAAGGGATAGTGAAAGGGGAGGTGGGCGGGGGGTTGAGGTGACTGGGTGATGGGCACTGAAGGGGGCACTTGGCGGGATGAGCACTGGGTGTTATGCTAAATGTTGGCAAATTGAACTCCAATAAAAAAAATATTTTAAAAAAAGAGAGAATGTTGTCTCCAGGAGAATGGAATCCAATTAAATATATGGGACTGGGTCTAAATATTTTTTTCTAAATGTGGTTATAAATCTGATGATAATTTACCTTTGAAAGAGATGCTCTCTAGAGGAAAAAAAAAAAGCCCTGATAATCAGAGAATAAATAAAAGACTGGAAATGGAAAAAGGAGGTAAGTAAAAGGGATTAACTTCTTTTGTACAGCACACAATAAAAACATTGTTGTTTGTTTTTGCTTTGTGGCAAGTTCAATACAAATTTAAGAATGCTTTGAAAAGCTTTGCGATAACCACTTCTAGAATTAAAAGCGAATGTCTACCTTTTAAATCATTGCAGAAAATAATAACAAACAAAAATTGTCTATAAAAAG
Organism: Canis lupus dingo; assembly: GCF_003254725.2. Lineage (NCBI taxonomy): Eukaryota > Metazoa > Chordata > Mammalia > Carnivora > Canidae > Canis > Canis lupus. Next base: position 112,310,941 of record NC_064281.1, on the reverse strand, counting down.
TCTAAGAGGTAATAAAACAATAAAAGACAATTGTTAAAAACCAGAGAGCTTTATAAGATGGTAGGAGAAGTAAAATCAAACATATTAGTGATGATAAATGAAAATTAATTAAATTTCTTATCAAAAGAAAAATGCTCTCAGGCTCTGCTGTTTTTTCCTGTGATGAGCTACTTGCAAGAGACCTAGTGACAGTAAGATATAGTAAGATGCCACACACACACACAGACACACACGCGCACGATGAGATAAGCAGCAATATATCAGTCAATCAAACACAAGTACAAAAAAACCCATGAAAATCAGAGAGTGCTAATTGGAATAAAAAGAATAATTTATATCAATAAAATATGTTATCTATAATGAAAACGGAGCCATCAGGGGGCTCTATGTGCTATCATAACATGAAAGTATACAAAAGTTAGAAGTTCTGTAATTGAATTTAAAAAAACAAAACACAGAAGGAATGAAAGAGAGAAAAAAAATGACCAAATTCAAGTGGAGACTGAAATGTTTCACTATCAGAATATGACAGGTCGTAGGAAAATTATAAATAAATAAGGATAGGTCATCAAGATGGCAACATAGATTGCTCTCAGCTTGAGTGTCCCTCAACGAGATCAACTAGCACCCATCCACAGACAAGACACGTCTGTGGAAATCCCAGAACCTGGGGGGAGGCTGCGGCACCCCAACCACAGAGACAGGGGCAGCATTAGAAGAGAAAGAGGAGCAAGTACCCTCTGACCACAGCACCCCACCCCCAGGTGCAAGAGGGCGCAGCACCCAGAGGACACCTTAGGGCCTCCGATTACTTCAAAGGGAAAAAAAGAGCCCACTGTGGACATCCAGCTACCCCAGCATGGTGGGACACTTTCTGGGAGGCCTCACCACCACTCAGGCCTCACCTGATGGAGATCACTGGGAAAATCTGTGGCACTCAAACGCTGGAAATCAGACAGGAGAAGAAGGGAGGCAAAACTTCCAGCAGCCAGCCTTGGGTCTTTGCAGACCGTGTTCCTGTATGCAGTGGCGCCCAAGCAGAAATCCCAGACAGTGACTCTACCCATCTGCAAAGCCCATCTGGTGGCTCCATCTGGCCAGTAGCTCAGTTGGCAAATCTGCCTGACTCGGTTCCACAACTACGCCAGCCATGGATCCCATTCACAGGGTTGATTCACCATTGCTGGGGTGGGCTGGGGCGGGGGGCAGGGGCAAACGGGCTGAGGTGCTCAAAGGGTATAAACTTCCAGTTATAAGATGAATGAGTTCCGGGTACGTGATGTACATATAATGTACAAAACTGTATTGTGTACTTACAAGCTGCTGTGAGGGTAGATCTTTAAAGATGTCACCATCCAAAAAATAAATTGGTGACTGTGTGAGCAGATGGATGTCTTGACTAACCTCTCAGTCATCTTTTGGCAACATATGCATATATTAAATATATGGGGCACCTTAAAGTTACACAATTTTACATGTAAATTATATGTCACAAAGCTAGAAAAATAATATACTACAAGATGTATAGTTTGAGTGATAAATTGAGTAATAAATGTATGTATGTATATGACCTGTTGGGAAGTTCTTTGACTGCACTTAAATATATGCCCAGAATCCCACTACGTATAATCACCTGCAGTGCTACCATCCTCATCAAAGCCAGAGACAACTTCCTATTATGGTCAGAATAGAAGTCCTGGCTCACAAGGGTTTACAGGAAGCTGACTTCCACTAACTCCCTAGTCCCAACTCCTGGTACTCAACATTCCCCATAAAACAATCAACTCAGTTGCAGGCATTCTTACCTCTCCATCAATGGGCTCTTCTGGCTACTTAGATGCTCTTTTTCCAAGATGGCTACAAGGATCACTTTCTCACGTGATCCTTGAAGAATTGAATCCAATATGACCTCCTTCCATTCCCACAGCAGATTTACTCCCTTTACTCTTTATTTTGTTCCAAAGCACGTATCACCTTCTAACATATTACATAATTTATTAATTAGGCTAATAGTCTATATTCACACAACACACACAAAGACATCCCCCCTCACACACACACACACACACACACACACACACACTCACTGGAATGTACGCTTCATGAGGAGAGGGCCTGTTGCCCTCATATATTGCAATGTGTAAGACCTGCCTGACACATAGTAGATATTCAATATATATTTGTTGTTCAAATGAAAGATCTACAATATATACACACACGTATCCTTATATCTTACAGCAAATAATATGCACATGTTATACATGATGTAGAAATCTATTAACATGAAGGGTAATTCTTTTTTTTTATTTTCATGATTGCTATTTATTTATTTATTTATTTTTTTGTAAATTTATTTTTTATTGGAGTTCAATTTGCCAACATATAGAATAACACCCAGTGCTCATCCCGTCAAGTGCCCCCCTCAGTGCCCGTCACCCAAGTACCCCATCCCCCTGCCCACCTCCCCTTCCCCAACCCTTTGTTTGTTCCTCAGTTAGGAGTCTCTCATGTGCTGTCTCCTTTCTGATATTTTCACTCATTTTCTCTCCTTTCTCTTTATTCCCTTTCACTAATTTTTATATTTCCCAAATGAATGAGACCATATGTTTGTCCTTCTCCGATTGACTTATTTCACTCAGCATAATACCCTCCAGTTCCATCCACGTCGAAGCAAATGGTGGGTATTTGTCGTTTCTAATGGCTGAGGAATATTCCATTGGATACATAAACATGAAGGGTAATTCTAATATAATCTTAAGAGTTAAAAAGCCAATTAGCATAAGATATACACAATATGTTACCTTTGGTGTAAGGAAAGAATATCTGTGTGTATGTATATGTATGAGCAATAAAAAGTATCTGAAAGATATACATCCAATTCCTTATAGTTCTTATCTATAGGTGGTGATTATGGGTAAATTTTATTCCATTCCTTGTTTTTGTATCTCCCATATTTTCTAGAAGGCAAACACATTAATTTTTAATCAGAGAAAACGATAAATGTTATTTTTAAAGAGTGTTACGACTGTCTGGCACTAAGATATTCTAAAATGTGTTATAAAACTACCATAGCTGACTTCTAAAATTGAAGTATGAACCAGGAGACAGATCGATGGGCAAAATTACTCCTGAAAGAGGCCACTAAAATGTATTTGATATTAATCAAGTTTATGCAAATGGATTTCATCCTGTGTATCCATTTGACCATATGGTAGTAGCCTTTTGGAATTGGGGTGGGAAAGGATTCTGAGACCAAATACAGGTTCAGTAGGCAGAGAGCTCGAAGGTGTAGGCAGGTCTCCCATAACTACAGGAAGGAGTGGCAGCATGCCCAACATCCTGAACTTAGTGTTTGCACAATGGTCTTAAGTCAGCAGGACAGCATTAAATTACGCAGTAAATTTTATTTGTAACAATTGCTGGTTTGAAAAAAGTCAATTTCAAGTTTCATCTCACACGTCATACACCAAAGCAGGGGCAGGAGGCTGGCTGTATGAAAGAGTTGTACGATTTTAAAAAGCCTCAGAAAAATACTAGTGAATTAATTATCTTTGGATTGGAAAACTGTGTTTTAATCAAAAGTTAAATAAAACAAAAAAACCCAAAGAATTCTAAGTTTGACAATTTTATCAGTAAAAGTTGGATACTGAGATATGCATAATAAGAATGAAAGAAAATGTCCTAAACTTAAACAAGAGCTACTGTTGGGTAAATGGGCACATTTCATTTCTTCTTTATATTTTTTATTTTTTCCCCAATTTTCTACAGTGAATGTGCATTGTCATTTAAATGCGAAGAATACAATGCATTATAAAATGAAAAATTTGCCCTCTAGATAGTTGGAAAAAGAAGATTGGAGTTCAGGAGAGGTAAGGGCTGTGGTGGATGAGGAGTAAAGACAAAGTGCTTGGGAGATACCAAGTCAGAGGAAGGAAAAAAGAAGCATCCAGTTTTCTTACATCCCCAGCTGAAGAGGGCCAAGGGATGCTGTGTCAGGGTGAAGGGCTTCTAACACATTCCACAAATGTGGAGCAGTTGAAAACAACTCCTACTTTTCTGTTTTACACTTTTGCAAAATTGATGTGCCCTCCCTTTACCAGACCCATTTGTACCTGGCCCCCAACTTCTGTCACGGTGTCCCATGTGGTACTGGGATTGCCCAGCAGCATCTCTGTGCCTCCATCAGACTCTCTGTGTCTGGAGGACAAAGCCCTCATTCTCTCTCTCCCTCTCTCTCTCTCTCTCTCTCTCTCCTTCTTAAATTTTTTCATCTTTATTGAGGTATGGCTAACATAAACATTCTATGTATTAAGGTGTACAACGTGATATTTAGCTATATGTACACATTGTGAAATCACTGCCACAGTCAAGCTAATTAAAGTATCCATGACTTTAGTTACCATTTTCTTTCTTTCTTTCTTTATTTTTTTAGTTACCATTTTCTTTCCTATTTGTAATTTTTTTGGTAGGGAGAACACTTAGAAAATTTCAAGTGTGCGATACAGTGTTATTTACTGTATTTATGTTGCTGTACATTAGGTCTCTAAAACTTATTCTTCTTCCATCCTGATACTCACTTTGGCTATTTTACATTCTACTTGTTAGTGAGATCATGCAGTATTTGTCTATGTCTGCCATATTTCATTTAACATAACGTCCTCCGGGTCCATCCATGTTGCCACAAGTGTCAGGATTTCCTTCTTTTGTACACTTTTAGCTTTATTTTATTTTATTTAATTCTAGTATAGTTAATACGGGGTTAAATTAGTTTCAGATGTACAGTGATTCAACGATTCTACATATTACTTAGGGTTCGTCAAGATAAGTGTACTCTTAACTTCCTGTACCTGTTCCCCCCCACCCTTACCCCTCACCCCTCTGGTAACCATCAGCTTGTTCTCCAGAGTTAAGTGTCTGGTTTTTGGATTCTGTCTCTCTTTTCCCTTTGTTTGTTTCATTTCTTAGATTCTACATATGAGTGAAATCATACGGTATTTGTCTTTCTCTGACTTATTTTGCTTAGCAGTGTGCTTTCTAGATCCATCCATATTGGGGCAAATGACAAGATTTCATTCTTTTTCTGTGGCTGAGCAATATTTCATTGTATGTCTATATACCACATCTTTTTTCATGTATCGATGGATACTCAGGCTGCTTCCATAATTTGGCTAGTATAATTAATGCTGCAATAAACATAGGGGTGCATATATCCTTTCAAATTAATGTTTTTGTCTTCTTTGAGTAAATATCCAGCGGTGTGATTGCTGGATTATATGGTAGTTCTTTTTTTTTTTTTTAAGGGAGAGAAAACACATGCTTGTGCATGAGTGGGGGCTGAGGAAGGCCAGAGGGAGAGAGAGGAAATCTTAAGCAGGCTCCATGCTCAGCATGGAGCTCCACGCGGGGCTTGATCTCACAACCCTGAGATCATGATCTGAGCCAAAATCAAGAGTCAGACGCTTAACTGACTGAGCTACCCAGGCATCCCATATAGTAGCTCTATTTTTAATTTTTTGAGTAAACTCCATACCTGATCACTATAAGTACAATTTCTAAAATTTCATCATTTCTTTATTGTGCCTGGTACACAGTAGGGATTTATTAGTTATCTACTTCACTGAATCTTATCTGGAACAGAGATACACACAGAAAGACAAAGGCCTAATGATTCATCAGGTCATTTCATGACCTATCTCTCTTGTTAGTTTCCTTTAGCATGAATGGCTTTGTGAGGGAGGTGGAAGGTAAATTTTGAAATGAGTGTCTGAAAGGCTTACATCATGTTATCTCTGAATTAGACCTACTTGACAAATGTTTGAAATATATCACTTTATTTTCCTCCTGAAAAATCCCTTCACAATTCCAAAGTTGATGTGATGCTAGATGTGGATCTAGCTGTTATCAAAGTAATAAAATTCTACTAAGTGTCATGTGGTAATTAGTATGGACAAGTCATTGAACTAGCCTGACACCACACGTGATACCTCTAATCCTTACAAGAAACTCATAAAGTGGGCATGAATATTACCATTTGATTACATACGAGGAAACTGATGCTCAGAGTAGTTAAGTCACTTTTCTAAGATCAACAACATGTGAGAGATAGAATCAGGCTGTTGTTTCAGTTCAAATATATCCAAAGCTCGAGACTAACTGAAGCCAAATGGCAATGCAAACATAGCAAACTAAATACCAAAAAAAAAAAAAAAAAAAAGAAAAGAAGAAGAAGAAGAAGAAGAAGAAGAAGAAGAAGAAGAAGAAGAAGAAGAAGAAGAAGAAAGAAAGAGAAAGAAAGATGAAAATGGCAAAGAATGTAGAGTGCAAAGTATGTTCATGGTTGATAAGTTTGGAGATGAGGAGGTAAAAAGGGAAGGTGATGAATACACTGACTTACTCGGTGTGAGGTGAAGGCAGATGATCAAGCAGCCGGGCTTAATGGCCATCTGACAGGAAGCAAGCAGAAGATGAGAGCAGCTGGATAAAATGGGGTTATCTGGAAGAGTCCATTGACAAGTGTAAAGCAGAAGGGAAGCTATAGGCTCCTAAGCTCATTGGGAGAAAAAGGAAATGGTTAAGAAAATGAGGATTGAAGTGTCCTAGGCTTTAGTTTTTTTTTTTTTTTAAAGAACCTATTTATTCATTTGAAAGAGTTTGAGAGAGAGCATGAGAGGGATGAGTGAGAGAGAGGGAGAGGAGAGAAACAGACGCCCCACTGAGCAGGGAGCCCAAAGAGGGGCTCAATCCCAGGATCCCGGGATTGTGACCTGAACCAAAGGCAGACCCTTAACCAACTGAACCACCTAGGTGCCCTGGTGTCCTAGGTTTAAAAAATGGGGATATGCATAGCTTCATGGCAACAAACTGGGAAAACAATAAAGGACCTCTTCTGGTGCTCCACACTACCAGAGTCATTTAGCAAATTTGACCAATTACCAATACCTAGAGACATTCTTCATGTCCAGCTTTTATGACAGGCTAGCATTGAAGAATGCAGCTCTTACCAACAGCTGGATCACTGAGAAGCTGCCAGTGCTATTTTATAGTGAGAGTAGATTAGGAAGGGCTGGCCATATTATGTGGCTCTGGGCAAGCTAAACCCTCGGTGCCTCAGTTTTCTCGTTGGCAAAATGGGAAGAATAATAGTAACTACCTCTTCAGATTCTTGTAAAAATTAAATGAATGGATTTATGTAAAACTATTAGAATGCTACTTAATATATAAGTGTTTGATAACTAAAATCAAATATTAAGAAGAAAAAAATGCAGCTTCCAATGATTTTCAACATATGATTAGCCCTGAAAGTGAAGTCCTTATTGTTGGATCTCAAATCAATGTTGAATTTGTTTCCCTAAAGCATAATCCTAGCTAGGACTGTGGGATGAGTCCATATCTTCACCACGGATCCCCTTTTTCATGATAAATACCTAAAATGCCTGTGGATTTCTTGCCCAGAATACTTATTAGAAGGAGATATTAAAGACATAGTTACCTGGAAAATAATCAAATGATTTTTTTTAAGTTGAAAGCTTACCCACCAGGGTTCTTTTTTTTTTTTTTTATTCAGCGAATAGTTTTTTACTATACTTGAAATAAATATTATCCTTAGGTTAGCATTTTTTATTTTTCTTCTTTTTAAAAGAAAGATTTTATGTATTTATTCATGAGAGATAGAGATAGGCAGAGACTGAGGCAGAGGGAGAAGAGTGGGGAGCCTGATGCAGGATTAGATCCCAGGATCCTGGGATCACGACCTGAGCTAAAGGCAGATGCTCAACCACTGAGCCACCCAGGGACCCCTAGCATTTTTTTTTTGAACACTCTTACTTTGGAAATTCAAGATACTCTAAAACTAAGAAGTATAGTATATAGTGCAGGCATATTTTAATACAATTTGAAAATCACTAGATCATTCATAAAATATGCCAAGTATAAATGCTTGCATACATCTTTTAATTTCTTTTTTTAAGATTTTATTTATTTATTCATGAGAGACAGAGAGAGAAAGAGACAGAGACAGAGGCAGAGAGAGGCAGAGACACAGGCAGAGAGAGAAGCAGGCTCCATGCAGGGAGCTCAACGTGAGACTCAATCCCGGGTCTCCAGGATCATGCCTGGGCTGAAGGCAACACTAAACTGCCAGGCCACCGGGGCTGCCCCATCTTTTCATTTCTCTTAGAAGTGCGTCAGTGTTACTAACCCTAAGGGAAGAATAAAAAACACTGACAAAATCTTCATGATAGATACTAACACAAGATTTTCAGAGAGAAAAAAACAAACAAGCCCCAAACAGCTTTTGATGAGGTACAACCAGAGATGGCTTTTTACATATATATTTCTATAGATAAATTTCATTATCACTGGGTCACTCAGGAAAGAAATTAAAATACTCAAATACTTATTTTCTAGAATACTCACAAGTATTTATGGAGTAAGAGAAATAAACTTGATACTAGAAATTATTGATTGATATTTAGAATAAGATGGAAGTATCTAAAAAAGAAGTCTCAAGTGCCTGGGTGGCTCAGTGGTTGAGCATCTGCCTTTGGCTCAGGGCATGATCCCGGGGTCCTGGGATCGAGTCCTGCATCAGGCTCCCAGTGGGGAGCCTGCTTCTTCCTCTGGCTGTGGCTCTGCCTCTCTCTGTGTGTCTCTTAAGAGTAAATAAATAAAATCTAAAATAAAATTAAAAAAATAAAATAAAATAAAAAAGTCTCAAGGGTACTATAGCAGAAATTTCTCAAAATCTATAGTAAGTAGAAAATACTGCTCCTTATTTGCTATAACATATACCTTTGATTATTTGCTTAGGTTATAGGAGAGAGTGAAAGATTTCTGATAGTACTTTCTCTCTATATATTTTTGTTATTATGTGTTCTATTTATCAATAAACTCCCAAAAAGAAGAATTTCTGTAAGTCGTATCATGTGATTATAATGAAATAAAAGTAAAAAATAATAGCTAACTTTTAACCAAAAAAAAAACCCCAAAAGGATGATAATGTTTAAAAATATTGTATAATATAGGTAATCAAAATTTAAATAATGGACTATTTAAAAATAACAACAATATAGTACTTAATAAAACCATAATTATAAAGCCAAATTATAAATAATTATTTAGGTTTAAATGCTTTTATTACTAAAAAGACTCTAAGCATTAATCTCAAAATATTAGAAAAGTACAATTTCAAAGAAAAATATGGGAATAGAACCATAAAATAATAATTTATTATGTAGAAAAGAGGAAACTGGTGAAATTAATAAATAAGCCAAATAAATGATTTATTTAGAAAAATAAAAATTGTTTAAAATTCAACTGGTATAACCAAGACAAAAGGAAAAAAATAGGAATAGACAGCAATAGAAATATCAATGGTTATACAGAACCAGATACATATATTTTTTTTAAGTTTTTTTAAATTTATTTATTCATGAGAGACACAGAGAGAGAGGCAGAGACACAGGCAGAGGAAGAAGCTGGCTCCATGCAGGGAGCCTGATGTGGGACGTGATCCCTAGTCTCCAGGATCAAGTCCTGGGCCAAAGGCAGAACTAAACTGATGAGCCACCTGGGGGCCCGATACAGATATATTTCTAAACTAATAAATTTACATTTAAAATTCTGACAAACCAAAGATGAACTAGGAATTATAAATTAAACAATAGAAAAGTCAATAAACTTAAGGGTGGGGGAAACTGTTTAAGTAATGTAGTCAGAAAAAAATTGCACAGTTTTACGGTCTCTTTTTAAAAAACTGAAGAAATATGTTATACAAACAACTCCAAAATACAGCCAAAAAGGGAAAGTTTCACATGCTGTCCTAATCCTGGCACCAAAATCTGACAAACATGGGGGGTGAGTGGAGACCAATCTCACTTAAGAATCAAGAGACCAAAATCTTAAATTAAATTTAGGTATATAGGGATCCTTGGGTGGCGCAGCGGTTTAGCACCTCCCTTTGGCCCAGGGCGTGATCCTGGAGACCTGGGATCGAGTCCCACGTCGGGCTTCCGGTGCATGGAGCCTGCTTCTCTCTCTGCCTATGTCTCTGCCTCTCTCTCTCTCTCTCTGTGACTATCATAAATAAAAATAAATAAATAAATTTAGGTATATAATGCAATACATGATTATATTTTCTCTGGGAATGATGACAGTTAAAATTATGAAAAGTTCTAACTTAAGTCACCCCATAAAAAGGATATGGGAACAAAATTATGTGATTATTTAAGTAGATGTCCAAGTCTTGACAAGATCTCATGGTAAATTTGTCCATACTCATTTTTAAATATGATACTATACAATCAGTATCTCATTTAGGTCTGTGGAGAGTGGCTCAACAAATTTAATCTAAGGTTCAAGATTGCCCCAGGGGATGGGGCAAGATGGTGGAAGAGTAGGGTCCCTAAGTCACCTGTCCCCACCAACTTACCTAGATAACTTTCAAATCATCCTGAAAACCTATGAATTCGAACTGAGATTTAAAAACCTTTTTTTTAAAGATTGTATTTATTTATTCATGAAAGACGCACACATAGAGAAAGAGAGAGGCAGAGACACAGGCAGAGGGAGAAGCAGGCTCCATGCAGGAAGCCCGATGCGGGACTCGATCTCTGGTCTCCAGGATCACGCCCTGGGCCTAAGGCAGGCTCCAAACTGGTGAGCCACCCAGGGATACCCTCGATCTGAGATTTAAAGAGAGAACAGCTGGAACACTACAGAGAGAAGAGTTTGAGCATGTAACAAGACAACTCCTTTTTAGCCACTCTGCACTGAGCAAAATGACTAGAAAGAAGAACTCACCACAATAGAAAGAATCAGAAACAGTCCTCTCTGCCACAGAGTTACAGAAGTTGGATTATAATTCGATGTCAGAAAGCCAATTCAGAAGCACAATTATAAAGCTACTGGTGGCTCTGGAAAAAAGCATAAAGGATTCAAGAGACTTCATGACTGCAGAATTTAGATCTAATCAAGCCGAAATGAAAAATCAATTAAATGAGATGCAATCCAAATTGGAGGTCCTAATGAGGAGGGTTAATGAGGTAGAAGAATGAGTGAGTGACAAAGAAGACAAGTTGATGGCAAGGAAGGAAGCTGAGGAAAAAAGAGAAAACAAAAGATCATGAGGAAAGGTTAAGGGAAATAAATGACAGCCTCAGAAGGAAACATCTATGTTTAATTGTGGTTCCAGAGGGCGCCGAGAGGGACGAGGACCAGAAAGCATATTTGAACAAATCATAGCTGAGAACTTCCCTAACTTGGGGAAGGAAACAGGCATTCATATCCAGGAGATAGAGAGGTCCTCCCTAAAATCAATAAAAACCATTCAACACCTCGACATTTAATAGTGAAACTTGCAAATTCCAAAGACAAAGAGAAAATCCTTAAAGCAGCAAGAGACAAGAGATCCCTAACTTATATGGGGAGAAATATTAGGTTAACAACAGACCTCTCCACAGTGACCTGGCAGGCCAGAAAGGGCTGGCAGGATATGTTCAGGGTCCTAAATGAGAAGAATCTGCAGCTAAGAATACTTTATCCAGCAAGGCTCTCATTCAGAATAGAAGGAGAGATAAAGAGCTTACAAGGTAGGCAGAAACTGAAAGAATATGTGACCACCAAACCAGCTCTGCAAGAAATATTAAGGGGGACTCTGTAAAACAAAGAGGATGTCCAAAGACATAATACACAACAACAGGGACTGAATGGGTAATGGTAACTCTGAACATAAATGGGCTTAATGATCCCATCAAAAGACGCAGGGCTTCAGACTGGATAAAAAAGCAAGACCCATCTATTTTCTGTCTACAAGAGACTCATTTTAGACCTAAAGATACCTATAGCCTGAAAATAAAAGTTTGGAGAACCATTCACCATTCAAATGGTCCTCAAAAGAAAATGGGTAGCCATGCTCATATCAGATAAAATAAAGCTTATCCCAAAGACTGTAGTAAGAGATGAAAAGGGACACTATATCATACTTCAAGGATCTATCCAACAAGAGGACCTAACAATCATGACTATTTATGCCCCTAATGTGGGAGCTGCCAAGTATATCAATCAATTAATAACAAAAGTTAAGACATACTTAGATAATAATACACTAATACCGGGAGACTTCAACATGGCACTTTCTGCAAATGACATGTATAACCACAACATCTCCCATGCGACAAGAGCTTTAAATGATACACTGCACCAGATGGATTTCACAGATATTTACAGAACTTTACATCCAAACGCAACTGAATACACATTCTTCTCAAGTGCACACGGAACTTTCTCCAGAATAGACCACATACTCGGTCACAAATCAGGTCTTAACCGATACCAAATGATTGGGATTGTCCCCTGCATATTTTCAGACCATAATGCTTTGAAACTAGAACTAAATCACAAGAAGAAATTTGGAAGAAATTCAAACATGTGGAGGATAAAGATCATCCTGCTAAAAGATGAAAGGGTCAACCAGGAATTTAGAGAAGAATTAAAAAGATTCATAGAAACCAATGAGAATGAAGATACAACCGTTCAAAATCTTGGGATACACCAAAATCAGTCCTGAGAAGGAATCACATCACAATACAACCATCCCTCAAAAAACTGGAAAATACTCAAATATACAAGCTAACCTTGCACCTAAAGGAAATGGAGAAAGAACAGCAAATAAAACCTACACCCAGCAGAAGAAGAGAGTTAATAAAGATTCAAGCAGAACTCAATGAGATAGAGACCAGAAGAACTGTAGAACAGATCAACAAAACCAGGAGTAGGTTCTTTGAAAGGATAAATAAGATAGATAAACCATTAGTCAGCCTTATTAAAAACAAAAGAGAAAAGATTCTAAATAATAAAATCATGAATGAAAAAGGAGAGATCAATGAGAGACTCCTAACTCTGGGAAATGAACAAGGGGTGGTGGAAAGGGATGTGGGTGGGGGGTGGGGGTGACTGGGTGACGGGCACTGAAGGGGCACTTGATGGGATGAGCACTGGGTGTTATGCTATATGTTGGCAAATTGAACTCCAATTAAAAAAATAAAAAGAAAAATAAAAGAAAGAAAAAAAATGAAAAAGGAGAGATCACAACCAATACAAAGAAAATACAAACAATTTTAAAAACATATTATGGGCAGATATACGCCAATAAATTAGGCAATCTATAAGAAATGGATGCATTTCTGGAAAACCACAAACTACCAAAACTGGAACAGGAAGAAATACCTGAACAGGCCAATAACCAGGGAGGAAATTGAAGCAGTCATCAAAAAACTCCTAAGACACAAAAGTCCAGGGCCAGATGGCTTCCCAGGGGAATTCTATCAAACATATAAAGAAGAAACAATACCTATTCTACTAAAGCTGTTCCAAAAGATAGAAAGGGATGGAATACTTCCAAACTCATTCTATGAGGCCAGCATCACCTAATTCCAAAATCAGACAAAGACCCCCCCAAAAAGGAGAATTATAGACCAATATCCCTGATGAACACAGATGCAAAAATTCTCAACAAGATACTAGCCAATAGGATCCAACAGTACATTAAGAAGATTTTTCACCATGACTAAGTGGGATTTATCCCCAGGAGGCAAGGCTGGTTCAACACTCGTAAAGCAATCAATGTGATTCATCATATCAACAAGAGAGAAAACAAGAACCATATGATCCTCTTCATAGATGCAGAGAAAGCATTTGACAAAATATAGCATCCATTCCTGATCAAAACTCTTCAGAGTGTAGGGATAGAGGGAACATTCCTCAGCCTCTTAAAAGCCATTATGAAAAGCCCACAGCAAATATCATTCTCAATGGGGAAGCACTGGGAGCCTTTCCCCTAAGATCACGAACACGAGAGGGATGTCCACTCTCACCACTGCTATTCAACATAGTACTAGAAGTGCTCACCTCAGCAATCAGGCAACAAAAAGAAATAAAAGACATTCAAATTGGCAAAGAAGAAGTCAAACTCTCCCTCTTTGCAGATGACATGACACTGTATGTAGAAAACCCAAAAGACTCCACCCCAAGATTCCTAGAACTCATACAGCAATTTGGCAGTGTGGCAGGATACAACATCAATGCCCAGAAGTCAGTGGCATTTCTACACACTGAGACTGAAGAAAGAGAAATTAAGGAGTCAATCCCATTTACAATTTCACCCAAAACCATAAGATACCTAGGAATAAACCTAACCAAAGAAGTAAAGGATCTATACCCTAAAAACTACAGAACACTTCTGAAAGAAATTGAGGAAGACACAAAGAGATGGAAAAATATTCCATGCTGATGGATTGGAAGAATTAATATTGTGAAAATGTCCATGCTACCCAGGGCAATTTACACATTTAATGCAATCCCTATCAAAATAACATGGACTTTCTTCAGAGAGTTGGAACACATCATTAAGATTTGTGTGGAAAATATCAGAAAGGGAGACAAAACATAAAGACTCCTAACTCTGGGAAACGAACTAGGGGTGGTGGAAGGGGAGGAGGGCGTGGGGTGGGGGTGAATGGGTGACGGGCACTGAGGGGGGCACTTGACGGGATGAGCACTGGGCGTTATTCTGTATGTTGGCAACTTGAACACCAATATGTTCTCATTCATTTGGGGAATATAAATAATAGTGAAAGGGAATATAAGAGAAGGGAGAAGAAATGTGTGGGAAATATCAGAAAGGGAGACAGAACGTAAAGACTGCTAACTCTGGGAAACGAACTAGGGGTGGTAGAAGGGGAGGAGGGCGGGGGGTGGGAGTGAATGGGTGACGGGCACTGGGGGTTATTCTGTATGTTAGTAAATTGAACACCAATAAAAAATAAATTAAAAAAAAAAAGAAAAGAAAAGACCCCGAATAGCCAGGGGAATACTGAAAAAGAAAACCAGAGCCAGGGCCATCACCATGTGGATTTTAAGTTGTACTACAAAGCTGTGATCATCAACACAGTGTGGCACAAAACAAACACATAGATCAATGGAACAGAATGGAACAATGGAACAGAATAGAGAACCCAGAAAGATACATCCATGAAGGCAAGGGAAACAAAATAAAAAATGAATTATTGGGACTTCATCAAGATGAAACACTTCTGCACAGCAAAAGAAACAGTCCACAAAACTCAAAGACAACCTACAGAATGGGAGAGGATATTTGCAAATGATGTATCAGATAAAGGGCTAGTATCCAAGATCTATAAAGAACTTATTAAACTCCACAGCAAAGAAACAAACAATCCAATCATGAAATGGGCAAAAGACATGAAGAGAAATCTCAGAGGAAAACACAGACATGGCCAACAAGCACATGAGAACATGCTCCGCCTCACTGGCCATCAGGGAAATACAAATCAAAACCACAATGAGATACCACCTCACACCAGTGAGAATGGGGAAAATTAACAAGATAGGAAACCACAAATGTTGGAGAGGATGCGGAGAAAAGGGGAAGCCTCTTGCACTGTTGGTGGGAATGTGAACTGGTACATCCATTCTGGAAGACTGTGGTGGTTCCTCAAAGAGTTAAAAATAGACCTGCCCTACGACCCAGCAATTGCACTGCTGGGGATTTACCCCAAAGATACAGATGCAGGGAAACGCCGAAACACCTGCACCCCGATGTTTCTAGCAGCAATGTCCACAATAGCCCAACTGTGGAAGGAGCCTCGGTGTCCATCGAAAGATGAATGGATAAAGAAGATGTGGTCTATGTATATACAATGGAATATTACTCAGCCATGAAAAACGACGAATACCCACCATTTGCTTCAATGTGAATGGAACTGGAGGGTATTATGCTGAGTGAAGTAAGTCAATCGGAGAAGGACAAACAATGTATGTTCTCATTCATTTGGGGAATACAAAAAATAGTGAAAGGGAATAAAGGAGAAAGGAGATGAAATGAGTGGGAAATATCAGTGAGGGTGACAGCACATGAGAGACTCTAACTCTTGGAAATGAACAAGGGGTGGTGGAAAGGAAGGTGGATGGGGGGTTGGGGTGACTGGGTGATGGGCACTGAGGGGGGTACTTGATGGGATGAGCACTGGGTGTTATGCTATGTGTTGGCAAATCGAACAATAAAAAATATATATACAAAAAATAAAATGCAATAAAATAAAAATAAGTTTAGCTCAGTTAAAAGCAAACAATAAAAATTTAATCTAATGTTCATATGATTTATGTGGAGTAATAAAAAATAACCAAGGGAGACATATAATATCCATTATTAGAATAGCCAAGGCAATCTTGAGTAAGAACAAAATTGAAGGCACCACGCTTCCTGATTTCAACCTGTATTACTAAGCCAAATAATGAAAACAGTATGGTATTGGCATAAAATCAGACACACTGATCATGGAGCAGAATGTAGAGGCCAGAAATAAGCCCACGGATATATGGTCAATTAACTTTCAACAAAAGAGCCAAGAACATACAAGAGGGAAAGGTTCGTCACATGCTAAAGAAGGAACTGGACCCTTTCCTACAGCATCCACAAAATTCAACTCAAAATGGATTAAAGACTTGAATTAGAAACCTCTTGAGTGAAGAGATCTGAAACCATAAACCTTAAAACATAAAGGGTACAGTGTCTAGACATCAATTGGTCTTGACAATGCTTTTTTTTTTTTTTGGTTTGATACCAAGAAAAAAGAGACAAAATCAAAATAAACAGTGGGACTATTGCAAACTAAAAAGTTTCTGCACAGCAAAGGAAATTGTCAACAAAATGAAAAGGCAACCTACGTAATGGGAGAAAATATCTGCAAACCACATCCAACAGGGAGTTAATATTCAAAATACACAAAAAGTCATACAACTCAATAGCAAAAAAAAAACCCTAATAACCCGATTTAGAAATGGGCAAAGGATCTGATTCGACATTTTCCCAGAAAAAGACATGCAAATAAATGGCCAAGAGATACATGAAAAGCTGTTCAACATCACTTGTCATCAGGGAAACGGAAAGCAAAACCACAATGAGATATTACTTCTCACCTGTCAAGATACCCTTTTATTAAAAAGACAAGATAACAAATGCTGCTGATGATGTAGAGAAAAAGAAACCCTTGCACAGTACTCGTGGGTGGGTGTATAAACTGGTGCAGCCACTATGGAAAACAGCATGGAAGTTCCCCCAAGAAATTAAAAGTAGAAGTACCATGTGATCCATCAATTCCACTTGTGGGTATATAACCAAAGGAAACAAAACCACTACCTTAAAAAGGTACCTGTGCTCCTATGTTCACTGCAGTGTTATTCATAACAGCCAAGGTGCGGAAACCATCTAAGTTTCCACAGGTGAATTGACCGATGAATGAATAAAGACAATAATAGATATAGATAGATATAGATACAGATATAGATATAGATATATAGATATAATAGATAGATATAGATGATATAGATATATATTCCTAATATATATAATGACATATATTACAATAAAAAATTCATATATGACATATATGACATATATGACATATATATCCTGCCATTAGCAACAACATGGATGAACTCTAAGGAGATTACACTCAGTAGAAAAGCCAAAGAAAGACAAATGCTGTATGCCCTCGTGTATATGTGGAATCTAAGGCAAAAAAGTCAAACTCACAGAAAAGGAGAGCAGAATGGTGGTTGGCAGGAACTGTAGGTGGGGATGGGGGCTAGGGAGAGGCTGGTAAAAGGTACAAACTTTTAGTTGCAAGATGAATGAGGTCTGAGGAAATAATGTATAACATCGTGACTAGCGTTGACAATATTACATGGGATAATTGAAATTTGCAGAGAGTAGATCTCAAGTTTTTTTTTTTTTCATCAGAAAAAGAGAAATATGTGAGCTCACTGATGTAGTAATTAACTTGGTGGTGGGAATCCTTTCACGACGTATACATAAATCATCACGTTGTACACTTTAAATATATTGCACTTTTATTTGTCAGTTATACCTTAATAAAGCTAAAAAAATTCCATATGAACTTTAAAATTATAACAGAATACTTGGGGTGCCTGGGTGACTCAGTCAGTTGAGCATCTAAATCTTGATTTCAGCTCAGGTCATGATCTCAGGGTCCTGGGATCAAGGCCTTGTCAGGCTCTGTGCTCAGTGGGGAGTCTGCTTCTCTCTCTCTCTCTGCCTTTGCCCCTCTCCCTGCTTGTGCTCCCTCTCTCAAATAAATAAGCAAATCTTTTAAAAAAATAAAACAACTGAACACTCCACAAAAATAAAAAATAGACAAATGAAAGAAGACAATAAAAAGAATCCCCGAATCTTAGTTTTATAAGAATTAAGTATATAATGATTTAAAATCACAAGAAAAGGATGGGATTTTTAACATGTTGTGGAGCCAATTGGTTAACTACTTTTAAGACTCATTATCATACGCAAATAGATGTTTATAAATTAGCATATTATATAAATTTGATATTTGATAAATATATCATAATCCAAAATAAAACCTAAATTTATTAAAAATATATGTAAAAATCAAATCATAAGTAAGAAGATCTAAATAAAAAAGTAGATTAGTATTTACATGACCTCAGGTTGGAAAAAGCATTTCTAACCAACCTAGCCAAAACAGAAAGCGCAAAGAAAAAGGCTATTGAGCCACATAAAATCCAAAAGACCAATGTGTTTTATTTATTCTGCTTATTCTTAGAAGCAGTAGCCATTATTAATGCTTAGTTCAAAACATCTTATAGAACCAATTAAAGGCAAGTAATAAACTTGAAAAATGTTTAAAACATATATGGCAAGATGTTACTGATATAAATGTTATGTCTCAATAAGAAAACAGAAGCAGTCCAATAGAAAAACAAGCAGAAGACATGAGTAGACAATTCAAAGGAGAAGAGAATCGCAGCTCTTGTCCACTGCCAAGCAGAGGCAGGAGGGGAAGCATCCGCTAGCAGCTCAGCTGTTCCAACACAGAGTTGGCTCCCTAGACATCTAATCGTATTTACTTGATCTCTCTCTCTCTCTCCTCTTCGAATTCCTTTATATATCTGATGTCTTAATGAAACTCTTGTCTTCCAGCACAGTTGTAAGGAGCTACTATTTTTTTTTTTGTATTATGTTTTCTTCCATCTTATTACATAAAATTTAGCAGAGGCAAGTAAGCTCAGCCTGCCAACCTAATATAATACATTATCCTTCAATCATATATGAGTTTTCAAATTTCTACTGGTCTGCTCACAGTTCCTTCTAAAAGAAGCTACCCAGTGCATAGGCCCTCAGGACAAACCCATTGGAGGACATGACTTTTACCCAGTTACCCATCACCTTTGGCCACAGCCGATTCAAACACAGATAGACAGACCCTTGACGAAATGGCTGCCAATCCATAGGCCAGGGGATGAATTAAGGCGCATCCTTGTATGAAACAATGAGGTGGCCCAGGGAATTTCTTGCTCTGGAATTTAAACTTACAAAGGAAATTTAAAAGGGAAAAAAAATGAAAAGGTCATTTAAGCAGCTATAGTGAAAGCCACAGTTGAAAATCAACTACCTGAGTAAAGCTGAGACTGAATAGGCCACAATTGCTTTCTTGCCTATTGCATGCTGACTTTGTAACTGAAGCTATTCAGTAGATGGTAGAGCAGAGGATAAGCCCAGAGTGAAGCATGGAGTCCAGGAGTGAGAGTTATGAATTCCCAGAGAAACTTCAGTCCTTGCCAACTTTTAAATTCCTGTCCTGGTCTGCAATGAACCATCATATTGTAGTAAATTAATGAATGCATTAGTTTCCCTTTTTAAAGATTATTTATTTGAGATAGAGAATGAGAGACAGAGCATGATGGGGAAGGGCAGGGAGAAGGAGAGAGAAACTCAACCAGACTCTGTTGAGTGTGGAGCATGTGGGGCTTGATTTCAAAACCCTGAGATCACCACCTGAGCTGAAACCAAGAATTGGACACTAAACTGACTGCGCCACGCAGACACCCCATGAATGCCTCAGTGTTACTGCTGGACAATATATTGCTGCAAACTTAGCAGCTGAGAAGCTATTGCATGTAGAATTTGATTGTTTCTGTGGGCCAGGAGGCTGAGTCTAGCCTACCTACAACCTCTCCTCGGGTTCTCAAAAGGTGACAATCAAGGTGTTGGCCAGGCTGCATTCCATCCTGGAGCTGGGAGTCCTTCTCTCATTGAGGTTCCTAGAACGAGCCAGTTCCTTGCAGTTGTAGGACTGCCATTCTTATTTTCTTGTCGGCTATAGGGCAGGGGCCCAGAGGCCTTACATTTTCCTGTCACGTGGTGTGCTCCACAGGCAGCTCCTGTATGGGTATTTGATTCTTCAAGATCAGCAAGAGAATTTCTTGCTCCAGTCTACTGAGATGGAAGCTTATATAATGGGAGACACCCCATCATCTTTGCCCTATTGTATTGGTTGGCAGCAAGTCACAGGTCCTGTCTGCACTCCAGAGGAGGGTATCATTCAAGGGCACGATTCCTCAAGGGTTAGTTTAGGCCATGTCCACCACAGTGAGTCAGCTACAGGCAGTGGAAAGGAGCTGTGGAACATGTGGCCTCAGACTCTTTGAGAATGAGGCAGAGTCTTTTGGAAATAGATATAATAACACATACATGCTCTCTTTTGTGATTTCTTATCAACATCTACCTGTTTTTAACAGAAAATAAGAAGTCATTGCTTTCATTGACATAATTTCTCTCTTACTGAAATGCTAGTTGGCAAATAACTACAAGTCTGAACCTCAGCAGGTTTGGTGAAGCTAGCTGAAGATGTATGTATGCATTCTGTCTCTTTAACCATTATTCATCGATTGTGTGTTTTTTTTTTTTTTCTGATCAGGCCTCAGGTACTGCATTGCTACTTAATAAGCTGAATTTATGCTCCTGGAATCACCAATGTATAATCTCACCGTTATCCCTGACCCGATTTTATCCAACATATAAAATAGAGGGGGAAATGCTTAAGCAAATATGAAGCTACTGAGAGATTAAATGGTTTCAGAGTCAAAAATGCAAACAAGCAGCTGTTATGTAGAAACATTTTGTTGGTTTTTCTAAATGAAGCATTTCTTTTTACTAATTTGGACTAAATAAAAGATGTGGTAACTAATTGCAAGAGCCTTGATTTTACTTTCAGGAAAGTGACAACCATTCTATAGAGGATGAATATGAAGCCTAAATCATGTAAAATGCCTATTTTCGCGTACTTCCTCAAAAGGCAGTGCTTTCATTATGTTTGAAAGTTTGACTTGAATGCAAGTTCTAAGGCTGAATCAATTAATAAAAAATATGGATTTTATATAAAATTGCAGTACTCTCAGGAAAAGGAGGAAGATGACTCGTAAATATCAAATTAATGGAAACTACTTATTTATATATTTATAGAGAGGAAACTCATAAAACAAAACTTATAGCCACTTATTTACTTTAAAAGATCAATTTCCCTCATCCAAACAAGCTCAGATAACATTACCTTAAAATGTTTTCTGCAAGAAAATATTTTGTGCAACCTTAAGTGTAAGCACTTCTACATATCCACCATCCTAAAAAGTGAGTGGTTACCTCTCTGAAGAGATTAAATCAAAATTAGGTTGACACAATTTTTATCTAATATGCACCCTGCTTGTTGATATATCCTGAAAGAGGGGCACACACAAGGAAGGATACAGTCCTTGCTCTTGAGTGGTTTATAGTCAAGTTAAGAAGTCAAGTCATCAACAAAGATAATGGAATTATCAATGTGAAGATGAAAAGTGACTTACAAATAGAAGAGAGGTGACAAGGGAGTTCATGACTGGTGTTTAAATGAATCATACAAAATGGAGCAGGATTTTAGGTGAGGGAGAAGTCACAGGGAAGAATGGGTAGTGTTCTGACTAGAGCACCAGTCAGGTAGAAGGAGCTTTCCATTTCTAGTTCTCTTACCAGCTAGTTGGGTGACCTACAGAAAATCGTTTCACTTCCTTGGTTTCAAACGCTGATTTTACAAAATGAAAGCCATGGCTATCACAGATGCTGCACACGGTCTATTCCAACTCTAAAAGTCTGTGCTCTTATCATGATTATGAAAAGCTTAATAAAGAACGATGATGAGAAGGTAGTTGAGCTGGGTCTTGCTGAATGTGATCTGACCAGACAAGAGGCGTCATGAGAATGTCTCCTGAAAGAGGAGCTGCCTAAGCCAAGATATAAAGATAGGTACCCCAAGTTATAATTAATTAGAATTGATCAATACAGAATCAGCATTTTCCCCTGCTTTTTCTGATTATGAAGACACATACTAGGTTATTTTTTTTTTCTTTGACTATAATAAGACTCTTTATGAGATACCTAAGCTTCATTCCCCCAACAACAACCAACATTATGGCATTGGAAAGTGACTCTGAATAGACTTCCAGCAATATCCCTTTAAAGAACTGTGGATTCCTTAAAGTAAGACACTCAAAAAAATCCCAGAACCTGTGTCTTCACAATGGATCTCAGGTCAGATCTATTAATTTGTGGTTTTTCTATTTGAAAGTTAAAATGAGGAAATAAAATGCAAGGCCTAGACTGATCAGAATCTTTCTCTATTCAGGAGAGGTGCCAGGTCCTAGTCTTTATTAAATTTCTTGTCATTTGATGAATTAAATATAATTATAATGAACTCACTTGGGATTTGATTATAATCTGTGGAGATTTTTCTTTCCAATTATATAGCTTCATATTAACTCTTAAATGTAAATGTGTAACCTTTCTCTAAAAGACTAGAAAGTCACATTCCTCTGAGCATTTTACAGAATTGTTATTTGAAATGATCTTGAAGACTGCACAAAGACTCTCATTAAATCTGACAACAGCACTCAGAAGCAGGTAAATGGCCCCGATTATTATTCTTTTTGCATAGTTTGGCAGTTCCAAATCCAGACCCACCCTAAAAGCCTCAAGGGATCGCCAGGTGGTCTCTTGGCTTTGATCTTTTCTTCATGCTCCTATTGGTCAAGGGAAAGCCCATATTCACTATCCACTCACTAGAAGCTTGTTCTTAGCCATTAAATGAAAAAGGTGGCCAATAAAGGCTGTGGGAAGAACGTGGCTCTGTCATTTTACCAAATGATTTGTTAATCTTAGGTCTCATATAATATGAAAACAAAATAAAGCTGAATATGTTTCTGAATGACTGAATGGATACATGAAGAAAGAGTTTATATCAATCCTTCAAGGTTACCAGATATTTAGGGGAGACTTATTTTATTTGTTTGTCCATTCATTAATTTATTAATTTTAATTTTGGCTTGTCATGTCAAATGTTCATATAGTATATCTATCATGCAATCCGTGAAAACATTCTGTAATGTTATTTTCAGCAAGCTTATAAATTGCATTTTATTTTCTTGAAACTTCTTTTAATGAATCTTGGCCCATTAGAGGTCAAGCTTTCTTCATTGTCTGAATGTGAACTTAAAGATTCATTCTGTTCATTTCTTGATGCTACAATATGTCAAGCATTGTGCTGGGCAGTGTGAAGGATACAAAGGGCATAAGTCCTCAGTATCTGCCTCAGAAAGCTCAATGTACTGTGGGAAACAGATCAATTTTTAAACACATAAGCAAATAATAGGGTAAAAAAATCTAAGTAAAGTATGTACAAATGGGTATGGGAACCCAGAGAATAGAGTATTCCTATGTCAGTAGGATAAGCAAGGCCACGTCCCTGGAGGTACAATTTGTATTGTTCTATGTGTTGTGGAGCACCACAGAGTGGCAATGTTTAAAGGAGATACCAAGAAAGGCTTTTGTGACAAGGTAACACGTAAGTTGATCCTCTAAGGAACAGTAGAAATTTGTTGTCCGGAGAATTAGACAATTAGAATTTGTTACCCGACAAAGCATATAGTTTGTTCAAAGACTTGGATGTGTGAAAGAACACAGCCCATGTGATGAAAATAGCAACTCGAGTGTTCAGAAATGTCCCCAGGGATGAAAATTATGGTGTTTCAGAAAGAAGGAATAGCACAGAAGCAACATGATGAGAGAGAACATGGCATGTCAGAAAGTGGCAAGGAGTTTGTGTGCTGTAAAGTTATATGTGTGAGGTGTGACATAGCAGTCTTTCAGTTCTCAAAGGTTTAATTAGAGGAGGAAGGGCCTTGTGTGCTATGTTAAGAACTTGGCTTTCAAATGCATATGACAACAAATATTGGAGAGGATGTGGAGAAAGGGGAACCCTCTTACACTTGGTGGAAATGCAAGCTGGTGCAACCACTCTGGAAAACAGCGTGGAGGTTCCTCAAGAAGTTAAAATAGAGCTACCCTATGACCCAGCAATTGCACTACTGGGGATTTACCCCAAAGACACAAATGGAGGGAGCTGAAGAAGCACCTGCACCCCAATGTTCATAGCAGCAATGCCCACAATAGCCAAACTGTGAAAAGAGCTGAGATGTCCATTGACAGATGAGTGGATAAAGAAGATGTGGTCCATGTGGAGGCCAAGAAAAATTAAGGCCATTCCACCTCAAGTTTAGCATTAGCACAAGTACAGCCGTCTTAGGCCCCTGTGAATAAGAGCTGAACTTTACAGGAAAAACTGCAGAATGTCCTCGGCAGGGAATCCCATATCAGAAAGACAACAGAGCTCAGAATTGCCCTCAGCAGAGAATCCCATATCAGATCTAAGAAACTCCCCCACCCTTTCCCCCATATTGGAAAAAAAATTCCTCCACCCCTTCTAAAAATCCCCTAGACCAGCCCATAAAAAACCCAGCTGTAACCCACTTCGGGCTCCAAGCCCCTGCTCTTCTGTGTGGAGTATACTTGGACCCAAGCTCGAGCTTGTAAATAAACCCTCGTGTACTTGCATCGGTGTCGGCTCCTTGGTGGTTTCTCGGATTCTCAGTCTTGGGCACAACAGTCCATATATACTATGGAATATCATTCAGCCAACAGACATGATGAATATTTACCATTTACATTGACATGGATGGAACTGGAGGGCATTATGCTGAGCAAAATAAGTAAATCAGAAAAAGACAATTATTACATGGTTTCACTTATATGTGGAATATAAGAAACAGTACAGAGGATCATAGGGTAAGGGAGGGAAAACTGAAGGCGAAATCATCAGAGAGGAGTCAAACCATGAGAGATTCTTAACTATACAAAACAAACAGGGTTACTGGAGGGGTGATGGGTGCGAGGACAGGGTAACTGGGTGATACGCATTAAAGAGGGCATGAGATGTGATGAGCACTGGGTGTTATATGCAACATAATGAATTATTGAACTCTACATCTGAAACTAATGATGTACTATATGTTGGCTACTTGAATTTAGATAAAAGAATAAAATGCATCCGTTGGCAAAGGGGGAATGATTCAAGGAATTTGTAGGAATGAAAATGATTTGCTCAAATTTGTGTGTGAGATCATCTTATTGGTCATGTGGAGAATGAATAGGTGGGCAAAAAAGAGAAATAACTAAAGGATTATATGGGGATCAGGGGCATAAACGAGTATTACAGTCAAATGGACCTATACCAAAGCCTCAACCTCACGTCATGTATGATTTCATGCAAACTATTTATTTTGAAAACTCAGTTTCCTCATGTATAAAATGAAAGTGATATTAATAATTATTTTGCATGGCTAATGTGATAACTAAGTGAAATAACATTATCACCAAGAATGAAGGAAAACGGGAGGATTGAATGGATCAGTGTGTGTGTGTGTGTGTGTGTGTGTGTGTGTGTGTGTGTGATGAATTCAATGATGTTTGATGGCAGCAGTGAGAAACGTCTATGCAAAATAATCTAATCATGGGGCATTATGGAGAAAATGTATTACTCTAATATAAATACAGATATTGTCCCTCAAAATACTGTGGACATTGACAATTATATAAACTTTTGGTCTATTTAAGTTAATTCTTACCAGAAAACAAATTTTTAAAAAAGATTTATTTATTTATTCAAGAGAGACAGAGAGAGAGAGAGAGAGAGAGGCAGAGACACAGGCAGAGGGAGAAGCAGGCTCCATGCAGGGAGCCCAATGTGGGACTCGATCCCGGGTCTCCAGGATCACGCCCTGGGCTGAAGGCGGCGCTAAACTGATGAGCCACCCGGGCTCCCTCAGAAAATGTTTTAATGACATTTTAGCTATTGCTTTTCTAATAGTATTAAAATAGATATCCATAAAACATTACTATCCCAAAGAGAAATTATTGCAATGATGAATGGATCTTGGTTAAACCAAGGGCCAGGGAGGGGTTGGTGAAGTGACCCTCAGGCTAAATAAGGGAGGGACGCCTTTCACATCTTTCATGCAGTCACCCTCTTAATATTCATTTGTCTAGGCTTTACTACTCCCAGTGCTTAGCACACTACGTATTAGCTGCCTGATAAATATCTGTTGAAAATAGGAGAAAGTATATGCCTCCTTCAGCAGGTATAACTTTCATATATATTCTGAAATTTTACTTTTTTTTAAAAAGATTTTATTTATTTATTCATGAGAGACACAGAGAGAGAGAGAGGCAGAGACACAGGCAGAGGGAGAAGCATCAGGCAGGGGAGCCTGATGTGGGACTTGATCCCAGGACCCCAGGACCATACCCTGAGCCAAAGGCAGGCGCTCAACCACTAAGCCACTCAGATGCCCCTAAATTGTTCTCCTAATACTATAAATACTACTTCCTGAGTCAGTCACATGAACCAGCCGATCTTTGATTTTTGCCTCCGACAAAGACAGTAAGACATATTGTAGAAAGGCCCGTGGCTTCCATTAACTTGTTTAGATACATTCTTCATATTTTTAGATAATGTTCCCTCCTGGGTCAAACTTCTCAAAGCTGTGCTTCCTGCTGTGTAAAAGAGAACTTCAGTATGAGTTTATTTTGTTGATGCTAACACCACTTGCTTTAATGTCCTGGCCATTGTCAGTTCCAAAGCTTAATCAACACGCATTGTTTTTCTCAAACAACCAGTGCCATTAATGTAGCTATGGAAAAAAAAATCTACTTAAAGATGCAAAACTCGACTCTTCAGTGAGTAACCCTCCTGTTCAGTGGTAACAAAAGGGATCTTGGATTTTGCAAAGTACTGAGTAACAGCTTGAGTCAAATCAAAATAGAGGCCATAAAGAAATCCCTTTCAACCCTCATTACTCTAGGACGGGCTAATGAAAATAGCTGCTGTTAATATTTGCTCTCATTTAAAAGAGAAACACATGAAACTGAACATAAAAGAGACCTGTGTCTACATGATGGGAAGTGCTTACATAATTGGAACAACCCAGCTGTTTGGTATCATTAGACAAAATTTCTATATACCAGATATCCATAATTCCTATGTACGTAGATGTTTGACACAGTGAGGACGTAGACAATATACAACTGTTTTTCATGGAAAAGCAAACCTGTAAAACATTAGAATAGTAATGAAGCTTCTATCAGTTGACCTGGTGCATATTTGGACGTCATTGTCACTTACAGAAACACTTGAGTGACTCTAAATAGTAGCAGCTCATTAGCCCAGCAGCCAGGTTGATTAACATTCTCTAGCTGTAATGTTTAATGCAAGTTAGACCAGGTGTAGGAAAATAAAACACAATCAAGCTTTGGACATTTTGCCCGGAGATTATAAAATAATTTTACTATCTAAATAGGTAAGAAATGATTCCCTATATATAAAGGTGACAAAGGCAGTGATTACCAATAGAAATTCTATGTGAAAAGCAGATTACGATGTCAGCTTTCAAAATATCTCGGAAATTATCTGAAGAGATGTCAATACTGGCAGAAACCAATGCATATATCTTTTATGACCCTTCATAAGAGTCTTTTGGAGAGCTTTTGAAAGAATGTTATTTGGGCTTTTTGTTTCCTTTGATAAAAGAAACAGATTCACAGTTAAAGATTTGGAAATGGGTACGAATTAAAATGTGTCTTTTGAATTTCTGTGTCTGAAGTTCATGATAAAGCCACATTTTAATCTTCAAAAATATTTAAAAATCATAATTCAAGAGACAAAATTTTATCTGTTGCATAATATGTAAGTACTTAGAGTAAATGATGCTCCTGTACCAGGAAAGGACCACGAAGATCATTCCAAAGAAAAGTAATTGCTGTTAAAAATCCCCCACCTTTACTATCTGGCACTTTCTAGATCCTCATTGTAAAGATCCATTACTATGTGGCTAGACAATGATTCTGATGAACTAGTAGAATTTGTCACACAGCAGATCATCTATACTTTAAATGATGAATGCATGAAGAGGCTTAAAATTCATATCTGAGGCTGGATGCCTCCATGCCATTAGGAATTTGTGGAAGTCATTTGCCTAGGCTCTGAAGCCTGACTAATGCCACCGACAGAAGTTGTTTCTGGTGCAAAGGGTCTTATACTAGACGTTGGTAGTGCAGTGACCACTTTGTGAAAAAGCTAAGCCATATTGTTCTTTCCCATCCAATGAATCAGATCAAAGAGAACTACATAATAGAAACCAAAAAAAAAAATTTTTTTTTGTTCAGTTGCAAGATTTTTATCTTTTTCTTAGGGTTATTATTCAGTATGAACAGTGCCCAGGGAATAGAAGCCATTTCCCACAAACCTCAAAACATTCTTCCTTACTTTTTAATTCTTTGTCTCCCTTTTGGTATGTCTCTTTGATGTTCCAGAGCCTAAATAGCTGCTGGGGGTGGAAATGGGTGTGCTATTTTTGACTCCCAGAAATATAAAATATCACAAATGGGAATTCTATAAATGATCATTCATGTTTATGTTTGCTTTGGTGGTGGTGATGGGGAGATGGGGGGTGGAATGCTTCCTGTATTGAAACATACCTTATTTAAGAACTGAAAGTTCTAAAACATCATTATCCCATTTAGTATGTTAAGTGATATGGAACTTAATAAACCCAGAAGCATTCCACTCCACTGAAGAGGACACTGTCTAGTGCAAAGTATCACTTATGTTGAAAAGCCATTTTTTTCTATATAGAAATGAACATGACTCTCTTGGTAAGTTCTGAACAGTACAAAGTAGAAGAAGCTACTTACTGCCTTGCTTTTCTGTTGTTTTGTTTTCAAAAAAGAGTTTTTATTTATTCATTTGAGAGAGACAGAGAGAGCGAGTGAGAGCACAAGCAGGGGAGAGGGTCAGAGGGAGAGTGAGAAGCAGACCTCTCGTTGAGCAGGGAGCCCGAGGCAGGGATGGACCCCAGGACCCCGTGATCACGACCTGAGCTGAAGGCAGACACCTAACCGACTGAGCCACCTTTGGGCCCCACTTGCCTGCCTTGTTTTTAAAAAGTTGTCTATAAATAAATCTAAAGAGTCTGACATGTTATTGCTTTTACATGTACAATTCCTCCTCTACTCCTTTTCCCCACCCAATATTCTAGCTAACCTGATTTAGTCACTATCCTCCTGGCACAAGCCACCACGTTCCCCCCCCCCCTTGTATTCCTTTTCCTCATTTTTCACGCAATCCAACACGTGTTTATTAAATACACATTTTGCACAAGGCACTTTTCAAGGTGTTGGGGATTCAGTACAAAACAAAAAGACAAAAACTGTTGCCCTCATGCAACTCATTCTAGTTGCAGAGAGGCAGGTGATAAAAACAATAGTGCTTCCTGGCACAAGCCTTTTCCTCAGGTCCTCATAGTGAAAGTCGTTAACAGGCTTGGAGATTATAAAGGGAACTATAATGTAGAACCCCTAAAAGAGGAAATTCTATAGCTGCCTACAGACTCCTTGGAGCCCCTGGACACCTTTCTGAGTCCTTGTCGGCAACATTGTAGTAAGAATTGCCTCTTTATTGCCTCTCAACAGTAGTAAAAATAATTTATTAATATCATTATATGATAGAGAAGCCATGGCTGAAATATACGTAGTTCCAAGTGTTTTCTATGGATTAACTTAATCTAATCTCCACTGTGAACTTATGTGGTAGGTAGAAAAGTCATAATTTCCATTTTTGGGTGAGGAAGATGCAGACACATTTAACAAATCCGCAAGATCACTCAACAAGGCAGTGGCAAAGCCCACAATCTTAATCACATATGATATGCTAGCTCCAGCAGTGTGCTGATAAATATACAAAACCTGGCTTTCTTGGGTGGGGTAAGGAGGTGACTGAGTCATAGCATTTGTCAATCGGTGTTTTCAATCTGCCAATGTGATGTTAACTGGCTCAAAAAATTCCTGAAAATGGGGCAGTCCACCGTCAAAGGTGGGAGCAGACCCCATCACAATCACGTCTCCCCCCAGAATTATGCTTCTTGAGGGATGTATCTGCCCTATCCAAGATCTAGCCCTTCAGTCTTCCAGAGCCCAGCATGAAGAAAGAGATTCTCGAAGGAAACTTAACCTATACGGTGCAATTTTGTTCACATTGATGACAACTCTTTACACATCCCAATTTAATTACATTACAAAATACCATTCTGTGATCTGTTTTCAAATCCAAATACTGATCGATGTAGTTCTCAAAAAACAACAAAAAGACATAGTATCTGCCTCCCAGGAAAGAATAGTCTCTTCAATAAATGGTGCTGGGAAAACTGGACAGCCGCATGCAAAATGATGAAACTGGACCACTTTCTTAGACCATACACAAAAATCAACTCAAAATTAATTACGGCATAAAATTCCCCAAAGAAAACATAATGGGTAAGCTTCTTGAAATCGGTCTTGGACATGGTTGTTTGGATTTGCCCCCAAAAGCAAAGACAACGAAAGCAAAACTAAACAAGTAGGACTACATCAAACTAAAAAGCTTCTGCCCAGCAAAGAAAACCATTAACAAAATGAAAAATTAACCCAAAGGGACACCTGCGTGGCTCAGAGGTTGAACATCTGCCTTTGGCTTTGGTCGTGATCCTGGGGTCCTGGGATCAAGTCCCACATCAGGTTGCATTGGGCTACCTGTGGGGAGCCTGCTTCTTTCTCTGCCTATGTCTCTGCCTCTCTCTCTCTGTCTCTCATGAATAAATAAATAAAATCTTAAAAAAACCCTCATTCCTAAGAAACAGGAAATAGCATCTCTTGTCATGAAGCTGGAAATCAATTACAATATGTAATTAAATGGACCACAGTTCATAAAGAAACATATATATATATATATATATATTCATAGAATATGTGTGTTTATACACATGCACATGAGTGTATCTTGAAGGGAATATCTGATAGGTGTCCTACATTGATGAAATTATTAGTTTAGCAGAGGAAAGTCACTTGAGGAAGTTAACTGGTTGCTATACTATTGTCATTAAAATTAATTGACTGACCTTTATTTTTATTTTTTTAGTTTTTTCACTTTTTTTTTTTTTGGAGTTCCATTTGCCAACATATAGCATATCACCCAGTGATTGACAGGACCTTCAAATAGATGTTCTCAGCAACCTGTTTTGGCAGCTATACCCACTGGTTCTGCCTCTTGGATATAGCTGTGATCACTTTTGATCTTCAGTAACCATAAGGCTTTCACAGTATCAGATGCTTGCTGCCTAGACTCATTCTGTCACAGTAGGACAGTTAATATTTCATGCTACCATGCTAGCTGGACTTCAAGGACAACCCACCTGAGCAAAGGGTACTGCAAATCTTTATGGGATATGACACATGGGAAGTGGTCTAGTATTATGTGAGTGACCACTGCAGATTTAAGACACTCTTCTTAGCCATTTCCTCATGATTTATGTAACTTATCCCTAATCCCTTAATTCCTGGCCCTTTAGATGTCATTTAATTATGTAGTTTTATGGCCAAATCTTGTACTTGTGTGACAAGAACCTAGCATATACATTTTTCAGGACTTTTAAAAAAGATTTTTATTTATTCATTCATGAGAGACACACAGAGAGAGGCAGAGACATAGAAAGAGGGAGAAGCAGGCTCCCCCTGGGGACCCTGATGTGGGACTTGATTCCAGGACCCTGGAATCATGCCCTGAGCTGAAGGCAGACGCTCAACCACTGAGCCACCCAGGTGTCCCTATTTTTCAGGATGTTTTTAGACTAATGGCATGTTGTTCTCCTACTAAAAGTGCTTCACATTACAAGGGAAATGAACCATTCAGACATATGTTGCAAAAAAAATAAAAAGGTGATTTTCCAGAGATACCATTTGCTATAGCTACCTTCTTTTCAATAATTTCAATAATATCATTAAGAATCGAGTTTGATTGCAGAAAAGAAAAAATAGATTATGAATCAGATTAGAGAGTGAAGATGTGAATTCTCTTACTTCATCCCCCTTTATCACTTCTCTAGAGTTTATGCAGTAGCTTCCTTTTCAGTAGTCCAAACTCCAATCTTGACACCCCGGATAATACACACCACCAGATTTATCAAGTGTAATTAGGATCACATTGGTTCTCCTCAGAAGTCAGTGGTTCCTAAACTAACTATAGAATGGCACTAAGACATCTTGTTTGGGGAGTCAAGGCCACAACTAGCATAGTCACAACCTATACTTTTTACCCTACATTCTACATTGGCCAACCATTCACTTTATGCTAAATGACAAAATCCCAGTAAATATGTTGAATTTGCTGTCATTACCTGCCTCGCTCAGGTATGTTTACTTACCTCGATGGAAGCATAGCACAGTGAAAAAGGTACATTAGTTAAACTCTCTGAATCTTAATTTTGAAGGCTCCAAAATGGAAATATCAATCCAATCCTTGTAGGGTGGTTGTAAAATCAGCTCCAATACATATAAATCATTGCAAATAGTCAATCTTCAATTAAGTTAGAATCTGTTCTTCCACTTTCAGAGTACAAGCTCTGGAGACTCATGCACCTGGGTTAACACACTGGCTCTGTCACTTCTCAGCTGTGTACCTGTGGGAGAGTCAATTAACTTCTCTGAGACTCATTTTTTCTCATCTGTAAAACAGAAATGTAGCAGTACTTCTCACAGCAGTGCTGCAGGGAATAATTCCTTTGAAGCATTCCACACTATATAAAAGCTGTAATACACTGAATCCTCATGATCATCACTATCCTCTGCTTTCAATTCTTGCTCAAATGTTCTCCAGGATGCCATTCCTCATCTGCCCACCCAAAAGCAACTTCTTTCTGCTTTGCAATCTTGACAAACCATTTTTTAATCACTTTACACAACAGATTGTAGACTGGTCCCACGAAGTCCAACATAGCTGTTTTCTTCACAGTATGCTACACATCTACACATCTACCAGAATAGCCAAATTTTATCAAAAAAAGAAAAAAAAGATAAAAGAAAATATTAACAATAAAAAGTTCTGGTAAAGATGTAGGGCAACAGTAATTCTCATGTGTTTCCAGTGGAAGTACAAACTTTGAAAAACATTTTGACCTTGCCTATTGAAATTGAAGATATGTGTACATATGACCTGGCAAACTGACACTCAGCAGACATGTGAACAGATGTTCATCAGAAGATATGTAAGATAATACTTATTGCAACATCATTCGTAGCAGTCTCAAGCTGAAAACACCCTCATGTCCATCAATAATATTACCAACCAGTCAATCGTGGTGCACTCGTATAATAGAGGACTATACAGGAATTAAAAGGATGAATTTCACAAATATTAAGCAAGAAAATTCATACACTAAATATATACTATGTGACTCCATCTATGTAAAGTTCAAAAGCAGGAACAATCTACAGTTTTCATGCATACTTGGGTGGGGAGAAACATTTTAAAAATTGATTTACATCTGTACCCCTATGCTTTTATGGACTTTTCTATTTCAAAACTAAAATTCACAGAATGAAGAAAGGCAAAAGTTTTCAGATTGATAAACTCTAGCAGGTATTTAGCTGGATCCAAATGAATAATAGTAATTTTATTTTATTTTTAAAGATTTTATTTATTTATTTGAGAAAGAGAAGGAGAGGGGGTTCATGTGTGCATACTAGTGAGGGGAGAGGGATAGGGAGAGAGAGAACCCTAAGCAGACTCCCCACTGAGCATGAGCCCCATGCTGATGCTGGATCATCTCAGGACAGGAGCCAAACCAAGAGTCAGATGCTTAATTGACTAAGCACGCTTAATTGACTGAGCCACCCAGGCGCCTCTGAATAGTAGTAATTTTAAAATTAAGACCAACATCTAAAAACATTTTGAACACTTTCAAAATGCTAAAGATAAAAAAAAAGTTAAAGAAAAAAAACCTGTAATTTACTTACAAAGAATGAACATGAAAATAACCTCAGAGTTCTCAGTTATGGTACCAAATGCTTGAAGGTAATGGAATAATGTCTTTGAAATTCAGAAAATAAATTATCATGAACTTTTTATTATGAACTTCTAAAATGAGGGCAAAGATTTCAATTAAGTGTTTGAGCAAAAATAAATGCACTTTTGATGCAGAAACACACACATATGTATATGTATATGTGTGTATATGAACATATGTGTGTGCCACTTCGGGAGTTAATCCAAAATAATGTAAGAGATGTACAAGAAAACAGTTTTGAAATATGGCAACCTAAGTATGATCTAGAGCTCAGTGACATAAGGATCCTTTATGGAGCCTGTCAATACTAGATTCTATAGTAAATACAGTTACATAATGATAATAATGTTAATGCTGTTTTATTATTTTAACTTTTAAAGAATAACCTAGAAACAAAGTAGCCATTACAGTCATTGAATAAATTGTAGAGAATATCAACCTCAATAAAAATAAAATAATAAGGTAACAATATTGAGAGGAAGAGAAAGTAGGAAGCAACAATGCAGTAGAACAACTGCAAAAAGTCAACACTTATTTTTAGCGATTTAGCATTATTTAATCAACATGTTACTAAATCAAGAAATAACAGTATAAGAAAATTATTTAAAGTCATAATGATAATTACCCCCCAAATTGAAAGAAAGTGGCAAAAATCCTTAACATTTGTTGAATGGGTCTAAGGAATGAAGGGAGAAAATTATTCCTTTTAATTTTAGACCCTTCTCTGTAGTTTCACTTTTTTTTTTTTTTGTACACGGGTGTTTAATTTTAAGAAGTTTGGTTCTTAGCAAATGAATGGCACCCTCATCAATAAATACACTGTACGATATTCAAGGAGTTGGCAAGGTACAATCCATAGGCCAAAATCTGCTCATACCCTATTATACGCAAGCTGTGAACACAACCATTGTCATTTGTTGGCCTATTGTATGTGGCTGCTTTTACACTGCAATAGCACAATAGGTTTCTGGTTTTTTGATTGCAAAGACTAAAATATTTACTACCTAACTCTTTTTAGAAAAAAGTTTGGAAATCCCTGGTATAGTCTTACAGTGAAATGCCATAGGCAGAATAAGGTAGGTCAATATGGACACTGGTGTAGAAACATGTCCAAGATGTAATGTTGAATTAAATTGTCAGAGGATTAAAAAAAAAATTTAGAGGATTATTAACAAGTGTGCTTATCTGTTAGTTGCATTTGCATATTAATTAAAAGAGTTTTTGAAAACACACACCAAACTTTTGGTACTGAAGCATGAAGTCACGAGAATTCTTTCACTTTTTTTTCTCCATTATTTCTGGATTATCTAATTTTTTTTAATGTGCATATACTACTTTGGTAATTTAAAAAGTGAATACGGTTACATGATCTCTGAGCTTAATGCCCTTCAGTGGTTTCTCACAACACTTAGGGTAAAATTCAATCTTTATTTTTTTATGACCTACAGGGCTCCCTTTGACTGGGCTGAGGCCTGCCTTCCCTGCTTCCTCTGTTACTCACTTTCTCCCTGCTCACAATCACACAATCTTTATTTCACTTCCTCAAGTATGTCAAGTTCTTTCTTGCCCCAGAGCCTTTGCATATGCTGATATCTTCCTCTATTAACTCTTCACCAGGTTGATTCCTACTCATTCTTTAGATGATGACCTCAATTTCACTTCTTCAGGGAAACTTCTTTGATTCATCAATCAGAAACCCATATTACTCTGTCATAATAGTTAAAAGTTTCTTTCAGTGCATTTATCACTGCTTTTTAAATATCTCATCTATGTGATTATTTTTTTAATATCTCCCCCTCTCTTAGAGACAGAGAACACACCAAGGGTTGCTGGGAGGGAAGTGGGTGGGGAATGGGCTAGATGGGGGATGAAGGATCACAGAGGGCACATGTGATGAGCACTGAGTGTTGTATGGAAGTGATAAATCACTGAATTCTACTTCTGAAAACAATATTGCCCTGTATGGTAACTAACTAGAATTTAAATACAAATTTGAAAAAGAAAAAAAATATATCTGTCTTCCCTCTCTGAATCTTACCCATTAGTATACTCATATGATCCTTTGGATCTGATTTTTACTTTTGAGGTTTTTTTTTTTTTTTTTGAGCAATCTTATCCATTTGTAATGATTGATATTTCATTCATTCTGAGAGGTCTGCCAAAGAATAGAAAGAAATTTTACTTTTTCAAAGAAATAAAACTCAGTCTTCCTTGCAATTTACCTTATAGATCATTGGACCCTCTAATAAACCTAAGGTAGTATCAATGGATCTTAGTTAACTCATTTTTAAAAAATATCTTGAACATTTTCTATTTCATCATCTCAGGAATTGTTTCATCATCCCTCATGATTTTCATCAATAAATTCCAAATTATGTTTAAAAAAGAGTAAAATAATATGAAAATAGAATAATGGTGGAAGTGTCAAGAAAATGATGCAATAGTGAAATAAACTGTCAATCTCTAGTTTCCTTTAAAGATTTACTTGTTTTAGAGAGAGAAAGCACAAGTGGGAGGAGCAGAGGAAGAGGGAGAAAGAATCTCAAGCAGACTCTGCTATACACGGGGGACTATTCTAAATTCTCTGCATGCATTAAATTACTTAATCCTCAAAATGTCCTATAATTACTCCATTTTACAGGAATAGAAACTGAGGTATGATAAGGGTAAGTAACTTGCCCAGGCTTACACAGTACGTGGAAAGGCAGGATTCCAACTAAGGCGATCAGACTTGAGGGCTCAATCTTACCCAACATAATGCCTCTCTAAAATAGTGCCTGGAAGGTAGTGTGTGTCCAACGAATATTTGTTGAATGAAAATGAGGATTGCACACTTGCGAAAGCAATATGCAATAGTGGTGAGATGCGATGAGCACTACTGAAGAATGAACAGTCAAAATTGATTGAGTTGAAACATTAATGGATGGGGTTGAGTTCTGGATAGTTCCAGTAAAATCAGAATTCTGGAATAACATTTGCACTTAAGTCTGTACTATCATTGGACATTTTCTGGCCATTGATTTCACAGCTTGCTCCATTTAAATAGTGCTTCTGATAATTCATTTAATATTGCTTTATTATTTATCCATTGAATGCATATTTATATAGTGTCTACTCTGTCTAATAAGCATTGTGTTAAATGTTGAGGATGCTGCAGTGAGAAAGAAGAATCTCTAGAGGCCCTGTTAGTCTAGAAGAATTTCTATTAAAAGTATAGATATAGATTTAGTAATATTGTATCCAATCTTTCATATTAAATATTAATTGAGTATCATTTTTCTGCCTAAATAGGGCAAAATGCACATCTTAATTGCCATGACCTATTTCTGACGAATGAGGAAAGTTTCTTGTCCTCTGCAAACAAGGTTTTCCTATTCTAAAATCCGAGAGCACCACTGATCAATACATAGCCATTAGCCACATATGACTATTATAGTTTATATTCAAATTACTTCAAATTAAGTAGCATTAAAAACTCAGTCCCTTAGTCACATTAACCACACTTCAAGCACCTAGTACCCATTTGTGCCTAGTGGCTAATGTATTGGACAGTGCAAACATAAAAAATTTCCATCATTGAAAATGTTCTGTTGGATAGTGCTGATTTAGAGAATATTAATTGGCATAATTTGCTCCTCCAGTCTCACAAATGGTTTTGAAATATTCATCCTGTTTTAAAAATGATAAAAAAATGAAGCATTGCTTCTATTTTTAAAGGCAAAGAAACCACCTAAAAATTTCCCTCTGAGAATCTGTATAAAGAATTCCTGTAACATATAACATATGATTAAAAAAATAGAATTTCAAATTTGGGAACCAGTGCTAGGAAACCACTTCATTCACAGACCACCCTCACAGAGAAAGTAGTTGTGGATTGAAGATCTAAAAGCTCACTAAGCTCAGGACCCATATACAGATCCATATACAGCACCAACTAAATGACACTATTGAGAGAAATTCAGAGGTCTTTCCTCACAAAAACACTTCCGTGGTTAAATCCAAACAGAATGTGCATGACATTGTGTTTATGATGCTTCTGGTTTTTCTTCTTTAAACTTTGTTACAATCGGTTGCATTTTCCACTTAGGTTAACCGTGCTATTATAGGCCTGACCATACATTTTATTTAAATCAATTTTGATTTTCTAGGGCTCAATTTTTATAACCTTGAATAAATAGGTCCCAGTTGTCTCTTCAACACTGATGAAACTCAAGACACTCTCTTTAATTAAGACAGCCGTTGACATTCTTTGCGGTTATCTCGTCCAAACTGACAGCTGTTCTTTCACTGCGCTCTTTTCTTATCACATATTATCGGATATGCCAAGAAAACATTAATTTCATTCCAAATGCCTACAAAACTTCAGTTTTTACTATTCCAATAATTGGATTTTGAATTTGTACACATCTCCAGGAATCAACTTCTGAGCTCCCCAGGGATTTTATTTTCTTTTACCCATTTTAACTTTCACTTTGATTTCTAGAAATGCAAAATATTTCTCTATACATGGATGCAATAAGCGATCGTATGAACACCGATTCCAATAAGGAAGCATAATAAATCTGAATATCATGAAAACATATTCAAAGCACCATACATATCAAGACATTGCTATCATTTTGCTGTGAAGATATTCAGTGGCTGCTCTCTGGAATAAGATCACCTCAGTTCAAATATGGGAACAAGCATATAATAGCTGCCTATCTAGGGCAATTATTTAACCTGTCTTAAACCTCAGTTTCTTCATCTGAAAACAGAGACAACCATAGTAATCGCTCATATTGAAATAACCTAGATTAGTGTCAAATGAGGGGCACTGTTCGCCGGAGGGAAGATTCAGGTTTGAATCATCATAATCTGTCTTGATACCTATGGGTGTCCAGGCATACTTTGCCATCAGATGTGGGAGTTCGGGTTTCTCCTGATGGCTCTGGTTGCCTAGGAAACTTTGATACTTCTCCTGTCCCACCACCTATGTTGAGAGTTTTGTTAAGATAATATCCTGTCTCCAGAAAGCCATGCCTTAAGTCTGGAGCTTGGGGTCAAGCATAAGAATCAGCTAGGATAATCAACTCATCTTGATTTGCCTGGCGTTTTCTCAATTTTTTCACTGATCATCGTAGGCCAACCAAGGTAGTTGGTCACCCTAGAATCAGACTTTCTCCTTTTCCTCTTTGCCCAACTCCCTCACTCGAAGGGATTGGGATTAGAGGACAGATCTCTGCTTCTCCTAACACTAGCACTTACAATCAAAATAATTTCCAATTGGAGCCTTAATTTTGTTTTTACTGGATACTCTTCTGGAGGCTAATGTCACCACCACTCAGAAAAAATGAATGAGAATACTGGGCCAGATCCACCCATTTCTTCCATATACTGCTAATGGATTACCCAGATAATTGCTGCATGATCTACACCTGTTGCTTATGATTGTTGACTCCAAATTTCTAGTTGTCTGTTACAAAGAACAGCAATTGCCTAGGTTGGAGATTGGGTGTGTGCACACGTGTGTGCATGTTTGCTCTAATTTGCCCATCACTCTGCTCTCATTTAGTTAAATGAATCTTTCCAGGCAGATCTTTATTTTTGTCATGATTAACCTAGTAATAGCATGCTTACTGTAAAAAATTAAAATATATAGATTACGAGGAAGAGAACAAAAATCTAGACTCTCACCATACAAGATAATAAGATGTTAACATTTTGCAGGGCCAGCATCTCATGCATCTCTTTAGTCATACTCATAAGCACAAATACACACAGACGGCAACACCACCATATTACCATAACTGGGATTATATACATGCTACCTTTGTCATGGGCACATTCTCATTTTATCTTCTTTTAACCTCTTCCTTTTCCCTTCACCCCTCATCCAGTACACCCACCACACACAGAAGCAAGCACTGATCATTAATTGATGTATTTCCTTCAGCATTTTCTCCCTACTTATATAGGCACCTTGATTTCTATTCAAATGGCTTGATTCCGGCACCGTTTGGAGCCATTTGCTTCTGTCTTCCAAGATAGAAGAACCCTTTCTTGTTTACAGATCTGAGGTAGCCTTGCCTCTATGAATGTATATGTACACTTCCAGTAATTTCTATGGAGCACTGAGTGAGAAGGTGTGTGTCCCCAGTTGTTTACATTTAGACTTCAGCCCACACTACTCCTCTTATAATTGGTTTTGTAAGATTCATATTCCAAATTATATATATTTTTAATTTTTATTTATTTATGATAGTCACACAGAGAGAGAGAGAGGCAGAGACATAGGCAGAGGGAGAAGCAGGCTCCATGCACCGGGAGCCCGACGTGGGATTCGATCCCGGGTCTCCAGGATCGCGCCCTGGGCCAAAGGCAGGCGCTAAACCACTGCGCCACCCAGGGATCCCCCAAATTATATTTCTAAAGAATATGAACATAAGCATTTGTCACTGGCTAGAAAACAAATTTTAACAGTAATAATCAAATATTTAAAACATGAGAAGTGATATAAACATCAAAGTTAAGAGTCCGCCTGTAAAAATGAAAATCAATTTAAAAACATCAGGGAACTTCAAGTACCAGTCTAGGGATATTTTCAATTCTGAAAATACTATATACTAAATTATCAGTGTTAATCTAAAGTTTACCATTGCACTGTTACCCCACTGGCCTTTTTATATTTTAAGAGAGAAATTGTAAAGCTTCAAATTTGAAATGAAATCGATCTCTCTGTCTCTGCACACACAGCACCACAAAGTCATGAATATTTCCTTTATCTAACACATATTTTCCCTTGTCCTAACTTATTTGGTATATCCAATGCAAAGAAAACTCCATCCATTTTTCCCTGAAGACAAAACATCCTCTTACCATTCGTATGACTAATTTTTCCTCTTCAGATTTTGGTGTACATCAGAAAAAAAGATGTTTGCAAACATGAAAAATGTAACTATAAATAAAAACATGAGATATAAAATAAGAAATTGGCCCCAAATGGAAAATACATAATTGCTCATGAATAAATAAATAAATAGCCCTAAAGGTTGGCTGGCATCTGACAAGTTCAATTTATCAAAACATATCAATGTTTACAGAATGTAATAGATGTCTCAAGTATATTAGAATAAATATCTGTTAAAATTTTGTACATTAAGATATTTTTAAAGGACCTTGACTTTTATGGGCATATTTGCAACATTGTATCAATTCTCAGGTCTTAGGTTTAAGTTTCCAAGTGCTTCAAAATCCTAGAAACCACTGTCAGGCTCATATTCTTCAATTACTGGTTTCATCAAGGCATTACATTATTCAATGACTTACAATGCCCACTGAAATAAGGTCAAATTCTTCTGCTTGACTTGCAAGACCATCAATCTTAGTACCTTGCTGAATCTTCGTTACACAATGTGCTTTTCAAGTTTGACTGAAAATATAGCCTCTTATATCAGCAATCCATTTTTCTCCTTATCTCCCAAACATAGAAGGCTGCTTTCTTTCTTGAGTCTTGACACACATGCCATAGTGTAAACAACAACTTCCTTAGGTTTTGCTTATGCAATCCCAATTCCCCCAAATTCGAGCAATGACAGCAGATACACAAGTAAATCATGCCGTGACCTTGGAAATCTCTCCCATCTTCCAATTTCTTCTTTGCAAAATGAGGGTAATCCCACCTATGCATCAGAACTGTGTAAGGATTAATTGAAGCAGTATTTATAAAATATCTAGCAATATGTCCTATAAATATTAAGTGGCCAATCAATGTCCACTTAAATACAAACTCCAAAGATAACTACTTTGAAGGGTTAACTAACACTTAGCTACCTAAGTTCCAGTGTATTTGTAACAATATTATAGTTATAATTTGGACATAGATAAAATAGATGGTAAGGGGATGGTTGTTACATTTTTTGTTTTTATCCATAGAATTTCTTAAAATTTACAGATGAAAGTTTAATGGATAAAATAGTCCCTATATCTAATAATACATTTGTATAGCATCTTACCACTTCCAATTATCTTTCCTATACATTCTCTTATTTGAACCTAGATGGAAAATAAAGATGTATTATTGTTATCATTTTATAGATGCAAATGCTGAGGCTTAAAGAAACTAAATGAGTGACAAACCCAGATAGGGAAGATATGATTCAAGCCAGGTCACAAATCAATTGCTTTAAGAATCCCTCTCTAAGGGACAGCTGGTTGGCTGAATGGGTAGAGCACACAACACTTGATCTCTGGGTTGTGAGTTCAAACTCCATGTTGGATGTAGATATTACTTTAAAAAAAAAAAAAGAATCCCTCTCTAAGAATTACATTCAAAAGATATGTCACAGAGGTTTCTCTGTTTAAGGTGTGTGTGCTGGGCGGGCAGGTGGGGGGGTTGATGTGATCTTTTTTGTTGCAAATACTGCTCACTGGTTATGCAAATGAGCATTTATGCAGCTTAATTGGAGTTCAATTATTAGAGCAATTACTATGTCATTTTGTGCAATGTCTAACATCTGATGGTTTTATTTTATCCTGAAAGATAGTTTGGAGATTTGACATCTCATCACCTGTTACCTTGGGATGATGTGCTATGAATAGAGATGGAAAAAAAAAATACCTCTAAGTAAACCTGTGCTTTTCTCTGGTCTATTATTTCATGAAATCATGGGCCACAGTTTGATTATCATTCATGCTGCTTTGCTGTTCACTGAATGTGGATTAAGTCACAATATGTCATCACTGTCAGGAAGGGTCTAAGTCATCGATAAGGAATAATGGTGCCTGGATTTCTGTGTATTGCCTCTTTGTCCACTGGTCTCTACTCTATCTAATTTGGCTTTTACCCTTAAATCTGTCAAGCTTTGCTTCTCAAGAGGATTATCTGGAAAAATTCCACATGAAAAGGGAAGGAGAGAAGAAATTGTAAACAAAAATTGATAGAAAAAAATAACGGAATAAAATCTGAAAGGATTTGTGTAAATGTTGAGATGGCAACGCTTTACTTAGCACAGCATAAATGAGCAGTATAAAATGTAGATATTATGAAATCTTGAAAATGTGTCATTTTAATTTTCCTTAATGTGTATATGCTCAAGATGAAACTTATTTCACATTTTTCCTAATTAATGCTTATTAAAGCACATGAACATTCTTTCTACCAGTAGAAATCTGCAACTTTTTACTAAATACAAAGAAAATAAAAGCTCTTTGTTCACATTCTGAGCCAAGATATTTATCAAGCCCCATGAGGAAGAATGTAACGTGGGAATGCATGTAGTTAAAATGTAGCCCAGCACCGAGGCCAAGGGAAGGCAGGTATCACTGTGCTCCTCATTTTTTTACTCTTCTAAAACTGCCAGTCTGATCCTTCGTTGTTTTTAAATGTTTTTCATCTTGTT
This sequence comes from Canis lupus dingo, assembly GCF_003254725.2. NCBI lineage: Eukaryota > Metazoa > Chordata > Mammalia > Carnivora > Canidae > Canis > Canis lupus. The sequence continues at coordinate 112,267,373 of NC_064281.1, read as the reverse complement.
CTTGCAGCCAGCTTACAATCCCTTAAAAAGCAATTGATTTTGCCTAGCAATTAAAATCTAACCTCCTATATTTCTAACCCTTCCTCTTGTTGCCAGTATCTGGTCATTCAAGTTGACCTTGATTATTCAGTGCTCCTTTGTCTTGATAGTGTTCCTCCAATGTTCCATGGCCTGGTCTATATCCACACTCTGATTAGCCTTATAATAGGCTTTGCTGAAAAAATGACCTAATACTTTCATCTGACAAAACAACAACAACAAAAAAAAGAATAATCAGAAAAATGTGATCATCTGTATGAGACCTATGCTCAAAATAGATCTTGAAAATTCTAACATGAATGCCAAGAAAAGATAGGTTTTCTGACACATTTTCAAACTAACTGCTGTTTTGTTTGTTGCAGAACTAACTCTCCATTTTTTTTTAGCTATTCGTATCATCTAGTTGAGGTTCCTATATAATATCCTCATTGTGTTTAGATTCTGATTCAGTCGATATTTATTAGGCATTTCAAGCGAGCCAGTGTTCAAGGTAGTTTTTCTATACACTATCACTTAAAAAAAAAAAAAAAACAAACCCACAAGCCTGCAGCATGGACAAGGTTAGTTTTATAATACGGTGGATAAGAAAACAGAGATTCAGAGGTTAAGTTGCTCAAGGTCATATAAACTAGTACGTAGCAGAACCACGATGAAAGCTCTCCTTTTCAGATCCTGAGGCCAAAGCTATTTCTACTTTACCACAACCGCCTGTATAGGTATAGGTATGTGTCGATAAATAAGTAACAATAAGATGGATCCTTTCTGCATATGTAACTGCCCGATTTGTAGTTTGACAAAGTTATAAGATTAATCACTTTCAGCCTCAAGAATCTGGAAGGATTTCTTCTTTTAATAGGAACAACTTTCTGTAGCCTATAGGAAAGCAAAGACTAAAATAGCATAATGGGAATATAAATATATTAGATTTTAGCCGTAGGTTGGAATTAATGAGAATTGTTATCTCTACAGGGGAAGTATAGAGCTCTCTTTTAAGCATAATATATCTACCTGAAAATCACTCTCAGGTGCTATACTTTTATCCTAGTCAGCTCAGCTTTAGATCCATGAGGAAAGACAGTTGAAATTATGTCAGAATCAAATGAAGTTAGAGACAACTGGAATAAAAAAGAGGCATGAGGTGGAGAACTCCTCACCCCCATACATTTGCTTCTGGTCCTATAGAGGCTATTTATTGAGATCCTACTATATGCCAGACACTGTGCCAGACATTTAAAATAGGTGTTTGAATCTAATTTTCATAATTTTGAAAGATAGTTATTTGCATCACTATCATCATCATCATCCCTGTGTCACCACCACCATCATCATCCCCGTGATTGTTAATTTTGCGTGTCAATTTAGCTAGGCAGTACCACCCAGTTATTCAAATACTAACCTAGATGCTGCTATGAAAGTGTTTTTTAGATGTGGTTATCATATACAACCATTTGACTTTAAGTAAAGGACAGTAACTTGATAATGTGGATGGTCCTCATCCAATCAATTGAAAGGCCTTAGGAGCAAAAACTGAGGTCTTCTGAGGGCAAAATTCTGCCTTAAGACTGCAGCACAGTTCCTGCCCAAGACTTTTCAGACTGAGGGCCTGCTTTATGGATTTCAAACTTGTCAACCCCATAGTTGCATAAGCCAATTTCTTGACTTAAGTCTCTTAGGACATGTGTGTGTGTGCATGTGCATGTGCGCGTGTGCGCGCACGTGTGTATGTGTGCAGGTGCACACATGCACCTATATGTTACTGCTTTTGTTTCTCTGGAGAGCCCTGGCTGACAAATCTTCATCTAAAAAAAGGATAAAACTAAGCTGCAGATAACCCACTAATGTGGAGGCTCAGAAAGGAACCCACGTCTTCTGACCCTTAGGTTCTGTCCGTTTCCTGCATGTGTTTCTTAATTTTTTCCTTACTCTTTCTACTTTCTCTAGCTTGAAAGCTGCTTGGTAGCTCTTGAACAGTACGCACACATAAACGTGTGAGGGCTATCAAGGGAAGTCGAAGGTCTTGTTCACCTCATCACAGATCCTGATTTGTTGACGCATGGTGCATATCCAAGCACACGACTCCCCGGCAGTTTGCTTACAAGGTAGCCCTTGGCTAAAGAGGACACTCAATGAGTGGCTATAAGACAGTCCTACAGATAGTGAGCTCATGTAGGGATTCCCAAAGTACTACTAATGTTTATGAACCCTTACTCATGATAGGTATTGTGCTAAGAGCTAACAGCAGCATGGTTCAGAAACAGGGCATGCTTAGACTGTTACATTCTGGAGGCAGATTTACTCCACAATGTAATGTAGGGGTGGCTTTACAGGCAAGAGATAGGGAATTAGGTCATACCTTTGTCCTTGTGAGCTAAATTTCATTGAGGAAATCACTCCATCTTGATGATATTCCATTTATTCATAGTGATTTGGGAGTTATCACACCACCCACCTCATAAGACTGTTGTAACGAAAAAAATAGACATAAAAGGGTCTGTTTGCTAAAGCACCATACAAACTAGAATCATAAATATCAATAGTTGAGCTTATTTTCCTTCTTGTGTTCACAGCACTGGACTATAAGTTGTAGGTAATACAAAAAACCACGGTAGTGGGATGCCTGGGTGGCTCAGTGGTTGGGCATCTGCCTTCAGCTCAGGTTGTAATCCTGGGGTCCTGGGTTCGAGTCCCAGTTGGGCTCCCCACAGGGAGTCTGCTTCTCCCTCTGCCTATGTCTCTGCCTCTCTCAGGAATAAATAAATAAATACGTCTAAAAAAGAAATTTAAAAAAGGAGGAAATGTAGTAGATATCTCCTGCCCCTGGAAAGCATTTTCTTTTCATAAATGAGGGATAAATGTGTGAAATGCTGAGAACTATAAGCCAGATGTATATTTGTGTCTATGTTTTCTGCTATTGTGAATGATACAGAAGAGAGGGAAAATGCAACATAGAAAATGGTGAGGATTGCTGGAGCGGATATACTTAAGAAGATGACAGGGGATGGGATCCCTCAAACAAGTGGACAGGCTGACCTGTGGAATGCAGTTTATCCAAAGAAATCACATGTAATGGGTGCAGAATAATAGGATGTCGATGAATAGTTGCGGTGAAGGAAATACGGAGAGGAAAACTAACTCAAGTTAGTTTGAACTTGAGTCATGTGACCTCTCTATGGTGCTTAATTTTCTGTGTCAAATTGGCTAGGCTGGGGACACCTGGGTGGCTCAGTGGTTGAGCATGATCCCGGGGTCCTTGGATCAAGTCCCACATCAGCTCCCTGTGGGACGCCTGCTTCTCCCTCTGCCTGTGTCTCTGCCTCTCTCTTGGTGTTTCTCATGAATAAATAAATAAAATATTTTAAAAAAATCCCTAGGCTGGTAACACACACACTCTCTGGGCGTGCCTGTGAGAGTGTTTCTCAAAGAGATGAGCATCTGAGGAAGTAGAATGAGGAAAGATTACTCTCTTGTAACCTCCAACTCTCATGGGCATCATCCACTCCCCTGAAGGCCTGAATAGAGCAGGAAGGTGGAGGGTAGGACAGTTTGTTCTCTTTGCTGGTGCCACGATAGCCATTTTCTCCAGCCCTCAGATATCAGTGCACCTGATAGACCATCAGTCCTCTGATGCTCAGGCCTTCAGACTCTCACCGAGTCACAGCACTGGCTTCTCTGAGTCCCCAGCTTACTGACAGCATGGGTCTTCACAGTCTCTCTCTCTCTGTCTCTGTCTCTCTCTCTAGACATATAGATTCTATTTCTTTTTTTTTCTTTTTTTTTTTTTTTAGATTCTATTTCTCCACAGGAACCCTAATACACTCTCTATCCCAAAGTTTCCTTCTTTATAAAATGGACGGAATAGTGGTATGTGCCAATTAAAATTTGTGTCATGACTAAAGAAATAAACTCCTGCATGGAAGATAGTTAGTATGCTGCCTGGCACATAGTAAGCACTAAATGTTAGTTATTAATTTTTAATGGCATACTTTCTGGAATCAGATAGCCTGGGATCAGATACCATTGGGTACATGAATGACCTGACCTCTCTTGGCCTTCTTTTATTCATCTGTAGGACAGGAATAATAACAACTCTTTCCTCACAGGAACAATGAGATCATGCGTCCATACAGCATAGCGCGGTACCTGTGTCAGCATTACTGATAATCTCCCACTTGATGACTAGAACAACAAAACGCGTGCTCTAACAATGATGGTCTAGAGAGAGGAAAGGAAGGACATGGAGTAGAAAGCACAAAATTTTACTTTTACAAGGTGAGGACACTATCCTCCCCTCTTACGTGTTTTTTATTATGATTTTTCGAATCTCTCTAGATGATACAGCAAAACACAAGACCCAACCATATCATACCCAACCAAATGCGGTATCATAGCACGAGTGTTAGCTGAACTAGAACGATGCCTGTGTGTGGACAGGGCTGAGGTTGAGGCTTGTGTACCATATCCCAGGATAATGAAATAATATAAATATAATCCATCTGTAAGAGGATGGGGGAAAGCGACTGTGTTAAGAAATTCTGGCTGAGGAAGGAAGTCCATTGCTCATCCACTGCACAGCATCTGAAAGAGCATGTTGTGAGTTGATAAATATCATGTGACCCCCCCCCCAATATTGTAAACTATCACTGCTGGCAATTTCAATTAGATCTAAGCATTCAGCCAGGTAGCTATTCTGTGCCAGGTCCTATTTTAGGTTCTAGAATACAAGACTACCACGTAAAGGAGATTGAAAAAAAAAATCCAATTCTAATTCAGAATAATAAGTGTGATATTCTGAGATAGAACTGTAGAAAGGGGATAGAGAAGACACACGGCAACCTCAAGCATATTCATTTTTCTACAGTTCTATTTCTGAGAACAATATTGTTTCTTGAGTGAACTCCTGATCCTAGAATTGGAGCTCTTTGGGAGCTGTTACTTTTTTGTTCTTTGCGTCTCTACTGCTTGGCACCGAATGGATTCTCAGGGTCTATTTCATGAAAGGAGGAAGGGACAGCGGGAAGGGGGGAAAAAGGGAAGGCAAGTTGATTGTAGATAAAAGGTGTGGGCCTGTTGAGAGATAAATCAAAGAGCCTGCATATTTTATGCAGTTTCTTTTCAAGAAGAGGCCACAAATGGGCTATTTTCAGAACTGCTTTGTGAATCTTGGGCTGCATTCTTACAAAATGGCTTCGTTTGCCTGAACAACTGTGGCTTCTGTACATATGCAAATAGCAACAAATATGAACAGGAAATTTTTATTGTAATAACAATTCAAAGTGACACACCAGCATCTGGATGGAAATCTCTCCAGCTGCACAGCTCACTCTTTTTTATAAGCCAAATAACCATGTCATCCACAGAACTGGGCCTGAGGAGTGGCTAGAGATTATGTGGCGGAACACCGTCAGGTAATGACCGTTCCTCTGAATCTATGAGCAGGGACGAGAAAATTCTTGGGTAGGGGCAGCGTTGTAGAAAAAGCATGCTCTTGACATCAGATGGCTCTGGTATTGAGCCCTGCATTTGCCACTTACTATCTATCTGGGTCACTTTGTGCAAATTATATAATCTTTTCAAGTCCCATTTTCTTCATCTTCAAGCCAAGAAAAACAATGATATTCATCTCCAAGGATTGTTGAGTACTGAATAAAATAATGTAAGAAGTGAGATGAGCAACAGGCCCAATCCAAGTGTGGCCAGGACAGTATAAGCAGTAGCCACGATTCCTCGTAGGCTTCAAAAGGAAGGCACATAAACAGGATGGACTATAAGTCATATGAAGGTAAAACTGTGTTTGGTTCACTGCGACATGAAAACACAGTAGAGCAAATTGACCAATAACAAGGTGAATGACTGAGGGGCGCCTGGGAGGCTCAGTGGCTTTGGCTCAGGTTGTGATACCAGAGTCCTGGGTTCAAGTCCTGCATCAGGCACCCAGCGGAAAGCCTGCTTCTCCCTCTGCCTGTTTCTCTGCCTCTCTCTGTGTCTTTCATGAATAAATAAATTAATTAATTAATTAAATCTTAAAAATAAAAATAAAAAAAACAAGGTGAATGACTGATACAGTTAAAACTTGCTGTCTTGGCCACATGCCACTGTGTTTGCAATAATTATTTCCAATAAAGTATATGATCCAGTTCTCTTTGAAAGGAACCTTGCACCGTGGCTAAGGTCCCTCACCTTCAGAGCTGTACTGCGAATGTCTGAACTAGCCGAGAATTTGATCTTGGCTCTGGCGTATACTAGTAGAGTGACTTTGAGCAGTGTAATTATCTATTTCCTCATATATATATATTTCCTTCATATATATATGAAATGTTGAGAAACATACCTGGCACGCAGAAAAAAATAGATATGAGTTTTTAAATTTCTGCTATCGTTGTTATTATTGTTTTGACAAAAACTGAGTAACAGCCAACTGGTATGCTGAGGCCTTGCCAAGTGCACTGAGATAGTCATCCCCTCAGCCTGGACCCCCAACTTAGCCATTCCTGACCACAACCGGTCTCCTTTTTTCCCCAGTGTTAACATTCTTCTAAAATATCATTTGCTGTATATGGCATGAGGTGAAAAGGTTGGAAACCTCTATTTTGGAGCATAAGCCTTGGAGTCTGAAAGACCTGGTTATGAATCAGCTGCCTTCCCAGGGCAAGATACATGATTTCTGGGATCCAATACAAAATGAAAGTAAAGGCAATCCAGGAACAAAGTGTCATTGAAAGTGCTAAAATGTAAAAGCTTTTTCCTTTTCTCTGTAATCTGTTCTTGATTTGTCAAGGTATTTTTTTACGTGCTCTCTGATACCATTCTAAGCAAAGAAACATTAAAAATGTTAATTATCAGAACATGAAAGACTCCTAACTCTGGGAAACGAACTAGGGGTGGTGGAAGGAGAGGTGGGCAGGGGGTGGGGGTGACTGGGTGACGGGCACTGAGGGGGGCACTTGATGGGATGAGCACTGGGTGTTATTCTATATGTTGGCAAATTGAACACCAATAAAAAATAAATTTATAAAAAAACAAAAAAACAAAAAACAAAACTGAGATACTCCAGAAATCAATATTGCACTGTACGATAACTAAAATTTAAATTAAAAAAAATTTTAAAGTAAAAAAATGTTAATTATTAGCATGAATTTTACTGTTTATGTCGTATGATGCCCATTTTAAGTAAAAATATGAGAACCTTTAACTTGTATGTGGAGTTATCAAAAACATATAATTCATATCTCATAGCATACATATGCATATGTATTGTTTTGCCAGAACAGTAGGGACAGTTCACGAAGCTAACTCAACAACTTTTTTTTTTTTAAACTAAGCTCCATGTGGGGCTTGAACTCATGACCCTGAGATCAAGACCTGAGTTGAGATCAAGAGTCAGATGTTTAACCGACTGAGCCACCCAGTTCCCCCCAACTCCATTGCCACCAAGAGCTTTTATTTATTTATTTGTTTGTTTATTTATTTTATTTTGTTATATTTTATTTTATTTTATTTATTCATGAGAGACACACAGAGAGAGGCAGAGACACAGGCAGAGGGAGAAGCAGGCTCCCTACAGGGAGCCCAATGTGGGACTCGATCGCAGAGCCCTGGGATCACGCCCTGAGCCAAAGGCAGATGGTCAACCAATAAGCCACCCAGGCACCCCTATTTAAATTCTTAATACACACAGGAGGGACCAACACTCTGGCTTACTGATGAGCAAAGAATGACTGAAAGGAAAAGGACCTATGGGTTGCCTGAACTTTCCCTTTCCTTCCATGTCCTCATTTTCAGTGTAAATCACTGGCTAATCCCGGGAACTAAAAGTAAGGAAGAACATGATAGGGTTAATAATTTGTTATTTCCTAGAATGCTATTGCCTTCTTCCTGTATTGAAAACGAGGAAAGGAAAGTGCAGCCTCACAGGGATCTCAGTACATGGTTTACTCATAGACACAACACCCTTACCTTGTACTCCCTTTGAGTTTTATTCAACTCCCACGCATCATGGGTCAACCAGAATTCTGACCTCAAGGGGCATCACAAATGCTACATGCAAGCAGGGAGGCAAGGACTAGACATGGATAGACATGCTACGAAATACTGTATCTCCTCCGATCACATATGTGGTCCGTCACCCTTTCATTTTTTTTTAATTTATTTTTTATTGGTGTTCAATTTACTAACATACAGAATAACCCCCAGTGCCCGTCACCCATTCACTCCCACCCCCCGCCCTCCTCCCCTTCCACCACCCCTAGTTCGTTTCCCAGAGTTAGGAGTCTCTATGTTCTGTCTCCCTTTCTGATATTTCCCACACATTTCTTCCCCCTTCCCTTATATTCCCTTTCACTATTATTTATATTCCCCAAATGAATGAGAACATATAATGTTTGTCCTTCTCCGATGGACTTATTTCACTCAGCATAATACCCTCCAGTTCCATCCACGTTGAAGCAAATGGTGGGTATTTGTCATTTCTAATGGCTGAGGAATATTCCATTGTATACATAGACCACAGCTTCTTTATCCATCATCTTTCGATGGACACCGAGGCTCCTTCCACAGTTTGGCTATCGTGGCCATTGCTGCTAGAAACATCGGGGTGCAGGTGTCCCGGCGTTTCATTGCATTTGTATCTTTGGGGTAAATCCCCAACAGTGCAATTGCTGGGTCGTAGGGCAGGTCTATTTGTAACTCTTTGAGGAACCTCCACACAGTTTTCCAGAGTGGCTGCACCAGTTCACATTCCCACCAACAGTGTAAGAGGGTTCCCTTTTCTCCGCATCCTCTCCAACATTTGTTGTTTCCTGCCTTGTTAATTTTCCCCATTCTCACTGGGGTGAGGTGGTATCTCATTGTGGTTTTGATTTGTATTTCCCTGATGGCAAGTGATGCAGAGCATTTTCTCATGTGCATGTTGGCCATGTCTATGTCTTCCTCTCCGTCACCCTTTCAGACCCCATTTACAAAACGCAAGTTCACAGATAAAATTAAGATTTTCAAGATGGTGACAGCAGAGCATGAAACCAAGCATGGGTCCTGAGAACTAGGTCAGCTGTAATGGAAGATGCATGGTGGACACTGGAAACGCTAAATGTAAAGGCAAAACCAAGGAACAACAGCAAGATCATGTGGGTGCGTATCTACCACTCACATCCATTCTCCACTGTCCACTTAAGATCTACTTGCAAAAGGCGAGGTCAAAGATAAAGTTAAGAATTTCAGGATGTTGAGAGTTGGGCATTAAATCAAGTGTCAGACCCTTCTGTGTGCTGGGCTCTCTGTGAATGCACTGATCACAGCTCTGGCTCGGCCCTGACATAAACCATACGATCTTGGGAGGACAACTTCGCCAGGCTGTGCCTCAGTTTCCTAATTCTAAGCACAGGGGTAATTTCTACTGCCTCATAGTGTTCTTGTGAAGATTAAAAAAGATAGCTTACTTGACAGGGTCACAGTGTCTGCTACATAATAACAAAGCTGAAATAATAACTATGCTTACAGAATGCTTATTATGTTTTCTTTCTTCTGCAGGTCACTGGAAAGCTTTCATGAGGAGGTCAAACCCAAATTGCATTGGGACCGATGTTCCCAACCTGGAAGGAAATACCAAGTTCCAGGTTGGCATTCTCTTAGCCTTTTACCCCATCTTCAATGCCCAATGGTAAAAGTTATGTGAAAACCAGACAGAAAGTGGAGGATGAATAAATAGGTGGAGCACAGAAATTTTCAGGGAAGTGAAACCACTCTTGTCTGACAGTGTCATGGGAGCTACGCGACATTTCCCAGAACCCACAGGACCCAACAACACAAAGACTGAGCCCCGAGTAGACTCTGGATCTTAGTTAATGGTAATGTATCAGTATTGCTTCATTAAGTTTGACAAATGTACCATAACAATGCAAGATGTTAATATTAGGGGACACTGTGGACAGGGGAAGACAGGGCATATGGGGACTCTACTTTCTGCTCACTTTTTCGATGAATCTAAAATGGCTCTACAAATAAAATCTATTAACAAAAAGTCAGAAATACAACAAATAACACTGTGCCAGTAAATTATTCCCGGGGAGGCAGCAGGCTGCCCTGCCCCAATGTGGAAAATCAGCTTGCCCTCCGAGAATTATGGAAAGGCCAGGAAGGGTCCTGACTGATATAATTAACAATCTGGTGTGAAGGCTGGGCTACGTCTAGTCCTGAAGTGGTATTTCGAAAAATGATCTCTCTACAAGTGTGTTTTAGGAATAAAGGATTAGAATCTAGGATTATCCTCCCTGTTTTTGTTCATTTAGTTTTGTCTTTATTCCATGCTCTAATTAATGCAGCATGAATATAATTATTCTCTAAGATGGCAAACCCTGAGGGGGCACAGATTATGCCTACTCTTGGCTTTCGAAATTTCACATAAAACATGGTTGTAACGATAGCTTTCGTGCATATAGCTTCCTAGAGTTTAGGCCGCACTTTCGTGTACGTTTATCTGCTCAGTGGCTTGTTCTACACTCAGAAACTAAAGCCCCAAGTCATCTGTGGTTTTTTTTTTTTTTATTCCCTACAAAGATGCCATGTAATAAGCAAGACAGTACGCCAGAAATTGCTAGTTACCTAGCCAACATCCATTTTTCCTCTTCTTTCTTAGTAATGTTATTCCGAGCACCAAATATCATATCTGCAGTTTCTTTCTCTTATAGCTACAGTGAACATATGATGAATAGTCTTCAAATGAGGTAGAAACAAAGGTTGTTGGGGACACATTTAGGAAGAATCCCTAAAAGGGAAACTGTTGGCCAAGACCAATACTTTTGCCTTCATCCTGCTCCCTGTTTGGACTAGGGATGTGATGGCTGGTGCTCCAGCAGCTATGGAATATATTTTTGAGACATAAAAAAAATTATTTGCGTTTATTCTGGGAGATGCAGTGAGGTTACACTTAATGGTAATCAGTTTATCTTCCTCATTCTCTTATGAAAAGTATGTTCCTTAGTGTGAGCTTGTCCATTTATTTTATAATTCCTTAGGTAGAGAAGAAACTGCAAATGTGATTCTGATTAGAATGTCTCAGTAAAGAATTCAGGGAGAACAAGTAGTATTCATTATTTTTCAAATATTTTTTTTAAGTAGGCTCCATGGGGCCTGAATATCTCATGACCCTGAGATCAAGACCTGAGCTGAGATCAAGCGTTGGAGTCTTAACTGACTGAGCCACCCAGGCACCCCTATTTTTTAAGTCTTTTTGCTGTAAAAGATTTCTGAAGACAAATGCATTTGTTCTCCAAGCATTTCTATTCACAACCATTGTTTACTCTCTTTGGTTCAGATCAGTCCATCTGGTGGTAATCTCTAATTTACTCTTTTAAAGGGTTATCCGTAACACACACACACACACACACACACACACACAGTGAGAACAAGAATTCATACCGCACTCTTAGAAGTCTATGACTAATCAACTCTGCTCAAAAGCTCTCACAGCACTACTATGGCAGTGATGGCAGATGGTGTTTTTAATTTGCCAAGTGTTGGTGTCTCAATATCCAGGGATTTGAACAGTCTCTTTGGGGAAATAGTCAATTCCAAATTCAAACCCTAAAACGGCTTTCCTCTCTGTGTCCTCCTGCCCAAATAGCATCATCTAGGTAAAAGGGAAAGAACTTATGTGCTTCCTCACTGAGGCATGTGAAAACATGTAGCCCCCCCCCCCGCCCCCCGTACACCAAAAGCAGGCCAAGGTGACCTGGGACTGCTGACTCATATCCATCTAACCAGCCATCTCTCTTTCTCTGCTAATGCCACATTACGATCCCTTGTGCACCGTGTTGGAGATGGCACAGAACAAAATCTCGATTTTTCCAGGGACCTAAGCCTCTTCCAGCAAGCTGCTAACTTGGTATTATCGAGTTCTACTACCTCCATCTGGGTATTTCTACAGTGATGCTCAATCCACCCCACTTTGAACTTCTATATTGAGAAGGGGCTATAAGAACACATGCTTTCAATGTCGTTATGCAACCTGATCATTCATTTCTTCTATTTCCTTTATTCTATGAAAACCAGAAGGAAAGGGATGTCTTGAGTTTTCTCGATGCTTGGCTTACAGTATCAACCTTCATGTTCAAATCAGCCAAGCTTGGCACTTGTTCTGGGAGTTAGAAATTACTGAAGATGCAAATATAGCTTCAAATACCCATACATTACCTTCCTTAAATTAATATATTTAAAAACCAACCGAGATCTCATATATATACATTTCATCTCATGAAGCCTATTAAAGTTTTAAAATCTTCAGATAATTGCAATCACGGGCATAACATTTTGCCAAGCCCTTTTAAGGCAGGAGCACAGGGCAGAAGGAACCAAGTCAGACAAATAACAGATGATGACCAGTGCACGATGGTATATAAAAGAGAGGCAAGGCAAGAGAGTTGGAGTTCACGCCAGTTACAGAAGCAGAAAAGAATTAGAATCAAATAAGAAAAGCAAGTAATGCATGTAATTTCCAGAATATATAAAATATCACATTTGGGTTCAAATGTCCTGCTATTAGTAGTACTGAGTGAAAACGTTTAGAGATCTAGTCTGTAATTCCCGAACTGTGTAATTAAAAATGTTTAAGGACATGTGCTTCCAATGGGGAAAAGATGTTATACCATGGTTCAAATGCATGGAGTGCATTTCAGAAATCAAAATGGATTTAATTTGACAGTACCTAATTACTCATTTAATTTGCGGAGATGGCATCCACTTTGAGAGAAAATTAACATTATTACTTCAATTTTACAGAATTGCTAATATATTGGTATAACATGAATGGTATATTGGTTGGTTGGCCTGCTTCCAAAATTAAGTTTAACTTTTCAAATAAATGATATCCCAGACCACAAACTTTTTCTGTGCTTCGGTGTTACTCAACTGAATGGGCAGTCTTTCTTAAAAACGGATATTCCGAGTTCTTAATAGCATAATAATATGTCTTTCTCATAAGAAAATGCACTCCTTATGTACAATTTCAGACTCTATGGAGTTATACTGTTACAGTTGTAAATGACCCAGCTGCCAGATTCATCAGGTGATTTTTACCATGGAATAAATCGGAATTACCTACAGTAATACTTCACTTAACTCGGGGTCAGCACTCCAGCAATCTCAACTACTGAGAAAACAAACAAACAAAGCGTCTCCGCAAATCAAGATGTCATCACAATACTTTGGTAATGAGAGCGATTTGGTAAGGATAGGTTAGTGTTCTCAGTGGCAGTGTATTGGGTGCTGGGAGATACGACAGCATGTGAAGGTAGAATTGAAAGACAAACATAAACAAGTGTTTCACTCCATATAACTTGGGAAATACCCATCTACATACATCTTCATAGAAATCTCTGTTGCCTAACATTGAAGTTGTTTTTTATTTAAAGATTTTATTTAGTTGCACGAGACAGAGAGAGAGAGAGAGAGAGTGTGTGAACAAGGGTGGGGAGGGGCAGAGGGAGAAGGAGAGAGAGAATCTCAAGCAGACCTCCTTCCCCAGTGCAGAACCCTGCTGAGGTCTGGATACCATGACCCTGGGACGACCTGAGCCAAAACCAAGAGTCCAACACTTAACCGACTGAGCTTCCTAGGAGCCCCAAGAATGAACTTGTTTTTAAAAATGCATGAACTAGGGGTGGTAGAAAGGGAGGTGGGCAGGGGGTGGGGGTGACTGGGTGACGGGCACTGAGGGGGGCACTTGATGGGATGAGCACTGGGTGTTATGCTATATGTTGGCAAATTGAACACCAATAAAAAATAAATTTAAAAATTAAAAAAAAAAGCATGAATGGGGCACCTGGGTGGACAGTCAGTTAAGCCTCTGATTTTTTATTTCACCTCAGGTTCTGATCTGAGGGAGTAAGATGGAGCCCTACAGGGGGCTCCATGCTTGATGCAGAGTCTGCTTGGGAGTCTCTCCCACTGCCCCTCCCTCTGCTTCTGTGCGTGCTCCCTCTCTCTCAACTAAACAAAATCTTTAAAAAATGCATGAATGGTGTTAACGAAATTGATATATGTTGTAGGATTGTACCAATCCATTGCAACTGTGCAGTCTTCAGCAGGGAGAGCTGTAGAAGAGGTCTGTGGTCACAGCAAGGGTGGTTGAGGCCGTCACCAGTGCCTCTGGATCCAGTGTCAAATGCACCTGGGTAGGCAAGGGGCCATGGAAGGTGGCAGTGGGGCTGGGGCTGGGGCTGGCTGTCCCTCACGTGCATGGGCATCAGAGCTGTCAACATGGGTCCAGGTTGGATGCAGCTCCATGTGGCCTTCTGGTGTGTGTTCCGCAGCAGGAGCGGGAGTGGTGGCGTGCTCTGGGGCCAGCAGCAGGCTGGCATATGTGTGGAGGTTGCAGCGAGTGCCAGTGTGGCAGTGACCATGTTGGATCCCAGGGCCAAGGCGCCCACAGCAGCCCTGGCTGGAGCAAGTCCAGTGTATGGGGGAATAACAGGGATGATGGTCCGTGGAGGAGCAGACAGCTGTGCTCTCGGTGGTGACAGCTGTGGGGGCATCGTCAGCACTTACAATGGCTGTTGGGTTCCCCAGGAGTGAAAGCCTCCAGGGTCTGCTGCAGAGCAGGCAACTGGGGTCTCGGTGGCGAACACCCCAGGATCCAGCACGGTGAAATCTGCAGGGAGTATCAGGTGGCTGTGGGGACTGCTAGGTCCTCCATGGGGAAGGCTGCTGGGGTCCTCTACAAAGAAGGCCACGTGGGTGGGGGGGCATCATATTGGCACCTGCTGCACTCCTGATACCAATAGCGCCCCCTTCTTTGTTCGTAACTATCTGCAGACGTGTTGGCTCTGCCAATCTCCCCAGCCGTCTTTGTAGGGTCCTTCCAGCAGTGCCCTGAAAGGCTCAGGAAGCTGGTCACCTGTTCTGATCTCCTTTTCCCTGGTGTGAAGAACTTGCAGGCCGAGGAGATCCCTGTGGGCAAGGAGCCGTGTTGGCCTGAGGCATGGGATGAGGCCCATGAAAGAAAACTGTTCTTTCTACCCTTTCTACCCTTTATGCGTGGTTATTCTCTGGGTTTTTTGTTCCACTGTGTTGCTGCTGCTTCTTAACTGGAGTCCAGAGCCCTTCCAGAGCTGTGTTGGTTCATGGAGAGCTATCCAATTGGTATTTTTTCTAGCGGAATGAAGGCTGCAGTCGCCTACTCCGCCATCTTGCTGACATCACTACTTACCCCTACTTTCTTGTAGATTCTTCTTTCTTTTTCCACTCGAGGGACACCATTTATGACCCTTGCATTGAATCTCATTTCTTTGTCCTCCATACCTAGGATACATTTCTTTTTATTTCCATTTGTTTGTACTTTTTTCCATAGCATTTGAGAGAGGTTCCTTGAGCTTTATGTTGCTGGCATAAATTCCGTCCCCTAGATTCATCCTCCCCTTCTTGAGTTTCTGTAGGACATTCAGATGTCACTAGAAAGAACTAAGCTTTTCTAGTACCTAAGACTTCTAATAAGCTCCCTCCAAAAATCCTTTAGAAAGTTTTGACATTTGTTAGATTGGAAGAGGACAGGCTCCAAGCAAATAGATCTAATAATTTCTGTGCCACTATTATAGTTTCCCTAAAAATATATCCACCGGTGACTAAGTGAATGTTTCTATCAACACGGAATGAAAATACTATTTGCTTATGCCAGGGAGTGTTTTATAGTTAAGATAATTTCATATATATGTCTACTCTATAATGGTCAAACATCTTTTCAAATGTTCAAAAAAAAAAAGAATTTGCCTTTGGATGTTGCATAAAAACCAGTATTTCTCAAGAATGTGGGCTCTATAGCATGCATCAGAATACCATTTGTGTTTACTAAAAATGGGTTCTCCCCTATGTCTACTTATTCTGATTTTCTAGGAGTGACATCCAGGGATCTAGCTGCATTTTATTTTTAGTTTTTGTAAGTTTCAAGTTTTTATTTCAATTCCAGTTAGTTAACATATAGTGGAATCTATCTGTATTTTATTTTGTTTCATTTTATTTATTTTTAAGCATCATTTTATTTTTTTAAAGATTTTATTTATTCGAGAGAGTGAAAGAGAGAGAGAACACAAGCAGGGGTAGAAGGAGAGGGAGTAGACTCCCCTGCTGAGCAGGGAGCCTGATGTGGGGCTCCATCCCAGGACCCCAGGATCATGACCTGAGCCAAAAGCAGACGCTTAACCAACTGAGCCACCCAGGTGCCCCTCTATCTGCATTTTAAATAAGCTTTTAAGTTGATTTCAAAGTACAATCAAGGATGATAAACCCTCTAGACCCTCTAACTTTGCCTAGGTCAGTGCTACAATAGACTCCTTTCTCCACACATTTGATGCCCTGTCTATGCTTGGTCCTATCTCTGACCCTGGGACTGATCTTGTTCTTTTTCTTGGGGAATTTAAAGAGCTTCACTACATATCCAGGTGACAAAGTATCAAGACACCTTATTCTGACCTTGAATAATTACCTAAGCAACTCATGATAGAGGCTTCATTCTCTGGCTCAGTGGAAAACTTACTTGCTGCTGCAGCAGAGCGTAAAATCTCAGTGGTATATTTGTTTAAAACCAACCAGCTTTTGAGAGACAAAGGACAACAAAATCAGGGGGATTTAATTATGCATTTGTTGTCAGGTACAAAGTAAAATCAGAAAAGCAAGAAGTAAGAGCAAGAGATTGACCTCTCCTTTTCACAGGAGAAAACAAGGACACACAATCAGAATATTGGACTATGCTGCTCCTGACAAGCTAGCAGGGCTCTGGAAGCCCAGAGAAATAGTGACCTCAATTATACCACCATCAGTTCTTAGTCACCAAAGCAGAATTTACCAATGAAGGAATGGAAGGAGAACACTTACTATGATTCTGTTCTGTAGTGACACTAGCACCCAGAAAACTCTAGTCTCACTACTCAAAGTGGGGTCCACAGACCAGCAGCATGGACATCGCTTTAGACCTTCTTAGGAATGTGGAATCTTGGGCCTTGCACCAGACTTCCTGCACCAGAATTTCAGTTTTAGCAAGATCACTGAGGGATTCACATGTTCTTTAATTTTGAGGAGCACAGCTCTAGAGAACTGCCTTTCCAGAAAAGCCAGGATTGCTGAAATGTATTCCAGAGTCTGGCAAAAGGGAGGATTAAGGTTTTAGAGCTTTACTACCCATCCAGAAGTCTCTCCATCTGGTCTGTGAGACAGATTAGTAAGGTGGCAATGATTGTCTCACTGCAGAGTTGTACTGCAGTGTTGAAAAAGCAATTATAATTGACTCAAGGCCAGGTTCTGCCATTTATTGGCTTTGTGATGTTCAGAGGGCCATTTAACCTCCATGGATCTGTTTCTTCACCTACAAAATAAGACTTTTACAGAGTGTCAAATGAGATAACATACATGTTAGAACATTACAAATTCTTATATAAGATCTTTCTATTATGTGAATGGTTCCCAAAGCCTTCCCCTTCCATCTGAACTCTTCTCTCAAGATCAAATCCGAAACTTAAACTACAATGGTAGGCTGAATGGGAGTCTATTTAGAAGGTCTGTAGAAGGGAGGATCCCTGGGTGGCTCAGCAGTTTACTGCCTGCCTTCGGCCCAGGGGTGGTCTTAAAGTCCCGGGATCGAGTCCTGCATGGGGGTCCCTACATGGAGCCTGCTTCTCCCTCTGCCTGTGTATCTGTCTCTGTCTCTGTCTATCTCTCTCTCATGAATAAATAAATAAAATCTTAAAAAAATAAGGTCTGTGGAAGAAGACCAATCAAGCTGTCAGAACAAAGGAGGAGCGGAGAACCAGGTTCATAATAACACACTGGAATCAGAAAGAACTGGAGAAAGGGGACAGGAACACAGGAGTTCGGAGTCATATATCCATAGAACAGTAAACAGAAGCTGTTCAATCAAAATTAAGAACAAAGCTGGAAAAAAAAAAAGAACAAAGCTGGGATCCCTGGGTGGCACAGCTGTTTGGCGCCTGCCTTTGGCCCAGGGCGCGATCCTGAAGACCCGGGATCGGATCCCACGTCGGGCTCCCAGTGCATGGGGCCTGCTTCTCCCTCTGCCTGTGTCTCTGCCTCTCTCCTCTCTCTCTCTCTCTCTCTCTCTCTCTGTGACTATCATAAATAAATAAAAAATTAAAAAAAAATTAAGAACAAAGCTAATCACACTCACAAGAGACCTGGACTATGCCAGATTCAATAGTGTTCAGCAGTTGATATACAATAAATGGAATGTATGGATCCATTTATGAACGAGTACCACTCTTACAGCTGATAGATTTCAACAAGATTGAATCAGGGATGCAAATCATTAAATATGTGTTCGGAAGGTATGTGTTCGGAAGGCCATAAACGTCTTACTACACTTAATGAACTATCTCTTCCATAAGTTCAGTTAACCATAAGCAGTTAACAGGTTAATGTAAGGGTTATAAGTGTTGTCTAAGTATAAAAACCACCTGCCAAGCTTTGGAAACTATAGACACATTTATCATTTCAATGAAGGAAAATGGGCACAAGAGTGCAGGATCTAAAAAAAAAAAAAAAAAAAACAATCAATTGAGAGACAGAGATGGAGAAGAGAGAGAGGGTTTCCTTTTTTTTTAAGTTTTTTTTTAGTTAGAATTTATTTATTTATTTTTTTATTTATGATAGTCACACAGAGAGAGAGAGAGAGAGAGAGAGGCAGAGACATAGGCAGAGAAAGAAGCAGGCTCCATGCACCAGGAGCCTGATGTGGGACTCGATCCTGGGTCTTCAGGATCGCGCCCTGGGCTGAAGGCGGCGCTAAACCACTGAGCCACCCAGGGATCCCGAGAGAGAGGGTTTCTTGACAACAGGTGCCAGACTGACCAATGTTTGAATGAAAGCCATTAATATTTAAAGAGGAAATGCAAGGATGGCGTTAGGTTCTGTAGCTAGAAAGACAATTTCCGATAATCTGCATGCAAGCAGAAGTGAATAAGAAGCCAACGTTGTCTCAAGTAATTTCCCACCGTAACATAATGCATATGCCAGCAAGCAATGTAAAGAAGCTCTGCTTGATACTCATGGCATCTACAGGATGTACTGAAATTGACAACTTTGTGAATTTCAGGCAATAGGGTAAAGTATATAATTAATTAAATAAAAGTGAGAAATGGTGAACTATAAAATGTGATGCTTTCCTTCACAAATCTCAATTTATTTGAAATGTGACTATCTAGGTATTTAAGTTTTTACCAAATAGTCAAGCAATCACTTTCATGCTATAGCATGATTTCAAGTATCAGCACCAGAAACTTCCATCATTTTTTTTTTCACAATAAAAACTGAATTCATGCCAAGACCGTGGGTTAATTTCTTGTCTCTCTCTCTAGGGACTCTCATTTCTTTTGAAACCACAGAAGTTCCAAGGACCAGAAATTTCTAGAGAGGAGCACGATTGACACACATGGTCACTGGCTAAAGAGAATTTTTAAAAAATTGCATTTATATGCCTGCTGTCATGTACTCTCAGGAGTAGGGAATTGGAATTGTTTTATGGCTAGTGAAAAACCATTTCTTTTCTTTTTTTTAGTATAAACCATTTCTAACACATTTATGTGAGTGGGCTATCAGAAAGCGGAAGGTGTTGAAAATTCGAACTCATATTCTCCCCTTGGATCCTGATAATCAGTCACCTCAAGCCATCGCTTCTCTGAGACTAACCAGCAGGACTCACAAAAGGTATTATCAGCCCAATTAGCTTCTTCCCAGAGCAAACGGGAGAACCTTCAGAATAAGTTAAATAAATGACTACAACTCTTGAATAATAATCTATTCCCTGAATACAGAATCATTCAGATCTTGATTTCACAAAGCTAGCAAACTGTATTGCATTATTTAGTTCCAGGGGCTCCTCTCCTCCATGTATTTTATCCATCACAGCATGAAATGAAATGTGATCTGGAGATTGTAACATGACATAAATTAGTATAAAAGAATTCAAGATACATAATAAAACCAGGGATCAGAGGCACTAACACTACGTACCAGAGGTCTTCTAAATCTTGTATAATCTCACTCCAGGCCACTAAGTCCCTCTTGGTTAGTTCCAGACCAAACCAGACTCTCTTTTGAATGCTCAGTACTAATTCATGACCATGGCCTCCCCAAATCCCAAGAACAGGCCCCAGTTTTGAGATTTCATGAACATCGAATCCCTTTGGCCTAATGATGTGAAGAAAGAACCCACAGAGGTCACCACACTCCTGGATTCAGCAAAGGCATCTGACAGAGCCATCTTAAGGGCAAGATGAAAACATATGAACTAAGAGCTAGAAGAATTCAGTAAAGCAGTGCCTGTAAGAACAAGTGTACTTAAGGTACGCAATTTTTTAAAAGATTTTTTTAAATTTTATTTATTCATGAGAGACACAGAGACACAGAGAGAGGCAGAGACACAGGTAGAGGGAGAAGCAGGCTCCATGCAGGGAGCCCGACATCGGACTCGATCCTAGGTCTCCAGGATCATGCCCTGAGCTGAAGGCGGTGCTAAACCACTGAGCCACCCGGGCTGCCCAAGGTATGCAATTTAATCACAGGTATCAATCTGGAGAAAAGTCTATGGTTCCATGATACAAGGCTCTGTTGGAAAACTTTTCTTTTTTTTTTTAATTCAATTTTCCAACCTACAGTACATCATTAGTTTCAGATACAGTTTTCGATAATTCATCAGTTGCGTATAACACCCAGTGCTCATCATCCCATCACATGCCCTCCTTCATGCCAATCATCCAGTTACCCCATCCCCCCACTCTCCCTTCCAGCAACCCTCAGTTTGTTTCCTAGTGTTAAGAGTCTTTCATGGTTTGTCTTCCTCTCTGATTCCCCCCCTCCCCTCCCCTTTCAGGTTCCCCTCCTTCCCTTATACTATTCCGCATATGAGTGAAACCATATGATAATTCTCTTTCTCCTTGGAAAACTTTTCTTATTCAATGTTTTTTTTTTCTTAGTTACTTAAATGAAAATGTGGAAGACATAGTAAACAAACCTGTGGATGATCTGAAAATAGAAAAATACTGACTACTAGGATACCAAAAAAAAAAAACAGAATAGGACAATGAAGGGAATTTAATATGATGAAATCTATGAGTCTAATGCCATGGGGCCTAGGTGTAGTAGGTATGATGAGGCTTGGAACCTAAAATCAAAAATCTCAGCTTCATAACTGAAGAATGAAGGGGAAATTAAATAGTAGCAACACCTGTTGAAAAAACTCTCGGGAATTATATAAACAGAGAGCTCAGCAGAACCCAATAATGTAAGGTAGTAAATCTCCCTCACAAAACAAACAAACAGAAAAAAAAATAATAACCGTAATGTATTAACTGAAATACAGTGCCTGGTAAAAGAGACAATCCCTCTTGTTATATAACAGATCAAACAATCCTATGAATGTAACAATAACCTATTTGGGAAAGAGAGAGAGACAGAGAGAGAGAGAGAGAGACTACCACAGAATGTTATAGTAGTCACACAGGAAGTTTTTGCAAGTTTTTTTTTTTTGCAAAGTTTTGCAAGTTTCACTCATGGGGATGAGCCCTTTGCAATGAGATTAGACAAGAGGATGTAGGGTATTATCAAGGCCAGTGTAAGAGCAGGACAAGGCCCAATGCTGTCCTGCTCCAAGTAACTAAAATGCTTTACCAGGTACCCTCAAGTAAAACTTTTAACACTTCATCACCACACACCTAGCTCCAGAGCCAACTTCCCAACCCCCTGCCCCCAGTGCCTTACAGGCTCTTAGCCAAGAAGCACACCTTCCTTTTGGTTTAGGTTGAATCCTCGTTGAGCCTTGGCAATATAGCTGGGCAGCTGGAGCCCAGGACCCTTGGCAGAGCTCCAGTCTCAGGACAGAGCCCCAGCACCTGGGTGATACCAGGGGAGCTGGTTCCCCTAAAGACACACTCCACTCGGACCCTGAGCACTGGGTTCTCCTACATCTTCTAACCTGTCCTGCGAGACATACATTTTGGGTCAACAAACTGGGGTTCTGCAGCAGAGATAAAAACAGCTGCTGGCAGACATTGGACTAGACAACCTTTGTGAGGCCCCATTAAAAATGGAAAATCTGAAAAAAAAATGGAAAATCTGTCACTTTTTGCATAGATTGTCATGACACAAAAGAATCAGTGAAGAGAATCATTGCTTTGGGGTCGGACAGATTTGTATTTGAGTCCTATTGCTATCTTTTACTAGCTGTGTGAATGTGGACACGTTATTTAACTTCTCTGAGCCTTACTTTCCTCAGCTAAAAAAAAAAGCCAAACACAGTGGGGAGGGTGTTAGGTAGTAGTAAAATAACCTGCCAGTACTGTGTGAGTCTGTCAGCAGGAGGAGAGAGGGAGAAAGTACCTCCATACTTTGCTACAACACATACTAGAGGCCGTGTCACAACTTCATGCTTAATGCAAATTACACTTGAACATGCATAGATTTTTACTTCAAAAGGAACAAGTTTGGGCAGCCCCGGTGGCTCAGTGGTTTAGCGCCGCCCTCAGCCCACAGCCTGATCCTGGGGACCCGGGATCGAGTCCCATGTCGGGCTCCCTGCAAGGAGCCTGCTTCTCCCTCTCCCTCTGCCTCTGTCTCTGACTCTCTCTCTCTCTCTCTATGTGTCTCTCATGAATAAATAAATAAATAAATACATAAATAAATAAATAAAATCATTTTTAAAAAAGGAATGAGTTCACACAAGAAATCAGAAAATTAAACCCCTCTACCTGTATCTCTAACTATAGGTTTTAGGTTGGGCGTCTCACTGTGCTACTCTCTCCCCAAGATCATGTAGTTCCAAGGTGACTTTTTGGAAACAGAATTAAAAGCACTTGATGGGATGAGCACTGGGTGTTATGTTATATGTTGGCAAATTGAACTCCAATAAAAAAAATTAAAAAAAAAAAGCCAGTATCCTGGTAAATTACATTGTGCCTATCAAAAACTCTTCTGTCGCTAATCCCTACAGTGCTCTATCCTTTCCAGTTCCTCTGTGAAAATGCTGTTTCCTATTGTTGATGTAGCTTAATAATGCTTGTATTTATGTGTTTGCGTAGAACAATATAATTTCAGGGTGTGTGTATGTGTACATGCACACATTTTCAGGTTGCTTAAATCCTTCAGAGTGAATTGAACCAGATAGCCAAGCACATTAATACAGCATATTGTATCTCTGAAAATAAGGTCTGAATTCCATTTAGTTTGACAGGAAAGCATTTTTTTCTGTAAGTCTGTTGGCTAATCTTTCGTTTGCTCAGAGAGGTCAGAACGATGGAATGCTTCTATCTCCTCTCTTATCTTATCACACTCGCCTTGTAACCCAGAGCTCACAAGTCAAACCTTGTGTTAATGCCTCCCACCTTCTACCCTACAGCAAGGGGCTTCCTGGAGCAAATTAAATCCTGATGACATTACAATCCTTGCCAGTTCTTGAGGTAATATGTTTTAGAGTTGGTTGGCAACTTAGAAATAACAAGGATTAAAAACTTTGGCGGCCACCTTCTTTCAATGAAGTGCTTTTAGGCATTAGACATTCCTCAAAAACGTCTGCAAAATCACATCTACAGTTGACATTTAAGCAAAATTTGTTTCTTGATGGTTTTGTAATGATGTTTTATGCTTCAAAGATGAGGAGCTTGCCATAAGTATTTTTTTCATCATTATCTATTCATCGAGAAAGCTGGCATTGCCTTGGATGAGCTATCGTACCTCGTATTAGTATACACGTATAGCAGCATACCTGCATAAGACATCCAGAATAGCACCATTACCCCAAATGGAAGGAACATCAGCAATGCAAATTTATGGAAATACTTGAAATGATGATGAATTCATACAAAGCAATCCTACAATGATTCAGCTGCAGGTAGGTATCAAAGAAAACATTAGGGACTCTGCTTCCACCACAATAATCCAAGACATACACTGATGCAGATGGCTGTATTTTATGGCATATAATTGTTTCATACTCATCGGAGGTGGTTATGGTGTTTATCACATCAGCCAAATGGGCAGAGATGATGCAAATTATGGGCATCGAAGGAGAGGCAGTTTGGACTCACTTTGTGCGTGTGGGCCTCTAGAATTAGGGATAGAGCTTCGGTCAACATTTTCTTGCTGTATGTAGTGATGACTAGTTTTAGCAATGTGCTCTACAAGACACAGGTCTCTGAAAAAGTGACTTGGGGATAGGTATTCAGGGTTCTCGGTTGATAACAAATCAGTTGGTATTATCTGGGGTGCAGATACCTCTGTGTCTGCTTAGTTAGAGGATCATCACAAGTATCCTCACTGAAGGCTATCCAAGACGCATCT
Source organism: Canis lupus dingo (assembly GCF_003254725.2). Taxonomy (NCBI): domain Eukaryota; kingdom Metazoa; phylum Chordata; class Mammalia; order Carnivora; family Canidae; genus Canis; species Canis lupus. The sequence goes on along the minus strand of NC_064281.1, from coordinate 112,243,013 downwards.
ACTCGTATGACTCCACCTTAGGAATTTCCTGAAAGCAAAAAGGTTTCATCTAGCACGCTGGGATCCTGGTTACGAGATATAGAAGGAGTTACAGTAGCAATCCAATAAATAAAGTAAATAAATAAAAATCCGATAAGGGGGCACATTAATCCAAATTCAAAGGAGACTGTGTGCATGATGTAGCTCAGATGCTCGCCGAGAAACGAGGATGGTGAGGAGGCGAGGCTGGGTTAGTAATTCTGAGTCACAAACCTGCCTTTCTCTGGCTTACTGTTGACAGTATTCAATTAAGGTAATGTAAGAAATACATTATGAACGTTCATAACTTCACTGATATGTATGGTAGCTGGCGTTCTTTGTATTTTCTATAGTGTTAATGATTTTGTCTATTTCTATCAATCACTGACAGAGGTGTCCAAGTCTCCAGTTAGAATTGTGATTCTCAAAAAAAAAAAAAAAAAAAAAAGAATTGTGATTCTCTGCTGGCATGTGTAGTGCTATCCATTTTTTGATTTTCCGTTATTCAGTATAGTCATATTTAGGACGTTTTTGATTTCTTGATAAACTGCCCATTTGGTCATTGTAAGCTGTTTCTCTCCATCTCTTACAGTACTCAGTCTTGAAGTTTAATTTGTCTGAGATTAACATAAACTCCCCAGCTTTCTTACTCTTACTGTATACATAGTACGTGTTTTCCTTCCCTTTTTCTTGCAACACCTATTTGTGTCTTTACAGTCTCCTGTGTTTCCCGTAAACAATTCCTACTTAGGTTTTGATTCTTTTTATCTAATCTGACAATCTCTAATTGATGTGTTTATTTCTATCTAATGCAATTATTGAAATGGTTGGGTTTATCTCTGATTATAGTGTGGGTTTCCACCTGTCTCTTTATCTTTTTAGTTCTTTCATTGCTCCTTCTCATCTTCTGGTTGAATTACATGTTGTTTCAAGATTCCATTTTATGTTCTATATTGACTTCTTAGATATACTTCCTTCAATTATTTTTTAATGATTGTATCAAGGCACACGACATATACCCTATCCAAAGCTGATGGATACTATAACATCACACTTCGCACAAAGCCCTTCATAGTTCTTACTTCTCTCTTTTTTTATTGTTTAATAACAGATAATTCATATTTCCCCCCTTCAAACTTCCTACTTCACGTTGGCAAGGGTTTATAGAGCACTCCTGCACAGATGTTAGTGGGCTCTCTTTGCACATCCCCCTCCTCTTTTGTTCCCTGACCTGCAGAGTGAGCAACTCCAGCTGCCCCAAAGTCTGATCCCTGTGTCCTCAGCTGAGTGGGGACTCTCATGCCTACTTGCACTCTAGCTCATACACTGGATTTCAAAAACTGCCCCAGCCCAGGAACTGAGATGTTATGGAGCTCGGTTATGTGTTTTTGCTTCTCTTCTAGGTCCAGTTTCTCTAGCTGCTAGTCCCCGAAAAGCATTTCTTCATATCATCTGACCAGGTTTTTTTGTGTTTGGTTTGGTTTTTCTTGTTGTTATTGTTTATGTAGGGAGAGCTAGTCTGGCTCCTGTCATACTCTCAGCCAGAAACAGAAGTCTATTTCAGCCAAAGACTTTAGAAGGCCTTTCTTTTTAGAGACATGTCCTTTGTCTACCCCTTTTCTGCAAGAGACCTGACAAAAATAGAAGACTCTGAAATTCAGTAGCAGGGGAAAAAATAGAATTTTGTTTTTCAGCCCATAGTATTTGCTATCTATTGAAAAGAAAAGTAAAATATATTTAGGTTATTTCATAGTTAAGAAATCTTGATGCTGCCCTCTTTATGCTTGCTCCTTACTCTGATGCTCAGATTTTTCTATGCTTTTTCTGTCTAGGAGTTATAAAAACTGAGATCTCTTCCAGGTAATCTTTAGGATTAAGCAAAAATAACTTCTAAAATTGTCTTCAGAGAGATAATATAAAGGATATGTTTTACGTAGCTACCAAGCTCTTCTATTCATACCAGAGATATACTCATTTCTGGGCTTAAAGACACTGTTAAAAATGAAATTGTTCTCATCTTCTATCAAACCATAAAGTTCCTCAGTGCATGTCTCCACTAGGCAGTTCTGCGAGTTGATCATATAATACTTAACTACCACAGAGGCCGACTAGAAATTCAGATGCTGATCAGTATAGTTTAACTTCCTAAAAGCCCACAAAGTGAGAAAAGGCTTGTTAACTTCATTTCTTCCTTTGTCGGATATTGAATTTCAGTAGCAACAGTTGAAGCTGATCTTACAATATTTAAAACTGGAAAGAATTGGAGAATTAACTTCGGATGTAGCATTAAGAATAGTATTCTTTTTTTTTTTTTAAGAATAGTATTCTTAAACTCGGTCATGACTGAGTTTTCAAATATTGATTGGACCAGAAAAGATCACCTCTTCATTATTAACGCTAGCAAAAGCTTTACCTGTGTTCCATCTTGCTGGTTTCAGGCCAGTGGTTCTCCATGCTGGCATTCTACAACATTTTCATAGCATATAGTGTAGTTGTGTTCCTTTTGTTTCGATACATTCAATTAGAAACACGTTGTGCATTCTGAATGGTAGTTAAGAGCATGATACAGCCAAATGATATGAAGAGGAGTGGCAATATAAACTTGGACAACTTCTCTTGACAACGGGGAAATGATCACACCTTGGTAACAGTTCCCACGTTGGTATTTCTCTGCACTGACATGATTTGATGCCCTGATTATGAGCAATAATAATAATAATGGAATCGTCCCTGAGAGCTAACCTAATTACCTCGCATTTTGTTATGTTATTTGCATTCATTTTATTCTTTAATCACAGCTACCATCTTGGGAAGTATGTACCATTCAGTGCTCATGGAGGAAATTGAGGCTTAACAAGTTCATATGACTTGATGAAATTCATGCAAATTATAAAAAAGAGATCAAACAAAACCCACAAACTGTCTGACTCCAAGCACTGCACTTCTAACAATTTCATTATATCACATCGCTTATTTTTATGGTAGTATTCAGTCATTTATATAAGATTTTCACATATTTGGCCTTATATTCCCCTTAAAAATTTTATATCAAATCTCTGAGGCTCGAAGCAGAGCCAGAAAATCAAGCCAGGTTTATCAAATGACAGATCACACGCTCTTTCTGGACCTTTTCCTCCTCCCCATAAACTCTTATCATAGTTCATACTAACATATTTGCCCTAAAGCATATCAAGTGAATTGAGCTCCCAGGGTTCAGAGTTAAGGAAATGTACTCTCTTCACAATACGCTCGACATAATTTTAACTTAAATGTAGAATTGGTGACACCCACGATGAAATGTAAAAGCCGACTCTTAAGACATTTTGCCCTCATCCATCAAGTGTTTGATTAATTCATATATTCTTTTCAGATAGACTTTTATTCAGCACAGACCTTCTGATCACCCACTCTGTCCCTAATGTTCTGGTAGGTACTAGGGCAAAGTTGGTCTGGTCGCAGAAACCAAGAAGAAAGCAAAAACTTACAGGATGCAATCTGAGATATAATAAAAGTATATACAAAGTACATCTGGAGTTCAAAGGAAATGGTGATTAAATCTGCTGGTGGATAGGAATGTAAATAATCAAAGAAGGTTTCACAAAAGGGTAATATTTGAATTTGACTTAAGAAAATAGAATTATCCAAGACTTAAAGATATAAAAAAAAAAAAGTGTATTGGAGGCAAGGAGACCAACTAGCCGACTATTTCAGGTACCCAAATGGGAGATAATGAAAGTTGAAATTTTCAATGTGTTAGTAAAAGATTTGAGAGATACTAAAACAGTGGAATCAGCAGTAATCATGATAGACTGACTAAAGGAAATGAAAGAGGAGTCTAGAGTGCTGGGCAGTTTTCTAGTTTTGGTGATTCGGCAGGTTTAGTTCTATTCAGTGAAGTGACGAATGTCAACTATGGTTTGCGACTCATTCAAGAAATTAGGATACCCCCGCTACATTTTGTATGAGGAGATTTGGAGTTCTGCAGGTTTACAAGTTGGTCACTTGACCATGAGGGATCATACCTGAATCTGATGGAGCAAAATTTGGAGCATTGAAAGATTCTAGAATTGGAATGAGTACAATGACCAATGAGCCTTTCCGTCTTCCTTGGTGAAGAGACGATGGGACTATCATTTACACAAAAGGTACATGCTTTACTGGGTAAAGGGGTAAAGATGTTGCATACGTGTGAGCACGAATGTCAAATGGCAAAGTACAGTGCCAAGCCTGGGCCTGCTTCACTTCACATCCATTCTTTACCTTTCGCCTGCTCCACTCTGTATGGCAAGGGGGAGGGGCATGACCTCTAAGGCTTAGTTTCCAGGCTCCTTTGAGAGCTGACTTCCAACTGGGTTCAGCCAATTCAAGGCAGTGGCAGAAGATTGACAGGTGAGAAGAGGGGAGAGACCAGAGCACATATCCTCTTCCTTTGCCTCAAATAGCACCTCAAGTAGCAATTACCTCCACTCTGTGGCTTAGTTCCCTCTGTAATTCTCATTTTAGCCACGTAACTCCATCTCCTGGGCTTTGGGAACCCTGCCTCTTCCCTGTGCCCTCCAGCCTGGGGCTGTTGTAGTTTCTGATACTGTTAGTCTTGGGGGACCTCACTGTCCACTTTGGCTTCTCGTTTCTCCTGCCACCCATGTAAACAATTCCTTACATTCAAATGTCTGATTTAAATATTCACATGTCTTCTGTTTTTCGGGGTCAGAATTATACGGATACAAATGGTCAGTAATGGCAAATGCCACAAAATGATTAGAGAGCAAAATGAGAAGAAATCAATGAGTTTTACAATTAGGTCTTGGGTGACCTTTGGGAAAGCAGTTTGAGGGAAAAGCCAGATTACTTTGAGATGAGAAATGGAAGAGGGAGGAACTAAAACTAACAAATACAAACAGCTCTTCCGAGAAGGTTCGCGCTAAAGAAAGTTGTTGTGGTAACATGACTGAGGGACAGACTCACAGGAATATTCTACATTGCGTTACGTCATGTTTTGTGTTATTCAGAAAGTCAGTTAAATATTTGGGACATTACATTGCTCACTCAGGATTGCTCAGCCCCCGACAATTACAGATCCATTGGATTCAAAACAGCCATAGTATGATCATTTGCTCCAGTGCATTACCTTCAGGCAGAACCAGACTTAAAACATCTCCCAGGAAAAGCTGGGCTCTAAAAATTCTTCAGGATTTGTGTCAAAAGTAGAATGTGCCTGTCAAGAAAGCAATACAATTGCAGGATGTATTAATAGAAATATATTTTCTACATCAAGGGAGGTCATAATAAGGAGATAGTACTTTGTGGAGACGGAATGATATTTGATTGTGTGTTCCATTCTGAGTAGCCCATTTCCTAAGGAAGTTGTTAGTACATTTAAGGTTATCTTAAGGGGAACGACCCAGATGCCCTTGCCACACGAACAAGAGTTAAGGTTTAACTGACTAAATGAAGAGGTTTAGACTGAAGCAAAGATTTAAGGTGCTCAGTAGAGAGAGGATATGCAACGTTATTTCATAACTAAAGGTTTGTTACATGGAAAAAGTGAAGGGAATTAGCATGGGATGAGTACCTACGAGGTGCTAAGTACTTTGCTAAGCATTTCAGTTCTCATAGAAACTCCTTTTTAAAAAAAAAAAAAAAAGTGTGTTATCACAGGAACTCCTTGAGGTAATAGCTATCTCCACTCTACAGATGAGAAAATGTAAAGCTTGGGGTGATCAGGAAATAGATTGAAAGTCTCACAGCTGTCAAGGAGACCAGCTATAAACTCAGAAAAACACATATTCTTCAGAAGAACACGTTCCTTCTATTGCGTAATACAGAGTAAGGAGATGAGATAAACGTACAGGAAATGAATTGAGTTGGTATCAAATGGAAACTCAGGACCTCTCTTTTTGAGCTGAATCCTTTCTCAATCCAACTGCTGTCAAAAAGTGTCTGAGAAAACAGTTGGGCCAAACCTCATTCCACCCCTGAGAGAAACAAAATTTGTAGCGGGAGAAGTCCAGATCATGGTTCGAAAAATTAAATTGGACTAGGACTAGAGGTTTCTTGTATCCCTGTCTTTCTCAATTGCTTTGCATTCCTCCCACGTATGGGACTGGCTGGTGTGGTCCGAGCCTCCTTGTCACTGCTCATGAATCAATCTCATCCAGCCACCTCCCAAAGCCTACCTGTACCTCCTCTGTCAGGTCCACACTCTACATCTCTCTTTCTCCCTCTACTATACTACCAATGCCTGCATATCAAAGTTATGCTTCTTCTTTCTGATTTCTAACTCACTAGTTAAATAGGCCAAATTATATTCCTTTTCCTTCTAAGTCAATAGGTGAATTGCAACAATGGCTTTCCGTAGAAAATATTTAAGCCCTCGGTACCTTGCATTTAGTGAGCTCTTAGGAAATATATATGGAATTGACATTAATGGGTCGAATGCTTGGAATCCCAGGCACACTGTCAGGATGCAGGGTCGGATGAACCCTGGATTGGCATCCTATCCCAATGTTTAACAACACTCCTTTTCAGAAAATTCTTCCCAGTGTTTTGCCTAAATCCCTCATGAGGCAATTTACACTCCATTCTCCTTGTTCTGTCCTAAGAGAAGATTGAGACCAGCTGGTGAGCATTCGCTGTGTAATAGCTCTTTATATACTTAAAGACCATTATTAAATCCCCTCTTGGTCTTCTATTTTCCAAGCTGAACAATCACTGATCCATTAACCTTTCTTCATAGCCCTGATTTTCCAATGATTTAATCATCTTGGTAACAGTCCTCTGAACCCTCTCCATGTCCCACAAATCTTGTCGTCCATGGAGCTCCAAAGGGCATAGATTTTTACAAAGGATCAAGAAAATTCTAAGCGTCAGAACAAAAGTCTTTCAAAATCTTGGGTCATGTAGATACTTGTCATTCAGGGATTTTCCAATATTCAGCTATTCATGAGCAACCCTGAGCAATTTTGCTACTTTACTGAGTCAATAATTTAAAAGCGTTGGCCCTGCAAAGCTTTTTGTCTATAGGATCCCGGGCAGTGAATGAATCCATCTGGTCCCGTAGCATCCACAGCTCAACCAGGCTATGTTGTTCTTCACTTATTCTGTATATGCAGTAATTCTGGTGCGGTGTCAAAACATTTTCGGAAGAAAATTCTCATCAAAAATGTATGCTACAGCAATATTAACAAGATTCCCGATTTGAGAATATTACAACTTTGTCTTAGATATCTAGTATTCATCTGATAATACAAGTATAAGACTGACTCATGACTTGTGTGATTTACTATTAGTTCTACACCATGATGTCATTAATTGACTTGGTCCTTCAATAAATGCATTAATTTACTCGATCCTTCAATAAATGCAAACCCACAGTCTGGTCCCTTCTCTCCATCTTCGCTGCCACCATTTCGCCCTTAACCATATCACCTGTCACCTGGATTATTGCAATTGCCTCCCACCCATCTCCCTGACTCCACCCTTGCCCTTCTGGAATATCTTCTCAGCAAAGGAGCCAGAGTGAGCCTATCAAAATGTAAGTCAGGTCATAGCATGCGTCTGCTCAGACCTCTCCATTGGAGCCCCATTTTTATCAGGGTATATCCGACAACGAAAGCAACAATATCCTCTCAATCTGTTCTTCTATTACTTCTTTCATCTCCTATCTTACAATCTCAATTTCTTCTTCCCTTGCTCCACCGCAGTCACACTAATCCTGCAGCTATTTAAACCTGCTAGACACCTCAGCCTCAGAGCTTTTGCCCTTTCTTCCTCTACCTGGAATATACTTCTCCCAGTTATCCACACATCTCACTGCCTCATCTCACTCAAGTCTTTATCAAAGGACACCTTTTTAGTGACCCACGTTTTGATCACTCTGTTTAAAATTGCAAACTACCGCCAGCAATTCCAATCCCTCTTATTCTACGTCCTGTCCATATTACTTATCACTTTATGCCAAAATTTCATAAGCCATTTTCATATTTATTGTCCATTTCCCCTCCACTAGAATTAAAGCTCTGCCATTGTATCACCAGTGTCTAGAAAGGTATCTAGTACTTGTTAGATTTTTTTTTTGAAATAAATGAGCAAGTGAACAAATATTTATTTGCTAGCTGTTGACCAATGGCTTCATACACACAATTTTTTTAACGCAGGAGGTGATATGAATTATAAGAATACAAATATATTCTAAAACACGCATTGTATGTTTACCACCTAAATCCATGGGCTAGCTCTTTTGCAGGTACAAGAAAGTCTGAGACTTGTCTTCTGGGAATCTAGGTCTACAAGATATCATACAGAAAACAAATCTATAATGGCAGGTGACAATCCTCAGGATTGCTTAGGAGACACTCAATTTTCTGAAGTTGATGCTGCAAAGGATAACTTTATCTACCAAACATTTGGCCTTGGATATGCCTGGCAGAAAGATAATATTCAACTTGATGACCCATCCACAGGCTTTGACATCTACTGCTGTACTGCTTTCCCTATAAATAGGAACACTTTCTACCTCTAACAGTGTATCAGCGTATCATTTTCAACGCAACTTCCCTCTTCATGGATCTTAGCTTTCTTTGTTATAGCTCCCTTGATGGGTGAAAATAATACTATGTGGTTGCTTTCAACTCCCTGTGGTTTTTTTTTTTTTTTTTTTTTTTTTTTTACTTGCAAGGATGGGATTTCTCTTTATTTGTTCACTGTTTGTATTTTTTCCTATGGCAATTCTAAGAGACCTAAGCCATACTGTGGAATCTCTTGCTTAATATAAACAAGGCCTGAGGGCAATTCTTCTAAATTCTTGCGTATCCTAAGAAACCTGGTCCAAAAATCAGTCAGGGGTCAGTAGTACAGGCATGCAAACCTCAAAGTTAACAAGTCATGGCTATTTTCCTTTAATGATTTCACTCACATTTGTTCTTCGATCCTGTTTACAATACACAGTGCAAATCAAGCTTGCTTTATGTAGGGGATGTCCAACAGCAAACCAACCAGCCACTCTATTTTAGGACAGTGCAAGCATCACTTTGGCAGCACTTCTACCCTCTGCTGGCATGCAAAGCAAAGCTCATATCAAGATTCTGGAGGTGAATGCTTTTGGCCTTGTAGGTCAACAAATCATCAGATAATTAAAGCTCAATAGTATATCAAATCACCTCTTCGGGAGGCTTGAACAGTGATGAAATCAAGCTAGGAGGAGCCAGATTGTTGGCGCTTAATGACCAACTATTTTTTAAACCTACAGGGTTCTTTGCCATTTACGGTGTCCCTAAAATAATTCTAATAAAGAATAAGATAATTTACTCAAGACTCAATCATTTAGATTGTTTTTAATGTGGCAAATTTTCAAGCATAATCTCCACTGAAATACTTCCGCAATTTGAATAAATATTTTTCATTCATCATGGTGTAATTAACATTTAAATGATCCCCTTGTACCAACTTTATCTATGGCTACACAGAGACCTAGCTAGTGAGAGGGGATTTGCCTTGTTACCCACTGCAGCTGAGCAAGTAGTAGAATCTCAATCTGCTGAGGCTGAGGCCATTTTGTTAGCCAATGCTTTAAAAAAAAAAAAAAAGATTTTATTTATTTGAGAGAGACAGAGAGAGAACAAGCTGGGGGAGAGGCAGGTGGAGAGGGAGAGTCAGACTCTCCACCGAGCAGGGAGCCCAACGTGGGGCTCGATCTCAGGACCCCAGGATCATGACCTGAGCTGAAGGCAGGCACTCAACCAACCGAGCCACCCCTAGCCGACACTTTCTAACAAAAGGCTGAAAATGGTAAGGGACACAAGAGTGGGGTGTGTGTGTGGATACATATATACCAACTTGCCTTTGTTAGCTTGTCTTAGGTCCCTGAGGGTCACAACTTTACCACTCGCACTTCCCCCCAATCCTGCTGTTACTCAGCAAAAATAGTAAATGAATAATCACATGCCCACGAAACTAAATTCCATCTCACAAGCTTAGAGTTTGCCTGTTCTTTCCCCTTTGAACAAAAGTTGTATTTACTCTTGTCTCTGCTTCCATCTTTGGAAGGCATTTGGTAACATGCGACACATTTGCCCCAACCAATTCAACGCCTGGCTCATTTTTCTGTTGCTCTGACATGATCCTACATATCAATTGGATGGCTGGTCTCACCCTCTCCTCTCTTCTCCCCTGTGTTGGCTCCAGCTCTTTTGTCAACAGGGGCCGAGACTTTCTCCTCCTGGTGTTAGCTCATGACATGGTTACTACCCAGACTTGCTCACACCGTATTGGGGGAGATCATCAAAAAAAATGTGACTACCAGTTCACCAGCGAGCTGGACTCGAGCACCCAGAGCATCCGCAGCCCCGCCCCTGTCCTTGGAACGTGGGTCCTACTTGCCTTTCGTGCTCCAAGGACATGGCCTTGAGGTGGTGATGTGGTGTTGAGAACACCTACTGGTATGCGTGCCTGAACCCAGTTAAGGCCTCCTTATAAACTTTTAGGATTTGGCGGGCAGGTGCGTGCATTCACTCACCTTGCTGCTACCCGAGGCAAGCCTCATATGTTAAGTTCTCTTTGCCTATTAAAACTGCCACTCGCTAACCTGGAGTGGCCTGCATCTTTCTTTGTTCTCTCTTGCCCCTCTTGCCTCCAGGAGCCAATTTCAGATTGCACTAGGGAAGCCCCCGAGAGGTTGTGAACCACCATGCCATGCTTCTTCCTTCCCCCAAAACAACCTCTGACAAAATAGTATTGCCCTCCTGACTCTATGTGCCTTCCAGGGGATAATCTATAATCATAGTAACTGTGTGAATAGAAGATACCTAGAAAGATGCATATTTTGGTAAGTGCTTTTGAGAAGATGGCAGTGTTTCTCATACATGGTCTGCTCTTGTTTCCCTGAAAGGACTAAGTCTACTGGTGACGCTCCCGTATCATGCAGGGCCGTAGGGGCAGCATCAGGGCGGGATGCCACAGGGAGTGGAGTTCCTTGAAAAAATAAGTGGGTACAGCACAGCCACTCCCTCTGCTGTAGAAAAATGTCCTCATTTCATTTTACCTGGGATCAAACCAGGTACCTAACGCCTAGCTAAATATATTTGTGTTTTAGTCATGAAATGGCACGATCATTCCCTTTCCGTGCCCTGGGTTAAGCCTGTGCTTGGGAGGCAGTGTAGTATGCAGCAGTAATCTGCGATCCACCTGATGGTTTCTTTCTGCAGAAGTCAGGATCCCTGTTCAGCCCACTTGGAAATAGGCTTGGGCAGCTCTCCAGGCTATTCGCTATTCAAGGCAGGTGCTCTGTGCTCAGCTGTGCTCACGAGGGAGCAGTGGAATGCCAGGAGAGGCTTTCCCAGAGAATCCGCCTTCCAGTCTGCTTGGGTGCAGGAGCCCTGTGGGGGACAGCATGGCTTGGGGAAGGAGGGTCAACCAGCAGGAACACACAGGAATTTTACCAATATCCCCAAACTCTCAAGGCAAAGGAATGCATGGTGTAGGGGGAGTGCGGCTGGGAGAGTAACAGAAGGCCAATGAAAACAGTCTCCACCCCAAATGCTTTTTTGGGGGGGGCGTTTAACAACTTCTACTCTTTGCAATATACGCTTTGCTGGGACTTGGGAACAGAATATGAGTCAGGCCACAGAAATGTACAGCATTCACTCCTCATGGCTAACACTTTGCTGCGGGGATGATGTCCCGTAACATGTAATTAGGGCCTGGATTCTGAATATCCAACAGGAAACTATTTCTTGAAAGTTGCTCCATGCTGGGCAGGTAAGATTTTCTGGGGGTTATGTGTATGTGTCAGAGAGACAGGGACAGGACACACACAGAGAAAAGATTGGGTTGGGGATCCTTGGGTGGCTCAGTGGTTTAGCGCCTGCCTTTGACCCAGGGCGCGATCCTGGAGTCCCCGGATCGAGTCCCACGTCGGGCTCCCGGCATGGAGCCTGCTTCTCCCTCCTCCTGTGTCTCTGCCTCTCTCTCTCTCTCTGTGTCTATCATAAATAAATAAATAGATAAATCTTAAAAAAAATATATGCAAAAACCTATGCTTAAAAAAAAAGATTGGGTTGACTTTTTTTTTTTACTTTATTTTTGGAACCCTCAGAAAGTTTGCTCTGGGACGGAGTATCTTTATTCTATATTGAATGCTTACTCATTCTAGAAAAGAAGTGGAGAAATTGGATGACATTATCAAACAGAGAATATTTATTCAGAATTGAGAAAACAGAGAGGTAGAAAAAACCATGGCCAAACATGCCACCAGGCCTCCCTCCCATTAAATTTATGCTCTAGGGCAATATGGACCAGAGGAAACTTTTAGAACTTTTGAATGGTTGGGGTCCTGAGAGATGGGGGGCAGTGAGGCTCATACAGACATATTAAATGGAAAAAACAGGATGTAAAAGCATCTAGTTATAATTCGAGATCTTTTGCAATAGGTCTTTGACTAGAGGCTTCGGAAGTAGGGGAATGCAAAAATAAAATGCTAAGAGAGTTGAAGGTAAAAATCCAAGATACACATTTTTTTTTCTTTTCTCAAATATCCAAATTCTCTAATGCACCCTGGAGATATAGAAATACCAAATGTAAAAGGAGAAGAAAAGAAAGGTGAGTGAGCAGGGGGGCAGGTAACATGAGAAAAAAAAAAAAAAAGCTAGCAGTTTCCTGGTCTCTGAGTCTCCATAAAGCCTACCACAGACATTGAGGGGCTCAAGTTTTACTCCTGACAGGCTGCCCCTGCTGATCCCATAGCTTAAGAGGAAGAAAGGCAGTATGTAGGTGGGGGACTGAGTCCTAGGCACACAGTTAAACTTTTTTCCTAACATCTAGCTGATTTGAAAATAGCCCTTCTATATCATCTGAGAAAAACTGGGTGGCTTGCATTTGCAGTAGGAGCTGTTAATGTAGCAACACGTGTCAGCAGTCCAACCATGAGGTTTTCCGGTGGACTGCTGTAATCTATACTGCAAATGGATGTACCTCTGTTTATCTTTTTTTAAATTTTTTTAATTCAAATTCATTTTGCCAACACATAGTACATCATCAGTTTCAGATGTAGTTTTCAAGAATTCATCATATGCCCAGAGCTCATCCTGTCACGAGCTCTCCTTAATGCCGTGTACCTCTGTTTAGAGGAAAATTGGGGAGCCTTGTTTTTTAAAGCAATGTTTACTCTAGGTCAATGACCCCTTTTTTATGAGTCTCAATATTCTTTTTTTTTTTTTTTTGGTATTGCCTTTGAACTCTGGTGTGCATTAGACAAGCAGCCCTACATAGTTGCCCCCCTAAATCGATGAAGAGAAATTTCCTATTTGTTGAAATTTCCTTAATCCTTAAACGCTACATCCTCCTATTTGAAAGAGAAAGATTATTCCTGTTCCTGGACTCAGGGATGTGATTCGACTCCGAGGAGGGCAATGACTCTGGACTTGATGCTTCCTTTCTCTCATCACGGTTAGGGATAATGGAGGAGGAAGGTATACCCCCCTGGTACAAGCAGGGACACAGCTGCAGCTGAGCCAATAGATTTAAAAGATCTAGCTGGTTTGGAAAACTAATGAAATGAGAGCTGCAAATTAAGTTTGAGCACTAAATCAATCTTTTGATTACTGAATTCAAGTTAAAGGGCATGAGGAAAAGCTTTATAATCTTCTCGGCATGGCTGGCTGTTTCTACTCAGGCATGCTGACTGCAGCATAATGCCACACTTCCTTTTATTAAAATGTCAAATTCTATTCAGCTGGAAATTTTCTTAAACGCCAGAGAAGGTTTATACTGAACACACCTGACTGACTTTTGGGTTTATATCAATTAAATGAAATTTTGGCAGGTTGGATCACACTTCCTCTGAAAGAAACATCGTTTCCCTTTATATTCTCCTATGTTGTACCTGCACAATATGAAAAAAAAAAAACAAACAGCCATTTGTTCTGACTAGAGCTCTACTTAAGGTTAAGACTTGATTAAAATAAGGTGATTTGGGCAAAAGCAGTGAACACTGAGTAGATGGAAGGAGCCATACCCTACCAGAGAAGAGAGTTTGTCTTTTTATGATTTGTTTATTTATTTACTTGGGGCGGGGTGGGGGGTTGGGGAGAGGGTGAGGGAGAGAGAAGCTCAAGCAAGCTCTGCGCTGATCATGAAGCCTGGTGTGGGGCTCCATCTCATGACCCTGAGATCATGACCTGAGCCAAAATCAAGAGTCAGATGCTCGACTGACTGAGCCACCCAGGTACCCCCAGAGAAGAGAGTTTAAGGGCTCAGAATCATACTGCAAAATGTGCAACTGATGATAATGGCCAACACTGCAGAACCAGTTGGTTCGTGTTTACTTTTAGGAGATAAAAACAATTCCAGAGAAGCACCAGCAATGACCTGTCTCAAATTTTAACAAATGTGAGCCTTTGCTACTTGCAGATCTACATCTTAATAAGACATCAGTATATTAAACAAGAAGAAATACACAGGCTCTTAAACAGAAGCAGCAAGGACACAGCCAGCCAGTTTGCATGAAGCTTATCCATCAGTTTTTCAGAAAAGAAATCAAGAACAAGAGATTAATCTTTTAGAAGTTAATCTAAACCAGACTACCCCTCTGAATCTCTAATAGCTCTGTTTACGATCATGTACAGTTACTGGAATTATCCAGGGATCAGCACCTATACCACTCATACTTAGTTTCACGAAAAAAATAAGCATTCTGATGTTCTTATTCTCTTTCTTTAGAGTGTATAATAGGTTTACAATTGCATTCATAGTAATTTTTTATTCGCTTTTATTTAATAATAGGTTTACTGAGATACAATTCACAAATCATAAAATTCAACTTTTTAGGGTATATAATCTAGTGAGTGTTAGTATATTCATGGAATTATGCAACCATCACCACATCATTGCAGTATACGTTCATCACCCCAAGAGAAACCCTATTACCCATTAGCAGTCACACCCTATTTCCTTCTCCCACAGTCCCTGACAACCACTAGTCAACTTTCTGACTCAATGTATTTGCCTGTTCTGAACATTTAATATAAATTAAATCATACAATATATGTAATTTTTCACTTTTTTTTTTTTGAGGGGGTCTGGTTTCTTTCAATTAGCATAAGATTTTTTTAAAAAATTTATTTATTTATTCATGAGAGATAGAGAGAGAGAGAGGCAGAGGGAGAAGCAGGCTCCATGCAGGGAGCCCGATGTGGGACTTGATCCCAGGACTCCAGGATCACACCCTGGGCTGTAGGCAGGTGCTAAACCACTGAGCCACCTGGGAATCCCCTAGCATAAGATTTTTACTATTAATCTGTGTTGTATTATTTTTCAGTACTTCATTAATTTTTATGAGTAAATGATACTCCATTTTATGGAGATGTACAAACATATGGTTTTCCCTTAATCAACTGATGGGTAATTGGGTGGTTTCCACCTTGGTGTTATTATGAATAATGCTTCTGTGACTGATTGTGTACAATTTTTCCTGTGGACATGCAATTTTAATTATCATGAGTGTATATTTAAATATGGAATTGCTGGATCATATGAGCATTCTCTGGTTAACCTTTTGGGAAATGTTCGTAATAGTATTTACATCATGTGACATTCGCACAGTAGGGTATGATGGTTCTAGTTTCTCCAAATCCTCAGAAACACTTGTTACTGTTTCTCTCTCTTTCTTTTCAGTTTTAGCCATCCTATTGGGTCTGAAATGGTATCTTGTTTGGTTTTGAATTGAATTTCAGTAATGGCTTATGATTTGAGCATCTTTTCACGTGTTTATTGGTCATTTTGGTTATAAAAAGATTGGAAGCCTTTGGGTTATAAAAAGACTCCATCTTGGAAGCTCTCTCTCACTCCTTCTTTTATTATCTACCTTGAGGGAAGCCAGCTGCTATGCCATGAGGCAATCCTTTGAGGAGGCTTACATTCAAGGGACCAATGCTTGCCAAACATTATGGGAGTGTGATTGGATGTAAATTCTCCCTTTGTATAAGACTGTATCCCAGATTACAACCTGATTGCAGCCTCATGACGGATCTTGAAGTAGAGGCACTGAAATAAGCCACTCCCAGATTCCTAATTCGCAGAAAGTAGGATACAGTAGCTCGTTGTTTTAAGCCATTCAATTTTGAAGTAATTTCTTTCACAAATATAGATAACACATGATGACTGTTGCAGATAAGTCTCTTTCTGATTAATGACAATAAGGTAATTATTTTTCATGAAAGCATTGAATACAAAGCCAGACAACGAATAATCTATAAAATCACTTTCTGTTAATTAAAAGTAAGAAAGAAAAATAAGTCACAGTTTCTATATCCATTGTCTGCGCACTATCATATTTTAATGATCTTTTGGACATAACTTCAGTTTAATCCATGAAATAAAATCAAGAAGGTAGAGAAGCCTAATTTGAGTCCCTGGTAGATGAACACTGTGTACTACAAAACTGGGTTTGTTCTCCTGGCCAGCAGGTATTTTGCTTGGGAATTCCTTGGAGTGAATTGTGTTCCCCAAAAATTCATATATTGAAGCCTTGGGAGATAATTAGGTTTAGACAAAGTCATGAAGGTGCTCTCGTGATGAATTATTACCTTAAAAGAATAGGAAAGACATTAGAAGCAAGATGTGTTCATCTGCAAGCCAGGAGGGAACCTTTAGTACTCTGAGAAATAAACGTCTGATGTTTAAGCCATCTTATTCATGGTGTTTTGTTAGGGCAGTCAGAGCAGAATAGACCTGGAACCTTCAGTAAATGGAATGGAGCAATCATTTTCAGCTAATATTTGACTCGCCTCTGTTACAGCCATTTATGGAGTAATTAATGGTTTCTTTCTACATAGGAGAGCCCAAGTTTTGCTATATGAAAAAGTCTAGGGAAAGGTGCCTGACTCAGTACCTTCCTCAGGAGATGACAATATAAAATTCAAGAAGTGTTGAACAAAATAGACAAATGGGACTACATCAACCTAAAAAGTTTCTGCACTACAAAGGAAGCAACCAATGAATGTAAAATGAAAAGACAACTTACAGAATAGGAGAAAATATTTGCAAACTATGTATGTGATAAGGGATCAATATCCAAAATATATAAGGAATTCATACAACTCAATAGCAAAACAAAACCAAACAAAACCAAATAGCCCTATTTAAAAATGGGCAAAGGAACTGAATAGACATTTCTCCAAGTAGACTGAAAAATGTCCAACAAGTACCTGAAAAGGTGCTCAATGACTCCAATCATCAGGAAAATGCAAATCAACACCACAACAAACTATTACCTCACAACTGGTAACATGTGTTGGCGAGGCCATGAAGAGGGAACCCTTGGAATACTGTTGGTGGGGGTGTAAAATGGTGTGGCTGGGCACCCGGGTGGCTCCGTCAGTTAAGTGTCTGCCTTCGGCTCAGGTCATGATCCCAGGGTCCTGGGATTGAGTTCCTGAGCCTGCTTCTCCCTCTTCCTGCTGCTCCTCCTGCTTGTACTCACTCTCTGTCAAATAAAAACATAAAATCTTTAAAAAAAATGGTTTAGGGCAGCCCGGGTGGCTCAGTGGTTGCGCACCACCTTCAGCCCAGGGCGTGATCCTGGAGACCCCGGATCAAGTCCCACATCGGGCTCCCTGCATGGAGCCTGCTTCTCCCTCTGCCTGTGTCTCTACCTCTCTCTCTCTCTCTATGTCTCTCATGAATAAATAAATCTAAAAATCTTTTAAAAAATTAAATAAAATTAAAAAATGGTTTAAAAACCTGGCATCGCTGCTATGTAAAACAATATGGAGTTTCCTTAAAAATTAAAAACAGAACAACCATGTGATTCAGCAATCCTACTCCTTGGTATATGTCCAAAAGAATTTAAATCAGTATCTTAAAGGGATATCTGCAGTCCTATGTTCATTGCAGTGTTACTCGTACCAGCCAAGATATGGAAACAACCTAAATATCCATCTACAGATGAAAGGATACAAAAAAGTGATATATACAATGGAATATTAGTCAGCCTTTAAAGAGAAGGCTGCTATGTGCAACATGGGTGAAACTGGAGGACATTATGCTGGAAAATAAGTCACAGAGGGACAATCTTGCAGATCTCTTATATGAGATATCTAAAATAATCAGAACTCATAGAAGCAGAGAGTAGAATGGGCATTGCCAGGAATTGGAGGAAGTGGGAAATGGAGAGTTGTTGTTCAATGTGTATAAAGATTTAGTTATGCAAAAGGAATAAGATCTGGGGATCTGCTGGACAATGCAATGTCTATAGTTAATACTGTATTATACATTTCAAAATCATTAAGAGGATAGATCTCACATTAAGTGTTCTTACCATAATAAAAAATATATATATTTTTGAATATATTTTTTGAATAAAATAAAATTTATTAAAATAAATAAAATTGAATAAAATAAATATTTTGATTATATTTTGAATAAAATATTCAATATGCCTTATTTATTTTTATTTTTAAATATTTAATCTGTTTATTTAGGTCTATTGGCAGGAGTATTGATATGACATTTCCTCACATGTGTAATCATGCTTATTGAATAGATTTCTAGTCACTCAATTCAACTTGCCCAAATATATCATATCAATACTCCTGCCAATAGACCTAAATAAACAGATTAAATATTTAAAAATAAAAATAAGTAAGGCATATTGAATATTTTTCTTATACCTTTATTTCCATAGCAGGAAGAATTCAGTGCATTAGTCTGCACTGAAAAATACATGTATTATTATATTGCCTAAAATAAGATATTAAGTGATTTTCTGTATTTAATTTACTCTCCAATATTATTGAACTGATGGTAAAAGCAAAATACCACTTTAAAGAAAATTTACTGTGCTCTATAAAGGATATCCATCATAGGCTCATAATATCACTACTTGGCTAATCATGATTGCCTTTTCCATTTAGTTAAAGAGAAAACAGCAAAACACACAGTGTAATAACCCTTCTAAAAAACAAAATGTCATTTTTAATCCCCACATTTAATCATCCTGACTTTCACTAGAACAAGTGACTCTGGCACTCATATGTGCCAATAAGTTCCTCTGGAAGGATTCCGAGCAGAATCTTCCAGGTGTTTCTGCTTCCTTCATCAGCATGCAGTGTTAGCACTGATGGCTGGGAGAGATGCCGGGAGAAAAGCCCAAGAGAGGAAGGACATTGGCAGTCACCTGTCCCAGATCCCTCTTTCTGATTGCCACTCCTCCCTCCCCTTGTTTTCTCGGGGCCCAGCTCCCTAGATTTCTACGGTAAGATGTCAGGAGCTAGAAACTGCAAATATATCTGGTAAACTCTAATACTCTACATAAAGGCAAGAAGATGGTACTTTCATATTTCTTTGATTCTAAGCATGTATCTTTTTTACTTTTCAATGTTCCTGAATTGAGATTGTGCTATAAACTTAAAGTGGATATTTAATGTGGCATTGTTTCTATTTTTGCTCCCAAATCTTTGACTAAATTAGCATTACTCCTTATGACTTATAGCATTTTGCAATCAAACAAATAAATGTCATTTCTTATACTGCCATTCAGGGAGGTATCACAAAGATCAGAAAAATCCCAACAAACCCTGGGATTACAGTTTGCAATATGCAGTCAAAGAGTAGAGTCAGACGCCCTTTAAGAGAATCTATTGTCCCAGCTTTGGACTAGTCTTAAATGATGAGAAGGAAAATTTATTAGAATACCTGAGCGATTTATATCTTACTACCATATTCCAGGGTGTACAGAGGACATAAATCAGATAGGAATGGATCTCAGAGGTGCACAGATCCAATTTCATTTTATAGATCAGTTTGCCTTTTTCATAGGCAGTGAAAGAAGGGGTAATATGTGCTCTCTTTTAGAAACAAAGAGGTCTTATAATATTTTTATTGGCTGACAAATTCTTATCTATATCCAAGACATTCTCTAGCTCTGGTGGTTTCGTCTGCTTCATCAGTACCACCAAACTCACTTTAGTGGAAGTTGTGAAGAGATGTAATTGCACCTCGAGTTTTCAGCTTTCCTGAGGAGTAAGAGACAACCCTCTTGCAACCAGCAACTACAAGATGCTAATTTGTAAGAGTTACTTCACCACAGATCCTTGAGTCAACTCTGTTCCAGGTTACTGATGAACGCATGCATTTCCATTTGCTTGATGGTGAAAAGACTTCAGATAAAACACCTCTCTGGAGAAACAGTTCTGGTACCCAAACACATGCGTCCATTTACTCCCCCATTCAGTACTGTGGCACCATGGTACTCTTCCGGCTGAGCCCTCTTGCATTCTTTTTTTCTTTTTTTTAAAGATTTTCTTTTCTTTCTTTCTTTCTTTCTTTCTTTCTTTCTTTCTTTCTTTCTTTTTATTATTATTATTATTATTATTATTATTATTATTATTTTATTTGAGAGAGAGTGCAAGCACAAGTAGGCGGGAGGGGTAGAGAGGGAAAAGCAGACTCTTTTTTGTACCCATTTTGTACCCATTGTACCATTTTTTTGTACCCAGGACCAACAGATGAATCACCAGAAATCATTGCTACATGTTCAAGCTCAGCTGTATTGTCACAGATGTCTGATGCTAGGGTTAGCTCATCTACCAAATGGCATCTAACTGATATATATTTAATGATAAATATAATATCTTATATATAAAATGTATCTGAGAGTATGTAAAATGCACGTAAAGAACGAAAAGTGCTCGATGTATGTAAATATTCTCAAAGAACAATGGTTGTGATCATTTCCAATGAAGGACATTGCCAGTGACCCCACTGTCAATCCTAGTTTCTATACCTATGATTTTTGACCTGGCTGCATACTTCACTATTGTGAGGAGCTTTCAAAAAAATACTGATGTCTGGGCCCCACCCCAGGCCAATTGAAATCTAATCTTTGGGTCATGGGACTGAAGCATCTGTATTTTTCAGAGACTTCCATGGTATTCTGATGCACCACGTAAAGCAATAAAACAAGCAATAAATCAAGGAACAGTTGGAATTATAAAAAAAAATGATCAAACCACTTTGGCAGACCTATCAAACATTAACTACTCTATTACTTTTTTAATGGTGGGGAAACAAATGTCTAAATATATGGTTGTCACCAGGGCTGAAAGTAAATATTTCAGATCTCTTAACGAGCACAAAGTCACCAATTTGTTTATGTTCCATCTGGAAAGGGGAAGAGCAGGAATGAGAGTTTACCGATTTTTTTTTTTTTTACTATGAATCCAGCAGCACAGATAAACAAAACAAAGATTAACAAAACACATTTCCTGACATTGGGACTAGTGGGGAAAGAACGGCGCATAAACAGATAAGCTGTACCACGACTGAGATCTGGTGAGTGCAGTAAGCAGATTAATTAACACTGTCATGGTGGGGAAGGGACACATTTGCAAAGTCCTGAATAACACGCAGAGTCTTGCAGAATGCATTTTGCATGGCAGAGGAGGAGGTGGCAATTCTAGCACGCAAAACAGCAAGTTAAAAAGAAAGGAATTAAGAGCCTGGCACAACAGATGACGCTGTAGAGATTGCTCACTCAGAAGCTAGCACCTAGAGGATAGAGTAGGGGAGCAGGTGAGGGTGCATTTGGAGAGGAAGTCAGTCTGGGAAAAATCTTGTTTGCCAAAGGAAAATGCACCTAATCTTGTAAGCGATTGAGTAGCAAGAAAGAGCAAACAGAGGTTTGTAAGCTGGAGGATAAACTGATCAGATTCCATTAGGATGATCACTTCAGTGGAACTCTATAAAATGTGACAAGAGAGGAAGCGTCAACCTACATAGGTCTCCGCTGCCATGGTTATTTCTACGTTAGAGCAAAATCAAAGGGTTTTCCTGCCTGTGATGAGGAAAGAATGTGAATATAAATGTTCAAATCAATAACATTTCTACTTTTTGCTTTTATCATAGAAGTAAGAAAAACAATGATTGGAAGGCAGGTGTACTTGGTTTCTCATGTTTGCAGGATTGCTAACTGCTTTCAGGGTCTCACCGAGAATCTATTTCCAGTCTCCGTGGTGTTTTTCAGAACTGGCCCATCTCCACTACGTATTCTCAGCTCCCTCTCCTGACTATTTTTTTTTCTCCATGGATTGGCAAGAAGCCTATTGAACCAGGAGGTTCTGTTCCAGGACAGTGCTTTCTGAGGGGCTAACTCTGCAGTGCTATATGAAACAGTTCCATCTGCCCCCTGGTCAATCAGGTGTTAATGGTGTTTTGTTGATTTATATGTCAAGGAGAAGCCTTTGCAAAGCTGCTCTACAACTGTGTACAACATCAACAAGTCGAATGATGGATTTCAGAATACAAACACTTTGCTGCATTTATGGGAAGTAATTTGAATCATTATGACAATTATGTAACTAAGTATGTCATCTAAAAAGTACACTAATTTTATAATTATCAAGCCAACCACTGAAGACTTAAAGAATGAAACCATTTCTAATTACCTTTATACCATGAAGGCAGGAATGATGTCCTGAGAGAGAAAGCTATCTCCTAGCGCCAGTCTTGGTGGCAGATTCCATGCCTAGCAGTGAGGGTATAAACAATTACACCTTATAATCAGGATCTATGTAAACCCCTAAATTTGTTTTTGCTTAAATAATACAAATTCCTATTCTGGACACTGTCTTTTTATATATGGAACTTTTCTGTAATATAGGCTTAAGGAATTATGAATAAAAAGCAGTGGCTAAAATTAACAAGTCAGGAAACAACAGATGTTGGGGAGGATGCAGAGAAAGGGGAACCTTCTGACACTGTTGGGTGGGAATGCAAGCTGGTGCAGCCACTCTGGAAAACAGTATGGAGGTTCCTCAAAAAGTTGAAAATACAGCCACCCTATGACCCAGGAATTACCCCAAAGATACAGATGTAGTGATCTGAAAGGGTACCTGCACCTCAGTGTTCACAGCAGCAATGTCCACAATAGACTAACTATGGAAAGAAACCAGATGTCCATTGACAGATGAACGGATAAAGAATTTTTTTTTTCTTACTATGGAACCAGCAGCACAGATAAACAAAACAAAGATTAACAAAACACATTTCCTGACATTGGGACTAGTGGGGAAAGAACGGCGCATAAACAGATAAGCTGTACCACGACTGAGATCTGGTGAGTGCAGTAAGCAGATTAATTAACACTGTCATGGTGGGGAAGGGACACGTTTGCAAAGTCCTGAATAACACGCAGAGTCTTGCAAAATGCATTTAGGATATATATATATATCTCCATATATATAATGGACTACTACTCAGCCATCAAAAAAACAAATTTTGCTATTTGCAATGATGTGGATGGAATTAGAGGGTATTATGCTAAGCAAAATAAGTCAGAGAAAGACAATTATCAAATGATCTCACTAATATATGGAATTTAAGAAACAAAACAGAGGATCATCAGGGAAGGGAGGAAATAATAAGACAAAACCAGAGAGGGAGACAAACCATAGGAGACTCTTAATCATAGGAAACAAACTGAGGGTCACTGAAGAGGGGGGATGAGGTAACTGGGTGATGGGTATTAAGGAGGGCACATGATGCAATGAGCACTGAAGGTTACAAAAGACAGACGAATCACTGACTTCTACCTTTGAAATCAAAAAATGCATTATATGTTATTTAATTGAATTTAAATAAAATTTTAAAAAAAGAAGTAGTGTCTCAATGCTTCACAGTGAACGCATGACCTCGTATATATAGGCAAAGGTAGTGTTTTACTCATCTGTCATTTTCTAAGGGAAAAGACAAAAAAAGATGGCGATGGATTGGTTAAGTGGAGAGAACAACAGCCTCACGTCTAAAATTAAGGACAAGATGTGTGACTTTTGGAAGTCTCTCCCCCCTCTCTGATTAGGTGTATCCTTCTCTGTAAAAAGTACAGGAGCTAGAATAGTAACTTAGAAGACGGGATCTAACCCTTCCCCCACACACTCATTTTGTAAATGAGAAAAAGAGGGAAAGGATCCACCTCACCCTGAGCTCATGTGGCCCCAAGCACCTCTGGATATAGTGGCTGCAATTTTGTGAGCATATGCATTTTCACAAGGAGAAAGCTTTTCTCTGGCACTCAGAGAGGTCCTTAACCCCTAAAAGATTGAACAACTGACTCAAGGCTCCTTCCAGCTCTAAATGTCTTTGGTTCAGTATCTGGAAAATCTCCCCTCCAAAAATCTGCAGGTGGCTCCATGTGGAAAGCTCCTTGTAGGGTGGTTGTATCATGACATACACTCATGCAAGAAAGGTAGCCATCAAACACAGATACACACATTCTAGATTCATCAACCATTTTCCAGGTCCACAACATGAAGAGTAGCCATTTTATATAGTGAGTTCCTTCTGAGTAAATCCCCAGTGAGCTCTAACACAAGCCCATTTTATACTGAAGTTGAAAAGAGAAGTAGCCTTGGAAAAGCTGACCTGAGTTCTATCCTCAAATCTGCTATACTACCTGGCTGTGTGACCTTGAGCAATGAACTTGACACCTCCTGGCCGCTGGTTCCTTTTCAGTAAAATGAGAACTATATGATAATGGCAGAAGGTTCTAGGTCTATTCTTGCCTCAAAGTTGTATGGCGCAGTTGTACAATGCTACAGCAAAGGCCCTCCGGTAACCCAGAACTATAAATGTTATAATACCTGGCAACCTAGTCCCTGTTCTCTTACATTTCTTTACGATCTTCATTGTACACCCAGGGGAGGTTATAGCTAAAATATCAAATAAATATCATGGGTCAAAATTTCTCAATTTTGACATATTCTGTAAGGAAGTGGATTTAACAGATTTCTGAACTCAAATGCTAACACCTTCAAAAACAGCCAGTTTCTAGGGCATTTGTTTCACAGCTGCCATCAGATATTTGAAGACAATAGTGCATCAGACTCATTTATAAAAAAAAAAAGTACACGAAAAACTACTTGATGCTTAAATGTTGTGTTGATGAAGTTGGCCACGAATCAAGGCACTCTATAGCAATGATTTTTTAAGATGATCAACATGCCAGTAAGATATACCAGGAATAATGTGTACTGGTAGCCTCTTTGCACCCAGGGAAAAACATACAGTGCTCATGAATGCGCGTTTGCACTTGCAGGTAGTTGTGGTAATTTTGCACAAGACAAGTCAGGTGCAATGCACACTTTAACAGGTGGTGATTAGTAATGCAAACTCAGTTGACTCTTGAGTTGATAATGACTGGTTCCCAGCCAATCTGGATGATCTGGCGATTTGTAGACAGCTTTGGCACACTAAAAATGGACTGATTTTTACATGCAGTGTAGCATACGTATTCTTTACACCTGTCACCTTTGGACTGAGATGGCCTTTTAGAACAGGCGTACCTCCCTTCTTCCCTGCACACACACAGCAATGCGATCTTCTGAAAAAACTATTTTTTGACACTCTTAGTAAATGTCTCCTTCCATGTGGGCTTCTACGGTACTTCCTTCCCAAGTACTCAGAATGTGTTTTCGAAATGAATCAGTGAATGAAGGAATCGTTTTCTATAAGCTTTTTAAATTACTCATTAGATTGTATACTTCATATGAGTGGGATAGTGTTTTATTCATATCTCCAATACTTGGCAAAGTGAAATAATTTATCAGTATAAAGCTTATGAGTTCATTCTCAAAGACATTGTAGAGAAAGAGGAAAATCTTCATCTTTGCCTGAAATTCATTTGCTAAGGAGAATAAAAATCAATATCCTGAAGCAATTAGGCCAACGATAGAACTGGGCTAGATAGTCCAAGAGTCTGAGCTCCGGATTCAAGCCAGTCCTCTTTCTTGGACAAGTGTGCCGTAGTATTGAGTATTGGGGGTGGGGCACAGGATGATACATCGGTGCCTTGAGCAATAAAGGTATCAGGAGTCTACCTATGGAGGCACTGATCCCACATTCAGGGAGGGAGGCATTTATGCTTACTCAGCCCTATCCCACCAAACCAGGGGGAAAGCTGCTGCTCCACGTGTCATGTGGACACAGAGATTGGGTTTAGACTTAGCTGACAAATGGGAGGGTCATTGTTATCCAACTCTGAAGAGCTAATCAAGGCCGGTATATGGTCCCTAGTATAGCACCTTGTGATAAAACTTTTTTTTTTTTTATTTGCATAGTGCCTTACACTTTCCAAAGTGTCTTCATAATCTGACCTGAGTAGTAAGCAACGTAAATGTTAGATAATTATCTCTGGAATTGAACTGAATTGTATGTTCCGATAAATAAATGAAAATAAAGATATTTTTAAGATTTTATTTATTTATTCATGATAGACATAGAGAGAGAGAGAGAGAGAGAGAGGCAGAGACACAGGCAGAGGGAGAAGCAGGCTCCATGCAGGGAGCCCGATGCGGGACTCGACCTCGGGACTCCAGGATCGCGCCCTGGGCCAAAGGCAGGCGCTAAACCGCTGAGCCACCTAGGGATCCCAATGTTGCATAGTTTTAAAATGCTCCTATGCCAGCTGATTCAGGGGCCTGTCATTTGGGAACGATGTGTGCACCATACTGGAGGGACAGTGAAGGCAGTTTACAGACATCTTGCAAACATCCTTCATATCACAGAAACCAGCTTTACTCAGCTCTTAATGTTTGTAAGGGACTATGATTGGAGATTTGGAGAGGAATACAGCCTGGGCCTTGTCCTCCGAAAGCTTACGGACCAGTGAGGGAAGCAATTTGTTTTAAAGATAACCATTATATAACATAATTAGTAAACCAAAAACTAGCTCAATAAACACTGTTTCCAAAATCGCTGAAGCTCATAGAGCCACGGCTTGAAAGCTGTTTACCTCGGGATAGTACACTATCATTAATGCAAAGTTCTGGGAAGGTTGGTACTAGTCATTCTACTTTTGTTCCATGTCCCCGTACTACTTATACGTATGCTAGACACAGTGGACATTTGAGAAACCATGGTGACAACATGGCCTTTCCAAGAAAACTCTTTATTAACTCTAATGCCGTGTTAAATGGTAATAATGATGCTAGAGTATAATGATTAAGAATGCAGGCCATGGTGTCAAATTCCCTCTTTAAACTCTTACTTTGCCACTTCCTGGTGCTATAACCTTGGGCTGGAGACTCTCCGGCCTTGTGCGTCACTCAACCTCATTTGTAACATAAAGTAGCAGTACTTACCTATACCACAGAGGTATCATGAAGATTAAATGAGTCAAATCATGGAAAGTACACATGGTAAAGACCCTATAAATGTCAGGCATTATTATTAAATGTATAACATTATATATGCCTGCTTACAAGAACCAAAAGGGGGTTTGGGCCAATGTCAAATTGGGGCTTACTAGGGAGGTAGAACCATGCATGCGTTTATTCTTCATTCAATTTCAAATCCATTAATGGTGCTATCATGTTTAAGTAACTTTAAAATTATTTTTGAAAACCTATACATTTAGAACAGTTTAGACTATGTATCTTACCTGTCCCATTAGAAATAACAATCAAACCCCCACCAATCAAAACAATCAAAACCCCACCAATCCCATACATATACATACACACTCATTTTATATATATATATAAAATTTATATATATATAATATATATATATATTTCTGTTCTAACCCTAATTCCTATTCTAACCCCAACAGATAACTCTTCCAATGCCAACACTTAGGGTCCCTCAACCTCTGGCTCTCTACTCTTTCAACTCTCAAATGTGTATATGAAATTGATGTGGCACATTAGAAAAATGACCACAGGAGTGGGTAAATTTAAGTTGCTGCTTATATTGGTTGCTTTTAATAATGATGTATTTTGGAAATGTTCTGGGAGTGCTGATTAAAATTGACTAGAAATCATCTTAAAAATATACACCTTTGCATCCTGTCTTTGATATGCTAATGCGTAGGCCTCAGTTTAGAAAAAAGTTATTTTCTCTGGATTACACAAAATATTAATTTGAATTCTGACACTGCAGGCTGGGAAATAATGTTTTTTTCCAGGGCAAGGATGTTTCCTTAGAGCCCAGTTTTCTATCTAGAGAGAATGACGCCTGATCTGGACCAGAGGCCTTTGCAGATAAGCATTTTATTAGTATTGCAGTGAAGCTTCATTAGCTCAAACTTTCAATTTTATAGAGTAATATTTTGTATAATATACAATATTTATGTACGCTTAATAGCATTTAAGAAATCTACCTCCTGAGGGGGGAAAAAAGACCCAAAAGAATAAAAGGACCCACACAATAAAAACAAAAATTAGCTGTCTGACAAACTTCCAGTTCTAAAATAAATAAGTCATGGAGATATAATGTACAGCATGGTAACTATAGTTAATAATACTATCTCGTATATCTGAAAGTCGCTAACAAAATAAATCTTAAAAGCTCATCACAAGAAAAACAATCGTTAGCTATGTGTGGTGATGGATGTTAATCAGACTTATTGTGGTGACCCTTTCACAAGGTATACAAATATCAGATTATGTTGTATACTTGAGACTAGTATAACATTATATACTAATCATATCTCAATTAAAAAACTGGCAAAAAATTTATCTCGAAAAGTTAACTCTCTGTACATGGTGCAGATGCATATAAAAGGGTCAAAATGTGATCCATAAAATAATGTAATTCTTTCTTTGGAAGTATTAACACAGTTTATTTACATACAATCCATTGTCTTGTAATCTCTATTTCTGGTTTCTTCTTCTATAAGAGACTACGACTTTCTGTCCCACGCCTAGTAACTCCTGGCATGATCCCAAACCTTGATTCTGGGACCTTCAATTCAGTTAGCTGCTACCAATCAGCAAACAAAAACTATGAAATCTTGGTGAGCTCCAGTGAATTAAGGTACCTAGTGATAGTTCCAGTCATTGCCACCTGATATTTCAAAAGCCCCGCACCAAGCATCTCAGGACAATTCGTTTCCAGGAGAAGAGCCCATTTCCCTCCATTTGTCCCTTAGTCTAGCAGCCGGAGAGCCTGCTGATAACTTAACGCGGGTAGTCACAGTTATTTCTGCTGCCAAGGGTAAGAAAAGTAATTGCAGATGCATCGGCTTCATTTCTGAACTGGCAAGCATCACTGAAGTTTAACTATTCAAGAGCGTTTGGAAGTGGACACTGCAATAAACAGCCATTAGGCTCGGAGCTAGGAAAAGAACCGTGCTGTGAAGAGCAACATCTGCTGCAGCAGGCAGTCTTATCAAAAGAGCCTATGATGTTAATGAAAGATATCATTTGTATTTAGGAAATTCTCGATGTCAGAATTTCATCTTCAGTTGCAACCAAGTAGAAGTACTGCCTTAGTATTGAAGTTCAACTGCATCATTTGTAGTATTTGATAAGCTTTTTTTACAAAACGCTCATGTTTCCTATAGCAGCGTGGGATTTTACTTAAGCGAACATAAAATGGAATGAGTTTCTAACGTGTTTCAGAATGTGGTCCCCCACACGCGGGTGTGTGCGTGCACACACAGAGACAGAGGCAGAGAGAGATGGAGACAGGCAGAGAGAAAAGTCCAGCAAACTAACTCTTTTCTTGGGAAGACAAAACTGAAATCCAACAGAGATCATTTCTAACTGCTTGGCATAGGGGAATACAAGTCACATTTCATATCTGAATTTTGTGTGTGGGTAAGTATTAAATTTCAGTCGTGTAAGGAAATTGCTTGGGAAAGCTTTACAATCCAGCTTTACAAGATGCCAATATGTTTCCTAGAGGAGTTAAGGAGAAAAAAAGAAAGAAAATTCAGACGGCATTATACATGCTATGCTTGATGCCAGGGCACTTTTAAAAATATTATCTTTAAGAGAAATAACGTTAATAACACTTAATAGGCAGCAGAAAATGTCCTTAGAAAATCTGAATGCCACCAGATTTCATGGAAACTTAGAACAATCCAGCATGATAGGGAGAAGGAGCCTGGTATGGTAAGAGCTTGGCAAAGGGTATAGAAGAGAATTCCCAATTCTCATTATTACCGTCCTTCATTTTAATTATTAGAATGATTTGCTTTTAAAAGAAAATACCTTCCTGGAGACTTGAATGCACGCTTGTGCAGCTAATAACACATTGTGACTCTCACATTTCCTCGTCTGTAAGTGCTCAACGACCACCTCCTTGTCCAAAAGAAAAATGCTACATTTGTTTTATGGTCATTCTGCTAAAATAAAAAGAAACCATCCTTACTTGGAAAGGTTTCAAAGTTGAATAGCAGTGCAAAAATTACAATTTCTCGTTTGGGCTCTGTCTAGAATAAAGTCTCCTAGGCAACTGAGTTAAGTCTAATAATGTTCAAATCATAAAAGCAGGAACCACTTATTGATCCTCCCTTTTATTTGGGGAAAAGTTAACTGGAAATGGTTATAATAATGGTTGCAATTTGTTTAATGTGGGGAAAAGTATAGTTCTGTAGCTAAATTTGCTACATATGTTCTTCTAAATCATCTAGTTGGAAGTGTGACTAGTCTAATTTTCCATATTCTTCATGTAGATTTACTGCTGTGAGGACAGTGAAAGCTTGTCCATATTTGAGTGACCCAGATATATAAAGGATCATTTTTCATCTCTACATTTTTACACTGAGAAGGTCAAATTGCTTAAGGTTCTTCTGAAATCCAACAATGTACAAATGTCACGCACCAGTCGGTTTTATTTTTTAATGTGTTCTCTGTAATGGAAATGAAACAAATTTAATTCATTGAAAACCAGGGTTATTTATCACAAAATTCTAATTAGAGGCTAGTATGGGACCCTAGAATGTGACAATAATACGTTATCATAAATGTCCTCAACATATGATCCAACGTTACTTGGAAGCACATTATGAAAAGCTCTCTACTTCATCATATCCTGAGGGCTTCTTTAAAAGATTGTTTTAGAGGGGAGACACATCAAATTAAACTGCTTTAGTTGGAAATTAATGGTTCAAAGTTGACCCCATTGTAAAGTTAGCCGCAAGTCATGGGAACATAAAATCTAAAAGTTAATTTCAATACTGTATCTCTAGACATTATTGGACTTGAATTTGGAAGTTTCCAAGATCCTAAGACTGCTCCCACATATTTTGTTCAGTCTATCATATCTCAAGAGAGAGAGAATAAACTCGAGTAATAAGCCATATTAATGTATTTTGCATATTTCTTACTTTGCTCCATCCCTAAAACCTGATTTCAACAAACAAACCAGAGACAATAATTTGAGGAGGGGTTTATATAAGAATGTGTGAGAGCACAGGATGTGGAGCAAAAGATTATGGGTTCAAAACATAATTCTGGCTCTGATATTTATAGATTGTGAAACCATGGGTGATTAATTAACTTCTGAGTCTTTCCCAACAGTCTTAATTGGGATAAAAATAATTACTTTGTAGGGATGCTTTTAATATCAAAATGACACAGAAGTACAATAAAATCGGAGGCAGATAATACATTACCATTTTCATATTACTTTCACATTTATGACTTTCTTTTGAGCCAGGTAGTAATAATAACATGCAAGTGCAATGGAGAACTAGAATTTCAACTATTTATAGAAGAAGACACTGAGGCTCGTTTATAGACACACCTAATGAATGCTGTTGAGACTTGAACCAAATTCAGGCCCTGAACCCAGTACTTTTTTTTTGTTATATCTGACCAATGATTTAATGTAATGTCAATGGGATTTCAGGTGTTCCTGATCCCATTACACGGCATCATCATCCTAGTAAGGCATTGCAATTAGTACGAGCCAAATGGCATAGTTGAGTGTAATTCAGCCATATCTATAAGGACATAACTACAGATATAAAAGACTATCTGGAGTCTTTGGTAGCACTTTTCTCCAAACCAGTCAAGCATCTACATCTTCCATGTCTACCAAGAATCATCCTTTTTTTTTAAACTGTAATCCTTTCCCAAACTGAAAAGTTCTTTGCAACATTTACTCCAAGTCTCATTCATTGCAACTGAATCCTATTCATTTTTGCTCAGGCAAAACTAGGGGGAAAAAATCTACCTCCAGTATTTTAGCTGAAGAAGAGAAATTTGAAAAGACCAGAAACTTGCAGAAGAGGAGTTACCTGAGGGGGTGCTCATTGATAAGGAAAGAGAAAATCCAGAAGATGAATTCCTTCAGGTTCTTGGTCACAAACTTAAATTTTGAAATGTTGATTTACTGTTTGAATCACATTTTGCCCAACTAATGACTTTTTTTAACACAATTATTATATTTGGACATAGGGAATCAGGAGACAAATAGCAATAGAATCCTGACCTTACTGACATAAAAAATAATCAATAATAAAAGTGCACTAATATAGCTATTATTAAGGATTTTCTAGCATTAGAATATTTAACTTTTATTTCCAGAAATTTATAAAATCTTTTTCTGAGCTGCATACCAAAATCTCAAGACAGCTTCATTCAAGAATGCTTCATTGGCCAAAAACAAAACAAACAGACCAAAACAAAAAATACAGCACTCTACTCTTCTCAGTCTATTCTCTCTTCCTCTTCTGTATCAAATTATGATTTGTAGCTGTTTCCCTTCTTGAAAGGCATCCACTTTTCACAGAGACTGAGATCAGTTTACTAGCAGTATTTTAATCAGTTTAGTATAAAATCCATTCAACAAATTTTTTTAAAGATTTTATCTTTTTATTGGAGAGAGAGAGCACAAGAGGGAATAGGGTCAGAGGGATATGGAGAAGCAGACTCCCAGCTAAGTGGGGAGCCTGACGCAAGGCTCTATCCTGGGAGGGACTCCAGGATCATGACCTGAGCTAAAGGCAATGCCTAACTGACTGAGCCAACCAGGTATTCCCCCTTCAACAAATATTTCGAATAGGTAGCACAGATATGGTTATTCCTTGGGTCTATCCATGGTCATAGGATCTATAAGTGGGTATGTATGTGGTTGTATTAGTTTTGTTTTGGCGCTGTAATAAATCCCTGCAGTGGTTTATAAGAGTGCAAATTTATTATCTTACAATTCAGAAGGTCAGAAGTCCAACATGGGTCTCACTGGACTAAAAATGTTGGCATAATACCCAGAGGCTATCCACATTCCTTAGTTCAAGGAGCCCTTCATCTATCATCAAAACCAGCAACACCAACACTTCTCTGAGCATTATTCTGTAGTCCCATCTCCCTCTGACTACAGACAAAAAAATGTTCTCTACCTCTAAGGATTCATGTAACTAGACTTGGCCCACCTGGAAAAGCCAGGCTACAATCCCCATCTCAAGTTCCTTAACTTAATCTCACATGCAAAGTATTTTGTTCCTCATTTTAGGCATGTTCTGGGTGTTGGGATGTGGGCAAATTGGGGACCACTTATTATTCCTATCACAGTGATGAAGATGAAATTAAAAATTATAACGTTTGATGTTAATCACAGTGCTTGTGTCCTAGGAGACATTTAACAAATAGGAGACAAATAAATGTAATCAGTGAAATAAAGAAAAGCAGTCCTAGGAATCCAAGTGGCATGATCAGGTTAGGGTGGATGTAACAGAGTGGTTGGCTTCAAGGTGGGCATGATTTTTAATTATTTTATATTTAATTATCCTCCAGCGTTTTAAGATGTTCACTTGATTTTTCTTTCCTTGAGATCAAATAAGAATATTTAATGTCTGACCTAAGAGTACGCAATTAAGAGAAATTTAAGCCCAAAGCAATGTGTATTTCACCTGAAAGACAAACCACTTTATTGCCAAAGAATCATTTCTCCTGTGCCAGGAAATGAGGTCAGAGAGGCAAAAACAGCAGCAGGGATCATTTTTCTAAAATCTGATCAACAAAATTAAGGAGAATTTAGAAGATTTTTTAAAAGTTTCAGGTAAATTGCTACACTTTCTTAAGTTTTTGTTTATTTTTCTTCACCAACATACTGATTAGAATGGTATTTTAAAAGGTTCCTGAGACTCATTCTGTGTAAGGGGTGCTAATTACATTCCTGTTGACTTTTTATAACAGCCTTATTGAAAATTCATTGACATACAATAAAACGAACATACTTAAAATGTGCAACTTGATGAGCTTTGCTATATGCACACACCTGTGAAACCATTGCCACAATCAAGATAGTGAACATATCCATCATGACTAAAATTTCCTCATGCCTCTTGTTAACTCCTCCCTCCCATCCTTCCCAAACCTCCACTGAGCTATTTTTAGGCACCATCTATTAGTTTGCACTTTCTCAAATTTTATATAAATGGACTCATATAGTATTCACTTTTTATTATCTGGCCTTTTTCTAGCAACATAATTCTTTTGAGATTCATCCATGTTGCTTCTATCAATAGAAATAGAAAACAAAGGGAAGCTAAACAGACATTGGGTAAGAGAGGTAGGATGAGAACGTTACCAGGTAGTATCCATGAAGTGAAAGTTGCATAAGGAAATTTGTTGGAGAGAAGTGGGATGATTCATATCTTTACTGAAATTTAAATATGACCATATTACTTGAAGGATATTTGAAATACTTGATAATGGTGAAGAGTG
This sequence comes from Canis lupus dingo, assembly GCF_003254725.2. Classification (NCBI taxonomy): domain Eukaryota; kingdom Metazoa; phylum Chordata; class Mammalia; order Carnivora; family Canidae; genus Canis; species Canis lupus. Next base: position 112,208,550 of record NC_064281.1, on the reverse strand, counting down.
AAAGAGAACACAACAAACTACTGAATGGGGAGGCTACGGGGACCGGTGTGGTGGAAACACCCTCTCCCTGCTGTGTATCCACTAGAATTGAATCTGGGAAAATCTATACATATATATGGAGGGCAGGAGGCCTGGGGTAAACCACTGTGGGTTTCAACAAAGCTAAGGTGACCAGGAAACCACCAGAGCCTACCATGATTGAGGAATAACCAATGCGGAGTACCACCTGCGAACTCTGCTCTAGAGCCGGTGACAATGTGAGAGGACTCCAGGCAAGTTCTTCCTTTTTTTAAAAATTTTTAAATTATTTTTTTAATAGAACCTAGACACAACCTCTACCTGCCCTTCCGTGGCACAAATCTCCTCCTCAGCTAGCCCTCCTCATGGAACCCTCTTTCCCTATCAGTCGCCATCCTCTCTCCCCAAACCAATGCTCTTCTGGGCTTATGTTTCCCTACCAGTTTCAAAAGATAATGATGCTCTGAAGACCCCTTCAAGGGACTTCGAGAAAAAAATTATACTCAATTAGCACCCCTTCAAGAAAGCCTAAGTGAGCAATAAGGCCAATCATATTTATCTGTTGGATGGCTGAATACGACATGGAAGTGAAGACATGGAAATAAAAATTGGCCAACCAGATACAAGGGACACTGGAGAATTAATTCCACCATTCCAAGTGATGCGCTGTGCATAGCAAGGCCCAGAGATCCAGAACTATCTGCAGTGTCTACAGAGGCTGTGGAGAAATGGTCAAGTGCATAGGGAACATATCCTGCACCAGCAGGGTACCTTTGTGTTGATGATTAAAATAAAATCAATGAGGGATCCCCGGGTGGCTCAGTGGTTTAGCGCCTGCCTTTGGCCCTGGGAGTGATCCTGGAGTCCTGGAATCAAGTCCCACATCGGGCTCCCTGCATGGAGCCTGCTTCTCCCTCTGCCTGTGTCTCTGCCTCTCTCTCTCTCTCTCTCTCTCTCTCTCTCTCCATCTCTAATGAATAAATAAATAAAATCTTAAAAAAGATAAAATCAATGAAATGTGAAGAGGAGAGGTGTGTGTTTGTATGCGTGCACATCTGCAAGTTCTCTGCTGGCGGGGGTGGAAGAGAAGGAGGGGGAAAGGCAGGGATAGGAGAAGGGAGGGATGTGGGGCAAGGGAGGATGCAGGGTTGGGGTGGGACTTGCAGATTTACAGATAAGCAGACATTAGGGATAAGGGTTGGGTGAGAACTGAGAACTGAAGACGACTTTCCCTGCTTCACACTTTAAGCCACAAGGAGGAAGGGAAAGGGCTTGATATTTCTACATGTGTGCAGGAGTGGACCCAGACACTGAGCGGGGTGATGTGAATAGGCCGACAGTGCCATGTACAAAAAAAAAAAAAAATCAGAAACAGAAATTTTCTCCCAGCCACGTACCCTCACAGTGGTGTTTGTTGTCTGCCATCCTGCGGCGTAAGCAAATACAGCCTGTGCAAGGTCCCCCCACAGGTCTCCTGCTACTAAGTCACTGACAGCACACCCGAATACCGAAATAATAGTGCTTGGAGACCACAAACCCAACACTAATTAGATCCCCTTCTTAGCTTGCAATCACTGGACTGGATCTAAGAAGGCTGGGGGTGGACCAGTGGCCTATCAAGCATGGGGTGGTGGGCGTGGCCTGCTCCAGGTGCAGGTCCTAAAGGGGAGCACTGCTTGCAGAGAATTTTAATAAAACAAAAAACCTGAGTGATTGCTGCTCTTACTTTTACTATCACCCCCATGCACCAGCATTTCTTAATAATGCCAGTGATAAAATGCTCTCCCCTATCGCCCCAAAAAAGATCTTTAATTTTTTTCATAGTTGTTTTCGTCTCATCTGCAGAAAATATCATTTAAAAAAGCACTTTAAAAATATTGAGGTAAGGGGCACCTTGGTGGCTCAGTGGCTGAGTGTCTGTCTTTGGTGCAGGTGGTGATCCTGGGGTCCTGGGATCGAGTCCCGAATTGGGCTCACCACAGGGAGCCTGCTTCTCCCTCTGCCTATGTCTCTGCCTCTCTCTCTGTGTCTCTCATGAAAAAATCAATAAAATCTTAAAAAAATAAAATACTGAGCTAAAATGAACATACAATAAACTGTGCAGTGTAAAATACGTTTACTTTTGACATATGTATACACCCATGAAGCTATCACTACAATCCAACAGTGAACATAGTCATCACCCAGAGAATTTTCTTCTACCCCTTTATAATCCCTTTATCGTGCCCCTTCAGGCCGCCCTATTGGCAAGCAACTACCAATCTGCTTTTGGTCACTGTACATTAGTTTGCAATTCTGAAAATCTTACATAAATGGAACCAGATAGTATGTACTCTTTTTTACATGATTTTTTTTTACTCAGTGTAATGTTCTCATGGCTAATCCATGTACTGTGTGTATCAAAAGTTCATTATTTTTTATGAAGGTAGCATTCCATTGTATGGATAGAACTATGTATTTATCCATACGCCCTTTGATGGAAATTTGAGTGGTTTCCAGTCTTTGGCATTTGTGTACAATTCTTTGTAGGGATGTATGTTTTCTTTCCTTTTGAAAAAAATACCTGGGTGTAGGATGGCTGATTCATAATGAAGTTGTATGTTTAACTTTTGAAAAAGAAATTGCCAAATTGTTTTCTAAAATTGTTGTGAGATTTTTGCATTCTCCTCAGCAATGTGTGAAATTTCCACTTCCACATCCTTGACAACACTTGGTATGATTAGTCATCAGTTTTAGGCATTTCAGTAGGTATATAGTGGTAGCTCAATGTGGCTTTGATTTGTGTTTCCCTAATGACTAATAATGTTGAGAATATATTTGTGTTTTATTTCCCATCTGAATATCTTTTGTGGGAAAGTGACTGTTCAAATCTTTTGTCCATTTTTATTTGGTTGTTTGATTATTTACTATTTGAAAGTTAGTTTTGTACAAAGATTTTTACATATAAAGGTGCAAATACTTTATGACGTATGTAATTTGGAAATATTTTATCCCAGTCTGTAGTTTGTCTTTCCTCTCAAGTATCTTTCAGAGAAAATATCTTAATTGAATCAAGTCCAATTCTGCATTTTTTTCATTAATGAATTGTACTTTTTGTTGTATATAAGAATGTGTTAACCAATCTCAGGTAGCAAAGATTTTATTCTATATTTTCTTCCAGAAAATTTACAGTTTCAGATTTTCCATTGAGGCCAATAATCTATTTTTAATTATTTCTTTATGTATGGTATGAGCTATGTATCAAACTTTCCTGTTTGATTTCTTCTTTGACCCCTGCATTAATTAAAAATATGTTACTAAGGGGCACCTGGGTGGCTCAGTCAGTTGAGCATCTGACTCTTGGTTTTGGCTCAGGTCTTGATCTCAGGGTTGTGAGATGGAGCCCCACGTTGGGCTCTGTGCTCAGCGGGAAATCTGCTTGAGATTCCCTCAGGCTGCCTCTCACTCTGCCCCTCCTTCTGCTGGCTCATGCTGTCTCTCTAAAATAAATAGATAAATCTTCAAAAAAAAAAAAAAAAAGGAAGTATGTTTAAAAAAAACTGTGTTACTTAACTTGCAAGTATTTAAGGATTGTTCAGAGATCTTTCTGATATTGACTTTAATTCCATTGTGACCTAAATTCCAATTTTGTAAGACTTGAATCATTTTAAATTTACTAAGATCTATTTTACAATTTTTGGGAGGAGGGGGAATATTCCGTGTGCACTTGAAAAAGCTGTGTGTAAAAAAAAAAAAAAAAAGAAAAATAAAAAGCTGTGTGTTATGCTATTGTTGATCGAAGTGTTCTATAATGTCCATCAGGTCAATTAGATCCACTCTCTTCATACTTGTGGTGACTCTAATAAGAAATCTGCTACCTTAAGTTTTTTTTTTTAAAGATGTATTTATTTATTTGGAGGAAGAGGGGCAAAGAGAGAATCTTCAAACAGATTCCCTGCTGAGCACGGAGCCCATGCAGTGCTCAGTCTCACCACCCTGAGATCATGACCCTAATTTCATGACTTGAGCCCAAACCAAGAATCCATGTTCAACCGACTGAGCCACCCAGGCACACCTAAGTTAGTTCTTTTATATGTAATATGTGTATCCTTTTCTCTGCCATCTTTTAAAATTTTGGTTTTAGGAGGCAGCCCAGGTGGCTCAGTGGTTTAGCACCGCCTTCAGTCCAGGGCGTGATCCTGGAGTCCTGGGATCGAGTCCTGGAATCGAGTCCCACGTCGGTCTCCCTGCATGGAGCCTGCTTCTCCCTCTGCCTGTGTCTCTGCCTCTCTTTCTCTCTCTCTCTCTCTGTCTCTCATGAATAAAGAAAAAAAATCTTAAAATTTTGGTTTTAGGATCAGATTTGTGCAATTTTATTCATTTGCTGCATTATAGCTTTCTTCTTTTTGATGTACTTGGTGTTCATTAATTTTCTTGGATCTGTGGTTTTAATGTTTTCTTCAACTTTGGAAAATTTTCAGCCACTATTTCTTCAGATGCTTTTTCTGTTGCCCCTCCCATCCTCGGTCCTTCAGGGACTTCAGTTATACATATATTAGGCTGCTTAGACATGTTCCACTGTTCTCTGTTTCTCTGGTCAGTGTCTTCAACTTTTTATCTCTTGTGTCATTTGAGTAGTTTCTCTTGCTATGAGTTCAAGTCCATTAATCTTTTCTTCTACAATATCTAATCTTATATTAATCCTATCCAGTGTATTTTCATCTCACACATTGTAATTTTTATCTATGGAAATTTGATTTCAGTACATTTTTAATCATCCATGTCTCTATTTAACTTTTGGAACATATGGAATACAGATATAATACATGTCTTATTGTCCATATCTGTGCATTCTCACATCTGTATCCATCCAGGTTGATTTTGATTTATAAACTTTTTCCTCATAATGGGTCATCTTATCCTGCTTCTTTGCATGTCTGGCAATTTTATATTGGATGCCAGATGTTGTGAATTTTCTCTTGTTGAGTGATGATATTTTTATATTCCTATAAATATTACTAAGCTTTGCTCTGGGACACAGTAAAGTTCCTTGGAAACAGCTTAGTCCTTTCATGTCTTGCTTTTAGGATTTGCCAGGTGGGACTAACCGTGTTTAGTCTATGACTGATTATTGCCCACTACTGGGGCAAAGTCCTTTTATGTAACCAATGAAAAGTGCCATGATTTTTGAAGTTGTTCAATTTGCCTGATTGGAACAGGCACTATTTCTGGCCTCAGGTTAGCATCAGGTAGTGGTGGTTCTGCTTATTTTCTCTCATGGTTACTTTTATTCCCCTGAACCTAGGTTAGTTTCCTCACATGCATGCTCTGATAAATAATCTCCTGAATACTCAAGGGACGTTGTCTGCAGATCTCTTGAGTACTTTCTCTGTACGGCTCTCTCCTTTCTGGTATTTTGTTTTGTGAGCTTTAGCCCCCTCGATTCTGCCAGACTCTCAATTCAATCTACTCAACTTTGCGATTAAAGTCTTGCTCCAGGGATCCCTGGGTGGCTCAGCAGTTTAGCACCGCCTTCAGCCAGGGTTATGATCCTGGAGACCCGGAATCGAGTCCCAGGTCAGGCTCCCTGTATGGAGCCTGCTTCTCCCTCTGCCTGTGTCTCTGCCTCTGTGTGTCTCTCATAAATAAATATAATCTTTTAAAAAATTAAATAAATAAATAAATAAATAAATAAATAAATAAATAAATAAATAATAAATAATGAAAGCTCCACCTGAGCTTTCCCTCCGTGCACTGCAGGCTGGGAATTTTTACAAAGCAGGCAGGTGAGATAACAGTAGGACTCGCCTTGTTTATTTCTCATCTCTTAGGGATCCTTATCTTTCCTTATCTAATATCCAATGTTTTGGAAAAACATGGTTTCAAAAATGTTTCTGGCTTTTGAGTTGTTTCAGGAGATGGGGCAAATCCAGTCCCTGATACTCATTCTTATTTGTAACCAGAAATTTCAGGTCACTATAATTATATTTCTTTGTGTGGTTAATGCCAAGTTTTGTCTACAAATAATATACATTATAGAGGTTATAATATATCAGGCACTCCATATACATGATCTCACTGAATCCTCATACCAAGTCCACGTAGTATTCGTCATTGTTGTTCCCTCCATTCAGATGAGGTTAATGTAGTTCAGTGAGGTCAAGTAGCTTGGTCAAAGTCACACATCCAGTAAGTAGAAGAAGTTGACCTAAGACTTAAGTCAGACTTGTCTGAAACCAAAGGCTCTAGTTATTAATGCAAAAAAAAAAAAATCAAGATCATTTTTAAGGCGTTTAGAAGTACTGTTAATTTTTCTTTAGTGCGGACTTTAAAAGTGCCTATTAAGCCAAGAATAATTATCGTACCAGAGATATTGTAGGCACTGGGTTTAGATAAATAAATCTAAATGTCATCTTGACAAGCCCAAATACCAACAGTTGTGTGTGCAGCTTCCAACAACACAACCTTTGAAAACATGTTCTTCTTTAATTGCAAAAGATACATGATCTGTGGGAGTAACAGAATGCTTCACGTTGAGTGGTGCCAAGTGCAGGTAAAACAGTTTGGGCAAAACAAGTACCATTTGAAAGCTGCACCTAGCAGGAGTGTCATTTTATTCACAAGTTACCCAGAGTCCCTGTAAAACTGTATTCCCCCAAATAATGTGGTTTGGATGAAGCTTACAACTGTCGCTAAACAGACTGAAGCTAAAATTCCAGCAATGTGAATGGAAAGGCAGATAGGGCCAGGGATTTGGAAAAGCAGGTTGCCCAAGGGCTCCACAGGGACTGGAGAGTTGCACGTGTAAAGCAAGATCTAGTAGACAGGTCTGAGGGGTTTGGGCCCAATGTCCTGATGTACCTATCGTTTGTGTCTGAGCAGCCCGCTAACCGTAGGCATGAAAACAAACCTCTCAGGTGCACCTAGTTTCATCATTTTGCACTAAGAATAAGAACAGGGAGAAGGGATTAAATCTTTCACCTTTTGGGTTATCCTCAACGCTGCTGCCAGCATGATGTTTCTAAAACATGAGTTTGGCCATATAGTTTCCCTGACTAAAAGCCATCACTGCTCCTGTAACGTGTCACGCAAGGGCTTCCACCATCTGGCACCTGTTCTTGTTTCATCCCTTATCACAAACCCATGTCTCACACATATGAAACTTCTGCTGTTCCCCAAATGTGCCATGCAATTTGAAGCAAATATGCTTCACTTCTCTGCTCTGTTCTGCTTGGAATGCCTGTCCCCACTGACCTACTTAGAACATTCTTCTTTATTCTTCAAATAATGGTGTAAAAGTCTCCTAACTGCTAAAAGTATCTTTGACTTGCCCAGGTAAATGCCATAACTTTCTCCTTATTGTAACACTGCGCTTAGCCCTTACCTGGATGTGTATGTACATGCCCATCTCATCTACTGTACTGTTAGCTCCCAGTGGCAAAGCGTATATCCCCACCATATTGGGCAGGACTAATGATAGATAAGTAGGTAAGCTGCTACGAAGGAGAAATGGAAGGAAGATAGGAAGACTGGACACACTGGATAGGGTATGCTTGAAAATTTTAAAAACAAATTTTGATAAATATTATAACAATATATGTTTAGAAACGGAGGGGTACTAAGTTAACCATCAAGGAAAAAAATGCTAGAATTTATAGAGAATTAAGAAGACATATTTGTACCATTAGGTTAATGGAAAGACTGCAAAAATTATTTTAATTTACTCTTGGTTGAGTCTGATCACTTTTTTTAAACAGGAGAAAATTAAATTTAATCGCATACATAGGGGAAATCCACACAGACATGGAAATTCCAAAGACAGTCAGGCAATGTGAGGGATGCTTACATAAGCTAAGGAGACTCCAATCATTTCAATTCATTTTTTCTTTGTTGGTAAACCACAGTTTTCCCACAGCTAAATTTTCTCTAAAATTTAACTAAGTAATAGTATCTATGCAGTCACTCTCAAATAAGGCCCAAATATGTTTGTATTCTAATGTAATATGGTCAATAGGGAATTTCTGATTTGATGCATCACTTGGTAAAGTTTTTATGAAGTTGAGATCACTGTTGTCTTGACTTCCAAGAAGACACAATAAATTGTTATTGTGAGTCCAGTAAGTGTGTATTTCCTAACATTCACAGCGAAGAAACACATAGTAGTACAAGTGTTGTGATTCTAGGACAGCTGTAAAGTCAAGAAATAAAAATGGATATGTGGGAGAGCCCTTAGAAAGCCACTGGTTACCAACCAAACTTTTCACTTAATAGATGGGAAAACTAAATCCCAGGGATGTTAACTAACTTGCTGAAAATAATACAGTGAATTGGCAGGAAAATGGAAACAAGAATTCAGGCCTCTGGGTTGCTAGTCAAGGATATGTCTTACCATACACAGGTTGGTATCTTTGGTATACATAAAAATACTTTTTACATCACACTGTTGCTATAGTCAAATATCTCCAAGTACCTTGCAGGTAATGTAAATGGATGAATTGAGGCAAATGGAGAGAAATGAGGAGTGGTTGGCATGGGAGTCAAGTGGAGAGTAAGTACCCATATAAAAGGGGCAGCCATCAACTGATGATTTCCATATGGGAATATGGGTTCAGAGTTTCCTGATCCTCTAATTATTCACAAAGAGCCAGAGATCCAGATACCTAGGTACTATCTCTTGATGATAACTTTATTTATATTTCTTTATTTAAATAACAAGTAGACCATTTTTTTGCTCATGGGAAACCTACACTATCAGTGAGCTTGTGCATAAAATACAATACAGGAGGAATATGGTTGAAAAGGAGTAATGGTAACACATACCAATTTTAATCCTTTAGAAGCCCCAAAAGTACAAGTTACTAAAGTGACCACTGTATTTATATGATATATTACTACGTCATATATATAATAAGGTGATATAAATTATTTCTTAATGCAAAATAGTTCACATTGCTTTGCCTTATGAGCCCTTCTATTGCATTCAAAATAGGATTCTACTTAATGAGACAATTGATAAGCACGCAACCTTTTAAATGCCACAGCTACCATATATATAGACACATGTCTGCACTTTTCAGTAACAATTTAGATTTGTCATTAGATTTGTACAGCAAGGGACGCCTGGGTGGCTCAGCAGTTAAGTGTCTGCCTTCAGTTCAGGGTGTGATCCTGGGGTCCCAGGTTCGAGTCCCACATCGGGCTCCCTGCATGGAACCTGCTTCTCCCTCTGCTTGTGTCTCTGCCTCTCTCTCTCTGTGTCTCTCATGAATAAATAAATATAATCTTTAAAAAAAATTGTGCAGCAAATCCTAAGTTTGTTTTTCTCTCTTCTTATGAATAATAGAGGATCCATATTTCAGCTTTTGTATTTAACTATAAAACAACTGATATCTTTGACATTTATATTATCCTAATGTACCTTTCTTCAGGTGTTCGCTGAAAGTGCAAATTGTGTAAAAATACATGGAAATTTAATTGTAGCATAAATGTCATTGAACTATAGAAATCAGTGGTTCTCAAAGTGGGAGTTTCCATGATTCTTTTCAGTAGTCCATGAGATCAAAACTATTTTCATAATTATATTAAGACATTATTTTCCATTTTTGCTATGCTGACCTCTTTTTGGTATGTTTTTTTATTGGAGTTCAGTTTACCAACATATAGCATAACACCCAGTGCTCATCCTGCCAAGTGACTCCCCTCAGTGCCCATCACCCAGTCACCCCAACACCCCTCCCACCTCCCTTTACACCACCCCTTGTTCATTTCCCAGAGTTAGGAGTCTCTCATGTGCTGTCACCCTCACTGATATTTCCCACTCATTTTCTTTCCTTTCCCCTTTATTCCCTTTGACTATTCTTTATATTCCCCAAATGAATGAGACCGTATGTTTGTCCTTCTCCGATTGACTTACTTCATTCAGCATAATACCCTCCAGTTCCATCCACGTCGAAGCAAATGGTGGGTATTTGTCGTTTCTAATGGCTGAGGAATATTCCATTGTATACATAGACCACAGCTTCTTTATCCATTCATCTTTCAATGGACACCGAGACTCCTTCCACAGTTTGGCTATTGTGGACATTGCTGCTAGAAACATCGGGGTGCAGATGTCTTGGTCTTTCACTGCATCTGTATCTTTGGGGTAAATCCCCAGCAGGGCAATTGCTGGGTCATAGGGCAGGTCTATTTTTAACTTTTTGAGGAACCTCCACACAGTTTTCCAGAGTGGCTGCATCAGTTCATATTCCCACCAACAGTGCAAGAGGATTCCCCTTCTCCACGTCTTCTCCAACATTTGTTGTTTCTTGTTCTCACTGGGGTGAGGTGGTATCTCATTGTAGTTTTGATTTGTATTTCCCTGATGGCAAGTGATGCAGAGCATTTCTTCATGTGCGTGTTGGCCATGTCTATGTCTTCCTCTGTGAGATTTCTGTTCGTGTCTTTTGCCCATTTCATGATTGGATTGTTTGTTTCTTTGAGGTTGAATTTAATAAGTTCTTTATAGATCTTGGTTACTAGCCCTTTATCTGATAGGTCATTTGCAAATATCTTCTCCCATTCTTTAGGTTGTCTTTTAGTTGTGTTGACTGTTTCTTTTGCTGTGCAGAAAGTTTTCATCTTGATGAAGTCCCAATAATTCATTTTTTTTGCTTTTGTTTCCCTTGCCTTCATAGATGTATCTTGCAAGAAGTTGCTGTGGCCAAGTTCAGAAAGGGTGTTGCCTGTGTTCTCCTCGAGGATTTTGATGGATTCTTGTCTCACATGTAGATCTTTCATCCATTTTGCATTTATCTTTGTATCTGGTATAGGAGAATGGTTAGTTTCATTCTTCTGCATGTGGCTGTCCAATTTTCCCAGGACCATTTATTGAAGAGACTGTCCTTTTTCCATTGGATGGTCTTTCCTGCTTTGTCGAGTATTAGTTGACCATAGAGTTGAGGGCCCTTTTCTGGGTTCTCTATTCTGTTCCACTGATCTATGTGTCTGTTTTGTGCCAGTACCACACTGTCTTGATGACCACAGCTTTGTAGTACAACTTGAAGTCCGCCATTGTGATGCCCCCAGCTCTGGTTTTCTTTTTCCATATTCCCCTAGCTATTCGGGGTCTTTTCTGATTCCAACCAAATCTTAAGATGATTTGTTCCAACTCTCTGAAGAAAGTCCATGGTATTTTGATAGGGATTGCACTGAACGTGTAAATTGCCCTGGGTAGCATGGACATTTTCACAATATTAATTCTTCCAATCCATGAGCATAGAATATTTTTCCATATCTTTGTGTCTTCCTCAATGTCTTTCAGAAGTGTTCTGTAGTTTTTAGGGTATAGATCCTCTACCTCTTTGTTTAGGTTTATTCCTAGGTATCTTATGCTTTTGGGTTATGCTGACATTTTTTATAATGATTCAAAAGCAAATGTGGGGAAAAATTCTGGATCCTTAACATGAACCAAGGAAGTGACATCAAACTGTATTCATCTTTGCATTCTTCACTGCCACGTTCATGGAAGAAAAAGAAAACTGGTAGTTTCACTTAATAATGTCCTGATGAAGCACTAAGGATGATTACTTTTATTAAATCTTAACCCTGGGATCCCTGGGTGGCGCAGCGGTTTGGCACCTGCCTTTGGCCCAGGGCGCGATCCTGGAGACCCGGGATCGAATCCCACGTCGGGCTCCTGGTGCATGGAGCCTGCTTCTCCCTCTGCCTATGTCTCTGCCTCTCTCTCTCTCTCTGTGTGTGACTATCATAAATAAATTTAAAAAAAATAAAAAATAAAAAAAAAAATAAATCTTAACCCTGAGTGCAACCTTTTTAGCATTCTGTAACACAAAATGGGAAGTATGCATAAAGCACTTCTGTTGAATAATGAAGTATGATTGTTGGCTCAGGGAAAACACTTGTGTGATTATCTACATTTTTGTATGGAACACCATTTTTACTGGACAACTGGGTGAGAAGACAAACTATTGTTATTTAGACCTTTTTTCAAAAGTGAAAAAATAAGCCAGTCAGTTTAAGAAAACAGTTGATAGTATTTGTTACTAATGATAAAATTCGAGCTTTCGAGAAATAAGTAGAATTTTGGATGATTTGTAACTGCCCCTTTGTAAGCTTGACAGCTTCCTAATTCTTAAAGACACTTCTAATAAGGTTGGTGGTGATATTAACAAATGTGATTTTTTTATATTGTATAATGAAATTTATTAACATACAAGTCCATGTACCACGGTAAACCAGATTTCCCAAGTGATCAACTGATGATGTTATAAAATCATTTATCATGAAAAGATTCATCTAAATTTTAAGGTAAAGCAATAGATTTTAATATAACAGAATATAAAAAGTTTATTGATAGGGTTTAGACTTCACATTCACTAACCTATAGGCAACTACTCCTTGTGGAGTTTGTATATTTCAATATCAAAGAAGAATGTTCACAATTATATTAAAAAGCTATTAAAATTACTCTTCACTTTTCCAACTCCATGTCTGTATGATGCCAGATTATCTTCTTATACTTCAAACAAAACAGCATATTGGAAATAATTGAATGCACTTGCTTCAGTGAGAATTTCACTTTTCTCAATAGGTGTTTTTTGTTTTGCAAAATAGAATTATTTTTCATAAAATATGTTTTTATATTAACACATAGTGGACTTACTATTACTTATTTTTAAACAAACTATTAAATAAATATTTATAAAACCTCAGTTTTAACTTCAAACATGATAAATTTGAATGGAGACAACCCACATAACCAAAAGTTCTGTGGAGTCTCAATAATTCTTAAAAATATAAAAGGGTCCAGAGAACAAAAAAAAAAGTGAGAACCACTGCTATATATTAACTCATTCAGAAGTCACCAAAAGTCTAATACTGCAGTCAAAGCTAGAGGATAATATGGTGAATGGATCAGATGTCCACACAGTCATGGAAATGATGAGTTTGGTGGGAAAAAGGACAATAAGCAAGCGACACATTCAACAAATCACAAGCTTCACAAAATGCTATTTAAGAAATAAGCAGTGTGCAGTGTTAGTACTTACCGGATGTTCTCCTATCATGCCCTACTTTCACCCCTCCATACTCACATGTTGCTCCACAACTATGACCTTGTAGTTTTATGGCTATGGCTTTTGCCTGCCAAGATCGCCTTCCCTTTTCTATTCGTGATATCACTCCAATTGTTTTTTGAGGAGCCACCCTTCCAGAAGAGGACATGTGACTCAGTCCTAACAAGAATAGTACATCATCTTCCTGTCCAGAGCGTTCAGGGAGGAGTATATGACACAAAGTTGAACTAGGGATTTCTGGTGAAATTAGATTTGCCAAGCACTGTTCTAGGTACTGGAGAGTTAGCAGTAAACAAAACAGACAAAAAGCATCTCTGCCTTCGTGGAGCTTATATTCTAGCATAAGAGCTATTTATACCATATACAAATGTTATCAGTTATTTTTTAAATGTCTTTTCCATGTCACTGGCTTGTGTTTAACTTCTGATACAGAGAAATTTTAAATGTTAATGTAGCCGTAATTATCAAATCATAAATGATTTGTGTTCCCTGGGTTTTATTTAAGGAATTTGTTCCTTAATTCTTACTCCCCAATTTTCAGGTTTTTGCATATATTCCTTGTAATGTCTTTATTTTTAAAAATTTTGACATAAAATTTAGCTGATCAGGGATTTATTTTTGTGATATGATGTAAATTAAGGCTTTAATTGTATTTCTCCATGTGCATAAACCATTGTTTCAATACTATGTTTGAATAATCAATCCCATCACCACAGATTTGTAATGTCACTTCTGTAATATAGCAAGGTTCTACATATAGATAGATGGGCATTTTTTCTGGGGCCTTCATTCTGTTGTCATATCAGATAGCATTCAAAATTGGTGAACCCAAGTGAATAATAAATGATCATTCTTTTCATCTTAAAAGGTATTTAGAGATGCAGAAAGGGGTATTTGTACTTGGATGTTTATCATTATTTTTAATAGTAGAAAAATAAAACTTTTACATGATGATTACACCCAATAATGAAAGATTGATTAAAACGGACACTATATTCAGACCATAAAATAAAGTGCCCTCTGGCACTTATGACCTGGCAAACATAAACTTACTGACATGAAGTTATGTTCACAACTTATTGGGTAAAAACTATTCACTTACAACAATAAGATCGCATTCTATTTGAAAGTATCATGTTATAACGTACACAGAGAAAAGCATCTGAAATGATAGACACTAAGTTAATAAAAGGTGGTTATTTCAATAAAGTGGGATATTTATTTTCTTCCCCACATTTGTATTTTCATTACTCAAAATATTTTCCCAAGCAATTTTTGAAATAATGCCATTAATCTCAGCTTCCTTATCATAACCCTAAAAGATGGATATATTACCTAATATTTAATGAACTTCATTGGAGGAGTTGAGGTAGTAAATAGAACATTTGCTTTGAGGCCATTCAAAACCCTAGTTCAAGTTTTGTTCCCAGTATTTTCTGCTCATATGCTCATGTACTGCCTCTGAGCCTTAGTCTTTGCATCTATAAAATTGGAATGAGTCATGAAACTGCTACTACGTGGAATACATTAAATAGTGTACGTGAAGCCAATAGCACATGTGACTGGCACATTAAAAAGCAGTGAAACGTGGTAGTTATCGTTATTAATGATATACAGCACTCAAATGGTACTGCACAATGCCCTGGGAGAACACGAGGCTATGAAAGACAATGCATCTCACAGAAAGGACACAGCAATGTAGCGTAGGAGAAGTTCCATGTCGGAATCGGGTATGATAGAGAGACTGTCTTAAATCATGTTTCTAACAGATCATTCCTACAGACAGTGAAGTAGAATGACAGTTCTGTCAGAGATTTTCTTCTTGGGAGTCTGTCCCCAGAACGTCTGTTGTGCAAATATACACAATTGTGGGTATGTTTGTGCATGCATGTGTGCTTATATTCAACTTGGCTTGTTGTTATATTGCTCCATAATAAAATAACAGTGCTCAATACATTTTGATTTGAAGAGAATGGTGACAATTTATGATATTGAATCACTGTGTGAAGTCAAATAACTTTGGGCTAGGTTTCAGGAAATAGGACACTTAAAAGGTCATGTTTTACAGCTAAAATTTACTCTGCTATAATTTTGAATAATAAATCATCATGGAACTTACCTAAAGTTCAAAGTCAGATTTTTCTACGGTTACCATAGAGAATAGCAAAGAACTTGAAGATTAATTGTAATCCATTTTAAAATAAAGCTGTGTTATAAATTGTATAATTATTACTATACACAACATTTTTGAATTTTTATCAATATCCAAGGAATGCAGTGCCTTAATGCATATACATATGTACATAAATAAAAGACGACAACCAAATTCCCCTTGTGTGAGTGTTAATATAAAGAGCCTTGCAAAGTTATAAAAAAAATAAAAAAAAAAACCAGAAACAGAATTTACCTGGCTGTGATTTACTTTCAGGAAGTAATGAGAAAAATGTATGCCTTTCAAAGCACTGAAAGCATTTATTTAACAAGAAGTTGTGTTTTAACTCTAAAGAAATGGAACTAGCATTGCTCTTGTCTATAGAAGACCTCAGTAGAATCTTGACCTTGCTACCCATACCCTCATTCTCTGGTTTACGATTAATTACTCTACATCCTCAACTTCTTGTTTACACATCCTCTTGTCTTCACTAATACTGGATATTTATCAGTTTTCTTAAAGCCGTCTCAAAAGAGATGCTCATGTTTTCCATCCTCCAACTACCTCGAGGTCAAGAAGTGGTATCTTCATCCTACTTCTAGATCATTACTCCATCATGTTCATGTAAATTTCTTTGCTTTTTGGAGGCTTATGGCATTCAACTATACCATCTTCTAAATTCCCTCATTACTCTACCTACTAATTTATTGGTTAATCCCCTAATTCAGGGGTCAGCAAACTCTAGCTCATGGGCCAAATTCATTCTGCTTTCGTTTGGAAATAAAGTTTTATTGGAACACAGTCATGCTTAACTTAATGCAGTGTCTACCACTGCCTTTGTACTACAACAGAGTTTAGGAATTGCAAAAGGGACCATATGACCTGCAAAGCCTAAAATTTTTTATCTGTCCCCTTATAGAAGAAGTTTGCTGGTATGGAAGTACTTGGCACATTCTTACAACTCTCCCCTTCTTGAGGCCTGTCATCTTCTTTCATGGCTTTGGAATGACCCAAACGGCACTTTCCAGTGCCTTGACTTCTTCATTGTCGAAGTCCATCATTTCTACCCTCCTGCAGTGACCTTCTCCCATGATCATCCCCCACATCTTCTCAATACCTGAAACTGCTTCATTTCTCTAATCTTAAACTACCACATTGTACTCTCTGTCCACAACTACACTTGTTCTTCTTTGTTAAAGAAAAAATTATAAAAATGGATGTGAGGGATAATCACATAAAAGCTATACTTGTCGGCACGTGATAAAGAAGTACATGTCAATAGGGAACAAGGAGGAGAATGCAAAGAACTCTGGGGAATGTTCAGGTTTTGAGATCTAGAGAAGTCATGAGTAGGTCCTGAAAAGGAACTATCAGAGAGGTAGGAGGGAGGCTAGAATGCAGTATTGTGAAATCCATGGGTAGCGTGTCGACAAGGAAAAGTGCAGGGAACCAGCTGCGGAGCCTATCTGAGAACTGAATCTTGTAGTCCTTGGCACACTGGGGATATGGGAGATCTCGAGTCAGCACACCGACTCTTGACCACATTGTTCTCCAGATATAGCTCCTCTGCCTCCCCTCCTCCTTGAGTCAATAGCCTATTCTTTTACCTTTTGAAGTAAACATGTTTTTCTCTGCTTCCCAAAGTTAATCATCCCTATAGCCAATCTGTCAGCTCTCTTAATAAAAACTGGAGGGGACAAAGCTTTGGGGTCCATGTTCGAGTCAGATTTGAGTCTGAATCTGAGTCTCTGTCCCCCAGTCCCCCAGTTTAAAATTCAGTGAGACCTCGAGTCTTTCTTCATATCATAGCCTCTGACTATTCTGGATCTGCAGCAGAAAAGGTTGTCAATAATGTCAAATGCTGCAGAGAAATCAAAATATATTATGATTGAAGCAAAGTAGTGAATATGTCACACAACACTGGAAAGAATGTTAACTGAATACAAGGATCTTAGCTCATGTCTTTCTTCTCAAAAGACCCTCCTTGATCAATGACTTTCATTAAGTCATGCAAACGTATTTTTCAGAGGCTATATATTCCTAAGAATAATAACATTACAATTTAAAATTTAGCAATAGTTCTGAAATTGTGCATTTAAATAAGTATATTTTATGATAAAATATTAGTAATACTGAGACAAAGGCACAGATGTGACTGCCAAGCCCTAAGGGTTATCTTTATATTTGGCAGCCCTGTTATCAGAACTAAATGCAAAACAATAATGGTAAAATAGAACAGAACTGGTTGGACTGAAACATCCTATGTGACCCCTCCCTTCCATCCCTCTTCCATCCCTTAACTAAACCTCTTTCTCCAACGGTCTACATGAATAAAATTGTAATATTCTCAAATTATTGACTCTCAGATCACAGCACTTCACAGCATATTTATAGGTTCTTCAGTTTTCTTAATGTGCAGGGTCCTTTGTAATAAAGAGAGTGAGAAATATAAACCAGACGCAGGGTGGAAGCAGCATTCATTCCTTTCGTAGGGCATTTTTTTTTTTTAGGGCATTTGTTGAGGGCCTACAATACTGCCAGTCACTATGCTTTTGAGGGGAAGGGAGGCAAGCACCTCAATGCAAAGTACAAATGAGAGAAAACAAAATATGCAAGTTTTGGAAAATGCCAGGTGAACCTAAGTTTTGTCTTCATTTGTATAGCCACGTTAGGGATAATTTCCTCCAAACGTTTAATAAAAACTGAGAATGATTTACAAAAATAATCATAAAGAAAGTATTCACAAGACACTGGATTATGAAATATTCAGCCACTTGTGAATAATCAAACTTCACTTCTGAATGTCCTGGTCTTTCAAAAATAGAAGAATAGAGAGGGATGCAGGGAGTGCCTCAAAGAGGTTAGACTTATATAAACCAAAAGCAAAATATCATGAATCCATCTCAAATCTGTTCCTCACTTAATGCTACAGTAGACGGTGGACAAAGAACTACAGCTCTGTAATGACATGGATTTAAGTAAATGGCTGTGCTTTGGTGAAGAGAGCACCTTCAGGTCTGAAAATAAAGACCTTGCTTTCAACAAAGGATCAGGTAAAGGAAATCTAGAAAGAGGCAGGGCCAGGATGGGGTCAGAGGAAGGTGTCGATAACTTGGAAAATGTTTTTCAACTCTTTATCTACACGAGCAATACAATAAAGCTGGGCTTAAGGAAGAGCTGGCTAGAATAAGCAAATGTTTGTGCGAGCACTGTGGGTACCTGTACAAAGCAGAGGCAAGCAGCTGTCATTACTGTCAAACTCCGTACAGGTATGCGATCTCTCTGAATCTTCTCAAGAGCATGTCAAGGGATCAAAGAAACTGCAACATACAGATCTCTCAAGGGCTCAGCCATCATCAGGTATTGACTAACACCCAGTTTGGCAGAACGGACCAAAGGGTTGACTATTCATATAGCCAACGTGGAGGTAAGGCCGATTTAAATTAATTATATGTTTCTTTTTTCTCTGGTCAATTGACTTTCCTTTTTAAACGTTTTCTTAGGGGGATCCCTGGGTGGCTCAGCGGTTTAGCACCTGCCTTCGGCCCAGGGCGTGATCCTGGAGACCCGGGATCGAATCCCGCATTGGGATCCCTGCATGGAGCCTGTTTCTCCCTCTGCCTGTGTCTCTGCCTCTCTCTCTCTCTCTGTGTCTCTCATGGATAAATAAAAAAATCTTAAAAAAATAAACGTTTTCTTAAAATATAATTTATGTACAGAAAAGTTCACCAGTAAGTGGATACTTCCCTTATTTTCCACAAAATGAATCTGCTTATATGACCAACAAACAGATCAGAACACAGACTATTACTAGCTTCCCAGAAGCCCTCTCATTGCCAGTCCCAACTGCATAATTAAACTGCTTTAACTGTGTCTGACTACCTGTCTTCTATTTCAGAAGTTTACCAGAACTCTGAGAAGGAAAGAAGTGTCAACACACCAATATCGCAAGAGCAGAATCACCTGAGGAAAGTCTCTTTGTTATTCATTTGCAGATGCTAAAATAGACACCAAATGTACTTGGGAGATTTACAGTAATGTGGGCTCAGATCCTCATATTGCAGATGGCAAAAGTAGTCTAAGCCTATATCACAAGTACCTTATGAAGGCACCTATGCGCGTACACGCGCGTGCGCACACACAAACCCACACACACACACACAAGTTCTGTCTTTCCACAATGTCAGCTTTATTAAATCATAAAACAGGGTTAATAGCATTGTGAAGCAGTTTCAGGATTCCAAACTCAATGACATTTCACTGTGCATTTAACTTGTCTTCATATATGCCATACAAAGCAAAGCATAACACAAAGTCACACAACAAACGACAAACAAGATACAACAAAGGGCAAGAAGTTAATGAACCAAATGAGAAGTCAGTCCATGAGGGTACAGTTGAGATGAGGCCTCAGTCTGGTCCAGGTCAGCTCTCAGCATGTGTTGCTTATTATGTTCAAGCAGTGAAGCGTCTTTGTTCTATTCAGAGATCAACTGGGCGGAGCCTTTGGCTAAAGGTTGCCTTTCTGGTATGGTCAGATGTGAAAGGGTATCATCTGGAGAGTCTGACTTGCTGCCCAAGTACTCCCTTTTTAAAGAAGTGTAAGCATTCTTGGGCCTTTGGAAGCCTCTTCTGGTTCTGCTGGTTATCAATTCTGGATGTCGTCAGCCAGGGTAGGTTTCAGCGATATCTGGTCTTAGTTGTAATGCCCTTGGCTGCTTATGTCACAGCTTGGCATAAGTCACTGCTTGACATGAGTCACTCCGTCTTGTTCTCTACAATCTACTCTACATTTCTACAGAAACCTATGAGGGGGTTAAAGGGCAGTTTCCAACCTTGACTTGTTAGAAAAAAATGACTCCAAAGAAAAAGAAATGTTTAGAGCACCTCAGACTGATGAACCGTGCTAGAAAGACACAAAATGTTGCCTAACCCTAAGTACAATGCCTTCTCTTTCACAAAAGTTTTCCTCTATACCCGTGGGAATATTGAACTCTTTCCTGTTTGGACCACACATTTTCCCCTACATGTGTATCCTGACATGTACCACCTTCTGCCACTTGTGGTATTATCATTTCTACATTTGTCTCACTAGCACAAGAGGGTAAGGGGTTTGATGGCAGGCACAGTATCTCAATTATGTGGAGGTCGAGAAAAATTAAGGCCATTCCACCTCAAGTTTAGCATTAGCACAAGTACAGCCATCTTAGGTCCTTGGGAATAAGAGCTGAACTTTACAGGAAAAACTGCAGAATGTCTTAGGCAGGGAATACCATATCGGAAAGACAATAAAGCTCAGAATGCCCTCAGCAGAGAATCCCATATCAGATCTTAAGAAACTCCCCCACCCTTTCCCCCATATTGGAATGGAAAAAATTCCTCCACCCTTTCTGAAGATCCCCTAGACCAGTCCATAAAAAAACCCAGCTGTAACCCACTTCGGGGTCCAAGTCCCTGCTCCGCTGTGTTGGGTATACTTGGACCCAAGCTCGAGCTTGTACATAAACCCTCGTGTACTTGCATTGGTGGCAGCTCCTTGGTGGTTTCTCGGATTCGCAATCTTGGGCACAACAAATTACATTTGTTTCTGCTCCCTTTGGTGCCTAGCTCAGTGGCCCTGCTCCACTACCCCACATACATGTACAAAGGTGTGTGCACGTGGGTACATACTACAAGTAGCTTGGATCTCAGTAGTATTTTTTTTTAATTTTTATTTATTTATGATAGTCACAGAGAGAGAGAAAGAGGCAGAGACATAGGCAGAGGGAGAAGCAGGCTCCATGCACCGGGAGCCCGATGTGGGATTCGATTCCGGGTCTCCAGGATCGCGCCCTCGGCCAAAGGCAGGCGCCAAACCACTGCACCACCCAGGGATCCCTCAGTAGTAATTAATTAGCTTCTATAAACTCATACCATTCTGGTTTGGCAAATGCATTTCATGACACCTATTCTGTTAGTCAGTATCCACATTTATTATTTGTCTCCCCTTCCTCAACCCATTTCTTAGAATTTAAAAGTTTTTGTATAAATTTCAGTTGGGACACAACTTCCAGAGCCATATAAACTATGAATCTACATGAGCAATACAATAAAGTTGGCCTTAAGGAAGAATTTTCTTAAAGACAAGAAAATCATCCTAGCTTTAAAAAAAAGATTTTATTTTTTTATTCACAAGAGACACAGAGGGAGGCAGAGACATAGGCAGAGGGAGAAGCAGGCTCCACACAGGGAGCCTGATGGGGGGGCGGGGGAATTTGATCCCAGGACCCCAGGATCACAACCTGAGCTAAAGGCAGATGCTCAACCACTGAGCCACCCAGGTGCCCCATCCTAGCTTTTTATCTGTTGTTTTAGAGTCAGAAATTCGCATTTAAAGTTTCAGATTGAACTAAGTATAAAAGATGAGAATGTTTTAAAACTGCACACCGTTCAATGTGAGACAGCTAAGAGAGATCGAATTCATTTCCTGTACTCAGGATGTCTTAATATTACCTCCTATTCATCATCTTTTCCAGATTTTTAAGACACTTCATCAATAGGTAAACCATTGAAGTTTTAACTAATTCTGACATTTAAGATTTAACTGTTAATAAAGAGTGTTTGAAAGATATCAACAAATTTAAAATTATGAATAATTCAATAGCTATTAAAATTAAAGTAAAGGGGTTATAGCTATTTTGGTTTTCCTTCCATTTCCATTACTTCTAAATTTGGAATCTCTTTTCTTTCTCTCTATTCATCAACATAAAAACCAGTTTACTTTTGTTTCAAATTAGACTATCTGTTATGTTTTTTTATGCATGTTTTATATATTTCCACTGAATTTGTAGGGGCCAAGGGCAGGGTGCACCAACATGGGAGACTTTAACATGATGATTATTTTGCGTTGAAAGCAACCCAAACCCAACAGATGCAGCACAAACTCTTTATCTCCCTCTCAACTGTCTGCCAATATCAGGAAAAGAGCTTTTAACAGAGATTTCTCTTTACCTAAGAAACTTATCTGCATAATAGGGCAACTTTTGTTTTCTTTTTTTTTTAACTTTTGTTTTCAAAACATTTCCTCTCTTCTTCTTGCTTAGGGTCTTCCTCCCTTTGTATCCTGAGAACCCCACCCTTCTTCATAGCTCGGGTTATCTCCTAAATCTCCTGTTGCCTGTCTTTGAAATTTCATGTCTAAAACTATATTTGATTTTCTCCTATGAATCTATCTTTTATCAATTTGATTCTGAGTCCAGCTAAAAGGATCTTGAAGGGTAGAGAAAAAAAGTCTTCCTTCTCAACACTGCATCAAACTTAAACACTCTGAGTTTTGCAATTTTTAAAATAATGACAACAAGGAACAGAAATTGCCAATCAGATAGATATTTTAATTGGCTCTCATTTCTAAGAGCCAGATGAGGCACATTTTGTCAATAGCCTGTCAAAGTCATAGTCATATCTTTCATAAATCCATACCTTAAGTTGGCCAATTAATGAAGGAATAACTCAAATATTATTTACCGAGTTCATACAATATGCCAAACATCGCCATTGGCAAACATGATCAAATGCAACTACAGCCCTAGAGAATTTTACAGCATAGTAGGGAACATTGAAGAGTTAACAGATAATTTAAAAATGGTAGTAAGAGGATCCCTGGGTGGCTCAGCGGTTTAGAGCCTGCCTTTGGCCCAGGATGTGATCCTGGAGTCCTGGAATGGAGTCCCACATCAGGCTCCCTGCATGGAGCCTGCTTCTTCCTCTGCCTGTGTCTCTGCCTCTCTCTCTCTCTCTCTCATGAATAAATAAAATCTTTAAAAAAAATGGTAGTAAGAGGTATAGAGTATAACCAGGTAAAATGTAAGCATGGCTTAGAGAGGTGACAGCGAGCAAAATCTTGGGAGATTAGGAGAGTTTCCCAGAGAAAGTAACAACTTGTTCAAACTCTAGGAGCATGTCTGCCCCCACCCCCCACCCCACATAAACAGAAGTATCCCAAAAGCAACAAAAGTAAGTAAGAATATTTTGAGTCTGTCATGGGTTTAGTCTTAGATCTCACAGAACAAAGACCTTCAAATTGAGGAGAAAAAGTTCTTAAAGAGCTGTGAAAGGTGGTTAATCTGCTAATTACCATTTCAAAGGGCTGTGGTGGAGGGGATCTCACACTCAGGATCTGTGAACGCCAGAGCTTCAAATACAGTTTAGCTGGGTCTTCCTTGCTTCTTTTTGTGGCTGCTCAGAAGTGCAACCTTCCTCCTCTATCTTACTTTCTCTCCATTCCTTAAGTTTTGTCCTTGCTGCTTTTCTTTTTTATACTGGCCCTAAGAGATAATTTACATTTATTTTTTTAGTTATTGGTTGAATTTTCTGACTCTAATTGCTAGCTATGCCTAAAAATCAATGGAGTTGATGAGAACCTTCCTGGAGAGGAAACTTAACACAAGAGAGACTCTGGAGTAGGGATTGAAATGGAATGCTGTTAAGAAAAATAATATTCACGACACTTCTTACGTAAAGTAAACTTTATTCAGGACTGTCACAATAAGTGTAGGGCCTACTCCAATAGGGTTTTGTAGTAAGGGAGAGAGACTGGACTCAACTTCAAATACAACAAAGAAAACTGGGAATTATAGACAAGGAACAGGTGGAGGGGTGGGGTGGGGAGAGATATCATCAGATGGAAAATTATTAAGAGGAAACATTAGGGGTAAGGGCAGGGGGAGACTCTGGCTAAGCTGTTCTAACAGGATTCTTGCTGAAGGCAGGCCAGGGTGATCAGATATCACCTGGGCGGATGGTGGTTAAACTGATTCAGGCAGGATTCTGGCTAAAACTGGGCTCTCAATGACATGCCCAAAGATGGGGCCTAGTTGAAAAGTACCTCAGAAGAATCTGGCTGGAGTTTGGTCAAGAACAGAATCTTTGTCTAGCCTCTGGTTCAAGGAGAGAAGAGACTTCCTTCTTTTCTTTGAACAACATAAGTCCATTTCTCATTTGGGTGGCTTTTTGTTCATTAAACACAAACTAAGCCATCTGTTGGGCATTTGGTAGTAGAGGATATTGGCTGGATGGTGGTAGAGTCAGGCATTTAGAGTGGAATCTTTATGAAAATAAAGAAAAACAAAGATTCATAGTTGGAAACCCAGTTCCTGAGTCCAGAGGGCAGCCAGTCAAGATTTCTAAGTGTTGGGTTGAAAGGTAGCAGTGGTAATCTGATGAATTTTCTGGTTCGCAATTGGAATGTCTTGGTGTTGATGGCATCTGGTGTCCTAGTGAACTTTCTGGGTGGCCCACACAGCAGCAGGCTTGAAGATTGTTCGTTTATACACGATCTGTTGTGGTTATTTCTTTGAAGTTTATATTAAGTTCAGTTCTAGCTTGCAGTGCTTTGGGAAAAGGGCAATATTAATTCTCAGTGATGACCAGAAAAGACTGGAGGAAAATTGGAAATTTCCATTTGGAGAGCTGTGGCCAGATATTGGGGGAAGCTAAAATTGAGACTCCAGAGGATATGCTATGGTTTTTTACTGTAACACGAAATTTCTAAAATCACCCTTGTGTTGATTGTTGTTTACAAAACAAGTCTGGTCTCATTAGATTTGGCCTTATTATTTACCTAAGTGAAGCAGGAATGGGAATTGGCCATATAGGCCTTTTTGAGTTCTATTTGCTGGAATCTGACATAAGGAATCTCAGAACAGACTTTTAAAAGCCTCTTGAGGCTAAGGGGGGCATCTGGTGGCTCAGTCAGGTAAGCATCTGACTCTCAATTTTGGCTCAGGTCATGATATCAGAAT
Source organism: Canis lupus dingo (assembly GCF_003254725.2). Taxonomy (NCBI): domain Eukaryota; kingdom Metazoa; phylum Chordata; class Mammalia; order Carnivora; family Canidae; genus Canis; species Canis lupus. The sequence goes on along the minus strand of NC_064281.1, from coordinate 112,183,546 downwards.
CGGGAGATCAAGCCCCGGGGTTGGGCTCCATGCTTAGCTGGAAGTCATATATGCTCTCTGTCTGTCTAAAATAAATAAATCTTTAAAAAAAAATCCTCCTGAGGCTAGGAAACCAAGCCATGAACTTGTCATCAGACCTCGCTAATGGCACCTATTGATTTGGTTGAATTTTTCTCTTCTTCAGATCCTCAAGATATTCCAGGTTTCTGGATCTACCTGTAAGTGACCTTCCTTACTTACCTATAACACTGGGAACTTTGTAATCCAGATATCAGTTTTCCCAGAAGGGCTTTGTAGGCATTGGCTCCATAAAGTCAACCTTAGTTCCTTAAACCAGATTCTGTGTACATCATTTTCAAATATGACATTTAATATGACATTGCATAACCAAGTATACACAGGTTCCAACCAGTACGAGCTGTTACAAGGAGAATAGATTCTTTTTGAACTTGTGCAAACGATTATACTGCCATGAAAATTAGAGTATTCAATAAGACTTTCTGAATTCTAGAGGTATCAAGCAGGAAGAAAAAACAAATGTTTCATATCTGCTTACAAAGTAGAAGTTAAATAGTTGTGAGTTATAGATGACTAAAGAAAAAGAAAAAGTGTTCCTTAAATCTAGAAAACAAAACATTAAAGAACCAGCAATATTCCAAACAAAAACCATAATCATCGTTTATCAGGTCATTCAGTCCCATGTAGCTAAGTCTTGCTCAGATTGATCCTGGGTTAGCAGTTTCATGAGCCCATAAGCTTCTCCACTAGAATTCTGTAAATCCTTAGTCCAGAGGTATAAAGTTATTAAAACAATGCTATCATGAGGCATTCTGGCCTTTAGCTGATTGCAAATGTTTCCAGAAATAAAAACAAAACAAAACAAAAAAAACAGAGTAAAACAACAACTGTGAATGACAGAAGACTTAATTTTAAAGGAATCTCGGAATAGACTCAGGTCATGATTAAAGATCTAATGAGAATTCATTTAACAAGGGAATTCAGTTATTTCTGTGCTATGCACAGAATGGTAATTAGAATTATGACTGACAATGGTGCACCAAGACCTATCACAAGCAGCAAGAATATTGACAAATATCTATGAACTTCCTGCAATTTCTGAAATATTTATGTTAAAAACATTTACTCATACAAATGTAACCTGGGAAAGATTACACATCTCTTTATATCTGGCAACAGCTTTTTATGCAATTCAATATATCAAGTAAAATGAAATTTTTTTAAAGCAAAAGTTCCCACGTATTTATTACTGAACCAACTAGTGCAGAAGCATAGCAACAAAGAAAAATCATTTTCCCAATAAAATATGTCTACATATTCTGTGATGTTCACAGAGTGATATGAAAATGTGTGCCGTCTCCTATGTGATTCCTACAGACCTAGCTTGATTCTTGTCCAATGTTTCCTCTTGGAACTGTACCTGATTTTATTACCAGTTTTCATCTGAATTCTCTGGGGAATGGGATGATTGTGCTTTAGTTTTTTCTCCAGGGATTGCTTGATCCTGAAAGTCTTGTGAGAAGACATGCCAAGGAACAGTCAACTGCACACACCACAATGGTGGAGAAGAAGAGAGCCAAAATTATTTTTAACATTTTTCTTTACAAGTTGAAAGAACAAATCCTTTGAGATTTTTCAGGACCCTCTGAGAAATCTCAAGGTCAGTTATAGAACAGAAAGATTTCACTTAAGGGGCACCTGGTGGCTCAGTGGTTGAGCATCTGCCTTGGGCTCAGGTTGTGATCCTGAGGGCCTGGGAGTGAGTCCTGCATCAGGCTCCCCACGGGAACCCTGATTCTCTCTCACCCTATGTCTCTGCCTCTCTCTCTCTGTGTGTCTCTCATGAATAAAAAAATAAAATCTTAAAAAAAATTCATTTAAGATTTAATTTGGGGGAGGTAAAATTGCCAAAAATGTAAAAAAAAAAAAAAAACAGTTCATTTAAAAATGAGAAGCCTTGGTTCATTTAAATAATCAAGGATATGATAAAGGTTTACATAAAGCACAAGAAATTATTCAAATTAAATACAAAGGTTTTGTTTCCTAGGGAGGTTACTTAAAAGGTCAAGAAAAATCTTTTAGAATGTCTTATTAAGAACAGACCAATAATCTAAGAAAATTTTGTAGTTTTAACAGATAACTAAATTGTGGATTTGTACCAGAGTACTTTTGATATTAAGACTTATTTTTAAAATCCTTATAAATAAATCCATTCAATCTTACTAGCTTGACCATACATAAAATTCCTTTTATACAAAATTTCTACAACTTTCTATATCCATTCAGATTTGTCCTATATTTTTCAACTTTCTCAGTCTGAAACAACCAGACACCTTACTTTAGGCTAAAATTGCTCTCTTTTTTCCCTTAATAAAAACACATCCTTCATGGCCTGGATACTTTTTCTCGTCAAAAACACATACCACTTCCCTTGCATACTTTCATATGAAGTTGTTTTTCATCATCCTTATTATTTTTAGCAGTTTTAATGACATATATCCATTATGAATTTAACCATTAGTAACCTTCTACAGGGAAAACTAGAAAGTAAACAAATGTGAATTGTCTCACATGCAATCTACTGCAATCTAACACATTTTTAAATATAACATCTCACAGTTATTATAAGTATAGTTGACCCTTGAACGACATGGATTTGAACTGTGTGGGTCCACTTATATGCATGTTTTTTTCGATAAATACATTACAGTACTGTAAATGTATTTTCTCTCCTTTTGATTTTAACATCTTCTTTTGATTCCTTTAATGTAAGAATACAGCATATAATACACATAACATACCAAATATATGTTAATTGACTATCTATCAGTAAGGCTTCCAGTCAACAATAGATTAAGAGTGAAGTTTTGAGGGGGAGGGTCAAAAGTTATATGCAGATTTTTGACTATCTGGCACCCCTTAACACCTGTGTTGTTCAAGGGTCAACTGTATATTCTTCCTCATGGTACATGTGGCAAAGAGAACATATTTATTAATAGACCCAAATATATTTAGCTTCTATATACCACATAAAAATAAGATGCCCAAAGTATATAAGGTTAAACTCATGCTTAGTGGTTAATGTTTAAGTACTTGTCTTACTTAGAAATAATCTAGATGTTTAATGAATATATGTTACTTGTCTCAGAATGAATGTCTGTTTCTTGTCTTAATATAGCTCTAAGGTTTCAAGTTACCAAAAAGATTTTGGGAGCAATTTTCAGACAGACATACTGTAACACCAAACAAGGCTAGCTTAATCTCAAGTTATTTCCCTATTGACTACTTTTATAGTATATGCATGTTAAGCAAGTAGCACAAAGCAAAAACCTAAACAACGCTAAATGATTTTTTTCTTTTATTGCTGTTTTTGTTATGCATGAAGTAATGGGTATTAAGCAATTAATTTTTTTTCAAGCAATTGATTTCTACTGCATTCTACATGTACATTTTTGCCCTTGGCTTGAATTTATAATTTAATAACCTTAAATACACAGTAAATGTAATAATAGCTTATTTGGTTAGTAAGCCCAAATCGAATAAAAATGTATGTTCATATGATACTTAATGTTGATGACTTATAAGACACAGCTTCTAAAAATTTAAACCAACAATATTAAACAAGTCTTAATTGCCAAAGATTTACCCAAGCCAAGTAAATTTGAAAAGTATTTGGGTTAATTTCTGTATTTCTGGGAGTTTCAGGATCATGTAACTTATATAAGTGCTCATTTGTCTTTAAACCAATTTGAATAGAACTCTTTAAGGGATTTTATTTATTAAGTTTATGTATTAATTCATTAATATTGTTCAGATTTAAGAAAATATCACATATGCATAACACACATGGAGATACATAATCATATGAGCAGACACAGAGAGAATATCACTTTTTAACCTAGAAGTTTAGTACACCTTTGCTTCATATTTTTAATTTAAGAGAAGATGGAAGGTGGTAAAGAAATAATAAAAATAAAAAGAGCAGAGATGATGATGGGAAAGGAGAGACTTTAAAGGAGCCAGATTGGAAAGATCTTCATTTTCCCAAAGAGTTCTTTGAAGTTCCATTTATTTTCCTTGGTAAAATCATGCCAACAAGAAGGAAGTGAATAAAATGTGTGGGTTGTATAGCCAGTAGGGGTTCAAGAAAGGAGTTTCAGTCAACTGAGAAGTTCTCATGGGAGTAGCAAGATCAAATAGAATGGTGAGGTCTCACAAAGAGCCAGGGAAAATTTCCCAGTCCAGAAATGGGAAAGTGAAACCACACTCAAGATAAAGAACCAGGAAAAATCACCAAGTCCAGGAAGTTAAGGAGTAATCCCCACTCAAAATAGTCAAGAAGAAAAGAATTCCAACCCAGCAGATACTTCAAAAAAGAAGGCTGAGTCTCCAACCCAGGTTCTGCTTGCCTGGAATTATATTCAATAACCTTAAGCACTAAGTAGGTTTGAAAAATGAAATTCATTCTCAAAGTACAAATATTTTATCTTATTAGAAATGTTGTGAATGAGGTGCAAAATTTGAAAGGAATCCCAAGGGACACCTGGGTGGCTCAGCAGTTGAGCATCTGCCTTTGGCTCAGGATATGATCCTAGGTCCAGGGATCGAGTCCTGCATTGGGCTCCCCATGAGGAGCCTTCTTCTCCCTCTGCCTATGTCTCTGCCTCTCCCTGTGTGTCTCTCATGAATAAATAAATGAAATCTTTAAAAAAAATGAAGAGAATCCCAAATGTGGAATTCAAAATAGAACTCTAAATCCCATTTTTGTAATACAAGAACTTTTTATAATATACATCTCTCTAGTTCACGTCCTCTTTCAAGGGTCTCTGGGGGCTTCCTATCAGAATTGAATATAATGCAAACTCCTTCTATGTTCTACAAATGACTATGCTTGCCTCCTGAATCCTCTCCTCTCACTCTTTCCCTATTGCTTGCTCCTCTAGTCATACAAGAGTTTTTACAGCTCCTTGAACTTGTCAAACTTGTTCCTGCCTCAGGGCTTTTATACTTGTTCTCTCTGCCTAAAATGCTCTTTCCCCCAGACATCAGGTGACTCTTTTTCCCATTACTCAAGTCTCTGCTCGATGTTACCCTCAGGCCCCATTCTTACACTTTATTTACTTACCTTGGTTTTCTTCATAATACTTAGAACTCTGAAAGCATCTGGCTTGTGAATTAATTAATTAATTAATCTATTATACTGTATAGTCCAAAAGTGTTGGGAGATTTTCACTACTGTGTCCTGAGCACTTGGAAGAGAATCTGGCACACAGCCAATTCTTAGCATATACATTTTGAAAAGGAATAAACCTTTAATGAATGATTATACACTTAGAGACTACTGCATTAGTTTAAAAGAATTAAATGTAGTGAGAGTAATAATTATCCATTTTGAGTGATAGTGATACTTCATGCATTCAAATATTTAAGCTTGTCTCAGGGAAGCATATATGCTAGCCTGGATATTTCCTGGCAATATTACTTAATAAAGAAAAAGGAACAATAGCATTGAAGTCTATTGTCATCAGAAAATATCAAAATGTATGAAGCTTTTTTCTGTAAGATTAAAGAATTCGTATTTACAACTGAGATAGATTTTTTGATGTTTCTTAAGTAAAGGAAGGCTGAAGTTTGTGTAAGGTTGAAAAAGATTAGTTTATATCATTCCAGAGAACAACTGTTTGCTCAAATTCACACAGGATTATAATTAAAGGTCACAGGAAAGCTCATTTTGTTTTACTTCTGATTGAAATGAGGAAAATGTCTTAAATTAGGTACTCTTTTCATATATTAAGAATCTCTAAAGCCTCATTTCTTACAAGCAATCCATTTCATATTTTATTTTTATATTTTATATTTTGATTGTCTTTACATATAAAAATGCATTTTTTACATAAATGCATTATCTGACATGATACTCATACGTATTGTACTGTGATTTTCTTCTTTATATTGTTTAGCTCCTCTTTCTCCCCAATCAAACAGCTCCTGCTTTGCAACTCATATTAACAAATGTGGCTGTGTATGTATTTTTGTGTTTATGTTACACACACACACACGTATATCATATTCAAATAACAGAAAAACAAAGACAAGTTGAAAAAGAAGCCTGAAAAAATACATCACCAATAAATAAACAGGGATAACATTTACAGTGAATTTTTTTCAGTAACCATACAAGCAAAAAAAGAGTAGAATGAAATATTTAAAGTGTTGAAGGGGAAAAAAAAAATCATCCTGGAATCCAGCAAAATTCTCCTTCACAAGTAAAGCAGAAATAAAAATTTTCTCAAACAAACAGAATTCCTGGAAGAAATTAGCCAGTATAGCATGGCCTCAGGATATATGGTCAATCTACAAAAAAAAAAAATAAATTGCTTTCTTATATACTAGCAATAAACATTTGGATTTAAACTATAAGAAAACAAAACAAAAAACCTTGGAACAGCACTAAAAGCGAAATAAATCTACAGGATTAGTATGTGTGAAACTACAAAACTTCTTTGTAGAAGAATTGTAGAGATTTAAATAAATAAATGGAGACATATTCCATGTTCATGGATTGGGATACCCAAAGTTGTTAGTATGTCATTTCATACAAATCTATCTACAAATTTAACAAAATTCCAATCAAAATCCTGGCAAGCTAAAAAAAAAAAAAAAAAAAAAAAAAAAAAATCCTGGCAAGCTATTTTTAGATATCAACAAACTGATGCTGGAGTTTCCATGGAAAGACAAACAATTAGAATAGTCGACATAATACTGAAGGAAAAAAACAAACAAGATCACGATACCCAATTTTAAAACTTACTAGAAAGCTGCCAATAAAGATAACTTCGTATTGGTGAAAGAAAAGACACATAGACACTATTGAACAAAAAAGAGCCATCTGATTTTCAACAGATGATTGGAAAAAGTATAGTCTTCAACAAATGGTATCAGCAATTAGACATCCATATGCAAAAAGAGGACCTTAGACAGAATCTTACACCATTTGCAAAAATTAAAATAAATTATATCACCTAATGTAAAATGCAAGAATACAAAATTTCTCGAAGGAACATAGGAGAAAATCTACATTACCTTGTGTTTGGTGTTGAAATTTTAGACGCAACATGAAAAGCACAAGCCAGGAGAAAAATATTGATGTTGGACTTTATTAAATATAAAAACTAGTTCTTTGTGAAAGATAATGTTAGGAGAAGGAGAAGACAAGTCACTAAATTGGAGAAATTTGATAAAACACAGATGATCAAGGATTTTTATCTAAAATATACATAGAATTCCTAAATTCAACAAAAAGAAAACAACATAATTAAAAATGTTGGGGCACCTGGGTGACTCAGTCAGTTAAGTGTCTGCCTTTGGCTCAGGTCATGATCTCCAGGTTCTGGAATAGAGCCCTTCATCAGGCTCCCTGCTCAGCAGGGATTCTGCTTCTCTCTCTCCCTCTGCCCCTTACCTCCCATCCCCACCAGCTTGTGCCCTCTCTCTCAAATAAATAAATAAATAAAATCTTTTAAAAAATGCGTAAAAGATCTAAATGGACACCACAAAGAAGATATACAGATAACAAATAAGTGTATGAAAAGATGGCCCAATACCATTATCATTAGGGAATTTCTAATTAATATAATGATGAGACACCACTAAATACCTATTAGAATGGCTAAAATTCAAAACAATGACAAAACCAATTGCTTGCAAGGATTTAGACTAACTAGAACTTTCATTCCTTGCTTGTGAGAATGCAAAATGGGACAGCCATCTTGAAAGATAGTTTGTTTCTTACAAAGCTGAACCAAATCTTTTTTTTATAATTTTTTTAAAATTTTTTATTTATTTATGATAGTCACAGAGAGAGAGAGACAGAGACAGAGACAGAGACACAAGCAGAGGGAGAAGCAGGCTCCATGCACCGGGAGCCCGATATGGGATTCGATCCCGGAGCCCTGGGCCAAAGGCAGGTGCTAAACTGCTGTGCCACCCAGGGATCCCCAAAGCTGAACCAAGTCTTATCACACAATCATGCTTTCATGGTCCTAGGTATTTATCCAATTGAGTTTAAAACTTATGTCCACAAAAAAACCTGTACACGAATATTTATAGCAGCTCTATTCATAGTCACCAAAAACTAGATGGGACCAAGATGCCCTTCAATAGGTTAATAGTTAAACAAATCATTTTACATTCATGTAACGGAATACTCTTCATCAATAAAAAGGAATGAGATATCAATTTAGGCAAAGACATGCATAAATCCTAAATCCCTATTATAAAGTAAAGAAACCAGTCTGATAAAGTTAGATATGGTATGATTCCATTTATATGATATTTTTGAAAAGAGAAAACTATAGAGACAGTAAAATGACAAATAATTGCTAAGTACTTGAGGAGAAAGGTTGAGTAGGTTAAATAAAGGGCATTTATTGGGGCAGTGAAACTATTCTGTATGATATTATAATGGTAGATGTATGACACCTTGCACTATTGTCAAAAGCTATATACTTGACAGCACAAAGAATGAAACATTAATGCTTACAAATAAAAAGAGAAGCAAATAGGAGGTTGGAGATGTCAGAACAGAATGAAAATTATGAAAATAATAATCCATATGTATTACAAATGTATGAAACAACATCACTCAAGGGTATGGGGTTGAAAGGTGTTGACCTAAGTAAATTTGAACATGAGTCAAGTTTGTAAGGCCAAAGCCAAAGGACCTAAACAAAAAGCACTGCGTTCTAGTTGCTAATAAAGTTGTATTTATTTACACGCATTTATTTACGTGCATGTATTTATTTACATGCATTTATTAATGTATTACATATATTTTCTAGCAATTCTGAAACCATTATACATGTAAACTGTCTACATGACAAATTAAATTGAAACATTAATTAAATGTATAGTGAATGGTGAGAGCCAGGTTTTTCACTGTTGGAGTAGAATGTTAAAGACAAAAAAAGTTGAGAGGCTAGAATGAACATTGATTCAAGTTGTAGAAATCAATGTGAATTCACATTTAGCTTAATATAGACATATGTGGTCACAAAAATAAATATATATAAACATATACATATACCTATATCTATACACACACAGGTTGATATAGACACATCTATATTTTTTGTTCTACCAGCTGAGAGGCCCTAGAAAGAATGTTCTCTGGTAGTGATGAGCATATCTAATGCCCAGACAGAGTAGAAAGAGAGAGAGTGAGAGAGAAAGCAGAAGCAGAGGAGGGGCAGAGGGAGAGGGAGAAGCAAACTCCCCTGCTGTGTAGGGAGACTGACTCAGGGCTCAGTCCCAGGACCTTGGGACCATGACCTGAGCTAAAGGCAGATGCTTAGCCAACTGGGCCACCCAGGCACCCCCAGATTTAGTTTTCTGATATCAAATTCCAAAAACAGGAACCTGCATTCTGTAAACAAACAGGTGACTCAAAGATTGGGTCAAGAAATATACAAGATGAGGGATGCCTGGGTGGCTCAGCAGTTGACCGCCTCCCTTCGGCCCAGGTCATGATCCTGGAGTCCAGAGATTGAGTCCCACATCGGGCTCCCTGCATGGAGCCTGCTTCTCCCTCTGCCTGTGTCTCTGCCCCCCTCTCTCTCTCTCTCTCTCTCTCTGTGTCTCTCATGAATAAATAAATAAAATCTAAAAAAACCGAAATATACAAGATGAACTTTGAGAATCTTGGAGTGGCAGAAAGTAAGGGAGCTCTCAAACAAACAAAAATATGAAAAAGGCATGTCAGGGGAGGGGTGGAGGCAGAGGCAGCAGTGGGGCGGCCTTTGCTGTAGAGGAGGTGGGACCCGGTGGGAGCATCACCCACAGCGGTTGCCATGGAGACGGCTGCAGTGAGTGGATTTCGAGTGGATTCTAGAGTTTGATGGGACAGAAACTCGTCATGGGTTGCATGGAGGTCAAGGGAAAGAGAGGCATCAACTGAGTCAACAAAAGTTTGCAACCTTTGGTTTCGACCAAACCGAATGGTCTACAATGGTCTACAAACATCGAGCGCTGATGTAGTTTGTAGAAATTATAGCCAGGTTTCTTTTTTTTTTGTAAATTTATTTTTTTATTGGTGTTCAATTTGCCAACATATAGCATATCACCCAGTGCTCATCCCATCAAGTGCCCCCCTCAGTTGCCATCACCCAGTCACCCCCACCCCCCGCCCACCTCCCTTTCCACCACCCTTAGTTCGTTTCCCAGAGTTAAGAGTCTTTCATGTTCTGTCTCCCTTTCTGATATTTCCCACTCATTTTTTCTCCTTTCCCCTTTATCCCTTTTCACTATTTTTTATATTCCCCAAATGAATGAGACCATATAATGTGTGTCCTTCTCCGATTGACTTACTTCACTGAGCATAATACCCTCCAGTTCCATCCACGTGAAGCAAAGGTGGGTATTTGTCATTTCTAATGGCTGAGGAATATTCCATTGTATACATAGACCACAGCTTCTTGATCCATTCATCTTTCGATGGACACCGAGGCTCCTTCCACAGTTGGGCTATTGTGGACATTGTTGTATAGCCAGGTTTCATGTATAGTTTATACCGTCTCTGACTCACACCCACACACACACACACACACTCACACACACACTTAATGCCACCTGAGACTGCACCCTGCCCTGTGCCCAGCACGTCTGCATTCACGGTGACTGGGATAAACCTACCCTGGCAGAGCCCGAACCAAGGAGGAGGGGCTGGAGGAGAGGCACTGGGGCCACGTTTGGAGAGTGGTTGTGTTCACTCCTGGCGGAGGTTCCTGGCTGTCCCACTGATTCATACGGGAGCAGTAATGTCACTCTCTCCTGGACAGGAGCCTTCCTTCTGAGATCAGGAAGGAAAAGGACAGTTGTCACTTGTCTTTCATCTTCCAGGGGAAGTGCTCCCTTCCTGGGACCTCGGAGGACAGACTGAGTGTGGCCCCCAGTGCATGGTGGCCAGCACTGCAAGTCGGCCTCTGGCTGGCTCCATTTGGGGGCTCCACTTGGAGGCAGAACTTTCCCGGCTGAGCTTTACCACCTTCACCACTGAGGTCTCCCACCCCATTCCTCCGTGAGGAGGGCCTAACTGCACCTGAGGTGCTGACACCCAAGCTGAGGACCAATGCCGACTCCTAACCACCAAGTGGGTCCTGTGGAGAGTGGTTCTGGAGATGCCTCAACCTTCAGTGAAATCAATGACCAAGCCAAAGAATACCTCTTTGGGAATCTCAGGGTTCCTGAGTTTCACTGAGAGTAAGAGAAGATAGAAAGAAATACGTAGAAGTAGAGTATCCGGAACTGGAAGGAAGTATGTGGAGCAGCGTTGAAGACAGTTCTTGTATAAGCAACTACCCATATGTTGGTGACCCGACCAAGATGGCACACTTCCTCCTGTGGGGCACCTTAGCTTGACCATGTGACCTTTTGTGAGTGAGTGACATCTATTCTCATTCAAGAACCAACTGTCAGATTGGTACCTTTCCAAGTATGAGTCCTAAATTCCATTTTGATGCTGGAGAGACTTCACTGAGGCAATTCTAGGACAGATATGTGGTTGTTCATGTGCTGGAAGAGACTTTCCCACTGTGATCACTGGAAGCTCCTCATCTTTTGTAGAATTAGGTCAGGATTATGTCCAGGTTTCTGTCCTCTCTCTACTCAGAGCACCCATGACCTCAGCAAGGTGAGAGTCCTTTCCCTGGCTCTGTTAAATGCCCCAAGCCCTAGTACAAGGGGCGTCTACAGAAGGGTCGTTCTGATAAACAACAGACTCTGGCAGACACCATCACCTGAGCAAAGAGGGGGAGACGCCAAGATATCCAAGGTCCCTCCCTCCAGCAGAAGCTCACATCCATGTGTGGAGAGAGAGAGGCCTTTGCTCCCATCACGTGTGGAGAATGCGGCACTGGCTCTAAGTCAGTAATGGCCTCCTGGGTTGATTCATGGTGTCTGTAGTCAAGCCATCAACAGCTGGTCATGATTGTTTGGAAGAGTTCTGTCCGGATATAGTTCTTGGAACTGAGTACTCCAGAAGTCAGCAGAGTCTGATCACAGGAGGAGCTGGAATGAAGAAATCACAGGCCCCAAGAGTGTTCTCCCAAGCCATCACTAAGTTCTGGATCTTTCTCTTTGAAAGTGAGGACCCATGAAAGGAGCAAGGCCATCTATGGCTGACATAAGGGGGCAGAAGGAGCTGCCATTTCCTTTCCTTCTGTTACTGACTTTACCTCATCTCAAGCCCGGTCTCCTTCACTCCTTACCCTTAAGCCTTACCTTTGCCTTAACTTACCCATACTGTTGTCTCTAAACTATAGACTACACAGAGGTTCAATTTCTAATCCTGCATATGTTTGAAAGTGTTCATAATAAGCCTTGAAGAAGGTCTTTAATCTTTGTGTCACTGTTTTTTGTGTCTAGTGTGAAGGAGGGTTCCAGTTGCATTTGGTTTTCTATATGGACAGTCCGTTGTTTCAATGTATTTTACAAAAATTAAAAATTGATTAAAAGACTATTCTCCTGCTCTGTGGTTGCAACTTTTCCATAAATTAGGAGTATGCATGTGTGTATGTGTGTTTTCCAGGACTCATGATTCAGTTTCATTGGTCTCCTTGTTGGTCCCTGCACCCAAAGGACAAACTTTGTTATTGGAGCTTTCTTGTACTTCTTACTGGCTGGCAGAGTAATTGCTCTTGTCTTCTAGTTTCTCAAGAATATCTGGACTCTGACCATTTACTTGTATGCCCTTACCTTGTGGAATCATCCATGGTATCATGTACACACATATTTACATATGAAGCCCTCTCCTGTTTTTAAATATGGGGTTGCAGTTCATCTGTACTTTCTTTTTTTTGTGAGAACCATAATGTTCACAGTACCACATCCTTACATCCGTGAGTGTATTCTGCTTTGTATATATATAGAGAGATTTATGAATATATCTAAGCAACATTTTTATATTTTCAAATATTTTTTCTGTAAAGCTCTTAATTTTTCTAGTAAGATATACTCTAAGATACTTGATATTTTGGTATTATAGATTACAAGTTATATTTTTTCTACTTTTCATTTTCACACATTTGTTGCTGGCGGAAAGCAAAGTTTATTTTTTTTGGTACACTGATATTACACTTAGCAAACTTATATACATATTTGTGGGTTGAATAACTTAGCTTTCTTTTTTTTTTCATTTTGGATTTTCCTCATACCCAGTCTAATCATCTGTTTATCATGAAAACTTTATTTCTTACTTTTTGATCCCTTTCCCTTTTGTTACTTCTGTTTTGCATCACTGCACTGCTGCTCCCTCCATTACAGTATTGAATAGAAATGGTGATAGCAGGGAACCCTAGTTTCATTGTCAAGTTCAAAGTAAAAGCTTTCAACTTTCCCTCAAAAGGTATGTTTGCTATAGGTTTTTCATAATACACTTTGTCTAGTCTGCTCACATATTTTTAAGTTTTTAAAAGTTCATTTTAGAATAGTTTTAGATTTACAGGGAAATTACAATAGTGGAGAAATTTCACATATGTCCCAATCTCAGTTCCTCATACTATTGATATCTTGCATGAGTGTGATACATTGGTTACAAATGATGAACCAATATCAATACATAATTATTTACAAAAGTCTATATTTAGATTTTCATGTGTTTCACTGCATTTCTTTTTTTAAGATTTTATTTATTTATTCATGAGAGACAGGGGGGGGGGCAGAGACACAGGCAGAGGGAGAAGCAGGCTCCATGCAGGGAGCCCGATGCAGGACTCGATTCCGGGACTCCAGGATCATGCCCTGGGCTGAAGGCAGGTGCTAAACTGCTGAGCCACTCAGGGATCCCCTCACTACATTTCTTTTTTCTGTTCATCATCCCTTCCAAGACACCCTATTACTTTGACCATATCTCTTTCAACTCCTCTTGGCATTGCCAGTTTCTGAGAGTTTCCTTCTTTTTGATAACCTTGACAGTTTTTAGGAATAGGGATCAGGTGTTTTGTAGAATGTCCCACAATTAGGATTTATCTGATTAGACAAGGATTGCAGTTTTGGGGAGGAAGATGAAAAAGGTGAAGGACCATTCTTGTCACATCATATCCATGGTGCACACTATCAACATGATTTATCACTCATGATGTTAGTTTGATGAGGGAGTATTTGTCAGGCTTTTCCATAGCAAATTAATCCCTTTTGACCTGTGTCACACTGTAATCTTTGGAAGAATAGAGGAGCCCCATGATGTGACAGTCATCAAGATTAGGACTCTGAAGGATGACTGCAGAAAACCCCACCCCACATAGAGGAGTCCCCATACAATCCAGCTCCCCATACCTTCAGCCACGGTAATGTATAGGGCTTCTAGTGGGGGGATTAAAGAGAGATGAGAGACTTGTTCAGAGGGGCCTGGCTTGAGGTAAGAAAAGTGAGGGCCCCAGGCCCTGCTAGGAGTCACCAACAAGACTCTGTGCAAGGGCTGAGTGGACTTCCTACCTCAGAAAGAGGAGGACCCACAGACACCTGTTCATGCTGTCAGCCCTGAAAGGCCCTGGGCAGGGTTGATAAGCAGAAGCTCCTGACTCCTTTGCTTCCTCTTTGGGAGTCTCAGGAAAATGGCAACTTTGGCCTGAGGGAGATATCTTCAGGCCAGCAGAGAGAGAAGGTTCAGACCCTGTCTGGAGTAAACATAAAAACCTTGAGGACAACTCAGGGTATTTACCAACCTAGAACACAGAGGGGCATACAGAATCCACATTTGTCTTTACTGTTAACTCTAGGATGCTTGGGTAGAGGTAACTAGCTGTAGTGTATCTTGGCTTCCATCTTGGTTTCTGACCTTCATCTTAGGAGTATGAGAGAAGGACAGCTTCATTTTGGGAGTGGGGGGGAGTGCTGAGTCAGGTCAGCAAAGGTATGAATTCTGAAGAATGGGTGAAAGGACCTCTCAGCACTTAGGGGGTAACACAGTCCTTTTTTTCTCCTGCAGTCAGTCTTGGAGGCCCTAGGGACAGTCCCTGAATACATTTCCTGTCTTCCACTCTGGGAGTCTGAGAGATGTGAGGCATTCTTTGAATGGTGCCTCATCAGATTAAGTAGAGTAGGAATTAAGTAGAGTAAGAATTAAGTAGAGGAGTTGCAGTTGCACATAGATGGCTATGTGAAGACCTAAAGCAAAGACAAAGGAAATCTTTCACCTCACAGAAACTTGCTCTAGGGTCATCTCTGAGAAGACTTGTGCATGGATTTCAGGCAGAAGATACCTCTTTCATAATTCTAACACTGATTTCTTGTGAAATTAGAGACAGAGAAGGCCTGGATCCCCTCTATATGGGTTAGAACATCCCTAAATCCTCCCTTATAGTCCTCACCTTGACAAAGGAGATGAGTGCCTTGGCCTGAAAGACACATCCTCACCTCAGCAGAGGGAGGAATACAGATCTTGTCAAGAGGAAATATGGTGACCTTGAGGATATGTAATGGGACTTCCCATTGCAAATAGGGGGGCCCACAGAAACCTTGCTCTGCACCTGCTGTCAGCCATATTTGGACCCATGGTGGCCAGATGTGGTGTTCTCTCACTTCTATCAGTGGTGAGTAGTATCTTAGAGAGCTAAGGCCTTGGCTGAGAGGCCACATTGAAGTCAGCAGAAAGTGGCATGGCTGAAGCCTTGCCTGATTCAAATATTAGTATCTTGAGGGAGGACAGAGGGTACTCTGCAGTAACAAAGGAAGGCCTCACACAATCTAGTCCTGCCTCCCAATGCTAGCTCTAGGACATGGTGGCCATGAGCAGAATCATCTGATTTTCCCTAGGGCACCCAGGGGAGGTGAAGACCTTGGTCTGAGATGGCAAAATCAGGTCAGTAGAGGGAGGAGGCCCAAGCTCAAGCAGGAGTCAAGGTATGGAGTCGAGTAAGGACTAATGGAACCCACCACCCAGGAGTGGTGGGCCTCAGCCTCACCTTGTCCATGCTGACAGCTCTCAGAGGCCCTGAGGCAAGGTGTTGAGTATGTGGTAGACCCTCACTGCTGCCTGATTGTCTCAAGGAAGTGAGTATCTTGGTCTGAGGGGGCCACACTCCAGTAAGCAGGGAAAAGGGAACCAGGCAGTGCCAGAACTCAAGGTAAGGACTCTTGAGAGAGCACTCAGGGGAACTTTCAACACAGAGGGCTGCTGGGCCCAAGATGGAAATCTTGGCCTGAGAGCCTCGATCATCTCTTTCTGTGAAAGAGAGTGCTCAGGCTCAGATGGGACAAATATACACCTGCCATCCTAGAACACAGTGAGACTCATAGAATCCAGTCCTAACATGCTCTTAGCCTGGGAAGTTGAGGCAGGCTTAGCCATGTGTGATGGTGATGAGTTTTCTACTCTTTCATCCGAGTGGGAGGGGGTTGTCAGAGAAGTGAGGATCTTATTCTGAAGGGGCCTGGCTCAGTACATACGATAAAAGAATCCCAGGTCCAAGCTGATGACTAAGGGGAAGATTTAAGGGACCTCCCAGCCCACACAGAGGGAGACCCAGAATTGCTCTGTCCTTTTTAGCATTGTGAGGCCCTAGGTGGGGAGGCAAGATGTGGTGTATCTGGACTTCCATCTGGGGATGCTAAGAGTGGTGAGGTTCTTTCTGAGGGGTGTAGCCTCAGGTTAGCAGAGGGAGGAGTTTCAGGCCCGAACAGGCATTAAGAAGAAGAGTCTGAGGGAGAGCAGAGGGGATCTCCCACCCTAGAGTGTATTCTCAAAAACCCATTCCTACTTTCAGTCCTAAGAGATCCTAGGCAGGGCCTTCAGGCAGATAATCCTGCTTCTTTACATCCTCTTTGGGGTCTCAGGGAAATAGAGATCTTGACTTGAGGGCACCTCCCATCGTAGATCACAGGAGGCTCTGCTTGCCATCTGTATCCTGAGGTGTCCCCTCGATCCCTTTTACAGGGGCTCTAGGAACTGGGTGATAAAGGCCTTGTTCTAAAGTATGGATCCTGGGGGGCGGGGCAAATGGCAGAAGAGTAGGGTCCCCAAGTCACCTGTTCCCACCAACTTACCTAGATAACTTTCAAATCATTCTGAAAACCTACGAATTCGGCCTGAGATTTAAAGTGAGAACAGCTGGAACACGACAGAGAGAAGAGTTTGTGCTTCTAACAAGGTAGGAAGGCGGACAAAAAAATAAAAAAGAATCCAGTGGGGGAGGGGCCCCTGAGGAGCCTGGCTAAGGGGGGGCAGCGGGGCCTGGGGACAGGGGAGCCCTGGCCCGGGAGAAGCGGGAACTTTAACTCCGACCCAGATTCTTCCTGGAGGGAAAGGCGCTTGCAGGGAAACTGGGCAGAACCGCAAGAGGGGCGGTGGAGCCCCCAGGTTCCTGGGGTCACTAACAGGAGGGGCGCCCCGGGAAGAGCACCCACCCTGCGGGCCAAGTGCGGTAAAGGGCTGGAGCGCACCTGTCGGGGCCCTGGGAGCAGCTCAGGCAGCGGCTCCGCCCGGAGGGGTCCTAGAAGGTGATCCTGTTGGTTCTGAGTGAATTAAGTTCTGTATGTTAGAAGATGCTCAGCCCCATATTTATATAAACCAGCAATACTTGTGGAGGGCCCCACCATTGACCAGGAGGACTAAATTCTCCCACACTACAACTCCCTCACCACCACCATCTCCCAGTCCCCCACCTTTTTTTTCTTCTCCCTTTTTTCTCCTTTCTTCTTTATTTTCTTTCTTTTTTTCCTCTCTTCTTCTTTAGGATTCCTAGCCTTTTATTTTTAACTACTTTGTTTTAAAATTTGTTTTACACTTCACTGGTCCTTTTGTTTTATTTCGTTCTGATCTTTCTTTTCAATTTCTGGTCTCTGACCTTGGCAGAATTATCTAGGGTGAAATTTACTTAGGTCCTGGCTGATAATCTTGATGCAACCCGCTCATACAGCCACTCTGCACTGAGCAAAATGACTAGAAAGAACTCACCACAAAAGAAAGAATCAAAAACAATATTCTCTGCCACAGTTACAGAAGTTGGATTACAATTCGATGTCAGAAAGCCAATTCAGAAGCACTATTATAAAGCTACTGGTGGCTCTAGAAAAAAGCATAAAGCATTCAAGAGACTTCATGACTGCAGAATTTAGATCTAATCAGGCTGAAATTAAAAATCAATTAAATGAGATGCAATCCAAACTGGAGGTCCTAACGATGAGGGTTAATGAGGTAGAAGAAAGAGTGAGTGACATAGAAGACAAGTTGATGGCAAGGAAGGAAGCTGAGGAAAAAAGGGAAAACAAGACCATGACGAAAGGTTAAGGGAAATAAATGACAGCCTCAGAAGGAAACATCTGTGTTTAATTGGGGTTCCCGAGGGCGTTGAAAGGGACAGGGGACCAGAAAGCATATTTGAACAAATCACAGCTGAGAACATCCCTAATTTGGGGAGGGAAACAGGCATTCAGATCCAGGAGATAGAAAGATCCCCCACAAAATCAATAAAAACTGTTCAACACCTAGACATTTAATAGTGAAACTTGCAAATTCCAAAGAAAAAGAGAAAATCCTTAAAGCAGCAAGAGACCAGAGATCTTTAACTTATACAGGGAGAAATATTAATTAACAGCAACCCTCTCCACAGAGACCTGGGCTGGCAGGATTAATTCAGGGTCCTAAATGAGAAGAACATGCAGCCAAGAATACTTTATCCAGCAAGGCTTTCATTCAGAATAGAAGGAGAGATAAAGATCTTCCAAGGTAGGCAGAAATGGAAAGAATATGTGACCACCAAACCAGCTCTGCAAGAAATATTAAGGGGGGCCCTGTAAAATAAAGAGGACCCCCAAAGAAATAATGCACAAAAACAGGGACTGAATAGGTATTACGATGACACTAAATTCATATCTTTCAATAGTAACTCTGAACATGAATGGACTAAATTAACTCATTAAAAGACGCAGGGTTTCAGACTGGATAAAAAAGCAAGACCTATCTATTTTCTGTCTACAAGAGACTCATTTTAGACCTAAGGACACCTACAGCCTTAACATGAAAGGTTGGAGAACCATTTACCATTCAAATGGTCCTCAAAAGAAAGAAAGGGTAGCAATCCTCATATCAGATAAATTAAAGTTTATCCCAAGACTGTAGTAAGAGATGAAGAGGGACACTATATCATACTTAAAGGACCTATCCAACAAGAGGACCTAGCAATCATGACTATTTATGCCCCTAATGTGGGAGCTGCCAAGTATATCAATGAATTAATAACCAAAGTTAAGACATACGTGAATAGTAATACACTAATACCGGGAGACTTCAACATGGCACTTTCTGCAAATGACAGATCTAAGCACAACATCTCCAAAGAAACAAGAGCTTTAAATGATACACTGGACCAGATGGATTTCACAGATACTTACAGAACTTTACATCAAAACGCAACTGAATACACATTCTTCTCAAGTGCACATGGAACTTTCACTAGAATAGACCACATACTGGGTCACAAATAGGTCTCAACCGATACCAAAAGTTGGGACTGTCCCCTGCATATTTTCAGACCATCATGCTTTGAAACTTGAACTCAATCACAAGAAGAGATTTGGAAGAAACTCAAACACATGTAGGTTAAAGAGCATCCTGCTAAAAGATGAATGGGTCAACCAGTAAATTAGAGAAGAATTAAAAAGATTCATGGAAACTAATAAAAATGAAGATATAACCATTCAAAATCTTTGGGATACAGCAAAAGCAGTCCTGAGAGGGAAATACATTGCAATACAAGCATCTCTAAAAAAATTAGGAACAACTCAAATATACAAGCTAACCTTGCACCTAAAAGAACTGGAGAAAGAACAGGAAATAAAACCTACACCAAGCAGAAGAGAGTTAGTAAGATTCAAGCAGAACTCAATGAAATAGAGAACAGAACTGTAGAACAGATCAACAAAACCAGGAGTTAGTTCTTTGAATTAATAAGATAGATAAACCATTCACCAGCCTAATTAAAAACGAAAGAGAAAAGACTCTAATTAATAAAATCACGAATGAAAAATGAGAGATCACAACCAATATGAAGGAAATACAAACGATTTTAAAAACATATTATGAGCAGCTATATGCCAATAAATTAGGCAATCTAGGAGAAATGGACGCATTTCTGGGAAACCACAAACTACAAAACTGTAACAGGAAGAAATAGAACACCTGAACAGGCCAATGACCAGGGAAGAAATTGAAGCAGTCACTAAAAACCTCCCAAGATACAAAAGTCCAGGGCCAGATGGCTTCCCAGGGGAATTCTATCAAACGCTTAAAAAAGAAACAATACCTATTCTACTAAAGCTGTTCCAAAGATAGAAAGGAATGGAATACTTCCAAACTTGTTCTATGAGGCCAGCATCCCCTTAATTCCAAAACCAGACAAAGACCCCACCAAAAAGGAGAATTATAGACCAATAATCCTGATGAATACAGATGCAAAAATTCTCTACAAGATACTAGCCCATACGATCCAACAGTACATTAAGAAGATTATTCACCATGACCAAGTGGGATTTATCCCCAGGAGGCAAGGTTAGTTCAACACTCGTAAAGCAATCAATGTGATACATCATATCAACAAGAGAAAAAATAAGAACCACATGATCCTCTCAATAGATGCAGAGAAAGCATTTGACAAAATACAGCATCCATTCCTGATCAAAACTCTTCAGAGTGTAGGGATAGAAGGAACATTCCTCGACATCTTAAAAGCCATCTATGAAAAGCCGACAGCAAACGTCATTCTCAATGGGGAAGCACTGGGAGCCTTTCCCCTAAGATCAGGAACATGACAGGGATGTCCACTCTCACCACTGCTATTCAACATAGTACTGGAAGTCCTAGCCTCAGCAATCAGACAACAAAAAGAAATAAAAGGCATTCAAATTGGCAAAGAAGAAGTCAAACTCTCCCTCTTTGCAGATGACATAATACTGTACCTAGAAAACCCAAAAGACTCCACCCCAAGATTGCTAGAACTCATACAGCAATTTGGCAGTGTGGCAGGATACAAAATCAATGCCCAGAAATCAGTGGCATTTCTATACACTCACAATGAGCCTGAAGAAAGAGAAATTAGGGAGTCAATCCCATCTACTATTTCACCCAAAAGCATAAGATACCTAGGAAATAACCTAACCAAAGAGTAAAGGATCTATACCCTAAACACTATAGAACACTTCTGAAAGGAATTGAAGAAGACAAAGAGATGGAAAAATATTCCATGCTCATGGATTGGCAGAATTAATATTGTGAAAATGTCCATGTTACCCAGGGCAATTTACACATTTAATGCAATCCCTATCAAAATACCATGGACTTTCTTCAGAGAGTTGGAACACATCATCTTAAGATTTGTGTGGAATCAGAAAAGACCCCGAATAGCCAGGGGAATATTGAAAAAGAAACCAGAGCTGGGGGCATCACCATGCCGGATTTCAGGTTGTACTACAAAGCTGTGATCATCAAGACAGTGTGGTACTGGCACAAAACAGACACATAGATCAGTGGAACAGAATAGAAAGCCCAGAAATGGGCCCTCAACTCTATGGTCAACTAATATTCGACAAAGCAGGAAAGACTATCCACTGGAAAAAGGACAGTCTCTTCAATAAATGTTGCTGGGAAAATTGGGCAGCCACGTGCAGAAGAATGAAACTAGACCATTCTCTTAGACCAGACATAAAGATAAACTCAAAATGGATGAAAGATCTACATGTGAGACAAAAATCCATCAAAATCCTTGAGGAGAACACAGGCGACACCCTTTTTGAACTTGGCCACAGCAACTTCTTGCAAGATACATCTATGAAGGCAAGAGAAACAAAAGCAAAAATGAATTATTGAGACTTCATCAAGATGAAAAGCTTCTGCACAGCAAAAGAAACAGTCAACACAACTCAAAACAACCTACAGAATGGGAGAAGATATTTGCAAATGACGTATCAGATAAAGGGCTAGTTTCCAAAATCTATAAAGAACTTCTTAAACTCAACACCAAAGAAACAAACAATCCAATCATGAAATGGGCAAAAGACATGAACAGAAATCTCACAGAGGAAGACATAGACATGGCCAACACGCACATGAGAGAATGCTCTGCATCACTTGCCATCTGGGAAACACAAATCCAAACCACAATGAGATACCAGCTCACCCCAGTGAGAATGGGGAAAATTAACAAGACAGGAAACAAGAAATGTTGGAGAGGATGCGGAGAAGGAGGAACCCTCTTGCACTGTTGGTGGGAATGTGAACTGGTGCAGCCACTCTGGAAACCTGTGTGGCAGTTCCTCAAAGACTTAAAAATAGATCTGCCCTACGACCCAGCAATTGCACTGCTGGGAATTTACCCCAAAGATACAGATGCAATGAAACGCTGGGACACATGCACCCCGATGTTTATAGCAGCAAAGTCCACAATAGCCAAGTTGTGGAAGGAACCTCGGTGTCCATTGAAAGATGAGTGGATAATGAAGACATGGTCTAGATATACAATGGAATATTCCTCAGCCTTTAGAACTGACAAATACCCACCATTTGCTTCGACGTGGATGGAACTGGAGGGTATTATGCTGAGTGAAATAAGTCAATCGGAGAAGGACAAATATTATATGGTCTCATTCATTTGGGGAATATAAAGAATAGTGAAAGGGAATAAAGGGGAAAGGAGAGAAAATGAGTGGGAAAAAGCAGAGAGAATAACAGCACATGAGAGACTCCTAAACTCTGGTAAACATACAAGGAGTAGTGGAAGGGGAGGTCGGTTGTGGGATGGGGTGACTGGGTGACGGGTACTGAGGGGGGCATTTGATGGGATGAGCACTGGGTGTTATGCTGTATGTTCGCAAATTGAACTCCAATAAAAAATATACAAAAAAATAAAAAAAATAAAAAATAAGAAAAAAATAAAGCATGGATCCTCAGGTCACCAGAACAGAAGGGGCCCATGCAGTTCCAGGATTCAAGGTGTAGACTGGATGTCTACAAAGGGATCTACCCGTACCAGAACAGAGGGGAGCCCACAGTGCCTGACACCATCTGCCTACAGTCAACTCAAGAATCCTAGGCTTCCTAGGTTGGTTACAATCTGGGGAGATTTATCACAACCTCTGATAGGATCTTAAGGGACAAAGTGACCCAAAGTCCAGAAGGTCTTTGGGGCCCTAGAGCACCCCCTAAAGAGGAAACCTGTAAGTCAGCCTTTGCCCAGAGTTGCCAAAGATGTATTGCTCTGCTGAGGCTGCTGACCCTCTCCCTCTCTCCTCCAGACCTGTGATACCCCATCTCCCACCATCCTGCTCACACTTCTACTTGCTGCTGCCAAGAAGAGTCATCATGCCTTGCTCTTCAAAGCATCTACATCTCACATTTGAGCCAGACATTCAGGCCCAGAGTGAGATACAGGACCTGGAAGTATCACATGTTCTCATAGCTGAGGTGAAGGAAGAGACTTCCTCTATGTCCTTTTGCTCTTTTAACTTCTCCTACCCCTCCACTGCCTCCTCCCTGTGTTCCTCTCCTGTGATCCCAGTCTCCCTAGAAGAGGAGAAGGAAGAGAAGCCTGCTGCAACACTGAGTCCTCTCCAGAGTCCTCAGAGCTCCTGCTCCTTATCCACATCATGGAGCACATCAGAAGGAGTCTCAGACAGCTCAGGAGAAGAAGATACAAGTTCACTGAAGACATCAATAGACATTGCATCTTTGCCCAGAGACCCACTAAATGAGAAGGTGGCTGATTTGGTGCATTTCATGATCCTCAAGCATCAATTGAAGGAGCCCATCACAAAGGTAGAAGTGCTGAAGGTTGTCATCAAAAGGTACAAGAAACAATTCCCTGTGATCTTCAAGAAAGCTTCTAAGTTTTTGGAGGTGATCTCTGGCATTGATGCGAAGGAGGTGGACCCCACCACCCACTTCTATGTCCTTGTCAACTCATTGGAGCTCACCCATGAGGAGATGCTTAGCAACAACCAGAGCATGCCTAAAAACGGTCTCCTGATAATCATCCTGGGTGTGATCTTCATGGAGGACAATTGTGCCCTTGAGGAAGACATCTGGTATTTTCTGAATGTAATGGGAGTGTATGCTGGGAGGGAGCATTTCCTTTATGGGGAGCCCAGGAAGCTCATCACCAGAGATTGGGTGCAGGAGAATTACCTGGAGTATCGGCAGACTCCTAACAGGGATCCTCCATGCTATGAATTCCTGTGGGGTCCCAGGGCTCATGCTGACACCAGTAAGATGAAAGTGCTGGAATTTTTGGCCAAGGTCAAAGGGACTAACTCCACTTCCGTCTCATGCTGGTATGAGGGGGCTTTAAGAGATGAGGAAGTGAGGGCTCAAACCAGAATTGGCTCCATGGATAATACTACTGCATGTTCCTTGCATAGAATCATTCCCCAGATTCTCAGGCCTGACTGAAGAGTGAGCCCAAATATTCACTCTGTATTTGAAGAGGGCAGTCCTGCTTCTGATTTAGAGGAGAGTCAGGGTCAGGCTGGGCAGAACACAGTGTACAACTTTGTGTACCTATTCTGTATGGGTAACTTGGAAGATTTCTTTTTTTTTCTTTTCTTTTGGTATTTTTCAAATGTCTCTTTTTAAAGAAAAGTTTAATTCCCTAAAGACTCTAAGTTCTGAATGACATTGCTAATGCATTTATTGCTGTTTTTCAGGTTTAAGAATAACAGTTTCAATATTTTGCAAAAATTTGGGAAATTTCCCAGCTTTTGAGGGATCTGGTACAAAATAACATTGGAATAGAAATTTCTTTTGAAATGTGAAAGAGCTGAGCAGGAAAGCATAGGGTTCAATAAACAGAGGGAGAATGTAAAGGATAGCTTATCCTTGGGTTTGCTTAGACCTTTCAGTCCACCATCCTGGAAAATTAGAAAGATATACTTGGATTTGCTTGGTCTAGTCAAGAAAGTAGATGAAATCTTTTTTTTTTTTTTAAAGATTTGTTATTTATTTATTCAGAGAGAGAGAGAGAGGCAGAGACACAGGCAGAGGGATAAGCAGGCTCCATGCAGGAAGCCTGACATGGGACTTGATCCCGGGTCTCCAGGATCACACCCCAGGCTGCAGGCGGCGCTAATCCGCTGAGCCACCTGGGCTGCCCAGATGAAATATTAATAGATGAAAGCCCCTGCTCACTGACGCTTTCATTCACTAAACATCTCTTTAGCCTCCTCTTTGGAAGGCTCTGTTTTACTAGTGGGGATCCTAGGGTCAGCAGGACAGACCTCTACCCAAAGAACAGGAGAGGCTAGGAGCAGCTATCATATCAGGGAGATGGTGAGATGTCCTCTAAGAGCTACAGAAGAAGAAAAAAAGAGTGAGGAGATGAGCCTCCAGATGGGAGTAATCAAGCAAAAAGGCCCTGAGCCAAGGCACTTTGGGGCTCTGAGAAACTAATTCCTTCTGTCGAAGTTGGTTAGGAATCTGGGTGTTGAGTGCGGAGTGAAGGCTGTACAGGACAAGTTACATGAATAGGTTTGGGAGATCTCAGAATCCTCATTACGGGCTGGAAGTCTCAGAGAGGTCTGAGCAAACGGGTCAACTGGAGGAGTGGCCCTGCCGCAAGCCAGACACCAGCCCCTACCTTAGGGTCACCTGAGTTCTGTCAGGAAGAGCACAGCTGCTCCCTGCATCATTTGGCTGAGCAACAGTCTTGAGTCCTCCTGAGTACGAGGGTCCGGTGCACCCTTGCCAGGGTCCCGGGGCTGAGAGCTGCCTTGGTGCCTGCTGGAGGCTGGGATGTGCCTCCCTGTGCACAGTGGGCCCCTCTGTAGAGGCGGGGCTATGTGAGTGAGTGGAGGTGGTGACGGACGTCTGGGTTGAGACAGACCAGAAACACTAGAGAGCAGGGGAAGGGAGTGTGCAGCTGCAAGGAGGGATGGGGTTGGAGGGGTAGTGCCCTGGGACTAGGCACCTCAGAAACTCTGCAGTGTAAAGGGCTGGGTGTGGGAATGCCTGGAAATAGGTCCAGGTGTCGTCCCTGGCTCAGGCTGCCCCCCACAGATCGTGAGCTGTTGGCACCCTAGAGGGCAGATGTCCTATGGCTATGACTGCTGGTCTATGTTGCCACCAGATAGAGGATTGGCCCAAGGTGCAGACATCTGCAGGGGGGATGGAAAGCCACGGAGATGGCCCTCTTCCTTGTTGAGCTTGATGGATTTATGTAGAGTTCAAAGTAAGAAGTATCATGTATCATGATATTGAGAGAATCCCCAAGTCCAAGACAATACTTGGGCCTGGGTATGACAAGTCCATAATGACAAACTCAGCAATAGTTTCCTAGGGAAATTCTTTTTTTTTTATTTTTTATAAATTTATTTTTTATTGGTGTTCAATTTGCCGACATATAGAATAACACCCAGTGCTCATCCCGTCAAGTGCCTCCCTCAGTGCCCACCACCCAGTCACCCCCACCCCCCGCCCACCTCCCCTTCCACCACCCCTAGTTCGTTTCCCAGAGTTAGGAGTCTCTCATGTTCTGTCTCTCCTAGGGAAATTCTGAAGCCATTTGTAGCATTTTCAATTTCTTCCATGGAGTTCAAAGGCCCAGGTAGGGCTCACATTCCACATTTTGAATCAACACATGTGATCCTTCATTCATTCACCTATTCATTCACTCAATCAATCATTCCCTCAGTCATCCTTTCAGTCAGGAAGCATTTATCTGAACATACGCTGGGGAGGAACACCAAGGATATAAACCAAAGGAAAATGATAACACACGTAATTCAAGCTGTGGATGTGAGAAAATGAGCAGGAGACAGATTCTAGAAAACATTAGGAAATTAGCAACTGTGAAATGATAGGATAATCTATAATGATTTCGAGGTCTTCTATCTGCTGACGAGCCAGAACTCATTCCTCCCAGATGAAATTGAGGATAAGGAAGGGAGAGTCGGTGGCAATTTGAATTACGGTAGACACGAAGAAGGGTGTGGCGGGTGATATCAGTGCGGGCCGCGTAGATGGTGGAGTTGAGTGGGATGTCCAGGTGAATAGGTCCGGTGAGCAGTAGGAGCCATGGCTCTGACTCTCAGGAGAGGATACTAGGCTAGAGACTAGACTAAGCTGCATCAGTAGAGTGTTGTATAGATAGAGATCTACACGTTGCAGAAGGTCATCCCTTTCCTGTGAACACACTAGGTGGCCACAATAAAAAAAAAAAAAGGTACAATACATCTAGGTACTACTTTAAAGGGGAAAAGTACTCATATAGTATTAAATAAGAAGAAAAAGTTTTCCAGTATCTTCTTAAATTTACATATGTATATACAGCTGCCCATGTCCGTGCCTGTGTATTTGTGGCTCATATCATATATACAGTGTTCATGACATTTCAATCTCACATCTACTATCTCAGATAATTTTTTTAAAGATTTCATTTATTTATGAGAGAGAGAAAGAGAGAGAGAGAGGCAGAGACACAGGCAGAGGGAGAAGCAGGCTCCATGCAGGGAGCCCGACATGGGACTCGATCCCGGGTCTCTGGGATCAAGCCCTGGGCCGAAGGTGGCGCTAAACCGCTGAGCCACCCGGGCTGCCCATCTCAGATACTTTTTTGAAGCTCTGCTCCCGGCATCCTTTGTTCAGGTCTCAGCTTATACACCTACTCCTCTAATCCAGTGTGTCCATTTTAGGAAGCTGGCAGCTGTGCAGTAACAAGTTTGTCATGGCAGCAGAGCAAGACTAGAGGCCAACTTGGGCCAGAGAATTTGGAGGCCAGTTATCCACGACACTTACTGTATCTAACTGGTGGACATTGTCAACATTTTAGAAGTGAGACCTCTTTCATTCCAACGGAAGCCTTCAAGAGGAATCTGATCTACGAACATGAGGAAGGCAAAATAGTCTGATCACATGAGAACTGTTAAGCCCCGAGTCCCTACCAACTCAGCAAGCTTCCTTTCCTCCACCTGCCAGGTGGTGGGTTCTCACACTCAACCACAGAACTCTAGGCTTTCCCTGAGCACAGCGGATGGAAGACCCTTCCTCAGACATAGATTTCATCATGTTCCTACACAGGCATCTATCTGTATGGACCCTAATATACCCAATGCACCAAATCCCCGTTTTGCTGCCTTGTTTTCTGGCATGCCAAGAGCTTGATCATTTGACACGTTCTTGTCATTTTTTGCACATTCTGAAAGCTCTTCCATGATATATCCCTTTCTCTAAATATAGTTCCCTATACTTTTAGCTATGTCTACACCATTGCTTCTCAACAACATTTTTAAATTTTAATCTCTCCGAACAATAGCAGATATTTTAGCTTCTCTGATCTTTTCAAAGAACCGGTTTTGTTTCTGTTAACAGCCGTTGTTTTTCTAGATTCAATTTCATTGATTTCTGCTCTTATCTATATTATTCCCATTCTTCTGCATTACTTGGGTTGAATTTATTTTTCTTTTTATACTTTAGGTAAAATATTAGAATAGTGACTTGGGTCCTTTTTATGCCTAATAAAAGTATTTAATGACAAATTTACCTTTAAGCATAGCATTAGCTAAATCCCTTAAATTCCAATGTGTCCTGTTTTCATTTTCATTTAGTTGGAAATTTCCTAACTTCCCTCAATAATTTCTTTCAAGTAGGGTTGGTAAAAATGTGTTGCTTAGTTTCCAAAAATTTGACTTTTTACATACCTTTTTAGTTCTATTCTTTGCTTTAATTCCATTACGGATAGGGAAATATATAATTTTCATTTTTTTTTAATTTGTCAAGTGTTGTTTTATGAACTGTGTGAATGTTCTGAGTGCACCTGAAAAGAATGTACATTTTGCTGTTGGAGTGTTTTATAAATACCAAGTAAATCAACGTGGTTGGTATTCTTTTTCAGGCCTCATTTTCTAATTATTTGATTATTTATACAGAGAGGAATGATGAGGCCTCCAGATATAATTGTAGCTTCAACTATTTCTCATATCCTGTTCTCTTGTTTTTGTTTTTGCTTTGTTTTGTTTTTTTTTTTTTTTTTTAGCTAATGTGTTTTGAAGCTCTTTTAGGTTTGTACATATTAAGGGCTGCTATGTCATCTTGATAATTTGACTCTTTCAACATGTAATATCTGTTATTCATTCTTGGCAACTTCCTGTCTTATGAAGTTAGTTTTTTTCTGATGTTATTACAATTACCTAGCTATCTTCTTATCCATTTTTATTCTATTTTTAAAAATAGCAAATAATAATACTTTTTTTGGTGTACAGTGCCATGATTTTTACCCCTGTCTAGATTTGTGTAGCCACCACCATAACCAGGATACTGAATGGCTCCATAACTGCCCCCACAAAAAACCACAGCACCCTTCCCACATGCTCTTCCCACACCTAACCCTGACAACCACTCATCTATTCTCTACATCCATATATTTCATAGAGTGTCATATAATTGAAGTAATAGAGCATATAACTTACTGATTCCAGCTTTGCTCACTCTGTAAACAGTCTTTGAGATTTTTCCGAATCGCTCCATGTGTCAATAGGCTATCTCTTTTGCTGCTTAGTGGTATTCCATCACATGGATGCACCTCAGTTCATTAATTCATTCACCTCTGTGAGGACTTTGGATTGTTTTCAGTTTTTGTCATATAAGAATAGAGCTATTGTAGACAATCATGTATAGATGTTTGTGTGAACATATGTTTTTATTTCTCTCAAGGATGGGATTGTTGAGTCCAATGATAAGCGTATATGTATATAAGAAATTAGAGTCCTTCCGCACAGTGACTGTTCAACTTTACATTCACTGGCGTGATGCATGAGAGTTCAAATTGTTCTATATCCTTGCTGGTGCTTAGTAATGTCAATGTTATTTTTTAAATCTAGTTTTAAAAATCTTTTTTTTTATTTTTTTTTAATTTTTATTTATTTATGATAGTCACAGAGAGAGAGAGAGAGAGTAAAAATCTATTCTCAAAAGTTGCATCTTACTGTGCTTTTAATTTGCTTTTCTCTAATGGAGAATATTGTAGAAAAAAAATTTTATGGATTTATTTAACATGCATACATTAATTTAGTGAGGTATATTCTGTCCATTTAAAAAGTGTTCTTCCTAATTTTCTTTTTCAATTTTGAGATCCCTTTTTCATTTCTGGATAAAGATCCTAAGTTGTTTTGCAAACAATGTTTTCCAGTCTGTAGCTTGACTTTGTCTGCTCTTAAGCATCTCTTTCTCAGAGAAATAGATTTTTTAAATATTAGTGATGTTCAATTTATTATTTTTCTTTTTTTTTATTTATTTTTATTTATTTTTTTATTATTTTTTTTATTATTTTTCTTTTTGAATCATTTTGTGGTGTCATTTTTTTAGGGCTCTTTGCCTAATTCTAGCTCATTAAATTTTCTTGTATCTTTTTGTATTTGAGATTAATACTTTTTCAATTTGGCATTTTTTTCTCTGATCCTGGCAAGTCATCAAAGGGAGGACATTAAGGAAGGACTGAGGGACCTCCAACCTCAGATGAAGGAGCCCCAGTCCTACCTGACCCAGAGAAACCCTGGACATGGTCCCTAAATGTGGTGTTTCCTGACCACATCAATGGAGTCTGAGGGAAGCCCAGGATCATCTGAGGGGGCCTGACTCAGGACAGGAGAGGGAGGAATCCCAGATCCTCCTGGGTTTCCAAGTAGTGCTTCTGAAGAAGATGGAAGGGATCTCCCACTATAGATACAGGGAACCTCAGTCCCACCTAGCCCCTGATGTCAGCCTCCAAAAGCCCAAGGCAGGGTCTCCAGATGTGTTATTTCCAAACTTCCATCTCAGGAGCTTGAAGGGTTGGGTGTGAGGTTTCCTCTGGGTAGAGCTTCAGATCATCAGATAAGAGTTATCACCAGGCCACAGGCTTCAAGTTAGGGCTTCTGAGGAAGAACTGAGAGGATAATTCACTGCTGGTAGAGGGGGCCCCAGCCTCACTCTGCCTTTGCTGTCTTCCCTCAGAAGCCCCGAGCAGTTTCCCTGGTGTGGCGTATCTGGACTTCCATCATGGAAGGTTGAGGGAGATGAGGCTTTTTCTGAGGGGTACAACCTTGGTTTGATAGAGGGAAGAATCCTAGACTTTCCTATGAATCAAGGTGAGGACCCAAAGGGAGGACATAGGGGGCCTCTCATAACACATAGATGGAATCTCACAGAAATCCACCCCTATTATTATCGTGAGACGCCTGGTGCATGGACATCAGGTAAAGACAACTCTCTGCATCTCCTTGACTTTTTTTCTGGCATCTCAGGAGATGGTGGCCTTGATCTGAGGGACTATCCTCAGGTCAGAAGATGGATAGGGCATGCAGACCCTGTCAGGAGTAAATATGATGATCTTGAGGAGAACTGAGGAACTCTACCACCCTAGTACACACAGGACCTCACAGAATCCAGGCTTACTCTGTTGTCAGCTCTGGGAAATATTTTTTAATGTTGAGGAAGTCCAATATATCATTTTTTCTCACTTGAATCATAAATTTAATTTGCATTTCTGTAATGGCTAATGATGTGGAGAAATTTTTCATGTGCTTATTTAACATCCATCCATACAACAACTTTACTGAAGTATGGGTTGATGCATGCTGCCCATTTAAAAATTAAGTTGTTTGTTTTCTAATTTTTCAATTTTGAGGATTCTTTTTGTATTCTAGATACAGGTCTTTTGTTGGATATTTGATTTGCAAATATTTTTTTTCCATTATGCAGCTTTGGTACATATTTGTGAACATGCTGAAGATGTCATTAGGGAACTGCAAATTAGAACAACATGGAGCTACCACTACTCACCTATTCAAATGGCCAAAGTCCAGAATACTGAAAATACCAAATACTGATGAGGATGTAAAGCAAAAAGAACTCTAATTGCTGGTGGGAAGGCAAATTAGTACAGCTATTTTGGAAGATAATTTAGCAATTCTTACAAAACTAAGCATAATCAAGAATTGGTTTGTGATGTTACAATAATTAAAAATAGACCAAGTGTAACTTCACCAATGAGAAGAGAATCTTTAAACTAAACAATAGCTTGAATACATAAATGTCCATTATCCATATATTGTATGTTAATTTGGGAGCAAAAAAGAAAATGAGTATAAGGCTTATTTTAAAGGTTGTGTGGAAATAAGATTTCACTTAAGTTTTATGGCTCCCAAGTCACTCCTCAGAATATTAAGAATGCTGTTGCTTATCTGACTTTCATATGATATAGGAAAAACAGCTGGTGATTTACATGGGTTTTTGTAAACCAATAAAGTCATAACAAAACCTCAAAGCCCCTGGCAGCCATTCTCATGAGCAACACCTCTCTGAATAAGCAAAACATACATCACACGAGGCCTATAGGTGTATTTTGGGTGAATATAATATTCAGAAAAAGTAAAGAACTTCCTGAATTTCAGCACTGAGGATTCAAGAAAGGCAAGAACTGAGGTTTTCAATAAACTGCATGTTCAGCAAAAATAAACTTGATAAAAAGATGTATTGCCATTTCTGCAGCAGAAATAACTAATAGGGTTGAGACTGCACAGAAATGCAATGTTCATCTTACATTAAACATTTTTCAAATGAAAATATATACAAATCAGTTTTGTGCAGTTTAAAACTATGATTAAATGTATAATTTTGATGCTTAATTGAACTTTTTATTGGATTTTTCACAATAATTCTGTCCAATGTATATGTGTAATTAACTTATTGAAATCTTCTTTCCAAAATAAATTTATATATTTTATAAAGATTGTTCATTCTGTTAACAGTGTACTGCACATAGTGATAATCAAATGACATTTAGTTAGGTTTTTTAAATGGAAGTTTCAGAAGAGTTGAATCTTCTAGTACTTTCATTTAAAAATGTGTACCTTTAGTTCTGTTTCTGATAATGGCAGAGTAGTTTGTTTCAGAAAAATCCTCCCACAAAAAAAAAAAAAAAAAAAAAAAATCCTCCCACAGATACTTATAAACTGAGTACCAATTTTTAAAAATATAACTATTTGAAGGCACAGGAGTAAGACTGAAATCTGATAGAAACTAGAGGGGATTCAATCTTTGAAAAAAGTAGAGTGTACTGGGTGAGATTCGTGATTATAAGACTTTTTCCCTAAGGCACTCCTCGGTTTTCATAAAAGAGGGATGTAAGCATTCAGCAGAAAATCACCTTTCTATTGACTTAAAGTGTCAAAAAGGGAGCCTGTAATTGCCAGAGTTGTTAGAAATCGAGGAGGGATATCCCAGAAAGGAGCAAGGCAAAGTGAGATTTGCCCCAAAATATGTGTATGAATTTTCTTCAAGTGTTCGGTGGAATCACGAACTGCGTTTGTATAGGGAAAAGTCCAAAGAGCAAAGGGCCAATGAAAAACTAGTTGGAAGGCTGAAAAACACAAGCAGAGATTTCAGTGGTTTCTTGGTGCAGGGGTAACAGAGTTCTGACTTCAAGTTGTAAAAGGTAAAAATGGCTTGGTAAAACCTTTGATTTTCACCAACCGACCCTAAGAAAGTGTAAAAATAAAATTTCAAGGTGAAGGTGATCAGTCAGGAATCAAATTGCCTGAAAGAACAAATTTCAAGAATCTTCAAAAGAAGACAACAGAATTCAGTGTCTCTATTGTGTAAGCCACAATGCCAAGTATATAATAAAAATTAATAGGCACAGAGCAAAGCATAAATATGTGACCCGTGATGATGTTGCAGATTTTGTAATTAGTGCACACATTGTTTTGAGGTGTAGATAAAATGTTCACACAGATAGGCCATATAGGAATCCTTAAAATAAGTATCAAAAATTCCAAACGGTAGAATTCTTAAAGAGTATGCTCTCTAACCAAAGTATAATCATATTGAAAAAAAAAAGAAATCATGAAAAATTAGAGAAAATATTTGAACTGCATGAAAATAAAAAATACAGCTATGCCAATGGGAGGGAGTGGGGGCATCTGCAGGTAAAGGAATTTGTACAGAGAATTTCTACATTTAAATTCTTAAATTACAACAGAAGAAAGTTCACAAATCAATAATCTATATTCTTATCTCAAGAAACTAGAAAAACAGGCAAAATAAACCCAAAATAAATGGAAGGAAGGAAAAAATAAAGAGCAGAAATCAATGAAATAGAATACAAACAATGAAGAAAATTAACAAAAATAAACAGTAGGTTCCTTGAAAATTTTAACACACTTGATGTAACTGGGAAGACAGTAAGAGAGATAGAGGTAGAGATAGAGATAGAGATGACAGAGAGAGAGAGAGACTGCATATGAATGAGCAAACAAATGCCAATATCAGAAATGAAAGCAGGATATCATTACAGATCCTGCACATGTTAAAAATACAGGAAACATGAAAACTGCATCAATAAATTTGACACATTAGATAACATTGAAAATTACTTGGAAAAGATAACTTACAATTGCTTCAAAAATAGAAAAAATAAAATAACCTGTATTTATTGAGGAAATGAAGTTTATTACCAAAACCCTTCACCTCCTCATCACACACAAAAAAGCCTGGGGCCAAATAACTTAACTGGTGATTTTTATTAAACACTTAATGAAGAAGAGATAATATTATATCACATGGTCTTTCAGAAAATTGAACAGAGAACAATTCCCAATTAATTTTGTAAAGCAAGTATAAACTTATGTCAAAAGTTAACAAATATTTTACATGAAAAAAACTACTAACTAATATTTCTGAAAAAATGTAGAGTCATAAAACCTTAAGAAAATATTAGCAAATCAAAGCTGGCAATATATAAAAAGGATAAAACATCATAATCAAGTGGGAATGCAAGAATGCCAGGTTGGTTTAAAATTCAAAAATCTTTTAATATAACTCACCACATTAATTGAAAAATGGATAAAATCATCTCAATAAATGCATTGAAATATTTGACACATGCCATTATACATTTATCTTTTAAAAAATACTCTCAGGAAACGGACTAAAGGCTCCAATCAAGAGACATGGGTATCAAAAGGGATAAGAAAACAAAACTCTTTTATATGCTGCCTATAAGAGACTTGTTTTAGACCTAAAGACACCTGCAGATTAAAAGTGAAGGGATGAAAAAACATTTATCATGCAAATCAATGTCAAAAGAAAGCTAGAGTAGCAATACTTATATCCGACAAACTAGACTTTAAAACAAACAGTGTAACAAGAGATAAAGAAGGGTACTGTATCATAATAAAGGGGAAAATCCAACAGGGAGATCTAACAATTGTAAATATTTATGTACCCAACATGGGAGCACCCAAATATATAAAACAATTAATGACAAACATAAAGGAACACACTGATAATAATACAACAATAGGGATCCCTGGGTGGCGCAGCGGTTTGGTGCCTGCCTTTGGCCCAGGGCGTGGTCCTGGGGACCCGGGATCGGGTCCCGCGTCGGGCTCCCGGTGCATGGAGCCTGCTTCTCCCTCTGCCTGTGTCTCTGCCTCTCTCTCTCTCTCTCTCTCTGTGTGACTATCATAAAAATTAAAATAAAATAATAAAATAAAATAAAATAAATACAACAATAGTAGGGGACTTTAACACCTTACGTACAGTAATGGACAGATCATCTAAGCAGAAAATCAATAAGGAAACAATGATTTTGAATGACACACTGGACCATATGGACTTAACAGATATATTCAGAATATTTCATCCTAAAGTAGCAGAATACACATTTTTTTTTCAAGTGTACATGGCACATTCTCCAGAATAGATCACATATTAGGTCACAAATCAGGACTGAACAAATACAATCATGCCATGCATCTTTTGTCACCACAGGGCTATGAAACTAGAAGTCAACCACAAGAAAAAAAGCACATAGTGGTTAAACAACATGCTACAAAACAATGGAGGGGTCAATCAGGAAATCAAAGAAGAAATTTAAAAAATACTAGAAACAAATGAAAATGGAAACACAACAGTCTGAAGCCTTTAGGATGCAGCAAAAGTGGTCCTAAGAGGAATATATATAGCTACAGAGGCCTACCTCAGGAAACAAGAAAAATCTCAAATAAATAGCTTAACTTTACACCTAAAAGAGCCAGAAAAAGAACAACAGATGAACCCTAAAGCCAGCAGAAGAAAAGAAATAATAAGATTAAAGCAGAAATAAATGATATAGAAACTAAAAAACCCCAATAGAATGGACCAATGAAATTAGGAGCTAGTTCTTTGAAAATAATTAATAAAATTGATAAATCTCTAGCTGGATTTGTCAAAAGAAAAGAGAAAGGACTCAAATCTATAAAATCACAAAGAAGAGAGGAGAAATAGCAACCAAAACCACAGAAATACAAGCAATTATAGAGAATATTACAAAAAATTATATGGCAACAAAGTGGACAACCTGGAAGAAATGCATAAAATCCTAGAAACAAATGAACTACCAAAACTGAAACAGGAAGAAATAGGAAACTTGAACAGACCAATAACCAGCAAGGAAATTGATTCAGTAATAATTTTTTTAAAATCCCAAAAAACAGAAGTCCAAGTTCAGATGGCTGCACAGAGGAATTCTACCAAACATTTGAAGAAGAGTTAGCACCTATTCTTCTTAAACTATTCCAAAATAAAAGAAAAGAAAGGAAAACTTCCAAACTCATTCTATGAGGCCAGTATTACCCTGGTACCAAAACCAAAGACTCCACTGAAAAAGAGAACTACTAGCCAGTATCCCTGATGAACATGGATGCAAAAATTCTCAATAAAATACTAGTAAACCGAATCTAACAATACATTTAAAGAATAGTGAAAGGGATTATAGGGGAAAGGACAGAAAATGAGTGGGAAATATCAGAGAGGGAGACAACATGAGAGACTAACTCTGGGAAATGAACAAGGGGTAGTGGAAGGGGATGTGGGCGGGGGGTTGGGGTGACTGGGTGATGGGCACTGAGGTGGGCACTTGACAGGATGAGCACTGGGTGTTATACTATATGTTGGCAAATCAAACTCCAATAAAATATATACAAGAAAACCCCACAGAATCATTCACCACAATTAAGTGGGATTTATTCTTGGGCTGCAAGGCTGATTTGATGAACCAACATGATGCACTACATTAATAAAGGAACTGTTTGATCATTTCAATAGATGCAGAAAAAGCATTTGACAAAGCATAACATCCATTCATGATAAAAACCCTCAACAAATCAGTTTTGAAGGAATATATCTGAACATTGTAAAAGCCATTTATGAAAAGCCCACAGGTAATATCATCATAAATGAAGAACAACAGAGAGCTTTCCCTCTACTGTCAGGAATAAGACAAGGATGCTCACTCTCACCACTGTTTTTAACATAGTACTGGAAGTCCTAGCCATAAAAATCAGATAACAAAAAGAAAACAATGGTATACAAATCAGCAAGGAAAAAGTAAAACTCACTATTTGCAGATGACAGGAAACTATATACGGAAAACCTGAAAGACTCCACCAAAAAGTTGTTAGAACTGATAAGCAAATTCAGTAAAGTTGCAGAATCTAAAATCAAAGTATAAAAATATGTTGCATTTCTATATATAAATAATGAAGCAGTAGAAAGAGAAATTAAGAAATCAATCCCATTTACAGTTGCACCAAAACAATAGGATACCAAGGAATACACTTAACCAAAGAGGTGAAAGACTTGTAGTCTGAAAACTTTAATACCCTGATGAAAGAAATTGAAGACGACACAAAGAAATGGAACGACATTCCATTCTCAAGGATTGGAAGAACAAATACAATACTGTAAAAATGTCTATAGTATCCAAAGCAATCTACACATTTAAAGCAATGCTTATTAGAATGTCAACAGTACTTTTCACAGAGATAGAAAAAAGAATCTGAAAATTTGTATGGAACTACAAAAGATTTAAATAGCCAAAGAAGCTTGGGGGAAAATCAGCAAGGCTGGAGCATCACAATTCTGGAATTCAAGTTGTATTATAAAGCTGTAGTGTTCGAAACAGTATGGTACTGGCACAAAAATAGACACATAGATCAATAGAACAGAATAGAAAATCAAGAAATGAATCACAGCTAGATGGTCAAATTAATCTTTGACAAAGCAGGAAAGGATATCCAAAGGGAAAAAGAATGCCTCTTTAACAAATGGTATTGGAAAAACAGGACAGTAACATGCAAAAAAAAAAAACAAAACAAAACAAAACTGAACCACTTTCTTACACCAAACATAAAAATAAATCCATAATGGATTAAAGACTTAAATGTGAGACCTGAAACTATAAAAATCCTTCAGGAGAACATAGGCAGTAACCTCTTTGACATCAGCTATAGCAACTTCTTTCTAGATATGTCTTCTGAGGCAAGGGAAATGAAAGCAAAACTAGACTATTGGGTCCAGATGTCCATTGACAGATGAATGGATATATACACACATATATATATATACATATATATAGGAATATTACTCAGCTATCAAAAAGAATGAAATCTTATAATTTATAATGACATGAATGGAACTAGAGGATATTATGCTGAGCAAAATAAATCAGTCAGAGAAAGACAAATATCATATGATTTCACTCATATGTGGAATTTAAGAAACAAAACAGACAAACATAGGGGAAGGGAAGGAAAAATAAAATAAAATGAAGACAGAGAGGGAGGCAAATCATGAGACTCAACTCTAGGAAACAAACTGAGGGTTGCTGGAGGGTGGGGTGGATAAGGGGATGAGGGAACTGGGTGATGGGCATTAAAGAGGGCATGTGATATAATGAGTACTGGATGCTATATGCAACTGATGAATCACTAAATTCTACCTCTAAAACTAATAGTACATTATGTTAACTAAATTGAATTTAAATAAAAAAAATAAAAATAGACTATTGGGACTACATCAAAATAAAAAGCTTCTGCATATTGAAAGAAACAATCAACAAAACTAAAAGGCAACCTATAGAATGGGAGAAGATATTTGCAAACGGCACATTTGATAAAGGTTAGTGTCAAAAATACATAGAGAACTCATACAACTCAACAGTCAAAAAACAAATAATCCAATTAAAAAATGGGCTGAAGACAGGAATCGATATTTTTTCCAAAAAAGACATTCAGATGGCCAACGGATACATGAAAAGATACTCAATATTACTGATTATCACAGAATGTGAATCAAAACTACAGTAAGATATCACCTCACACCTGTTAAAATCAACAACAGAAGAAATAATAGATGTTGGTGGGGATGTGGAGAAAAATGAACCCTCTTACACTGTTGGCAGGAAGGCAAACTGGTGCAGCCACTGTGGAAAACAGTGTGGAGTTTCCTCAAAAAGTTAAAAAATGGAACTACTCTATGATCCAGCAATTGCACTCTTTGGTGTTTACCAAAAGAATACAAAAATACTAATTCGAAGGCATACATGAACCCTTATGTTTATAGCAGCATTACCTACAATAGCCAAATTATGGAAACAGCCTAAGTGTTCATTGCTAAATAAATGGATAAAGAAGAGGTAGTATATACATACAGTGGATGATTACTCAACAAAAAAAAAAAGAAAAAAATTGCCATTTGCAATGACATGGATGGAGCTAGAAAGTATTATGCTAAGTGAAATAAGTTAGAGAAATACAAATACCCTATAATTTAACTCATATATGGAATATCAGAAACAAAACAAATGTACATAGTGGGGAGAGAAGAGGAAAACCAAGAAACAGACTTTTAACTATTGAGAACAAACTGATGGTTACAAGAGGGGAGGTGGGTAGGGGATGGGTTAAATAAGTGATGAGTATTAAGGAGTGCACTTGTGATGAACACTGGGTGTTGTATGGCATTGTTTAATCACCATATTACACCCCTGAAACTAATATTACGCTGTATGTTAACTGGGATTTGAGTAAAAACTAAAAAAAAAAAACCAAAAACCAAAAACCAAAAAACAAAAAAAACTCTCAAATGAATAGGAATAAAGGTATATTTCCTCAGTTTGAAAAATGGGCATCTATTTAAAAACCCACAGCTAACATAGTCAACTATGTCAACTTTGCCTCTCAGTTCAGAAAGGAGGAAATGTGCATACTTTCACTTTTATTCAATAACCAATGGTTCAAAGGAGAAATAACAAGAGCAATTAGAAAATAATTTGAGATGAAAGAAAATAAAACACAACATACCAAAACTTATCAGATATAGCAAAAACCATGATCAATGAAAAAATTTATGGCTGCAAATATGTATATTTAGAAAGAAGAAAGATCTAAGAAGTAACCAAACTGTACATCTTTTTTAAAAAAGATTAATTTAGGGATCCCTGGGTGGCTCAGCAGTTTAGTGCCTGCCTTTGGCCCAGGGCGCTATCCTGGAGTCCTGGGATTGAGTCCCGCGTCCGGCTCCCAGCATGGAGCCTGCTTCTCCCTCCTCCTGTGTCTCTGCCTCTCTCTCTCTCTGTGTCTATCATAAATAAAAAATTAGTAAATCTTTTTTTTAAAAAAGATTAATTTATTTTTAAAGAAAGAGGGAAAGAGGGAGAGCATGCATGAATGGGTGAAGGGACAGAGGAGAGGGAGAGAGAGAGAGAAACCTGAGCAGACTCCATGTGAGTGCAGACCCAAAGTAGGGTTCGATCTCACAACCTTGAGATCATGACTTGAGCTGAAACTGATAGTCTGATAGCTTAACTGACTAAGCCATCCAGGTGTCCCTCAAACTATTCATCTTAAGGAACTAAAAAAAGGCAAGCTAATCCCAAAAGTAGTAAAAGGAAGGAAACAATAAAGATTAGCCTGGATATAAGTGAAATAGAGAATAGAAAAACAAAGAGAATCAGCAAAACCAAAAACTGGTATTTGAAAAGAATAGCAGGATCTATGAGACTTTAACTAGACTGACCAGGAAAAATATATAGAGTGGTGTCAATAAAATCAGAATTAAAAGTGAGGAACTCACTATGTAGTTTACAGAAATAAAAGGAGTTGTAAGAAGATACTATGAATAGTTGTGCATCAACTTATTAAATAACTTAGATGAGATGGAAAAATTCCTAGAACCACATGAACTACTAAAACTAACCAAGAACAAAAAGGAAAATCTGAACAACTTTAAAACAGAAGAGTTGAAATTAGGCATCTAAACCTCTCAAAAAAGATAAGCTCAGGATCATATGGTTTCAATGATGATTTCCACCAAATACTTAAGGAAGAATTAACACAAATCTTAAAGCTGTTACAAAACACAGAATAGGACTGAACTATCACGCCAACATTGGAATTTCAAGGAATGTCATATAGCCAAAATAATCTTGAGAAAGAAGAGCAAAGGTGGAGGACACATAATTTCCTATTTCAAAACTGACTACAATACTACAATAATCAAAAGAGTGTGATACTGGCATAAGGTTAGGGATATAAATCAATGGACTAGAGTTAAAAGTCCAAAAATAAATTCATAGAGCTTTGGCCAGTTAATTTTTGTCAAGGAGGAAATAACTGTCTCTTCAAGAAATGGTGCTGGGAAAACTGTATATATCTAAATACAAGTAGAGCCTTGCCTCATACCATATAAAAATAATTTGAAATGGAACAAAGATGTAAATATAAGAAGTAAAACTCTAAGACCCTTAGAAGAAAACAGGAGTATATCTTCATGACTTTGGATTGGCAATGGACTTTTAGGTATGACACCAAAATCATGAACAACAACAAGAATCAAATAGATAAATTGGACTTCAACAAAATTAAAAACTTCTGCATCAAGTGACCAAAGAACCATGATATGGGCAAAAATATTTGCAAAGTACACATTAGATAAAGTTCTAGTGTCCAGAATATATAATGAGCTCTTACAACTTAGCAATAAAAGACAAACTCAAAAAGTGGGCAAAGGATTTAAATAGACATTTTGCCAAGAATGTATATAAATGGCCAATAAGCACATGAAAAGATGCTCAACACCATCAGTCATTAGGGAAATGCAAATCAAAACTACAATGAGACACCACTTCACAATGGACAATAACAAGTGTTAGCAATGATGCGTAGTAATTAGAAGTTTCATATAATGTTGGTGCGAATATAAAACGGTGCACCTGCTTTGGAAAACAGTCTAGCTTGTGCTCAAAAGATTGAACACAGCATTGCCATATAACCTAGCAATTCTCCTAGGTATATACCCAAGAGAATTAAAACCTCTCCACACTAAAACTTGGACACAAATGGTCACAGTGTCATTATTCATAATAGTCAAACCATGGGAACAACTCACATGTTCATGAACTGATGAATACATTAAATGTGATATACACTTACAATGAAATATTTTTCAGTCATAAAAAGGAATGAAGCACTAATACATCCTACAACACGGATGAACTTTGAAAATTTTTCACTAACTAAGCAAAGAAACACAAAAGACACATATCGTATGATTCAGTTTATATGGATTATCCAGAACGGGCAAAGCCATAGAGACTGAAAATAGATTACTCGTTGCCAAGGTAGGATGGAGGGCAGGGGGCATGGAAATGGTGATTGACAGATAATGTTTGAACATTTCTTTTTTTAGAGTGTTGAGAATGTTAAAAAATTAATCGTGGTAATGATTGTATAATCCAATGAATATACTAGATACTATTGAACTGTATTCATTAACTGGTTCAGCGAATGTAATGGCCTATAAAATATATCTCAATAAAGCCGTAAAATATTCAGAATCTCTTAAAATTAATGCAGAATTAATTACAATTATGAAAAAAAGAAATAAGAAAGCTTGTTAGCCATGTATGTATATAAACTTTGTAATTAAAAAATCTTCCTACAATAGATTTATCAGAAGAATTTGTTGGTGAATTGTATGAAACATTTAAGGAACAATTAATATCACTCGTA
Source organism: Canis lupus dingo (assembly GCF_003254725.2). Taxonomy (NCBI): domain Eukaryota; kingdom Metazoa; phylum Chordata; class Mammalia; order Carnivora; family Canidae; genus Canis; species Canis lupus. The sequence goes on along the minus strand of NC_064281.1, from coordinate 112,140,685 downwards.
TATAAACTTACTTCAAAAGCAGAAGAGGAGGGAATACTTCCCAAATTATTATATAATGATAACTCTAATAAAAAAGGGCAGAAAAATGAAATCATAAGAACAACAAATACAACAACAGCAACAAACTACAGATCAAGATTTCATCAATATAGGTGTAAAATAGTTAACAAGATATTATGAAATCATTTATTAACATATAAAAAGTATGGCATAGCATGAACAATTAAGGTTTATCCAATACGAACAAGGTGGGTTTAACTTTTGAAAATCGATGAATATGATCCTTTTCATTAAGGAAATAAAGGAAAAAAAAGAAAAACGGAGCAAAACCATATATCATCTTTGTACTATCAGAAAATCTATTTGACAAAACTCAATACCCATGTATGATTTTTAAAAACACATATTTACACTGCACTAACTAGAAACAGATGAGAGCTACTTCAATTAGCAAAAGAGCATATATGAGCAACTTACAGCTAATACAATCAATGGTGATTCATACATTCCTCCTAAAATCAAGAACAAGGTTGTTACGGGCACTCTCATCACTTCTATTTCTTTTTTTGTTAAGTTTTTAATTTTAATTCCAGGATAGTTAACACTCAATATTATATTAGTTTCAGGTGTACAATATAGTGACTCAGTAATTCTGTACATTACTCAGTGCTCATCATGGTAAGTGTACTCTTTAATTCCCGTCACCTATTTCATCCACCCCCCCCACCCAACTCCCCTCTAGTAACTTCTTTTTTTTAAATTTTTATTAAATTGAAAATCTCATTCTAAAATTTATACTGAAATTAGGAGCACTTAATGTATTTAAAATATATTTTAAAGAAAAATAAAGTGGAAGGAGCTACACTAATGAAATAGGTCTTACTCTAAATCTACAATAAACATGAAATGGCATAAATGCAACACAACTGCATAAAGAACCTAGAAATAGACCTAATACATATGTGGCCAATTGATTTTTGGCAGAGGCACCAAAGCAATTTGGTATGGAAAGGTAAGTATTTTTAGCAAAATGGCTCTGAAATAACAGTATATCTGTATTAAAAAAAATGAACCTGACCCAATCTCTTACCACACTCGAAAATTAATTCTAGATGCCTCATACATCTAAATGCAAAAGCTGAAATTATAAAAGTTTTAGAACAAAGATAGAAGAATACATTTATTATCCAGGGTTGACAAAGACTTATTAGATAGAATAAGAAAATCAATAAACATGGGAAAAAAAGATTAGTCTTTTCAAACTCAAAAACTCCTTTTCATCAAAAAATAGCATTAAGAAAATGAAAGGGCAGGCTATAGACTGGAATAAAATATTCACAAGTCATGTTTGGCCAGAGACTTGTATTCAGAATATAAAAAGAAGCATAACCTCTCAAAAAGTAAAAAAAAAAAAAAAAAAAAGAATTAAAAAATAAGCAAAATACTTGAAGAGATACTCCACAAGGATATATTAATGTCTAATAAACACATGAAAAATGCCCAATATCATTAATCATTATGGAAATGCAAATTAAAACAGGTGGACACTAATATTTACTCAGTAAAATTGCATGAATTCAAAAGATAGCAGCACCAAATGCTGACAGGAATGGAGATCAATTGAAATTCTTTCACATTTTTAGTAGGAATGTAAAAACACTTTGGGGAAAATTTTGGCATTTTTCAAATAAAGTTAAGGCTACACCTGTCCATCAACCCAACAATTTTACTCTATCCAGGAGAAGTTAAAATGTTCACGAAAAATTTTCATAAAAATAATAAAGTTTATAAGTTTTATTGGCAATATCCAAAAAACTAGAAACAAATGTGTATCAACAGGAAGTGGATTAAAAATTATAATACATTCATACAACAGGCTAATACTTAGCAATAAGGAGGAATGGACTACTCTTTCAATCAACAGGATGGATGAACATCACATTCATAATCCTAATTGTGGGAAGTTAAATACAAAACCATTATGTAATATAAATGAGTCTCTACAAAACTTTAGAACATGCATTATTTGTCTGAAGTGAAAAGTTTCAGAACATGGTTTCTCTTGGGTTTGGAAGGATAGACTAGAAAAGAACATGAGACAATTTTGAGAAGACAGACATTTTATATATGTTGAGAGAAGCATGTATTACATAGGTGTATCCATTTGAAACAAATTTTCAGTTAAATTTTATAAATTTCAATACATGTAATTTTCCCATAGAAAAATTACTGTGAAGGTGCTAGGGTGGCTTATTCGGTTAAATGTCCAACTCTTGATTTTGGCTCAAGTCATGATCTCAGGTTTGTGAGATGGAGCCTGGAGTCAAGCTCTGTGCTGGGAGTGGAGCCTGCTTAGAATTCTCTTTCTCCCTATCTCTCTGATCCTCTTCCTCCTCCTCCTCCTCCTCCTCCTCCTCCTCCTTCTTCTCTCTCTCTCTCTCTCTCAAAATCTCAAAAAAAAAAAAAGAAAGAAAACGAAAAATTACTGTAAAAAATAAGCAAGTAAGGGGTGTGGTGTCCATGGGGTTACAGATAAAACAACAAAGGTAGTATGTAGATAATTATTGAAACTGGGTGGTAGGTTTATGGAGTTATTTTTTCATGACAGCTTATTCTGTATACTTTGTAGAAGTTTGAAAATTTACCAAAAAAAAAGAAAATTTACATAATTAATACTTTTAAAGATTTGTTAACCAGTAGCATTCTTTTCAAGTGCAAATGAACATTCACCAAAACATACTATATCTTGTATCACAAAAGAAGGTAAAAGGGTTAAATTCATACAGTCTGACAAAAATGGAATAAAGCTAGAGATCAATAACAGGAAGATAATAGACAAAATACCAAACAATTTGAAAATAACACATTTCTAGATAACATATGAGAAAGTCTTAAGATTTTAGAAAATATTTTGTAATAAATAAAAATATAACATACTGGGCAGCCCGGTGGCGCAGCAGTTTAGCACCACCTGCAGCCCAGGGCGTGATCCCAGAGACCCTGGATGGAGTCCCACGTCAGGCTCTCTGTATGATGCCTGCTTCTCCCTCTGCCTGTGTCTCTGCCTCTCTCTCTCTCTCTGTCTCTATGAATAAATAAATAAAATCTTTAAAAAATATATAACATATCAAAATTTGTGAGGTACAGGTATGAAAAGCTTAGGAAAAAATCTAAAGCATCAAATCTTATATTAGGACAGAGAAGAAGGCTCAAGCTACCATATTAAGTTTATACCTTAAGAAACTAGAAAAAGAAGACCAAAATAATCACAAAGCAAGCAAACAAAGGAAATTATGCAGATAAAACCAGATGTGTCAATAAAATTGAACACAAAACCAAAAATAAATGAAACTAAAGCCTGGTTGTATGAAAAGATCAATCAAATTGATAAACCTCTAGGAAAAAGGATAAATATAAAAAGACATGAATTATCAATATGAAGAATAAAAATAGATATACAACTATAGACCTTGCAGACATTAATAAGATATAAGGGAATACTAGATATAACACACAAATAAATTCTATAAATTTGATAAAATAGGTAAAATCCTCAAAAACCACTAACTACCAAAACTCACTCAATTTGAAATAAACTGAATAGTTCTAGAACTACTATATAAAATCAGAGTTAAAACCGTCTCAAAAAAGAATTCTCACAGGACCAACGGTCTCATTAGGGAATTCTGGCAAACATTTAAGAAATGTATAACACCAATTCTATAGTATCTATTTCAAAAATAGAAGAGAATGCTTTCCAACTTATATGAAGTCAGTATAACTCTGACACCAAACCCAGACAAATACAGTGCAAGAAAATTGAAGTTTAGTACTGCTCACCAACTAAGATGCAAAATAGTAAAAAAAAAAAAAAAATTAACAGATCAACATGGCAATTTATATAAAGAATGAAACACCACAACAAAGGTTGCTTATTCCAAGAATGCAAAGCTGACACAACATCTGAATATCGACCAATGGATTCCATCATAATTATAGTTTAAAAAAGAAAAAAAAATATATTACAAAATTGATACAGCAAATTTATTTGACAAAATCCAACTTTCATTCATGATAAAAACATTCAACAAATGAGGAATACAGGGAGATCTTTTCAATTTGATAAAAATGTCTAAAAATTCTATAGAAAACATATAGACTGAATATTTTTCTCCTAAGATTGAGAACAAGGCAAAGGTGCTTATTCTCACACATCTTATTCAACTTCTTTTTTTTTTTAAGATTTTATTTATTTATTCATGAGAGACGCAGAGAGAGAGAGAGGCAGAGTCACAGGCAGAGGGAGAAGCAGGCTCCATGCAGGGAGCGCGATGTGGGACTCGATCCCGGGTCTCTAGGATCAGGCCCTGGGCTGAAGGCAGATGCTCAACACCGAGCTACCCAGGTGTCCCCTTATTCAACTTCTTGATGGAAATCCTACCCAGTGCAATATAATCAGGCAATAAATAAAATAAATACATATTGTGGGGAAAAATAAAATTGTCCCTATTTGCAGAACACATATTTATCTATGTAAAAAATCCCAAGGAATCCACAAAAAAAATGTCAAAATGAATAAATGTGTTTAGTAATGCCATATGACATAAAATAAAGACACAAACACAAAAACATTCTTAAATACACACACACACAGACACACTAACAATGAACACTGGAAACTAAGTATTAAAAACAAAACTATACCAATTCATAATAGCTTTAGAAAACTAAAGTACTTAGATATAAGCTAACAAAATATGTACAGTATTTCAAAAATACTACCAAAAGCTCTTTGTAAGATATTTAAGATCTAAATAAATAAAAATATATACCATGGTCATGGATTAGAAGACTCAACATAGTACAAATATCATTTCTAAAAAAAAATTGATCTATAAAGTTACAATTCAAAAATCTCTGCCCAATGTTTTTGTATATATGGAAAAGATGATTCTAAAATTTATACTGAAATGCAAAAAAAGCCATCTAAATAATTCTGAAAGAGAATAAAGTTGGAGAAATCACTGTACTTGATTTTAAGACTTACTCTAAAGCTGCAGTAATCACATTATAGTATTGGTGTTGGTCATATAGATCAGTGAAACAAAAGAGAGTTCAGAAATGGAGCCATGCCAGCATGAACGATTGATTTCTAACAAAGATGCAAAGGTAATTTAATGGAAAAGAATAGTCTTTTTAGTAAATACTGTTGCACCAATTAGACAACTCCAGGCCAAGCAAGCAAACAAATAATAAATAAATGCAGCAACTATAAATACAATCTAAACCTCATAGTTTCTGCAAAAATTACCTCAAATTGGATCATAAATATAATGGTGAAATATAAAACTATAACAATTTTAGAGAAAAATAGGTTTTCATAACCCAGGTTTAGGAAAAACTTATTAAATATGACACCAAAAACACAATCCATAAAAGACTATGATAAAATGGACTTAACTCAAATTTTAGAATTTGTTATTTGAAAGATAGGTGAAAGAAAAGGTGAGATACAGTCTGGGAGAAAATATTTGCAAATCATATATCCAACAAAATACATTTATCTAGAATTATAAAGAAGAATTTTCAATATTAAGAACCAGAGAAGCAATAAAAACTTAAGAATTCTGCCCTAAGAAGGACTAAAAAATGTGGAGCAAGTGTATGCCTACAAGGTTGAATAAAGCCCTAGATATAACAGGATCAATGAATAGTATATCTCATCTGAAAGCAACTAGTAGAGTTGAGGTATTTGATACTTCAAATGTGAAAGCAGCAATGCAAAAACTAAAAGGAACAGGAAGAATCAAGGAAACATACCATTACCAAAAGATTAATAATAATCTTCAATTGCTGAATTCAAAAGCATAGAATTTTGCCATCTAGCTGATAAAGAATTCAGATTAACTCTTTGGGGGGAAACAACTAGCTTAAAGAAAATTCAGAGAGACACTTTAGCAAAATCAAGAAAACAATACATGGACAAAATGAGAAATTTAACAAAGGCAGCAATCATAAAAAGAACCAAACAGAAATTCTGGAGCTGAAGAATTCAGTGAATGAAATGGAAAAAAAAAATGCAATAGAGAGCATCTAAGGCAGAGTAGAACAAATGGAAGATAGAATAAGTGAGCCAAAGGATAGGTACTTTGAAATAAGCAAACAGAGGAGAAGAAAGTAAACAGAATGAAGAAAAGTAAAGAAAACTTATGTGATCTGTGGGACTCCATTAAATGTATAAATATTAGAATAATTTGAGTTCTCAAATGAGAAAAAAGGAGTAAGGGGGCAGAAGGTTTATTTAAAGAAATAATAGCTTGAGACAACTGGACATTCGGTTAAGCCTTTGGCTCAGGTCATGATCCCAGGGTCCTAGGATCAAGCCCTGCATTGGGCTCCCTGCTCAGTGGGAAGCCTGCCTTTCCCTCTTCTTCTGCCCCTTCCCACTGCTTGTGCTCTCTCTCTCTCATTTGCTCACTCATTCTCTCTCAAATAAATAAAATCTTTTTAAAAAGAAAGAAATAATGGCTTTTTAAAAATGTAATAATTTCTGAGAAATTCCCAAATTTGGAGAGATGCTTGAATACCAAAGATCATGAAGCTAATAGATTATTATCTCAATGCAAAAAGATCTTCTCCAAGACACATTATAATGAAACTGTAAAAAATAAAAGATAAAGAGAGATTCCTAAAAACAACCAGAAAAAAAAGATTGTAACTCACACAGGAACCCACATTAAGTTATCGGCATTTTGAAAAAAAAAAATACTGACCAAGAATAGTCTATCTGGCAAAGTTATCCTTCAGTTATGAAGGAGCAATACTTTCCCAAGCAAATAAAAGCTGAGGGAGTCTATCACCACTAGACCTGCCTTGCAAGAAATGCTGAAAGAAGTTCCTTAGGTTGAAATGAAAAGATGTTAATTGTGACACAAAACATACAAAAGTATAGAACACACATATAAAGGTTAAGTATGCAGTCAGATTTAGAGAACTAATTCTGTAATAGAATAGTGTGTTAACTACTTAGCTATAATATAAATGTTAAAGGAAAAGAGCATTAAACATAACTATAGGCAGTATCATTTGTTAATGAGTATGTAGTATACAAAGAGGCAAATTATGACATAAAATATGAAGATGGGAGAGTAAAAGGGTGGAAATTTGTAGGTGAATAAAGTTTAGTTACTATCAACTTAAAACGGATTATTTTACTTTATACAATGCTCTATGCAAGCCCTATGGTTAAACCAGAAAGCAAAAATCTAGAGTAGATTCACATAAGATAAAGACCAGAGAACCAGAGAATATCATCATATAAAATCATCAATTTACAATAGACAAACAGAACGGGGGAAAAACAATGGAAGTACAAAACAGACAGAAAACAAATAATTAATAAGATGGCACTAGTAAGTCCTTACATATCAATAATTACTCTATATGTAAATGCATTTAATTTACCAATCAAAAGGTTCAGAGCGGCTGAATGCATAAATAAGACCTAACTATATGCTGCCTACTGGAGACTTACTTCAGATTTAAAGATATACACAGGATCGAAGAGAAGAGATACAAAAAGTTATTTAATGTGAGCAGAAACCAAAAGAAAGCAGAAGTAGCTATACTTAAGTCAGACAAAATTGACTTTATGTGAAAACATAACAATAGACAAAGGCCATTATATAATGATAAAGGGGTCAATTCATCAGAAAGATATAATAATAATAAATATATACACGCCCAACATCAGAGCACCTAAACAAACAATAACAGCTTTGAAGGGAGAAACAGATAACAACTCACCAATAATAATAATAATAATAATGGTCCAAACCCAATTTTTCCCCTGTTGATTTTCTGTCTAGATGGTCTATCCATTGCTAAAAGTGGGGTAGTAAAGTTTCCTACTATTATTGTATTGTTTTCTTCTAATAATTGAACATTTGTACCCTTGACCTACATCATCACCTTTCCTCAACCCCTAGCACCTGGAAACTACAATTATGTAAAAATAAAAAGAATTCTCAAAACTCATTGGTAAGAAAGCAAATAACCTAATTTTTACAATGGGCATAGTCCTTAGTAGACACTTCACAAAAGAAAATATAGGAATGACAAATAAGCATAAGAAAATACTTCAGCATAATTATTCATTAGAAAAAATGTAAATTAACACTATGATGAAATATCCTTACACTCATCAACTAAAAGTCTCCTACATTATTGTTGGTAATGGAATATGGTACAACCCCTCTGAAAAACGTCTGATAGTTTATCACAATGGTAAACATACACTTACAATAATAACTCAACAATCTCATTCCTGGGTATTTATCCTGAAGAAATAAAATCTGTGTGTGCACACACACAAACTACACAAATATTTGTAACAGGGGTATTCATAATTGCCAAAACCTAGAAGCAACACAAATGTCCTTCAATACATGAATAAACAAACTATTGTACGTCCATTCCATGGTACTTCTAAGGGATAAAAAGGAGAGAATAATTGCCATAAGCAACTTGGATAAATCTCAAAGTCATTAATTTGAGTGAAATAAGCAAGTTCACAAATAGTATGTAATGTACAGTTACATTTATATAACGTTTAAAAAAAACTATAGCAACAGAGAAAAGATCAGTTGTCAATGTTTATTTTTGTGAGGAGAGAGTGACTATTAAGGGATAACATGAGTGATTCTGTGGGGGTGATGGAGCTATTCTGTATATTGATTGTGGTCATGGTTACACAAATATATACATGTGTTAAAATTCATAGGGCTGTGCAAAAAGATTTCAGTGTATCTTTACACTGAAAGAATTTAAAGAAATAAATTTCAATGTATGCTAGTTAAAAAAATACACACATACATATGCTCATACACATGTGTGTGCATGCGTGCATGCACACACACACACACACACAAATATTGCACCCTGGAGACACAGGGGATACAGCAGTGATTGTCCTGATCATATCATTGTTTATTTAATTCACCATATGGGTTCTGAAAAATCCAGATGATAATGATCTGTGAAAGTGGACTAATGCAAATTTAAGCAAATAATAGGCCCAATTACAATTGTTGTGCCATAGACGGTATTTTTACTAGATCAGATTAATAACCTCAGGACTGGGTATATAGATAGTGATGTGGAAAATATAATATTTTCCAAATCCATTAGGAAGGAGAATTTGAAACACCCCAGGGATACGTTAATTCTCTTGCTCTTTCATGTAATATAATCCATAGAAATCTAGATATATCTGGCAATTCCATAATATGTCACATTGGTTCATTATATTAGAGTACTTGAGCACAGCAAGTCAAGTGATCCTACAGCTAAAACTACCAGTCATCCAGCCTATATCATAAAGTGTAGCACAGCCAGCAACAATTCTTCCTAAGAGGAAGTAGGATTGTACATAAGCAGTGCAGAGGATACAAATAAACTGAACAAACATATGGCTAACTAACATAGTCCCTACTACTATAATGTTGTTGCCTTTCACTCAGATCATGCCTATTGTCTCATGGGAATTTCTTTATGTTGAGGTGAAAGAAAAGATTACAAATAGATAAGCCTAGTACACCGGTGCAAACTAAAGATGGAGTATTGCTGAATTGCAGTATTACTCTGGTTTGCCATGAGATACATTGGTGGTGGGAAGTCCTCACAGTGAGCAGAGCTCTGTTCATTCACTTTATGTTGAAAGAGAAGTGGCTAAATATAGGAAATGGTTGTCCATGGACTTACTGGGTCCATCAAGTGTCTTAGCTGGTTTATCAATAGCCCAGAAGGAGCAAAGTGCAAGATCAAAGATGCGGATGGACTTATGGGTGTGGATACAATGGACACAAGTGTAAAACTTTCTTTTTTGGCACATTAACATATTTTGGAGAGTATGTGTTCCATTAGAGGAATGAAACATTCAAGTGGACAGATGACCTGGCAAATTGATGACACCCAACTTCTGTCCTCAGCTACCACAGTACTGGCAGAGATGGAAGCTATATATAGTCCCAACAACATGGATCCCCTTTACCAATCCCCACCTAGTTACTACCAATGCTGAATGTCAGAAATGCTAACAGTAAAGAGAGATATTGAGCCCCTGATATGACAACAACCCTTGAGGATATGAACTGTTACTCTGAAGCAAGTTGATCACATTGAAGCACTTTCAACTTGAAAGCAAAGCAATTCTTCCTAAGATTAATATATATTCAGGGTATGAGTTTGAATTTTCTGTCCACAAAGTCTCAACTCAAATCAATATCTAAGAGCTCACAGCGTGTCTGATTTCCCAATGTGGGAAACTTCCTAGTATTGTCTTGAATCAAGGGACCCTATTTAAGGCAAAGGGTGTGTGGTAGGAGGCACACAATCTTGCGATCCACTAGTTCTTTTACGTAATGCACCATCTAAAAAGTGACAGAATAATAAGGTGGAAAATTGACTTTTAAGGATGATTCTGAAGGGAGTAACATCAGCAAGTTGGCCGACTTGGACCTCTTAGACCTCTTCTTCCCCACAGGAACACGAATTTAGACAGCCACCTACATACATGGAAATTAACATACTCCTGAGCAGCATTGGGTCAAAGAATAAGTCAAAGGGAAATTAGAAAATATCCCAAATAAATTAAGAGGAAAAGCAACATACCAAAGCTTATGGAATACAGTAAAAGCAGTATTAAAAGGGAAATGTATAGATATAAATGCTTAAATTAGAAAGAAGAAAGGGCTCAAACAACCTAAATTTACACTTCAAGGAACTAGAAAAAAAAAAAGAAAACACACACACTAAGCCCAAAGTAAGAAGTATGGAAATAATGCTTATAGCACAAGTCAATGACACAAAGAATAGAAAAATGTTAGGAAAAATAGACAAAAATTGAGTTGATTTTTTTGTAAATATAAACAAAATCAACAAAACTCTTAGGCTAGCCATGAAAGCAAGAAGATACAAATGATAAAATCAGAAATGAAAGAGGATACATTATAATTGATGCCAAAGTAATAAAAAAGTTTAGAGGAGAGACACCTAATTCTGGGAAATGAACAAGGGGTGATGGAAAGGGAGGTGGGCAGGGGGTTGGGGTGACTGGGTGAAGGGCACTGAGGGGGGCACTTGACAGGATGAACACTGGGTGTTATGCTATATGTTGGCAAATCGAACTCCAATAAAAAATATACAAAAACAAGTTTAGAAGAGACTATTGTGAATAATTATACACCAGTATATTGGAGACACCAGAAGAAATTGGTTAATTCCTTGGAACAATTTACCAAGACTGAATTAGGAAGAACTAGAAAGCCTGAGCAGACCAATAACAAATAAAGAGATTACATTAGCAAACAGAAACCTTTCAACAAAGGAGAGCTCAGGACCAGATGGCTTTACGATGAATTCTACCAAACATTTAAAGAGGATTTAATACCAAAACTCTTAAACTCTTCCAAAAAATAAGTGGGAGCACTTCCAAAAACACTTTATGGGCCAGCATCACCTTGATTCCAAAGTCAGACAAAGACATGGCAAGAAAATAAAAACACAGACCAATATCCCTGATGAATATGATGCAAGATTCCTCAACCAGGGACACCTGGATGGCTCAGCAGTTGGGTGCCTGCCTTCGGCTCAGGGCAGATCCTGGGTCTAGGGATCAAGTCCCGCATCGGGCTCCCTGCAGGGAGCCTGCTTCTCCCTCTGCCTATGTCTCTGCCTCTCTCTGTGTGTGCCTCTCATGAATAAATAATATATTTTTTAAAAAATTCCTCAACCAAATATTAATAAATTGAATCCAAACCACATTGAAAGTTTCGCCCATATGATCAAGTGGTATTGTCCCTGGATGCGACAATGTTTCTATGTATGCATATCTATCAATGTGATACACCACATTTGGAGAAAGAATAAAAATTACAAAATCATCTCAGATGCAGAAAAAGCATTTGACATAATTCAACACCCTTTTATGATAGAAACGCTCAACAAATTAGGTATCAAAGGAATTTACCTCCTTAATAAATAAAAGGCCATATGTGACAACCCCATAGCTAACATTATACTCAGTTTTGGAAAATTGAAAGCTTTTCCTCTAAGATCAGGAAGAGGGCAAGGATTTCCACTTTTACCAGTTCCATTAAACAAAGTACTAGAAGCCCCAGGCAGAGCAATTGGTAAGATAACTTATGTTTGCAGGCAGATGACATGACCCTTTATGCAGAAAATCTGATAGACTCCACCAAAAATCTTTTGAACTAGAAAAAGAATTCAGTCAAGTTGCAGGATACAAAATCAGCAAACAAAACTCAGTTGTATCTCTCTGTACGACAATAAACTATCTTAAAAGGATGTTAAGAAAAAAAACCCACTTACAATAGCATTAAAAAGAGTAAAATACCTAGGAACAAACTTGAACAAGGGGGTGAAATGAAAGACTCGTACACTGGAAAGTATAAAACACTGATAGAAGAAAATAAAGCAGACAGAAACAAATGGAAAAACCATCCATGTTCATAGATTGGAAGACGTAATTTTGTTAAGATGTCCATACTACCTCAGTCTACTGAGTCAATGTAATTGGCGTCAAAATTTCAATGGCAGTTTTTGTAGAAATAGGAAAAAAGTTCTAAATTTATATGGACCCACAAATGATCCTGAATAGTCAAAGCAATTTGATCAAGAACAAACCTGGAGGAATCACATTTCCTGTTCAAAATATATTACAGGGCTATAGTAATCAAAACAGTGTGGTACTGACCCAAAAAATAGATATATAAACTAATGGAACATGGGCAGCCCCAGTGGCTCAGCAGTTTAGCCCCGCCTTCAGCCCAGAGCGTGATCCTGGAGACCCAGGATTGAGTCCCACATCAGGCTCCCTGCATGGAGCCTGCTTCTCCCTCTGCCTGTGTCTCTGCCTCTCTCTCTCTGTGTCTCTGTGTGTCTCTCATGAATAAATGAATAAAATCTTTAAAAAATAAAATAAAATAAACTAATGGAACAGTGTAGAGAGCCCAAAAATAAACCCATGCATATACAGTCAACTGAGACTGTATCTGAGAAGGGAGCAAAGAATTCAGAATAGAGAATGGATAGTCTCTCTAATAAATGGTGTTGGGTAAACTGGATATCCACAGGCAGAAAAACAAAATTGCACCCTTACTTCACCTTTACCTTACCATGTACAAAAATCTACTCAAATTAAAGACTTCATTATAAGATCTTAGACTATAAAGAGCCTATAAGAAAATGTAGGAGGAAAAGCTTCTTGACATTGTCAAAGATTTTTTGGATATGGCACCAAACACACTGGCAACATGAGCAAAAGTAGACAGGTGGGAGTACATGAAACTAAAAAGCACAGCAAAAGAAACAAAATGAGAAAGCATCCTGGTAATGGGAGAAAATATTTGCGAACCATATACATGATAAGGCATTAATAGTCAAAGTATATAAGGAACTCCCATCAGTCAACAGCAAAGCAAACAAATAGCCTGATTTAAAAAAAATGACATATGAAATGAATACGTAGTTCTCCAAAGAAAACGTACAAATGGCCAACAAGTATATGAAAAGCTTTTTGGCATGACTAATCAGGGAAATGCAAATCAAAACCACAATGAGATATCACCTCATACCTATAAAGATGGCTATCATCAAAAGCGAAAAGATAGCAAGTGTCGGTGAGGGTGTGGATGAAAGGAAGTTTTGTAGTGGATGCATTCCAAGAGCCCCAGACAATGCCTGAAACCACAGAGAGTGCTGGATCCTATATATACTATGTTTTTTCCTATACATATGTACCTATGATAAAGCTTAATTTATAAATTAGGGACAGTAAGAGATTAACAACAATGGTTAATAATAACTGAACAATCATGACAATATGCTATAATGAAAATTATGTGAACGTGGTCTCTTTCTAGTTCTCTCTCTTTTTGTGTTATACAGCATTCACCCTTCTTGTGGTGTGAGATGATAAAATAGGTATTCAGGTGCTCTACTGGGGCATCTCCTGGTACTAAGTTTTAACTGGAAATGGGCAAGTGCAGCAACCACAGCCCTGATAAGTGCATGGGAACTACAGCTCAGACATCTCTGACATGAGGGTCTAGGTCACCTACCCAGGTGACCTAGGCAAGCCACCTAGACCAGCAGAAATGACAATTTAAGGAAAATAAAGAATGTATGGTAGAGAAGGAGAGGATCCACATCAATTGCACCCTCAAAATTTGTCTCAGTCATCCTTTAAGCCTCCCTAGGAGTCTCGCTTGAGAAGCTGTGTGCAAATACAGTGAATCTAACATGGGAAGCGGAGGGATCTCAGTGGCACAAGGAGTGGACTGTAGTACATGTTGCGGTATCGAGCTCAAATTCCCTTTCTTCAGCTGCTATATCCATCCTTCCAGCTCCTGTAAGTGGGGGAAGCCCTCTTGCCTAGAAAGTTCCATCTTTAGAGTACAGCCTACAGCTAAGACAGAGGGTGCAAAAGGCTGGCTCATTTATTTCAAGTGAAGATCACCATGAGGCAATGTTTATATTCCAGTTTTCCCCCACTGGGGGCCTGGACTACACTTATTAGATTACATCCTGCTGTGCTCTTTCTGCTTCTTTATCCAGCCTCGCTCCCTCCCTTACAGGTCTTTACTAAGGAGGATTCCTCCAATAGATCACTTTGACAGAAATCTCTGCTTTAGAATTTGCTTTTAGAAACCACACACAAATAATGTTAACATGCGAGTTAAGATCCAGTGGGAAAGGAAACATGAATATATTTATGCTGATTGAAGGGAACAAGGTCCAATTCCATACACCAAAGGCAAAATGCATGCAACTAAGTTCTGAATGCGGAGAGCCACAGAAACTGACGGAATGCATGAAATCCCACAAGGAACAGTCAGTCGTTGGGACTGGGTCAAGGGAAGCCCAGCAGCCTTGTTTGCTACACTCTATTCACTCGGGGCTCACTCTCTGAGCATGGACTAGTGAAATGATCACAAACCACGGGCAGAAAAGTGGGATCCCCGGGCTCAGGTACCTCTGCAGGACTGCTATGGTAAGCTGATCTGTTATTTACTTCAAAAGGCAAAGTGCTCATTTACCTATCCAGGTGTTACATAGTTCTCTAACAGACATCAGGTGCTAGCATGGAAGGACAGCTCTGTGCTATTCACACTGTGATTTAGTAAGAGATTGTAATTAGAATTTGCTCACGATGCTTACTAATGAAATTTCTTCATCCCCAAATCTTTAATCTTAGGGGAAATAAGAGCTGCTAATAGCATTGAGTGAACAGTATAGATGTATTTGTATGTGTTTATGATGTAAATGTATATATATGATAAACTACATCATATTCAAAACCCAGATTTCCACACGCACATGCTGCCTAAAGGCATGAACAAAAAAAAAAAAAAAGAACAAGAAAAATAAAAATAAATAAAAATTTTAAAAAAGACATGAACAACAGATACTGTTCATTCGCTGCGTATCCAACTCAACCTAAGAAACAAGAAACCCAGCTGTGAGTTCTGGATTTGGCAATATCTAGCACTGTAAACCTTTGAGACAGAATTTACATATTAGCAAAATGATGAGTTTGGTTAGTTTCATTGGTTTCCCACTATCTATCATCTATCTATCTATCTATCTATCTATCTATCTATCTATCTATCTATCATCTATTTCCTTCTCTTATTTATCAGGCACCGAGGTACGGGCTGACCACTAAAACCTCTCTCAACATCAGTGCTGCTCTCGGTGTAACTATCTACACTCGCATCCTGCAGTTCTCATCCTGAGCCTGTCAAGTGACTTCCACTATCCTTCTTTTATGGATGTGAGTGAAAGGTGTTAAGTGCTTTTCTCATAGCCAAGATTCAAAGCAAGCCTGAAACTACAGTCATATTGTCCTTCACGTGCAACGTGAGACATGCTTCTTCACCTTAAACGTTATGAAGGCTTATCATGGCTTTGCTTTCATGTCATATTTTAGCTTTACTACCATGACTTGCTTTTTTCAGAGTTGCCTGTGAGGCATTTCTCTCTCCTACAGCCTCTAGGAATACATGGTGTTAAAATGGCTGCATATGTTCAAACATTACAACTTATTAAAAATTCAGAAACAAAACAAAACATCAAATTCAATTCCACCACAGGATTCCACACTACCTTGGGGATAGGAAGCAAACAAACTTCCAAACTATGATTTGTCACGTGCTGTGTATCTTTCCCTAATTGTGCTCTTTTCAGCCACATGCTGAGTATCGTGAACACAAGATCTGTGAGTTAGAGTTGTAGGTTAAAAAATAAGTGGTTTTAATAAAACAATGTTTGGGGGAAACTATGAGAGGGATTGTTTTTCATAATATTCCTGGGAATCCTGCATCAAGCACTAGTCCACCAGTTTTATAAAAAAAAAAACAAGATGAAACAAAATGTGTTCCAATTCCCAGAAGTATCCATGGTATTACAAAGTGGCTCGCTACAGGTGAATATATTGTTTGGTAACACTTTCCAACTGCTTGAAAATGAAAATTGAACTATGATTAAAATACATTTTCTTTTTTGAAGATTTTATTTATCTGAGAGAAAAAGAGCATGAGTGAGGGGGAAGGGGCAGAGGGACAGGGAGAAGCAGACCCCCTGCTGAGCAGGAAACCCTTCAGGGGGCTTGATCCCAGGACCCTGAGATAATGACCTGAGCCAAAGTGAGATGCTTGAGCCACTGAGCCACCCAGGCATCCCTAAAATACATTTTCAAACCATGAAATGTACAAATGTTCTGTGTCTATCTCTTTAAAGTTGCACTTTTTTCCTATTTTCCCTATATACACTATTACTCTTTAAAAAAAACAGTTGTGCTTGAATACTAATGATACAGATTGAACTTGACTTTCTATTATTAACACCACCATGGAGTTAGCTACAAACCTGACCCACAACTGCATAAAAACAATCACAAATCCCTATGTAATAACTTATTACAGAAATGCAAATGATACGTTAGAAAATTGAAAGCTTTCTAACATATATAGCAGTCAGTAAAATAGGAAAAAAAATAACTGGCAGAGACATGAAGTAACTTACTATAATACTGCATACATTCATTATACAGGTTTCTTTTTTTCTCTGATGGCTTCCCAATTTCTGCCTTCTGTAAATAACACACTTGAAAGTGAAGCAACACCTCTGCTGAAATCATGGGATCCAGGGTTTTCTTTACAATAGTTTTTGACAGGTATTTTTGAGGCAATTTCAGAAGAAAAATAAGCACAAGCAATGATTTTTTGAAAACCAGGTCAGAAATATCTGCATTGAAAACCTAGTCCCTTTCTATCATAGCAATTTTTGTTTAAAAGCAGGTAGAGGCATGTATGTTCTAGGTGGTGGTAATTCTTTCACTTATAAGTGATACTTCTTTCCTGGGAACTCTTTCTTCAGAATTAATTGTGCAAAAATTAGTTTGGTATAGCTGATGATATAATATTTGGTACTGAGGTGGGAGCAGGTCTATAAATAAGGTTTGCATAGTTGGCAAGGTCTAGATTATGAAGTGTGTCATGTTAGAATTTATTCTGCAGGCAATCAGGGACTATTGAAGGCTCTTAAACCATGGCTTAAACTAGAAAATCAATATTTTCTAAGAAGATTCATATTTCATGATTCATGAGATATTTAGGAAGTAAAATCAAAAGGCCATGGTGAAGGAAAATTGGAGAAAGAAGAGTCATGATGGATCCCAAGGCTTCTGACCCAAGCATCTTTGGGGATTATGGTGGGATAAGCAGAGGAACAGGGTTTTTGTAATATGATGATGACTTACTTTGGACTTTTTTTTGCATTGGTCTGCCTATACGACACACACATAGAATTGTCTAGTAGGTGGTCTGGGTTTGGGGGTTTTTGCTCCTCAGACTCAGGAAAACAATATGGAATAAATAAAGAACAAAGGAGATAAGTAAAATGTGATTACACAGTCCTTTCCCCGTTGGTTGACCTAGGTATTGTTATTATATAAAGAGTTGAACTATTTGAAAGAAACTCAAAACTTTAACCACAACTTCTAGTCAAGGTAGTTCTGTCTAGCACATTCAGTAAAACCCCAACTTGGCAACACAAACAGTGTTGAATATTTTTAAAAGGCCAGATTACTGCTGAAACCCGAGATATACATCTCCACAAGCCAGAACTGGAACAGAACATGCAGCCCTTTGGGCTCTGCGTATAGAAATATGCAAACCCACCCTCCTGCCTTCCTCATAACCACCCTTCCATCACCAAAGAAGCTGAAAAAAAATGTGATCATAGCCTAGGTTTGAAAATGTATATCTTTTTTTGAAATATTTTATTAATTTATTCATGAGAGACAGAGAGAGAGAGAGGCAGGTTCATAGGCAGAGGGAGGAGCATGCTCCCCACAGGGAACCTGATATGGGACTTGACTGGGACTCTGAGATCATGCCCTGAGCAGAAGGCAAATGCTTAGCCACTGAGCCACCCAGGTGCCCACCTGAAAATGTATATCTTAGTGGCTAAAGGAAATCCAGCTGAAGTAAGAGGAAGTAGGGCAAGTCCCTGTCCCATAAAGCAAGGAACTGAACTTGTTTCATCTCCAATACTGTTGCAGAACAGGACCCCTGAGCTGCCAATAGTAGGCCCATTTCTAGACATATGATTTCCAGGCAGCTGCATAGAGGCAACCACAAAACTACTAGACACAGAGAAAGAGCAAAAGAAAGGATAGATTTCAACCATAGGGAAGGAGTAGGATATGAGAAACTCTACACAAATAAAATGGGTAAATACATAGGTAACAATTACTACTGTTTATAAAATAGATCATTTTGGGGGCATCTGGGTGGCTCAGTCGATTAAGTGTCTACTTTTGGCTCAGGTCAGGATCCCAAAGTCCGGGATTGAACCCCTCATTGGGTTTCCTGCTCGGTGGGGAGCCTGCTTCTCCCTCTCCCTCTGCCCCTCCCCCTGCTCATGCCATCTCTCACTCTTGCTCACCTTCTCTCTCTCTCTCTCTCTCTCTCTCAAATAAATAAATAAAACCTTTAAAAAAATTAAAAAATAGCTAAGGAAGATGACCAAGAAGAGGGTGGAGGAACAGATTTCAGTGAATGGTTTATTTGTCTTCTTCTTATTCTTTTTAATGAGTCTTATATGGTCACAACAGGCTTTATAGGAAATGATATAATCAAATTTATGCCTTTATAGATAGATGATAAATAGATAATTCTTACACAGTAAAAGAATTTACAAAAGATCTGCATGGCTATGCTTGCTTTTGGAAAGTAAGAGAAAGAAATGATAATACTGAAGAAAATATTTAATTTTATGTATAGTGTTTCATTTTCTGAGAACAAAGAAAGCTTTGAACCTGATATAAAAACAGACAAAAGAAAACACAAGAGAACAGACAGAAATGGAAAAGGAAATTAAAGAACCAGAAGCAGCACAGGAAGTTATCAACCACTGGAATGTGAACAAAACTCCTTTAGGCAATCAGAAGTGTGCATATGAAACATAGAATCCCCCATTTTCTCCCATTACAACAGCAGTCTTACCATATGGCACAAAGGTAATGCAATGTGATCACTTTTGAGTAAGAGTGAAGAACTCTGGGAGATATAGTCATGACCTAATCAGTCAAAGTCATGGAGAAGATAATAGACCACAAACCAATGTCTAAAGAAAGACACCAAGATTCTTGTGATGAACTAAAAGTGAGGAATATCTGAGAGGGGCTTTGAACATTTAAGGAGAGCATTATATTTGACAGTGCAGTTTTGGAAATTTCATTTAATTCCCCATAGTAAAGAGATAGTGGCAGACCAAGAGTATTTAGCATCTAGAGCAAATCACTCTTTAATACTTCTCACATCTATATGATAAAATCATTTTTAATAATAATCATGTACAAATCAGTAATACTCATCATTTTCTTGATTTGTCCCTTAGTGCTAAAACAAACTCACTAACAATTCTTTTAAAAAAGAAATTTTAACGTTAAAGATGCTTTTCAAATCCAGTAAAATATTCCATGTATCATCTAAAATTTAAACTATCAAACAGGGCAACCCGGGTGGCTCAGCAGTTTAGCACCGCCTTCAGCCCAGGGCGTGATCCCGGGGTCCCAGGATGGAGTCCCATGTCAGACTCCGTGCATAGAGCCTGCTTCTCCCTCTGCCTATGTCTCTGCCTCTCTCTCTCTCTCTGTCTCTCATGAATAAATAAAAACTTAAAAAAATAAACTATCAAACAACCAAAACTACACTGTTTCAGTACTTGAGAACTTTAATACAAATAACAACTCCAGGTAGTCATATAAAATGATGATATTGAACCATCTTAAGCTCATTTCTTATCTCCACAATCACTGTGCTACCATTACTTATGATCTGCACTTTAAACCTAAGAATCTGTAGTACTACAGGAGTTGGAAACAGAAGCTGTATCTGAAAGAGCTCGAACCATCCTAAATTGTCGTTATACACAACTCTTGGACATAAAGAAGGAAGAAAATCCACCTTAAAATGCTCCAGGCAAAAAAAGTGATTTCTTAATTGATAGAAATGAAATATCCAGGAGTGCTTCTGGCTGCATACACAGACATAGCTTGATCTTGGGTCTCAATAGCATCATCAAGACCAGTTCCTTCCTCTCTACTCTTTCTCTCTCTACTCCTCTCCTTCCCCTACTGTTAGTTCCACTTTCCTCTGCATTGCCAATATCTCATGCAGATTCTGCTTATCTGTGGGTTGTCCAGTAGATCCATTCTTGCAAATTTATAGCTGCATGTGCATTTGAAAAGTGAAAAACTAACCTAGTTTTATTCATCAAATGCCCTGATTTTAGCATTAATTATATAACAAGACCGCACTTGAATTAGTCATTATAGTTGGGTTATATAATGATCTGATTGTCTAGGT
The DNA here is from genome assembly GCF_003254725.2 of Canis lupus dingo. Lineage (NCBI taxonomy): Eukaryota > Metazoa > Chordata > Mammalia > Carnivora > Canidae > Canis > Canis lupus. Next base: position 112,119,728 of record NC_064281.1, on the reverse strand, counting down.
TTAGTAGCCACCCCATCCCTTGGGATTCCTCACCCAAACCACATAGACTAAGCATAGAAGATTAGTTCTACAAGGGAAATTGGGAACACTTATGAGAAGAATGGTAACAGATAATGGACTGATAAACCATGGCCCAGTGTGCTAATATTAATGCAGATGGACTATGACATATTTTACTTTTGAATAATTATTTACATCATTTATCTGAGAATGATTTAAAGCCCATGATTGACACTATTCCATACTTTTCATGAAACGAGGAATAGATGTCAGGTTAAGTAATTTAGAAAGACTGTATAGTCAAAGTTGTGAAAATAAGCTAAAAGTGATGAGAATCCGTTGCTTCAGCTTCCATGAGCTCCATGTAATGTAGTTTAAAAATACTTGGCTGAAAGCATTTGGCACAAAGCAAGATATTTAACATCACAATTAGATAAAAACATTGATTTGATCAGAATTAGGGTTCCTAAATGCTATCACTAAGATTATTGTAAATCTTAGCAAACACCAGAGTATTTTTGTAAATTTCTGTGAATCAAAGTATTTTGTCTAGTTTTGAGAATTTTATATTTCATTTATTTATTTGTTATTCATTTATTTGACAGAGAGTGAGAGAGCACAAGCAGGGTGAGGGGCAGAGGGAGAGGGTGAAACAAACTCCTCAATGAGCAGGGAGCCTGACCAGGGATTTGATCCCAAGACCCTGGGATGAGGTGGCCTGAGCGAAAGGCAGATGCTTAACCGACTGAGCCATGCAGGTGCCCCCTGGTTTTGAGAATTTTAAAGATTGTTTAAATGTTTATTTCTAAAATTCTAATCCATATTAATTCAATTAACCCTGTTTGTCTAAGTTGTAATACTGCAAAGCTCAACTACCTCAATATCTAATAGCAGGGGATTAGTTGGAACTAATCAAATCCCCCTCATCAAAATGCATACTTAGATAAGTATCTTTCAAAATATATGCCAAGGTCAGTGAGATTATAGAAATACTTAATGATGTTTTGCTTTTCACATTTTCTATATTGGACATGAATTCTTTGGTGATAAGAAGTAAAACATGAAAAAATATAATAGGTATAAATCTAAAAAATATGTATAAGATCTATATGAGGAGAACTACAAAAGTGATGAAAGAAATCAAAGATCTAAATAAATGGAGAAATATATCACATATATGGACAGGAAGATTCAATGATGTCAAGATGTCAGTTCTTCCCCACTTAATCTATGGCTTCAAAGCAATCCAATTAAAGTCCAAAAATTATTTAATGTATATAAATAAACTTATTTTAAAGCTTATATGGAAGGGTATAAGCTCCAAAACAGCCAACACAATATTGAAATTAGAACAAAGTCAAGGGACTGAAATTACCTAAATGTGAGAATTAACTATAAAAGCTACAGTGTTCAAACTAGTGTGATATTAATAAGATAATAAGTGAACAGACTAATGAGCCCAGAAATAGACCCACACAGTCAGCTGATCCTTGATAAAGGAGCAAAGGCAATTCAACAGAGAAAGAAGTCTTTTCAACAAATGGTGCTGTAAATACTACACATCTACATGTAAAAATAATGACTCTAGATACAAACCTTACTCCATCAATTAACTTGAAATAGCCCACATATCTAAATGTAAAACAAACAAACAAAAAACTATAACACTCCTATAAGGAGAAAATCTAGGTGACCTTGAGTTTGGTGATGACTGTTTAGCTAAAACAACAAAAGAACCACCCATAGAAGAAAAAAATTGGTAAGTGGGACTTACTTAAAATTAAAACTTCTTTCTGTGAAAGACACTGACAAGAGAAAGAAAAGACAAGTCATAGACTGGGACTTTGCAAAACAAATATTTGATAAAGGACTAGTGTCCAAAATGTACTAAGAACTTCTAAAATTCAACAATAAGAAAAAATCCCAATTAAAAAAACGGGCAAAATATTTGAACAGACACTTCACCAAAGATATACAAATGGCAAAAAAATTATATAAAAATATTCAACATCATACGCCATTAGGGAAATGCATATTAAAACAACAATGAGACCATGACATATCTATTAGAATGGCCAAAATCCAAAACACTGACAACACCAAATGTTGGTGAGGATGTGGAGCAACAAGAACTCCCATTCCTTGCTGATGCAAATACAAACTGGTACAGCCACTTTGGAAGACAGTTTGACAATTTCTTACAAAACCAAATATTCTCCTACCATATGACCCAGAAATCACCCTTGTAAGTATTTACTCAAATGAGTTGAAAATTTATGTCCACACAAAAATCTGCACATGAATATTTATAGTACCTTTAGTCATAATTGCACAAGCTTGGAAGCAACCAAGTTGTTTTCAATGTGAATAGATGAACAAACTGCGAGATATTCATGCAATGGCATGCAATAAAAGCAATGAACGTTCAAGGCATAAAAAGACATGGAGGAACTTTAAAGCATATTAGTAAGTGAAAGAAGCCAATCTCAAAAGACTATAAATTGTATGATTCCAACTATATGACATTCTGGAAAAGGCAAGACTTTAGAGACAGCAATGAGATTAATAGTTGCTAGGCATTCAGGTAGGAAGGGTGGGGGAAAAAGGGATGAATAGGTGGAGCACAGGAGATCTTTAAGGCAGTGAAACTATTGGTTACAATACTGTAATTGTGGATTAATGTAATTTTACATATATTAAAAGTCATTGAATGTAGCATATAAATAGTGAACCCAAATGTAAACTATGGACTTTCATTACAAATAATATATCAATATTGCTTAGTCCATCATAAAATAGCACACTAAAGCTACATTTATACATTATTACGTTATATATACATTTAATACATTAATAATAGGGGAAACTGTGGGAAGGTAGGGAGAGGGTATATAGGAACTATGTTCTTTCCACTTGATTATTTTGTAAACCTAGAACTGCTAAAAATATAGATTATTAATTTAAGTAAATCAAATAATCACTAACTTTGCATCACTAACTTTCCCACATGTTAATTCATTGAATAAATCTTTTTTTGAGCAAATACTATATATCCCAGACATTATACCTAGCTTTGGGGGCTATACAAGAAAACAAAACATGGTGTCTACCTTTGAGCAGCTTGTATTATAGTGTCAGATATTGTCAAGTAAGCATGCACTCACACTGCAATCTAGTAAGTATTGCATAGGGCAACGACAGAGTGCTATGGGACCTAGTATTTTATTGTTGGAGAATAAGGAAAGGCTTCCTGGAAGGAGTAACTTCAGGAACCCAACATATCTAAACTAAATCAAGATGTCTCCCTATCCATACATAGATAACATGTTTCTTTTGGGTTCCTGGATTTGGTCTAATTCAATGTAAGAGGTGAATGCTTCTCACCTGCAAGTGAATAGGTTTAGAAGTTTTCCATAAGGTACCTGACACACATGCCAGGAACCAAACCTTGTTCAAATGGAGCCTCAAAACAGGTTTTTGGAGAACTACTGGAAGTCAGATACATGAGAGAGATCAGAGATCAAAGGAAAACAAAAATGAAGAAGAGTGAATCCTAATAGAGCAGTGGGCAAATGAAGCAAATACTACTCACATAATGTTACAACAACCTGTGGCTGATCTTTATGGAATTCCTATTAGGGGACTTGTGCTAGGGGGTCCAATGCATTTAAAGGGCCCCATGGAGAACAGACAGCATTACAAAACATCAGTACTAGCCCTAAAGATCCTTCAGTTCATCCACTATCTATGCTATTTCTATGGCGGTAATATCTTATTGTGCAGGACTCAGTGCAAAATGATAATGTGAGGTACCTTGTTCAAAAGTTATTACAAACTAAAAATGGCAACAGTGAGCCCTAAACCAAGTCCAAGGCCCTTATAACTGTGAAGCCTAGTGCAACTGATAAAGGGTTAGTATTCAAAACCTATAAAGAACTTATTGAACTCAACACCTGAAAAGCAATCCAGTTAAGAAATGGGCAGAGGACATGAATAGACATTTTTCCGAAGAGGACATCCAGATGGCTAACAGACACATGAAAAGATGCTCAACATCACTCATCATCAGGGAAACACAAATCAAAACCACCTCATACCTGTCAGAATGGCTAAAATTAACAACAGATGAAACGACAGATGTTGTCAAGGATGCAGAGAAATGGGAACTCTTTTACACTATTCATGGAAATGTAAACTGGTAAGGCCACTCTGGAAAATAGTATGGAGGTTACTAAAAAAAAAAAAAATTTTTAAAGAACTGCCCTAGACCCAAGAATTACACCATTAGATATTTACTCAAAAGATACAATAATACAGATACGAATGGGTATGTGCATCCTGATGCTTATGGTACCATTATCAACACTAGCCAAACTATGGAAAAGCCCAAATGTCCATCGACTGATGAATAGATAAAGAAGATGTGGTGTACATACACAATGGACTATTAGCCATCAAAAAGAATGAAATCTTGACATTTGCTACAACACGGATGGAGCTAAAGTGTATTATGGTAAGCAAAATAGATCAGTCAGAGAAAGACAAATGCCACATGATTTCACTCATGAGGAATTTAAGAAATAAAAACAGATGAACATATGAGAAGGAAAAAGAGGAAGGGAAGGAAACCAAGAGACTCAACAAACTGAAGGTTGATGGAAGGAAGTGGGTAGGGGATGGGCTAAATGAGTGATGGGTATAAAGGAGGGTTACAGATATGAGGGAGGACACTTGCTATGATGAGCATTGAGTGTTACATGTAAATGATGAATCACTAAATTATATTCCTGAGACCAATATTATACTATATTAACTAACTAGAATTTAAACAAAAATTTGAAAAAAGAAAACAAAAGAAAACCCTAAAGATTCTATTAAAAAACTACCAGAACTGATAAAAGAATTTAGTAAGGTCACATGATACAAAATCAATGTACAGAAATCTGTTGCTGCATTGCTATACACTAATAATGAAGCAGCAGGAAGATAAATTAAGAAAAGATTCCCATTTATAGTTGCACCAAAAAGAGTGAAATACCTAGGAATAAACTTAACCAAGGAGGTAAAAGATCTGTACTTTGAAAACTTAAACATTGATAAAAGAAATTGAATATGACACAAACAAATGGAAAGATATTTCATGCCCATGGATTGGAAGAAGAAATATTGCTATAATGTCCATACTACCCAGAGCAATCTACAGATTTAATGCAATCTCTATCACATACCAACAGCATTTTTCACAGAACTAGAACAAATAATCCTAAAATTTTTATAGAACCGCAATAGCCAAAGCAATGTTGAAAAAGAAGAACATAACTGGAGGTATCACAATCCCAGATTTCAAGATACACTATGCAACTGTGGTAATCAAAATGGTGTGGTACTGGTACAAAGGTAGACACATAGAGGGGAACCTGGGTGTCTCAGTCCATTGTCTGCCTTTGACTCAAGTCATGATCCCAGGGTCCTAGGATCGAGCCCCTCATCTGTAGTCTGTCAGGCTCCCTCCACAGCAGGGAGTCTGCTTCTTTTTCTCCCTCTGTCCCTCCCTCTGTTTTGTGCTTTTTCTCACTCCCTCATTCTCTCTCTCTCTCTCTGTCTCTCTCTAAATAAATAAATAAATAAATAAATACAGACAGACAGACAGACAGACACACAGATAAATGGTACAGAATAGAGAGCCCATAAATAAACCCAGGATTATATGGTCAATTTATCTTTGATAAAGGAGGCAAGAATATGCATTGATAAAAAGTCTCTTCAACAAATGATGTTGAGAAAACTGGACAGCTACATGCAAAAGAATAAAACTGGACCACTTTCATTCTTTTTTTAAAAAATGTGTTTATTCATAAGAGACACAGAGGGAGGCAGAGACACAGGGAGAGGGAGAAGCAGGCTCCATGCAGGGAGCCCGATGTGGGACTTGATCCCGGGACTCCAGGATCACACCCTGGGCTGAAGGGAGATGCTCAACCACTGAGCCACCAAGGCATCTCTGGACCACTTTCTTACACTGTACACAAAAATAAACCCAAAATGGATTAAAGACCTAAATATGAGACCCGAAACTATAAAAATCCTAAAAGAGAGCACAGGCAGTATTTTCTCCAACATTGACCATAGCAACATTTTTCTAGCTATGTCTGCTGAGGCAAGGGAAATAAAAGCAAAAATAAGCTATTGGGATTACATCAAAATAAAAAAAAATTCTATACAGCAAAGGAAACAATCAACAAAACTAAAAGATAACCTATGGAATGGGAGAAGATATTTACAAATGACATATCCAATAAAGTGTTAATATCTCAGATATATAAAGAATTTATGCAACTCCACACCAAAAAAACCCCAAATAATCCAATTAAAAAGTGGGCAGAAGGCATGAACAGACATTTCTCCAAAGAAGACATGACCTATCGATGACCAGTAGACACATGAAAAGATGCTCAGCATCATTAATCATCAGGGAAATGCAAATCCAAACCACAACTGAGATATCACCTCATTGCAGTCAGAATGGCGAAAATCAAAAACACAAGAATCAACAAGTGTTGGTAAGAATGTAGAGAAAAAAGAACCCTCCAGCACTGTTGGTGGGAAAGCAACCTGGTACGACAACTCTGAGAAACAGTATGGAGGTTCCTCGAAAAATTAAAAATAGAATTACCATATGATCCAGTAGTTCCATTACTGGATGTTTACAACAAGAATACAAAAACACCGATTTGAAAAGATATGTGCATCCCTACATTTGCTGCAGCATTATTTACAATAGCCAAATTGTGGAAACAGCCCAAGTGTCCATTGACTGATGAATGGATAAAGAAGAGGTGGTATATATACACTATGGAATATTAGTCGTAAAAAAGAATGAAATGTTGCAAATACATCCATCCATGATGGATCTAAAGAGTATAATGCTAAGTGAAATAAGTCAGTCAGAGAGACTATTACCATGTGATTTCACTCATGTGTGAAATTTAAGAAATAAATTAATGAAGAAAAGAGACAAACCAGAAAACATACTCAACTATAGAGAACAAACATGGTTACTAGAGGGTGGGGTGATGGGTGAAATAGGTGAAGGGGATTAAGGGTACATATATCATGATAAACCCTGGGTAAGGTATAAAATTGTTGAATAACCATATTGTACACCTGAAGCTAATATAACACTGTGTGTTAACTATACTGGAATTTTAAAAAAAAGAATAGAGTATAAATGTCAAATGTAAGGAAATCTGTCACGCTGACAAAAAATACAAGGAAACATGCCAAAATGACAACAGTGGTTTCTCTGCTTATATGTTGCTACATGTGATGGGTCTTTTTTCACCTATGAATGTGATTCTCCTTATATATTTTCCTTTTCCTCATAATCCAGGCAGGAAGCTAGGCCCTTTATGGTTTTTTGCCTCAAGTATTTTCTGTAGAACCTACAACCAAAGCAACTTAATAGTTACGGACATGTTCTATTGGTCTTTAAAGCCTAGACTAGGTTTACATAAGTGGAGTCTTCTAGAAAAGGAGAGAAAGAACAGTGCCTTTGAGATTCTTGAAGGGAGAGGAGGGAGATTTCTCTAGCCTGGGAAAGACACAGATTTACAGGTCTAAGGTAACAAGGACCTGCACACCTCTTAAAAAAGGAGCTCAGTAAAGATGGCAAGATCCTACATGTGGACCAGCAACTGCCATTACTGTGATGGGCAAGAGGAAAGGTTAGAGGTTAATTCTTCATTTCCTTTTTTGACAGCTCCTTAAATCCTGGTACTATTCTAGGAGGGGAAATTGAGCCCATCAATGATGGATTTTTCTGCCAACACAGAAGGAAAAAGACTTGGAGATAAATTATGTTAACTCAAGAGAAATAAAATGATATTTTGATTCATCCTAATTTTCCAAAATTTCTGCAATGATTATGCATTCATTTATCACCGAAATAAGCAAGCAACAATATGAAACCAAGTAAAATACTTTCATACTAATTTCACTTTTCAAATTTGAGTTGGAGTTCTTGATGACCAACTAAGACCAAGGGACATATTTTATGGAGACAAAAGGTCCAGAACTTACATCTGTGATCACATCTGTGATCATCTGTGATTGTTACAACAATCCTACCATGTTGACAGAGCTGCTATTATTATCCCTATTTTTCAGATAAGAAAATTAAGACTCAAGATTAAGTATCTTGTGCAGAATTACAACAATTGTTACAGAGCCACGGTTCAAACCCAGATTAATGATTTACACTGTGTGGTAGTGAGAAGAGTATAAGTTATAGAGTCACAGAGATTTAGGAGCATACAGTTGTTCCACTGTTCCCAGCTGTGTGACTTAGTTTCTGATCTGTAAAATAGGGATATAGTTCCCCCATAAAATGAAGATGTAAAGATGAAATTTGATCATGTTCTTAACACACTTAGCAAATACTAAATACTCAGTTAATTCAGTTTGCCTCTTCCATTTCCCAGGTGGTCTGATTCAATATTCTGACTTGATTGATTTTCTTCATTTCTCAAAGCATGGTTGCAAGCATTCCACTGGAGACTCGGTTGAAGTGTTCCTGAGCTTATTTCTGTCTTATAGAATCAGAACTTCTAGGGGTGAGGCCCTGAAATATGGATTTTTTTAGGCTTTTTAAATGGTCCATATACAGAATAAAGCTGCAGAAACACTGCAATTCATCTCCTATACCTAGCTATCTTGCCATTTAAGGACATTTATTTTATTTCATAAAGATTTTATTTATTCACTCATGAGAGACACAGAGAGAGGCAGAGATATAGGCAGAGAGCGATGCAGGCTCCCCACAAGGAGCCTGATGTAGGACTCAATCCCAGGTCCCCGGGATTGTGACCTGAGCCAAAGGCAGACGCTCAACCATCAAGCCACCCAGGTGCCTGCCATATAGGGACATTTATGTGCTAGAGCCTATCTTTGGTAAATATTCATTTGTGTTTATCAAATACTCAGAAAAGACTGTAACAGATGAAATCCCTATCTAAACACTGAAATCCAAGTCCATTATCCTAGTTTGAGGAAGTACTCTTCTCTAGTAGTTTCTCTTTTAAGGTTGACAGTAGACTAAAATATGTCATGTGTATTTCTTTAGCACTCACAGGCCAAAGTTCACTTACTGGTTTTACAAGGAGATTTATCTGGTCCTTAGTTTCATCCAGGCATGTAAGATAATTTGGGATTTTAACGTCCATGCAAGGTGATATGAACAAGGTGAAATCAACACCAAGTATAGTGCTGGAAAAGCTCACAAAATTTAAGCGAGCCCTTAGAAAAGTCAGAAGAAAAGACCCAAGTATGCATACAGCATTAATCATTTTGTAAGGAATCTTGATGGCATGAAGTCTTTGTCTCTCTAAAAATGTTTCTCAAGTTTTAATGTTCAAAAGATTGACCTAGGGATTTGGTAAAATGTAGATTCTGATTGAGAGGTCTGAGATGGGTGCCATGATTCTGTACAAGTTCCCAAGTCATGCCAAACTGGTCCATGGATCACACTTTGAGTAACAAGGGGTTATAAGGTTCTAGTGACCTCAACTATGTACCATTATCTCCATTTTGTAGCAAAAGAAACTCAGTCTCAGACACTAAATATTGTCCAAATTCTCATTGCTATTAAATGGAGAACACAGACTAAAAATAAATGATTTGACTTCAGTTTACTTTCAATTATAGCAATACTTTATTATCATTGTATAACTAATGGCTCTCATATCCTCTAGAACAAGATATAGAGAAAGGAGAAAAGTAGACATTTGGTGAATTTGTCGAATAGATATCAAATAAAAGTAAGAGACTAACATTTTGTTGTTTGGTTGAATTCTATGTTAAAGTGAAAATCTATTTTGTGGTGCAGGTGGTAAAACTTTAAGAGAAACATGTTTTGTTGGGGTTGTTCATTTTTTTCCCAAGCTTGTCTTGTTGAAAGTATTCACATTGATCACTGCTTCCATTCAAAGAGCATTTATTGAATACCTAGTCTATGCAGGGAATGATATGGGCTTACAACAATCGTTAATACACTCAAGAAGCTCTTAATCTACAGAGGAAGAGGGAGATTGAAGACTATTGGGACAGGAGGTATGAGTGATGAGGATGTGCAGGACATACTAAGACGTATAGAGGAGGAGGACTGTAAGAGGGAGGAGTTTAAGGAAGGCTATGTGAAGGAACTGGCATTGGAATTACATCTCAAAGGGTGACCCAGAGCTTGAAAGGCAAGGGAAATGGCATTATATATCACAGTGCATCAAGGAGTCTGAAAGACATCAGAGAAAGCAGAGCCACATGAATGAGCGTGGTTCAGGGCTAGAGGCATTTCAGGATTATTGGCACATAAAGTGCAATGAGGCTGCAGATAAAGACAGAAACCACATATGGAGAGCTTATGCGTGCCCTGCTCAGGAACATGTAATTTATCCAGTAGAAGAGTGTTCCTCAAACTGTGGTCCTCAGATACATGTGAATATTCGAGACACTTTCAGGGAGTCTGCAAGGCCAGAACTATTTTCAGAATAATATGTAGACATTATTTGCCTTTCTCCCTGTGTTGATATTTGCACTGATGGTGCAAGAGCAATGGGAGTAAAACTCTTGTCATCTTAGAACAAATCAAAACTAGCACTAGAGTGTACTACAAAATGCACTAGTCATGCATTCTTCCTGTCAAGTACTCACAGTAGAAAAGAGAAGAAAAGAAAGGAAAGACAAGGCAGGGTAAGGAAAGGGAAAAAAAAAAACAAAAAGAAAAGAAAGAAGGAAGAAGAGTCTCTTGCATTGAGGAATGTCCTTAATAAAGTAGTAAAAATCATTAATTTTATTAAATTTTAACCTTGAGCTTACATATTGTTAACATTCTGTGTGATGAGCTGGGACATAAGTATACATCACTTCTGCTGTGAACTGAAGTATGATGGCTAGCTCTAGGAAAAGCACTTGTGTGACTGTTTGGGTCATTAGCTGAGCTATCTGACTTTTCCATGAAACATTTTTACTTGAAAAAATGGCAAACTGGTTATTCAGATTGGGTATTTGGCAGATATTTTCTCAAGAATAAATAAAACAATCCTACCGCTTCAAGGAAAACAACTGATAGTGTTTGTTGCCAATAATAAAATTCAAAGAGTCAAAGCTCTTGGTGAAGCTTAAAATTTTGGAAAACTTCTCTTCACCACAGCGAGCTAAACAGTTTTGCAATACCTAAATACTTTTTCTAATGAGATTGGTGATAATATTAACAAATGTGAATTATTGATGTTTTATAATGAAATGTGCCAACATTTTAAAAATCTGCATAACTTAGTGAAACCAGAATTTTTAAAATGATCAGTGCTTGGTGTGACAAAACCATGCATAGCTAAGACATCTACTTAAACTGTAAGACAGACCAAGGAATTTTAATGAAATAGAATACAAAAAGTTCATCGATATGCCTCAAGAGTCCATATGGCAACTAGTTTTTCTGTACTTACCACTTGTTCATTTTTTTGAATACAAAAGAAGAATAACCAAAAATATCTGAAGAAGCTAATAAAACAAACCTCCCTTTTCCAACTCCATATCTATGAGAGGCTGGATTTTTTTTAATTTACTTCAATCAAAACAATATATTGCAATAGAATGAACACATGAGCAGATATAAAAATCAGATATAAAAATCCAATGTCTCCTATTAAGCCAGATATTAAAGAAAATTACTAAAAAAAATGAAGCAACATCACTTTTCTTGCTCGCTTTTTGTATATCTTAACTGATAGTTATTTTGATAATTTAACTTATAATACGATTATTATAGTTACTTTTATTTTAATTTCTAATATGGCAAATATCAATAGATACAGTCCACATAAACAATAGCTTTTTCTGGTCCTCAGTAATTATTAAGAGTATAAAGGGGTCCTGAAATGAAAAGGTTTGAAAGTTGCTGCCATACAAAGAAGAAGTCAAACTCTCCCTCTTTGCAGATGACATGATACTGTACATAGAAAACCCAAAAGACTCCACCCCAGGATTGCTAGAACATACAGCAGTTCGGCAGTGTGGCAGGATACAAAATCAACGCCCAGAAATCAGTGGCATTTCTATACACTAACAATGAAACAAAGATAAATTAAGATAAATTAAGAAGAAAGATAAATTAAGGAGTCAATACCATTTACAATTGCACCCAAAAGCATAAGATACCTAGGAATAAACCTAACCAAAGAGGTAAAGAATCTATACCCTAAAAACTACAGAACACTTCTGAAAGACATTGAGGAAGACACAAAGAGATGGAAAAATATTCCATGCTCATGGATTGGAAGAATTAATATTGTGAAAATGTCAATATTACCCAGGGCAATTTACACATTTAATGCAATCCCTATCAAAATACCATGGACTTTCTTCAGAGTTGGAACAAATCATCTTAAGATTTGTGTGGAATCCGAAAAGACCCCGAATATCGGGGGAATATTGAAAAAGAAAACCAGAGCTGGGGGCATCACAGTGCCGGATTTCAAGTTGTACTACAAAGTTGTGGTCATCAAGACAGTGTGGTACTGGCACAAAACAGACACATAGATCAATGGAACAGAATAGAGAACCCAGAAGTGGGCCCTCAACTCTATGGTCAACTAATCAACAAAGCAGGAAAGACAATCCACTGGAAAAAGGACAGTCTCTTCAATAAATGGTGCTGGGAAAATTGGGCAGCCACATGCAGAAGAATGAAACTGGACCATTCTCTTACACCAGACACAAAGATAAACTGAAAATGGATGAAAGATCTCAGTGTGAGACAAGAATCCATCAAAATCTTAGAGGAGAAAACAGGCAACACCCTTTTTGAACTTGGCCACAGCAACTTCTTGCAAGATACATCCACGAAGGCAAGGGAAACAAAAGCAAAAATGAATTATTGGGACTTCATCAAGATAAGAAGCTTCTGCACAGCAAAAGAAACAGTCCACAAAACTCAAAGACAACCTACAGAATGGGAGAAGATATTTGCAAATGACGTATCAGATAAAGGGCTAGTTTCCAAGATCTATAAGGAACTTATTAAACTCCACAGCAAAGAAACAAACAATCCCATCATGAAATGAGCAAAAGACATGAACAGAAATCTCACAGAGGAAGACATAGAAATGGCCAACATGCACATGAGGAAATGCTCTGCATCACTTGCCATCAGGGAAATACAAATCAAAACCACAATGAGATACCACCTCACACCAGTGAGAATGAGGAAAATTAACAAGATAGGAAACCACAAATGTTGGAGAGGATGCGGAGAAAGGGGAACCCTCTTGCGCTGTTGGTGGGAATGTGAACTGGTGCAGCCACTCTGGAAAACTGTGTGGAGGTTCTTCAAAGAGTTAAAAATAGATCTGCCGTACGACCCAGCAATTGCACTACTGGGGATTTACCCCAAAGATACAGATGCAGTGAAACTGCAGGACACCTGCACCCCGATGTTTCTAGCAGCAATGTCCACAATAGCCAAACTGTGGAAGGAGCCTCAGTGTCCATCAGAAGATGAATGGATAAAGAAGAGGTGGTCCATGCATACAGTGGAATATTCCTCAGCCATTAGAAACTATGAATAACCACCATTTGCTTCGACGTGGATGGAACTGGAGGGTATTATGCTGAGTCAAGTAAGTCAATCAGAGAAGGACAAACATTATATGGTCTCATTCATTTGAGGAATATAAAAAATAGTGAAAGGGAATAAAGGGGAAAGAAGAGAAAATGAGTGGGAAACATCAGAGAGGGAGACAGGCCACGAGAGACTCCTAACTCTGGGAAATGAACAAGGGGTGGTGGAAAGGGAGGTGGGCAGGGGTGGGGATGACTGGGTGAAGGACACTGAGGGGGGTACCTGACGGGATGAGCCCTGGGTGTTATTCTATATGTTGGCAAATCGAACTCCAATAAAAAATATACAAAAAAAAGAGAAAGTTGCTGCCATAAATGATAGAAAACAACTGAAGGATTTAAAGCAAAGGAAGGCCATGGTCGAATATGAAGATTAGATATATTACTCTGGGGGTGCTCTTCATGACTATTTACAAAGATTGAGCATGAAAGGTATCTTATCCTTGGAAGAACGCCCTTTTACATATTACAAACATTAAACATGTCCAAGCCACAGCAAGATGGTGGGCAGGTCAATTTGCCTGTAAGAAACAATGTGACTTTCATCTACAAAGGTCAAATAACTTGCCTTAGGTCACTCAAAATATTCATGCAAGGATATGGGAACTGAGGTGTGTCTGACTCCAAAATACAAATACTTTCTAGCACACTGTACAGTTATATCCTACAATTCATTACAAAACAAAAGTCCTTCCTTTACTCTGAGTCTAGAGAAGTCACTCTGAATGAAAAGAGCTTCAAATCCTGTCTTCGCTCCCCATTTACATACTGGGTGCCATAGAGACCAGAGGAGCATCCTGTTTCCAGGGGAAGCACACAATCAGTCACTGAAGAAAAATGACTTGGAAAAGTGGTATTTTTCTATAGCACAGACCATTATGACAAAAAGAAGGTAAAACTGGACCTGTGTGCTCGCTAACACACGCATACCTGGGCGGGCACAGTACATACACAGCTGCATGTTGTATTAGTTTACTACCATGTCTGTAAAAATGACTACGAATCTAGTAACTTAAAACAACATAAATTCATTATTTTACAGTTCAGATGTCCTACACAGTTCTCACTGAGCTAAAATTAGGTGTCAGTGGGCTATGTTCCTTCTAGAACTTCTATGAGAGACTCTGTTTCCTTGCCTTTTCCAGCTTCTAGAAGCTGCCTCCATTCCTTAGCTCATGGCCCATTCCATCTTCAAAGCCAATAATCATATCACTCAAACCTCTGCTTCCATCATCATCACATCTCCTTCTCAGACTCTGGTTCTCTCATCTCCCTCTTTTACGAAGATCCTCGTAATAACATCCTGAATAATCCTGGATAATCTCCTCATTTTCAGGTCAGCTAAATAGCCACTTAAGTCTATCTGCAACCTTAATTTTTATTTGCCATGTAACATAGCATATTTCAGGTTCCAGCTATTAGTATGACATACTTGGGGCAATTATTCTGCCCATTATTATTATTATTTTTGCAATACCTATGTTCAGTTTAAGAAGCACAATGCCAACTTCACTTACTTCACACATGCACATACACACATACACACACACACACACACATACACGCTATAAGTAGTTTTCAGTTTGGGCATTTTATCTTCCAGTACTATACAGATGTCCCTCCAAATTATGTTGCTCCCCCGCTCACCTTCTGACCTAGTGCTACCTAGAAGTGCAGACTTGGATGACAAGAAATTGATTGTCCTAAATCCTGCTGAGGATGAGTTACTGCTAATTGGTTCTTTAAACAGACTGAATGAGGTGAGCTTCTTTCAGTTTACAATTGATGGGGATAAATTTCATGTCCGCAAAATCCATAAAGATTCTTGGGGTGTTTTCCTTGACTTGGTGCGTTGTCTCCTCATGTAATCAGCATTTTTTCAGACCAGACATATTAGTAAGAGAGAAGATGATGCATTTGCCCTGAATAGACACGTCTGATCCCGTTGGGACAGTTTGTGATGTTACCTGAATAAGAGACTGATTCTTATTCAACAAATCTAAACTATGACAGTGGGTTTCCTTTACTGACTAAATAATCTGCTCATATTGCTCTGATTACAGTAGATATTTTTGGCTCCCTTTTTGTTACAATAAAAACTTAAAAAAATTAAATTTTTTTTCAGATTTTTTATCTAAAACACCCTAACATTTTAAGTGTCTACACAATACTCTATCAAGTGGATGCATGTACCTCAACACCCTAAACTTCCACGTCTTTGTGGGGGGAGAGGCATTAAGGTTGTTTCCAATGTGTCACTAAATATACATAATTCTTCAAGGAGCACCTCAGAGCAAGGTTTCCCACTTTGTCACTAGTGACAATAATTTGCTGTTGGGTGCTATCCTGTGCATTATAGGATGTTGAACAACATCTCTAGCCTCTACCCACTAGCTGCCAGTACCATTCTTACAGCTGTAACAAACAAAATAGTTCCAGACATTGCCAAATATCTGCTAGGGGGCAAAATTGCCTTTGGTTGAGAACACTGTCTTAGAATATATTTGTTCCTTCAGTTAGATAATTTCTTTGTGACAGATTTCCAAGATCAGAATTTATGGACCAAATAAAAGTATGTGTATGGTCCTTGATGTATAGCTAAATTACTTTCCAAAAGGGTGTACCCTTGTTCCCTTCCCATCAGTAAAATCTGAGTGACCCAATTCTGTGTTAACTGCTGGAGCCTTAGTTAATATTACTTCATTTTTGCTGACTTGCTGATACAAACTGTACTTTACTACTGTCGTTATTATTGTTATTATTTTTTTTCAGTTTGTTTTTTCCTTAAATCAGTAAGAATAAAATGCTGTGTATGGTTATTTGCTTTGTTTTGTGAAATATCATATCAAATTCTTAGACTGATCATGTTATAAGATTTCTGGGAGTAGCAAAAGTAGTAAAACATAGCAGAAGAGGGCTTTAACAGAACTAGGGCAGTCTTTTGGAAATGAGGGCTAATTCAACCAGTAAAAAAAAAAAAAAAATGTGGACTACATATTTTTGCAAGACTTTGCTTTATTTAGAAAAAGGAAATATGTGAGGTGACAATTAAATCTTATTTTATGATTTCCCACTCACTGACGGGCTTCATTTGTGGGGGAGGTATATCTAAATTTTAGAAATTGCATCTCTAGTATGCACCACAATATCTTGTTGATAATGCTGAAAATTTAAACAGACTTTTGAAAATTAATACCCTTTTGAGATTCTGAGTTCATGTCATTGTTCCTCGACTAACCTTGTAAGCTACTCACTTGCAAAAGATTTTTTAAAAAATGATGCCTCTTATATTGCATTCACGAACATAAGATATTTTTCCACTGCATATATGATAATCAGCAAAGTATTCATTTTTAAAAAAAATTTTAAAGATTTTATTTGAGAGTAAGAAAGAATGAGTGATGTGGAGAGAGAGAGAGAGAGAGAAGTAGACTCCCTGCTGAGCAGGAAGCCTGATGTGAGGCTTGATCCCAGAACCTGGAGACCAAGACCTGAGCCGAAATCAGATGCTCAACAGGCTGAGCCACCCAGGTACCCCATAATCAGAAATATCTTTAAAACAAGGGATGAACTACCTTGCCTACTTACTTTTGAAAAATGCTCCCCTTCCCCACCCTCGTCTTACCCTGTCACATCACTACCAGCTTTTTCTCCTTTCCACTTCCTAGAACAAGTTGGACGATAGTCAAAAACTCTTGCTAAGCAAATACTATTGATCAACTCTCTTCTGTCTAGTAAATCTGACCAAGAGAGACTGAGGTATTCAATCTATATGGGGGTAGGATAGAGAGAGGCAGTGAATTTACCTTTGTGTATCTAAATTTCCTCATCTGTGTGTTGAGAGATGAAGAACTTAGATCTCAGACTCTATGTAGACTCAATTAGTTCAGTGAGGCAATGACAGCCCTCAGACTTCCTCATTGCTCTCCTCTACCCTGTTTATTGTTGGAGAGCTAGAAAGTTACTGTGAAGAAGCTAAACCAAACTTTAACAACACTACTACAAATGCCATGTGTCTTCAAGAACAAACTCGCAAACCTGAATCATTCAGAAATTCATCCTCAAATTAGATAACTACCATTCCAGAAAACATTTATAAGGCTCTATAGGTAGTAAATTCTGTCTTCAATAATGATGAGCATTTGGGGCACGTGGGTGGCTCAGTTGGTTAAGCATCCAACTCTTGGTTTCAACTCAGATCATAATCTCAAGGTTGTGAGATCCAGCCCCATGTCAGCCTCCCCACTCAGCGGGGGTCTTCTTGAGATTCTCTTTCTCTCCCTGTCCCTCCCCTTCTGTCCTTTCCCCTGCTAGTGCTTGCTCTCTCTCTCTCTCTCTCTCTCAAATAAATAAATAAATAAATATTTAAAAATAATAATGAGAATGAATAGTATATAGAGTGGTTATATAACCTATTTCATACTTTTCCTTTCAGTAGTTTTTTTTTTCATCAGCCAATATTGTTGATACTGTATTATGTCAAATTTTGTGGCCTTTTAGTTAAAATTCAGTCCCTGAAGATTGATTTAACTTGAATATGGAATGTTTCTTTAATGCAACTCCAAATTGCAACTAAGTAGTCTTTTAAACTATAGTATTTCATTTTTAGAAGGAAAAAAACACACTGTAATAACTAGGCAATCTTGTTGAATCTTCTTCTGTGATGTTATTTCTGCCCTGAAATGATCACTTGTCTTCATTTTGCCAAGTTTATTGCCCCAAAAGGATACCAAAAAAAAAAAAAAAACACACACACAAATTGCTACCTGCAACAAATGTTCTGGTAGATTTAATATCTCCACTAAGGAAGCTTCTAACACTAGTTTTTGGGTTGTTACTTTAAAGAAAAGTATCCTTTCATTTCACCTTTTATTTTTCCATAGCTGAGTCAAGCAGTTAAATCAGACAACCTGTAGTCTTTCACTAACAAACAAATGGGAAGCTGAAACCTGGGGCCAATGACCCATACGTCTGCCCATTAACAATCTATGGACTGCTCTCGGCGATGTCTTGCAGCACCCCAGTGCACAGCAGAGCAGAAAGTAATTACAGGGCACAGGCATTTATGCAAGTGGAAATGTGCATGAGAGGCAAAGTGCCATACATATTAGCCAGGGAAGTGTCTGCCTCTGGATGGTGGCAGGAGAAAAGAAAGGTAGTTTTCTGGGGTCGTTTGAATGTTGCCTTGAAGACAGAGGGAAACATGAGGTCATATCTTAAAAGCTTTTATCAGCTCCTCATTTTATGGAGCACCAGGCTCTGGTAGATATGAGTAGCACTTCCTTGTCTTCTAGAAGCTGGAAAAATATGGTTAAGGAGAAAAAGATACATGATATATGCTAAAAGAGCTCTGTTGGAGGAATGTTTGGGCAACTTAAAAGGGCTAGCCCTCAGTTTCTTCTCTGTAAATAAAGATCAACTTGGTTGATTAAACATTTCCACACTCTCTTAAATTCTACATCAAAGTCTATACAGAGGGAAATCTCCGCCTTGAGAAGGATGTAACCCCTGTTTTCAGCATCATTTGACTCTGAGGCTTTTGGCTATTCTCACATTTTAAAAATCCATTTTTTTTGTAATATTTATACTATCCTGACAATGCAATAGGCAGTGTGGGTGCATTGGGTCAGCTCATTTTAGGCATTCTGCATTTCCAAGCTAAACTGCTAGTGGGATCCCATCTGCTTAATGACATTCAGTTTAAAATTAGACTGGGAAAGAGATGTTGACAACCCTGGGCACACTTTAACAGAATGCCTTTCTCTATTCCATCTCCTAGAAGGAGTTTCAGGGGATTAAAGGGCAACTCTGGGCTTGTGGCTTTCTGTAAAGTTTGAGAGTTTTACTTCCTGTTCAGACTCCCAATTATAGCATTGTGGGTCCTTAAGATAGAGTCAGGTCTCCAAGGTTCAGTCTGCCATCACACTTCTGGGCAGCACTTAACCAAAAAGAGCATGAACTTTGAAGCAAACAGAAATGGATTTAAGTCCTGCATTTGCCACTTACTTCCATGTGATATCAAACCTTCACAGCTTTGCACACAAGTTCCTTTAATAACCCTCTAAAACACTTGTGGGGGCCAACTTAATGATAAAAATGAAAAGCAACAGCAAAACACCTGACGTGTAAGAGGGCTTCACTAACATTAGTTAAGTTCACAAAACAAGAATGACTATGGGATGTAATTGTGGTAATTCTCACTTTACAGATTAAGAGACAGATTCACACAGTTTCTCAATTCCTTAACCAAAGAGATGTTCATGACTTCTCTTTTTGCCCTCAATCCTCCTCCCTTCTGATAGCTAATCCATTAGCAAGATTTACCCTAAAATTTGATCTGCTATCCTGCTATTTGTCACCATCTCCACCATAACCACTTCAGTCCATGCCTCTCACTGGGCTCAGTTCAACAGCCTTCTAACTGGTTCCCCAACATCACCTCTTACCTTACCTTACAACACCTATTTGTTCTCAACACAATCGACAGGATTAACCATAAATGAGACCATGTCACTTCCCTGCTTGACTCATCAATGGCTTCCACCACACTTAGATTCCAACCCCAACCTTCAGCAGAGCCTTTAGGACTCTGTATTCTCTGATCTCTGTCTGCACCACTAATTTAATCTCCTCTGACTCTTCTCCGTATTCACCATTTCAGAGGTCTCATTGCAGTTCCTTTATACAGCCAAAATACTTTGCTGTCTCTGAGCTTTTCCCCTTGTCCCTAGTATGCTTGGAAGATGCTCCCACTAGACCCTCACAAAGTTTCCCCTTCTCATCACTCAAGTCACTGATCAATGTGATCTTCTCAACAGGCTGACCACTTTATCTAAAATAGCACCACATCCCCATCCAGTTATCTATGGACTCTTCACTTGCCTTATTTTCTTCCTAGTCCTTACTCCCATCTAAAATTACTGCATTATCTACTTAATTTTTTTGCTTGCCTATTTTCAGTCCCATCCTATTCCCCACAAAGGTCATGCCTTTTTGATCTAAAGAAATGAAACAAAACAAAACAAAAACAGAAACTAAAAAAGAACACCCCAAAACAATAGATATTTAAGTGGAAGGGGGAATTTCTGTTAAATCTATATTATCTTTTACACTGAACTAGCAAATCCATTTGATCCCAGCCAACTGATTAGTTTTCCAGCATAGAAACAGTCTAAGGCAGGCATTTTTACAAAGCATTCAAACCCTCAGGACACTACTTAGCAAAGAGGAAATCAGCCAGCCTTCTGCTCACTGGGGAATCAGGAGTAGGAATAGCATGGATGATTTCCTCTCATTTTGGCCATTAGTTGCAAACCTCCTGCAAGTCTTTTGCCGGAGCTACTAATAAGAAGCCAAATTGACTGATTTGATCTTCACCTCTCTCTCCATCCCTGAGCAGTGCATATTGGAGGCCCTAAGGAACAACAAAGTGGCTCAAAGCACAATCATAGGAGGCCAGAGGAAGTGGAGAACAGATATTTCTGAACTTACTGGCTAATAATGTTTATATTTTTCATCTATTTTCTTGGCTAAGAATGTGAATGTATAGAGCCTGATATACTTACCTACCCCTGAATGTGTGCTTATAGAGGGAGGTGACCAGCCCACTGGGAATCAGCAAGAGACGGAGAAGTGGCTCAAGGCCAGGCTAGCCATCTAGATAATAAAAGAAACTAAACTGTCTACGTTTAGAATCAATACACTTCATTCACACGCAAGGCTTCACCAATACCTTACTGGGGGTGTAGAGGGTGGAAGTTCACATCAATTCCATATTGCAGTAAAGTTTATACATTATTATCATTGCTGTCTAATACAAACCACTTAGTAAATGCTCTTACTCATTTTACAATGGTTTTATTGATCAGTTCTGAACCAGATGTATCTAATCAGTGGCTGAAGCCACTCCCCAGACTAGTTATTTGGCATTGGTAGAATGGTTGCCGCGTAGAAGCTTTTTTGGGGTGGACCACCTTCACTTAGGCCCTCGTGATTAAAGCCCTACCAAAGCTCATAGGAGCTGGGAAGAGCTGGATTTAGCTTATGAGCCTGCTACTGGAATTCTTATATTGGCCAAAACATTTTGAAATGCTATTTGACACAAACCTAAACATGCTGGAAAACTGTCAAAGGGAACTTGCCCACCAATAAGGGTGATTTCCCAGATATAAAGGAAAATATTGGTGTGGCTTCTTTCTTTATGAATCACATGGTGCTTGCCTCTACCCAAGCAGTAATTCTGAAAAGTGAAAAAAAAAAAAAAAAACAGTTGGTGATCACTAATTCATTTGGAGCTCTGAGTTCTCCAGTTTGGTCATGTACAACGAGCAAAGGGATTAATAGTAGGTCAGACTCTATGCTGTGTTGGCAAGACAGACTCAGAGTCCCAGATTTCTACCAGTGTAAGATTTACACTGCTCAGCAGACACTGCAATGCACCTCTTTTTGCATTTCTATTTAAACAAGTGTTTGGATAAATGCTCTGATGTCACTGCTCAAAATAAAGACTGCCGCAAGACCTAACTGCAAGGATTTGTTTAACATTCTGTGCACATATCCCTGCAAAGCCAGCACATTTCCAAAGTTACTTCATAATAGAAACCTTCATTATGACAGAGTAGTTAGCGTCCCCCCCACCCTTCGCCGCCACCACCACATTGGCTTTCTCTGGAGCATCTTCAGTTGGTTGCTGACTTGTATGTTACAGAATTGGGGCACTGTGTCTTTACTTTCCATGTCAGTCTGCTCATCTGTTGCAGGTATGTCTGTCTTTTAGTAACCACTGCTTTTGTTTTGTGAGAGACTATCCTTGCCCTCTTCCAAAGAAGCCATAGCTCCTTAACCAAGGGTAAGGTTTAGTTTTTCAACGATCTACACTTATTCATATATTACAATGCATAGTAATGAAAATAGTTGTTATTTTTGGGCTCCCTGTCTATGCAAGGAGCTACATTGGCTATGTGACTCGTAGAACCCAATGCAGAATGGAAATATGGAATCTGTTCAAAATTATTAAGAATCTCAAAATGATGATAACAGCATTTAACTAAATACAGGGCCTTTCTAAGTGCAGGGCCCCGGGTAATCACACAGAGCACATGACCATGAAACCAGTCCTGCTAAAATCTAATTTATTCTTTTAATAGCCTTTTGAGAAAACCTTAACTATTTCTAGTTTGGAAGGGCAGAAACCAAAACTCAGAGAAGAAAAGTAATATCAATAATCAGACAGCCAGAAGGTGGTAGAGAGAGGTCTATCTTTCTCAAAAGCCTATCTTCATTCTCTTATACTAGAGGTTGTCAAAGTAGGCCAAATCTGGCCCACAAACTGTAAATGGTTTTATGCTTTTAAATAGTTGAGTAAAACCAAAAGAAGAATAATATTTCATGAGAGATGAAAATTACATATAATTCTTATTTCATGTCCATGGAACACAGCCATGCCCATTTACTACTCATTGTTGCTACTGTTACACTCTAACAGCAGAGTTGAGTAATTGCAACTGATATCATATGGTCCACAAACCTGAAATACTAACCCTTTACAGAAAGTTTCCCAATCCCTGCCCTACACTGGCCAGTGAGCACAGACTTGTTCCTGTGTATATTTAACTGGATACTTCCTCCCCTATATTAGTTTACTAGGGCTGTCATAACTAAGTACCATGAATTGGGTAGCTTAAAACAACAGAAATGTATTTTTTTTCACAGTTTTGGAGGGCAGAAGCCTGAAAGCAGGGTTGGTTCCTTCTGAGAATTCTGAAAAAGTCTGTTGCATGCCTC